>NC_052134.2:44342326-45599831 GCF_016086655.4 Lepeophtheirus salmonis
ATCCATAAAGGATGAATAGTTTTATTGGTCTAGGTATTCTTAAAGATAGTATTCTCCATGTCTTCTAGGGGTTTCTTTGTTTAATATATTGAAGGAATACATTACGGAAGAAATTTCTATAAGTTATAGATTTCTTTTTTCAAGCCTGAATATGAAACATGCGCTCTTTTTTGACCAACTTATGATTATTTTTTTTTTCTATTTGTAGAATGTTTATGAAATAAATGAGAAAAGTTAATTGAAAACGTTGAACTGAGTTAAAATATTTTAATTTTTTCTCTCGATCTATAAATTTTATGTCATTAGAATAATAACTAATCGATCATAATTCTATAAATTCCTTAAGCCTGCGTCAGTGAACTTGGACATTACGCACCCACAAATAAATAAGAAATTTCTTATTCTTTTAAATCTATATTTTATCATCAAAACTTTTTGTTATACTCATAAAACATTCACTTAGATTATAAATAATTCATTAGTTATCTTGATAACTCCTAATTTAGGATTTATTTTTAATTTAAAAAAAAAATTAATTGAGGCTTAGTAAATTTAATTAACTGTTTTGAACAAAAGTTTTTCGATTTTTTGTTCTTTTTATTATGTATACTATTATTTTTATATGTGAGTTTTTGAGGCGTACAACAGTAGCTACAAATTCATAATTTTTAGATATTATTTTATATATTAAAGGCAACGCCATTAAAAAATATTGTGTATTAAATTGATTCCCGAAATTTGTATTAATCATTTTATCATAAATAAAAATTAATTGTTTTTACCTCAGTAATAACAAGTTTTATGTTGTTGACAGCTCAAAGTCATGTTGTTATTTTTTGTTTAAACACTAATTTACTTTTTCTCAATGTTTTAGAGTAGTACTTTAAGAATTTTAATTATTTTTTTGGTGTTTTTCTTAGTCCGGAGTTTGGGTGGTGTATTATCCTCAAAGTGAACACATTCACCTTCTTAAACAAAAAACAAAACAAGCATTAAAAATAACCAACATTCAGATATTTAAAATAACATGAGCTTTAAAGTGCCAAAATAAAATATTTACATATCTAAAACTAGTTTATCACATATGTAAAATGGACAATTTATTGTCATTACAACTCCTAGTCAGAGCTTTGTGTTTCTTTTCAGACAATAATAGTCTAATATGGACACCTTAGGAATAAATGAACATCATTCTTTTCAATCTCCTCACATAAGCTACAAATACTTTTACTGTTCTTTTACTTCCATTTATTTGAAGGCAACGAATTTGTGATGAGCCTATAATTTACCCACTATGTTTAATAGTAACTCAGAGGGCTTTGAATACTTTTTAAAATCACATTGGGACATTTGTTGATCCCTTATCTCTTCCTGAACTTTTCGACAAGCCTCAAACCAGATGAGGTAGGTGGAGTTATGTTAGAATTTTAATTGTTAATTAAGAGTGCAAAATGGATGGAGTCGTTAACAAAAATATGTCATTTAAATGACATGATTATGATAATCTTTTAACTCTTTATAATGAAATTAAATACGCATTATTTTTGGGGTTTCTTTTTACCCAGTCCATTAACCACGTTAACAAAAGGATGTTCACTAACAGATGGTTAAGAAAACCATTACACGATTGTTTAAATTACATTTCCTCATTCATTTTCATAACTATACTTAAAGTTGACTAAAGTATACCCTAACATTCTGTTAAATTAAAAAAAAAATACTCTGATGTCGATCCTCAACTCTACTCTGAGTCAAACAAAGACTTACACTTATAATTAGTGTTGTGTTGGTCCTTATTTATTTGGGCATTTTCAGTCTTAAGGACTGGTCCTGTCAGTCCTTAGAACCGGTTTAACGAGTCCTTTGGACTTTTGATCATTGGAACTGGTTCTAAGACCGTCGGTCCTTAGGACCGATTTGTAACTGTAGGTTCTTTGAAATTTTAATATAAATATTGATGGTTTAATAAGATAAATGAGATATTTTATATATTTATTAAGATTATTGCACATATTTTGCAAAAATAGTAATTTTTTTTTTCATTATAAAACAACATAATAGGAACATATTATATTGTTACTTAGTTATCAAATTTATTATATTATATAACGGACTAATAAAAAAAAGCAAAACATTCTTATTGACGTTGCGTCTTTTAGAAGTGACAAGTGGGACTGTATGGGACCAGACTAGATTGGACCGCGGTCATTGGTCCTAAATAAGGACCAACACAACACTAACCCAACAAATTATCCCTGTTACTCACTGTTATTGATGAGCGCACGCTTTCCTGCTTAATTTATATTTAGGTCTTCTTTCTGAATGGTTTTTTTAATTAAGGCCAAAATTAGATTAAATGTTGCATGTACAGAATATCGTTTGCAAGAAAGGCTACATGTATGGAATAGTCAGTATTTTCCTTTCTTTTTTTTTCTCGACCATGCAATTGTAGTATAAGATTCTTCTTTTATTCTCATTCTTATTTTTCAAAAGTGCATCATCATTCCACATCCATTTTGAACTTATAAACAGTGTGAGTTGTATTATTATGATTATTGAAGTGAAGCTAAACAATGCCTTACGGAAAAAGAGGGAAAGCCAGATGAAAGGGTAGAAAAGTATCAATTAATGGAGGATGCCACTCCTTCCATCCATCTGAATTTGCCTCGCTATCTCTCAGCCCCTCTAGTATCAAGACGCTCATCAACAGCGGCTACGTTGACACATCGCTTCCAGAAAGAGAGAGAAAGGCAAGAATCAGCTTGTGAAGCTTTTTTGAGGCTGAAAAAAATCCCTCCGTTTAAAACCGTCCGCTCCTTTTTGAAAGGTAACTTCACATCTCAGACCTAATTTTATACATTTAATGCCTATATCGTTATTTATAATCTCTATTGTCCTTTTTAAAATAATTTTACTCTCCTCCTTTCAGAAGGAAAAATTCATCTGCCCTGTGGGTTTAAAGTTCTTCAAATCATGTCCGAAACCATTGATATTTTCCTATGTTGTGAGAGTGAGAATGAACTCCTGTTGGTCGAACGAAGGATGACTATTAAGAACGATTATACCTTCAGAGCTTTCATTAACGGTTACATAGTACCTCTTCATAAAATTAAACACATTGTTAACAAAAAGGGAATACTTACGGAGACTCTGCAGATCCCTAACATCTTGTCTCTGTTGAAAAGCATCGAAATTGATAAAGAAAAATTTCCAATAGAGGAGGCTAACAAAAACATATAAGAAAAAATTAAACACAGTATTCTTCCAGATTACCAAAATATGAAATTGGAATTTGCGATTGAGCAATGCAATTTGACTCTAGGAGCTCGACTATACACTCGAATATTCCTTCTTGACACAACTGCAATTAGTTGAATGCTTATCGACTCCACAGGCCACAACGTGAAATCCAATATATTCAAGGTTTCGAGTCAATGTATTAACTATATATTTTATTTTGTCACTATTCAAGGCGTGAATTGAATTTAAAAGAAAAATTGTACGACTCTTCCTCCTTTACCAATATATTCAATTGTGCCGTGTATCAAAGAATAATTAGCGACGAAAATGATTTCCCCATTGAAGATAAGGAATGCGAATCGGGCACAAATTCAAGGACTTATTCGCCAAGATTTCAATCAAAGTTTTCAATGTTAACATCTAAAACTTTGTGAGTTCTAAAAATGATGATATCCGCTTAAACCTCAAACGAAAAACAGAAAAATCAAATAGTAATCAAAGAAAAGCTGTTAAATTATCCTGTGAATCTTCTGGCAAATATTTTTATTTTTATTTTCTTTATAACCCCTACTTAGTCTGAAATGTACCTATAATTATTATTAACTTATTAAATAATATATTGTTGAAGTTGAATTAATTAATTATATAAAATACTTATATTTATATATCCTCCATATTTTGGTATTTATTACTCTATTAGTACTTCAACTCTACATTTACATTAATAAGCAAATTCTCTTTTAGGACCCACACTCATCCAGGTAAAAATCGGTATCTTTTCCAGCCTTTCTTGATTCCTAGCATTTCAGATTTTTGTATCATTTGGTGAGGGGGATGGGCTGAGAGAAATTAGTCTATTAATAATACATAGAATTGATACCTTTGTAAGGAAAAAATTAGTACTAGGAGAAGGTGGAAGCAATATAGATGTTATTTCTAAATGAAGCCTCTTGTGAATATCAGCTTCCTGTTATATGATTTTGGGAAAGAAAATGAATTACTACTAAAAAGAAGAGAACCTTCTACATTTAAAATAGCATTAATTCAGGGAAAATATTGTTACCATATTTAAATTTAAATATATTCATTTTAATATGTATTTTTATACCAATTTACACCCCAGATAGGCGAAAACTCTTCTTTCATAGGGAAATGCATTCACAACGAGGACCTGCAATTTTTTTTTTTTTTTTAAATTTTTAAAGGTAGTATTTCTTTTCATTCCAAACTACTCAACTCTAGTATTACACTTGTGCTGAGATATTATTATAATTTTACCGATAAATATATTGTATTTTTTTTTAAATTATGCATTTTAAATATTATTTACAAAAAAAAAGGTATGTTAAAATTCTTTAGTCTTCTTATGTGGAAGATGTTTCTACCCTGACGAAATTACAATGAATGAACATACTCCTAATTTGAAAAAAAAAAAAATGGTTTTCTCATTCCCCGGAAATTGTCTTTGATTTAAATTATGAGCTTCCGAAAAATATAAGGATCCCTCTATGTAGAGTGAAATTTAAAAATTATTTTTATATTTTAAGCAAGAAATAATAAACTTCATACATGCCTTACTCATATAATATTAATTTTCATTTTCTTCATCCTGCTTTTTTAAACTCAGCAACTTACCTGCAAAAAAAATGTGAAGTGATTAACAGGCTAACTTTTAGTGGAACTGGATGGTGCATAAATGGGAAATACATAACCCAACCCGAGGGCTGAATGTCAACTTACAAAATAGTAGAATCTTTGTAATTATTTTTAGAAAAATATGAGTCATCTGAAATGTACCATCTCATACTGGTTCAAAAACAGATATAATTACCCAAATATGGAACTTAAGTGTAGATATGAAACAGTTTGCAAGTCATTTAACAGACTTGTCATAATGTTTGAGTATTTTAGTTAAAAACGAAAGTTTTTAACTGATTTTCCCTTTCTATAAAATGTAACTGTATTTTAACTGTAAAAAAATCACATTCCAATTTTTGTTACAAATGGTAGAGTGAAGATTTTGTAACTAGAAAAATTGTCTGACATTTATTAATGATCGAATAATTGGGGTCCTCTCTCACGGCGTTAGCTCTTTAACACAAAAATATACAGTATATTTTTTGTTTGCTGTATATGTTTCTTCTTCTTTCCCTCTAATCAGTGTTCTGAAAGTTGATTGGTTGAATTAGAATAAACTCTTACAAAGCTGTAAATAATTATTTACTATTATTGAATAATAATTCCAAAGTTTGGATGAATTGGCTTAATACAGATTTCGGGTTTCTTTTATTTGTCTTTCGGATAAAACGTTGCGTGAAACAATACAGATAACGATTTGCTCTATGTACACAAACGTAAAATGATGAGCTAAAACTAACATTACATTAATTCTACAAAGATTTTTTTAAATTTGATAACAAAGATAATAATTATGAAACCCTGAGCACTCGGTAGAGATGTTGCAACCTCTACTACTATTGAAGCCACGGGTGGGGGTGGGGGGAGTCGCCCACATGTCCGATTTACATATTTTAAAAATGTAAAGGATTTAGGGTATGCTACAAACCCTTTTGTACAGTATTACATTTGGACGGTTAGCTCGTGAATTATTGTGCATCAAGTATGGAGGTATAAGAGGAATAAATTTGCCATATTTTACATTTTTACTGCCTAAAAGGGAAAAATGCGTAATCTAGACAGGACTGATACTTTTCCTGTTCGTGTTGCACAACAGTGATTTGAGCATTTTTTGTTTTTGTTTGTTTCCACTCAATTCTGCCCTCTACGGTGAACATCTTGACCGTTTGAAGCTGGCGATCGAACAATGTCGGTCAGCATTGGCAAAAAGGAGAGGAATTGTGTTTCATCAAGACAACATCAGGTTGCACATATTTTTGATGACGCACCAGAAACTCTGAGAGCTCGAATGGGAAATTCTTATGCACCATGGGACTACTGTTCCTGTCTATGGCCAACACGTGTGGAGGTACACATTTAATGTCAATAGAGGCCTGTAAAAATTCGTTGTTCGTTTTTTTGCCAATAGGGACAAGGGCTTCTAGAAGAAGGGCAATATATGAAATATGTATTATTGTTTGCAAAAAGTTATTGAACAGAACAGGCCATATTTGGTTTATATCAGAGGATTGTAACGAAATTATTTTTTCCCCAACCTATCATAAAATGTATTTGAGTCGAAAATAATAATAAAAAAATATCTTTTGGATAGAAAGAAATTTATCCAAGGGCCCATTTGGAAAAGAAAATAAATAAAAGAATGTCATTGATCAAATATTACAAGAGTTCTGTAAAATAACCTCAATAAAAATTACGAAAAAATTTTAAATCAAAAAATTACATGTAACATGAGTTTTTAATTCAAAAAAAGTAATTCAATAAATCGTACCACAAAAAAATCCAACCACTGGGCCGATTTTTATATTTACATTAGGAAAATAGTGCCAACTCATATATGTTGTTAATTGTATCGATAATGACGCTAAATCAACCGGACTGTAAAAGATTGTATTTAGACTGTTAATGTTAAACTTTTAACAACATCTGAAAGATAGTTCCATACCTGCTTATCACTGGTACACTCAGTCCACGCAGCACCGTATTCTGAAGAAAACGCAACATATTTCTCTATTTTGGCCTTCCTTCCATACGAAGCCAGCGTCTCATTCAACTTAAAAAAATATTTCTTAAAAACGACTTCTAGTGCGTAATAATCTGAAAACGTTGTTTACACGTTATCGTAAAGATATTGAAAATCAATATACATCTATATTTATTAATAAATCAAATAATTTATATGTGTGTGTCTGTATGTATTCCATAATGTCCTTTTTGATCAAAAATAAAATAATAACGTCATAATAATGAAATCTTGTAGCCATTTAGCATGTACTATAAAGCATATGCATCTTATAAAGAAAATGAAAGGTAGAATGTTTAAAAAAGGTATAATAAAATGAACAAAAGTGCTGTAGGTGCTTAGGTCAACTCATATTTATACAACTCTATACTGTATTAAATATGAGTTGAGGACTTTTTTTGAACTACGAGCATGTGCAGCCATGGCTAATATTAAAAAAGAAAAGAAAATGAAAGTACACTACATAAAATAATGAATATAGCTATATGTGAGGTTTAGGCATGAGATTGTGTTGGTAAATCTCAATCAGGGAGCACTGTAGAGACTAAAGTACTTTTTCATAATTATTTTTTATTCTTGAGTGTGCAGTTGCTACTCCTACGTGTGAGTGGGGTCATGAAAAACAGACAGTAACACTTAGGATTTTTTCGGAAGTTATATTTTATAGTACCGGGTGGTCCATTGAAATCTGAACACTTATTAATTCAATAATTAATGATGGTTGAGTAATTGAAATTAACTCATATTTCTATATTTAAAGCATAACCAATTATTAACAAAAAAACTTGAACTCCCTAGCTAACGTACAACTCGAGAAAATGACACTTGAACGTGATCAACGAATTTCCATTCGCATACTCCAAGCTGTTGGGGGTCTCCAAGACCATCGTCTATGCTGCAGCAAGTCCCAAATGTTGGAGAGGAAGAAGGGTTCTGACAAAAATACCAAACTGGATCCAAATGAGTTAAAGAAAACTGCCCAGGGCAATCCCATCCAGTCCATGAGGGCCCATGAAAGAGATCTCGCGGTTTCACACTAGACTGTCCAAAGACTCATCAAAAAGTGAGTGGAAAGAGCTTGTGAGAGTGAAGAGGCCACTTTTTACACCAGCAATAAAAGAACCCCATATCCTCCGTTGCAACAATCTTTAGAGTTCATTTGAAATATTTTTTGACACTTTTGCCCCCCCAGCCCTAATTCCAAAATCCTCGACTACAACTTTTGGGTGCATATCGAAAGGAAAGCCTGCAGTAATCTTCTCAACACCGAGGCCTTCAAAGTCACTGTCAGCCAGCAATGGTACGCCAAGACAGAGGACTATATCCACAGCAGGTGCCAGGCATTCTGCTGCCGGATGGAAGCCATCATTGTCACTAAGAGTGGCTACATTTTTTATTAAGAGAGTACAGACACACATCTATTCATATTATTTATTTCGTTAAAGTTTTATTTTTAATTAACAAGTTATATCTTGTTGAAGTTTAAAATTTAAGTTATTCCCATTTTATTTACCGGGTTCGAATATAAATCTTGAATAAAAGAAATACTTCCTTGTTTTTAAAATGTGGTTGTGTAGAGCTTCATGCTCTCTTCTAGGGTGAAAGAATACGACAGCTGCGAGGAAAAAAAAAACACTCATTAGGTTTCCAACTAAATACAAAAAATTTCACTCCTTTTAAGTCATACATTTTGCAACTCAACTCCATACTATTTTTATAAGCATATCGATTAAGTCATATATAAATGAACTACAACACAGTACCCCATTTATGTACATCAGTATAGACTCTAACATCGTCCTTATTGGATCAATAGAAGTTCCATAAATGGATCATTAAATATACTCAATAAAACTTAACGATCAATGTCGTCGTCCATCAATCCCATGGTACTACCTAAAGCTTTTCGCTCGAGTAGTTTTTAAATGTTTTTTTCATAATAAACATTATTGTATGTATGAATAAAGGCACAATTAAGAGTATGTATAATCACTTATCTGGAAAACATTTTTTACGAATGAATGACAGTCTAGCCATGCATTGATATAAGTTGTAATTTTTTATGTAACATATCAATATAAAAGCTGACTGGTAGTATTTAACGTGAAAATCACTCAAGACGCTTAAAAGATCGATTAAAAATCCGGTCTTCAAATTATATTATTATTTTTTTTTTTTTGATTAATAATGTGTAAGCTGCAGATGATAAAATTACCAAACTTTTTCTATTTTTGGTTGAATAAATGAATGTAGATGAAGATAGAGCCAAAAGATAATAGATTTTTAGAATTGCAAAAACTATTACCTAAGTCCATAGGGATATTTTCTTTTAAGTTGGCAAACTGAAAATGGCTCTTTATTTTTAAATGTTGTTATCATAATTCTTTATTTCTTGAAGAAAGAACATATACCGGGTGGGCCATTGAAATCTGAACACTTATTAGTACTATAATAATTACTATAGATTGATTGAAATTAATTCATTTTCTGATATATTTATTAATTTCGACCAGCAACGATAAACAAGGCATATACGTGTTCACTTATATTTAATGCTTATAAAATATAAAAGTTATCATTATTAATAAAAGTAAATATATAAAGTAAAATACAAATATCAAAATTTTTAAAATAATGCGACAGTGCAAAGAAAAAAAACCAACACAATAAAATAGACAACAAATGTAAAGAATTTATATATATATATACGTGTCACGCAAAAAAAGAATTAACCAAAAATCGCTTTAGGTGAGCCTCACTTCCCTGTCGAAAGCAAAGGGTATTTTATTATAAAGAATTGTTGATCTATAATCGAAGCTATGCTTAAAGATGTCAATCTTTGGTTTTGGTAGGTAGATGGTATTGTGAGTGGAGAGTCTCTTTTTGTGAAAGAGATAGCATTGATTGAGTAGCGAGAGTGGGGGAGATATGTTTATATTTTTGTTTAAAATTCAGAGGAGCGTAATTATATCTTTAATTGCATGTCTATGAGACAAAATGATGAGGCCTAGTCTCTTTATTTTGCATTCATAGTTCTCGTTATTTCCCAATGATGAAAAAATGACACAAACCTGGCTTGCACCTTTTCTAAGGACTTAATCAAGTAGATTCTGGAAGGATCCCAGATCTGTACATTAAAATCGGGAGGACATAATGTTAGAAAGTTTTACCATAAACGAAGGGTCACGAGTTTTGAAGCTTCTTTTAATAACTCCCATGTTTTGATTCACCTTCCTTATAATGTAGTGTATATGCTCTTAAATCTGATTTCACAAGAGATGTAAATTTCTAAGTCTAAGTAACCTTAAGACTTGGGTGGATGGGCTCTTTTTTTGGAAAAAAGAAACACGACACATTTATAAGCATTCTCCAAGTAAAATTCGATTTAATAACTTTTGTATAGACATCGCTGACAGAGTTCAAATCAGAACATATTATTTTTGTATCATCCTGGTAAAAACATGTATCTTCTCAAAAAATTATCCACTAAGTAGTTAATGTAAATGTCAAAGAGCGTAGGTCCAAGTACACTACCGTGCAGAACAGATGAAGTAACGTAACAAGGCTCAAAAAGAGTGGAATTGATCACTATATCATGTATCCTATTTGTCAACCAGGATCTAAGCCACTGTAACAACCGACCCTTTATAACCGATGTTAGACAATTTAAAGAGAAGTTCCCCGTGAGGGACTTTATCAATGCTAAAACCAAAGTATAAAACAATAGTAAATGTTAAGATGAGTAGATCTTCATTATTTCGTATCGAACCAATTCCACTGTTACCAGAACCTACGCTCTTCTGTCTAATGTATGAGAAAGGAGGTTTCATATTAGAGTGAGAAAGCTCTGATAGTAGCTCAATCTCATTTCTAATCCTATTTTCTCGAATAAGTTGGTCATATTTTTCACGTACTTCTTGAGGCAAAGTAGATTATTTCTACATGTCGACGTCTGAAATGATCCCAAGAACGTCGTTTTAAAGAGACAAGTAGTTGAATTTCCTTATCATTTTTATTTTTATTAATATTATGCACCCGCCATGGGATATAGCTACTAGCAAGCTTAGTGTATGTATTTCTTATTAATGTCGAGGCAGTATAAACATCGTTTGGATGGTGGGAAGAGATAAAATGTTCAACCCAGTTAAATGTGCGAAGTATTTTATTCATTGAGAGATAGTCAGCCTTGGTAAAATCGAAGTATCCTCTAGAGCTCTAATTTTTTTATTTATAAACGATAGTTTTAGCGGTGGAAATTAAGCTTGGATATATTAATCTCATTCAACACACATGTGCTAACAATTGAATTGGAGGAGGAGAGGAACAGATTCAGAATATTGCCCGGGAGTGAGTAGCTTCACCAACTTTTTCGTTCCAGGATTTTTTTTGAAAGACTTCTATATACAGCCTAATAGTCGACAAAGAGGGGATCCAAGATGCCCAATCAATATTAAGAAGATTGAAGTACATACAGATGATTGTATCAGAACGAGTTGATCTTAGATAAGTAGAAATTAATTGATCTTTATTATGCTTGGTACTAGGAGAGCGATATTTAGAAAGGATCCTAGGACTATCACATTGGATTTCTCATATTTGGAACTTGACTACAGAGATCTCTCTAACTGAAGAACAGCTGAGATCTTCAGAGCAAAAGATCGCCACACCACCTCTTCTTTACCTACGCTCCATTAAGTGATCCGTGGAGGAGATAAGGTTATCATTAATCAAGACAATTTCGCCGTTGCTATTATCATCAAGCCAGGTTTCTGTTATACAAACAATTGCTGGCTTAAAGTCGTCAATAATATGTACATCTTAAAAATTATAATTTATTCAAAATACTGCTTATGTTTATATAAAATACACTTAATTTTTCTGGAGACAATGTGGAAAATTCCCGACCTTCTCCTTAGTTGAAGAAGGCTAGCAGATTCTCTGTTTTTTTTAGGGAAATCTTCTTTGATTGCTGTTATTCAATTCTCTTTGAGCTTATGTAAGGAGGGGGAAAATAATTATCTCATTTGACTTATGCTTCAAAAAAATATTTTTAGTACTTTCATTATAGAAACTGGGAATTACTTGTGGATTAGTAACAATAGATTTATTATTTCTGATTTTGAAAGCAAAATGAATATCATTTCTCTGAATTTGAAATTTGTCAGTCGTAAGTTTTTTAATCTCGGAATCTTTAAAAAGTCCATAAATGATTCCTTTTGTCTATTACTCTCCCCCTTGTTCATTTCGTCCATAGACACAATCATTATATCCTTAAGATCAGCAGAGTATTTAAACATTTTATTTTCCATTTTATTTTTTATTTTTGTTAAAGATGAGATGAACGATTATAACGCAGAAAAATTGTCCGTGAGTGTTACAATTTTAGCTCGTAATTGAGAGATATCCCTGATAACTAGAGAAGTGATCTCCATGATGGTATCCGATATTGCATGTTTTATGTGAGACATAAAGGAATCTCGTTTATTTGGAGATAGAAAAGACAGATCGTCATGAAGATTATGATAGTGTTGTTATCAACACTACTTTTCCTCCCGTGCTTGCCCATGACGAACGAGGATAAGTTAATACGATAATACAAAGAAAAAGACAACAAGCAGCGGATAATTTTCAGTGAAGATGGATAAACATAATTTACCTTCGAAGTCTGGGTAAAGGGAAGAGGTAGAGAGAGATGTTTCACAATTATTAGAATCTTATGAGGATTTTCACTAATTTCTCGTCAACAATGACACACACCTTGACAGTATATAAGATGAGAGGATTTAATAGGTTTTAGAGTAATAAACATTAAATAAAGATTAAATATTTATAACAGGGAAATACACACGTCTTAACACAGCAAAAGATTTTTTGTTTAAAGCAGAAGCAATTAGTTACAATACGAAACAAACCTGAGCTCTCTAGTTTACCTACAAGTCGAGAAAATGACACTAGAACTTGTGCGATAAATTTATATTCGTACACTCTAAGTAGTTGGGCGTCTACACGATCACCATCTTTGTCATCAGAAAGTCTGAAACGTTGGAAAAGAGGAAGGGATCTGTCAAGAAGGCTAAAGTAAACCTCAGATGAGTCAAAGAAAACAGCCCAGGAATATCCCCTCAATTCCATGAGGTCCCATGTAAAAGATCTTGTGGTTAAACACCAGACTGTTCATTAGGGCGGAACGAAAACCAAAAAGTTAGAAAATTGAACATGGCTAGTTATATTTCAATGTCATGGATAAAAATAAGCATTCATGCCAAATTTCAAAGAGATGGAAAACGTTTTTAGCTGCCGAAAGGCGATTGAAATATCAATGTATTATATTATTTTATCATACCTCATTTTTTATCATACATTGTATTGTAATTCTAAAAATTCAAGTTTAATAGTAAAGAAATTATTATATTATTCATTGGTATCTTAATTAAAAAGAATTTCAAGAGTACAAACCAGTGGTTTTCAAACTTTCTTAAGTGAATTACTCCCCTCGAAATATATTTTCAGTTATACATTCCCTACTCAGTACAAAATAATATATTTTAATTCCATCGTAAATTCAACATATCCTTATAATAAACTTATAAAACCGGTTAGTATCCTTTGTTCACAAATGATTATGATTTGATACTATTATTAATTAATAATAAAATACATTATATCTTCTGAATACGGGCTACAACAATATAATTACGAAAATTAAAAATCAGTTACTTTAAAAAATTGGCATATACTTTGATCCAAAACGAGATGATTAATATATAAGTTTTACCAAACATGGGAAAAAATAACTTGATTTCAGAACCGAATAGCACATATAGAGGGTATTTTATCCCAATAACTGGAAAAGCTCGTCGGTTGTGTGATGGAATTATTAGCTTAATTAGCCAAAATGCTATTGTATAAGTATCTACTTATGAATATAATTAGTATTAACCCATAAAAAAAATTCCTAATCTTCTTTATTAAATATTCTTTGATATAATAAAAGTAAGCATTTTAGGAAGATTAAAACTTAGAAAATTTCAATTAAGTGTCGGCAGCAACAAAAAATTATTTTTCAGACTTGAACTTTTGCATACTGTTTTATAATAGTACGTATCAACTTTTTATTACTAACCATTTATCAATTTTCCAAAAAAGTAGTTTACTCCCTCAAAACGGCCCACCCTACTGTCCATATATCTATATAAAAAGTCGGTGGAAAGAGCCTTGTGAGTGTGGAAAAGCCATTTTTGACACCAACAATGAAAGAACCCCATATACTTCATGTCAAGACTCTTTGAAATGAGTCTTTTGTATTCATTTGAACTCTTTTTTCACACTTTTGTCCACCCTACAGGCCTGATGCCAACCCCTTCGACTACACCTTAAAGGTGCATGTCGAGGGGAGGGTTGCAGTGTCCTCATCCAAACACTTAGGCTCTCAAAGCCACTGTCACCCAGCAATGGGATGTCATGACAGAGGACTATATCTACAGCGGGTGCCAAGCCGTCTTCCGTCACCTGGAAGCAATCATTGCCGCTAAGGGGCTTCATTAATGGCAAAGAGAGCTCAGAAAGTATTCATTTTCTTGAAATTCTATTGATAATTCGTAAATTATATCCTATTAAAGTTTAAAATTCAAAGAATACAGATTTTAATGGACCACTCGGTAAATATGAATAGCGTATGTTCATCATTGACGTAGAGTAACATTAAAAATCTGTTGGGAGAGTTCTATGGAGAAGTTCTTGTTGGGCTCAGAGTAGAATTGAAGATCGACACTGGACTCATTCCTGTTTATGGCTTTACTACATGCGGATTGAGATTTGTGTTTATTTACCTCCTCTTATTAGCTAATCAAATGAAACATCATGACAACTAATCTGCTCTTCTCACAAACTTTTTTTTTTCAAATTGTGACGGTTGAAATATTAATTCTCGATTTTTTAATGTAAAATACCGGGAAGTCGTGTTTTTTAATACTCTACTTATACAGCTATAATATATACTTATACTTAGAACATCGTATCACATGCAACAAATACCATGGACAAACAAAGTTTTATAACCCTAAAGTATCAATATTGATGCAAAGTACTCGCGTTAGGAATTGAATGAACGTAATTGAGAGTTAATCTCAAGTAGCCTCAAATTTCATAACTCGTAGACAGAGTGCGTCCACACAGTTTGTGTTTTCTGACGGAAACACAAAATATTTATATCTTTTTGGAATTTTATCAACAAGAACCCGGTGTTCTGTTTCACTTAATACGATATTTTTTAATACAGCATCTAGTGAAAAGAATCTGAAAATGTCGTTTACACATAAAATTCTTATATAATCTCCAAGTAGTCACTTGCTCAAACAAAATGTACAAATTAAGAGAAGGCGTTAATTTAATTATTTTGTTCTTACACTTAAATACAGTAGTATTTACGTAATAATACGTAAGAATATATATACATAAATAAACATTTTAGTTTAAGTAAAGTTTCCGGTAAAATTACATCACAATGTTACTAAATTTAAAAAAAAATGTGTATGTAAAACTTATAAAATTAATACTATCGGAGATAAAAAATACGGTATTCACAATAAAACTAAGATAATTGATGAAAATACTACAAACAACCCTCAAATTTAAATTTCCTTCCAATCCATTTCAAAACCTTTAAATGGTGTCTTGAAGTTGACGGAAGGTACATAATTTCTTTTCCAGCCAACGTCCACGAGCCTTTCAAAGGAGGTATAAACAGGAAAGGATCAGACGGGCAGCCTTGTCTACATATCTATTTCAATAACATTGGATCACACGATACCCCACCAACCGAAATTGATGATGTACCGTGGAATAAATTTGCTCGTACCGGATTAAAAAACATTTTAGGAGCATCTTCTATCACACCATGAAGAATACAATTATAAGAAATAAAATCAAAAGCTTTTTTGAATTCGAATAGTTTCAACATTTGAATGATCATATTCAAATTCAATTTGTGTAAAAACAATTGATTACTTTAATTTCTAAATAAAATATAAATAACAACCATATTTAAGTACATTGTATATCATTTTTGAATGTCTAAATCAAATCAAATGGATTGCACCTGCCCCGCTCCCTTTTATAAGTGAAAATGTGTATATAACTTTTTTCATTTATATACGTCCACATCGATTAGAATTGAATTTGGTATATAATTTATTAATCATACATCAATACTAAATCAAATCTTTTAGATTTTATTTTTGTATTAATTAATTACTAGTATGCAAAATTTAATCCAATGAATAAAATGAAGATTTCAATTGATGCTAATTGGAAAACGTCTGAAGGAATCAAGAAAATTAAGTATTGTCCGACTCCCCCCCTCCCCACTATCTAATTAATATAATTAGAAAAAGTTATTTTTTTAAAACTATCATATATTTATTTTCACTAATATTTAGTAAATATCTCAGTTTACCAATAAAACTAAGTTAGAAAAGTTTTCACCTTTCATTATAAAGAACTTTGAAAGTGGTTTGAGAGATAACATTGGAAGAAAACCTAATCCACATGAGTTTCTATACTTTTTCGAAGAAACTAGTGACAAACTCCGTTTAGCATCTATTGTTATATGTAAATTCCAAACACTTATCTCAACAGCGTGCTTTAACAATATTTATCCTTCAACAAAAATACCTGAAATAGTTCTTAACGAGCTTATATTAACTCGAATACAGCCAGTTTTATAATTATTTTCTCACGTTGTTCCTGGTTTTGTTTTTATAATCCTTTTGTGTTTTTTTTTCTAAATGTGGAGAATTGTGTTATTTTTTTGTTATCGATGTGATTATTAATGTATTTCTACATTGTTATTTGGACAAAATGTAGAATAATTTATTGATTAATTGATATATATTAAGTATATTCAAAGAGAAGAAGAAAAATTCATAATTATAATGCACTAATTCAACCCCTCATCTGTTTCATAAATTAAATGCTAATAAAAATAATATATGTCATTTTTCTTTTCAATTGTATTGAAACCTATAAAAAAAATTTATCAATTATAATGTTCCGATATTTATCGATATATATTCTTAAAAAAAGCTCTAATCTTAAATATTACATGTTAATACAAACATTTATTATCATGTATCTTATTCTTTTGAATCTACAATTTATCGTCAATACTTTTCAGTATACTCCTGAAACACTATATACGATTATATACAATTCCTTATGTATCCTAATGATATCTTGTGTAGATTCATTTGAATATTTAGCAATCTTTACTTTAAGTTTAGTATAATTAAATTAACTATTTTGCCCAAAAGTTGCCCTTTTGTTTTTCATTTTGATTACATGGATTCATTTTTTTTTCAATGTGAGGACTAGAGAGAGCGTCATTAGCTACAAAAATCATAATATTGTAATTCTTGTTGTAAATAATCCACCCAGGCAGATCAAAAATGTTTGCTACATATTTGGTTAGCAACTTTCTCCTAAACTCATAAATATTTATTTTAAAAAAGTATCAAAATGTAAAAATTAAATTATCTTACTATAACAATAACAAACTATAGTCTGTTTAAACCCAAAAACTCATGTTGTTAAAATTGCTTAAAAAATAACGATGAATTTTGTAAATATATTTTATATTCATACAAGTATTTTTAGCATTTTAATTGATATTTAGGTTTGCAAAATGGACGGAATAGTTAAAAAAATAATGCAGTATATAAATAAAGTAATTAGCAAAATCGTATAACTACTTATTATGTAATTTAAATAAGTTTTATTTGTGGTTTTTTTTTATACAGTTCACAAATAACGTTATTAAAAGGAAGTTCACTAAGCAGTCCTGTAGAGTCGGTAAATAAAATATCCTACTCTGACTCCATTATTTTAATTATGACCGGCTCCGACTCCAACACACAATTTTTCAATTATTTAAAAAGACTATATATGTAAGTACTATTGAGTCATTTCAGTCCAGACACTGTAAATATACATTTAATTTATAACTATAGGTAATTATTAGTTATAGATCGAAAATATTTGTAATATAAGATATTTAACAAGATGAACAACAAATAAAAGGTATCAAAATCGATGTATTAGTTATACATTCCTAAGTTTTGGAAAATAATTTATGTACTCATAACCAAGGGACAACAAAACAAACAACCTCTGACTGCAACGTTACTCTTTACTCTGATGACATTAATTATTCAAAAGACTAAGTAATGAAATAACCTGACTAGTGGCTATGTTTTACCTAACATAATCATTTAGATATTAGAGAGGTTCTGATATTGTGATTGTATAGTCGATAGATCACGTTTGAAATATGTGTAGTAAACTTATAAACGAGTTAAATTTCAAGTTTAATAAATTAATAATACTCCTACCTATAATTTATAACAGTTTAGGTAAAAACTTTACAAACTCTTAATATAAGCCTTAGATTATAAATAACTTTAAATTACATAAATTATAATAATTTTTGTAGCCGGAGTCGTTACAAATTTTCTGACTTCTGACTCCGACTTTGGAGTCTTGTCACTTATAGTAGGTTAATGCCCGAACATAGTTTGCCATTATCCTTTATTTATCCCTAATTAAAGTATATATGATTCTTATAAAAATTGATGAAGATTGAGTAATTATGACATCACTGGTCTATATCTATAATAATCCGATTTAGTAAAGGTTGTTTTATAAACGAGTTTGCGTACAATTTAGAAGTTTACTTTATATTAATTTTTTAAACTCATACATCCCTACTATAAAGTGATTTGAATAAGTGATATTTGAGCTAAAAAGTGGCTTCTTGAGCACAAAATTATATTTAAAAAAACAATGACATCCTATTTTTAATTAGAAAATATTTATCTAAAATTTATGATCCAATCTGTTATATTTTTATTAATTAAAAAAACCAGATAAAGGTAAACGTTAAATTAAAAGGAGTTATCTAAGTTCTATAATAATAGAAAGTCACAAAAACACTTTTCATACAAAAACTCACACTTTATAACTTTGTTACAACATAGTTAGTTTGTTTTTTAAATGAAGATTTTTAGTGAAGTTTTCTTTTCTGTACTTTATAGTCCAATGATTTTTCTTTACTCCAAACTATTTTATTCAAGGATAAACTAGTATTACAATTAACTTACAAACTCTCTAAATAAATATACTCAATATTGACAAATTTTAATGTAATGTATATGTACACTTTTTTTTTTCTCTCTTAATATTAGCTTTAACTAAGTATGCTTCATGTCAAAAATGAATCCTCAACTCATATTTTATATAATTCCATACAGTTTAGAGTTAAATGTGAGAATATAAGTTGAAATAAACGCCTGTAAGATTTTATTTATTTTTGCATGCCATTAGAGTATACATATAGGGTAGTTCTGTGAAATGTTTGTCACGTTCTCTGGCAACATCATTTACCCCTTCAAACTGAAGACCCACTGACGATAATTTTACGGACCCAAAAGCAGTCAAACTTGCCCAAAGTCCTGCTTTGTTGAGGAATATAAACGATTTGTTACAAAAGAATATTCCCTTTTATTTTTAAAACGACCTTTTCCAAGAAAAAACCCATCCATTTTTGTATTTTTCTTCTTCATGAATATATTTACAATTAATTTCCAGTGATTGTCCCCTAGTTGTATCAAGTATAACTATGAGGAAAATACTGATTTTACTACAAAAATATGGAAAAATGTATATCTTATTACTGAGTGTAATGTGAAGAAAAAAATAGCTCACTTATAATTTTTTCTTATGATTATTAAGATTTTTATATTTTTAAGAAATGCAACGAAACGAGAAACAATAAAAGATCAACTTTGTAGAGTCCCCATAAAATGATGGATAAGTAAACACATTATCTAAAGGAATTTACTGACCTCATCAATAAGAATATATATATATTTTTTAGACAGTTTAATGGGAAGACAAAATTGCATAACTCACCCATATTTTATCTTGCATCCACAAAGATAATTGATTCTTCATCTTATTTTTTGATTTATGGATGTTGTATACCAGTTGAAACTTCAATAAAAAATTGTACAAGCGGCAACTAAAAAATTTAGCTTCGCAATTTATATTTCTTGACTTGAAGATAATCCAATTATTGAATATTCTATAGATGATTAATAAATTCATGATGTAATGTTAGACTATTTAAATACAAACGACAGAACTTTAAGATTTCTCCTGCACTGCTCAAATGCTAAAATTATATTACTTATAATAACATAAGAAGCATGTAATTTTAATAAATCAAAATGTAATGAAAATATCAATGAATAGTTGGTAATTAGAATGACTAATATTGATATTAAATAATACATGTTAAGACAATTAGTTACAACTTTTTCAATTTATGTATACACCCTGTAACTGGTATAGACATTCCAACTTGCACACAACATGGAAAAAGAAAGACAAATTAAGTGCAACGTCTACCACAGCTACTCTGAGTGTACTTAAAAAGTTGTGGTACAAAAATACAAATGTAACTTTCTTAGTAATTTATATGATTCTATTTTATTATTTGAAGTAGTTTTTTGGGGGTATTTGTTGTTTAATTAATGGACAACACTTAATATCAAAAGTACTTAATTTATACAGAGTTTGAAAGATAAATCAAGACAAGGTTACCTTCCAGATTAAAAACAAATACAAGTAGAACCTTATAATTTGATCAGCAATTACTTTACAAAAATAAAATTACAAATTTACTCATAATGTTATCCATCTGCTTCCACAACAACTTTTAGAAAATTTCTGAAAGATTTACATGTCCCAACGACCTTCATATAATCCTACTTGATCATTTCCTTGAGATTTACATACTTCATTAACTAGGTATTGCCATGAGGGCTTACACATGCCTTATTATGAATACTTTTCCGCAAATATAACTAAAATGGGTTTAAATTCGGTTAGTTTGGGGGTATAAATCGTGTCCACTAAAAAAGGCAAATTTCTGTCTATTTATTTGTACCAACCCACCGGGCAATGGTATCCATCCAAGGCTTTAAAAAGGACTTTAAGATGTCAAAGTAGATTTTTTTTTGTCAAGAACGAAGTTTCTTTAAACAAACTTAAAAAATATATATAGTTCATAAAGGAGATCAGAACAAACAGATTAAGAACTTCGATTAGAAGGATTGACGTCATTCTAAATTCCTTTGAAAAATACTCCAACTCTCATGGATGATTAATAGTAACGCAAGCTCTGGATGGAAATATGGTGCTGATGTAATTGAGCATTACCACTGGATATCGGGAAAATATTTGGACTCTTTAGACTCGATTGAAAGGTCTTACAAAGCTTTTAAGAAGAAAGAATCTTACTATGGAGACTACAGGTACTGTATATGGAGAATTACATATTTTTAGGGATGGGGATCGAGCGAGGGTGCGTAAAAAAACGGGAAGGAGACATGTGGTAGTATTGATTAAAGTTATGGTTTTGGAAGAAAGAATATCACGTGATGCTGGTATAAAAATGAAAATCTTCTATATTTCATATTACACGAGAAGAGTGAGTATAAAAAGTAGTTGAAATTTGTAAATTCAGGAATATCTGATTTACTTCGTGAAAATCATGAAAAATCTTCCAAATTTCTATATTATAGATTTATTAAAAAATATTAAAAAAAGTCGCTAATATGATATGTCATACAATGAGTAGTCAAAAACTTATGATTATCACTTAACCCGTAGCAGTAGATAACTAGTAACTACAAACGATACGAAATTTAAGTTATTAATACTAAATATTACGAATGGATTCAACAAATTATTAGGTACAGATATAAGTTATAAATATACAAAAATAATGAAATATTTTTATACAGAAAAAAAAAATACTAATTGTGCTTAAAAATAAAATCCGTCTTTTTCCTATGATACTTCAAATTCCATGTAGAATCATCATTCTTCGTCATCCATGTCATTTATAAAGTTAAGAAAAGAAAAAGTAAATTAATATATTCAGTATTTAACACGACTTATACTCATCTTAAATAAATTGCACTTCAACATGTTGGAATCCATGGAGCATACCCAATTATTAACCCGAAGAAACTGTTTTTAGACAAACTATTTGCACGCCATTTAAAGCCTTAGCTTCCAATGGTCTCAAAGGGGGTCTTACCCCCATTCGAGACCATTCATGTTGTTGTTCTTGACCAAATAACTGTAGTTCTCTAACAGCTTATCTCGGAGATTATTAACATTTAGCTATTTGATAATCCTAAATTTGAAGAAGTGCTTGTTTAATTAACTCTTGAATATTTCAATACATCAATAATAATTTACCCATGAGATACTGATGTTAGACAGGCTCTAGCGTGATATCGACACGTAAATATTCGACAATAGTCAAGCTAACAAGTAAAGGGAGTCTTCGTTCTAACGCGGTAATGGCCTTGGTAATTGAATAAGAGATTATGATTAAATAATGACAATTCTTCATAATAAGCTCATCAATTATAATATCCTTAGCTTTAACGACCGTTGGTGTTTTTTCCTTAAGGTTATTTAAATATTCCCTGATTACTTCGAAGTTATTGAAATAGTAGTCAACTACTTTCAACCCTAGCAGTTAAGAAAATCATTGTCCTAGTTGCGAGCATGAGCACACCGTATGGGATGAAGATTGACACAGCAGCATTCCTCCGCCAAGAATTGTAGAAGGCCATTGGGAAGCAGACTGGGGCCTCGAAGAAGACGATATACAATATCTTCCATGCATGCATATCTCAATTCTCTTCTCGTACTATATGCTTATGGCGGCGAATAATGTTTTTCTTAGCAATCGATAGCTAATTATGTTTTCTACAACATTGTTCATAGGAAAGTTGTAAGAAATGACTCTTAATCTCTCAAAATTTGCAAAATAGAGATTAGTAAATAATAACGGTAGTCCTGGTAGACCTTTTTATTATTTATCAGTGGGTAAACTTACCAAATCAACAAGGCATCCAATGCATATGAGTTGATTCAAGTAATGGAAACTTCATTACCAAAATACATTTGCAAAAAATAAATACTTACTTCATTTAAAGGAATAAAAAGAGTTTTGGAATATAAGAACATTATTTCGTCACAGTGACTTCTTTTTGGATTGACACATGTCCTTTCATTTACATTCATTCAATGGTATTACATTGGAATTTACATCCTTTGCCCTCTCTACTTTCACGAAAAAAAAAAATATATTTGAATGAAAAATATTTAATGAATACCATTTTTATTACAGCCGTACCTTGACATTTTTTGTAAATTTATTACGTAAGCAGAATGTTGTAATTCAATGACTGCAACCTTGTAATAATAAATATTAAAAAAATATTTCCAGCCTGTATTTAAAAAAAAACAAAATCCCTTTTCTGTAAAATATAAATCGTATAGTATTGAAAATATATTTGTTCTATGTCTCATTATACCTAGAATTCCAATATTATATACCTATCTTATGAGTAACTCTAACTTGTTTTAAATAAGATATTATATTTGTAACAAGATCAAATAAAATTGAATAATTATATTTCTTATATAAATATTAATTTTATATCGAGTATGAGCAAGTCTCCTGCAAGGATCAACTCCATTATTGATAGTCATCCAAATCTTGTAAAATACCTGAAACTTTATACTGGCAAAGCCATTCCTTCCCGTTGTGCCCTCACAAAGTCAATTGAGTCTCAAAGTAAAGTATTGTTCTCAAAAGAAATAACTTGTAGGATATGATAATATTCTTGTCTTAGACAAATGACGATCCATGACTGCAGTATTGATAGTTTGTCCTTACTTAATAGATTTATAAGATGTTAAGAAGGCTAACAATAGAAAAAGTACAAGTATTGAAGTAAAAAAAGTCTTAAGTAGGGTTTTCGCTCTGATTTTTGTGGAGAGAGACTTAAGGTTTTCATTATCTGTGATGCAGCTTATTGCATAAAAGCAGTCCCAATCCAAAAGCATCATTTTCCGACGATATTGCATGTCACTTGTTTCACTCATGTTCTGAACAGAATAACAACTCTCTGTCATTATACAGACACTCTCATCTCTAAAGTAAGTTTTTGGTTTCTTTATTCTGGTGATCAAAAACGATTGATTACTACACCGAGCAATTCATTTAAGTCTGAGTGATATGGATAATTGCATTGATGCAATCAATAAATCAATAGCGATAATATTATCCATTCATAATATTCAAGACTTTTTTATGGGGAAATTTGTATGCACAACTTAAATGTGTACTGATGACTGAGGCAGTAACACATTTTCGTCGAAAACCAATTAGATCTAGATAGTACAAATAATATAAGAAACCAACTAATAGGATATATTTTTAATATTATACTCTATTCAGAATTATCATTAATTTTTTTGTATCTTTGATAAATAGCTTCTTCATAATCCATAAATAATTACTCATTCAAAATAGAAAATAGTTATAGTAATTTGTAAAGATCCATTAGATCCAATATTCAGAGCTTTATTTGAGTCCACCTTTTCAGTATTCAGATCAAGTTTAAGTCCTCATACTCTGCGTCCATGGCAAAATTAGTTATTGTGGGATATACCTATAGTCTCGTCTAAAGCAAGATATTATTTCCCCAAAGTTATTTAATAATTTTTGAGAACTATACTTTACTTTGGGAGCCCATTGACAGTGAGATTTAATATTAAAAAAAAAGATTTAAAGTATAATGATGAAAACTTTGGTGAATAAAAACATATATTCAGACAAGGAGCACTCTCCCTGATTCAGGTAATAACTGCAAAAAGCTAGGCCCTCTTTTATAATAGCATCTTTTGTATATCTGACGTTTAAGCAACAAGGAGTTTTGCTTGTCCTGCTATAAACGAGTTTGTATGGACCCGTTGATCGAAAGAGAGAAGAAGAAGGTATCAGAGGAAGAAAATAAAATAAACTATGATTAACGGTGTGAAGACGTAAAGCTAGATTTCTATGTTTTAGAATTTATTTACCTAGCGTCAGATTAAAAAAAATAGACAATCTCATCTCTTCTTCTTCTGCGTTCTTTTCTCGTATAAAAACAAAGTTATTTGCACAAAATTTATATCAAAACTAAATTTTTAATATTTCATATTATTCCTGTGTTTGATTCAAAAAATGTATTATCTAGTCATTCTTTATTATATTTTATTGTTTTAAATATACTGCGATTATGAATTGATTTTTATTTATTTATTAAGGCATTAAACGTATGTATTCCCATATATCGGGAGTTCATAATAATAATAATGGTAACAGCTTCAAAAAATGTATAAAAGCATGTTCTGATTACAATTACAAAAAAATATGTAATAGAAAGCCGTACGAAAGGTATTACACATCTACTTAATGATTGTCTAATCCTACATGGAAAATTATAAAATTGTTGCAATTTTTATGGACAAAATCATAACACAATTAAATTACACTTATGTATATAATATATTAAAACTTCTTATTATGTATTAAATAATGATGTTTGAAGAAGGGACATGATTATGGACTTAAAACTAAGCGTAAAAATATAATTAAACTGTAATGAAAGTTTACTCGTTAAGCGAGTTCAAATATGTCCAAGAAGAAAAATAACGGGAAAGAGACGGATTCTTATATACAACTCCGGTACACGGTATTTCTAAAAGTAACTTTACTGTTGTGATTCATAATAGATACAAGAAATAAATGTGATATATTACTTGATGAGTATAAGCCAATGAGAAGCGATCCACATATTGAGACCTTACAATTACTTTTAAGATTCTTCAAAGTATATTTTCTAAAATATAAAATAAATAATTCATTTTTCTGGCGTGAGTTGCATGTTATAATAAAGGATGGAAAAAAATATTGCTTCACAAGTAAGAATAACCTTTTATATTTACAATAGTATAAGTATATTTATATTATAATTTCAAGATAGATTTTGAAAAAAAGTAGGACATACTACTTTGATTCTTCTTTTGGAGGTTCCCCTCCATTCATGTAATAAAGAATGCAACAGTACCTCCATTTTTATTTTTTTAATTGCAAAATAGTAATGTATCTTGTCAAAGTCACTTTATAATTTTAATTATTGTAGCATTTTTCAAAATATAGTTCTCGTTGTGAAAAAAAATGTGTGTTCCATTCCAATAAGACAATGAATAGAAAATTTAAAATGAAACACGTTGATATATATTTATTGTATCACGGAACCTTCGCTAAAAAAGAAACAGAAAAAAGACCCAAAATCTTTTTGTAATTGGCCTAACAAGTGAATTATACCAATTACTATTAATCTCATAATTATATCCAGACTATCATTGTCTTATTATTTTTCCACAATTATTAAAATCAATTACATATACAGATTTCATAATATTAAAAACCTAAATAGTATTTTATTTAATAATACATTATAATACCGAGTGGTCCATAAAAATCTGAACAATTTTTTTTAAACTTCAACAAGATATAATTTCAACAAAACTAATACCATCAACAGATGTGTTTATGAGCTCTCTTAATCATTAATATAGCTGCCCTTAGGGACAATGATAGTTTTCAGGTGGCGGTAAAAGGCACCAGCTTGAGATGTAGCCCTTTGTCATGGTGTCCCACTACTGGCTGAGATTGTTTGGATGACAGACACTGCAACCCTTCCCCTAGACATGCACCCAAAAGGTGTAGTCGAACGGGTTGGCGTCAGGTCTGTAGGGAGATGAAAGTGTCTAAAAAGAGTTGAAAAGAACTTAAAAGACTCATTTCAACGAGTCTTGCAACGGAGGAAATGGGTTTCTTTCATGGCTGGTGTCAAAATTGGCCTCTATACCCTCACAAGTATCTTTCCATCCACTTTTTATAATAGCTCTCTTGATATTCTGGTGTGACGCCCAGAAAATCTCTTGCTTGGACCCACATAGACTTGAGATCATTGCCTGCTTTCTTTACCTCCTCCTGGTCCAGTTTGGGTTTGGGCAGGCCCCTTCTTTCTCTTCAACGTTTTGAAGGTGCTGACGTCGTAGACAGTGTTCCTGGAGGCGTCCAACTGCTTTGAGTGCGCGAACGGAAATATGTTGATCACGTTAAAGTATTACTTTTTCGACTTGTACGTAAGCTACTAACCTCAGGTTTGTTTTATTTTCTAAGTTTTAGCATTTTTTTGCTTTAAAATATCGAAATATAATTTATTTCAATCACTCAACCTTCATTTAATTATTGAACTAGTAAGTGTTTGTATTTCAATGGACGCGCCGATATTGATCAGTAATATTTTATTTAAATTATGTATATATATACAAGGTATACGGAAATATATTTGTCTTTAGCTCATCGAGGTTTCATTAGGTTTAATTTCTGTGTATTCGTTGATACTGAACCGGTTTATCTATTTACATCATAAAAACATTAGTTCATCTAAATGAGCCTGACTGAGAACCAGTGGAAAGGGATTGTTTAATTATCGAGAAGGAAAATCCCATTGCGCCGGTATATAATAATACAGGAAACAGAATATTAACAGAGTCGCCCTGACAATTTGAAAATTTTTTGGGAGGAGAGAAAAGTTTTAATAGATCAGCTACACATAGTTCTTAGTAGAAATGAATGAATATAAATCCAAATTATTACTTTGTTTATTTATCAAAAAGAATAAACTATGAAATAGCAATGACGTATCAAGGGAGACAGGGTAATTGACAGATGACAACAAAATACACTAGGTATTTTTGTGTAAGCAGGGCAACGCCATAAAGATTAACAAAGTCAATTGTTTTTCTAACCTAGAAATAAAACTGTAATTTTTCTCTACAAAAGTCGCATCCCTACTAAGTGTAAATTTATACAAATAGCATATGTTAATTACCTGCAAGATATTAGTTCCTTCATAATTGTAATTATTTTTTATGGATATTCAAACATATTAGTAGACAATGGTCATTCCTTTCAATATTAGAAGTCGTTGTGAGAAGATATCATCTAGATTTTGACTTTTATTTACATCTATGTAATAACAAATAAACAAAGGCGTAAAAAAAGAAGGACTTTTGTTGTTTAAAGAAATCGCCCAATAGATCACACATTATGTTAATAGAATTTTAGGTGTTTGAATAAAAATAAATATGCAAGAAAAATATATTGCGGGTAAACAAATAACGAGATTTTTGTTTGATCGACGTATACATCATACTATTGACAATAATATATTTGACCATTTTTTTACACAAAAAGAGCTGTGAGAGTATATAGGTATGTATGTATTTGTGTTGGATTTCGGTTTGGAAGTCCTAGACTGGTCTGAGCCCGTTATGATTTTGATTGTACCAAACTAATTTGGGCCTTTTAAAAAGTTTGGTATATAATTTATTATCTCCAGAGGTGTATAAAATATGTCCTAGAAAGCGGGACTTTTTTATTTAAGACAGAATGCAAAAATTAAATACAATGAATAAACATTATGTTTTTAAACTATCCACCATCCCATTTGTATTCCTTTAAAACATTTAACAATGGAAAAAAATTATAAATGTTATAAATATGTAAAGTTGAGAGAGTTGAAATAACATGTAAAGATTATAAACATTTTATAAAATTAAAAAAAATATATATTCATTATTTTGTGTGGTATCCCTTTTTTTTTTTAAACTAAAAAACTAAAAAACAAATTATTTTTCTCTTCTAAAAAGAAGTTTTCAAACATTCTGTCAAAATTGTAAAAAACAGCAATGTCTCCTCCCTCGCCCCCCAAAAAAAGCTAAAATATACGGACATCGTTTAGCACACCACTTTCAGAGTAGAATTGAGGATCAACATTGTAGTCATTCCAGCATATATGTCATTGCAATATACCGAGTGGAATTTTTGTGTTTATTTCCTTCCCCTTACGACTGCTTCGCAGCTAATCAGATAAAAGATCATGGAGGCTAAAATCCTCTCAAATCGTTAGGGTGACTAGCCTAATTGTCGGTTTCTTTTATTTTGACATACAGGCAGAACATATTTTATACAGCACTCATTATATCCCGGAAGTTGTTGTTACATATCACCAGTAATGTAAATCGTGTGTACTTTTTTAGCTCGCGGTTTTTTTTGTTTTTTTGGAATTGGTAATCTGAAGAATAATTTTTCTTTTCTTTAGAAGTTGTCAATTTTATTTAATTCCTGAGTTGTGAAATTATTTTCCTACTACATTCAATAATATATAAAACTGATTGAACATTCGTGTGTGCTCATAAAAGACGAAGAATAACTTTGAAGATTTGTTGCAGAATTATAATGGTAAGTCTTTATTAGACTCAAAGTAGTCTGGGTATCGAGATTGAAGTATTTTTTGCCAAAGTCCTTGTTTATTTCCTTCTCCCCTTCCTCCTTTAGCATAGCTGATTGTACCTGATCTTCTCAAAACATTCTTCAAATTGACAGGGGAACCATGTTGATTTTCGGGGTTTTTTTTTTTTGATTTTTTAACATGTACATTATGCATACGATTTTCATCACTACATATAAAACTTTCAGCATGAGTTAAGAAATAGAATATTTTTAACATTTATATTTTATATGTGTCAATTCAAAATTTAAAAAAGTAGTTGGACAAAAAAATAGTAAATTTTGTAGACTGATGAATTATTTCTATATTCATAAATATTTTATCAAACAAGGCATGTTTTATAAAAAGTGATAAGCCAAAGTGGCAAAATGAAGGCCATCTAATCAATATTTGCCCACAACACGACTACTTCTTTGTATACCTTAATATTACAATAAATATAAAACACAAAAGTGATGACTGGAAGAAGGAGTTGATGCTGTCTAAAAAAAGAAGTTGACCAAAAAATTCAATTAAAATTAGTGAAGAATGAGAACTATCTTTCTTCATCATTTTATTTTCTATTATGTTTAACTTTATGAAACATGTCAGTTCTTATATAAGTGATTCCATAAAATAAAATCAGAAAATTTCATACAAGATTTCAAAGGATTGATATATTCTTGAGCAAAGAGACAAGATTAGAAGTATATTTTCATGAAAGAAAATAAGAAGTAAGATGTAATAAACTTTTGGAAAGAGTCGTGATTCTTGAACATTCAGTTTATATATGCAAGGAAAAAGAGTAAATAATTAAATCAAGATAATAATATAATTCATCTCATGTCAATTAAAATAAACACTAGTTAGCTTATTTTAATTGATATCAGATGAGTTATATTGTAATCCTTACTGAATTATTTACACTTTCAAAAAAAATTAAAATTAATTTATTAAAAATTTGAAAATTAAAATATATGATTATGCTCTTAATATGAAGAAATTGTTGGAGTTTCTGAAAGTAAATAACTATATTCTCAATTGTTCACTGCTTCTAACTTTATATTCTTGACAGCTGCATGCCTTCACTATTACTCAGAGACATCATTTTGTAAATTTTATCGTTTTGAAAATTATTCTATAATACATCCTTGAATTCTCCCTTTTAAATTAATCAACAATGTGAATTCTGAAAAGTGAAGAAAAAGTTAAAAGAAAAGAACAGAAAATGTGATGTAATCTGTGGTATTATAACTAGCGATTTCAGTTTAATATATAATGGTGGTTAAAATCTATGCAACTGAATCTTTAACAGAGTTTCCATTCAGCGGCAAAATAACCTCTTCCACCTCCATTCCAGAGAAGAAAAAAATTGTAATAAAAGCTAATATGAATAAAAATAATTCATTGGGTTGTTCATTGGCTGACAATTCCGCACTACTAGCTTTATTTGACCCCTCTATCACAGGAAGATGACAAAAAAGCACTCCCGTTCTGGCATAGGTATAATCTCCGAAAAATTTAGCAGCAATTGGTGCATCAGCTCCGTTTGGCATCGAAATGATAATAACAACATCATTAAATTCACGATTGGTATTTTCTGATTCATATTCAATGTTCACATCGCAACCCCCATGACCGCTGTCAGAGGGCCAACTATTGATTGTTTGTAGTTTATAAGATTTATCTGTATATAAAAGCAATCTCGATTTAAGTACTCCAAGGGAAAGGGAAAAGGATAATATGAATTATTTAGACCAATGTGTTTGAATTTGAATACTCTTTGTCAAAATTGTAGAATGAGTCTCTAAGTGTACTAAACTTATGGCAGGCGCGTTTCGCCACTTTGTTTGATGGCTTTGGCTCTAATCAAGTGTTGTTGTTTTTTCATTTATGTTTTATATGTATCGTTGGGGTAGATTAATAATAAGAAAACGTATAAAAAATATTCTTTGACACCTCGGTAATTAAAAATGTATTAATAGCATGATGATACAAGATATTACAAAGGATATTTAAGTCCCTGGGTAGATAAACATTCTAGGGAAATAAGACAAGAGGGGAAGGGGTGTATTAATTCCTAGGAAACTGAAAAAGTAACTACATTGTCCAGGTGACCTCTTAAGCCAATTCAAAAGTACATAATAGTAATAAACGAATACAATAAGAATAAAATTTAAATCTGGGCAGTAATAGGATAAAATTACTCCTCAAATAGAGAGGGAGAGAAGGGCAAAAATGTGGGGAAAGCATTCTTTTGTGTGTATGTAGTCATATTTTATTTATTACCTCCTCAAAAGAGGATCAATAAGTCTATAGCAGGTCACTACTCCTTCATTGTTTTGTTTTTTTACTCAAGAGTCTATGTAAGTTTTAAAAATTAATCGTTAAATGCAGGTATGAGCCCATAACAAGGGCACGCTTAATATATATATATATTTCTTTCTTAAAGATGTGGGACTGTTTATGGTCGCTTAGTGCGTTGACAAAAATAAGTCAGGTGACCAATCGACCATTTTTAAAGTATAAACAGGTATCGTTGCTTGAGTACAGAACACAAAAATTGCCAAAGTTCAGCATCATGGGGCTCTACTACACTCATTCTTGTGGCAAAAAACTCTTAAAATTAAAATAACTTGCTCAATCAGTACTTCTGCTGTATAAAAAAATAAAAAAAAATTAGTGTCTTTCAATTTTTCATTTTTTGTATGCAATTGGGAAAAAAACATATTTTTGTTTACATATGGCCAAAATTATATTTATTTTTATCCAAAAAATGTGTCAATATCTAACAAAAATATATTTGACATGGGGTCAGGACGTATTTCATCTTTTATTATACTGCTATGTCAAAAATAATAACCTTTGTATAACAAATTTATAATTCACAACGAATTACTCCACATATATCTGATTAAACTTAATTTAACAGGTATTGAGTAGGCATAGAATCATTTGAAATGTTGAAACCGTAGGTAAATAACTTTCAGTGATTTGAATCGAATAATGAAAGTTTTAAAACAAAATATTTTGAGTCTTGAAGAAATTCTCCAACTTAACATTTTTTAAAGGAAGACTACATTTTGTTCATATATATTGTCATTTCATTAAAGTAGTCAAACAGCTGAACTGGAACGAATGCTTTGAAGTGGCGTACAAAGTTTCATTTGCTGGAGTTTGCCTAGGACCAAATATTTATAAATTATAACATATTTAACATAGCTTATGTTAAGATATTTGTTATCGAAAAACCTTACAACTGGAAGCATGTTTCCTAATTGCGAACACCCTATTTGGACCAACTGAATCAAAACTGACTTACTAATTGATTCAATAAAATTCTAACAGCTTCAATTTGTTAGAATAGTTCCAAAATTAAAACTTATTAGCAGCTGTAATGTTCTATTTCAGCTGAGTTTTTATTAGAGAATATTCTTCAACCTACCAATTCAGTTAAATACCTTGTAACACAAATTTATTTTTTCTACATTATGGAATGAACGCTGAACAACGCCAAAAAATTGGAACACTTCAACCTTGCATACCAATATATCTTTAGACTTTCGTAACTTTGAGTAATTTGCTTTTTGTTTATATTAATCAAATCATTATTTGTACTCAAATATATCATAAACATACATTAAACCTAACTCTCAGTAGACTCAAGTACTGACTAATTATTTGAGCTTAATTAACAATGTCATTTACCAAACACCAATTACTTACACATAACATGACCGTTTTACTCCTTCTCTCTCCTGGATAATTACCTAAAAGTGTCCCTCTTAACGATGAAAAAGTCAAGAGTAGGCTTTCGGAAAAATAATAAATATCAACTAATTACACTTTTAAAGATTTTTTCTTGTTCCTGAAAAATATGAAAAGCTAAAGAGTTATTACAAAAATAAAATAAAAAAGGAATTATTTTTACCTAGAACTCCATTTTCTTAAAATTGACTCATCGAATGGACCAAAATATATTAAAAACTGGAATTTCATTAATTTAAGCGCCATTTTTTTATTCTCATATTTTGACAGGGCGGGGGTACATCCCTGATCCCTATGGAGTCAGAAATAACAGGATGTTAGTCAGAAAGTTTAGAGTATTTAGGAATTGACTTTTTTTAAAAAATGCTAAAACAAATTGGGAGGTGATTTTGAAAAATAAATTGTCTAGAAAAAGGAACACAAAAGTTGTATTTTTTTCATAAAAATGTCCTTAAAAAATATAATAAACATTTTAATTTAAAAAACGTTATTCAATTAAAAAATTATTTATTAAAAAAATGTTTTGCGTTAAAAATATAAAGGGTAATAAAAAAGTTGCTTAATATTAGAGTGCTAGTCGGAAAATTTGGAAAAAACATTTAACACCTCCTCTTTAAGAAAAATTCCAGCACTGACCTTACGTTTTGGGACAAGGTTTTGGCAATAGATTTTCAATTTACCTCAGCTGTATTCGAATTTCAGTTTATACTATTCCAGGCAGTAACATCTTTTATGGCAGTAAGTTAGAATTTACCGGATAAATGAACTTCTTTATAAGTTTATTAAAAAAATTCCATTCACAATATTATTATTTTAACTCACTTAGTAAGGGAGATGGTTTGTTTTGGTTTCACTCAGGTTTTAGAAAAAAAGGTTATGGAAAATAAAAGGAATAGGGAATAGGTGGAAAAAATGTTAAGAATTCCTTAAAACTGATATAATACCTATGAATAATATATTTTATATTAAGATAAAAGAAAAATAAAGAAACACGACAGAGGTTCGAATAGAGGAAGTGCTAATCACTCAATTATCTGTTATCAGTCATAATATAAATAGACATTATGGCTTATTCATAGTGTACAAGACTCATTGATTGACGAACAAGCATTAGTATAATATTATGCAAGAGGAGTGATTTCCACTTCGTTATATTCCAAGATATTTCAGAAGAATAAACAGCTGGCTGTGACGAGAAAACCCACTGAAGATTCGGGGAGTTAGTCAAAGTTGAGGTCGTTGGAGAGTGAATTGGATTTAGTATGTAAATTATATTGAAATGGGGAATTTATGTCATTGATGAAAAATAGTGCTAGCCTGCATAATCCTTCTTATTAAATTGGATTTGAAATGTTTTCAAAATTGGTATGTCCTTTAATTGAGAGTCTATAATTAAAATTGAATCATTTTCTGTAACCCATATTTAAGGATAGTACAAACATTTTTCCATTTTAATTTTTTTGAAACGTACATAAAGAGACATTAATCTCAGATAAATGATGTATAATCCCAATTAAATGATTAATAAGTTAATCATAAGTTAACTTTTCTCATGAATAAAAGAAGCTGTAAGCTCAGATTTAATTACGAAGATCCTTCAGTAATAGAGAATAATCAATACAGTACAAATACAACGAAGTTATTGATGAATGAGTGCACGGGGAATAAACAATGAATACTTCTTTGTTAGATAATCATAAGTACTTTTTGTTCAGTCAGGGAGATCTTATAAATCCCTAGCTAAGTCATCACATTCATATTAGTTGTAAGTACTCTTACAAAAAAGGAAGGCCCAAAACTATTCATCAATGATGATAAATATATGACAAATACCCCCATCAAAAGTACCCGTCAATAAATAAAGACCCAAATACTTTCTGTAAATTTTAAAGACCGACGAGTAGTGCCCTTATTTAGGACCGAGGACTGCAGTCCGGTCTGGCTCCATCTTGTCCAGTCCCACTTAAAGAAAGTAAAATCGATCCCTGGTGATGTAATTATAGGTTTTTTACCCCAATGTGTTTCCTTTGTTTATTATGCAGTAATATATCAAGGTTAAAAGAAGTACAAGGTAAGATCATCAAGTAATTGAGTTTGCTAGAATTTTCAATTTGATGTATCGTACCTACTGCTTGGCAAGACAGGCAGATTTTGACCAAAAAACGCAACCAATCAAATTCTATGATATTACTAATTGATAATTTTCAATTTGATGTGTCGTACAGACTGCTAGGCAAGACAGATAGATTCTGATAAAATACATAACCAATCTATTATGGCACTATTAAAAAGCGAGGTGGAAGTCAAACATCAGTCGTACACACGTTTTGGTATAACCTTGTATTTCTATTAAACTTGCGTTATATAATAGAATAAATTAAATAACTAGGTAAGAATATGTGTTAGAATTATATTGCATTATAATGTTTTTGCGAGATATTATGTTAATACATGTCTCATATATCTTATTTGTCTTAAAAAAATATCCATATTTATAGGGAAAATTCAAAGGACTGACAGTTAAGGACCGGTCTTAAGGACTGACAGTCCTCAGGAGCAATATGACATGTCCTAAGACTGGACTTGACCGAATAATAGAGGACCAGCATAACACTACCGATAAGTAATTACACACAGGGGTACCCTTCTTTACAATTAATATATTTGTATTTTTTTATTGATGTTCCAGGTACAGGTATTATTAATCTTTCGTCTAGTGTTGCCAGTTTAGCTTATTTTTGCTAGATCTAGACCATTTATAGAGACATTCAAAATATAAATAACCAATTATGGCTTTGATTTTGAATGTGTATTGATAACCTTTCAATTGAAAGTTGCAATGTAATACATAGCTCACAATCTTTAAAATTGTATAAAAACTAAACTTGCATACTTCTCTAAGTACCATGGCAGGCTGCATGGGCAAATATTCCGGAGGACGCCGGGCATACTGCTCAGTGACTTTCAGGATCTTAAAAAACTTTTATTATTGCTTAATCAAAATATGAAGAGTCTTTGATCGGGATCTGAAATACTGGGGTAAGGTATTTGCAAATTTGAATTATTTTGGATCCAAATTGGTATTGCGTACTCGAACTTTGATAGAATTTAAAGATCCAAGGGATTTTTGGGATCATAAAAGGCCTACTGTATTACTAAATACTCAATCCTAGACTTATAAAGATATTATCTATATTTAACATAGCATCTCTATTGGTGTATATTGATTAGTGCTTCGTTACTCTTATGTTGTTATAGCAATTACTAATAATTATGTTATTGTAGCAATAAAATTAGTTTGTTCGTTGTTTCGACAACAGTAATTAGTATAAATGTTACTTTAATCCAGATCCTATTTAATTTTGTTCCAAACTTTTGGTAAATTACTCATAGAAAATTAATTTTGGATTATGATCTGGATCCAAAAGTTTAGGTACAAAAAATTTACTCGTATATTTATTTCTTAAGACCCAAACTAACTCAGAACCAAGGAAATGTGGATGTCTGTGCATGCATTGGTGGAAATATTAGTCCATTTAAAGGACAAAATTTAACCTATAATATAGTATTTTTGTATACTCCAATACGAACCATAATCTGTGAATAAATTTTTATGGGGCTCTAGTTTGGAACATCTGTAGATTCAGATGATTTCCGCAAAATTATCAGAGAAAAAATTGAATGTGCAAATAGAAACTCGTAGTAAACGTATTAATTAGAACGTTTTCATTATTTAATCATTTTGTTAAAGTGTTCGTAGTAAATGGTATTACATAATTCAACAAACATAAATAAAAGTATGACATGGAATTAATTTATTAAAGCAAAAATAAAATTATATTCTTTTTTTCTTCTATGTTTATTTAATAAATGTCAAATTCTGTCAATGGAAATCATTGAGTTCTGAAAAAAATTGTAAACCTAAATAGAGAATAAAATTCGTTAGTGTAATAACTTCTTCTTTTTTATAAATATTAATTATAACGAATTAAAGACTTAGTCTAATTGAGTTATAAATTATTCAGGATTAACTCATACAGTAATAATCTGAGTGCCAAAAATTCAATGTCTACAAAAATATTCTAATATAATTTGTCTTACAGATGTTGTTCGTCAACACAAAAGCAAGCTAGAAGGATATTTCTCAAAAATGAGTATCGATTAACTATGTATTCTATTACGAATAGTTGTCCCTTTCTATATCAACACTAAGAGAGTGTCTTGAATTGCACTTAAAGTAGACGAAATAGATATTAACAAAAATGAATGAAAAATTGATAGATTTTTTCTGAAATGCACAATATCAGGCTCAATAAAAGTTTCTAAAATCAAATAAAGGTTATACACTAAAATTAAAACTCTTACGTAAATTTATTTAGACCACAATTTTGAATACAATGCCTAGAATTAATATAAATATGTCAATAAAATATTGATCTCCATGTAAATATATATGAAGTGAATTAATAAATTATGTTTTTTCCTCATTTTGATTATTGTTTCGCACCATATTTTAATTTTCCAAAGTTTTGATCAATCAAACTAATGGCTATTGTCTAATATAATAAAAAGCCTTTAAAAATGTTATTTCGGTAAGTTAATGAATTTATGTACAAAAATAATTTTCATTAACTAAAAAATAATAGTTATATACTTTTCAATTCTCTTTCTCTCTAAAATCAATCATTGATTCAATTATACAAGTGATTTATTCCTACGAAAATATGAAATGGAAATCAAATCAATATTGTTAATGAATTGATTAACATGTAAATTTTAAGTTGCAAAAAATTTTAAAGTTGATAATCTGAGCAATGATTTCTTGAAAAGATATTATTATTATTATGCTATAATCTTTGAATCAACAAAATCAAAGAATAAAGTGTTTGTAATTATGAATAAAAAAAATTTCCTGTTTTACAAACGTATATTATAGTGTTATAGGAAAACAACATTTTAACATTTTTTTGCCGAAAAAACGTTTTTTTTATTTTTATTCATCAATATATTTCCTTATAGAACGATACAATCATTTCAATGTTTATCTAGCTTTTTGATGCCACGGGTGTTGAATTATTTATCCAGATCTTCAAAATATGCTTCAGTTACGACGATCACTTCCTCATCTGAGCCAAATCTCTTTACACTTTTTAGTTCTGCAAAGAGCCAGTAGTCGCTAAGGGCCAAATATCAGAATACAGTAGGGCAATTTGAAACACAATTCGACAAATTTTGTGGCTGTTGTTATTGATTAATGACACGGTACATTGTCCTGGTGAAAGAGCAACTTTTTCTTCTTTAAATGAGGTCTTTTCTGGGTAATTTCAGCCTTCAAACGCTCCAACCAACTAATATAATTGTCGTTGTTGATTATTTTTCCATGTTCCAATTAATAGATGAATAAAATTGCATCCGAATCCCAAAATACAGATACATGACCTTCCCAGCCGATGTTTGAGCCTTTGGTCAGCTTTCTCCGTATGCACGTCACTCAGCAGACTGCTGTTTTGATTATATAGTGAAGTGGTGAATCCATGTTTCATCCATTAGGATGTACCGACGCAAAAACTCTTTCTTATTTCGTGTGAACATCTCGAAACAGCCCTTTGAATAATCTGCTCGTTGTTGCTTTTGCTCTGGCGTGAGCAAACACGGTACCCGTTTGAAAAACAGCTTTTTCATATCCAAATGTTCTTGTATGATATTGTAAACACTGCTTTTTGATAACTTCAGAGTATCAGCTATCTCTTGCAACTTCACTTTGCGATTCCCTATGATAATTTTCAGGGGTTTTTCAATGTTTTCTGGAATTACCGCCTTATTTGGCCGACCAGAGCGTTCAGTATCATCGGTGTCCTTATGACTACATTTAAAATCAGCAATCCATCGTTTGATGGTTGTTTTTGATGGGGTAGAGTCCGGATAACATTTTTCAAGTCAATCTTGGGCTTGAACGGTGTTTTTCCCCATCAAAAAGCAATGATAAATCAACACACGAAATTGCTTTGAATCTATCGTTGTTAAGAATCACAAAAGTAGCGTCACTTAAACCACTGTAACTCGATAAATAATAAACCAAACGTCATGAAATTTTTACAGTGACTTTTTGAATGTTTGTACTTCTTAAAAATATTTTTTAATTTTGTGAGTGGCACCATCTGGTAGTTAGGACCGGGACTTATTGACCGATGTAATATATTTAATTGAAAAGAATGAAATTGACCCCAATATGGCATTTCAAATAAATTATATCAATTACTTATTCTTTTATTGTGACCATCAATTTTGACAACTTTAACTGAAACTAGTGGGACCTTTACAGTGTAAATACAAGTAAATTATGAATAACAATTTCTTTGACGAAGAATACAAATTTAGTCCACACTTAATTTTGAGATAAAACTTTCTGGCTTTCTTTTGTGTATTATGCGCCTCAAATATACACTTATAAAATTCAATACGTGATGGGAATGCCAAATTGTTGTAAATCAAATATTTATTTTATAAAATTAAGTTTGAAAATGCGGTTCTTCTATTATATATAATGGTGTTCTCTAGTTTTTACAATATAATAATTCTGAAATCTTCATTTCAACAGTTGAATTTCTATGTTTTTTTAGGATTAACATAAAATATTATACTTTTAGGATGAAATATAGATGTCAACATTAATATTTAAAGTTTTTGAGTCATGCAGGGTGTTACTTCGCAAACACAAAAATCCCCTATGTATTTTGTCATCGGCTGTCGATTCCCTCATCTTGCTTGATACGTCATGGCTATTTTATTTTTGTATTCTTTTGGATAAATAAACAAAGCAATGTGTTATTCTATAATTATGCTCTGTTTCCAAAAAAACAGGAATACAATTTCTGGTTTGATCCCTCGTCGTTTATATGATGTATATATTGACAATTTTATAACATATATGAAGAAATTTTGACTATCATATAAAAATACAAATTTATAGCAACGCTTTTAATAGAATATAACTAACCAGTTTTACAGTATCGAATAAAATGCTATTTAGATTTTAATATTACAAAATATATACATATATGTAATTCATTTTAAATATAGTTAAGAAATAGTATGAAGGTTATAGTCTGGACTAAATAAGATATATATATAGCAGCTGGTATGATCTACTTACATATTTAACTAATTACCAGATGATTTCGGACCTTTTTTTCTGTTTCTCTTCGGAAAAAGGTTGCGTGATTCAATAGAGGTAACGACGTGCATGGCAATTCGGCACTCAACATTTGAATAGTAATTCACTCTTCCAATGAACCCTTTTTGCTGAAAAATTAATGAAAACCAGTAAAGTTATTACGTTCCTCAAAAGCTCATTGAAAAGGGTATTTCTTTAACCTTTACACTTTATTTCTTAGGACTAAACTGTTCCGCATAAAATATAAACATCCATATTTGAAATATTGGTGGTAGGTTCACTCCCTGGTCGTTCCTAGAGAAGGAACTATACATTATGTATATGGACTTCAAAGAAGATTCCTATTTCGGATGGAATAAATGTTATAATATAATGTGTACTTATACTTAATCAGTGCAACTCCATCTAACCAATTAAAAGAACATTTAGAAAAAAACAAAAATGCCAAAAATTTTGTCCCAAATTATTATAATTCCACATATTTCAGAATTCAGATGGAAAACTGGATCAGTTTTGGATTTCGTACTCATACCTAAATTTGATTATTATCTTCAATTCATTTGTACAAAGTTTCCCACCAAATAGATACCATATGTGATCGATATCAGAGTAATTCTAGCTCATGCCTTGTTTATTTAATTCACCCCATTCGTCAAAGCCGATTATGGTTCATCCAATTTAACGCCATGACAGCTGAGCTGCTCTCATCCAAAATATCCTTCAAATTTTTAAGGTTACTATGTTATTGTTCGGTTTACTTTTTTTAACATGCCCAAAATACACCAAATTTTCATCGCTAGATATATGATATTTGAAGGAAGAGTTGCTCTAACGGAGTCCTTTGATCAACCACCAAAAGGTAATATATATATACATACATCTATAAGTATGTACATAAACATATATACGTGTACACGTACGATAGATATGGTAATCCACCTTACTCCTTTTTAAACAAAATTATTTACGATACATTAGACAAGTTTGAACCTGATCATACAGGTTTAATACACAGAGCTTATGAATAAATCGAGAGTTCACCGTCACCCACTGTTCGAATTTACCCGGTTCTCCCATATAGGAATTTCTAATTACTTGTAATACTTTCTCGAATAAGTGAATAATATTTGAATTCAGTGTTGCTAGGTGGGGTTAAGTCAACTTGCCTAGTTTCAACAGCAAATGGCTAAAATAATATTCTAAATATATTTAATGGTTTCAAGTTAGGGAGTTTCAAATAATAGGGGTATTAAATATCATTTTTCAATGTTTCAGCGGAAAAATTGAGGCTGCACCAAAAAAAAAAATTGTTTAGGAATATTGGAAAAACTTTTGTGAAAATTGTTAAAGTTAAATTTTCTATAAGAAACTAAACTAAAACGCATGAATTTTTCAATATAAGAGAAATGGGTCATTTATGTCATTCTATGTCAAATCAGCGAACGACGATTTTCTACATTTTGAGATATGTTTTATCTTTTACTGTAAAAACTCTCTTGCCCATATTTGAGGTCATTACGATGAGGTGTTCCTGAGTTATTGATGTTTTCGTTAAGGTACCATTTCCAAATATGAAGTGGTACATAAGGCAAAAAAAATTATTTAGGTCATTTTGTGATGATGTTGAGTTTGCCTGTATTCACGATTTTAAAGTTGCAATCTGCTTGGACAAGGTCACTGTTGACTCTGATGCTGCAGTCATGTAAAAACAGTTGCTGGTGGTTCTGCTAGATTTTAAAGAAAAACAAGGAAGACATGGAAATTAAAAGTCAAGTTCTTACAGCCTAAAGGTCCATCAAAAAAAAATTATTGGCCCCAGCTTGATAATGTATGTTTGATAACATTTGACTGTATATTAAAAATCATCAAAGGGATCTACACGTAGCTATTTTATCTCCAAGAAAGATAATTACAAAATCGTTGAAAATGTAGTTTTTTTTATAAGTTTTAATGTTTGCGACTTTAGTGTTAAGACAAACGACTTTTATCATATGTTACAACTTGAATATATAATTTCTAACAAATTTAATTTCAAACGGACAATGTTTCTTCAAAAATCTTGCAGAATTTACTTTCATTTTATTTCTTGAAATGAAAAATTTCGGTAGATTTTAACCTGATCGAAGATTGTTAATTTTCCATTTAATAGACATTTCCGAAAAACCGAAATTTCCATATAGTTAGTTTTGAGCATATAAAAAATAAATTTGTTAAAAAAAACAAGTAAAAAATTGATGTTTTTAGGGATACGGGCTGCAGAGGAGGTGCGGTCATTAAAATAGCAATAGGGATTTTTGTAGGTAATGCTTTCTTATCTGGGTGTTCTAATGTGTGTTTGTTTTGTTTTTTTTTACATAAAAAATGATCATTCATTGCAATTTTTAGTCTTTTTCTGCGTCTACTTCTCTAAATATTACCTAAATTAGTTTGTGGATCCTTATGTAAACTAGTCAATATTTGGAAATGGGGCTTTTAGGAAAACATCAATAACTAGGGAACGCCTCATCGTAATGACTTCAAATTTTGGCAGCAGGGAATTTTGTATAAAAAAAGTAAAACATATCTAAAAATGAAGAAAATCTGGGATACTTGGTGTAAGCCCTTCGCTGATTTGACATGGAATGACTCAAATTGATTTTTTTTAAACAAAACCATAGTTTTATATGATGAGGATAAAAAATTTATCCATTTGGAGAGGGGCTCTACAGTATAGTCTATTCATGAAAACAGACTTAAAACCCTACTTTAAGATTTATCCGATCCTTGGTGTACTGTTAATTATTACATTAAAACTTTTAATTTGAATATAATCCATTTACACGCCCAGAATTTAGCCTATAGCTTTTTATTTAGATTTCTGACATTACTAAAATAGGGCAAAATTTGCTAAACTATTGCAAAGGTCAGCTAATATTCCAATTATCAGCCAGATGACTTTTTTCTGTAATACAAGTCAATAATCAGCTAGATCTACCCGAAAATCATCTAGTCTGCCAAACCTGTTCAAATATAATTAGAAATATTAAAATCATAAGGCACTTGTTTACAAGACATTAATATAACCTATAACGTCACGAGGTTGAGTATTCGAATTGAATAATTAATTTATAGATTGAAGAAATATAATATAATGAACTACTTTTTGTTTGTCATTCATTATATTAATAGGATTTGATATAAGCTCTAAAATGAATTAATTAACGTATTATGCAAATATTCTCTTGGATTCTCATTAATAAAATAATAATTTAACTTACTCGTGTATAAGTCAAGTGTGACAATGAGACCTATTTGCCCTAATTATGTAGGTAATACTTTACCTTTTAAGTAGAAATTCAGAGCATCTTTCACATCTGAAATCATTGGCAGATAAACAATCATATATATTAATGGTTTGTTAGAAAAAAAATTGATTGTGAATGATAATTGCTTGTGTAGAAATGACAGCGGAAAGTTACAACATGCCCTTTGTCAAACTTCAAAACAGCTAGAGTTGCAAATAGTTTACAAAATAATGTAGATTAATGTTGAAGAAATAATAATTTTCAACAAGTTCTCTTCGATATATTGATAAAAATCGATTGAGGGAAGAAAAATAATATTATTATGTATTTTTGCAATAACTTATATTGTTTTAATTATTGATTCTTCCGCTATTTGTTGCAATGGGCACATTCAATAATTGAAGATACATTTTGGACATTATAACACTCAGTATAAAGTTGTTAGTTGGAAAAAGAGCTGCAATGATTATCATAGTATTTATTCTCTAGTATTATTTGATATATTTTTGCTTAATAAAAAAACCTTTTTTAACCAAGGCAGCCCTGAAGAGATTTGTGTGTGTATTTCTCCAATCTATCTTACTGGAATTTTTTTAAATTCCACTTCAATTTTAATAGTATATGACAAGCTAATCACGAATCTTTAATTAACTCGTTCGTATCAAATTTGATTTTTTTTATTGAGCATTTTTACCCTTTCTTCAAGATTCGAAGCAACTTTTGAGTATGAAAAAAATAAATATTCCACATAAAAGTAAGTTGCTTTTTTTAACAGAATTTTATGTTGATTTCAAAGATGTGTTTATATTTGATATGTAGTCATCCCAATCATGAGAAAAAATAGTTTAATGATTAAAAAAAAAAAAAAAAATATGTTGACTTTTAAATTGCATTTTCACAGAATTAGATGATTAACAAAAAGAAAATTAACTTTAATGTGGATTATTGATTTTTTTTTCATACTCAACAGTTCATTTAAACTTAAAAAAAAGTGTAAAAATTCCCAAAAATTGAAAGAGTTCAATAATCAGATTTTATACGAACAAACTAACTAAAGATTTTGCAATTAAATATGGAACCTTTGAAAAAGTAAATTTTTTGTTGGTTTGTGTGTTCTATAACTAAAATTTATAACATCTTAATCTCCTATAATATATTGAAAATTAGTAAGTAACAACGTGAAAGGTCAATTTATTTATTTCTAATAAATATTTGTTAGTCTAATTTTCTTAATTTCTTACTAAAATTTAATTGTAACCGTCCGCGGCAGCCAGGAGAGTTACAACATTTGATGCATCGTATTCAAATAGCGTTTTGCCTTATCTAGGTCTAACCAGGACCGTTTAGTTGAGCCATAAACAAAAAGTCTTGCAACAGTCTCTGGTTTTCCCAACATAACAACCTCATTTTACCTATTTTACATAGTAGTTGATTGGGCAACTTTGTTCCCTAAAAATATCTTATTAGGAAACATATTTAACCCTTGAAAGGCATAATTTTGAATGCAAGGGGGCGGGGGAAGTTTTCTTCACTGAAAAACGTATCTAAGAAGTAATATTAGGTAGAATAAATGATTTTTTTTAGATATATCTATTTTTAAAACAAAAGTTTTTAAAGTGTAAAATATAAATTTTACCTATGATTAATTATATTCACCATTTGCAGCATAAATTTTTAACATGCATAAGAAAACCCTACAGTATATACATCTAAATAACACTGCTTAACAAAAAAAAAGGATATAAAAACAGCATATGCTCAACTTTACTTGATTACAAATATGTCCGCATGTTTTTTGTTTTTGTTTTATGTTCCTTCAATTGGTTATATGGAGTTGCACTGATTAAGTATAATTAAACATAATAATATTACACTTAGTCCATCTAATCTAAGAATTTTTTAGAGAAGTCCATATACATAAAGTATATCTCTTTCTCTAGGAATAACCGGGGTGCGAACCTACACATAATGAGTTCAGGTGAATAATTTCTCCCGAGCGCATTGTCCAATGTCCATGAGCTCCGTCGGTTGCATATATATTTTTTTATGTTCCTTTATTTGGTCAGATGGAGTTGCATTGATTAAGTATAAGTAAGCATTATAGTATTATATTTATTCCATCTGATATAGGAATCTTCTTTGAAGTCCATAATCATTAAGTATATTTCTTTCATTTAAAAAACCTACAAAATTGAATAATTTACAATAACAGATGACGAGTGATTATATTATCATAATCTTCGAAACAAAAACAATAAAAAAACGTACATATAAAGTTAGTATTGCATAATTTTCAAAACTTATATTAAGCCTTAGTTTCAAAGAACGGCATTTTTTTCAATTATTTCCTCCATACTCGCTCTCCGAAAATTTTGAAACTAATTTTATCAAACGCTCTACCGGCTGGTTGTGCCATGGTATATCCAAAATGTTTGGATATTTTCCTATTGATATAATTATTTAATGTATATATTTGTTTGTTAAGTTTGTCATTGAGAGTTCTCTAACATTTTCTTCCCATTCTATCATTCGATAATAATATCTGTATGAAATTAAATGGTTGGAATTCTCAATTTTCTAACCGTTTCTGAAATATTACTCTTCGTTGCTTTCAATATCTGATGCAACCCAACTTTATAGATCTGGCTTCGTCATCAGTTATCATAGAAATCAAAATGTTTTGAGGATTACAAAAGTAGTTGTTGTATTGGCTTGACTATTTTTTGGGTTTGAGGACACACATTTTTTAGTCGTTTTATTGACTCAAAGGGGTGTTAAGATCCCTTAATAACAGATGTTTTACTTTTTATTTTGAAACACATTGGATCATATGTGTGATAATAAAACTTCATTATTAAAAAAAACAATTTCTGTCTGGTTTTTAAATTGATTTTTTGTAGAAACATAAAGCCTTAAAATGTTATTGGCAGTAGTAATACATTTAGAATGTGCCATTTTCCTGGATTTCTATTGGACGGTCAATTGCAACAAGTACCTGTAGATACTGCTTTGCAAATACCTAATAGGTATAGTTGGTCATTACTTAAGTCATTAATATTAGAGAAGTTAATAAAAAAGTTGGAATTAATGGGTTTGTATTGTACAATTTTGAACTTGTCCAAGCTGTTTCCCTATTTTTCAACTTAGATATGTGAGTCCCTATGTTTTACCATCTAAAGTTGTAACGAGATGCCTTAGTGGAAGTTCATTTTTATGAACAAGGCAAATCCCCCATTGAAGAGGCATTTCAAGAGTTATTTCCAGGCAAGAAATAATCCCATTTTTGAACCCAGTATTGGTAACAATTCCAAAATACCCGACGGCCTTTAAGTCTTTAATATTTACATCTTCATTTTCTAGAAAACTGAGGATGGAAGAACTAATATTCAATGCATATCCAAATATAGGAGTAATATGTCATAGATAGTCTGATCCAAGTTCTTTTACAATCGTTATGTGTTCCTCTGTAAGTACTTTTTTTTTTTTATTCTGTGTTCATTTCTTCTGCTTCAAAATTATTTAGTCGTGCTATTAGATTCAATTTTTTAGGTTAAATTTGATAAAAACTCATTAATTGAAGGAAATTTATTACATATTAGGGGCAAGTCCTTAAATAGATATTTACCATAATTATATATTTTGCTATCTTTCTATTCGAATTTCTCGAGTGAATTTAACGAAATTAACTTTTTAGTGAATTACTGTTTAAATTATTCATTGAAATGTATTAAAACAGGTGCGCGTTATACGCGAGTCATCAAAAAATTGGTATGATTGTTTTCCCCTCTTGCAGGATATACTATCATTTTATGAAATGAGTTTAGTAAATACTATATGTGTAAACTGTACAAACATCTAGCCATTGTATATTTTTTTAAATGGTATAAGCGTTTATCAAAACATATAGCCAAAATAAGGGAAAATAATCAGTTTTTCAAAAACTTGGAACAAAATGTGTCAACTGAAGATTAAATCGTGGAGTGATGAAATTTTGTACACCTTATTTTCCTACCCCAAGGCAATTTTTCTGTAATCGAAATTCGAAAAAAATTGAAAATCAAACCGGTTTACTACATTTGAGTTCAAGAGAATAATTTCTTCCAATTACATTGTCCATGAGCTTCACTGTTAGCCTTGCGGTCTTCAGAAAAAGGACATATATATTTATATATGTATATTATTTTTTGTTATTTATAAAAATTAAAGCTTTTTTAAGCCCTTGCTGTTGAAGATAGGGATAAATTATTAGAATATATTTAAAAAATATTCTGCATCCATTTTAAAAATGTATCATGCTATTAACTCGTGTTATTTTAGTTTAAAGTGTAAAATAGGTGCTTTTCATTCAGAGATTCAAAGCTTCAAGAAGAATATATTCATAAAGTTTAAAAGATAGCTCATTTGATTGCTGAAAGTCTTAACTTTAATTTTTTTTAAAGAAGCTCCCCCAGAAATGATCTTAAACGTTGTGAATTTGAGATAAGGCCACGACAACATTTCAAGGATAAAAGTCATTATTGAATTGATCTGATAAGAAAAGTTTTAATTATGTTGGTCATATTAGTCCCCATCATAAGCCCAGTGTACAGTTCTCGGTTTTTTATACTTCTTCTTCATTCTACAGCTAAATTTCATGAAATATCCACAAAAAAATTGGAGTAAATTTTCGGGACAATACGAAATAGTTGGACGTGCAAACAGTGATCCATTATTGAGAACATTATCAACTTGACTGGCGTATATTGTTTCTTTCCAATTTTCCAAAAGAAATCATGAAGTTCTTGAATGAATTATTTTTATGAGCCTTTGAGTCGCTTGGTTGGATGAAAAAGAGTCATTAAAACCTCTTAGCAAATCTTTTTTTATTTTCGTTTTGTATTTATCGTCTTCAATCAACCATTTTGGTATACTTAATTGAGAAATTTTATAAGGCTTGTGTTATTCGAAGCAGATCAAATTAAGATCAGAGGAAGGTTCAGGTTTATAAAATGCTTTTTTTACCATGTGAGTGAATGGATGAGAAATCCAAGTCTGTTCTGGAAAAAAAATCTTCCGGACTGATTTTTTTTGTTAAGTCAACAAAATTGGGATAAATTTTATTCACACTATTTATGGAGATCAGCATTTAAATCCCCAATTAGCAGGAATGGAGTTGAATCCTTTATTTGGATATTAAAAATTGCTTGAAAAAAGGAAGTAGACCTTTCATTCGGCCTATAGGCATTTATAAGGCTGAAACTCATCGCATTTAAAGAAATTGGAATTTTATACCAATCGCTTTTGTAGGAGAACTCTTTAACACAGGAAACATTTTTGATTTTCTTTGAAATAAGAGTCAAGACTCTTCTATTAGATACATTTCCACTAAAGAAACAATGAAATCTTTTAGGTAAGCATATAAAACAGTTATTATAGCAAGAAGAAGATATCTCTGATTTAATATCCTGAGGGCAAACGATGTCAGGATTCAATGACATCAAGTGATTCATTAGTGCATGTCTCGATCTTCTACCTTTACCCCCTCTTGTATTTAAAGAAATTATTATATTGGATAAATTTTATTTGGAAAGAAGTCCACAATTTGGGTCTGTATTTTTTTGTTTGATAGCTTCATTTTATAATAATGTAAAAAATAAATAAAAGGATAACAGGAGTGGTCCACCAACTATCAAGAAGCAACAGACTTAAAGCTTTTTGACTATTTCTTCTCTATTACAGGGGAAAGATAAATATCCAGTTTACTTCTTTTTTCCACAGAGGAAGCACGAGTACGACTTTCCAGAATTGTATGGACGTCCAAATGAGGCTTAGCATTTTTTTTTTTTTTTTTTTGGCTTACTACTATCCCCATCATTCGTTTTATTATTTTCTAAAAGAGAACATTTGTTTCCATCTTCCGAATAATCGATATGCACTTTTTCTACATCATCATTTGCCGGATCATTGTTTACTCCGGAAGACTTCTCTTCATCATTTTCTTCTACAGTTTGGGTCTCACTAACCTCTTCAATTTGTTTTTCGGATAGAAGATCTTGATCAATTCTGGAAAACTTATCTTTATCTTTTTCTTCTGCAGTTCGGGTCTCACTAAGCTCGTCAATTTGTTTTTGGATAGAAGATCTTTATCACTTCTGGAATACTTATCTTCCTTTTTGTCTTCTAGCAATTGTCCCCCCTTATTCTCTACAATTTGTACTTCTGATGGAAGACGTTTTGCATATTTTTTTTTGAGAGCCTTTTCATATTCAAAAGTTTTAATTCGTTTTTCCAAGCAATAATGCTTCATAAGTCCAAAATTAAAGCATCTTTGACATTAAAATTTCACTCCAGAAAACTTCAGCTTAATTAAATTTCCTTGCACTGGTAGAATTTGAGGTATAGACAAAGGATCAGCTACAATTTCCACGATGTAGTCACTGTCACGCCAAAACTTCTTATAACATTTTTTTTTTTAATCCGCTTTGTCATCAATTGGTTTTTTTTTTGGGATGGTGATTTATAATTTCCTCGTTTACTCTTTTGAAAGTATTGATAAGCGTCACAACTAATTTCCTCTTTTTATTAATATTAACATTGTCAATTCCTTTTATTTTAAAAGTGACCTCCTCCATTGAACCGTCCATATTTTTTATTTTAATCACATTGTGTTTTTTTAAGTCATCAATTCGACACCTATTATATATATAGGGAATCTAGTATAAAAACAAACTTGACCCAGACTTAATCTAGGATTCGCTACCGCAATTTCATGCTCATTAAAACCATATTTCATTGCTATATCGTATATATAAATGAGTTTAACATTATCTCCTCTAAAGCATAAACCTTCTTTATTTTCCATTTTGGGCACAAAAGTATCTTATTTAAAGTTATTGTCCAGGTTTACCCGAACTGCTGCATCTCTATGAATGCTTTTAATTTCTTTCAAGATATTTGAGTAACTTCTTCCATCAATCCTCGATGATTTCCTGATATTATAATCCGGAGGTTTAGTGGGCATATTTTTTTAAAAGTTCCGACTATTTGTTTATAAGTAAATAGTTATATATGTATATATGCAAATAAAATATATACCCCCTCCCAAAGAGAAGAAGCACCATTAAAAACAATGACTTGCTTTATCCTAGGGATCTCAGGAGACAATTTTCGACCCTCAGAAACTGACCTCCAATACACTGTATTTCAAAAACAACGACAGAAAAAATGTACTTCTAGCACTTAAAACACTTCTTACACATATAAAAAGGCCAAAATACACCTTGAACTCACTAAATCCGAATTTAATTTATACTGCACAAAAAAGACGTCTGCACAAAATAAATAACACTGTCCTTTTTCTCAAACTTTCCAAAAAAAGTTCCAAAATTTTTTTGAAGGTGGATAGTTCTGGTAATTTTGATGCTTCTATTTTCAGGTCTTCATTACCTCACCAATGTGATGATGACATGCTATCCAGAGTAACGGCCGTCCTAATGCCTGTTGCAGACAAATAGAAGCAGTAGTACATGGGTTGTATCAGAGGTAGTTGTATACAACACCATCGATACAACTGATTTTTCACATTGTTTAAGCATTCCCAAGATTGTTTCTGTTATAATTTTCACCTGAGCGTCGGTCCGTGCTGGTTTTGTAGGATGGAACCCCAAGGAGCTTAATTTCGTTCACATCACTGATCGCTACAGTCAGCCGCTATTGATTAACATTCATATTAGTAATAGTAACCATTGGTTTTTAATTCCAGTGAAGTGAAGCAAATTCAGGGGGTTTCCACAAACCTCTCAATGCAGTAGAAATCTTCTCTCCTCTTTTACACTGTGGCCTGTCTGCAGTAGCATATGAAACAGCTAGCTTGCTAGCAGATTCCTCAATCATTACCTGACTTTATGCTGCCTGCTCAGCTGGGGATATCTTCATTATTGTAGCCAATGAAACCAATAAAAAAATCTAAGATTTTTTTTATTCAATGAAGGCTGCTGTTCCATAACAAGATGTACGATTATTGGATTTGTTCAGTGATGATCTAGGAGTGACCAAACCTTCTTCCCCAATACTATGTTCATCATGACTGGTTTCATTGTAAATCTGCTGAACAGTTTTACTATTTGTTTATATTTCATTGTCAGCCTTCTCTTGTATTTTTTTATATATACTTTAGTTGTCGTAATTCTTTGTAATGGATGTGGGACGCCAGTACTCGATCAAAACTACTTTATGTTGAAATTTTAGCCGTTTTTATTCACAGAAGAAATTTAATATCCTCTTGGTTTTTCATAACATGTTCTAAATTTCTTGTTCAAAGAGGAAAAGTCCTGTGCAGATCTATTTAAAAGTCTTCGAGTTTCGAAAGTACTTTTCGAGATGAACATCAGTCAATTGGTCATTCTCGAATTTTGTAATTTTCCTCTACTAGAACGAAAAATTTACTCACAAGCTCTTCTCTCTGAAATCATGGGGATGTTTTCTTTCAGATAAAATGCAATTATCTTGTCCAGAACAATCTTTGCATTGTCTCTATTAGATGTTTTTCCTTTTGCAGATCCGTCACGTTGGTGGAACATTTAATTTCTGACCACTCGTTCATTGGTTGGCAGCCTGCAACCTGAAATTTTTTCATCCATTGCTTATATACTTGCTCCAAGACCAAAGATAGCACCACATTCACGATTATTCCTTTTTTTTAAACTGCTATCGCCATTTTGTTGTGCTTAGTTAAGAGACAAACGACGGAATTATTTAGAGAATTGAAATAAGTGCTTGAAATTTTTTTAGTATAAAAGAAAATCTGATAAAACTGATTTTTTTTCCTTTTTGTTTTCATTTGAACCTCTTTGTTTAAAAATTGTCGGTTGAAATATCAAAAGAAAAACATCTCACATCTCTTTTCTTTAGATTTTATTTATAATAGAACTAATTAATTAAAAGGTCATTATGAGTTTAAAAAAATAGATTAACAGTTTTTTAAGTGTCCCTTTTAATAAACATTAGCTTCTAATGAAACACAACAATAGTAATACCTCGAATACTCAATTTTTTTTCAACTCTTTTTCTTGGCTCTCTTAAGCAATATTTCTTTATAAGTAACCATGCATTTCCTACTAACGAAAAGCAAGACAACATATTTTCCAGGAAGTGCAAGTTAGCAATAGTAATATTCAACACTTAATTCTTGAAGAAAGCAAAAATGAATGTGTAGCGTTGCTTTCTATATTAATAGAACCATATAGTAAGATATTCTCATTTCAAAATGCTTAATGTTGACCAGTTGAATTTATTCGAATTTATAAACATTGCATACGGTATGTTTGTTTTTATTATAGGTAGAACATTTTTATCATACGGCCAAAGCATATATGGGGGTCTGATGTACCTTAAAACGTACATAAAGTCCGAAAAAGGATGTTACCAGGGTCTTCACTGAGTTACATTCCTCAACTCAGGCAACAATTTTATGCTTGATGATCTGAGTATAGCAAAAAGAGGCTCTGTAAACCATGAACGGTCTTGAAATCGGAAATTAAGATATAAGTGAATTGTTTTATGCCAAAATAACTCCTTGAGGATCTTTGTATCAAAACTTACCCTAATGAACCATAGTTAACTTTTGCTGGCACTAGAAAATTAGGTATCCAAATAAAAAGTACATTTAATTACATTTTAGTTTCAATGGAAACGCCTGAAATGCTCAATGAATTAGAAGCCTTGCCATACCCCATTTTGGACCGTTCCCCGATTTTTGCCTCCCTCACAAATAAACAAGGATTGTTGAATTATTTTTGTTAATTGAATGTATCTCTGCTAGAAGCGATAAAATCTGCAATAAATTGAAGGAATAATAAACAATGCAATGGAATTAGAGGAAAGCAATTTACTTACCCTTAGACGCTCTACTAGGATCGAGTTATCTGCTATAGAACAAGGGGGAAGAAAACTCTGAGGAATATAAGAGAAAAAGTATAGGAATAAATTGGAAAAACTTAATAAAATCTTATGAGGCTGGAGTAAATATTAGTGAAAAACTAAACGAAATACTAAAATATGAAAAACTTGGAAGAATGATCTGCTCGAAGAAAACCTAAGGTGGAAAACATTTAAGAGGGCAAACATCGTTACGATATCTGGAAAGATGTCTCAGAATATAAAAACGAATATGCTACTAAGAAAAAGGGATATTGTCAAATGACCCAGATGAAATATCAGAAGAGATCATTGTGTTCTACGCTAGTATATTTAAATGTCAAAAATCTTACAGTGAAAAATAATGTTCCTTTTGTCAAGGAAGAGTAAAGAAAAAAAATGGACCATTACGTAACGTAATGAACAACCTATTTCTTTTGAAAAAATTAGCACTTACATAAAAACTATAAAAAAATATAAATCCCCGGAAATATCGGACTTGCTGTTTGAATTTTATGTTCTTAGAAAATTTGCCCCACTCCTAGAATTCATTTATGTATGTATGTATGTGAACATCTTCAAAAACATGGAATTACTAGATTTAATTAATACAGGATTACTAACTTTAATTCCAAAAAAAGAAAAAGATAATCTTTTTATATCAAACTATAAGTCCATTGCGTTGCTCAACACACCTTGCAAAATTATCAGGGTTATACTAAACAACAGACTAGAGAAAACTTTGCAAGTCAGCATACCGATTGATCAGAAAGGACTTATGAAAGGAAGATACGCAAAGGGCGTTCCTCATCCTATCCAAGACGCCATAAAACAAAAGGAGGAGGATTTTCCTATCTTATTTGTTGATTTCAAAAAACCCTTTGACTCAAAACATGTAAAATACAATTTAATTTAAAGTAAATTAATATATATAGTTGTTATAATCTAATTAGAACATAAAAAATAAATCAGAAGGAAAGCTTGATGGTGGATACGGAGAAAGAGAAGAGTTGGAAAAGACAGTCACAGTATTAACGAGTTAATCATCCCAAAAAATAAATTTAATTTTTTTTCCCCGCCTTTTGGGATGTTCTTTTGGTCAATCATATAATCAATTCGATTATGTCATCTTGTGTACCACAAATAATGTGTAGGGGTTAACATTGAATAGTCCTAACTTGTTCTTCAAACCAAGGGCATCCCTACCCATTCTATTTTTAAAAGGAGCTTCACTCTGTTCTACCCAAGCTGTATATTCAAAAAGACCTCTACCACATAATGCCAAACTGCCATCAAAAATATCGTTTTCCTTCGATATATTTCTTTCTCTATATGTCGTATGGAAAAAAAGAAGAAGAATCTTATAAGTCAGAAAGGAACAACTTTTAAGCAAAACAGTTAATTAAATTCACTAAACCTCGATTAAAAATAGGTAAATATACGAATAAATTCTAAGCAAGGCATTATCAAAATAACTATGTATATAATCAGACTTAATTTTTCAAGAGTATACTGAAAAGCATTGGCGATAAAATATAGATTTATAGGAATAAGAAGTTTTCACTAACGGAGGGTTAAAATGTTTTATTCTTTTGAACTTGTTTTTATCATGTTAGAATATCGGAGAAAAAAGTTCTTGGAGTTAAAATAAAGTCAATAATACTTTAAATAAATTTATTTGATCTTATAATAAAATATTGTTACTAACCCAAGAATAAAGAGTCGACCTCTGGGAATCAATAAATTATGTAGTATAATTCTTCAGTCATAATAAACTTTATTACTTTTCTATAAGGAGCGATATTTCAAAAGTTATATGCCTTTTTCAAAACCCCAGATAATAAAAAGTAAGATCATAATTTGTTTAAAAGAAGTAATGTTCAATAAGATAATAAAATGGTCTTATTTAATTGAAATACTAAACTAAAAATTTATGTACACACATCGGAAATATTCATTACTAGCAGAAATACTTGAACTTCTTCCGTTTATTTCAAGTTTAATTAATAAAATAAACTTTGTGCCCCATTTTGAGCACATAAGTACTATGTTTTTTAAGGATATTAATGATATTTGCAACTGCAAAATGTATGGAAAAATTAGGCAAATATTACAAATTTAATATTTGCTCTAACGTTTTACCTCAGAGCACTTCAACATCAAAAAAGGATGTTCACTAAGGGAGGGTTATTAGCAATCATAAATATTTAGATGTAATAGTATAAATTGGTGGTGATATAAAAAAAAAAGTCATTTTTTTTTTTCATCAGAACATTCGAGCAAAGATTCATTATAATATGTAAAATTCCATCGGCGTTTTATTCTTTTTTATTACATAATTTATAGACGATATTAGTATTGTATTTATATTTAAATAGTTGGATCAACTCTTCCATTATTATAAATAAAGAGAAAACCTTCTTCATTTGTAGTAAATCAGTCGTTTTAAAGGATGTTCGCCAAATAGGAATCTGTGGAATAACAGCTGAGAAGGAGGTAAATGTGGTTATAATTCAAGTATTAATAGAATAATTGAGGGCAAACTATGGGAGCTGAATAAGAATATCAAGTAAAAACGGGACATGTCTAATAAACGAGATCTTGAATGGAGATCGATTGTGTGTAATTCTAGTATATGTTATTGGATTATACTCAGCTTTGACCTTTCAAACAATTTTTTGGAGTCAATCTCTCAAACTTGGGCAGCTGTACAAAGAGTTATACGGTAGAGGGATCCTGTGTTTGATTCTATATTTACAGTGGATATCGTGTGACAAAATAAACGCCAATGATATTTATTCAATGGAAAACAAATCCTAGGGACTTAGAAATGAAAGCAATCAATGGTAATGCATTTAATTAATGCTCATAACCTGAATCCCTCAACAAACTCCCTGATAAATAATGGGAATATTGGTTTCCTCTTACAAAATATACAAGATATCATTACATCCTGGACCCTGGTACTTAAAGATGAGGATTCACCCTTCATGAACTGATGTATCAAGGAAAATATGTTAACATTTTGTAAGAAAATTGATATTACCAGTGTCTTGGGCTAACATGAACGGAAATTCTTTGTGTGGAGTTGTCCGAGCAAAATAAATACGTCTCAATTCCAGATTTCGAGAGACTGTATTGTTTTCTACGATCCTTGTTAAGATTGTGGAAAGTTTTTTTTATAAAACTTTGGAAGCTTTTGTTGAGTGCCCATTGGTTTCCTTTTTACTTGAATTATTGTCTCCAAATGTGGAGGGGGGAAACATGGATACCTTAAAGGCAACAATTTTGTTCGACTTGCCTACAAAGCAAAGACAAAAAAGCTGTGAAAATACATGTCTCTATGTGGAGAACCGATTCTCAGAGAAAACTGAAGAGCAATAGTTTTATCCTTTGCAAGACGATATGGTGCCAATTTATTTAAAGTAAAAATGGTGGGGATTCCTAGGATCATGCTATTGACATTGTCAAATATAAATTGCGAGATTCAACTAAATATAAGACTAGTCTCAAAACAATTGTTTGGAGGTATGAACGCTACTATTGAGGGAGACCGATGGATTGGTTATTATATTTTGAACTATTTAATGTGTGATTGTTGTTGTTTTTTTATTGTTGAATAGTTAATTGTTTTAGGTGTAGGTCTTGGGTTTGAAGTCTAATTTTAATCTAAAATGCCTATTTATATTAATACAACACAATGTCATATTTTATGCTTCGTATATATCTGTATATATATATATACATGTATGATATGAATAAAGATTAAAAAAAGTCATTTTAAAGAAGGTTTGCCAATGAAAATCTGTGGAATAACAGTTGAGAAGAAGGCAAATGTTGTTGTTACACAATTGCTTATAGTAATTGAGTAATTGAGGGCAAACGGTGGGATTTGAATAAGAATATCAATGAGAAATGGGACGACTTCGACTCATTGGATAAAAACATTGTATGAGGTGCTAATGTTTACTATTATTTAATTTGGATGTATTTTTTATGTTGTTTATTGTTATTTCTTACAGATGACTCCTCATACGATTAGGAGTTACGCAAAGATCCACTAACATAGTTCTAAAAGGACTGACGAATGAGGAAGAAAAATATGCTAAAGGTCTTGTTCTTTTTGGAATTTCAAAGAAGAAGGGTGAAATTTCTGAGGTAAGAAGGGCTGTGGACTTTGCCATTCTTAATTGTAAAACTCTCATCACCAACCGACTAACTAACTATCTGCCTATTCGGGAGGAATAATTGAGAGGTATCATCTTGGCAGCTTCAGCCCGTTATGTATCCCTCACAATGAAAATTCCTAAATCAAGATGTGAGTCATAGAATTTTGCAGGGGAAGAAATCCGGTACCTTCCATCAACTTCACGGAATCATCAAAGTATTTTAAAAAGGGTTTTAAAAAATTTTAACAAATGTTTATCATAAATTTGAATTTGAATGTTTACTGTTGTTTTTTTAAAGATTGATTTTTAGAATATTAGTTGAAATTCTACCTCGGAGCATTAAGTATAAACTATAATGCTTATTTGTGTACTTTTTACACAATTGCTCCAGTTTATTTATAAATGTATGTTCTAAATAAAATATAAACTAAATAAAAAATGTTGAAAAATATATATATATATACTTGTTCGTGGATCACATGAGATTTGATGATCGAGAGGTGAAGGTAAAAATGTTAATTATGCAGAAAACATAATCTCAACTGTAAATTTTCAAGCAGATTACGTTTATCGTCTGAATGCTTCCATTAATTAATTGTATATGTTTGCTTGTGAATGTTTCAATTGAAACCAATAAAATTTAATATTAAATTTTAGTGTTGGAGCATTCCAAATATGCGTTTAATGGTGTAAAGGTGTGTGTAGGCCTACACTTTCTCATATAGGAAGTCCATGTAAAATATACTTTTCATCAAAGGACGTTCAACTGAACTATTTGTTTCGAATAAAAGACACAAACCATTTTATTCAGAAGTTAATCTGTCAAGTTAACATCCATAGCAATATCTGAGTTTAATCAACATTTCTCTTGATACAACCCTCATATATATATCCCATGTCGTTATGATAGCTCAAGCTTTCTTGCTATTTCATTAGCACTATCAAAAAATTAAAACGGTTGGAGTATAATGATTATAATATAGATACATTTGAAAGTCGTGAATATGGATTTAACGGAATTTCCATTTGGTTAAGCTTTAAAAATTCATTGAGATAAATTTTCAAAAAAGTCTTGTATTCCCATAGCTTTCTTATCCCATTGAAATTCAGATAATCCCTAGATAGACAAAATTAATAACCCCTGGATCATTAAATACTAGCAGAGGTACTCGAACTTGTTCGGCTTAATTAAATTAAATTTTTGATATAAAAAATAATACACTATGTGCCTCATTTTGAGTACATAAATAGGAACCAAATCAAAATTGACATAACTAAAATTTGCTTAAAATCTTCAGAACTTTATTTTTGTTTTATATCAATTACTTTTTCATTATATGATATTTTTGTCTCTAACAGCCTTTTTGGGGTATTATGGATCTATATAGAGGTTTAAATTATATTAATAATTATCCACTCTTTCATTCTTGATTTAAAATTATTTTGCTTCATTGTAAAAAAAAAAAAAAATTCGTCAATATATATATATATTGCTATTTTATGGTTTACTGTAAAAGTTGGTAAATTTTATTTAAAAAGGTTACGAAAGGCTCAGTTAAGTTTTTGCTTATTAAATTATAGATGGATAGGTTGACCCTTTAGTCTATATGCCCATAAGATATGTAACAGATGTTATCTTGAGGAGAAACCTGATTGTAGATATATCTTTTCCCCAAGCAGGACACTGTTTTTTTGTGATACCACAGATGACGTCACTTTACTATTTTTTTTTCTTAAACCGTTTTCGAACTTTTTCTTTCCTTTGCAAAATAAATTCTGCAAAGGAGGGAAAATTCAAAAGTCAAAATTTATTCTTCATCTCTGTATTTTATCCTTTCAGAAAATAAATCCTTATAAAATTCAAAAATAAGTAGACTATTTTTTTAAATCTGGAAACATGTCCTTACAAACTATACGAAATATTGCCCTATGTTGATCGCAAAAGCATAAAGTTTGAGCTATAAAGGATATTTTACGGTTATTGTGGTTAAAAAAAATCAGGAACACACCATCTCAATTCGAAGTCAAAAAAAAATTGAAAATTTGTTGATTAGGAAATTTCATTTGCAAATTTGTTTACAACAAGCAGTTGAAGATAATTTCCATGGGTCTAGTTTGGTAGAATAAATACATATTCACTATTAAAAAAGTAGAAGCAGTTTATAATGTTGTCCATCTGTTAAAAATAAAAATATTTGGGCCCTTTGTATAGGTGGATTAACACATCTTTTATGTCATTAAAAAATACTTTGAGTGTATTAAATTAAAACTTCGTAATTAAAAATATGTTCTTTGTTTGATGAAACTTGTAGATTCCTTCTAAAAAAATAACTTAATAGAATGCAAATTCTTTATTGTTGTCATGGCTTCAGGAACAAGGAATTTCCTAGAGCATTTTTTGTTCAGAAGTCCCTATGATTTACCTTGTAATATTTTGACAAGTAAGCTAGATTTTTAAGATACTACCTGTATCTTAAAAATCAATATCCAAATGGAACAAGAAAATCAAGAAAAGAGCATCTTCAAATCATTCAAACAATTGCATCTAATGTCAAGAGTATTTGGGAGAGGGAAAGAATCCTTACTAATGATACCAAATACTTGAAGCAAAATGTTAACAAATTTGTAAAAGATACCAAAGAAGATAAATTTGTAAAGTGATCAATATGTTGGTGAGTTTTTGGAGAAATTTTCGCAACTTTTTGATATTGCTTTATGTTGTTGCACTAAAAACAAGGAAATTAGTTATTTTAAAATTAAAAACTGTAATTGTGAGGCATTCAAAAAAATACCAAAGGATGAATTTATTTTCTACATGAATCCGAACTATTCAAAGAAGCTCAAGATCACTTCCTCTATTGACAAGAAAGCAAATCAATCTTATAAAGAAAAGTATGACAAATTTGTTCGAAATCAAGAAAGGAAGTACCAAGAGACTAAAAAAACGATCAAGAAAAAGAAAGAATGGCAAATTTGGAGAAAGAACAAGAAGAATCCAATCAACAAAATGAGCTATTTAGTCAATATGAAGTGAATTCGGATTATGTGAGTCCTTTAATTTATGCAGTAAGTGAACCTGTCAAACAGAGGAATAATGCTGAGCTTCAAGAATCAAGCCAAATTCTAGTCAGAGATAGACTTTTAGATCGTTCAGTTGCAGCATATGACAATGCATTATTAAGAGATATGAAGCTCACAACTCCCCAAGGTTTGCTTTCAGTTACGAAGGTTAACAAGCAAGTGCAAAAATATGGAATTAAAATTTACCAAAAAGTATAATGAAAAAAAAGAATTTGTATGTATCAAGTTTGATGGGTGCAAAGATCTTACGAAATGTCTAACGGGATCTGAAAAGCCTGAAATTATGGAGGAGTATATATCAGGAATGTAGAACATGGAGCAAAATATATCAATCATTTCTAACCTTTTTCTGGAAAAGCAGGGCATATTGCAAATGAATTGTTTTCATTAATAGCTGAATCTGGAAGTTTTGATTCAATCAAAGCAATTGGTAGTGATGGGGCCGTAGTTAATACAGGGAACAAAGGTGGTATTATTCAACTCCTGGAACAGAAATTAAATGCTCCATTACAAGGTGTTATTTGTGTCCTTCATTTCAATGAATTGTCTTTCAAGAAGCTTTCTGAATTTTATGATGAAAGTTAAGTGGAGCGAGAACTTTTAAATGAGTGTTAGGAATCCTTGTATCAAATTTCACTTGTCATTAGGATCCAATCAAATTTGAATTAATAAAAGGATGTTTTATAATAATTGATAACCCTCAAAATAAAAAATTTAGTATGGATCAAAAGTACTTTATGGAAATTTGCTTAATTGTTCAAAAAGGGCCAGATTCGGTTACCAGCTTATTTCTCAAAAAACATCCAGGGACAGTTCACAATGCAAGATGGATCACGACAGCATCAACTCTCTTGAGGATTTACATCCAAACAAGAAATCCATCCAAAGAACTTAAGAGATTGCTCGTCATAATTCTTAATATTTATGCTCTAACATTTTTTCAAATAAAGGAGTATCCTCATATTAAGTATGAGGATAAACACTTTACTATCTTCGCTTTAAGTCAAGTAAATAAACATCTAACAAAAATGGAAACAGAAACTTCATGCAAAGTGAATTCATTCTTTGCCCACCCATAAAATATAACTTTAAGTGCTTTATTTGATTCGGATAAAGATACCAAAAGGAATATCATCAACATCATGATGAAAGATTAAAAAGAAGAGAAGCAGGATCAATAAGGCAATACATACGACCCAAGGATCACTTTAACCTAAAAACAAATAGATATTTGGAGTTTGTAAACTTATCTACAATTATTAAAAGTTTTCTAACTGAACCTCCATTAACCTTTGGCATAACAAATGAAGAACTTCTGGACTGTGTAGAAGGAGAAAATTTGGATCTACCTGATATCCCCTGTCATTCACAAAATGTGGAAAGATGAGATGCAACAACTACTCAAGAAGTTGTTGTAACAGTAGATGAACTGAAAAGACACCAAAGATTGCTAATGATTATTCAAGGTTAAAATTATCTACGAATTTTCAAAAATCAGACTTTACAACCTTAGCTCCAAATGAGTAAATCTAGTTAATTTAATTGAATTGTATAGATATGTATTTCAATTAAAACTAACTATTGAGTTTTTTTATGTTAAACCCGTCAAAATTCAATATAGAAAATACAATTTATATGCCTAATGTCCATTTATACTTAGTTTCATTTTTTTTTTTTTACAAAATAACAGGAGAGAACAAGAAAGAATAAATAAATAAAAAATTGCTCACAACGCATGCAGTATTACTATATTTGCTACGGTACATGGATTATATAAATGAAAGAACTAAATGAACATGTTTTTAACCAAACTATCGATTTTTTTATAAAATATGTTTTTCTTTACATACAAACTTGTAGAAATAACATTTTTTTTCATCAAATTTTGATCATTTTTTGAGGAATTCTATTACTGGCTGGAAGCTTTGACCAAAAGCAGCCCTTCCAATTCTGTCCAGACAAAAAAAATATTGCAGGGTATTCTTACTTATACCTAAATTCATGTTTCGATCAGTTCAGATTTTGGTTTGGTTGAAGTTGGTTTCATAGCACACACTCAACTGTACATAGCACAGTGTGTATGTAAATCATATAAATATTTTTGATCAATTTTTGAAACAATTAACGTATTAATGAAATATTGTAGGCCTGTGTAGTGTGCATGCACTTTTAACAAGAGTGCTAGTTTTGATTTACACATATGTATCGGGTGCGGTGAAAAAATCTTTACAATTTTTTATAAATTTCATTTTTTGTTTATTTTCATTATTTGACCGGAATAATTTTACTGCATTCACAAAAACCTTTATTTATGTAGCAAAAAGGAATTGTAAAGATTTTACCAACACACAGTTTAAATATTGTATATCATAGCTCATATGGCGATTTTATGTATTTTTATTTACTTTAGAAAGCTCCTCTGTACAAAAGTTTTTCGTTGATAAGAAGATACAAAAAAATTATTTTTTTATGGATAATCCAAAAATGGGTGGGGACGCTTCAGTCCACTTCATCATTTTCGAGCCCCCTTATGAAGCAAAATTGGCTCAAATGACAACTGAAAACTTTGTTTCTATTCAGGTAGACAAATATAATATTAAAATTACCTTCCACCTTTTTGACATGTGTCCCATAACAAGGGCTGTTGTTGAAATAGACTGTAATTTAGATACGGTGTCCCTTTATGTGGTTTTATATCAGTCAATGTAATGACTCATTATGTCTCAATTTCTCATATTCCCTATATTTTGCATTAATAAAATGGGCATTAACATATATATATATATATATAGTAAAATAATTTATCAAAATGATGAGATATTTTCTCAAACCCTTTTCTCCATATATCATTTACATAGAAAGCGTCGACGAGTAACAAGTGCAATTTCTTAACAACAAAAAAACTTAAGACACACAAAGAAAGAATAAGTTTAGATTTATTGCGATTTAATAATACAATTATTCAGAAAAATGAAAGAAAGTTATTCACATAAATGTTGTCGCGATATTAATATTTTCGGACGGGTTGCGGTACCAAAATCGATATTGCGTTTTCTTTTCAATAATTTTTGAAATAAAATATGAACCCATGATGTAGTAAAGGAAAATTGGCATACACTTATGGAGATTTTATCACATATATCATGCAAATAATAATATTCGTTTCTAAGAACTTTAAATATTCTAATCTTCAAACCTCAACAAATATCCATTTCAAAATAAAGATTTTCTATGATTTAAAAAAAATGTCATATTTGGGGAGAGAAATTGCCATGGTAAATTAAATTTTGGATGCACACAAATAATTAAAAGGACATTTCCTAGTATTTTAGGACACAAAAATTGATGTATTGATTCTTTCTCTTCTTCAAATATTTTTCTAATTCAAATTTATTTGTGGTGATTTTTGTTCTAATAGCGGTTCGATCCAACTGTTGAAGCAACCTAATAACGAAATTAATCCATTATTAGTTAATCAGGACTTAATCATTGCAATTCTTAGCCAATAATTGAATAAATTATCATTTAAAATTTGTGTACATGAAAAAGTGGGCATTTAGCAATGTGGACATTAGACAAAGTGTCTGTTTGGTAATGTGGTCATTCGGGAAAGTGTTTGTTCCGCAAAATGGCATTCTGAAAGTAGCTTAAGGCAAAAAGGTTTAAGCCAAAGTGTCCGTGCACGCAAACCAGATAGCATATTTTATCCCTTAATTTATGATATTTTGTATGCAAAAATGTAGTATCTGGTAAATATATTTTAAAAATTTGTTATTCACAAGAGGCATAAATAATTAAAAAATTATAAATTATAATACCTGGGTGATGATAAAGAATAAAAATATCTTAACATCAATATTGGCAAAGATATAGTTACTCAAATATTGAGAGTTAATTATCTCAGTTCAAGTTTTTGTCCAGATCATAGCATGTTTTCGAACTAGGTCAACGATATGTCAAATTATATACAATTAAATGGATATCCATTTTCATAATTAAAAATAGAAACCCTATCTTCAAATACATCTAATTTTATTTAATCACATATTATATTACATACATTCCTTCATTAGTGTAAAATATTTTTGAGTTATAATTATGTTAATTTTGTTGTTTTTTAACGAGTGTTCCATTAAAATCTGAACAATATAAATTTTAAAATTCAACAAGATATAATTTATTAATTAACAATAAAATTTCAACAAAATTAATACTATAAATAGATGTGAGTCTGAGCTCTCTTCAACATTAATGTAACCCTCCATAGCGGCAATGATGGCTTCCGGGGGGTTGCGGAAGGTTTGGCACTCGCTGAGGATGTAGTCCTCTATCATGGCGTCCTAGTGCTGGTTGACAGTGGGTTGAAGGGCATCGGTGTTTGGATAAAGGACACTGCAGTCCATCCCTTGACATGCATCTAAAAGGTGTAGAGGGGATTTGCATCAGGGATGTAGGGGTGCCAAAATTGTCAATAAAGAGTTCAAAACAAAGAATTCAAAACTCATTCAAAATAGTCTTACAACGGCGGAGATGGAATTCTTTCATTGTTGGTGTCAAAAGTGGCCTCTCAACCATTAAATCTCTCCACTCACCTTCTTGATGGTTATCTGGATATTTTGGTGTGAAACTCCGAGATCTCTTGGATGGACTGCTTGTGGACTTGAGCAGATTGGCCTCAACTGTTTACTAAACTTTTCCAGATCCAGTTTAGTCTTTTTGTGGGAGCCCATCTTCCTCTCCAACGTTTTAGACTTGCTGACGGGGTAGAGAGTGGTCCTGGAGATGCCCATCAGCTTGGAGTGAGCAAATGGAAATTCATCGATCACGTTCAAGTGTCATTCTCTCGACTTGTACGTAAGCTAAAGAGGTCAGGTTTTTTTTAATTTTGTAACTAATTACTTATGCTTTAATATAACGAAATATGAAATAATTTCAATCACTCAACCTTTATTAATCATTGATTAGTAAGTGTTCAGATTTCAATGGACCACTCGGTAAATTAAAATGAAAAATTTTATTTATCTAATCATTACGTAAATATTTTATGTATGTACATTGTAAATATTTTTCAGAGTATCTAGTGGTTTTTTTATATTATTCAAAGAAGAGACTCTTGTAACCCTCTTCTTTGATTAAATATTTTTGCCATTAGTATTCGCATATGCTTGTTGCTTGTACAATACAAACAACCTTCTAAAAAAAGCATTTCTCTAATCAAGAAAGTCTTCTTTTTCCTTAATAAGAAAATAAAAACTTTTTCAAAAATCCTTTGCATTTCCTTGGTTTCGTTAAGAAAAACATTTTTTTTATTTATAAAATAAATAGAAAGCTCCAAAGTTCCAAGTAACCTTAGTGAAACGCATATTGAATATTAATCGAGTTGAAAACATATAAATGGATAATATGGGCAAAGTTGTTACTGCAGTTATTATTATTTACTTTTGTTTTTGAGGTGGGGGCCCCCACCTCAAAAACAGGAGGGGGGAGGGGAGGGGAGATTTTTGACAATATCTCTTTTTTATGCCAAACTTGGACAAAAAAGACGGAAACTTTTTCCTTACAAAAACTTGATAGTTAAATTTTTTTGGAAGAGATAACATTTAAAGGAATTACCTTCGTTATATATATATATATAACAAATGTATTTTACAAATTTGAAGGAATTTTTTCAAAAAATTTACAAAAATATATTTTTTTTTAGGATAGACATTATTTTGAATACCTAAAATTTCAAATGTCAAAACTGTAACAACAAAAGATATAATACAAAAAAAAACCTTTTTTTTTCAGCAAATTTAAATTCATATAATGGGGGCTTTTTCTACACCCAACCCCCTTAGTAACCTTCTTTTCTTTTTTTGAGCTCAAGGTTACTTGATTAGCGGTTGATTTATAAATCAAATATTGACTGGCGTCAATAAAAAAAATATAGGAATAAAATACGTTTTCTAAATTTATTCATATCAAAAAAAGATATGTAAAAAAAACAGAAATCGGTGAAAATTTCTGTTTTCTCTTTCTTTTTTCAACCAACGTCAATTTTCAATTTTACAATAAAAATGCCAAAAAACGGTGTATTTTGGACATAATAATTTAGACTCTACCATTTCAAATTTCCAGAACATTTTCTTACATAATTTTTGCATTATGTGTAAAAATCAACCAGTTATTTAGTGTTATTTTTTCAACGACATTTTTCTCCATAACTTTTTTTTTTTTTGCAAGTACAAAAAAATGTGTGTTCCGCTTTACAATTCAAATAAATACTACTTTATAATTTTTTTTGAAAAATTAGTGTGAAAAAGTTTTCTGAAATTTTCTTGGCAAATTTTGATTTGGCAATTTTTCCACAAAAAAAAAAGATGGACTTCTTATCTAGACAATTTTTCTATGCAAATTCGTTAGTATATTTTTTAAAGTTTAAATACAATTTCTTCATAATAATACATGTTATAATGCTTGCCGTGGCTAAGGGGTCTAAACATTAAAAAGAAATAATATGGGCTATTGTGAATGTGATTTTCCGCTCTTTCCTTGGCCTGAACAACTCCGGGTAAACCTTTACTATTAGTTTTATCATTTAAAAAAAACTGATTTTGCAGAATTCACATTGTTCAATCAATTAAAAGGGTGAATTAATGGAAAGAGCATATTTAGTCATTGAGTAGTATGCTAATAAACTTGGTGTAACAGTCACCTGATTTAAGCGTGTCGTCTCACTAATCTTTTAAACAACAAAAATGATATCCATTATTGTATTATTTTATAAACTATTTTCAACTTTGGAAATATTTTAGAATACCAAACTTTGGGATGCTTAGACATAAAGAAGAAACAAGTGCATATTCATCCGTTGAAATTTGAATTTCATTTGCAAGATACATAAATGATTTCATTTTTCATTTACAATCATTGATATCATCCCTTTCAATTACTAACTGAGAAGTTAAATTCCTTTAAATAAATCCTTTGATTGTAAATATATCTACCTAGGATCTAGGAAATGAATTGGAGTAATAGTTGTTATTATATCACTTCAAGCAGGAGCATGATAATTGATAGCATCCAAAGAAGTTTTTTCCCAAAGGATACTCATAAGAACTTCAGTGATTTATGGATGAAAATTGATGATGAAACACTTCCAGTTAATGTTTATTTCAAGATAGCAAAATACTTTATTCAGTTTTACTGCCTGTACAAACCGTGTTACTATCAATGTTAAAGTAGATAGTTCTATGGTCCTTTCTCTTAAGAATTGCAAAGTATGTTCTAAGCTTGTCCAATGCCTCACAATAGACGGAGAATTACCTTTAAAATATTTTTGCATACATAAAATGTATTAATTATATCCTTCTCCTTATAACAACGTTAATAATATTCTTATTTCCATCGATAATCTTATAAAGAATGTATTATATTAGCTTTAATATAATCAACAGAAAAAGTTAATCTTTCTTAGTGAGGAAATTATCTTAATGAAATATATTAGTTAGTAAATTAGTTCAAAAGAGATTGCCGATATATGGGAAATATTGTCTAACTTACAAGAGGAATCCTTGGGCTTGGATTCGGATTCAACTGAGAATAAAATGGTATTCTTTGTTTCAATATGTGCAACTACTGTTAACTAGAAGAACAAGAAAGGTTTTCCCTCTGTAAAATCTATGAATCAATAGAAAACAAAGCAAAACTAAACTTGTAGAGCAAATAAACCGAAGAGGACTCTATTCTCCAAGTGACGTTACGTTTTCTCTAGTAGTCTAAAGCCTCATAATGAAGATCTATCTTTTTTCAGTACCAAAATCTTTGAAGAATATGTTCTCAATCTTTTTTTATAGTTATAATACTTTATGAAACTATTCAAGGAGATTATAAATGTTCAAATAATCATTTATTTCAGGATTTATTCAATCATATTCACAAAAAACAATCGAATGAATTAATTTTTGTTCCAATGCATTTGTTTGTTATTATACCATGACTGATAATATACTACTTTATTTTTATTTTAAAAGGCATGTTGACTGAAAATTGGACAGGATGAAGTATATTTAATTTATGACAAGTTGCCACATCCAGATAGCATTTGATTTGCTTAGAATGCTGTTATTTATAGCTTTGGAGAGGACAAAAGCGATTGGAGACAGTAACTCAGTCAGAGGAGAAAAAGAAGGAATTCTTGAAATGGTTCAAGGAAGCGTCTTTCTTTTTTCTTTTTTTTTTAATTATTTAATTCTATTTTACTTAACAAACAAATTGGTACAAAAGTAGATAATAGTTATTACTAATGACTACATAGAGCCTGATAGAGTGAAATTTAAATACATTGTATAAGTTATCGTTGAAAAAATAATTGTAACAACTTCTTGATTTTTTTGGGGCGTTTTAAATATAAATTACAACCAATTACTAAGCGTCCTTGAAGGATGTGGAGCGAGGATACTTGTAAAAAGTGAGCACTCCTACGTAGTGTTGTGTCCGTCCTTATTTACGCCTGAAGACATTCAGTTCCGTCTCGGTCCGGTCCAATTCAGTCCTATATATCAGTTCAAAAATTTATAAAGTTCGGTACTTGATGACATCCTTCAACTTTATATCTTCTGTGTTTAATCAGTTCTAGTACTGACAGTCCTAAGGACCGATTTCTAAGACTGAGAATATTATTCTCAAGACGGAATAAAACTGAACTAGACCAAATAAATACAGACCGACAAAATACTACGCCTACGATATAGGGAAAACCTGATTCAAATCGTATGTTTATTGGTTGATTCTTAATGTATTCATTTAAATATATTTTATTCATAACTTAATCCAATGGGTATTCTGCTAGTAGATTGTTTTTCTCTTTTTAAAGAGATGGGAATTGAAAAAATTAATAACTTTTGATAAGAACTTGCCTCAGGATACTCCTCTGGATTTTTTTTTTTTTTAAATGGATAAAATGTAAAATGGGTTATTGGTTTGTTCCATTATTTAAATTTTTTTAAATATTTGAAAACAAGAGAATAAAGATCAATCAGTCTGTTATTTATGAGAAATAAGATTATTTTATAAGGTTCACAAACTTATATAAGTAATAAGGTACACATTGTATTATTACATTAAAGTGAAGGTGTAGAGAAAAGGTTAAAATAGAATATAAATTTGGGACAAAATACAACGAGAGTCAAATAAAATAATGCAAATTATTTAATTGTCAATATTTGGGCAGTTATTTTTTACATTGAGGTATTCAATAACCAACCAATAAGTTGGGAAGGGATAAATTCCGGTCTACTTTGGGTGACATTTCGTTGAATGCATGATAAAATGATAATGGGCCATTCAATGATAAATTTTCACGAGAAACAGGTCTTAATAAAATTTGGTATGTATTATAATTGAGAGAAGAGCAGATTAATGCAACTCTTATGGAAGAATAAAATACCATTTTGGTAAATGTTGGATTAGTGTTAAATAGTCTATCAAAGCAATGACAGACAAGTATAAGTCATCAATAAAAACCTATCAGTTAGGTTACAAAACGTATGATCTAATTTTTTCGATTTTGGTTCTAAAAAAAAGTTAAGAATGACTTAACTTTTTTACCTTTAATTTTTCAAGGTATATAATCTTTGATTTTCTTTAAAATTTTAACCCTATGAAGGTAGAACTCCTATAATTTTTAATTAAAAAATAAATTGGAAAGTTCATAGAATTATGAATAATGGTGTGTCTTATAAAAATCATCTATACATAGCTGTCTTTTTTAAAGGTTATATCAAACATACCCTTTTATATGAAATCACTAAAATTAAAACTTTTAAATATGACAGGTTTGGCGTTTAAAGCTATTTCTTTTAAATCAAGTTTAATCAGGGTATAACTATGATATAGTGTCATATTTTGATATGAAATAACTATATAGACAAAAATCAAAGTAAATCACAAATTGATTCAAACCTTTCAGCATTTGGAAAATGAATAATTTATCCCTTTTCTTGATTACAATTAATAAAAAATGTGAATACCCACCAAAACATCGAGTAAAATGAAGGACTTTACTTAGAAGCTAATATATTATTTTATTTTTTCTTCAAATGCGTTACACAATATATCTTATATTTCAACTTTTCTAAATTCTTTTAAAAGAGGTTGATTTTGATTGATTTTTGTTCAATTTAGTTTTTAATAATTATTAAGAAGCTTAATTAAATAAGTTAGTTAGGTTGTGTTGAATATAGATTAGAATAAAGTTCCGTGGAAATATAAAATTGCTTATCAGTTGATAACTAACTATATAATGAATTATTTAGATGTAAGGGGATTAAAACAAGTTTATAGATGTTTAATATTGAAATAATTTATTAGAATTCACCCACTTATAAATTACATAGTTGGTTATAAACTCATAAGTGATTCATTTTTTCCCTGGAATATTACGGTAATCTTTATTCAACGTAACCTAACCAGCTTATTTTATTCAATTTCTTAATAAATATTTCATTTCTGAACTGATCTACTGTCAGCTATACCACATAGTAAATTTTAGTCAAATCTATTTCCTATTAAAAAAAATTTCATAGAATAAACCATGCTATTTTAAATGTGGAAGGATCTCCTCTCTAATTAGTAATAAAGTGTATTCTTTAAAAATGATATAACAGTCAACTGATATAAAGGTCTTAATTCAGTATTATAAGTCTCACACCCGCCTTTTCCTGGCACTCTATAAAATTTCCATCCCTATCAATATATTAAATATGTGGAAATGGTGGAAATTGTGGTGAGCGTAAGAAGCATACCTCAGAAAATGTTATAAAAATATGGTAACTGTGTTATATGAGTGATGACATATCTGACTGAGATCACTAAATACTAGTCTTTAGTACTGCATGCTAATATGTTTTAATTTTATAAATAGGGAGGAATAATTAATAAGATCAAAAACATCTTGCACCTTAGATGAACTATTTTTAATTTATTTATAATCGTGGAGATTTCAGCTCATTTTACATTTCTAGTTATAGTTTATAAATTATAGATTTAGAAAAGAATCTACAAAATCAGCCCCAACAAAAATATTCCAATTGTTCTAATAATCATCACTCATTTCAGGAAAACAAATTGCTCTAATAATTTTTTTCAAATCCAAATATTTTTTTCTTTAATAACTTTTTTGTTTCTAAAAAGGAGTAGAGAATATGGATGAATACTCCTTGAATATTTTCATAACGTTCAGGGTTTACAGTATTATACAATTTCAAACATTTCAAAGCTAAACTTTTTCATATAGGTAGCTAAAGTATATTGAGCTATTGAAATGAGATTTATGATGTCGGATGGAGTGATTGTAATAAAAAAATGTGTTGTTATACTTAATCAGTGCTACTTCTTTTAACCAATGCAAAAACATTAAAAAAAAGATAGTTTTTTCACATCTACGTACTATTGTTAAAACACTGAGTAAAAAATCACTAAATGCTAGTGTTGGAAGACTGAGCAGAAAGCTACTAACTATATGCTAACAATTGAATCCTGAACACATAAAAATGAAGGTTTGGATTCGAAACTTATAACTCGACTTGAACAGTAGTCTATATTTCGAGGATTTCTGACTTGACTTCATAACAATTCAACCTAAGACTCGTGACTCAATTTGGAATCAAAAGTAATTTCAATTTTTCCAGTGAATATAAAGTAGTCTTTAAAGCTTATATTATTTTCTGATTTCTTTAACTGAGCTCAATGAATATATTTTTAGGACTTGAACATGACTTGGAGTTATGAAAAAAGACATGAAACTTTACTTGGATTTTTAGTAAAATGATTTTTTTATTTTGAATCATCTAATACCATATAGAGTTGTATGACTAAATTATTAAAAACGGGATTTTTATTAAATCAAGAAGAGACAACTCATAACCAATTTGTGATATGTTTAAATACTATATTTAGCTATATTATTTTCAATATGTCCTCTTTCATAAGCAATAAAGGCCTTGACACTCCCGCAAACAGGTTGACAGCTCTTGACAATGAAGGCCGAGTCCATGACGTACGGCACAATCCTAATGGCAGTTCAGAGATGTGTTGTATACATTATTCTCCAAGACGTCTCAAACTGCAAAGTCCAGGGGGTTGAGGTTGTTGGTAGAGGAGGACCACATGGAGCCAGGCTAGAAGTCAGCCATATTGTTACTGCAGAATTTGTTTTTTTAGTTTTTTAAATTAACTATAATTTATTTAGGTACAACTTTAGTTTGATACAAAATCATTATTATGAATTAACAATTATCCAGTAAGAATAGAACAATTATAATTAGATTAAAAGTGGAAACACTATGACAGTTTAAAAAATCATTACATCTTAAGCTTTAAAGCAAAATATTTAATAATAAATAAGCAAAAACGCTAAGCGAGAAACATAAAAACTAATGGAAGATGATGTTGTTTCAACAGGATGGATTAATAAAAATTCTTCAGATTGTCTCATTTTGAAATGACTTGTGCCTTGTTTCTTTCTATAGAAGCCTCTCCTGCTAAGACGTCAATCTGTAATCCCAAGAGAGAGATGAATTACGTAACCTTCAGATGTGGAAAACGAGTTCTGAATACTTGCAGTTGCACAGCAGACGTAAGGACCTCCGTTTTGCCGAGATTCACTCTTAGGGCGGAGTCATCCTAAAACATATCCAATTTTTGGAAAGTTCTAATTAGAGACTAAGTTAAGCTCACTGGAGTATCCTCAAGAATCAGTATGAGGTCGTTTGCGTGCCAAAATGATTTGTAAGTTTTGTTTAAATATCTGAGATCTATAATCTGGGCATTGTTCATTAATTTCTTTTGTGTAGGCTATTGGGTGCCAGTAAAAATAAGGAAGGGGACAAGCAATATCCTTGTCTACAGACTATTCTATCATGTAGCCATGTTTTTTTTGTTTTTTTTGTCTGTATGGGAGGGGCAATCCTTAATGTAGTTATTGATATTGTAGGCAGTGAAGATGGAGATGTCAACGGTATTTACAGCTTTCTTGGTACTGACACTGAGGAGATTGCACACGTTTTTCCCTTTTTTCTTATTGCTTGAACATTGGTACACTTCGAAATATGGGATAGAATGGGATTTTGTTTTGTTTTAGCTGTTGTTGGGATGTGCAATGAAACCTCGTAGTTAAAAATAAAAAGTATAAAATTGTTAGTAAATACTATTACAAATTTTGTTTTCCCTCTCTGTATTTATGCAAAAATGCTCAGCAAACATGCTAGATCATAGTCGACATCGCGCCTGCTCCCTAATTGATTATTTATCTCTATATCAAAACGAAAAGTTTGCTGGGATATTAATTGAAAAATAGCATTTAAACTAATTGAGCCCGGACTTGAACGTACGTCTTTTTTCTGTGTTTTTATAGAATTGAGTAGCATTCAATCCTTTCTTGATAGCACTTGAAGAAAAATGAAATCAATGAAGGAACTTTACGGGGAAAATCATATATTTATATACAATTATGATTAATAAAACTTTATCTTACATTTTTTATATGCATTTTCTTTTCAAAAAGTACTTATGTTTATGATAAGATATGATGTATTTGAAATGCAATTGAAGGAAGTATACTTGGATTTAATAAAGCTACGATACCTACATTTTATAATGAAAATGCCTCAAATCCCTTTTAACACACAAAATATGAGTATTAATTCAATTAATATTATTTCAAATGATAAGCCAGGCCTTTACATTATGCAAGCTTCAAAGAATATCTAACTAATATACCAATGTTCACGAATCTTGTCTTGTCCCTGGAATAAGATAAAATATTTCCTATCTATTGCGCTTATCTATTAATCATATTTGTAGATAAATAGAGTGGAAGTAGTTTTTTGTCACAAAAATTTGATATATTTTAGAACATTTATATATATTATACCATGGATTACTTAACTACTTAGTTCCAGATTGAAAGTGTAAAGATTTTTTCTCGGCACCGCTATTTATGAAAAAATCTCATACATTCAAAGCAATACGAAGTTATCCATGTCTTTAACACCTTTTTTGTAAATATCTTGATTCAGTTATTATGTCTTGACCTACATCCTGTCAATCAAGTAATTCCTTTTAATATTTTTGAACATAATATCCAATATATATTGTAAAATTATGTTGAAAAACTTTAAATTACTCTACATAGTGTGATCAATGTTTTAAATCATGAATTATTCCAATTGAAAAAAATTCAAGGCAGTCATATCTAAATATAATATAATATGTGTTATATGCATTAAAAAACTTCACGAGAATGAAAAGTTGAACTTGCTGTCACAATAAATTATCAAAATCAATTTGAAATGAAAGAAATATCAACCAAACATCATTATGTACCATATTTTTAGTTTGAGTATTGGCAATGATAACGATTAGTTACATTAAAAGGCAAAATATAGACTAATTCATGAATCGCTAAACATCCTGAGTAATCCATATTAAGATTATAAACCCGTAATATAAGTTTCAGGAGTATACTCAAATAATCCAGTGATAGATTTGAAGCAATTTTATAAAATTTGAGGTATAGCAATCCCAGTTAATACCTGTCAGTCACTTTTTGAAATGCAGGAGTGTAATTCTTATATAATTTTGCCCCACAAAGATTGATAATCTCTGACTTTTTTGCAGTAATAAAATAAATATGTGGATTTTTCTGGTTTACCTTTACAGAATTAACAATTAGTGTGTAACAAAAAGAAGGGCGATGGGATAGATCAAGTAATGGTGGTACAAAGTTTAAAAAACATCGGCATAATCGATTAAAGAATACTTGTAAGATAAAACATAAGTCTTAAAATATCTTCAATCTATAGTGTTTGTTTATTAAACATTATTTTCACGTTTAAGAGATGTTAATTCCAATTTATGAATTAACAATCCAAGTACATCATGTAACGATTGATCAAATTCATTGTTTTATTTACGTCATAAGTAATAGAATTTAATTTTCATCATAAGTTTTATCAATTACTATATAATGGGTAATAATCTAAATAAATTGGGTACTGATCAAGAAAAAAAAATACGATCGTTTAGTGCAACAGCTACAAAAAGAAAAATTACCTTTTTATAACAGTCATTAATATTCTGAAGAGCTCCAAATACTCTCTACTTTTTATGCTATTGATATAAAACAATGGCATATATGAAAGGATAAGGAAGATTTTAATAATGTTTTGTAACACAAAGATGTCCTTAGAACCACTGTGTTATCCAATGTGACTATATATAAAGGTGAGGGAGCAAGGAAATTCTACGCATGTTTTTGTTTTTTTTATTATCAAAAGAAGAAGGAAAATTTCTTGACGTCACTGTTGATACACATAGGACTCTATCCTATATAGTTATAAAATAATAATTGTAAAATCCAGACTTAATCCATTGTAAGGCAACACAAGTTGAGTGAATAAATTAAATAAATATAATTAAAATTCATTTAAAGTACACAACAGTAAACTTAGGACGATACGAAAAAGTATAAAAGCAAAATTATTTAACTCTTATATTGATATTAATATCTATAAAAGTAAATCCTTTCCAATACTTATTTCGACTATTATGAAACTTGACGATATTTTCGCTTGATGCTTTATACAATTATCAAATCAAATTCAGAACTAATTATTTAAAAAAACTAACATTGATTTGCATAGAGTATATATTAAAAATAATGAACTATCTGCATGTATGCTTATATTAATATATTGAAAGAGAGAATTTGTATTATCTTCGAGGAAGCCAGGTTCACACTTAAAATCATGTAGAAAGATTTTTTGAGTTTGGCGACTGGGAATTTTTGGCAATTAAAGAATTTTTAATTCTTCGTACTTGGATTTTGGAGTGGCTCTTTTCTAAAGTGGTCTGTTTTAAATTTTGCTTAAATTTCTTTGAGTTTAGTAAGTTGCATTTGGTTTTGTACCGACAAAATTCCCTTTTCGTCAAAGAAAGTTCTTTTTGCAATGTTTTGCATTTGCACTCCCAAAACCAAGGTCCACTTGCTTCCTCACACTGGAATACTTTGCGTCTTGGTCAAAGGCTCTTGTTTAGACTCAGTGATCCCACTACATATTTCCATGAACCCTTCATTATCAGTCTCTATTTCCGAGTCAACAATGGTTTCCTGGACCTTACTTGCTTCCAATATTTGTTTTACACGCTATTTCCTTTCGCGAGTTTCCTTACGAATATCTCTGGAGGATTTGGGTACATCAGAGGTGGGAGAAGCAAAGAGAATATGGATTGAGCGGACTGCATCACTTTTTAATCACTTTTTAATTTCTTCCTGCCCTTCAAATCAAGAAGCTCATCCTGGAGATTCCGCTCAAAATAATTGGATATAAAGTGCTTATCACTAATCTTGGCATTTTTAATATTAATTGTGTGTTTTCTACTGCAAATTGAGATCCAAAGACACTGGAGCATCAATTTTTTCTGAGGAAATGCCAAATACTTGGCATTCCGTGGATTGGGAGAACAGATCACTTTGAACCTCGAGAGGGTGCCATTTTTGCTAAGCAGATCCAAATTAGTGTACTTCACTTCAATGAAATTATCTGAACTGCCGCAACAGTGACGTCCCTGCGTCAGTTGAGTCAGCTAACACCAACCAGACTGCCTTAGAAGATCCTTGTTGCCTCACTTTTATTATAATCACCTTTGTGTTGTCCCACTAAAATAACCATTTTTGTCAATTGTCAATTTTTCTAACACTCTTACCCTTAATTTGTGTTTAAACGTTGTTGGTTGGTTGAACTCAAATGAGTTCTTGCTAAGGGCTGCGAACTTTTCTATTATATGCATAAATGAATTGCTAAATTATTAACCAATGAATCTGGGTCTTTTTTATTTCTTTATCTATTTTTTTTTTTTTTTTTTTTCGAAGGAGAAAGCTTTTCTTTTACTTTTTACATTAAAAACTTTAATTTTATTTACATAAAATAAATATTATAAATTAAAAGCAGTACTTATTATAAAATAATTTAATAGTAATGTCATAGATAATTAAACAATAGATCATATTATAATGAATAAAAAAGTTTATAGCATCATTGAGAAGTTTGAACAAAATACGGGAAATTTTTCTAACGGGGAATTTTTCTTACTGGCAATTTTCCTCCATGATAATTTTCTCCAGGACAGTTTTCCTAGTACCGTGCTAAGATATCCTTGGTTTGAAGAAGAAAACTTTTGAACTCTTCTTCATCAACTCTCCTAGATTTTTTTTTTTTTTAATTAGAGTGCAATACATATACAATACATAGATGTAAATCATATGGCCTTTCGTTTTGTCAAATCAAATATTAACCTGATAGTTTAAATGTGTAAGAGAACAACAGCTAAGCTGTCATGATGTTATATTAGATTAGCTGGAAATAATCAGAAATTCCAGCCCGTATCTGGCAAGGAATAAGCATAAATTACACTTTTATTAATCCTTAATTCTACTCTTAGTCCCCAGCACATCCTCAATATTTCCTTCCTTTTATAGCTATATGCAAAAAAAAAAAAAAAAAATCATGACTAGTCGTGAAAATTGGCTGTATTTTTTATGTCGTACAATTTTTTTTTTTTTTTTTCGAGTTGGGAAACTAAGCTGTTATCATTATTATTTAACTCCTGATTAGTGAACTTCCTTTTCTATTACATTCAATTATATGATTCAACCCCTGATTGAATATTTGCGTTTGCTCATAAAAGACAGAGAGTGACTTTGAAGCTTTGTTGCAGAATAATAATTGTAAGTCCTTGTTGGACTCCGAGTAGAATTGTGGATGGAGTAGTTCTTGCCTATGACCTTGTTTAGTTTCATCTCCCACTCGTCAAAGCTGCTGATCTAATGAAACGTTATGACATCTTATCACCTCTCCTTAAAACCATTCATCTTATTGTCATGGTTACCATTTTGATGTTCGGTGTCTTTCTTTTTTAATATGACCTACATGATCCGGATTAATATCACTACAAATAAGCTGCTCCTCTCACAAATATTTTTCAATTTCTTTTATTTTTACATACCGGCAGCCCATATTTTCTACAACTCTACGTATGTTAGTATTTTCATTATAATTAGGATTTCTCATTCATTTTTGAAAATATCCAAACATTCTCCTTTTGAGATATGCGTCATAAATATATATTTTTATTTAAATAAATAGATTTACAGACCTTTTTTTATGTTTGCATAATGCATACTATGCTTATTTTTATTTGTACTACTTACGTTTGTTTGTGTTAATTTTGTTAAAATATTTATAACTATGTTCTGTTTTTGTTTTTTAAATTATGCATATAATTTTAGATAAACATAAGTTCATTATTATGTATAAGTATAATTTAAATGCAATTTTCAATCTAATTAATATAATATCTACATAAAAATAGCTTTGTAAACTGAAAACGGAAAACATAAACATTGAACTCTTTATTACTGATCTGGTGTATTTATTATCACTAAAGGCTTATTATCTATAAATAGATTGTCAAAACCTTCGATGAAAGTTCTTAGTTAATCATTTAGAGGATGAATATAAACCCCTGAGTAATATAAGGCACCCCAATATACTTTTTTGTGAATATATTTATTCCAGACTGAATTTGTGTGGACATATGACTGTAAGTGATATTATCTTTATGTCATCTTGCATTCAAGCTAATTGTGCCACCAAAAATAAGAAAGTATGTATTTATTATTATTAACTTTTTTAATTGCACACTATTAATGGATTAAATTTATTGTCCAAACAAATATAAAATATTCAACATCGAATACATTGTGGAGAGTTATGTGATAATAAGCATTAGTCTCTAAGATGATCCAAAATATATGAAATGTCTGTTTAGAGTAATATGAGTTACACTAATTGAAGTTATATTGACCTTGGCTTTGTGCATGTTTCTGATATTATTGATTAGCTTTCAAATCCTCAATTTGTAGGAGGTACATCCAGAGCTAGTACAACTTTGAATTTTGGCATATATTTATCAAACTTTGCATAGAAGAAGGTATAGCTTAAATAAAGCCTAACATTCCTTTTATTAATCTTATAATACCGTTTATGCATTAATACATAAGTAGTTCCTAAATAAAAAACAATTTAGTTTCAATTATACTAATGTGACATTTGTGGCCTGTATTGTCCTGAGCAGGAAGTAACATGGGCCAATTGCAGGTTTTCAATAAAAGGATCTAACTTCAAATCTTTTAGTGGGATAGCGATAAGTGCTACAAAAATTTAATACAACATACCACTTGAAAGTATATCTACTGTGAAGTTTCTAGCTACATGACTTGACTAGATTGAAAAATATATGTCATTTTGAAAAAGTGCCTCATTTTAAGACCCTTGCAGAATCCCCAAAAGTTAATTATCGAACTTACCACAAGAAATGTTGCTATTTAAACTTTGCATATTTTGTATAAAATAACTATTCCTCAAAAATGTATTATTATGTTATTTAAAGGGGAATAAAAAAGTTACCGGGTTTTTTAAATAAAAACATTCGGTTTATCTAGTGTAAAGCCAATTGAGGACGTCATCTACCTAATAAGACTTCCGTAACTGCGTAAAACAAAATTTTAGACGTGTACTATCATTATTAAACATAAATAAATATAGTTTAGTTTATCAACCTTGTTTCAGTCCCTATTGAAAAAGGGAGGTTATATTGCTGCACCCTAGTGTTTATGTGTAATAATTTTCTAGGGCAAGTAATATTATATATTGTTCAAATATCCATTTTACTGAACAACAACACCCCCATTCCAATTTACTTCCGAGACATAATACTCTCACAAAGAAAATGTACTCCCTGGGGTATTTTTTATGATTAATGCTTTCCATTTAAATTAATGTAGCCATTTAATTAATAACTGTTTGAGAAAAATATACCTACATATTTCAAAATCTTGGGTATGATGAATGATTAATTAATCAAACCATTCACAAAACATAAATATTTAAGTCAAAAAAAGGGTATATACTTTGTCTCCAAGCAAGAACTAATTTCAAAAAACTTCACTTCCAATGCAATTTTTGAAGTATTTATATCTATAGACATGCAAAGTGCAACCTAAATGAGTTTTTCTTTTATAATTTGTTCGAGTATAAGTAAACACTGGAAATAATTGATTTTGAAGTGAAGTGTTTTAAATTAAATGCTGTTTTAAAATTAAAATTTATTTAGAAGTGAATTATATATGCAGGGATTATACATAGACATATGATAAGGGATCTTTTTAATTACTCATCAAGACCAAAAAAATGGTCTTAAGATCATTTTTAAGTGACGTCATCATTGTTGATGTCGGCCATCATTAACCAAGTTGTTGGTAATGAAAACCTTCTTTTCAAAAATATTAAGACAACTAGTTAACTATTGTAGGTGAAAATGAGACAAACAACTCAAGTAAGACTTAAATCTTACTTTCTATCAAAACTTTATACCTCAATTGCCTAGTTTTATTAACTATATTAGCATAAACTGTATTAAAAATATTTTATTATATATCTTACAATCTTATTGCTGTCTTGTGCAATGGAAAAAATAAGGTAGTTCTCTCTAATTATCGAACGTTTCTCGTCCCTAATCGATCAAAAAAAAAGTACATATCTAACCATTTTTAGAAATTTTTAGTATATATTACTTTGATTTAATTTAAATATCAGTGTTTGTCATTTGCAATAAGTAGTATTCAATATAAATGTTCAGTCTTTTTGGATTAAAAGAAATTTTTCCGTTTTATAGAGTAAAAATATCAACTTTAGAGCTCAATATATCGTTTCCTCCAATTTTGATGCAGTTTTAGACGGAAGTAAAAAGGCTTTGTACATTGACCATGAACTCCTGTTTTTTGTAATGTTCCTTTAATTGGTTAGATAGAGTTGCACTTAGTGTCCTTTCCTTTTTTTTTAGACCTACTACTTAAATTTGATTTTTTTTTTTTAGTTGGTAGAATAGTTTTCAATTGAGGAAGTAATTGAATTTAATGAAATTGTAACACGAATATCTTCAGAGATTAATTTAACTTTTTTTATCAATTATTATCTTTTAATTTCTTAAAGTATGCATTAAACAATTTTTTAATTCAATTCCCTCTTACCAATAGTTTTGTACCAGTTCCGGTACCGAAATTTGTATCAATATTTCGACACTTTTTAAACAAAAATTTAAACTTGAATGTTGTTTAAAGAAATTCACATTCACTTACAGAGGCGTCCACAGGATCCTTGTTTGGAGTCATAGATTGAAGAACAAGTCCATCAAGAGCAACGCTTCTCAAAGTGGATTACTACAGTACACTGGGGTACACCTTGACCGTGTCCCGGATGCTACCAAAAAAATACGTACTCTGACATAAAATTTTACAAAAAAAAATAATTATAATTTCAAAATTAAATACAAAAATACATTTTTTTTACAAATTACGAACGAATAAACGTTTTAACTCATTTAAAATAAATACATATATCGAATTCACCTTTAAATATGTATTAAGTACCCATTGTCAATAACGTGTCAATTCAATAGCCCACGGGGGTCAGCGTGACTGCAGTGTGCGTAAATTGCTTTATCTTTTAACCACGAAAATACATTTTTATTTCACAAAGAGCAAGGAACAAACAACAACATCATGGATTGTTTCTATAAAGAAAAGTCCAACGAGAATTGGACATGGTTGACAGGGAAATTAAGCGGTCAAGCAAGTTTTTAAAGCACTTTAAAAATCGGTGTTTTTAAAGGTTAAAGTTAATATTATGATTATTTACAGTTCGTATTATGCTTTGTTCATTATTGTCTCGTTTAAATAAAAGAACATTTACATTAAGGCTATCCAGTGTTTGAGAAACACTGATCTAGAGGAAGGGGCTAGTTCATAAATTTTATGAAGCTATAAAGAATAATTTTCATATTTGCTTTGTTTTATAAAGAAGCATTTTCCAATTTTGAAATTTGGAACAATTTTTTCATAGTGCAATGGTGCTGCAAGTACTTTTTTTTTTTATTAATTTAGTATGATAACTTTGGAATTGTCTTTGTATCCTGATAACATAAGAATACCAGTATACTGAACACTAGTACAGTGTGTGAAGTTGGGATCTGGGTAAAGAAAATTAAGTTGACCGATTAGAAAAGGAAAAACTGTTGTTGCGTGTGCTCTTTTTTTTTATTTTTCTTCATTATTTTTAAGACGTGAGTGTGCTAACATCTAACTCTAAAAGAAGAACTATCTTCTATCTTTGGTGTAAATTAACTTTTTTTTAAATGTAGATGAATTCAAACATATTTATAATATCTTCCTTGCACTAATGTTATTTTAAAAGTAAAAGTTTCTCCTCATTATAGCAGTAATTCAGTTTATCTTCCGAAAATTATATAACATGAATCGGATATTAATAATTGTCTTAATTCAGTAATACTGTATGTCTTGCTCCCGCCTTCTCTTCGCGCTCTTAAACAAATCATATCTCTAGTCATAATTAGGGATGTATATGGCTTTTTCTAGTTGGGAATCTGAACAGATTTATTTTTTGTCCGATGTTGTTCTCATAATTATTTAATTCTTGAAAAATCGAAGTATAAAGTAATAACTTATACGTACACTCATAAAAGACAAAGAGTAACATTTAGGATTTGTTCCTGAAGTATAATTGTAAGTCTTTGTCTAACTTGGAGTAAAACGGAGGATCGACATCTGAGTAATTCCACCCTATAAGTCCTTACTTTATACGGAGTGGGATTTTTGTTGATTACTTTCCTCTCACAGCTGTTTGCAGCTGATCTGATAAAATGTCATGACAGCTAAGCTGTTCTTCTTCCAAACATTCTTCAAAGTCTTGGGGTGACCACGTTCATTTTTTTTATTTTTACATAATGGCAGAACATGATTTATGCATCTCTGGTCATGAAGTTGTAAAAGATAAAAAACTACTCCTCGAATGTAGTTGTGTAATCTCACAATTTCTTTTCATTTATTCTTAACCCCTACACAACTCAGATTATAATTATATTACTCTGTTGATCTCATTAATCAATTCTATTCATATTTAATCATATGTAAAATAAATGTAAGGAATTATGTATGCAAGAATGGAAAAAAATTATTTATACATCTACTTACACAGGTATAAATATACCTACAGCTTGATTTTGAATAAAGCCATTAAAATAATTTATATATGCATAATTTAATATTCAAAGGTAAAAGGTATTAGCAATAGAAACCTTCACTGTCTAATTCGGAGTTCCAATCTTATTCGATTCTTAAATTAATATTTTATTATATATGACCACAACGTATATGTTCAATATCAGCTATTTTGCATTATTTGTTTGTTTAGATGATTTCTTAGTCTTTTATTCTAGTAAAAAAGAATAGATTATTATCGTTTATTGTATAAAAACAGTCAAAAACCTTAAGTAAGATTTTCCAATGATGTTAGATGTCACTTGTCTCGCTGATGGTCTGAACATAATAGCAAAGCTCTGTCCTTATTTTTGTTTTTTCCCCTTTATTGGTATAGGGAAGTCAGATACGCAAAAAATATATAAACTATAAACTTTACTGTTCATAATTAAATCCATAAACTAAAAATAAATGAATACTATAGACATGGTGAACAGATAATGTTCATTATTCTATACATTTTTTCTAAAGATTCATAAAATATGTCCATAGGCATAAAACAAACATTAAAATAATCCTAAAAATTATCATTAAAATATTAACAATAAAAAAAGAGAAACAAAGGCTATAGTTTCAATGGTAATAAAAAAAGACAACTATTGAACTTTTGATGGCCAGAACTTTTTAAACTGTCCATGTATGCAACACAGAAACTTCCTATTGTTATTTGAACTTGTAGTAGCGAATAAGATCACCGTATATTTCCACGATAAACCCTCAAGATCAGGGATTTGGATAGTCAAATATTCTACTTTTACAGCTCCAGAGGGAAAATTCCAAGGCATGGGTATTTGTTGGAGCTTTGGTGACATTGGATGGGACCCCGAAGAATACCAGAAGAGTTACAAACTTATCCCATAAGTCCAGATATGTTAAGAGAAATAAATTCCTTCATTAATACAAAGAGCAGGGCAGTTAGCCAAAGCATGTATTGCGATATTCAATAATTTCCCATAATCTTTCCAAGGAGCATTAAAAAATAGACATCCTGTGGAGATTTGAAATTGCAAAGTAAAACTATTTCCATCATTAATTTTCGCAATTGAGTTCTTAATTCTCTTTTTCCATGATATTGGTAGTTTTAAAACTTTTAATAACTTTTAATATATTTATTCAGCATCTTCCTTAAAATTTGATTCGAACGACATTCTCAAATGTCATGGAATGGGCATTATAGGAAATCCTGCGGCTTTTTTGAGTGGGTAAAAAAAATATACAGTTGAACATTAAGTTGTTGTCTAAATCTTGAATCGAAACAATATTATTTGATAAAGCAGACCATTCTAATTATCTGCGTCCTACAAGGTTTTTAAAATAAAACTTCCTAAAACACCACGGCAATGATCAACAACGATGAAAAAGGCGGTAATTTTTTTGAAAATACCAGAGATGAGACTTGATATATATATATATATTTTTTTTTTTTGAAAATACCAACACTCATATCTCTGAAGTAAAATTTTTGTTTATTAATTATGATGATTGAAAACAATTGATTACTACGTTGACCGCTTCAATGCATTCTCAATGGCATGGATGAAAACAATGATACAATAAATAAATCAACAACAATAGCGTTATCCATTCATGGCATATAAAACCACTTAATCTTTGAGAGTAAGACTTATGTTCCTTGCTCCATCGTGGTCTATATTAAAACTGTACACTTTATTATTCCTTTTCACGATCCTCTTGTATGACACATATATATATATACATAATATAGGTACACATAGTAACAATATAATATCTATAAGTATGAACTACATCAATATATAACACCTCTGTTATTGGGAAATATGTATGCACAACTAAAATGTGTACCGCTACACATTTTGGTCGAGGTTGTCATCAATAAAAATTACATAGTGCAATCAATATAAGAAATCAAACATTAAGAAAATAATTTAGTCCTTATAAGGTTAAGATATTTTCGTTTACTTATAGGTTGTAAATTGAGCAAAGATATGAAAGGAACAGCAAATAAGAAAAAAAAAGTAAATAATAACATTTATCTCGAATAAGCAGTCTACAACTAGTATTATTACAAAGTTTTTGTTTACGCCTCTATGTATTATCTAGTAGGTACATAGTAGGTGTATGTTTAAATCAACTTACTATTCAAATAAATAATCTAGAACTTCGATCTGAATTGAGAAAAAGTGTTGGTTTTTTTTGACAAAATTGATTAATTAATTGTCCATATATGTATTGATGAAATGTACATACAAAGAAGTGATTATACAAAACATTTTTTTTCTTGGCATAGCATGCCTAGAAAAATAATTCAGTTTCTGCTTTTAGGAAATAATATATTGTACCTCTTACAAATAAGATTTTTATTATTACTTAAATATCTACTTTTTGCTTATATTAAATAATTTTTCTATCATTCCAATCCTAGCCAATGACATAGAACGTAGTCTTTAAAAGGTTAATAATAACTAATTCGATATTTGTTCTGTTCAGGTGACAATAAAGAGACTCACTATGATTGATAGAGTTGTAAAAATTATCACCTGATGGTATGCTAAAAAAATAAACCCAAAAATGACGTGGTAACCCTAACAATATAAATAGTATTTGATTAATAGACGTTTCATTGAATTAGCTACAAACAGCTATGAGAGGAAAGGAATGAACAGAAAAACCACTCCATAATATCTAACCAGGACGGAAATTAGTGTTACAAGTTAGAACTACATCTAGTAGTAACATCTTTCCCGTACACAGGGTCTATGGAGAAGAAATTCGATATCACATTCTTCCCGATGTTTTTGGGCGCAAAAGAATAAAAATAAATTTAATACGAATCATCATTCCTCTGAGGAAAGGAAATTGAATGTAGCAAAGACAGTTTTTATTATAAACGCTACAATTAAAGCAGGGGTTCCCAAACTTTTCAGTCTGTTACCCCCAAAATAACAGTGCACAGACCAACGACCCCAACAACACTGGAGGTAGTTTCTAATGTTGCGTACAGCCACGCACATGCACTATACTCCCGAACGTGTGTGTCTTTTCCCCCAAACATTGCGTCCACACACACACCAAGGGGGCCCGCTCACTCAACCGACACACACAGTGAGATCAGAGCTCATTCATGTGAGGTAGCTGATCAGTAACTGACTGCTTCTTAACAGTTGAAACTGTGAAAACACAGAGTCTCTCTGGTCACAACTGCTCAGGGATACACACAGCAACTTCTTGAGCAGAGCAGAAGCTACTGGTGGCTTGTACCGAGTTTCTGAGTCCGACTTGCTCTAATATTTAGTTGTAATATTTTGTCAACTAAAATAAATCTTTTTATGCTATTAGGCTACAGTTATATAATATTATTATAATAAAATAGAGTATTTCTTATTTTATATATTTCATACATATGTGTACATTATACATCCCTGCCCAAGATAGATGCACATGAGGACGGGGAGGCTTGTCTGCCCTCTCCTTCTCCGCAAGCTTTTCAAGCTCAGGTAGAATCTCCTTCTCTGCTAGCCTGCCCTGTTCCTGTGGCCTCCTCAATTTTGTTGGTATTAACCAACGTTTCATTGCGACATTCAATGATTTTCATCTGTTTCCAAAAGAGTTTTGGAGAGCTATCGTGTAATTGGTGCTGCTGTAAATTTAACTGTCGGTAACCTGTGTTGTAAGATAAAAAATTGAAATGTTGTTTGTGTGTTTTTTGTAGAGAAAAGAAAAAGGGAGAAAGAAAAAAACTGATGAGAAATGTGTAAACTATTTTATTTAGTGACTCTTATATTGAAGAAGGGTTTTACCGGAAGGATGTGTTGTACTAAACTGCCTCTATGTCTCTTGTGTTTCATTTAGACTTAGTCCTTATTCAATACAACAACTAAACGCTCGGCTACAAATCCATGGTTTTATTCTTATATCAACTCATATGTATATATTATACCAAAAAAATTAATATATACATATAAAATAAATAAATAATTGTAGTTATTTTTTGAAATGCAATTCGCGGCCCCGCATCTGTGTCACTTTGGGAACCCCTATACTATAGTAGCTTGTAATATTAAATATAATTTTATATTATTTGAGAATTGATATTACAATGCCTATGTAATTAACTATAGTTCTAATTTATCATAAACTATATATTTACCAGATTCAAAAATGTTTTTACTTTTTTTTATTTTCGATATATTCTATATCACTTAATCGATTCTGCCCCCATATATAGTCTCCCATCATGTTCTCAATATAAACCCCTTGGTACCGCTGCTCAAATCTGAGCATATCTTGGTGAAACCACTCGCCTTGTTCCTCAGGATAGATCCCCATATTTTCTTTAAAATTTTCCAAATGAGAATCTAACCTTTGTAGCTTTCTGTAAATGTCCAACATAGCCTTCACAAGCTAAAAATAGTTTTCCTTTTTTGTATTACCAAAAAATCAATTCCCAACTTCAATGAAACTATTCCAAGCTACTTTCTTTTTTTTTTTTGACCTTCCGCGGAAACTCGTTACAATTCATGTTTTTTTCTTATTGGAGGACCTCTAAACACTCCACCCTCTTTTGATGTACAGGAAGGCTTTAAATTTTTTATCTAAAGTTCTCAGGAATTGATTGATAAACCCAAGTTTCAAATTATGTGGTGGAAACAAAACTTTTTTTGGATCTATCAATGGCTCCCATACAACATTTTTCTTGCCCATAGTAAATTCAAGTCACTTTGGCCAGATCTTCTTACGATAATGAGTAGAGTCATCCCTGCTATCCTATAGATAGAGATACCAAGGGAATTTAGTGTAGCCACCTTGTAAACCCACCAAAAATGCTACCATTTTGACATCTTCTCATTTGTACTCTTCCTATTTGATGACATCTAGCAAGATCTTAATATTATTATACCCTTCTTTGTGTTGGACGGAGTGAGCCAGAGATATGGACGATATGTTTTACCCTGATGAAGCAACACAGTGATTTTAGGCTTTCGCGTGAACTATCTATGAAAATACATCCATCATTGACATCTAGGGAAATTTTCAATTCTTCAAAAAGGCCAGTCACATTATGGCAAAAGCAAAGACCATCACTTTTAGTCAAAAAATTTGAAAACTTATTATTACATTTTCTCTGAACGCTTACGGTTGAACGGTTGAGATGAAGCTCTTTCTTAAATTGTTTAAGTCTTCTTGGTTTGGGAAGTATAGACTCCTTTTTTGAATTGGGTTTATGAAATCCATATCTATGGCATCATTACATTTTTTTGGAAATTATTGGACTTGGTAATTTTGGAGGCTTTGGTACTGGAACCTCCGACAAGTATGGTACCCGAGCAATGAATGACCTAATATTTGGATAAGTTTTGCCTTCACGGTACTATGTATCCACAGTACAAAAATAGCAATCTGTTGAGTGATTTAGAAGTTTCCTCCACATTCTTAATTTCTAGGGTTGATTTGTTTTATTTAAGCATATTTATATCTTTATATTCTAAAATTTCACATTTTTCATTATTCAATATGAATTAATTATAGCTTCTAATTTTTTTTTTTTTTTTTTTATTTTTTTTGTTTTATTGATTGTGAAAATCAAACACGATTTTAATTTTGCTCTGATATATCCGTTCCGTCTCTCTGGTCCATAAACTTGATCTAAAGCGTTAGTTATTTCTTTTATTGTACGTTCACAACTTTGTGTGTGGCATGGTATTTTATTTAGGAAGTCAAAGCAGTGAAGAGACAACGCTAATTAGTTGACTTTGTTGTGATAAAAGGCTCCTGGATATTAGTAACTGACGTAGCATACCAATTGAGTTTGGGTGAAAAGTATGGGCGTACACTTATATCTCCAAAATCACTTCCATCTCTTATTTCTCTTATTTTTGATATTCCAAGTTTTCTATCTTCTTGATTAAAGCTTGAGGATATATAATATAATATAAATATTGATAGAACATGCTTCAGAGTGAGCATGCTCCCTTTCTCCACAAATTTCATGGCGATACTTTTTACTTTTGTTGAAAGTGCATCTTTTTTTTTTCCCCATGTTCTGAATTAATTGTATTTGATGCAATGTATGTGATGGACCGTTTAAAATATCGGAATCTACTTTAATTTCGAACCACATATGAAAGTAAAAAATCACGATGAACTCAACAATAACGAGCAACGTTTCTACTTCCTCTCCATTAGCTATGTTTTGAGACATAGAGTCTTACGAAACGACTTGCTGTTGTGAGCCATCTTGAATGTGAAAAAATGCCGACTTTGATTTTAAGAAGATCTTCCTCTACAATTCCTGAGATAACCGTTTTGGTAATGCGATAAGCATAAAATTGATCATTAGACAAATCATCTATTACACTTTCTGACATTTCACGTAGGGGGGGGAATGGTGTTTATTTTTCTAAATTTATGATAAAATTCTAAGTCATAAGCCTTAAAACTAATCATTTTCCCAAGTTTTTCTATTTATAACAAATAAAAACATAATAAAGTTACTATATATGTAGTGTTCAGCTATACAAGTTGATTCCACGGTCTCCCGAGAGTATCTCGTATCTATTATTTTGTATAAACTGTCTCAGTCGTTTACGTTTACTCGAGAACACAACTTATGTTTTAGTAATTATAAGAAGCGTGTATTATTCTGGAGATACTACACTGGTGACCCCGACATCCCAAAGTTGAATGAAGTCCCTCACCTTGTAGGGCAGTTTAATGTCTGCCCGTTCTTGCCGACCAAGCCTAGAGCTTGGTTCCATCGCATCGAAGCCCAGTTTCAATTATACCAAGTAAAGGAAGAATTGGAGAAGTATCATCATTTATTGTGTGCCATCGACGACAAAGTCCTAGACCTTTTTGGTGATGAGAGCGAAGACGCATTAAGCGCAACCCTTTACCCCGATCTGAAAGCAAAAGTCTTGGCTGAGCGTAAAATAGCCACCCAGGATAAAATTGAAAGGCTCTTTCAGCTCATCGAAGCGCCGCATATCAACTCTATTGATGAAATTGTGAGCCTGAGGAGGGATAACCTCTCAAATGTTCCCAATTTTCGTGAGGCTATAATCAAACAAATACTCTTGATGAGTCTCCCGAATGAAGAAGGTCTGGTTTATCGGTCTAGTGCTCGGATCTTAGCTGGACACATTTCATTAGGAAATCAAATATCAAACAACTATGGTTGAAGGACCAGGCGTGATTCATGCTATCAAGAACTTAAGGCCCCATGACCCAATTAAGGAGAAAAAGGAATACTTCTACGACAGGAAAGGGGGGGAAAAGGCCACAAAGTACGAAACTCCTGAAATCTGTCCAAAGCTCGTAACTCCAAATAACTAAGCAATCGTCGGGTCCTCATCCCGACGTTAAACATAAATTCACCTTGCATAGTGTCACCTTTTAGAAATGTTATTGTACTTATTTATAGTAATGACATTAAGTTCATCCTCAATACTGGATCCCAGCGGTCGATCATTCTGATGAACCTCTTCTCTGGGAGACGTAATCCAGCATCCCCTAAGCTCGTTGCCACGAAGGGAACTCCTGTGAGAAGTCATTGTTCTAGGTAATTATGGGTCGAATTCGACCCCGTGGGAAAGGTCCAGAGGGAGTTTGTCGTGGCGAATATTGAGTTTGGTGTCAGGGGTGCCTATTTCTTGAGCACTTTTAAACTGTTTGTAAGCATGGAACTAGGTGATAGAAGAAAGGTGCGACATTGCCAGGAAAATTCCAGCTCGATATCCCACTCCTCAGTATGAGGAAGAATCCTATCCGGAGCCAAGTCATGCAGTTCAACACGAAATTTTCAAAGCGGGGAATCCCTGCTTTTCACGTACTCGCCGTCTAACTCCTGAAAAAGAGACTATAGTCGAGAAAAAAAATTATAAATTATTGTCAGCTGGAATTATACGCAGGTCAAATCTAATTGGTCTTCCCCAATTCACTTTGTACCAACGCAGAATGGTTCATGGCGCATAGTTGGTGACTACAGGCAGTTGAACACACTAACTCTTCCAGACTGTTACCCGATACCTCATATTCATGATTTTATAAGGACTATCGGAGGTTGTAAATTATTTACTAAATTAGATTTAAAGCGTGCTTACAATCAGCTACCAATGTCAAGCGAAGACTGCAAGAAAACTGCAATAACTACGTGCGCAAGGCTTTATGAATTCAAAAGAATGCCCTTTGGACTACGCAACGCCTGCAATACTTCCCAAAGATTGATGGACTCCTTGTTTGGACTATGTTTTTACCTATATCGACGACATCATGATAGCTTCTCATTCCGAAAAGGAACATCATGAACACATCAAAAATGTACTCTCAATTTAAAAAGACCTGACCTGGTGTACAATATGGAAAAAAGCAAGTTTTTCAGAACGGAGATTGAGTTCCTTGGGCACCAAATTAGTCAACAGGGTATCCGCTTGATCGACCTGGTACGGGCAAGGACCTTCACAACTTAATTGGAATTGTCAATTATCATCGTAGATTTATTTCTAGTCTGGGGGAGTTGTTAACTTCTCTATATAAATTAATCCCTAAAGTTATAAGCTCCAAGATTGATGGAGTGAAGAGGGGAACAAGACTTTCTACAAAATGCAAAACACCCTCTCCAGCATTGCCACTTTGAAGTATTATTCTTCAGAGGGGGAGCTTTTCGTTACAGTTGATGCATCTGACCAAGCGATTGGAGGCGTTCTCGAGTAGCAAGATGGCCAAGGAGATTTCCTCCCATTAGCTTTCTTTAGTAGAGCTCTAAACCATACACAGAGGAGGTACTCTACATTTGAAAGAGAGTTCTTTGGTGTTAGAGAAGCCCTGCGTCACTTTCAATATTTACCGAAGGACGTACTGTAACTGTCTTTACGGACCATAAACCACTCATCGACGCCCTCAAGGGTAAAAATCCTACGTGGTCTAACAAAGTGCATCGATATTTTGCGGAAGTGTCTGAGTATGGAGCCACGTTGCGTCACATCAGTGGCAAAGAAAATATACCTGCAGATTTTCTCTCTAGACTCAACAATATCCTAATCGACGTAGTTGATTGGGAAGAATTTTCGTCACGTCAGGGGCGAGAAGGTGTGACCTTAGATGAAAACCGTCAATATTGTGATGTAAATGGATTCAATGTAATTTGTGACATCCGTAATCCAGTCCTTCGGCCAGTTGTACCACCGTCGTTGGTAACTAAAATTATTGCTAAAGTTCACTGTGAAAGTCACAGAGGGGTATATGTCATAACAAGGAAAATAGCTTGTTGTTATTTTTGGGAGAATTTAGAAGAAGATGAAAGAAAGTTCGTCAATGATAGTAATACTTGTGCCAGTCCTCCCACCCCTGTAATTCAAAATCTAGTATTAAGATTGTCAGACAAGACAAATTGTGTTCGTCCCTTACATATCGTGATGAGGATCCATCCGATTTCTGCTCTTGGTTTTGATGTGAAGCAGACAGGAAAATCTTGTCTCGTAGAGGTAAGTAGTTGCGAAAAGCACAAGCCCAGTGAGAGCTTTCCTTGCTAATGCAGGATACGTTTCCAACTGAGAAGCCCAGAAGTGTTCCAAGTGACCATTGGCAAACTCCATTTGGATTCCACTATTGTTTATCAGTTCGATGAGATCTTCCTTGATGTTGCTATCATCATCAACATATTCCATATTCTGCTTAAAAAGGTTGCCGTTCCAGTCATCACAGGTGTGTAGCTACCACACGAGAAGTAGTCATCCAATGAGGTGCACAGTATCTACAACAAATCTGGATGCACCTGTGACTGTTTCTTCAAGGGAAGAAAAACTTGCCAAGTTATCTTTCTTTACACGCCTAATCCAGACATTTGGCCTTAGAATGTAGCCAACTTCTAACTTCCAATCAAAGTTTCTATCCTCTTCCTTATGGTGAGCGATTGAGCTCATTGAGTACTGTGAACATATCACCCAAATAGACATGCATTTGTACAAATTCAGGATCATCAAAATATCCAGCCACTTCTTGTCCCAGTCCGTGGAGAATCTGCTGAATTGTTGTTCAGGTACCGGACTAATATCAATAACTGACAACAATTTGACACATCTCTTGACTCATCCCCTTGTAGGTTAATCTTTCCTGGACTGGCCTTGATGTCATTAACAACTTGCTCCAGGATATCATCACTCATATCCTCGCACCCCCGGTCAAGAACCACTGGTCTAGAGTTAGTGATGATTCACGATTTCGTCAGACCTCGCCTTATAAAAATACATATTATAAGAAATAACAGTTACATTTATATTTCATAAAAATCTACATATGTGTAAAAAATATATTTTCTCTTCTTGACGAAATACTAAATATACAAATTAAAAGACTTAGTCAAAATTTAGACTCAAGTCAGCACCTGCTAATGATATCTCTGATTGGGAGAAGAAGAAAAATTATATTCGTTCAGCTGAGATCACGTAAAAAAATAGGGGGTATATGCATGTCAGATTTTGAAGAAATAACATTAGCTATATTTGCCCTGGGGTATACAAATGAATATGGACCGTTAGTCATGGTCAGTCAAATCATAAGACTGTAATAACCTGGATCTAGCCCCAACATGATTTTTGTTTTGTTTTAGTGTTGGACGGCCATATGAGTAATGACTAATGAATTATTCAGCCCCCATAAAAACACTCCCACTGAATAATCAACCCTAACACATACTGAGCTTTTTTTTTTTTAATATAAATAAAAGATGAATTGTACTGTATTTTACAAAACATAAGCAACTATCCCACTCATTATTTTAAACTCCCTAACAGAAATTTAATATAAAACTATGTTTATTATCATGCTTAATAATAGGAATGGGAGATGGGAGCCTTATTCCACACCGCACTTGATGTTCTTTTAAAGAATCTGTGCTTCTTTAATGGAAACATAAGGTTCAAGTCAGGCATAGGTGGGACATCAAAAATCTGATCAATATCAGGAGGTTGATAGGTTTGTGAAACGATGGCTTGGCGAAATGCAGAACTTGATGCCCATTTAGGAATAGCTTTTTTAGGCTGATCCTCATCATCTGTATCGTCATCTGATTTCAAATCAGCCACGTCATAGTTGTCTTCATCTTTTAGTGGTTTTGGAGGACATTCCTCAGGAGCAAGAGTCATATCATAAGAATTAGTCGCTGTGTCTTCTTCTTTTGTTATGGTTACATTTAGCATAGGTTTCGGTTTTTGGAATACAGCTTGCGTTTCCTGGGAAAAAAATAAAATTATCATTTAAAAAATTAGATATTTATCTTCCAAACCTTAATTTGAGCATTAGCCTCTTGCTGTGTTTTCAATTTATTTGCAACAATTTCTTTCGGCTGCAAACTTTTATGTTCTGTTATGGAAGTTTGTTCCTTAAATATAAATCAAAAATAACAGAAATCATGAGAAACCGAAATAAATTGAATGAGTAGCTACCTTTTGTTGTTTCATTGGATGAATTTCAGTGATCTTTGCTCTCACCCTTTCCATCTTAAGTTAAATAAATCGAAATAAGTTATAATTTTTAATGTCAATTAAACTACTAACCTCTTGCCGCTCTCGAATGTCACCTTGGATAATTTTAGTCTTTATTTCTGGTTTCCTTAAGTCTGTACTTGATAGTTGTCTTTCTAATATTCTTTTATTCTCCATTACTTTCTTTAATCTAGCTTCTCGAAGTGCTTTTTTATCTTCAATTTTTTGTTTTGCTAGTTCATCTTTCCTACGAATAGCATCTTCCTCTTTGTGTCGTTTTCGAAGAGCCTCTTGTTCTGCTTTAAGTTTTAGCTCATCAGCTGTAGGTTTTGATGGCTTTAAAGGTAATAATGTGGTCACACCCCTCGCAATATTACTAGGCCCATTACCAGTTCTTGTAATATGCTAAATATAAATAAATTTTAATGAAACAATTTTTATAAATATAATAAAATATCTTACTCTGGATACCGATTTTGATGACAAAAAAACTTTTTGAGCTACTTGAAATGACGGATGGCACTAGATAATTAGATTGACAAAAAAACAAATATTTAAATATGATAAAGCCAAACAAAAATTCTTACTTTTAATGGGATAAGGAGAGCGATGCCTTAGAAGTGAATGAGTTCTTGGTAGTGTTGCTGTTTTCATTCCTGATGAAGTAGTCGCAGATACAGTTCTAGGGATTTTTCTAGTTTCATTTAGAGGTGTCGAGTACTACATATAAAGTGTTAACTCGATTAAATTTAATTAAAACATACTAATTGCCAACAACCTTATTAAATATGACATTTTCTCTATCCTCATTGGTTTTATTTTTCTTTTGCTCAGCAGATATGGATGTTCTGATAGCTTTATTAACAAGACCTTTGTATTGACATAAGCTACTTCGTCTAGCTGACTTTCTTTTGTCCTTTTCTTCTTGGTTTGTAGCAGATTTTGACTTTTTTATATCTGTTTCTTCACGACTGGTAAGCTCCTTTACAGACAAATGAGGATAAAGAGCATTATTATTATTCGAAGATGGTGCAACATTTTCTTTAGGGGGATCTTTAACGTTGACTTTGGAACTTATTTTAGATGAAGAAGGCGTCGTCGAATGTGATTTATCTTTCGATTGAATGATAGATCTTGTACTTTGATTGGAATCTATAAGAATATTCGAAGCTTGTTTTTCTATATGAGAGTTTGAAGGAACATTAAATGTTGTATTGCAGTTGATATTTTGCTCCGGCAAAGTACCTTCATTTATTGAACAATTGTCAATCTCAGCACTACTTATCGAATCCCTTTTGCTATTTTCTTTCGACAAAGTATCTTCATGTATTGACTGACTGTCAATTACGGCACTACTTAGTGATTCCCTTTTGCTATTTTCCTCCGACAAAGTATCTTCATGTATTGACCTACTCTGACTATCAGCACTACATATTGAATCCTTTTTGCTATTTTGCTCAGGCAAAGTATCTTCATGTATTGACCCATTGTCAATATCAGCGCTATTTATTGAATCCCTTATGTTATTTTGCTCAGGCAAATTATCTTCATGTATTGATCGACTGTCAATCTCAGCGCTATTTATTGAATCCCTTATGTTATTTTGCTCAGGTAAAGTATCTTCATGTATTGATCGACTGTCAATCTCAGCACTCTTTACGGAATCATTTTTGTTATTTTGCCCCGGCAAAGTATCTTCATATTTTGGACAACTCTCAATCTCAACACTACTTATCGAATCCCTTTCGCTATTTTGCTCCGGCAGATTACCTTCATGTATTGACCGACTGTCAATCTCAGAACTACTTTTCAAACATCTTAGGCTGGGTTCATTATTTATATTATCTTTATTTAAGTCTCGAAGGGATTTTTTTGTATCATCTGAGACTTGAACCATGGGTTTCGTAAATGTAGGTGACTTTTGTTCTATCCCCTTTTTCTCATTAGAAGAAGAGTCCTGTAATGATATTTTTCTATTATAAATCAAAGATGATTAAAATATATATAAAAGAAAAAGACCAATATAAAAAAAAATTCTAGAGGTAGTTAAAAAATAGGGTTAGAATTTCGATAGATAGAAACAATGCACAGTACATTATATTTGTTAGTTCGAAATTTGTTTTTGTTTTTTCAATTTTTTTTGGGATTCTTTAAAAACAAAAAATTAATAAAACAATTTTTAATTGTTATTTTAGCAAGTGGATTTAACTCATCGCGGAGAATCATCGTCAATAAAATAACGAAATCTAAGACAGTTCGTATAGTAGAACATGCGTCAATGAATTAAAGAAAAAGTGCATAAGAAGTAAGGCCAAACATGAATACCAGAAACGTTCTACAATTTTGCCCGTCCGTTATATTTTCTCTTTCAATCTCGAAATTGAAGACAACGTTCGCAGAAGGTTGAAATTCAATTATTCTCTTAATAATAAGCGAACGTATATTATTGAAGTACGAGGAGAGAGATCTCGATTCTTTCGAATGATTCGACCAAGAATTACTTTGGATGATCTTGAAAGAGGATTGAAGGTCTAATTATACATAAGAAGGTTGTAAGTTCGTCTCTTATAGATTATGGAGAGGAGGGGTTTGTAGTCGATACGTGGACTAAAAGGTAATGTAGGAGGAGATCCCATCTTATTATGTAAGGCACTACGACTCCTTCATGTATCTAACATGAATCATGAAAGCATAATTTATCCCATGAATACCTTGTACGTGAGTCGTAGTTTGCAAATCCATCAGCCTCTCGCAGTATTTTTCAACTTGGACATATATGAACTCGCTGAAGGGGTGCATTTTGATAGTAATATAACCTTCTCATACTTAATTAGACCTTCCATCTACTTTCAAGATCCTCCTAAGTGATAATTGTCTGAATATCTCGAAAAAGTCAAAATCTCTCTTCTCCTACTCTTATAATCGTGAGTGGATCCTTTGCCTGAAAAAAATAATGGATAATGATTCATCCTGCAATACTATGCCATTTTGATTCTCCTTCAAGATAAAATGTTTAATTATTTAGCACGTATTGCAATGATTAAATGTTAATTCATTAATAAGGGATCCAATTTGCTCTAAAGATGATTCAACTGTTAGCTCGAACCGCTCTAAAAACAAAAATTCTGACAACCGTCCAATAAATAAATTCGGAAGAGAAAAAAATTTAAAGAAAAGGAGTCAAAAATGGATTATACCATCATTGAGATCGAATGTGTTAGAGCTCCTATGCACTTGTTCAAGTCCTGAGCGACACTCGTCAATCCCGAGGTCGTCACTGACTCTATAATTATCAAGATTTGTGTAGTCTAGTAGATAATTGCTTAGTATTGCAGTATGAATCATCATCTAGGATATTAATTCTATTTAGTGGCAAAGTGTTCAAGATCCTCCAGTACTAAATACTTCTTTCCTCACTAAGTAAAAGATTCGGTGTCTCCAATTATGAGATTAAAGAGAAAACTCGGAAGTGGGAGGAAAAGGGGACAAATAAATCAAAGTATGGACTGGAGGGAATCCAGGACTCTCCAACCTCAATCTCCTTCTCTTCCACTATTGCTTCTTCAGAAACCTTGTTCAGAGCTTTCTTTTTCCCTTTACGAGTTTTGGGGAGAAGAACAGGAACTTCTTCGAGGTCATTCTCTTTGAGGACAGAGAGATTATTTTCACCAGAGACGAGACTCTTAACTTGTTGAAAGACTTCAGAGATCCAGATCTTATTCTCATCAAAGAGCGACTTTTCCAACACCTTCGCCTCGAATTCATCCACTTCTTTGGAGTAATCCTGGAGGACGTGCAAAGCCTTCTGGAGTTGTCTCTTGCTAATTGAACTCTTCATTTCTTCCTCTATATTCACATTTATACATTAACTAATAATGATCATCGCTTCTGGAACCAGCACTCTCACTCAATCACTAAGGGAATGACGCTCGTACGGGATTTCACGGGAGTACTCACAAATAAAACCTTCACAAATTATTGTTTTTCCTCCTTTTTTTTCTTTTCTTTCAAAAAATTGGCGGGGGGAGGAGGGGAAAAATATATTCAATGGTACCATATCGTATTCACTAAGAAAATAACGACATTCTTCTACATATAAGATACCAATTTGTAAGAACAAAATATACCTATCAGTAAATTATAATTATAATATCTGATAAAGGAGAAAATCGATTGTGTGTGTACTGTATAGACGCGGGTTGGAAGACAACTTACCATATTATATTGTAAATTATGTTCCATGATATTAAAAGTGAACATTTGTCAGAAACTTGACGGCTAGTTAAGGCTAAGAACGGTCTAAAAATTATTTTTCTAAATCATCTTGAGCATCGAAATAAAAAGTGAAAAACAGACATTGCATGTTTAAACGCCTTAGTACTTTAACTACCTACTTTACACATACAATGTCTCTTTTTTCATTTTTTATTTTGATGCTCAAGATGATAAAAACAGTGTTCGATGATATTGCTCACTTAAGTAATATTTTAGTACTCTGTGGAAAAGTAATTTAGTAATATTACTTAGAATCAAGAGTAATAATTACTTTACTTCACATGACTTATTTTTTGATTATCTCCTTAAGAGGTTAACAATGCAATGCTACAACTTCAATTCTGTGAGTTTTTAGATTTAATAATGATTAATCATTATTATAATTCACCTAATCGATTAGGTGAATATTTGTGAAGTAATATGTAGTCATATCCTACAAAAACTAATTTCTACTACATTTTTCTATATTAGTATTTTTTTAAATCATCGATTATTTTCAATATGGATTTAACAAATTCACAATAACGAATTACATACTAAGTATGAAGCAGAAGTCTCTAAATAACTAGCATCGTTGGATTTACAATCTTGACATATTCTTAACTAATACTTCTAAAACTATTTATTTTCAGGTTTATATACCCTTTATTACTTGTACAAATAATAAAACAACAGGTTCTTTAATTTTTCAACTTCAATTTTCTTAGTTTACACATATCAATCATAAACATATAGGCTACAGATTACATAGTGATAGTAAAAGTGTTAGTCGACCTCTGATTGGATTAAGACATTTCATTTCAATAATAACTGAAGTTATTATGTAAAAAATAATTTCGTTATTTCTCTGACTTATAAATTATTTAGCAAAGTAATGATGTTAGTTACTCGAAAAGTAAAACTATTATTACGAACTAACGTGTAACAATGCATCGGAGTGGGCAAGAATCAACTTCTTTTTTATTTTATATATGAACTCTTCTGTTTTGTATAAAGCAAAAAATAAAGACCGTAAAATTTTAAGAATTATTCTCGCTGCATGTTGGTCTGTATCTTTACACACTTTTTATAGGAGATTATAAGGTTTAGAGAAGAAAAAAATATTGTAGTTGAACTATCGTTCGCACATCTTTAATATTGTTTAGAAAAATTCTTTGTTTTATTCTCTTTTCTTTTTTGTGAGAACAATGCTTAAAATTTTACGTTCTTTATTTTTTGTTGTATATGAAATGGACGTTTGTTAGTCTCAAAGTTATTTCTTAGAAAAATGCTATTAAAAGGCTGTCTTGGTCTTAAAGCCAAAAAAAAGGGTACTAGAACTGTTTCTGGAGCCTTAAGAAGCTACATTTAAAAAATCAGCAAAATCTATATCTTAATTACAGTGTGATTTCTGGACAAACACACAGACATTTGCATTTAATGTATAGATAATTGCAATAATAATAGAACATGCATAACAAAATTCAGATCCACCGTCTATCCATTGAAAATGAAATTCTATTCAGCAGTCCTGACTATATATATTCGGCAACGAGGAATAAATTGACAACGGAGAGGATCTAACTTTTTAAATAATAATATCAAATTATTTAGAACTAATTATATTCATAATTACGATTGATGTATTTATTTCTATTCTCGTGAAGTCAAATTTATAAAAATTTTTATTATTTGTTTATGCAATTCCTTTATAGATAGTATTAATAATGGAATCGTTCATAAAAATGGTTTTGGAATCGTCAGAAATTTTGATATCTGTACATCTCAGGTTACTACTCAACATTGGAATTATAATATTATTAATAGTTATTATCTACCTTATTGTAAAAGGTTTAAGTATGAAGTATACCTTCAGAATTGATATTTGTAGATTTATTCATAGCTCAAAGCTTAAAAATATTTTTTTCAATTTATATTTTATGTTCCTAAATGTTATATTATAATAGTCAATACATATTTGTACAAATTTTGATATTTATAGATTAATTTTTTATTTAAAAAAATTGAATATCAATGGAAGGATGTCTTTTTTTTAATAAAAATTAATTTTTATTAAAGTGAGGATTTTCTTAATTCATTGTTATTTCATTGTACTAATAATTTAATTATAATTTTTTATGGTGTACGATATCAAAAATGATAAGATCTAAGTAGCTATGTAATATTTACATACCCCTGTAACGAGGAAGGAACGGTATATATGCACATCTCAAGCAAGGCAAAAATATTGTTGTGATAAATATCTAACCTTATATTATCTTTTCGACATCAAGTACGATCTCGATAAAGAGGATCAGAAGGTTTCAAACTTTGTGTGGGAGCATATAATTTCTGAGAGGTTATAATAACGTAAAAATTATACATCTGTTAAATTTCTCTCTTTACGACGTTAAATTCATGATTCGAGTATTTATATCGAAAGTATAATAAATTTTATGATAATCATAGTATAAAGTATAGTTATGATTAAGAAATTACGCTACTTTTGAAGTAAATTAATTCACGAACCCTATTCAATTCCTTTCCTCATGCTGTGATAAAATATAAAGCGGCTACATAAAGGACTCAAAATTTATGAAGATAAAGTTTTATAGAAAAGGGATGATGAAGATTCCAACAGGTCTTCAAATATCGGATTAGAAATGGACCATTTTTAACCTAAGATTGAGGGTGACAATGATAATTCAAATTATATTAATCTTAAAATAATTATCAATATAATTTTCTTATGCCAAAATTAGAACTTATTGTTCATTCATATTGTATATTCCTGGGAAACACTCACTTTTTATGTTCTCTAAATTTGTAATAATAAATTTATTTATTTCACTTAAATTTACTACGTTGTTGTTTATTTTTTTTTGTCCATCCGCTCTTTCCATTGCCTTAGACTGGCTCTTTTCTGGCTATGACTTATGAGCCCTTTAGAGGCTACAAGAAATTTTGATGTTAGTTTGACATTGCGTGTACGAAAAGCTTTTTGATCCACTCTCAACCTCGAGAAACAAAAGGGATATGAAAAATTTGAAAAAAAACACGAATTCTAAACGAACGCCCTTGATTGATAAAAATTAATAGATAAATCCTAATCTTATGTAATATCTTTTTTTATGTTCATAAATTATGCATAAACTACGTATTATGAATCTTAATCAAAGTTCTTTATAGATATTTTTTGATCATAATACGTAAAGTAAGCTCTTTTAAATTATACAAGTGTAAACTTATGAGAATAGGAAGCAAGGTGACTATATATAAAGTGTGTCGATAAGAAACTTGAAATACAGTCTGATTGACGTCGACTGACAACTTTCTTGATGACCTACCAGGGGAGCCAAGTTCAGTGTAACTGACTACTGTTAAGTGTTAACTCTTATAATTTCAAGAATTATATCTTCTTCTGGAGGTACTAGGCGTATTTTTATTGAGGCAACCTGTACAAATCCATCAGATGTCCACTATTTTTATATATTTATTTGAAAATTTATATTTTACCTATTTTTCAATAAAAAACAACTTTTTAATTTATTTTTTTAAAGTAATTTTAGTACCGTAATCGTCGGAGGGTAAAAATTTATACAAATAGTATTGTCTGATGAAAAAATAAAATAATATATTATGTATTTATACAATTTGTTTTATCGAATTTCCTCCTAAATTGGCTCCTCTGTGACGTCATCAAAATAGCCAGTAAGAAAAAGCAAAGAAACTCTTATCGATACACCTTATACTTGAAAATTCATCCCTTATATTTAGTCACCTTGGCAAGGAAGACAAACATCTGTGTTTTTTTTTTTAAAAGTGAGCCGTGGGGCAGTCTTCTTTTTGAATATAGAGCGTTTTCACGTGACGTCAGCACTGTTGATGTCGCCCATTTTGGGGACCTAAGCAACCAAGTTTTATAACAATGAAAATTTATAACCATAATACTGCTAAGGGCACAACCTTATTGAGTCCTCATTTCCAATAAGATCCCATAACTCTATAATTATATTACATTTCCTCTCCAATAAAAAAATGAGACCCCCAATAACGAAACCGTGATTACGGCTCTGTGTATTGCGTTAGTATTGGATTCGAGTATGGCTCGAACTCGAAAAAAACTCGACTTTACTAAAGTACTCAATTTTATGAAAGTTACTCAAACTCACCTGATTATTCGCAAAACTGGAATTGAAATATTAAAATATGGAACATTCTTTTATAGACTAATCTCATATCTCCAAGTGCCTTTTTCAAGAATTTTTTTTTTTTTTAAAGGGGGGCTAGACAATTTTTTGTATTTTTTGTGAATAGGGCATTGCATGTCAAGTGAACACAATTTTTAGGAATTTTTGACATGGTCATCACCGATTTTGATAATTTTTAGTCAGGGTGTTTAACCTAACAAAGAAACAACATCTGGAAAATTTTAGACTTTTGGAGGTGTGAGGGACGTTTGGGAGTCCCTCAAATTTTGGTCCCTTTCGAAAGACCTTCAAACTTGAGTAAACCATAACTTTATTTAAAATAAACCCATTTCTTTTCTTCATTTTATATATATATATTATAACACTTTCAAGAGTAAAATTATGACATTTTAGTTTTTTTTTGTAGACTTTTTTATTGCGATAATTATAAAAATGAATATGGTTCTTGCGCCACTGGAGCTAATCATAAAGCCAATTCCATTCCAACAACTTGTGTTAGAGTGAGAGGGTATTTTCTACTCTTCGGTGATTATATTGAAAAAAAGTAATAGAATAGGGCAAGAGCAAACTAAACAAAATATGCCATCCGCAAGATGGTGAGACAGTATGTAGCTTTTTGTATAAACTAGTTTAAAAAAATGGGATATGCAGAGGAAAATTTTCATAGTGCCATCTATGTTAAGAATATACATCTATATTTTATATGAAATAATATTATCATTTAGAGAGTTGTATTATTTTACCACAAGACAGTGCCACTCTATGTCCGCTTTGTTTAAAAACTCATGTAAGTAAATAACGCTCTTGGCTTATACCCAATCGGTAGTCATGCAACTGAGATTTTAATAACAATACAAAATGAGAGCCGAAAATAATTAAATTTACCCTGACAATTTAGAATTTTTTTGAGAGGATAGCAGCTTAGCTGTCATGGTGCATAATTAAACTAGCTGCGAGTAGCTATGATTTGAAGGAAATAAAAACAAACAGCACTCCGTATCTAGCAATGATATAGGTAGGCAAGGGCGTCCGCAGGGTTATATTTGGATGGAGGTTTGTTTGTGGGTTTATTTTCAAAAAAAAAATCTAAAAATTAAACAAATTAAAATTAAAGGAAATTTATTTTTCAATTTGGAAAAAAAATTGAAAAATAAATTTCTTTTGGAAAAAAATTTCATCTATTACAATTTTTGATTTTTTTTTTTGAAAACCCACAGCTATTTACAAAAAATTTCAAAATCCATAAGTATCGTCAAAAATTAGATTTTGTAGAAAAAAATTTCAAAATTAAATTTTTTGGAAATAAATTTAATTTATATACAGTTATTTAAGAATAATTAAATTTTTTTTGAAAAAAATATCCAAAATCTATACTTATTAAAAAATAATTAAATTTTTTGGAAAATAAATTCAAAAATCGACTGCTGTTTACTAAAAAAATTTGAAAAAAAAATCCAATATTACACTTCATAGTAAAAAACAAAATATTCCTTAATTTAGATGGGGAGGCCACAGCCCTTCCAACCCACCCCTCGCGGACGCCCCTGACAGGAGTTAGTTCATATCGATCCTCAATTCTACTTTTAGTCCAACAAGAAGCAAACCCTCATTACTTCTCTCCGTCTTTCGTGAGCCCACGTACTAGTTTTTATTCTGGACTTAGATGTGCCTTCTTAAGGAATTAAATTATAATTATGACAGCTTTTGAAAATTGAAAAAAAAACTATTTGGTCAGCAGCTAAAAAAAGTCGCTCCCTCCTTCATTACTTTTTCTTTCATCAATGGTAATATTCTTATGAAAAAAAGTATTTATTAAATTTTAATAGTTAAATGTATATCTTAATAAAAAAAAGAGGCCTGTAAAAGTCATAAAACACAGTTCATATGAAATTATATAATTTCAATATCAAGATAATAACAAATCTGATTTTTTAAGACACATTTTTGTGTACATTCAAATATGACATACACACTTTCTTTTACTAATTATCTATGCACTATATTAATAAAACAAAGTTTTGTTTTATCTGTAAATAACTCATTTTTTAACAACGAGCGTGTGTAACTATAGCTTAGTGAGTCATATTAAAAAAGAAAATCAGGTACATATAAAAATAATGAATATGGCTTTAGATTTGGTGTAGGTACAGAAAAATTAGAAAAGGAAAAATGATTGTAGCGTGTGCTTGTTCTTTTCATATGTAATAACTAATAAGTCATTATGGGGTTAACTTCTCTTGCTATCTTTGGTGTAAATTGTTTTAAGAATGCATTGTCCATTGAGCTACGTCGTTCCATAATAATGATTTAGCATGATTATTATTCCATACCCCAAAATCTTACTATTAGAATAAAATTAATGTAAACTTTTGATAGTACGATTACAATAATAACTTTCCGCAAAAAAATCCTTAGGATTTACAACCCTACTAATAATTAAATCATTAAAATGATTGGACAATTAATAACTGATTTTGATTATAATTTTCTTTCTCTTTTTTTGAAGAAAAGTTGCGAGATAGAACTTTAATAACGATTTGTGAGACAAATTCTAACAGAAATGAATCAACTGTTCACTGCAGGCTGATATTCAATTCATTTGATATTTTTCTATTCTATTTGTTGAATGTGGTGATAGCATAGAGCAGCAATTAACTGCGGATCCCTATAGCATAGAGGTTTTTTAATGATAATATTTAGTACATAGCCTTCTGCCTGATGATACTGTGACGTCAATGAAGGTACTTTATCGAGATTGTTGATGCAGGGCTCTCAAGTAGGCTTGGACTCGATAACACTTTTTCTCTTCATATTTGTAAAATGTACATTCTAACGTTCCGTCGTTAATTTCATTTCGTTCATTAGTCAATATTTGAAATGAAACGAAAGCCACGTGATCATTTTTTATCGTAAGTTAGTTGGCTACACACAAAAAAAAAATCTCTTGAAATGTCCGTTTAGACTTACAATAGATGACGTCGCTTAATAGTACGTTCAACACCCCTAGTGGAAAAAAAAGTTTATCGTATGGGACAAAATTTGGGCAAAATTGAACTCGTGGTTGATTTTAGCTTTGGTTTGGAATTAAAAAAAATGAACGCTGTAATAAACACAGTTCCGATAATTTTGCCATGAATCGTTCAATTTTTTTCCGTTTAGATTTTCAGGTGTTCAAAAATCTCAAAATCCATACCTGCTCTCGAGTTTTGAGACCACTTTGACGTAAGATTATTAATCTTAAAATGCAACTTCACCCATGTTATCGCGGCATTCATTCCTAATGAAATTAATTAATTAATGAAAAATTATACATGTAAACAAAAATATTTATTGATTTCAGGTTAAATGTTAAATTTAAATGGTTGCTTGTTTTGAGGCTATTATGAAAAAAAGGACAATTTTAACAAAAACATTGTGATTCTAAATCAGTTATTTGTGACTTTTTTGAGTGGTGATAACGTACAAATCCATGATAATAGAGTGTGCGACGATGAATGTGACCCTTGAGGGACCTGTAGACGTTTAAAAGTAGCTTAACCTTATTTATAAGTTAATTTTTATCTACTATATATCTACATTTAATTAATCTTATAAGTGACTTATATGTTTAATAAGAATCCTAATAGATACAGCAACACATTTATACGGCTCGGATGAACTCAACACTTTTTTTAATCCGAATAAAAGAAATAATACATAGTTTTATAAACATTCCCGTGTAAACATAGCCTTAGTCTTGGATAAGGTGGCCTTGAATACAATACTATGGCTAACTACTAGTGCTAAAAATAGGCATGAAAAAAAGTAGCTATTTGTGCGGTTAAATTGAACAAAATGTTCTAAAATTTTCTAATTTGTATGTATTTTCTTACATTCATAGATGATTGGAGGCAATCTAACAAAACGAAATGTTTTGAAAAAAAATTAAAAAACCTATATTAATCTTTTTGGAAAAACATTTGAAAAATTATATTTTTTTTTTGAAAAATTATATTTTTTTGAAAAAATTTAAAATATTAAATTTTAATTTGTTAACCTGAAAAGTAATAAAATACCGATAATAAATTTGGTAATTGTAGAAAAACATTTACTCCTGACAACTCAATCCCATGCCATTGAAGCATAAATCATACTTGAATGATTTAGGAATAAAAAGGTCGGATATGAATTATGGTTGTAATAATATGCAGCCATATAATGTAAAGTTCGAATGGAATACAATGAAGTGAAGTCCTAGATTAAGAAAGGATGTGTTAATGAAAGGAGAGGTATTCTATAATTAGGACTGACGAAATAATTCAAAGAACTTAGGAAAGTATTTACAATTGACAAATCCCTTTATTAAAAAAATAAATATTGGATATACATACAGTTATATAATATCTAATAATAGGATATTTACTTTTTGAGAATCAATAAAGTGAATAGTGAATTTAAATATTGATATCATGTATATGGAGTGATATTTATATTACCCCTGAAATCAGTTTTTTAGGTATCAGTATATATTTATATATATTTTTTTTTTTTTTTGGGGGGATTAATGACTGTTAAAGAGAAATAGGCTTATAAATTTAAAATAACGTTAGTGCAGAGATAATATTATATTTAGAGTTGACATTTTATAAAGAAAATATGAGAGCTTGAAGAAAGCGTGTTACTGATTTAAGACTTTTGTTAATATCAGCTGCCTCATATATGATTTTGGGGAGAGAAAATGAATTACTGCAATATACAGGATTACATTTAAAATTGCATTAATGGAAGGACAATATTTTAATCATAAATATTTAAATTCTTATATATTTATTTTATCATGCATTTTTATAATAATTTACAAAATATTAATAGGATTTTTGATGCAAAAATTGTATTACGACCAAAGATGTAAAAATTGTTTACATACTCATGATTGTAAATCAAAAAGAAAAGTATATGTTAGCAGCATTGATAGACGAAATATGTATATTAAGGTGTCCCATAAAATTAAAAGCTATTTTTCAAAAATGCATACACCCCATTTTTATTCTATTGGAACTCAGCTACTCAAATATGGGGGGAAAAAATTCTCTAAGACAACGATAACAGGTGCCGGCGAGAGCTTAAATTCAATTAAATGACTTGATTGTTGGGTGGACAAAAAAAATAAAAGCATTCAAATAAAGATTGCACAAAAAGCACATATCATAATTGTATTTTAACTCGTTTTACTATTAGCAAATAGATGTATGTCTGTTGTGTAAAACTTTGGTTCGTCTAATTTGAAGTATCTCCAAGTAATTAAGTAAAACGTGTTTTAACTTTCACCGGTTAACCCTACTCTATATAAAGTGATAATGTTGAGTTTATCTTTCAGAATTCATAAGTAATAGGACTCTATTTCATATATTAGGATTATTTTTACTTAATAATACAATAAATTAATGTTTTTGGATATATTTTCTTTTAAGTGTTTTATTTTACATTCAGGATATCTCTTCTTATGTTCATGAACACAACATTGTAGAAATTACTTTTGTTCCTCATCCGCTGTAATTAAACCATGGAAGTCTTTTTTAAGCTTTTGAAGTAGATCTCAGTCGTAATAGTAACTATATTAAGCATTGACATTTTTTTGCGGCCTTCAATCGAAGTAGAATTACTATCCCATAAAGATGGATCTTCACGAACAAAGTATCTTCAATTTAGAAACGGAAAAAACCGTATCATGCTTTTGACCGATATGAATTAACTTATTTTTTATATCTGAAATCAAATTTCATATAATTATAGACGAGTTGTTAATGAAAAAATAAATCAAGTTATCACTAGATTTAAAAACATTCACGCACTAAACTAAGAACCATCAAATGCTCCATTCGATGCAACATATATTTTGCCATGTCCCGAGATATTTTCATTGTTCAAATTTACGACCATTTTTTCTTTAGTTTCTTAATCGACATCATCATTGAAGAATGAAAGGGCAGCTTCATTAGACAAATACCATAAATGATCACTAAGTTTCTTTAAAGGAGCTTTTGAAATATTTTTGTTTATTTTTTCGTAAGCTTTTAATGATTTTAACATGCATGAATCATTATATGGTGCTTTGCCTGCTAAAATACATTGAAGGCAAGGCTTAACGTATATTGTTACAATCAATAAAAATATATTTAATTACGCTATTTTATCGTCTTTATTTATTTTAAGCATTTAACTTAATTAGGATATTTTCAGAGAATATAATTGCTCCGGCCATCCAACGAGCTGGGTCCAAGGTTTGCACCTAAAAATATAATACATGCATAGTGCAATGAGGTCCTTGTAATCATCTCCCACAATTTCTTTTGATAGTTCACTGCGATAATATTCTAATAAATATTCATTTTCCGAAAGTGATAGGTTACTTTGTACTACTAATGATAATAAGGAGTCTATATTTCTTTTAAATAATCTTTTAATTAGTGAATGATTGGAATAATTGGACCTGTTGTTACATTTTTGATTTTCATTTAGAAAACACTTTTTAAAATAAATTCATGAAGACAATGGCGACAAGTAAATAAAAGCATTTCTCTTTCAAATTTTTGCTCGAGCAGCATAGCGGTACCATTAAGAAGACCAGTATTTGAAGTTGTGCTATCACAGAAGAGAATTTGCACCTTTTATTTGAGCTCCCAGTCTAGGATTACTTTCCATATGTAAAGACATTCAGTAAATTTTCTTCTTTATTCTTCCAGTATTCAATGCAGGGAGTAATTTAAACTTACTAATAGAAATTCATGAATATTCAAACCCAATGAATCAATAGTTGCTTCAAGAACAAAAGATATATCTCTCATACTTAATTCACATTTTTCTAATACAACTACTAAGTTTGGAGTAATAAAATCTTTCTGAATCATTTTTCGAGATGTTATTTCATGTGAAATTAGTTTGAACTTGTGTAAATATAAATCAGACAAAAATACAAACAGATCGTATATTTTCTTGGAGTTATTTTAGTCTGTAATTGCCTTTAAAGTTAGAATCAAACATGGTCACAAGATTTCTCTAATTTGAAATTTAAAATGTAATATGTAAAATCTCACTGTCTTCAAAATATATTAGGACTTAATGGGATACAGATATGATTAATAAAAAATATGTTATTTATCAAATCTGAAACATAAACTCCATATCAGCACGATAGTATAGAGTAGGGTGGACCAAAGTATGTTGAAACTCGTTTTACTTAATATTTTGGAGATACCTCAAATTAGACGAACCAAAGTTTTACACAACAGAAATACATCTATTTGCTAATAGCGAAACGAGTTAAAATACAATTATGATATGTGCTTTTTGTTTAATCTTTATTGGAATACAAATTTTTTGGTTCCCCCTACAATCAAGTCATCGAATTGACTTTAAGCTCTCATCGGCACCTGTTATCGTTGTCTTCGATACTCTTTTTTTTTTCATATTTGAGTAGCTGAGATCAAATATAAAAAAATGTGGGGTATGATTTTTAAATTTTTGAGAAAAAAAAAGTTATGTTATATGTCTTGGGACACCGTAATACTAAATATATACTGAAATATAGTATATACTGAAAAAGATCACTAAATAAAGTATATTGCTCTTTACTTGTCCATTATTTTCTGTTGATCCCATATAAGAGGTTTTGAATCAAAATCTTTTATATATATGGATGATTAACTCGGTAAATACCTAGTGTAATTTAGGACCAAACTGAATTACAGAAGGTAAATGATTTAAAATATTAAAAATAAATTACTATTAAACAAATATTGAAGTGGCATCAATAGCTGCTATCATTGAGAAAGGTAGAGTGACTTAGTGAAGAAAAGGGAATAATGATAATATGTTTTTCAGTCAGCTGTCATAAGTAAGATGTCCCATATTATGTTCTACTTGAATAAATTAAAATTTTAAAGAAAATAAGAATATACCCTATAAGAACTATTTGATGTTCAAGAAAAGTAACTAGGGCGCCCTCTATTCCGACAAATTTGGCCAGGATCTCAAATTTTAAAAACAAAGAAGAAGTCAGATTTCCGTCAAAAATTCAAATTACTCCAAGGTATCATTTTCTTGTGATGTAAACTTTTCTTAAAGCTTGGATTCTTCACATTTTATAATGTTTTCAGTTATGATTATCCTTAAGAACCTGCAATACGAGCGCCTTACATCTACAAACAAGTTATTCTCCATATGGTATTTGCACATAATTCAGTAGGCAGACGGTAGCATATATGATATCAGCCCCCCTCAAGTAATCTATACTTACCTATGGATGCAATCATAAATCATAACATGGGTATTATCTGGCGTCTATTTATCATTATTTTTTTCAGTTATAGGACCACAGAATTGGTCTTAGGACCAATGGTGCTGGAAAGTATTTCCCAAGTGGTGGGATTAAATTATATAACGGTTACGTTATCAAGGGCGGCCACAGAATATTTATTTAACATACTTTTTGACAATTTTGACGTATAATTTTTTTTATATAAATGCTAAATTTGCCAAATGGTTTTTTTTTTAAACGACTGTAATGTTTTTGCAAATAATTTTAGATGGATTTTTTTTTGAAAAATTCTGAACGAATAACACTAAAAAATATTGCAATAACTATAAAAATTTCCTAAAAATGGAGGGGGGGGGGGGAATGGCCTTTGTTTCCTATGGTTCTGCAGTGGCTGCTTAGAATTATTGAATGGGAGAAAAAGATTGTACCTATTGGAAAAAAACACGGATAAAGGCTGATTAAAAATAAATACCTCAGGTTTGAGTCGGACCAAGCCGATAAATATCGATTCGACACAACACTAATATTCGGTAACTAACGGAGATAAAGAGGGAATTGATTGATGAATCAAGGTAGATTAAGGAAGAGATCTTATTTCCATGCAGATAAACCCACGAATATATCATTAAGTTGTATCTTGACTATGAAACAAGATGGATCATATCCCTCTATGTCCATCCATATAAAAACATGGTATTGTAATATTTGATTTCCCTTAGTTATCCTATCAAAGAAAAAAATGAAGTATCCAAATAAATAGAAAGAACCAATTACTTTTGGAATGGAGGTTTTTTTTAATGAAAAAAAAAAGTCATTTGGTAAATCGATTAGATATTAATGGTTCATTATAAAATATTGCTACGTTACTATTTTGATTTCTTTATTTTACATGACTGCTCAATTATATAATATATAAAGATAAGTCGTAAACTACCTGAAGAAAGTGATGTAACGACTATATAAGGGTTTGTGGAGAAAGATGTATAAGAATGATAACAATTACAACAATGATATAATAATTATTCTACCTCTGAATTATATCAATTTATTTTGTTTATCTTCAAAACAGAGCTGCTAGTAATTTTATTATATTGATCTACGATTGAAAAATTAACTTTGTTCTTGCCGTAACTTTCTAGAGAGTGTGTCATCAAATGAACAGTAAATATGAACACTGCGATGAGTGCCGTTTTTGTTTCCCGTAATAACTTGATCAATTTTAAACAAGTTCCCTAGAATAAGGAAAATTAAAGGAATGTTATCTAAAAAGACAATATCTTACTAACATCATCAAAAATAAAATGTATTTGTAGTCTGCTGATGACTTTTCAACTAATTTTTCTTTTATGAGTGTTCCAAACGTTGCTTTATTGGGTTCGAATTGGGTCCTGTTAAGCTGTTTGTAAATACCGATAGCTATTGACTAAAATGTTCATAGTTGGAAAGAATTGGCTAACTATTGCAAACTGATTTTGGCCTATTTTCTTGTTTGCTCTTGAAGGAAAGGTTGCTAGATACTTGTTGAGTGACGAAAATGAGAGTGTAAAAATTCAAACTTGTTTATCAATTTTGTGGTAGAACGAGGGATTATTCTCAATTCTTTTTCCATTTTCGCCATTCCATAAATAAACCATGATTGATCTATATTGGTGTGGATGGGAGTTACGTCGAATAATCAAATCGTTCATTTTAAATAAAAAACAAGTTGCAATGCATAAAACGGAATAAATATTTGTACAAATATAGTTGGGAACACGATAAATTTTTATAAGCTGTGGCGTATAATTGAATATTACTTTTGTAACTAAAAATGCAACCTTAATTAATGTACCCCTTTAAAATGAATTACCAAGGTGAATTGCAAAGAAATATCGCAATTTGAAGCATTTTTCATGATATTCAAGTCAAAACTGGCTTACAATGACCATATTTTTCGAAAAAACTCAAAACTTCTTCCTGGGAAGCTACGGCTAGGTGGTGGGGACCTATAGGGAAGAAAAAGTTGGATACGTCATAACAGAAAATAATTAAGTAACGTCATGATAAAAAACGACATCTTCCGTGGGGAAAATATATTAATAGGAGAATAAATCTACTAAACCTAGCAGGAGTGTTTCCCAATTTTGTTTTATAGAGCTTTGGACCAGACTCTGTACTTATACGTTGGATGAGAGGTTACTAACTTGGATCACTGCATGTACTGTGATAAATTTTTAATCTTTTAATAGAATGAAAATACAGCAAATACTCGTTTAGTAATATGAGGTTTGATTTTTTTCGACAAACTTTTCACAACCAATATCAATCACCAAGTACTAAGAGATCTTGTCTATCCCCGAGGTAATCCTTGCATCCAAAATTTGTTTCATTTCAAGGGCGTCTGCTGGATTATATATACATGCATATTATTTGTATTTTTATTATTTTTTTTTTTTTTGGGGGAGGGCTTGGTTTTTGGAATAAAAACCAAGCCGAAATTTTTTTTTCAAAAATTAAATTTCCACTATAAATTTTTTGGAAAAAAATTTCAAATATTAATTCTTTTCTAAAAAAATACATAATTCAAAAATCCACAGCTATTCACAGAAACTAATTTTTCTATAAATAAATTTCAAAAAACCATAGCTATTAACAGAAAATTACATTTTTTAGAAAAAATTTCTAGTATTGTCGTGATGGAACATGACTTTTTGTGGGCCAATCATGTGCAGTTTTCTTGATGCTCGATTTTCAAATGGTCCAGTATTTATGAATAATATACATCAGTAATAGTTTAACGTTTTTCCAGATGATGATTCCTTGCAAATCTAAGAAACAGTCATCATAATCCTTCCAGACAATTCTTCGATACAAAAGAATGCCAAACAGAAAGAAATGGACTGATCTGTCTGGGTTGCGTCTTGACGAGGGAGAGACACAAACTTATTTATAAGGTGGAGAGATCCAGGATGACCGAGAGACAAATGAGAAGAAGAAATGGCGTGGAGGAATAAGACTACACTGTTTATAAGATCATATGTATTCTTTATAATACAAAACCATACTCTATATTATTTACACAATACGAGACTATTTATAATACGTAAAACACAGTACTTATAATACATAAACGAATATACAAGAAGATAAGAACACGGAAATAAATATTAATTACATAACAGTCTGAAAGTTTGTGTGTGTTATTCCAAAAACTGCTAATAACTAAACATGACCTTGATACACGCCAGTATTCTCATATCTCGGGCTTTGCACGGACTTTTCAAACGACTCTCGTATTCAATGTCATCTATTTCTGATGAAATAAACTACCTTGTATTGAAATATCCTCATTTATTTTTGCAAGCCAATTTATAGTACACACTCTGTATGTACACATTTTACGTTTTGCAAGTAGAATCCCATTTGACCTCTTTTTGGAAGGCAAAAGCTGATCTTTTACACTCATGGGCATAATAAATTGCACTCTATTCATCACGAAATAGTGTCATTAAGTCTTTTAATACATGTACTACAAACTACTATTAAAATATGACATCCATTTAAGGAATAGCCAATGGGTATTAAAAATGTATTTTACATACACATTAAGTACATATGTTTTGAGTTAACACAATGAAACAATCTTGAATAAAAATCAAGAAAAGGAGAAGTATTATGCGTCCACATAAAAACAATCTCGAAGAAAAATCAAGCAGTGGAGAAAATAATAATTAATTTTTTTATTTCATATATCCAAACAGCCCAATATTTCCTAAACATACCAATATGTGTCAATTATGGGCTTGTTATTCAAATTTGTAATATGAGTTAAGATAAGTGATGGGAGGATTTAAAAAAATGCCGATTCCAATTCCATTCCAGTAAAAATTCCTGATGCCAATGCCGATTCTTTAATATTTTAAATAATAATTAAAAAATTAATATATATACTTTTTGGGTGGGGGGGACTTAGTTTTTGAAATTTTTTGGGAAAAAATGAGAAATAAAAATTTTTTGGGGAAAAAAAAATCAAAATATGCAAATTTGATATTTAAATTTTTTCAAAAATCTAATACTTTTCACAAATTAATTAAACTTTTTGGAAAAAAGTTTCAAAAACTCATGGCCATTCTTAAAAAAATTACAAAAATTACACCTTTTAGGAAATAATAATTTTTTTGGAGAAAATTTTTCAACATTCATAGCTGTTTACAAAAAATAAAAAAAATTGGAAAAAAATTTCAAGTATTAAATTTGTTTGAAAAAAACTTCTAAACCTCCAGCTATTCACAAAATGTTAAATTTTTTGAAAAAAATTAGAAAAATTAAATCAAATTTCAATTATTAAATTTTCTAGTAAAAAGCAAATTTTGTTTATCATAACTTAAAAAAGTAATAAATAGTTAATCTCCTCCCCAAAAAAAAAAAAAAATCGCAAATTAAAGAATATTTTATCAATACCGTTTTCGATTCAAAAAAAAATACACGACTCTCCAATTCTGATTAATCGTTTCATTACTAGTTAATATACCCTTATATTTTAAACAAACAATAGTTTACAACCTTTATTTGATTTAGGAGACTTATATTGACCCCCAAATTGGTCTAACAAATAAAATCTATATATGTATCATTCTCTTATTGTGACGATCAGTTTTGACTACTTTATGCGCAATGTATGATACACCCAAAAGGCAAATAAGAATAATTTGTTGATAGAAATTGACGATCATTCGTAGAAAAATACTAATGTATTCCACACTCAATTTTGGGAAAAACTATTACAGCTTGTTTTAGTGTTGACGGGACACAAATGTTCTATTATAATGGTCAATTATAGGCCTTGTATTCAAATTTATAGATTGAGTTAGGATACTCATGACCGTTATAAATAGTTTAGAGACTTTATTTGATCAAAGATACTTAATTTGACCCTGATCACCAAGACCAATCAAACATAAAAATTCTAGGTTTATACCAGTCCTTAATATGTCACTTATAATAGGTCTTGTCCAATCTATTCCTTAGTATAAGTATTGAAAATTTTAAAGCGCTCATTACTATTCATCATTTGTAATAATAATATACTAAAGTATTTCAGTTTGCCATCATTCTTAATTTAGGCCTAATTGAAGTATTTATTGTTCTTATAAAGATTATACCCAAGATGGTCGAAATTGATTGATGGCAGGGGCGACCGCAGGGTGTAGGCGAAATTTTTTTATATTATAAATTTAATTTTTGAATTTTTTTGGACAAAATTTAATATTGTTTTTCAAAAAATTAATATTTTCAATTTTTTTTGGACAAAAAATTTTAATTTTTGGCAAAAAAATAATCCAAAAACCAAGGCCCCTAAAAATACAATCCTGTGGACACCCCTGGGGGGAATTCTATGGGACGATTTTTATCTCCGATTTGGCCGCATCCTTAAGATCTAGCATGGTACTGGAAAGGAAGTGAAAATTTCAGAACCGTTATATCCCTAATAAAATCTATATATTTCTAATTTTTTCATTGTGAAATTTTGCTAATTTAAGTGCATTTTGTGACACTTTCAAATGATTCATCAGAATCCTACTAGTTAATAGAAATGGAATAATTATTAGACTCGAAGAATAAAACATATCTAGATAATACAGGCCCACAATGAGAAAAAATCATTCGAGTTTGTTTTTGTGCTGACGGGCCACATATTATGTACATTGTATAACATGTATAAATGATGTCTCTTGATATTGCTTCTCCACATATTCTAGGTAGGTTAATCACCAAGAATAGTAGGAATAAAAATATAATAATAGACGAGAAAATTATAAATTATGTGGTTCGAAATAGGAATTAGTCAAATCACTTTCTTTAATTCCAGAGTGTTGGTTATTTGAACTACATAAATCTTTGGATTTTTTTGATTTATTTACTCCATTAGTACCTTTGTAGTGTGTATATAACTAATTATAGGTCTCGACCCTTGATTGACATAAACATAGGTGGTGATTACGTAATGACTCCACGTGACTCCAATAAATACTACTGCTGTAAAGATAATACAAATGTAATTGATCTTTCAAAGCATTAATATTTATTATTAATGTTTTGAAGAATAATGAAAAATATTGTATTATACCTTGTGTATGGTTAGTTATAAGCGAAGGAAAGTAAGTTTATATATGTAACTCCAAGCAAGAGGTGTAATCACTCGATCATAACGAATTCATAACAAACGCACTCACAAAATAACAAACAACCATTCAAAAAGATAGAAAGAGAAATTTTTTCTCCCCTTCTTCTGCTTCTCACATCGTTACCTTTATTATATTTCGCAACCTTTCCTTCTCCAAGAAGAAAAATAGGCTCAAAATCTGTTGATAGAAGTAGTTAGCCAATTTATCAAAATTACGAAGTTGTAAAAATTGTCAAAATCTTCCGGATCCTATAGTTATCAACATATACTATTTTTAAAATGTATACTCACTAGTATTTCGACAATTTTCTCATATTCCCTATTAATAGCTAAAAAATAGCTAGCTAATTCGAATTCTACCAATCAACGTGATGAACATCGCAAAGGAGAAATAAGTGGAAAATCGACGGCTAACAGCTATATATATTATAAACTTTTTGTATGTCATTGAGATACCCCAAATCTTTCAGATAGCAATATGAATTGCATCTCACAATTTTTATTTCTCCAAAAATAAATAACTCACGAAGTAAAGTCATATTCACACTTTAATGGCTATGCTAGTTAATTTAAAATCAACAACAAAGGTGGATAAAGAATAGACAAATCATCAACTGACAAAAAGGGCTGTTAATATGTTGGTGGGATTAGTATTGTCAAAAGTTTTGAAAAATTATTATATTACTTTAAGACTTTGAAATAGGTATGTAACGTCAAGGCATATGGGGTCAAAAAGGAGCATTTGTCAGCCGATAATGATAATGTGTCCTCTTTGTAAAGTGTAAAAAGGAACATTTTTGTATTATACATTTACAATTTACCCATCCAATATTCTGTTAAGATGGGCTTTAGGTAATTTTACATCTTAGACATAATTTTTTACCTCTTAAAGATTTTGCCAGCGAAAGGCAGCAAATATGTCGCGTGGAAAAAATTCCAAGAGGCCAAAATATTCGCTGCAATATTACTGCTCACGATACATTTGCAACTTGCCTTTCAAATGCTCTGACAAAAGAGTCAAATGGAAAATGATGGAAATTCATTAATGTATACAAATCCAATAATTTTTTTTTCATTTATGTATACAAAACACTTCTACACGCAGCGGAAATACACATATAGCAATGCTTGACTGATCTTATAAATTATACGAATATCCTTCTTTTAAGGAGAAATTTATTATGTTAGAAACACATAGAGAGTAGACAGAAAGAGAGATAGGTACTACTACTTATAAGTTTTAAGGAAAGAGACCTTCTTGAGAATTATCCCCACAGCCTTCATCTAATATAATATCTAAATAAAGATAGCCAATAAGCTTATAAAAGCAGTATGTAAGAAAGAGTCATTAAATACAAAAAATAAGCGTTTAATTAGCAAATACAGAGTTTTTAATATAGATAGTAATAATTAATATATACGAATCAGAACATTCAACAATGAATAATGTAAGAGTATAAATAATCATAGGCATCAATGAAATTGAGAGCGGAATAAGATAGGCATAGAGAGAAGCGAATGTAGTCAAGATTCAACGGTTGCTCATCCTGCTATAACATAAGTAGAGATGTGAAAATGGGAGTATTTTTACGCGTGTGATGATAAAATTGTGCAAATAAATGCGGATTTTTAATAAGCTTGAACAAATAGATGGTATCTTTTCATGTTTAAAAATCCACGCATTTTCACTTTTCTAAATATAAGATATATGGATGTACAAGTTGCAATTATATAGAAATTGGTTAACTCAAAAACAGAGTATTCCTCGAGTAATTGATATATTAATGGTGCAATTTTTCACTTTTTTTAAATAAAAATGTATATTTAATTGATATGTATGATGTGGCACATTATAATGTGCAAAGGCCCACAATTATTTGCCCGTAAATAGATAACAAATGCATGATTTTAATAGGGCAAAATGACCTCATCACATCAAAGAATCAATGGAAATCAAGTTGAATAAAATTTAATTAGATGTCCAAAGTTCTAACTTGTATGATCTGCTTATACAAGTAACAACTTGTACAGCAATCACAAAATGTACACAACATAAATAAGCCAATCAGGTACTTTATTCTCTATTTTTACTCTTTTTTTTCCCTCATTAATGTCATTCACGTTTATATCATTAATACGTATTGAACAATTGAAGATTATTTACAGGGGAAATGAAAAAAATAATAATCTATCTTTATAATACAAATGAATACAATTAAACAAATAACTATAAAGAAAACAATTCAATTTTCAAAGAGGGACTATGGCTTGTAAAATGAGTTTATATCTACAAACATATTATGTAAAAGCAGGGCTGCATTACAGGCAAAGCGGAATAAGTAGAGGCTAAGCTATAATCCAAGTGGCGAAACGAAAAACATTTGATCAATTTTTGTCGAAATTTGATTGGCTCTGAGAAAATTACTCTTTGTTCGCAAGGGGGCGCTGCTTTAATAATTGAATTTGAATTTTTCAAAAGGGAAGGAAAAACAAGGTCAAGGCAGCAAAAAGAGTAATTACTATATACTGACGTCACTAGAGTATGAAGTGTGAGTAATATACTTTGAATTTTTAGTATACTTTGGATAAGAGTTGGTATCAATGTGTATTTATACCCCTTGAATAATATATATCAATATTCAGCATGATTTCAAATAATTTTTTTAAGCTTCATACCCGAGTGAAGTTATTATATAAATGCCACATATGATTTTGTAAAGAATGAAATTTAATAATCAAATATTGTTGTGCTCTTTTGGAAAATATATTTATGAATCATAGATATTCTTGGGGTAAAAATTAAGGCCTTAAAAAACGAAAAATTTCCTAAATAAACAATATTTATTATTTAAAAAAAAGTTAATCTTGGGGGAAATGGCTTTATTAAAGTTATAAAACTTGGTTAATAAAGTTGAAAAGGTTAAGAGCCGCTGGTGTAGAACTTGAAAAAAAAAATTAAAAAAATGTATACGTCCTGAGGCAAAATGAAGTACTCTTAGATACCTCAAATACCACATCTTGTAGGAGGAAATGTTTTCTCGTAGCCAATGAATTCTGCTCAAGTTAACTAACGCGTTTAGTCACTTTGTTTTGAAGCTTTGAGTAGTAGCAAGTACATAGTAACAAGGAATGATTAATTAATTATTATAATAATAGTAATGGTTGTAAAGTAATGACTAGGTCCGTATTATTATGGAGTATATATATATATATATATATATATGCATAATATAAAAGAGGGAGCTTGAGCTGAGCCGTGGATCTAAAGACTTGCCACCTTCTTCATATTATTAGAACTAAAATGTTTTAGATAATATGGCAATCTATCTTCTTCTTTGGTAAGTATAGAAGTTATTGTAGATGTCAGAGTAGTTCAGTGGCTCCGAAAGAATGGGCGGAACCCTCGTTGTTCGACGTGGCCAACGTCCACTACGATTAGAATATGATGAAAAGGGTCGTCTTTTGGACCCAGCAGAAGACTTTCTTCGATTTGAAAGCTTTTTCCTCCGTGATACATTTCTTTGTGAGACTGTTGGCGATGTAAGACGAGGCCTTTGTGTCGTGGGCCGCGTGTAGCGAATGTACTCACTCTCCTTCACTTGAGAATTCGAAACGTCGTGATTGTTGTTATTACTCTTCTGCTCTACAACCGACCCAGCATTATTATATCGCTGTTTGGCAAAGTAGGAGTTGAGTTGGTTCCAGTTATGTTCTGTGTTTCTGTATCTGTTGGGTGCCTTACTCCCTTTTTGTGGACGCTTATTCCGACGACGATGACCCCGGTTGGATTTGCGAGTAGATGAGAGGGGTGGTGAATGTGTTGTGCTGTAGTAATTGGGCGAGGCATTGGATACCTCAGGTGGAATGTAGTCAAAAACAGAGTTGACTATCCATGAGGCCGTCTCTTCCACTCCCTTTCGGTGCACTTCTCCTCGTAGATTTCGACGTACATTTTGAGCCAGATCTGTAATTGATAAATAAATAGATTATAGTCCATATGGTATGGATATTTGGTCTCAATAAAAGCAATTAAATGCATTTTTTTTGCTAAGAGGATTAACTTTTCACATTTGAGTGGAATGGCAATCAATTTTTTTATACTATGTAGACGCTCCTTTAAAGTCTTGTGTTTGTAGTAGTATGTTGGATTAAAGAGTTTTCTGTTTTTTTATTTTATGAATAATTTCATATCAAGGATATCCAATGGATAAGTTCCCTTTAAGTTCCTTCAACCATGAACAAAAAAGAAACTTATTTTATTGATACATTTATGTATATATGAATATATACCCTGTACATTAAAAAAAAAAAAAAAAAATTGAAGGACTACTCACACTGCAAAAAAAATCTATAATTTGTCTTGCACACACACAAAATTATTATTAAAGAAAACCTTTTTTTAAATGTTACTTTTTTAATGGGATAATCATTATGTTACAAAATATTTACATGTATTGCAAAATATCAAAAATTATAGTCATTAATTAACCAAATTAAATTATGTACATACATAGAGAGGGAACCATTAAGGAAGAAACGGTTCAGGTCTGTGCAAAAAATAAGTAAATTTCACAACCTATTTGTGTCGTATATACTTATATTTCCTGACAATTTGGAAGGATGAAAAAAAAAAAAAACATTCAAAGAATAATTATTTAGTTAGTACTTAAATATATGTATTTCATAATAAAAAAAGTCTCATGAATTTTAGAAATCGAATTAGCACAATAGTAACTTATTCATAGCATATACCTACATATCCAGGTCAGTTATTGCAATCATCAGACTTAGGATTTTTGTGCGATCACTCAATCACTTATTACATTGCAAACTTTACGATGTAATATAAATAAATGGCTCATTTTTCTGTGTTGTGTGTAAAAATCGGTAGTAAATAAATAGAGAAAAAGTTCAATTCTAGTTAGATTACAAAAAAACTTTTGATAATTCTTTGATGTTATTTTTTGAGGGAAAATTCGCTTCCAAAAACACTTCTTCATTTCGTTCTCTTTTTGAAGATATATGATGCAATCAGAGTTATGATTACACGATTAGATATGTGAGGAAACCAGACTCCGATTACATCTACTGTAAGGAGGGGGAAATTTGGCGGAAAATTGAATAATTTTCCTTGATTCTTGCAACAAAGGAGAAATACTTTGCACTAAATGGTAAAATCCTGATGCTCCATTTATGCAAAAGATTGGACGTATATTCAGAGGTGGTAATGCTAAGATGATTCTGTCGAACAAGACTCCTGAAGATCTCACCAGCTTCAAATATGCTTCAACTACTAATATGGACGTCTTTTATTATGTTTAAAACTGACTGAATTAGTTTGATAAATTTAACAATACTAATTACTTTAAAGTATCCTTATAAATCTATAATTTTCTTTATATACAAATTGAAAATTTGATATTTTGGGTGCTCATTTTTCAAAACTTTAGCTCTATTGTTTTACTCATTTTGAGGGGGAAAAATCGTTCATAAATAATTATTATCAAGAACGTCCGAATCACCGGTGTCGAAATACATTTATGAGTGAAGGGTACAAATTATATAACGGGGACGTCATCAGGGACGAAAATATAATTTTTTTTTCTGTTGGGGAAGTGGATTGGGGGGTGGGGGAGGGAGGACTGTTGAGCAATTTTGAAAGAATGTTTTTTTTTTATAAACTCCGGATTTGACAGATTTATTTTTTAGAAGAGACAAAAAATTTCTTTTTTTAATCTTCTTTTGCAGTTGCACTTAAGTAAATATTACAGTATTAGAATTACTTCATCTGACCTTGGAATTGTCTTTGAAGTTCGATATACTTAATGTATTTTTTTTCTCTAGGAGAGAGTGAGCATCGAACCTACACAAAATTGAGTTCAAGAGAACAATTTACCCTAAGCACGTTGTCCATTGAGCTATGTCGCTTTATCTTTCTTAGATAGCTTTAGAGTTATTTTTTTTTTGGAAAGAGACTAATTTTGAACGTCTAACCGTTATTATTATTTTTTTGAAGCAAATTGATTTTTTTTTCTCGAAATTAAGACATTAAAATTTTTGGGACAAGACGGAATTTTTATATTATGACAAATATCAAAAATTCCGCAAAAAAAGGGAGAAGTCTATATGCTCCGGCGTGACTGGTCATAACCAAATCATAAGAGTGAGGATGAGGGGGCAACTTTATAAACATGACGTCACATAATGGAGAGGAAACAATGTCTCTCTGGTATAAAGAAAGGACTAAAAGAGTTTCGATTGGCTGTGACATAATTGAACAAGATCCCCAAAAATACACTGTATTTGTGGTCAGCGAACAATTTTTCTGCTTCTCTCCTCTTCATTAATGTCCTGAGCGTTGATTGGTTGAAATAGAGAATAATTGCCTAGCTAACTCGATGTTTTATGTCTGTTTGCATGTTTCTTTTTCAAAGAAAGTTTCCAACATTGGGCATTGAAAGCCACAGGATGGAGCAGAGAACTTGATCCGAGTGATCAAACCTCCTACTTCTATTGAAGTAAATAAATATTATTAAAAAAAAAAGAGTGACAGTATAAATCCAACAAAAACATGAAGTCAATGGCTCAATCTTGCGCTGCACAACTTGTCAAAGCTATGGTACTTACATAGATTCAATTAATGTTTCTATGCATGACTATACATACATAATAGGGGCAACGTGGGGTGCAGCAATTTTATATTCTATTAAAATCACATAGTTATGGTAATAACAATTTATATACGAGTCATCAAACTTTCACTTAATTGAATACATCATCCTATTCAAATTAAACTTGATGCATCTACATAACTCATTATTTATGATAGAAAAAAAGTTTTCTTTTTATGCATCAACTGAGGACCAATGCAGAATACAGGAAACCTTACATTATGATGATGCTATAATAACAATATTAATTACAATCGATACATCAATATGTTTTTGTAGCTGCAATTAGCTAATGGTTATTCAATGTATATATTTGCAATTTATAAGACAGTTTGAAGTACTCTTATATAAATAAAACGTACATGGGGTACTAGTGATGTTTGGTGGTCCCGGGATACCCACGTATATAAAACGGTACTCTACAAAATTTGCCTTCGAACTGGTTTTTGGAGCCCCAGTAAGTCATTAATCAAATTGTCTTTCTGATTAAATAACCAATCAAATTTTTAAGTTTGGAAAATGTGTTATATAAAAAAGAGTAAAAATGAAGATTGTTTGTATCACATACATCAGATTGTATCACATCACCAACTCAAATCACCTCAATTAAAAATCCTGCGTACGCCACTGTAAGTGCATGTAAATTACCCTTAACCGTATTTTTGTTTCAATTTTTTTTGCCAAAAAAGTGTTAAAAATATCAAAATGACGATTCAAGAATTGGTACAAAAATATTGATATTGTGACAACATTTCTTCATACATTGAATATCTGAGTCAGTGTGACAAGATTTTGCTATTTTTAGAAGCCATCACATTTAGAAATAATAATGTCTATCAAATATGTGAAATTGATTTGTCCGTCAATTTATTTCTTGGTTTAAACGATGTGTAGATAATTTGTGGGATCATTATCTAAATTTAAACCTGAAAAACATGAGCTTTTGAGATAAAGTATATAAATAATTAAAGTATCAATTTTTTATAATCAGAAAGTTGTATGTTAAAAATATTAAACATTATTTTAAAGATGTTTCTTGATATATTGATACTTGAAAGAAAGTAATTTATACACTTCTTAGGGGCATTCACATACACGTGGTGACATGGGGGGGGCTTATAATCACACATATTTTTGTCGGAGAGGAAGAGGGGGTGGAATTAACTTAAAACATTTGTAAAACTGAATAATATGTCAAAATGTCATATATAACGTTTTAGAGAACAGGGGATAAAAAATTGAAAAATAAGAATCAACTTTCTTCTTTTTTGAGACAAGAGTGACCTCTTCGAAAAATAAGTTCATTTTAGAAAATGAAATATATGCAATCAAATCTAGATATAAGAAAAATACACCTATAGTCAATGTTCTCTCAGAAACCAATTTTTTAGTACATAAAAAACTTTGCATTGAAGAAAAATGAAGTATAAAAACCGCGTCAACTTTTTCTACACTTTCTTTGGTATCAACTTCTAACGAATTTATGAGAATAAAGAATTCCCATGATGATTTCTCCTTTTTATGGGCGCAAATCGTAAGCTGGTACCAATATTTTGTTCTGTTTCTTTATTTTTAAATTAATTTCATATTGCCTTTCATTCAATGCAGATATATATCATGTTTGCCCCCGAAAAAACACTTTATGAAAAATAATCTAAATAAACTTTTAAAAACAAAATCCAATCAAACACTGATTACCTTGAAATAGATAATTTCAAAATTTCATATTGACTAGTGATGGGACGATTCAAAAAAAAAAAAAAAAATCCCAATGCCGATGTGATTTTAGTAAAAATTCCTATGACCATTCCAATTCTTTAATATTTTAAATATTATCTAAAAATACAATTTTTTTTGCTATCAAGGGCGTTCACATAATTATATTTGAGGGCAAAGGCTTGGATTTTAGAATTTTTTTGAAAAAAAAAAATCCAAAGATTAAAATTTTTATGGAAAAAAAATTCAAAAATTAAATTTTAAATATTAAATTTTTTTCAAAAATTAAATTTTAAATATTAAATTTTTTGAAAAAAAATTTCTAAATACATAGGTTCTCCTATAAAATTAAATTTTTGGAAGGAAATTAAAAAAATTAAAATTTTAAATTTTCTAGTGAAATACCAAAATTTCTTAATTTGGGGTTGAGCGCTATTTTAATCTTTTTTTTAATAACTTTAAAAGTAATAAATAGTTATATACCAGTAATAAATAATAATTGGAACCTCAATTTTAAACATTATTTTCCCAATCCAAATTCCAGAAAAGATACCCCATTCTCTGATGCTGATTAATCGTCTTATCACTATTATTTACATTTATATCCAACTTCGAAATTAAGTCAATCTTTCATCTGAAAAATGGCAGTTTCCTTTATCAGAATGAGATAGTATCTCATTAAATGCAATATAGTGAAAAAATGGTTCTAGATTTATTTTTTTGTTTGTTCCTGGGTTGCAAAAAAAGAAAAAAATTGAATGAAAAGAACCAGGTAAGCTCACTCGGGGAGGGGGAAGGGGATACTTTATGAATTTTATATTAGTTGTAGAAGAGGGCAAGGTCAGACACATAACACATGAATTTCTTCTAGGTTCATAAATCATAGTGGTAGATAATTACACTTCTGTATTACACAATACCAAACAAAAATCTTAAATCCATTTAAAATATCCCTGTATTTATATTGTTAATGTACATTATGATACTATTTAAACACATATTTAACAAGAAGAAGAATAAAAAATGAGACTCTTACTTGATGTAAATCTGAGATTCCTTCGAAGATTGTCAAAAATGAGATCCCCATCCGTAAGAAGTATTACTCCCACATAGACAGAAAAAACTGTTAGTATTATATAAAATATATCCAATCCGCCAATGTTGTCCAATTGAACGTTGGGGAAAGTACTGAATTTGTTCCATATGGAATTACTACTTCCACCATTGTTCACAACGCCGGGTGAGATGGGAAAGGATGGGACGAAATTTACAACTGGAGCAGAGACGACGGGGACTGAGGCAACGGCGGGTAGAGATGCAATGGCTCCAGGTCCTGCGATAACTATAAATATTAGAAGGAATAGTGATTAGTAAAAGGTCGTTAGGTAATATTAATTGATGGTCTTTTGAATGATATTTGCATAAATATTTTTTAAAGAGTTGGTACTTATGCACAATTATTATTAATTGATGTGAGTCACGATTGACGGGAACTTTTAAAATATTGATTGCACATGGAGAGGTCATTAGTATTAGGGATGTATCGGTCTTGTCCTGTATCTTAAAGAAGCGTCCAAATCGAAGACAAAAGAAGATTCATACTACAATCTTTAATAAAGTACATTGTCATAGATATAAGCGAAGGACATCATTATTCAGTCTATCAAGGCTATTTTGGAGTTATTATAAATAACAAATCCTTAGACTTTTTGGTCTACTAAAATGAACAGTAGTTATGACAATGGGTATAAAGGCTATTATGATTTCAACATCAGCTACAGGAAAATGGTAAGCTTTTTATTTTATCATCAGAGTCAGTCAGAGTTGTTTATCATTTCTCTAGTTGAAATTTCCAATAGGGACTGTTTAGCGTCCGACACGACTTGTCTTCAAATGCACAGTGGCAATATTGCGGCAAAACTTAATATTACTTTAAACGATAATTATGACTGAAAACATTATGAAATGTGGAAAATCCAAACTCAAAGTAAAGTTTATATCACAAAAAAATGATGCCATGTAGTAATTTGAAATCTAAAATTTTCGACAGAACTTCGACTTACTCCTAGAGTTTAAAATTAGAGATCCTATCAGGTTTTAATTGGATACAGGGGTGTCCTAGTGGCTATTCTTGTTCAACAAGCAGATGTAAAGTCATATTATACCCATATGTGAAGTAATGCTGAATCATATATGCATCAAGTCACCTCTATGTTTTTCTTTTTCTATGGGTGATCACATTGTCTAAGTAGACTAAAATTTGACCCATCGATGTCAATAATACATGGGCTTAAAAATTAAAAAAAAATTTAATTTTTTTTTTTGTCTAGAAAATGTATTTTTATGTGTTCATTTGTTTTATCAATATATTGATAAATAATATTTATGATCATGGAATCGCCATAGTTCATGGACAGCACGATCGGGAGTTATTCTCTTGAACTTGTTGTGTATACGTTCGCGCCCCGGTGATTCCTGGAGAAATAAATATACTATATGTATATTAATTTCACCAAAAAGATTCCTAGGTTAGATAGAGTAATTGTAATACTATAATGCTTACTTATACTTAATCATTGTAGTGCAACTCCATCTAACCAATTAAAGGAACATTAAAATATATATATATATATATTTAGGATTATATTTAGGATCTGCATAAAAGCAGACATTGAATCGGTCCATAAAAGTATCTCCAGAATAGGTGCAAATGGGACAGTGGGACCCTTTAGTTAAATATAATATTTGTGATAATTATACCGAATGCAAAGGTCGTTTTAATATATGCGACTTTGTTGTCAAGCACCGATAACAGAGCCGGGATCGATTTTAAGTTCCACATTAAGGAACTTTAATTAGTATTATCTTTTCATAATTTACTTTTCGGAGTGAAATCTGAATGGTGATTCTACATAATATGTACGTAGATATGTTGTTCCTTGATTGTCACTACAAGCAATACGCTTTACGATAGGATTACCCCTCTTAGACTCTTTCACACTTTCCTCACATGTTGTTTAAGATAAGAGAAAAAAAAAATAGAGGAAATTAGCTGATGAAGAATACGGACGGAGAACTTCCTTTTGATCATGATGATAGTACATATATAAACTTGTACACTAATGATGGATGATTTATATGTAAGTGAGATTGATGGATTTAAAAAAATAAGAAATGAGGGTAATATATTGGTTCTTTAATTCCCCTTTATATATATATTGTATCACAGCCTTACCTCACTTACATATTAATATAATATTTAGTTGTCAGCTGTCAATTTGTTGGCCTCTTTTCCCCTTATAAGTATTCTGAACGTTGTTGATTGGTAGAATTCGAACAGATCAGTTTAAAATTTAGAAAGTAGACGTAAAATAACCAAGCATCCTTCTATGATATTTTTTGGGGACTTCGTCATCATTAAGAGGCTGTTTTTGACGGAAATAAAGCATTATTTCCCCTATTTCTTTCTATATATATCTCTTCTTTTCTTCCTTTGCCTCTTTATACATCTCTCTCTCTCTTCCTTTGCCTTCATTCTTTGTTTCTATTACCTTTTATTCAGCAATGTAACGTGGGCACCCTCTGCTAGTATAATATATTTATATTAGGGCCTGACGGTACGCTAAACCCATGGCTCGGTACAAATCGCGGTACACTCTTCAGGGTACGTGGTTCGGTAGAGCATAATAGAAAAAGGTTTTTTTAATGGAATCAATGTAGATTTGCATGTTTTTTCGATGTTTTATTCCTTTAATAAATTCATTTCTGTACGAATAAATTATCTATAAATATTATTAACTTTTCTAAAAAACAAAGGTTGATATAAAATATACACGAGTTATATAAAACTATTATTCATGAATTTATCATTTTTTTGGCAAAAAGATGAGCTATTCTACATTTCTTAGTAATAAATAATACCTATTACCAGTCACAATATCACGAGCTGTCGAAATAATTATTACGCTTGATACAGATGTACCTGTAGGTGCGAAGTATCGTACAGCTAACTTGGAAACATTGGGAAATTTATTTCAAATTATCCCTTCACCATACCAGTGGTTTTCGTCAACTGGAATAAATATTATCATTTTGTAAGATATTATGTCTTTTTTTTATATTCAAAAAATACATAAGTTATTCATTATGCAAAAGGATGCTTATGGATTAAAATAATACTTCACTATCTAAATCTATTAATTAAAGCAAAATTGATAATAATCAAAATATTTAATATTTGATTACCGCACCGAGGATAAAAACGTACCAAACCAAACTGGGCTGCAACACCGTCCCATACTACCCCTTATATATATATATATATTAAGATATTGCCTCACTAACATATTATAAATTGACCGCGTATTTTGCTGTAAACTGTCGATTTTTTTACTTATCCCCCTCTCCCTTAGTCAGTATTATAAACGTTGTTGATTTGTTGAATCTTAAATATAACTTGTAAGGTGCTGAGAAAAATTCACAACAATTATTATTCAATAATATTTCCATATTTTGAATAAATGTTTCTAGGGCCGGTTTAAGCGTGAGCGAGGTCTAGGGCTAAGATAAATGTACAAGCCCTTTCCCTTTTTTTTAAATAAATAATTTTTATTGAATAAAATGCAACACCTTTTCATTTTTTTCAAAGGTTTTATTTTAACTTTTTTTCAAATAAATTTTTTATTTAATATTTATAGAATGATCTATTTATTTTAAGGTCAACCCTTTTTCTTATTATTGCCTTTTATTAAAAACTTCTTTTTAATGTATATATTTATACTATCAAGCGGGGTTTCTGGGGAAGCAATCCAATTGCTTTATCTAAAACCAGCTCAGATTGGCTAATAGGTACCAACTGGTTTTTTCGGAGGTGGAAAGGTTATAAGTTAAAGTAAGGGTAAAGATGTGATACATATGTATATGTTGTATCATTAGTTGTATTAACAAATATTACAAATTTATATTTATTCGTCCTAAAATGCATTATTGAATTACAGCATTGGTTATTTTAATTACCAGCCATGTATTGATACTCTCATTTCGTTTTGATCTTTTCAAATTACAAGATTTATAAGCAATGTAACAGCAGACATTTGGACATTAAAATATGACACCAAATGCTTCTACATTTTTTAGTGATTTTTATAGAAATAGTCAAAAATGACACCATTACTTAACGGATCATTAATGAAATATTCTATTATAGCATAATCCTCATCTCAAGTACTGTAAATCCTTAAATTCAAATGATTCATTTCATTTGAGTTGCAACTGGAACACAACATTCATATTAATATTATCTCTCCACTCCCCCCTCATCTCAGCTGTCTTTTAATATATTATAATATACATACAAGCAAGCAAATGCTTTACTATGTTTTCATCACTATCTTCATCGCTACCACACATCATATATAGTGTCTGTTTGAGAGAAGACGCTAACCACTTGACCTTCACATGATGTAATCATTATTATTATGTATGTATTGATTTTATTGTTAGTCAATCTCTTGTGTAACTAATGTGCTTTATGGCCCTGATACTTATGCTTTTATGTTAATTTCCGACATATTAATATATGTACATATTAGAATGTTTCTTAAATTTTCGAAATGTTGAGGAGGGATGTTGGTGGGTAAAACTGTACATTTCGGTAAAATATGACGTAATATAAAATTTAAGTGAGCGAATATCTCTGATTTTGTTCCGTTTCTCATTCATGGATTCGATGCATAGACTCCAATCTATAACCATCTTTATTATCAAAATGACGATCAATCAGATTGTATTTCCTCTCTTTTTGGAGATCCACTCTATCAAATATGATAACGGATTTGATGGTGAAAAGACTTCTTCAGTGTTTAGTAGACCATTAGACGGAACTATATATTTACGTCTATTTATATAAATTTGATATATGAACTATGATCATAAAGGATTTAAGCGTTACTGCTTTAAAGTATTGGAAGGTATTATTTAATGAAACTACTTGCATTAATTCATCTACCATTGACATTGAAGTAATTCTTTCATATATCCTTGCTAGATATGGAGTGGGGTTTAGTGTATGTATATGTTGCTTTTCGTTCTTCTCACAGCTACTAGCAACTGATTGAATAAAACGTAATGACAGTTAAGCTCCTCTCCTACAAAATATTCTTCAAATTTTCAGTGTGACCATGATATTTTTCTGTTTCTTTTTTAATATATTGCCTGGTCATATTCTAAACAACTTTACTTACATTGACTATTTTCATGTTGAAAAGCTATTTTTCCCCGTCAATTGTGAAATTTAGACACTTCAAAGAGTCTGCAGGCAATCACAACTAAGCAACCATATATTAATAAAGCAAAATTTGTCTGTATGTAGAGGGTGGATTTTTAAGTGTGTGCTTAATATCTTAGAACTACTTGATTTAAGTAATACCAATTTAGCAACGAGCATTTGTAGCTAAAGCTAAGCACATGATTGGAAAGCGCGTAACTTTTTTTAGTGTTACTCAAAAAGAGATCGTAGTCAATTTACCCAAAACTAGTCCAGAGGCGTCCGCAGGATTACAATTTAAAGGGGGGATTGATTTTTTGAAAAAAAAAAATCAAAAACCTAGGACTATACATAAAATTTTTCGAAATATACATCATGCCTTATAAATTCGATTAATGGGGGCTACTCCCGCTAGTTGAGCAATATAGATAAAACTTTATATTTCTTCATTTTTTACCAAAAAAAACAAACAAAACAAACATTTTTCGACTACATACGTCTCGCATGCATATCAAAAAACAGAAACAAAATTAAGAACCTGTCTAATAGGTATATAAATATGAAATATTTATAAGATATAAAAGAATAAAAGGGACTCATGTCACTCTCCATTTTATTTTTATGAGCTTTTTCCAACATTTCAAATAATCATAATAATAAATTAATAAATAAAAACATTTTTAATTCACTTTCCTCTTATTCATTTTTTTAATGTAAATATTTATTATTCCGTTTCTAGAAAAGTAGGAAAATTAAGTATAAGTTGTACATTTATAATATATCATAGGCATATATACGCAAGGGAATAACATCTTACTTTACTCTACACTCTACAAAAATACTTGATTATTTTAAAGACATAATTAACAAATGGCAGTCATAAACATAACTATTTACATCCCCTTTAGTACTGGATAAGTAATTGTTCAACTAGGAGAGATTTTGTTATAAATATATGTATTACACGTAAGGATGCAGTTATTAATCTGCAACTGATCAGTCTAATCGACCACATTGTCGATAATTCGGTAAATGCTTTTAATTAATTTTTTTTTGTGGTCTAATTACTTCTCGTTTAGGATCATTTAAATGGTGTAAACCAAAAACATGTTGTAACTAAGTTACGAAAAACGTGGTTTTTATGAAATCCAGAAAATGCAGCTCAAAACCAATTTGTGATTTGCTTAAATACTATATTTAGCTATATTTTTAGTTCAATAATTCTCAAGCAATAACAGTCTCGACACGCTGGTAAGCAGATTGATATCTCCTGACGGTAAAGACTGTGTTTATGGTGTACGACGCTATTATGATAGAATCTAAATTGGGATGAGAGGTGCTAAATATATACCTACAAAGTCTGGGGATTGAGTTCAGGTCTGGAGGAGGACTACATAGTTTTTGTTCTTCTGTTCTGTATGGGGCTTTAATGGACTTTTTGATATTGCAGGCAGTCGGGATAGAGATGCCAACAGTCTCCACAGCCTTCTCAGCACTGACGCCGGCGTGGAGGAGATTGAACAGGTGTTGCCTTTTTTTTGATGTTGCTCGGACATTTTTACGGTTAGAGACATGGGATAAAACAAAACTTGTTTATGTCTGTTTCAACTGTCGTTTGGCTCCGTAAGGAAACATTGTCATTAAAAATGAGGTGAATAACATCATAATTAAATGCTACTGCAAGTTTTGTGTCTCCACTTTGTACAAATAGATTTGTTTTCTATATAACTATCAAATCTTTTCTTTACTGAGGATTCTAGTTTTCAATAATTATTCCCAACATACATATTTAAGGTATGAGGAGTTAAAGGGGTAGGCAGTGCTTCCAGTGAGATTTTACTTGGTTATATTTATATATTCCTGCAATTTACTAGGCTTGCTCTAATTATTATATATTTGACAATAGAAAATTAATTCATAATTTGTCTATTAACAACTCCTGATTATTTAGTAATCTGCTCAATTATTTATCAGTGCATCCTTATTTGCATGTAATTTGAGTGGTTATGACTGGGGATGGAAATTTTGAGTAAATTCAAATGAACATAAAAGCCACGCCTGAGATAATGTCATTAAACTTATGTTAACTTTGTGGTATATCATATCTGCTTAGAGCGATCATGATGAACTATAGTGGTCCTTCCTTGCTGATATGTTAGAACTTTTCAAATAGGTAGGAATATTTATTAAGAGCATTCACTTTTTGCTGTTACCTAAGACCACTTTTGTTTCAACTTACGCTCACTGCAATTTAGTCCATATTCAAATCCCTTGTTAAAAGGATTTTTAGAAAAAACCGAGTGGAAAATGAGCGCTATTTATACTTTTGGTTCATTTTTGAGAGCTGTAAAGGGGGGTAAATTGAATGATTAACGGAATCTTTAACGACGTTCATTTAGTCGCTCATTTCTTTGCTCCCTTTTAATTTTACTCCAGGATTAAAATTAAAACAAAATGGCGAAACAAAAAACACAGGATCAATTTTTATCCCAATTTAATTGACTACAAAAATATTCTTAGTTACTTTAAAATAGTGGTCGGGGAACAGGAGTAAATTACCCCAAATGTGATAATTTGGAAAACTTTCTGTGTAATGGGAGTACTATTTCCTAGTGTTAAATGAAATAAACAACCTGCCACTACAGGGGCATCCACAAGGGGGTGGGCTGGAGGGTTTGCAGCCTCCAAAATAAAGGAATTTCTCCTTCTTACTATATTTTTTTGGTCCAGATGAAAAAAATTGGCGGGAAATAAGTGGGATTTTTTTTTAATAGTCATAGATTTGTTAATTTTTTGGGAAAAATGGAATATTTGAAATTTAATTTTTGAAATTTTTTTCAAAAATTTAACTTTATGTGAATAACTGTGGATTTAAAAAAAAATTGTAAAATTTTAGACTTTAATTGATAATTTAGTAAAAAACTTAATTTTTCGATTTAAAAAAAAAAAATTAGTTTTCTGTAAATAAATATAGATTTTTGAATTTTTTTAAATAAAGCAGACAAACTGAGCACTAGTACAAAAATACATTGTATCTATTGAAAGATACTATAATATTCACCTGGAAAAATGATGAAAACTTAAGAATGTGACAAAATCTACTTCTTTTTACCATGATACCACACAAAAATTGTAACATGTCACTAAGTCCCTTATTGTCATAATGTGATTTTAAGCTCACATTAATCCACTATATATTATTATAATGATCTAAATTCTATAAATTATATAAAGATATATGTTTTGACGATATTTCAATATCGGCCATTTTGTGGGCATAAACAATCACATTTAATAAGAAATATAACTTCAATTTCATTAAAATTAAAGAAGATAAAGAATTAAGTTGCGGTGTATTATTTTAGATGTCAATAAGCGAATGGCAATTAAAAGGACATGAACCTTTACTGTCGATCAAAAGTCTATCTCTCTACCATATAATTACATTATACCTGCATATATCAGATCCTAATATATTATTATATAATTTTTGAATCTTATATGCATAGTGTATGCAATTAATTAACCATTGCATTTGTAAGGATAGGTTACGACATAGATTAACATAATTAATTATAAATATCTAACTTTTTTATAGGGATTTTTAATATCTGATTTAATTTAAATATCAATTTTTTTATTTAGCATTTAGTAGTATTAAACAAATACAGTTCTATACGTCTTTTTATTTTATTTTTAAAGCCATTTGATGAATTTTTTTTATTTTTGGGGAAAAGCTCTTTTCTTATGTTATTATTAAGCAAAATGGCCAAATTTCGAGGAAAAAATATGAAAGAAACTTTATCTGACAGCTTTAAAAAAAACAACTCAAAACAGCTGCATTAATTTAGTGAGGATAAAATTTCTAAATTTTTTTAATAGTTGTTTATGTTTCCAATACGAATTCAACACTCTCTACAATCATAACGTCACGTGAAACGTAGTCGATTAATCTGCTACTTTATTCCCTAATTAGTGTTATTCGGAATTTTTGATTGATTGAACATGTATGCTGCTTTGAAAATTTCCACACTATTAAAATGAAGAATTGTCCACCTTATATCGAATCTCACAATCTTACCTTTAAGTGTCTTTATGGAGGAAAGGTTGTCAAATACAATAAAAGATAAACAATTCTTCATTTGATTCAGTAGGGATTTGTTCAAATGTCCAAAATCTGTTAGTAGTAATTAACCAATTCTCCCCAAATATGGAAAATTTATTTAATAACAACCATGGCCACAAATTAACAAAATAATTTGAATTTAACGCATCATTGTTTAGAAAAATAGACAGCAGAAAATTAAATACATGGTACATTTTTATATTAGTGAGGTAAATCCGTGTCTAATGTTTAGGGACTACCTGTGTATTTTGGGCCCTTTTTCTCTTTCTCTTCTTAGATATGAAAAGGTTGAGAGGTACAATAAAGATTGATCTGTTTGATTACATATGTGGTGTGTCAACATAAAAACAACCATGAACAAAAATCAAGACTAGGTGAAAATTCCTACTTATATTTTTACTTCAAAAATACATATAGCACAATATTTCATTACCATTTTTCAATTGTCTATTGTAGGCTTTGTATAGGAGGAGTCAAGATACCCAAGATCTTTACCTATAGTTTATAATCGGCATTTGTTTTGCATTGACCCTGATATGACCCTTTTCAATTAAAATCTATCAACTTTGCATTATTTTATTATGACAATCAATTTTGGCTACTTTAAGTGGGACACATGTAAAAGGCTTATCAGAAATATTTTATTGATGTAAATTGGCAATAATTTGTGGAAGTGTCCGAATGAAATCCACACTCAATTTTGTGAGAATTCATTCAAGTTTATTTTTGTGTTGACGGGTCACATATAATTAATGAAATAAGCCTGAAATTTGTTTTAACTTGGCAAGGAATATCAATGCGTAACATAACAAATTATTTCTTGTAGCTGTGTTTTCCTCTCTCTTTATTACGAATATGATTATTACTCTGTCATGACTGATTGCACCCTACTACAAGTGGAACACCCTACGACAACAACCTCCTTTGTGACTCAATACCTATCAAAGACGACGACAAATTTATTAGATATGAACCTTCCAGAGACTAATGCAAAATTTCTTTGTGAGTAAAGGAAAAGTCTCTAATAAAAATATATTATACCAACCTTTATATATTATGTTTGCAAAAATAAATTTCATTTCTTTGTCTTTGTGAAGGAGTGTACCTATCTATCTATGTGAGTGTGTTAAAACAGTTATGAAAAACTAACACATCTCCTCTCTGATTTTTCTCATGATTCAGCATTATAAAAATCACTATCAACCGTTAGTAATGGCAACATCAATTCCATAACTGTTACTACTTTCTTGTCTTGTAATATTGATGATTCTACCCAGAGCTAGAAACTCGGATTATAAGTTGGTCTTATGTATGATTAAACTGCTACCTTAACCCTTTAACCCCATATGTAATATACGTTTTGGAATCATATATCTGAGCTGCTTGGCGATTTATTGCTTTAAAAACTTGATGGATGCAATTTCAAATATATAATCAATAGATCATAACCGTGTTCTTGCGGCAAAATAATAAAACTTGATTAATGAATATATTATTTTATATACAATATACGTATGTCACTCACATAGAGAACAATGTAAAAAAAAAAAAATGCTTTGCTTACAAATTAATTTAAGTAAATAAATTTCATGCCCCATTACATCCTTATATCCAACTATTGAACCATTCTTCATTTAATAGATATGATATGTACATCCATGTTTACAAAATAAAATTCAAGTTCTACTAATCCACGTTCTGAAAACTAATAACTAATAAGGAAAATGAGTAGAATATTATAATAAAGAGGAAGGAGATTAACAGTAGATACAAAAATGTGTTAATGATTTGGAAATATTATTGTGCCTCGATGTGATAACACATATAACTCGACTCGAACTTAAATTTGTTATATGACGACTGAATTAAAAAAATGATTCAATCAAACACTAGTTTCTTCGAAATAGAGAGTTTCAAAACTACTTATTTAAATAAGTACCAAAAAATAAGAAAAATCTGCATTTAGTCAACTTTTCAAAAGAAAAATAGTAGTTTATTTTATCCGGATTTACTGTACTAACAATTAGTTTCGCACTATTTCTTATTTTTTATAAAGATGGATGTTTGCAACAAGGAAAACATATTATCCACACAAGTATCAATATGTTTTTAATGAAAACTTTTTTTGAACAAAATACTTAATTCAAAGTCCTTCAATATATATTTTTTAATTGATTGATTATTTTATTTAAGTGTGGTCAAATAAATATAATCAATTAGTAATTATATTTGAGTTTATGTGAGGGGAATTATAATACTTGATTAATGAATCAGTAAGAAAAAATTAACATTATTTTAAATTTGTAAAATAATGAATTTATTATTCAATTTTCCATATTTTTAAAAGGTTATTTTCCTCCCTTGAAAAAATCACATGAAATGTTTGTATAAATATGTAAATTTTTTTATCCTTATGCTGTTGACCCTTGGTAAATATTTGCTTTCCCATATATTGAGCGTTCATTATGCATTTACGTATGCTAGGATGAGGCTGGGGTACAGAAATTCTAACATTTGTTAGTACTATGAATTAGGGTACATCAAACGTCTCAAGGTTTTAAATTTATTCTGGGTTTTCTTAGTTATTCTCTCAAATGTGACACTTAATGATAGAAATATCTAGTTAAAAAATCAAAAAAATTGAAGGTTGTTCTGAGTAGCCATTGAGGGCTTATATATATATATATGTATTTGGGCTTATAATAAAACATGTTTATGTTTGTTTTATTCACATCAAGAGCTTTAATATAATACCAACATGAGTAGGCTCAATAAAACATAAGGAATATTAAGGATTGACATGTTAAATCCCCAAACCTAGAGACTGGGTCCGGCAACATAACATCCCTTTTTATCCTCCGTAGCAATCAGGCTTTAGAATTATTAATAGAGTGGGTGCAATTGGTCTCATTCCACAAGCAAGGTTCTAAAGTTTCCTTAGAAATAAAGTAGATTGCTATCATAAATTGGAGTAGTCAGGAAGGTGCAATTGCCGTCGAAAATAAATTTTGTAAAAAAAAAAAAAATGATTTGATAAAATATTTTATAATAGAGAGAATTTGATTTTTTTTAAAATTCATTTTTATAACTTGATAAATTCTTTGAATGCAAATATATCCACAAATAATTATGAAAAATAGCGTAAATTAATGCCATTAGATCTGGTGTCATGCAAGAACTTTAAATTGGTGCAATTTATCCGAATAAAGTAATTGAAAATTATTTATGCAAAATTACCAATAACTGACTTTTTAAGCAACTAATCATACACAAGTGCGAATACTAAATATTGCCAATTACATTTTTCCCTTTTTCTAAAACCTCTATATAAAAATTATTTTAAAGAGGAACAAATTAATAAAAAATTCCCTGGATATTAAAAATACCGAAGCTCTGTATATTGACAATGTCTATTTTATATGTTTTTCAAAACTATAAACAACAAAACTTTTAATGTGCACTATAATTATGAAACAAAAATATTTTTTTTTTGATTTGTATAAATTGGTTAATTTTCTTTTGAAACAAGGACGATATCTTGTAGTATCATGTATAATTAAGTAATAAGGGACCACCCAGGACTACCTCCGATTTCATTGATGCTATGAATTAATGCTTATTTTACTAAGAGAATTGGTAAGAAAATGTAGGAAAATATCTGCGTTTAATGTACCTGATGAAGACCCTGTGCACAGGCATTCAAGCACGTATATACTTATTTTGGCAATAAAAAATGGTATATGTATTTTCTAACAAGTACATCATAATCTAAAATATATATTTACCCCAAAAAATTTATTAGGCTCGTTCAAACACAAAAAAAAAGTAATTCATTAAAGTTTTTGTTTACTTCTAACAAAAATCGGCTTTTTGCCAAAGACATATTTGAATGAAACTACACAGATGTATTAATTAGCACATTACCAAAAAAATGCGAGGTTTGATTAGACAAAGTCAGGGTATTCGATTCACCCTAACGTAAATATAAGAATTTTACGAATCAAGAGAAAATTATCGGAGCATCTGCTCATTTTCTATAATTTCTTATTAAAGGAAATTTTGTATGCAAAAAGACAAAGTTAATATAAAAATGAGAGAAAAAAATTGTTATATTCTATTTATATGAATTAAAGCGACTCTTTCTTCCTGAGAATTTTTTATTATTATTTTATTTTAATAATAAGAACTACACATATTATTAAAAGAAATGATCATATGGTTTAAAAGATAAATGAACTTAAATTGGTTCAAGGTTGTCTTTAAAATATGATTATATTCCTGTAAAAAAAAAATTCATATCTAAGCAACGGATGAAAGTAAAAAGCAAAACCCCGCAGTTTGCGTGTAACTGGTTGCTTCGACTATATACAACCATACGTTTGTATTAAAAAAAAAAAATCTAAACGTACACAACCAACCGAATCCAGTACTAGACTCTTTACAAAAAAATATTATTCAATGAATGATGATACCATAACTACAACATGTACTTAAAGGTTTTCAAAATTTATGTAGTTTTGTTTTTTTGTTAAATATATGGTTGCACATTAGACTGTTCTGTTGTCGAGCAAATGTTTTTATCCAAATGCACAAAGATATTTTCTGCTGAAGATAATAAAAAAACTGACTTTGGCAAAGTTGCAGGGCTTTTAGGCAATTTTTGGAGTAGTACAAAGCATTTTTAGGGATTTTGTACTGTAACAATATAGATAGGTAGGTTTGATGTAGTTTTTTTCTTACTTGCTTCTATTGTTGCTACATATAATTTGTGGATCCGCTTGTCCACCTTTAGAACATCATGGATGCTTACTTTAATAATGTAATTGAATCACAATCAGTTTGGAATTTTAATTCCACAAAATACTCTATTTGTTACACTGATTATACAAATAATCTTACACTGCAAAAACACGCAAAGTCATTACACTAAATTGAGTGAAAAGAAACGTTTTATAATATCACTGATGTATGTATCTATTGAGAACATTCTCACTGTAGTCGAGACCGAATTTCATTTTAATAAGACATCTTCCTCCTAATTGACACTATCGAAGATTTTACAAGCTCATGATTGTGAGTTACTATCAGTGCAATCTAGGTTATAGTTTATATTATTACTGGAGCGAACGTTTTAAGATGGCTGAACAGGATGCCACTCTCTACCACACATTTTATATTTTTGGTTAATAAGTGTATCCGCTAAAAATATTGTGCCCTTAGTTTTCAATCATTTAAGGAGTGTGCTCAATGATTTGCGGTTTCCTGTTTTATCGGACATACTTTAGTAAAATTTAACCTAATGAATTAAAGTTCAATAGTTGTCAAAAATTAAAGAGGAACATTATATTTTTTTATTTTTGATAAAAAAGGGAAACTGCAAATCATTGAGAACGTCTTAGACCCCTTAATTTATTAACAAACATTTTGTAAAATATATTTTTACTGATAAACCGAATACCCAAAAATATAAGTCATCATATTTAGGACGACACAAAAGGCCTAAAAATACGCATTTTTGGCTAAATAATAAAAAAATTAATCTTAAATGTCCTGAGACGCCTTAACCTTTACTAAAGTCCCTTTTTGGATTGTCTCCAGCAGAAAATATATTTGTGCTTTGGGAGAAAATTATTGACGTGAAAATGGGATAGTCTAATTCCCATTGTACAATGCCTTCGATCTCAAGGCTATTTATGGAACAACCATATTTCCTGTTATTGAATAGAATAACATCTAACAATTATTTAACCCTTCATTATTTCTCTGGGGTATTAATTCACCCCGGAGACTGAATTACCAATTTATACATTGTATGATGTTATTGCTACACCTATTTTAATTTTAATTCTTAATTCACAATGTACTTTCTGTATCCAATTTTTTCTTGGATGATACATAAGTTTCTGAGTACATCTACTATTTTACATAATGAATTTACATGTATAGGATATACCAGTAAAAAATTATTTAACTTATTCACTAAAGCATATAGTATCACATCTAGCAACCAGGCTTGGATATTGAGCGGAGAATGAGGACTGTCCATGATTTCTATTCATTTTTGAGGCGTAAATGATCAAGAAGTCATTATTTTCTTTTTTTTTTAAATGAAGGAATGAACGGAAATTTTTCAGAAATCAATTAATATATGGAAAAAGTGTGAACGAATTTAAGCCAGTTAACAACTATGAAAAGAAAATAATATTTTGAATGACGAAAAGTCCATTTTAATGTTAGATTTGAACGAATGTAATGGATGACTAGGGACATTCAAATACTTATGAAAAAAGAAAAAAAAAAAAAGAAGAACATAAATTGCGCTGCTAGAACAAGTTCCAATATCAATTTGAGTTATCATCGTTTTGAAGGCGTCAGTACCCGGTATACCAAAGATTAATAATCTTATTTAACAACTTCTAAGGGGAACTGAAGCTTAATATTGATATCTAAATGTCCCAAGGAAGTACTCCCGTTAGGATGTAACAAAGAAAAGTTGAGGACATTTAAATCGGACTCTTATTATGAAGAAAAAAATATTTACTCGCAGACAAATTTATAAGTGATGACAAGGAGAAACATTTTAAAGAATATTGCATTTTTTTACGAGGAAAAGACATTAAACAACAGCTGTTCCTTGAATGGTTTTCTAATATATAAGTACTTGCATTGAATGAACGTATATAATTATTTATTTATCTATATATATTGCACATCAATGGCAAATTCATGTGCATATTTATGTAACTTCCTCTCCTATTGTGACTATGATGAAAACTTGGTCAGATTTCAACCAAATGAAATATGATTTTTCTAAGAAAATTAATTTCTATAATTCGTGGTCATAAATTATATATATTAAAGTGAATACATATATATTTTTCTGAATAACTATCTACAATTATTAAAAATAATTATTTTCTTCAATCATACATACATGTGTATGAAACTCATTTTTAAATAGGTGCACCTAAAAATATCTTGGGGAAGTAAGGGGACAGTTCCAACACTCCCCTTTTCTGAATCATTTAAAAGCTAGAGGTATATAATTTACATATTATTATAGTATAATATCAGAGGTGTCTGCAAGAATATATCTATTTTTTTTTTGAGGGGGGAGGGAATTTTTATGAAAAAAATTTTCAAAAGTTAAATTTTTATTCACAAAAAATTTCAAAAATCTATAACTATTCACAAAAAATTTCAAATATTAAATTTTTTTTGAAAATTCACAGCTATTCGGCAAAAATATCAAAAATCAAATTTCTAATTTCTTTTTTTTTTGGATAAAAGTTTTAAAAATTCATAGTTATTCCCATAAAATTTAATTTCTTGAAAATTATTTTGAAAAATTATATTTCTTTTAAAATTTGGATATTTGGGAGGGGATATAGCCTTTCCAACCTACCCCCTGCGGACCCCCTGAATATTATGCAAATTATTGGAGGGGAAAATAATTTTCGTCAACTTGTCAGATTTTTGAAATTAACTATTTTTGAGGGTTAAAAATATTTTTTTACGAAATATCAATATTTTTGTAATTATTATGCCATTTTTACATTGCTTTTTCTGTAACTGATAACATTTGAATTATTTTGCTATCCGTTGATAGAATTTGATCAAAATTCAAATATCACTCATTAAGGATAAATTTGAGATATTGTAACTCTCAGTACAAAGGAGACAGTAACAAAATGAACTGCAATTTTTATTACATTGTTCATTCTTCATTGTTATTTTATATAATTGTTCGATTATAATACTGATCCCAGATCTAAAATATAAATCTTGTGACATCTTAATCATGGTGCTCTAGATACCTGGAATAAATACGTCATTTGTCCTTTTCCCAAATGAGTACTTTTTTCTTTTATAATATATAGTAATATGTCAGAGTAAAATTGGGCCAAATATATTGTGTTTAACATTTTAATAAAATGTTAAAATTATAAAAAAATTAATATATATATAATATATATTTTTATGTTTATTTCCAAAGAGTAACCAAGGAAAAATGTATCTAAATACAAATTATGCACCGAGAACTATTAGTACATGAAGTACATAATCATAGGTGTCCGCACAGTTATATTATTTATTTGGTTTAAAAAAAATCCAAAATTTTTATAATTTTTTTGAAGAAAAATTGAAAAATTAAATTTCAAATAGGATTTTTTTTGCAAAAAAATCAAAAATCTATAGCTATTTTCAAAAAATTAAAACACTATAGAGACAAGAATATATATCCCTTTATAGACAATTAATTTTATTTCTTTTAATTTTATAAATATGCCTAAATAATGGGGGTCTATTAAAATCTGAACATTTACTAATTCAATAATTAATAGAGCTTTAGTAATTGTAGTTAATTAATATTTCAATATATTTAAGCTTTAACGATTAGTTAAAGATTAAAACAAATCTGAGCTTAGAGCTTACGTACAAGTCGAGAAAATCACACCTGAACGCGATTTCCATTCGTGCACTACAAGTAGTTGGATGTCTCCTGTAACAGGCAGGGTTAGAAAAGCAGTTCCAGACAATCTCCTTAAGTCCATAACGGATCATACAAGAGATCTTGGAGTTTCCCGCCAGACTGTCCTGATAGCTATCAAAAAAGGGGTTGGGAACAGGCTATTGAGGATGGAGAGGCCACTTTTGACACCAGCAATGAAAGAAACCCATCTGCCCTGTTAATACGACTCTTTAGAATGAGTATTTGAGTTCTTTTGAACTCTTTGTTGGCAATTTTGGTCCCACTAAAGTCCTGATGCCAACCCCCTCGACTACACCTTTTGGGTACATGTCGAAGGGAAGGCATCTAGTCATCTAAACACCAAGGCCCACAAAACCACTGTCAGTTAGCACTTGGAAACCAAGACAGAGGATTACATCCACAGCGGATTTTTGGCCTTCCACCACTCCCTGGAAGCTATCATTGCTGCTAAGGGAGGTTGTGTTAATGATTAAGAGAGGTCAGACAACATCTATTTAGAGAATTAATTTTGTTGAAATTCTATTGCTAATTAATAACTTATATCTTGTTGAAGTTTGAAATTCAAAGTGTTCAGATTTTAATGGACCACTTGGTATACTATTATATTCTAAGCTCGTTACACATTTATATATAAAAGAGAGGGAAACCGCGTTTTCCCGTAATAATTCAAGTCTACAATGTTCTTCTAGCGTCACACTTTTACTCCTTTTTAGTTAGAGTGTTTCACATTATACGTATATATGTATATAATAGTTATTGTCGTCATTTTCGTGGTAGTGGTGTAAGTAAGTATTGTGTAGTCAGTGTACAACACTTATGGAAAATGAGAGTGGTGTATGTAGGTTGTTAGGCCGGTTTGTTTTTAAACTTTTTCGAATTTTAATTATGGCTAGTTTGGAAAAGATGTCATGTGGTAAAAAACTAACCATTTCGAAATTTCATTGTTCTATGATGTCCTTTTTAGGTCACCAACCATATTAATCAAAGTTTGAATAAAGGGAAAACTTATTAATTTGACAAATAAAGATTAAACAAATACTTTTTTCTTTAATTTGCATAAAATCATTTTGATAGACTTTGTTTTTAACTATAAAAAGTATTGACAAATTTTTGTTGCAACATTATTTTAGCATAAACATATTTTGATCTTTTCTCTATAAAAATGTACAAAATAAAATGCGCGCTATGCACAGGTCATCCCAATTTCCTTTAGTGATTTTCTCTTTCTGTGCCATGGGTTGACTTTAGAAAAATAATTTATAAAATATTTTTTGTAAGTTAGAAAAATTTAAATACAAATTATTTTTATGCAAAGTTAAGAATAATGCTTTATTAAAATAATTATTGCCTAATTTGTGTTTTTACGAACCTTGAATGAGATGTGTGACCTAAAGATGAAAATTTTTGCGGAAATTACTTTCTACTACATGTCAACTTTTCCGGGACTAACTATAAATGGAAAGGGTTCAGAAACAAACCGCTATAATGTTGGTAAATAATGAACTATTATGCAAAGGAATTAACCTTATTAATCAAGTTGTTGGGAGTAAGTAACATAGATAGATGCTATTAGTTAATAATTACTATCTATGAAGTAAGATCAGGGAAGCGAGGAAGTAAGTAACAGCATTAATTTATTATAATTATTAAATACCCATGAAGGAGTATTATTATATAGGTAAGAAAGTAAGAGAGAGAGAGAGAAAGAAAGAGAAAATGGAAGCACGTGATATGTTTAGTTATTTAACTCACAACAAATGTAGAAAAAAAAGTGAAAATGTATCGTTGATAGCGTATACACATATATGTATGTAATAATTGTTTAAAGAGACTCTTTCAAATCTCTTTTTTTTTTTTACATGACTTTGAGATAATCAATGGTCTGAATATAATAGAGTACCTACTATGTAGGGTTATCTCTCCCGGGGAGTCTGTGTTTCAGGGCTTTTTAAAAATACCATAAATTCCTGGAAAACCTTGCATTTAATTATTTTATAGAATAAGCATCTTTTTCTATTGAATGAAAAGTTGAATATAAAGGGTTGATCTTAATCTGTGGTACACATTTTATTATTTTCAATCCGGAATTAAATTGGTGCAAAATCACGAAGGAGGACAACAAAACATCTTGTTTCTAAACAAGGCAAGGCTGAAGGTTGGAAAGAGCAAAAAAGATTCTAAACTCTCTTTAGGGCAAACAAAATTTGGACAACGTTTTGCCATTTTCTGGTGAATTTTTTTTTCACCGATGATGCCACCGTGAATAATCAGAACAGCCGCTACATCAAAACCGAATTAATGTCTCAGCTTCAGTGAGACATATCTTCAGAAGAAGGCAAAGTATGCCCTCCTATTTTTGTGAACAGGAAGGAGCTGCTCAATGCAGTGCCCAGTCTCTAGAGGATTCAATCAAGAAGGAGTCTGACTACATATTCAAGGTCTACAAGAGATTAAAGGGCCTCGTGCTGAGGCATTTATTAGAGTTGAGGCCTCACATATTGAATAAAAGTTATGCAAAACACTTTTTCTCAGATTATTTCGGTAAATAAATGTCCTCACAAAACCTCTTTTATTCTTGAAAAATTGGAAAAAATAAAATGTGTACCACACAATAAGATCTACTCTGTATATTAGAGTTACATATAGGTATACAACAAGTGAGGAAGCAAAGACAACATGATCAATGTGGTCCCAAATATAATGAACTATGGGGGATTTTTTTTGTCCGCAAAGGGTGTTTAGTATTCTTGAAACTAACTCTATAGCCAACTATGTAAGCCCTCCTTTTTAACAGAATTCTGCAAAGGCGGAAAAAATATGTCATGAAGGAAAATGTAACAAATTATAAAGTGACGTCATCTATAGTGTCTTAAAAAGTCACATCTTGTGTGGAAAAAGGATTCCACATAGACTATGAATCTGCTAAAGCTAATAAACATATTTCGTCAATTGATTAATAGATTGGGATTACCAAACATGCCTTTTCTTAGAAAACTATCCGAAAATCCGTGAACTTTTTTTTAAATTCATATATTGTTCGGGTTATTAATAATGTAAATTATTGTGATTTTCTTTCGATTTCAAATAAAAAAAATATTTTGTAGTTTATAAAAACAACTGCAGAAATTATGGTATCTTAACTTTGTTAATGTGAAAATGTTTGGACCTGCGAGAGGTAGGGGTTTTTACCCCTGAAGTTGCCATTTAACCTTTATTGTTCTCTATTTTTTTGTTCTTTTTTTTTTAACAATACAGATTATTGAAGATTCTCTAAAGATATGCAAGATTTTTACAGTTTATGTTGCTGTGGTGCCACTTATGTACCATGCGCCTACCCAAGAACAAGGCAACTATAAAAACAAAAAATGAACATATAATTTAACTTTACCTTCGAACGTCTAGGAATGAATTAATGTTGAATAATTATCAACTATAAAGTATAACATTTAGGTTTTCTTCTTAATATAAAAAAAAAAAAAAAATACTGAAATTTTTAACAGTATTTATCATTTACTGACATATTCCGGAATGACCAGAAATCTCGAAATTCTCCCGGGATCTGATTAAAAAGTAATTTCCCGGGAAATGAAGAATCCTTCATACATATGTAAGTATTTGTAAAAAAAATCACTTTGATGGATGATATTGCTCTAAATGTAGTGCTTAGATATTTTACATTGATATTATAATCGTGATAACACAACCCCCTCCCCTCACTCAAAAAAGGGTTGGAAAGAGGCGTTTGCAATTATGTAGGTAGCTACGTGGAAGCGTAAGGGAAAAAGCTCTCTTTTTTGCACCAAAAGAAAGTGAGTTTTTCTTGCGATCATCAAGGTCGGGAAATAAAGTGAGATAAGTCACATCGCTATCCCATTGTCTACTTGAAATGTAACAATATTATTACAAAACTAGGGTAAATACTATGCATATATGACTTTAATTCCGGTTTGATGATTCATTCTGGGCTTGTGTGTACTTATAAGAAATGCTCTTAAAATTGAATGCTTACCCACTGTTTTTCCCGTTGAAATAACGCTGAATCCAGATATAAGAACAGATACAAAGTTCACTGTACGAAATGGTGAGGGAGCTCTTCGGTCCAAAAGCCCAATCACTTTTGGCAACGGAAATCTATAGTATCCCTCATCATCAAAAAGCCCCATCCCTGCTTGCCGAAGAACTCGAGAGGAACGTCCAAATTGCGAATTTGTTGGAGTTCGTCCTTTACCTCTCGAACGTTTGACTACAGAGTCATCACCCTGATGTCGGGATGCACGTTTACTCTCTGATGGGATCCGACCTTTTCCACGAAAATGTTGACTGATAAACTGGGGACTTGAATCAAAATTGACACTCTCAAAGTCATCATCCTCAAAAAACATTTGGTAGTCTTCTGGTTTGTAGGTTGTCGTTGAGATTTCATCAAAGTACATGGAAGGATAATCATCCTCGGCGTTACCATAATAGTAGTATTCGTAGAAATCCACAACAGAATCAGGAGATTTTGTGGTAGTTGTTGTCGTAGTGGGAGTGGTCGTCGTCGTAGTGGTTGTTGTAGTGGTGGTTGTAGTTGTAGTGGTGGTTGTTGTAGTTGTGGTAGTTGTAGTGGTGGTTGTAGTTGTGGTAGTTGTAGTGGTGGTTGTTGTAGTGGTGGTTGTAGTAGTGGTAGTTGTAGTGGTGGTTGTAGTAGTGGTAGTTGTAGTGGTGGTTGTAGTAGTGGTAGTCGTAGTTGTTGTCGTTGTAGTAGTTGTCGTAGTAGTAGTAGTCGTTGTCGTAGTGGTTGTTGTGGGGGTGGTTGTAGTAGTGGTAGTAGTAGTTGTTGTCGTTGTAGTAGTTGTCGTAGTAGTAGTAGGTTGTCGTAGTGGTTGTTGTGGTGGTGTAGTAGTAGTTGTAGTGGTGGTGGTTGTTGTAGTAGTTGTTGTGGTGGTAGTAGTAGTTGTTGTGGTGGTCGTAGTAGTTGTTGTGGTGGTTGTTGTAGTTGTTGTGGTTGTAGTAGTTGGTGTGGGTGTAGTAGTTGTTGTGGTGGTCGTAGTAGTTGTTGTGGTTGTAGTGGTTGTTGTAGTGGTTGTTGAAGTGGTAGGTGGACTATTAGTTGTCGTTGTGGTGGTTGTAGTACTTGCCGTTGTAGTGGTGGTTGATGTGGTGGTAGTAGAAGGACTGAGAGTTGTCGGTATCGGATTTTGCGGTAAAAAGGTTTGAAATCCATCGACAGATGAACCACTGTTACTTCCTCCAGAAAACTGAGTTGTGGGTCGGGGATTTTGTGTTACAAATGTCTGAAATCCATCGATAGATAAACCACCATTGTCTCCACCAGAAAACGGAGTTGTGGGTCCCAGATTTTGCGGTATAAAAGTTTGAAATACATTGTTAGATGACCCGTCGTTGTTTATCCCAGAAGACTGTGTTGTAGGTCGTGGATTTTGCGGTATAAAAGTTTGAAATCCATCGTCGGATGACCCGTCGTTGTTTACCCCAGAAGACTGTGTTGTGGGCCGTGGATTATGCGGCACAAAAGTTTGAAACTCATTGACAGATGATCCCCCGTTGCCTTCACCAGAAAACTGTGTTGTGGGTTGTGGATTTTGCGGTACAAAAGTTTGAAATCCGTTGACAGATGAACCCCCGTTGCCTTCACCAGAAAACTGTGTTGTGGGTTGTGGATTTTGCGGTACAAAAGTTTGAAATCCGTTGACAGATGAACCGTCATTGTTTACTCCAGAAAACTGAGTAGTGGGGTTTAGATTTTGTGGTACAAAGGCTTGAAATCCATCAACAGTTAATCCACCGTTGCCTCCACCAGGAAACTGAGTTGTGGGTTGTGGATTTTGTGGTATAAAAGTTTGAAATACATTGACAGATGAACCGTCAATATTTACTCCAGAAAACTGAGTAGTGGGATGTAGATTTTGTGGTTCAGAGTTTTGAAATTCATTGCTTAATAATTCGCTACTGTCTCCTCCCGAAAACTGAGTTGTTATTACTGGAGGATTAAAAATAAAGGATGGAGGAGTCACTGTTATAAAAATAACGTCATTATCCAAAGTTGTTTGGGAAGGTGCCTCCGCACTTGGACTACTAGTAACACTTCCTTGAAACTCGTTTACTCCGAGGATTCCAGTTGAAAGAGAGCCCATAGATGAGCCAATGATTTGAGAGTCTTTTTGAATTAAAATGGCAACACATCTTCCATACAACTCGTCAAAGCGGATTACATCACTCACATCCGCCTCTACAACTCCAGCAAATCGAATAGCGCCTATAAATTTGACTTTGATTTCTCCTTCTTCCGAGAGTAAATAATCACAATTGGTTCTTCCATCTACGAGATAGATAGAAGGCAAAAGTCTCGTATCCTTATCTGTCCCATCAATATTTTCAAATAAAGATTCTGTATCAGTCTTTACCGTGCAATGCAATTTACAATTACCAGCATTGGTTTTATGGAAGACTATTCTAGTTTCGATATCTGACTCATGAGTTGTCATAATATACTCAATGCTCTCAACAAAGTCTGCAGTGTTGTCATCGGCTAAGACTTCAGACACTTCTAACTCGTCACCCTCAAGAATTTCAATATCGTTTTGAGTCGTTGTCTCAACAAAGGGAGCCGTTGTTCCTTTTAAATTCCCTTTAGAAAATCCCTCGATAGAAGAAGCTGCATTATCAAGAGCTCCAAGAAGGGTATTGATTGTTTCTGCACTTAACTTGGTCGCAAATTCCTCTGCACCTGAGATGGTCGGACTAGAGGTGGTTGTTAGAGTGAAATTTATAAGCTTTTCTGAACTTTGCCGGCTCTCTCTATCATCACCCCAAATCATGTTCCTAAAACCTGAGGTCCAATCAGGGATTCCTAAAGATTTTTCCATTCTCCATAGGGAATCGAAGCCCCAAGGATCGACTCCCGGTAGCCAAATGATGAACATTTGTAGTATGATAAGTAATGTCCAAGATCCCTTCATTTGTCTCACTTTCTTTGATATTTGAAGCAATAAAGTTTATTTTATCTCACTATTTGGAAGTTAAGATCCTCTTAGTTTTTAAAAAAGAAATATTCAATATAGTATTGGAGCTATAAAGTTCTTAGACAAAGTATATCTTACATTTTTGTTGTCCCAAATATATATATTAACTAACACAACACACAAAAGTTCAAAGATATTATTAAAGTCTATAAAATGTAGTTAAGAATTATGACTTAATATTTTTTTTAAATAACTCTGTGGAAGTTCTCTTCACATCTACACATATCATTCTAAACAAAAAAAAATTAAATGTGAGACACAATATTTTTGAAAACATATTTTCCCGAAAAAAAGTAAATATAATAATTATTTTAACCCCCTTGTAAGGCGTGCGCATTTATGGAAAAAGTATAAAAAAAAAAGATTATTATTCACCACTTTTCTAAAAGTCTTTGGATTAATCCTTGATTTTATAGAACTACTATGTGACGAATATATATAAGTGTCGGACAAAAAGAGAGGGCTTTTATATGCGTACGTACATATGATAGTTACAAGGAATGAGTGACGCACGGAATCCTTCAGGTGTGTGGTGTGATTAGATTATTTTCCGCACTCCTTCTCTACTGCAACATGTCTTGACTATTCTGTATTGTATACAATATATTATAATAATAGCTCCATAAACCCCTGACTTTTAAAAGAAAAGTACTTTAAACATATTATATGATAATTTATTCAAATTATAAAAGTCAAAAATGTATTATTTTTTTATCAGTCGGAGTTTCACTATAGTAAAGTTTTTCGTTTCTATATACTTTAAATAAATTAAGGAACCAAGTGAAAAGAATAACACATACGCTTGTAGCACTGATAATCTCAACTAGTTTGTTATATTCGCTGAAGTAATTATTCAGACCATTTGGATTATTTTGTACAAAAAACTTTTGTTTTTATTTATGTAAATATAGTGAACCGACTGATACGGGTCATTTGAGGAGAAATGCCGATATATCGGTCGATTTTTTTTGTTGCAGATCAAATGAAACCTTGAAATTTTTTAATAAATATTTAGATGAAAAGTAGGTTTGCACCCTTTCAAAATTTTACCATTCAATTATTTTTTTGCCAGTAATCTTTATTAATAGTCAAAATCAACAAATCAAAATTAATTACAAAAAAAAAAAATCTTCCTTAAGGTCAACATAGGAAGTCACTTAATCTTTTGAAGTACAAAATTGTTTCTTCCCTTTGAAGAATTTAACTAGAGTGAATGCATGGAGGTCGTGTAGTTCGTAGTTGATTACTAACGACGCCCTTCGACGCCCCTTAGAAAACAAAAAGTATTTTTGTAAAGAAAATTTGTAAAAAAAAGGAAAAGATGATTACGTTGTCTTTGTGTCGCCATTTTGTTTTAGCTTTTGTCTTTGAGTGTCTGAAAGAAATGAACGACTAAATGAATGCCGTTCAAGGTTTGCTTACGTTAATAGGTCATTTTTTTTCGCTAAGGCACTGAAACGTTCAAAAATGAATATAATGCATGCTTCTTTTCCTACTCAATATTTAAACCTGATCAAACCCCCATCATTTCAATTTTGCCAACTCTATATTTTCCTAATCAAAGTAGCTTATTTGGAAATATTTTTGTATTAAGTGGAGTCGATTGAGTGGAGTCAAGTCGAGTTTGAAAAGATAGACTATAGGTCTAATAAAAAAAAAGATTAAGCAGCTGTACATGTTCATATCCAATAAATGTTTTGAAAAAAATATAAATAATTTATATATATTTGGATTTGAATGATTAATTTTGTTTATATCAGCCATTTATAAATAAGTGATACTTAAACATGATAAAAAATCAATATTCCTGTCAGATATATAGATTAAGAACTATGTTCTATAATATAAAAAATACTTGGACTTGCTTGGATTACCAATTTACTCTTGATAGTGAGTAATATATCTCCAATATTAGAATCATTAGTCACAATAAACATATAATTAATAAATAAAAGAAAAAACAACAATATTTATTGCCAAACATTAACGTTAAATATTGGAAATTTTATCGTATGTGATAATGTTTGATTTTCATTTATAAATGATTTCTGTTAAGATCGGGAAATAAAATAGGATTTATAGAGATTTGAAGCAAATATTTTGGTACTTAAAAGCATAATCATTGAGGTTTAGCAATTAAAGACCGAACTGACTAGGGTATTTATTAAATTAAAAATCGACTCAAAGCCACAGCTGAGTCATAAAACTAAAGTCTTAAGTCGAGTTGATAATTTCTCGAGTCGACACAAAACTATTATTAAACATCCTAGACTTTTTTATTAATACTTTTATGATTTTTTTTTTTAATAAATGTTAATTTCCAGACCATTTTTAATAATAAAGTCCATCATTTAGGTAGGAAATACCAGAGACATGTGCAACACTTTTTTCTTCTAATTTTTATTCAGATCATACATGTAAACATATACATACTAGCAAAGATTTACCCGGCGTTGCTCTGCCTAAGGACGGAGAGGGAAATCACATAGAAAATGGTCAAATTTATTGAAAAAATTAAAACAATATTCAGAAAATACTTCTATATACTAATAATTATAATATGAATGTTTCGTTGTTGTCGAAAAAGATCCTGATAGTTCTCATTCTCTTGGATCCTTTACACTATATCAATCTGGTAAAGTAAGGTAAAATGCTTATTTTTGTAAATGTAACGCAAATCCTCATATTAATTTATTTTATATAATTTTTATGTTTTGTCAATGTCTGTTTTTTCTGTATCTGTATATATATATAAAGCGAATGTATATATTCTAGGATGGGGGTTTGAAACCCATTAACCAATTTGTCAAAATTAGGGATGTAATGGGTTATACTGTTTTTTAAAAAAGAGTGAAGATTTGAGTCTGTTATCAGTGACCTGTTCTTTGATTTGTTAATTTTGACTATTAATAAAGCTTACTGCCATATGTACGTTGATGCAAATACCATAAGCATTTTTCTTGTAAAGTTATAAAGAGAGTAGGAACTGTATGAACAGACAGTACCCTCTTCTACCTTATATAAGCTTTTTATTCTTGGGCGTCAGTAGATTTTCAAATTTTTCATTTGCTGGAATTTCATCGTTATTAAGGGTTGTAAATTTTATCAGAATAATCTCAAATCTACGTTGTTTAAGTATATTAGTAAAATGATTTAATTAAGTTTTAATCATTTTTAACATTATTTACTACAGGCTTTCATGGCCCACTTAGAAAATAGTCACAGGCCACATTCAACTCGGGGGCCTTAAACGACTATTAAGAACATAAAAAAATTGAGAAACAACGCGTCTACGAAGCACAAAAGTTATCTTCAATGCTAATTAAATTATTTGGAGAATGCAAACTGACCATCCAAGTGAAAATTTAAAATTCATTTGTAGGAAAAATATATATATAAAAAAGATAAAAGAAAGCTAAGCGGGAATGAGAGAAAAGACAATATGTCTTTACATATTATAATTACATATAAAAATTTAATTATATTTACTAGTCAAGCATATTTGGAGACGGGGAGGGGGATAGCTCAAAATATGTTTTTTTGGGAAATGAACGCAACAGACGCATAAGTTTCCAAATTGGGACGCCCCTGCTAATACAACATAAATACATTCTCTTCTGGTTAATACATTTTAACGTCATAATTAATTTTGAAAGACAATATTCAAAGGCACCAACACATATCGACCTCTAGAAGGTAGGGGTTGGTCTTACAGTGGGATTTTAATATTAAAATTTAATATTTGGTAGAAATATAACTTTACAAGTCTTCCATCCAAACTCAGAAGGGTAAGCGACGGTCCCAGGCAAAACTTCATTGTTTAAGTCATCTTTTTAAGAGGCAAATTTCAAGATTCCTAGACCTATTATTTTTCGAAATTGTTTGTAAATATTACCTCTTAATAAATACTTATTTAAGATTGTCATAAAAGACACCTTTTTTAATTCCCATAAATCATTATTATCTCAAGAAAAGTTTTTTTTATATCAAGAAACTGAATAATTTACGAAGTGACTAAAATACGACCTATGTATAATATAAGACATAGTTATTCATTTGAAAAAGATGAATAAAATACTAATTTTACATAAGTACATAATAATAAGATCAATCTTAAAAGTTGTGAATTAAATACCAATTTTACATAAATAAAAATGGATTAATTATGCTATCAAGTGTTGCAAAATAAATATAGGTAATATTATATTACGAGTAGGTATATCACATCCTATCTACTCTTGAAATAGTCCTGTAAAACCCATTCGAAATCGCTTGAACACGTTCTTGATAATATATAGACCAATTGTGGAGGTATCCCAGAAGACAAATTATCCCCCCTCAAAAATTGGCCATTTCTTGAATCCTCTAAGATCTACAAGGCCAATTTCATTTTCATACATAATTTTCGTTTTAAACGTAATAGGGATAAAGTACCTCCTGAGTTCTAGTGTACTCAGGGTCAACTCCCCAAAGATCAAGAATCGTGAAATTATAAAAATATGACAGATTTTTCCTCTCGACTTAAGTTTCAGCCGGATAGATTTTACTATATGATTACAAAATACAACTAATTTTTGAATCAGTTAATATCAGGGGGTCCGTTAAAATCTGAACACTTACTAACTCAATAATTAATAAAGGTTGAGCCATAAAAATTAATTTATATATTAAAGCATAAAAGATTACTTACAAAACGAAATAATTTGAGCTTTTCAGCTTAAATACAAGTCGAAAAAAAGACACTTACACGTGATCGACTAATTTCCATTCGTGCATTTGGGCGTCTCTAGGACCAACATCAGCCCGTCTGAAACATTGGAGAGGATAAAAAGTTCTGTCAGAAAGGCCAAAGTACCAGGAAGAGTTCAAGAAAACAGCTTAGACCAATCTCCTCATATCCACGAGGGCCCATGCAAGTGATCTCGGCGTTTCACACTAGACTGTCCAGAGAGCTATCAAAAAGGGGGTGGAAGGAACCTTGTGAGGTTGAAAAGGCCACTTTTGACAACAGTGATGAAAGAAACCCATCTCCTCCGTTGTAAGCCTCTTTAATATAAGTCTTATGAACTCTTTTTTTGCACTTTTGACTCCTTAAAGGCCTGATTCATTCGACCTCGATTACACCTTTTGGTTACATGTTGAGAGGAAGGGTTTCAGGGTTCGTCCTACAAACACCAAGGCCCTCAAAGCCACTGTCAGCCAGCACTAAGCCTCCATGATAGAGGACTACATTTGCAACCGGTGCCAGGCCTTCCCTCACCACTTGGAAAACCATCATTGCCACTTAGGGCGGCTACATTAAGGATTCAGAGAAACCATATATATATTTATAGTATTAATTTTGTTGAAATTTTATAATTAAATTAGTAAATTATATCTTGTTGAAGTTTAAAGTTCAAAGTTTTTAGATTTGAAATGAACCACTTGGTATCACAAAATCAACTTCATCCGGATGTCAAGATCCAACCCGAAGTCTGCTCTTTTAATTGAAGTACAAACTGATGTAGTATGTTTTATGGTTTTAAAGAAATAACCATTTTTCGAAGTCAGGTAAATTTTCCGCGTTTTTTTAAACACACTGTAATCCCTACCTTGAAGGAAGAAACAAAAATAAAAATTTATAATTGAAGCCTGAATATTTTGTATGACTGTAAATTTATATCCAATTATTTGTCTCTTACTTCTGTAATCAATAATTAAATCATCATTACTGCTGGTTGCCTTCAGCAAAGATTTGATTTGATTTTAATTTATTCTAGATAATATCCATAGATTATAAATATTAATTAAAGTCACATTATGGCATGATTTTGAGGAGGATGAGAAAGGGCATACAGATGTTTTCCATTTGTGGCATATGAGTCCTTCTTAGCCATAGATCGTGAATTGATTAATTAGGGATCTTCAACAAAAAAGAGGGAAACTTTCAATCATGGAAAATGTGTGGTAAAAAGAAAGGAGCGGAGCAACAACATATGGATGCTGTTTGTGGCCAAATACGGGGCCGATAACTGATCATTATTAATCAATTACATACATGGATTAATGATGGAGACTTATTCGAAATTGGTGCATCATCATAATGCACTTTCATTGGTCATTACATATAATTGTTTGTTAACATATGTCGTATCAATTTTATGTATGTATGTAAGTAATTAGGGAATTCAACGGGAAAGGAAAAATAAGAGAAAATAAGACGTGAAAATCTCTTTCTGTACCTATGTCCAAATCATTGTTAATGTTGATTCCTTAATGAAAAATAGCGGTAATGCCGTTTTTGATAAATTTAAAGAAAAATCAATATGGTGTTGCTCAAAGAAAAGAAAAGGAAGAAAATATGTTGCAAATACTTCCTTTAATCTCAATGGCACACGAACAAGTGGTGAAGGGGTTATTCAAACGTAAGTTTGTAAATTCTATACACTTTTGGTACATATATTAGGTGTAATAAAAAAAAGATATATATTATTTTTAATAGATTTTTTAATTCAAGTATTCAAAGCAGGGCTTACATGACGGTCGGACTCGACAATTTCCAATATTTTATCCACCTTTTCGACAATTGACTGGAACGAAATCAATGAAGCCAAAATTTTCTGTGATTGGCTGCTGCAGTATTACAACATCAACACTATTCAAATTTTCAACCGCCTGGATGTGTTTTCGCCTTTATCGAAGAAAAATGGTAAAATATGGGATTTTTCTCTTTGCTGGTGTCCATCTTGGACTCACCCTCAAAAATACTGAGCCAAACAATCATTAAACTGTCTAAACAGCCATTTTTAGTATGAAATTTTATCGTTCTAACACCAGCTAGTGTAAACTAATCGCACTTATAAAATGCAAGATAGACATTACAAAAGCCATATATTGGTAAAATAATGGATTTATTTTTTTTATACACCTATGATATAGTTAATAAATAAGTATAGGGCAATAATCATCGAGGATGGGCCTCGATATTTCTTTGAGTAAAAGTATTAATCGGTTTATTAATTGTGAGTCATCCTTAGAATTTATACATCTAAGTATATCGTGGGTCTACAAAAAAATATAATATTACAATTTTTGAGATTGTTAGAGATTTCGAAATCAAGGTATTCATTACTATGTTACATTTAGCCTAAAGGAGGGGATAGTTGACCTGCAGGTAAGCTGACACACTTTAATTTTTGATTAAGTTGTTACAAATTGTTTCGGCACTTTGGTGGAATGTCTACCTTTTATTGTTGAATTAGCAAATATATTTTGAGCAAGATTAGTATACCTAATCCTGGGTTGTGAACATTTTCTGATTTTACAGCCTTGTAATAATTTTTCCACGTTTATATTTTTCTTTTGAAACACAAGTACTAACATTACTTCTTATACTATTTTCATTTAATAGAAATCAGATTATTTGTGTTAAATTGAAGGGTTAAATGGAGTGAATCCATAAGGTATTCAGTTAAATATTAGTGAATTAAGTCAAAGATCATGTGGGGTCATACTTATATGTATATAAAAGGGGAAAATAGAATCACATTTTAATTTTTAAATATTTAGTTGTTATTAAAGAACCTGTGCCTTAAATGTCTAAATATATAAAGAGTATCACAAATCAAGTAGTACATAGTTTTAGTTAAATCAAATTCTGTGCCAGCTATGCTTATAAAAGCTTTTACTTTCAACTTTTTTTTATCAATAATCCCTATTGTCTCAACTTTCCACAGGTTAAAAAACTACCATTAATAAAATTGATATTAAAGCTAAATCAGCATTTACTATGTTTTCAAATTGATGCTAAAAATTGCAAAGTGTTTGGAACTGAATAAAAAAATCATGTCTCAGTATTAATTCTATTTACAAGAGGAGTAACCGAAGAAAGGGTAAATGTCATGTCAAATAAGGTCAGTTTTAGTATACAAGTAATTATTGCGTACTAATGTTACGTTAAAAACTATTTTTCAAATATGTGCAGAATGGAGTAATAAAGATTAGCATGACATAAAAAAACGTGATTTTTATGGAAACAAGAAAAGAAAGTTCAAAACCAATTTGTTATTTGTATATATACAATATTTAGCTATATTCTAATCCAATATATCCTCCTTAACAAAGAATAATAGTCTCTACACCCTACTAACAAATTGACAGCTTTTGAAGATGAAGGCGGTGTACCTCACTGCCATGATGGCAGCTCGGAAATAATCCAAACTTGGATTAGAGGGGAGGCAGACATTATTCTTCAAGATACCTTAAACTATAAAGACAAGGTGATTAAGGTCAGGGATGAAGGAGGACCACATGGAGGACTACCAGAAGTCAGCCTATGGCTGATGTAGAAGTTCTTCTTGGCTGTATGGGGCAGTAATATACTTTTTGATGCTATAGGTAGTTCGGATGAAGATGCCAACGATCTGCACAGCCTTCTCGACAATGACATCGGCATGTAGGAGATTGCTCATGCTTTGCCTTTTTTGATGTTGCTCCTACATTTAACAGTTAGAGACATGGGATAAGAAACAATACTTGTTTCAGCCGCTGTTTGCTTACGTAATTAAATATCTTAACTAATAGTACCTCTTGCTACCTTAAGTTTTGGGGCCCCAAAATTGTAAATTTTCAGGGATTACTGCCAATACATGATCGAGTGATACCAATACGATAAAAATACTTTGAGGAAGCGGCTGACCTTGGCTTTAATTATCAGTAGGTAGTATTACCTTTTCTGATCGATATTGATAATACCAAAGTTTTTCTTTTAAATTTTTTGAATACAAATAATTATCTGTTCACAAATCAGTAAATAATTTTTTCCTAAGAAATATATAATTTTTGATTTGAATTATTTGAGTTTTTCTCTTTTAAACGTTTGTGCCAACTTTAGAGCAAGAAAATAATCCGTAATCCACATGAAAATACATATATTATCAGCAAAATGTTGTTTTAATTACTAATATGGACTTACATTTTTTATGGAATCATCCAATTCTGAGAACCTCAAAAAAAATTCTAAAAATCCCACATTTTATAGATTTTGGTTGAAAAGAAAAACAAGCCTTTTTTTTTTATTTGTTTTTTTTTTCTAGACAAAGAAGTTCATTTGAAGCGTAAATAATTGCTAAAAGTATAGAAAAACATCTGCAAATGTCTTTAAAAATAACAAAGACTTTACGTTTGTATTGAATACTCCTTGATGTCTAAGAAACGAAATGATATTTGAATATAATCAAATTAATAGTTACTAAAAATCCCTATCAAATGGCTAAATTTTTACTATTAGTTTTGTTTTTGATAAATTGAGGACGATAAAAGTGGGATAATTAGAGAAAATGTCTTATCATTGCAGGTATAAAAGCTAATTTGTTACCAACATTATGTAAATAAAAATGTATATTAACGTAATAACATGTTTGCACTAAAAAATATTAATATAAGTGACCTAATAAAATATAATATGGCTAGACGTAAATAGATTATTGATAGACAGTAAAAGTTTCAATCCTTTTATTTGTTGATCCTATTTTGACACTCAAAATAATGCACCTCAATAAAGAAGTATTTTCCTTTATCAAATTTCCTTAGATTATTTATTTCTTAATGAAAAAAAAGTTTCTATAGTCCATACTTAAAAAAATTATTTGTTAAAGCCCAAAAATGGCCGACTTAAACTATTATGATGTGACGTGAAAAAATTATATTTATTATTATAAATTTATAAATATTATTTTATAGATAATTGCAACTAATTCCCTTTTTTTCATTAAGTGGGAATGCAGTTCATTTAAAAACTTCCCTATTTACTTTTAAGTTTTGGAATTGTAGCCAAGTTGGTTGGACATCTATTTGTAATGGTATTTTTAATATTGTTCATTATGGCTATATATACTTGCAATTATCTATTAAATGAATTACTCTAAAAAAATAATCAAATTAATATTCTTTTAAAACACTAACTTTTCTAATTCAAATATACTGCTCCTTCATAGAAAATATTCTTATATAATTTTTTTTTTTTGGCCCTCAAGATACTCGACATAAACAATGCTAACGTTAAATGAAATGCTCTATAGGAGTGACCTATAGAGAATTAAACACATGGAGTTGACTAAGTGTGAGAACGATTGAGCAAAGATATTAAATGACAAAAAGGATTTAATATGACGTCACTTTTTTTTTTTTTTTTTTTTTTACATTAATAGTGACAGTTCCAAGTAGAGAAATGATATTCAACTCTGATTGTTTATTAAAAAGTTAACCAATCAATTTTTTTTCTTTAGCTCACGTTGAAATTATAATACAGCGGAAATAACATAATATAAAGTATTATCTTGACACACGAGTATAATTCGTTCCTAGACGGAGCTCGTAAGTCAAAGCAACTCGTTCTACAAGAAATAACTATTAAAAAAGCTTGATGCGGCTCTGGCGTCCACAACTAGCTTGTATCTCAATGTCTATATCTCGATACAAAGTCTTTGTCATAGTACGAAGACAAAACGTCGAACGTAAAAAATGTAAAACATACAATTTTATGTAGACTTTTCGACACAAAAAAATCAGTTATGGTACAAAAAAAAAATACAAAAAAAAAAAATCTAATAACATGATAAAATTGCAGCCAATTAGTGTATACTTACGTTTTCAAAATTCCATTATTCGCTTAACTGTACAGGGCGAGGACTAAAAAATTTTAGAAGGTAGTTTCAGTTCTGCATATTTTTGTTTTGTGCCATTTTGATGGCAAATTTGTCAAACAAAAGTTGATAATTTAACAATTTTCTACACTTTTTATTTATTATGTTCCCTTCCATTTTGAATTGTGGATTCAATACGGGGATGAACAGAAGAACAGCTGTCCTTGATGAAGTCCGAGGAGAAGTTTTTCCACTCCTCCGTGATCATGGCCTTCAGGGTATCGACATTCGGATGAGAAGTCTTGTTCGTCTTGCCTTCCAAGACACACCAAACAGCAAAGTTCAAGAGGTTATCGTAGGATGAGGACGTAGGTAAGAAGTCTCTCCCTGCAGAAATGATGCCCTTCTTGGGCATTTGGGCCGAAGCGCCGTCTTGTCTAATAACATAGTTATCCCTAGGGAACGTGCTCTTCAACCATGTCTAGAAATGGTATCTGAGGACCTTGTAGTAGACGTCCGTGTTGACTTTCTCGTTGGCCTTGAAGAAGTAGGGAGGTAACGTGCTGCCATCCGACGCCACGACGCCGAGGGACATGAATGTGATTGTTGTTTGGTCCTAAAGGTTCCTTTGATCTGAGCTCCTGATTCAGTCAAGAAAAAATCATTTATACTTTTTACTAACAGCGTCCACTGCTAAGATCTTTTTGTCGGAGATCAATTTGTACGCAGAGGGGATTGCAAGCCCTCTGCCGTTTCGCTTATTGCTCAAACATTTTTGATCACACAAAAACAAAACAAACATCAAATTATAGCTGTCTGTTAGCTCTTCTGAATCGTGTCCAATAGAAAATTGTCAGATTTTTAGAACTGAGGCTAGACGGCCTCGAAAAGGATACTAATTTTTGAGTTCTCATGATATATGTTTGTAGTAAATTTTAGGAACATTTAAGAGAAGAAATTGCCTTAAAATTAATTCAATATTATTTATTCCGTAAAATATATTCTTCTAAAATATAATGAATTTACAAATTGAAGTACCATTGCATTGGTGATTAATAATAATTCGATTTTTTCAAATTTCAGAGAAATAGTTTGACGTTTTGACCATTTTACATTTAATGTATTTTTACATCCGACGTTTTGTCGTTCTACGTTATGTCCGAGCATCCTTTTCCATTGATGACGTTCATTTATGCAGATTGAAAATTTTAATATACTACAGCCTTACTATGCCAAACTGCCAATCTAAATTCCTTTGTTGTCTCTATTTCTTTATTGGTCTATAGAACTACCCATCAAATATGTATGTAAGGAGTACAGAAAAGGAAGTGAAGTTTGCAAAAAAATGACATAAGTTGCAAATAAAAAGAAATAAAAAAATGAGAATTGTTCCCCCTCTATTTCCTATCTAAATAACTTACTATTAGAAAACTATTTAAATAATGACACATAGCAAATTGTTTGAATCTACCATCGTAAATAATTTGATACACATAGATATATGCTTATGGTTAATTGTTTTTAATTGCAAATTCTTTAAATTGTTACGAATTAGGGCTTTTTTTTTTAATGATAATGATTAAATGTATGTGAAAATACATATCTTTCTCTCTCTTAACAAAGTAGGAATATCAAACTTCTGGTGTATTATGTATACAAAACATAAAACAGAGGAGAAAATTTCTTAACAAATTCAACAATCTGTTCGTTTAATTATTATTATTATCGTTCATGTGGATATTTGCGAAAATTATGGTCAATACAAATTCATACTAAAAATGTGTATGAAGGATTATTCAATATGACGTTGGGAGCACTCATAAATATAAGCTAGTCACATTTATCTAGCATCTAAAGACAGTTATTCAGCAAAGTTTCATCCATTTTGGAGACGCTGTCGTTATGTAACAGTCACAGTTGATTTTAGTACTTTTTGTGAATAAAATTTCCGCATTTTTATTTATTTTTCAAAATAGTTTCCTTGTAACTTTACAAACTTCTCCCAGCAAATTTACAGACGGGACGGGGTACAGAGATGGAAAAATTTGTGGGGAGAAGTGTGTTGAGTTACAAGGAGACTAGGTTTAAAAAAGTCAAATTTATTTCAACAAAAACACTCTCATCTTCTCACTCAAACGACTCTTACATAACAACTGCTAGTCCAAAATGGCTGAAACTTTGGTGAGTAACTGCCAACAGATGCTAGATAGATGCGCCTAGCTGTTATTTACGAGTGTCGCCATCTTCACGTTGAGGTCAGAAACTTTTCTTGCTACTAAATATTATTGTTGTGTCGAATAGAGAGGATTGAATTGAATCGATAAATAAGAAAAGGAAAAAAGAGAGAAAAAATTGATATGGTACGCGTGTCCATTTATTAGTTCATATTAGTGTGATTCGGTATACCAGTATTATAGTCATACCAAGGTTCCTGATGCATAAAAAACGTTACTATAAGGTCTGTTTGATGTATACAAATCGCCCTAGGGCGCCCTTTATCCACTAAAAACCAAACAGGAACTCAAATTTTATATACTGTCGAAAAATTCAAATTATTCCGTGGAATCATTTTCTTGTAATATTATCTTTGCTTTGAGGTTTTATTCTTTGTATTTCATAATACTTACAATCATAACGATCATTTTATAATTCTATTTAGGTTTCTTGCAATAGTATACCCGTGCATCAGCAGACAAGACGTCAAACAGTCCCTATACTAAAATAATATTAGAACGGTATCATTTCTCCTTATTTTTTTTGACAATACTAATTTATATTCATTGATTTTTTTTATTGTAGTCATCTACGTATTGACAAATATCCTGCAGAACTTGCAGGTTGACCCGTGTATTTTAAACTCGCAGTTCCAAGAAAAATAAGTTCCTTCATTACTTTAAATATCTAATTTTATGAAAGGAGTCAAATTAGATCAAATGTAGCGGGCTAGGTTACAGAAGTCAAAAGATGAAGATGCCCTGGGCAGCCAGCACATCACTATTTCAGTGTGTATTACTTAATTACTTTTCAAGTACTATTGCAACATTTTATCCTTTTATGAGGACTAATGGGGTAATATTTTTTAGTATTTACTGGAAGAACGTGCAATGCATTACAAAATCGTAATGTATGTCCACATAATATATCTCCTCAGAGATGATTACAAAAACTTTATTAAATATTTTGATTAGTTTGAAAAATCACATTGGCACAGCAACGCCACAAAACTCAACATATAATTTGCTGAGGTTTAGTTATATACATCACAAAGCCAACTCAATATCGTATGAAATCTACTATATATTTTTTTAAATATGAAAATTTACTCACCATTGGAGTAAATTTGAAAAATCATTGTCTGAATTACAGTCTACCCGAGTCGATTATTGTCGAAGTCGACGCAACACTACTGAAGTCGAGAAATTTGTTATAAAGCAGTATGCACTATTATTTTTAATGAATTTACTATTTTGGTAAAATTATTATATAGCCTAAGTTTTGGACTAATATTTGCAAATGATTTTTTTAATGTTACTTTAATTAGTTGGATGGAGTTACACTGATTCAGTATAAGTAAACATTATAGTATTACAATTACTACATCTAACCCAGGAATCTTTTTGTGAAATCCATATACACACATACATTTCTCTAGGAATGACCTGGGATCGAACGCACATTGAGTTCAAGAGAATAATATCTCCAAAGTTTTGGACCAATATTTGCAAATGATTTTTTTTGGTTGTAATTTTAGTTAAATTGTTACAAAAGTTTTAAAGTTGTAATAGTTGTATTAAAACTTTTTTAGTTTTCTTTTTATTTTGATAAAATTAAACCAAAGTTAAGGTTTTTAATCCATATTTGGACTTGATTTCTCAATCTTTTGTAAAATGTGAGATTAAATTTTGTAATTTTTTTATCATTTTCTTTAAATTATTACATGTTTAAAGTTTTGAATCATTGTTTGCAGTAGTTTTCTTGTAATTTCCGTTAAAATTGTTACAAAATCAAAGTTTTAAAGCAATATTTGCACTATAATTTTGGTAGTTTTTCAATCATTTTAGTAAATTTATTACAAAAATTATATTTTTGTGTTATTACATATTCAAAAATTTTGACCAATATTTGCAATTGATTAGAAAAAATATAACTGGTCAAGTTTTTTCAAAAACAAAGTTTTGAAGCAATATTTGTTTTGATTTTTGTAATTTTATTACGATTTTAGTTAAATTATAATAAAATAAAAGTTTTTGAGCAATATTTGCTCTTGATTTTTCTATAAAAATTTCTTATCATTTTGCTACTATTATTACAAAATAAAATTTTGTGTTTTTCTATTTGTCTAAAGAAAAAAAACCTTCTTCTTGGTATGACGTATATTAATGTAATACATATTAAATTATTTGTTAATCTAATTTCTAAAGCATTGTTGATTTTTTGTTTATTTATGTACAAATCTTATTGTTATCAACATCTTTTGTTCTTTATTTATTTATTTCTATGTTCATAGACACATGATAGATCCATTCTTGGAAAATCCTATGGAAATATTACAAGAAAAAAATTACATTTGTATTTATACAAAAAGTACCTTTTTTTCGCAAATAAGTTCTATTTTACATCATTTCGAAATGATGATTTGCTCAAAAGTATGGATTTTTGTATTATTTAACTAACGACTTATCAATTATATCTATCAACCTTCAATATTTAGTGTATTTTGCAATGGTACTCCCCCCGCCTTTCCCTTATGAGATGCTCTTTCAAATTGTTCTACATACACATACGCTTAAAAGAGTTGATATAAATCACACACCTATAAATATTATACGATTTTTTTGTTTCTTATTCATTTGTCTTAATTAAGTCATTATCTTCAAATTAGTACATTGAAGAGTGAAAGTGAAATATGTATTCAGTGATTCATGGATAGTTTCATAGATAGAGTAGATTTTACCTTCAGGCATCTCCTATGTATGTTGAGATTGGAAAATCAGTCTCAGTATGAAAAGTGTCCAAGTATTCTTGTTGTTTTCTTTAAATGGCCACTGTTCATGTTCATTGAGATGTGCACAATATGTATTATTGTATAACCTTTTTCAAATCTTGCAATTAAATTAATGTATGGATTTTTTTGCAGACCTTGAAGTTTCGCCATATTGTTAGCCATAAAGGCTCTGGACTAGTGTTCAATTCAATAGCACCTTAACTGACGAAGAGAAGATCAAAAAATTGCAAGGCAAGTTGAGAAATTTTATTCATCAAAACCAAGTTTCTGGGAATTCAAGATCAGGAAAATGGCCGCCGAAATGAATTGGTAAGTCAGGGGCTCTCATCACCTTTGACATTGTATTTGGTGGGTTGAGACTAAGAATCTCATTATACAAGACCAGGAATTTAATTAATTAAGATCAAAACTTTGAAAAATTGGGACAAGAACAAGCCATAGTAGAGGCAACACCAGACCAATACAGGGTAGTAGAATTAAAAGTTTGTATATGATTTTTCAAATGAAATCTGATCTGATCTGAAGGCTCTAGGTATTCCCTCAGCTATGGAATACATCTTCTTGAGACTTTATTCCATAGGTAATATCTACTAAGATGGATTGAGAGAAAGACTTTGAGAACAGTTGGAAAAATCCCATTTCATGCTCGAGTGGACCAATAAATAATCAAATTTAGTTAGTTAAAAAACTTACAAAATGTTATATGTTATTGTATCTAAAAATACTCTTTCTGGGGCATAAGCTTAAAAGACACACCTCCCAGAATATAGACCTATAATTGAGTCTAAAGCAGTAGCAAGACAATGGAAATATTATGTTTTGGGAGTTCTTCTCTTCTAAGGTGGAATTACGACTTCAATACATCGAAAGGAGGATGGACAGGCTATGTACCGTGAAATCATATGGGGCAACGTCCTACCTTAGTGCAGGACCCTGAAAAAGGATCGTCTAATGGCTCTTCCAGCACGACAATGACTTATAATATCCGCCATGGCAACAGAGGAGTGGCTCAAGAAGAAGTAGATTCAGGTAATAGATGGCCCTAGTTAGTCTGTAGACCTCAACTCCGTAGAAAATCTTTATCAGTGGGCAAACTTACAAAATTGGCAAAGGATCAAATACTTATTGTTCCCACTGTATACACCAAGTGGTCCATTGAAATCATATAAAACATCAACAAGATATTAATTATTTATTAACTAAAGAATCTCAACAAATTCAATACTATGAATTTATGTGCATCTGAGATCTCTTAATCATTAACGTAGCCCTCCCCCCCCTTAGCGGCAATTATGACTTCCAAGCGGGTGGCGTAAGGCCTGACACACGCTATGCATGTAGTCTTCTGTTCCTCTGATATGGCATCCCAGTGTTGGTCCACACTGGCTTTGAGGGACTCGTGGTTTTCATGATGGGTACTGCAAGACTTCTCTTCGAAATGTTGTGGTCGAGGGGGTTGGCTTCTGGGTGTTGAGTGGCCAAAAGTGTGTTAAAAAAAAAGAGTTCAAAAGAGTCTTGCAACGGAGAAAATAGGATTTTTTCATTGTTGGTGTCAAAAATGATCTCTCCACCCTCACAAGGTTCTTTCCACCCTCTTTTTTGATAGCTCTCTGTACAGACTTGTGTGAATCCCCGTGATCTCCAACATGGGCTCTCGTGGACTTGGGAGGATTGCCCTGGGCTGTTTTCTTTAACTCCTCCGTATCCAATTTGGCCTTCTTGACAGAGCCCTTCTTCCTTTCCAACGTTTTGGACTTGCTGACGGGATAAAGGGTGGTTCTGGAGACACCCTACTACTTGGAGTGCACAACTTGAAGTTCGTAAATCACGTTCAAGTGTCATTTTCTCGATTTTGACGAAGCTAGAGGCTAAGGTTTGTTCTATTTTGTAACAAATTGTTAGCACTTTAATAAATCAAAATACGACCTTAATAAATTATTGAATTAGTAAGTGTTCAGATTTCAACGAAGTACCCGGTACATTCAAATCCGGATAAAGGAATCTGATATTTTTCAAAAAAATTGGCGCCAACTTACGATTTGTTATAAATAATGAAAAATCCTCATTAAAATTCTTTATTCTCAGGGATTTCTATAAAGCTAATAGCAAAAAAGAAAAGAAAATGTTGCTTCCATTTGGATTTTTTTCTTCATGCTTCTTTAATGCGAATTAAAAAATAATGTGTCTAGGAGAACCTTATTTATAAGTGTATTTTTTTATATACAGATTTAACTATATATATATTGAGCTTTTTATGCGTATCTCTTGATGTTCAATTGATGAAGTAATTTATATTTTTTACATAAAATGATTGTATGTTTTTGCGGCGAAAAGGCAACAATGACAGATGTTCTAGGGTTTTCTACTCTTTCTTCTTCTGCTTCTGTAAATTCATTTCATACTTTATGAGAAAACTTATATTACACATACATATATCTATAAGTTCCTACACAAAGAAGATCACAAAAATATGTGTGTATGTGTTTTTTCCCAAAGATAACGGTTAATAGCATTTCTACATTATAACTTAAAAAAGAAGAAAAGCTATAAAGACGTAATTACATATTATGTACCATTGTACAAACCATTCCTTTCTTGACTGCAGACCCCTGACTAGTGTTGTGTCGATCCTTATTTATTTAGTATAGTAGAGTCGTAGATCCGGTCCTATTACAGGGGATTCTGCAGGATAATACTTTGATAACGGCTTGGTTTTTGGATTTTTTTTTGAAAAAATAATATAGCAAAGTTTAACTCTAGTTGAAGTGATAGTTGTTGATCAAAAATGGGGAACATTATCCTTGATAAATCAGGGAAACTACAAATCTTTAAGCCATATTAAATCCTTAAAAAGTAGTGTGTATCTTGTTTTTAGTCATTTCAGAGGTCTAGCACGTGCTCACTACTCAATGATGTGCGTTTTTTAAGTTTGATCAAAGGTAGGAGATTTAGCAAAATGGACCCAAACTGAGGTGATAATTGTTGGAATAAAAAGGAGTATATCTTATGTACTTAAAAAATACTGTATAAATTGCTTCACATTATTTAAGGAGTCAAAGATGTGCTCAAACACTATCACATCAACTAGGGTTTAATTTTGCTATATTTGTTAAAATAGGGAAACTGCAAATCACTGAGTACATATTATTAGATTACTGTAACTAAAGATACTCTATGAAAAGAGGAGACCAGACGGTTGAAATAATATTGAAACAAAAAAAAAACATGTATGTAATTATGTTGACTAATTCACACACCCTCGACCAAAAAAATTAGTAGAGTATTAATTTTGTAGAGCACTTGGCGAATAAAACGATAATTTTTCTCTACAAAACTTACATCCCTAACAATAACAAAAATAGAAAGATAAATAAAGAGAAGTAAAAAATTTTTAACATATAAAAATTAAAGTTTTATTTGTCACTTCCTTATACAAATATATGTGCCATAAATTGTCAAAAACTGTGCAGGTCCACAATATTTGAAACTTAAAAACCATATACAACAAATAATGAAAATTACTATTTTTGACTCATAAGGATCATATTTGGATAGAAGCTTAAAAATGGCCGATTTCCACCAAAAAAATACTATTTTTGAATGTTTATTTAATTGGTCAGATGGAGTTACACTGATTAAGTACAAGTAAACGTTAGAGTATTATAATTACCCCATCTAACCTAGGTATTGCCTTTGAAGTCCATTTACATAATGTATATTTCCTTCTGTAGGAATGACCGAGACACGAACCTACGCAGATTGAGTTCAAGATAATAATTTTCCCCATCATTTACTAATATCATTTCAATTTCCCATTTTTTCAATTTTAAATGCACAATACCACTCAAAAAATGACCAGAGAGGTCTCAAACTTTATCAAAGTTAGTTTTTTTGGGCTTCAGCAGAAAAAGGATTTCTGCACGAGGAAAAAATATTATCTGGAAAACAAGACAGTCTACTATACATACATATATTATGTAGGGATATACAGTACACTCCCTCTACAACTATAAAAGTATGGATTTATTAGCTTCGAACACCTTTATGGAACCCCCTATGGTCATTTCTATGAGGAATGGGATATTCGTGATTTGTTAAGAAAGTCCATGAACATTGTTCGTTGTCTCACTGTGATGTAATTTTCTTAACAGAATACATAATAATAATAAATGTAACATTTAACATGATTTTTAATATATACATATTATTTTCTACTTTATATTCTTATTTTTTTGCATTGAGCAATTCCTATTAGTCACCAAATTGTAACTTTGTCCTTGTATCTTTTTAACCAAGTAACTTTTATTATATAATGATAATTCTACACATTTTTTTTATAAAAAGCAAATAAATTATGGAAAAATATATCCATATAGTATAGTAATTAATTAATTATTAAGTGAATGCAATTTTCACCTTCTCCACACTTTCCACAAAATGCCCATCCATATTATTGGGCTTTCCAAAAACAGAGATTTAACACGGGCCTTGGACCCAGATTCGAATTAACCAAGTACGTTATAAGTAAACTTGTATTACCTGGAACGATCCATGACCCCAACCGGCTTAAGATATTCGACATTTTATGTATCTTAAAAAAGATACAAGAAATTTGAGGGATTTTAAAAAGCCTATAGACTTGCTTTATAAAAATGGGACGGGTCCTGGATTATGCTCTGAAATATTCGGTTACGGTATAGGTAAATTTATAATATCCGTGATTCTAACAGGCCCTGGGTACTCGAACTGTTACGGATCTTAAAAAAGATTCGTCGGATTTTTCAGATCTTAAAAGCTTTAAGGTTTGCTCAATACTTAATCTTACTATAAAAAAAAAAAAAAAAGATATTATTTATAGCGAATATACCATCTCTTTTTATCTTGTTTAGTGTTTGAAGTACATCTACATAAACAGTTACATCACGAGATTACTCAAATGTTGTTTTAACAATAACTCTAATAATAACTAATAGTTATCTTGTAATTGTAATAACACTGGTTTATTTATTGTTTGGGCATCAGTAATACGTAACAACGTAGCATTAATCCGGTTCCTATTATATTTGTGTCCGAATTTTGAGTAAAATGTTTATTAAAATTGAGAAAAATATTCGATTAATTTTGATTTCAGATCTGGATGATAAAGTTCAAGTACCTAAAATTTGCCCGAATATTTACGTCTAAAGATCTTAGCCAACTTCGATCCGAAAAAATAATGTAAAGATCTATTCATGATTTTTGAAGTACTTTTGCGTTATAGTCTTGTATTTTCCAATTATAAGTTTTACAATGGTCGCCGTTAGAGAACTCAACACAAATTTTACAATATTTATGTTGTGAGGGGGTGTGAAATCTTAACTGCACTACTGATTTCGAATAACTTAGTTATCTTACTCATTGGATTTATCTGCATTAAATACATTTGTAAATTTTGATATCTAATCAGAGATGCCACTTATTTATCCCAAGACCTTGGGGGTATTGACGTTACGTTAGGTAGGATTTTTATCAAAATGTCGAAATCTTGGGGTTTGATACATGTAATAATTATTGATTACTTTCGTTTGATTATATTAATTACATCCTCAAACCTTGTTTATCTAAAGCGTTAAAAGTTTAATAGTCTTTTTTAATTCGTTCAGAACTCGTTTTTCATCTGATCTTAACTGCGGATAAATAATTTATTAAAAACAGCAGTGGAACATGTTCGAACTGGTAGCCTCCTACAACCTTCATAACGAGACTTGCATAGGGGAATCTTCATCAGCGATACAAATATGGGCTCAAAAGGCAGACAGATAGTGATTGTATCCACTTATCAGCAGATATGATTGAAGATGAAGAAGAATATAAAATTTAACTGATTCAAGGTGAATGTCAAATTGTATAAATATTCTGTAAAATATTTTTATAAAGATTTCAGTGTTGATCCTGGAGATTTTTAGTGGAGAATCTAGAAATATTATAAAGTTATAAGTAAACATAATAAAAATGTTTATTATTATCAACAGGTCCCAATACTCATTTAAAGTTATTACATTAAATATTTTTTGATTTATTTGCCTTTTTGTATGCCGATTTTTAGCACTAGTAATCAATTTAATGACGTCTCAAAAATAGATTTGCAAGATACTAATGAATAAATTGTCGATTTTTAATCTCATTAATGTTTAAGATGGCACTGTTGGAGTTTGGCAAAATAAATATCTTCATTTGATAAAAAATTAATTGTATTAAAGATATATTTAGTTTCATGATTTATTACTTCACTTATCAATGATTGTTTTTAAAATATACATTTAGAATCATACGACTCCGTTAATATTCAATATAATTTTAGAAAAAAAAATTAAATATGGAAGGAAAAATTGTAAACTCATGAAAAAAAAAAATAATAATAATAATTAAAAGTTTTTCAAATCATAAAATACATAAAGAAAAGTATCAGAAAATCTATAATTTTTTTTAAATATCCATTTGAAGTTAAGAAAAAGAAAAATAATGATACCAAGGAGAATAATTTTCAAAGCGCCCTCTATGTGAGTAACATATCTAAATAATATGTATCTACAAACAAACGCAAAAAGTTCAATGAAAATATAAAGAACTGACGTTTTTTTTTCAATGATGAATAGTAGAAGCAATATTTGGGATGTTTTTATCTTTGATAGCAAATTCATTTTTAATCCCGTTTTTCTACCTTTGAAGTTAAGTGATGTTATGATTCTTTATATTTTTTTTTTCTTTTTGATGCAAAATCATGTTCTTTTTCCCCCTAATCGTTATTATGTCTTTGTAAAATTCAAAATCAAAGAGTAGTTATTATTATTCTTCAGACTTCTTCCAAGGACGATCTCAAAATTACAATCTCAGACACTGGACCAAATTTAATCTTTTTACAATCGTGGGCTGATGGTTTAGGTCCCACGTGTTAAGATCATTAAAAAAAAAATTAAAAAGCTATTTTCTAGAAGATAAAGTGCATATTTTTTTAGATACAAAATATCTTAACATACGAGAATTTATAAGAAAAAAAAAATTAACTTTAAAGAATTAAAACTTGAAGTAGTCCTATATAATTTCTAATTCAATATGATGATAGTCAAATTCAAAATGAGGACTATTTAAATCAAAACGGAATAGTCAAATTCAAAATCGGAACAGTCAATTTCAAAATGGAATAGTTCAATTCGAAATAGGAATAGTTCAGTTTCAAGAGAAAATATTCAAACTCAAAATGAAAACAATCAAATTCAAAATATAATAATGCAGTTCAAAATTGATTTGTCCAATTCAAAATGGGAATAGTCCAGTTCAAAATTGAATAGGCCAATTCAAATTGAGATCAGTCCAATTCAAATAAGAATATTTGAACTTACTAAGGGTAGTCAAAAAATATTCTTATATAAATTGAAACTATTAAGGTACATATTTATATTTTGGAGTTGAAAAGTATAAAATAACTTATTATGTGTTTTTGAATTTAATTGATTAATTATTATACTTATATTTATATGGGGTCGTCTTTAGGATTTCTTTGCTAGATGGCAGTTCAAAATTTTGGACCTATATTAAAAAATAAATGAAATGACTTTTTAGAAAAAAGCCAAAAATATATTAATTATAAAGTATAGTGTAATTACTACATGTTAACAAAAAAATTGTTTGTGTATTCTTTGAAAAGTCATAACTCTAAATTTAAAGCAGCACTGACTTAAATTTAAATACATACTAGCGATAGTTTTTTGTTGTCCATTTTTGCATTGCAGCTACAATTATCCTAGTTGTTTTTCTTAAATTACTTAATTTCTATTTTGAACTTGAGTATTCTCATTTTGAGTTTTACTATTCCATTTTGAATTGGACTGTTCCATTTTGAACTGGACTCTTCCATTTTGAACTTGTTTATTCCATTTTGAATTTGGCTATTTTATTTTCAATAGGACTATTCCATTTTGAATTTGACTATTTTATTTTCAATAGGACTATTCCATTTTGAATTGGAAATGTTATAAATTCCGGATGTACATTTCTGACTAGCTTGTATTTATAAAAAAAATGTCATATGAATTTGCAAATTTTTGCTCATGATCCAACTCGTATCTAAAAAAAACCCGTATTTTAAAGGCTCCAGGTAATACCTTAAATACTTTTTTCATTTACATAGCAGTCTGTATTGCTTGGGGACATCTAACTTGTCTTATACGCAGTGGAGTGTTGGCAAATAAACTCAGAAGTAAAAAAAAAGTATTATTTGAATAATTTAAAATACATGTGATAATGCAAAAAATGAACACTATGCTGTACAAGTTAGAACTTGTACAGCCGGTACAAATTATGTTTTTGTCGATTTTTCCATCATTGAGAGATAACGACAACTATACCTGCAAAATCAAAAGACTTGGCCTCATCACTGTGTATCATAGACGTGCCATAATGGATGTTATTAAGCTCCATAACATTATAAGCAAAAAGATAATCATATCTCTCCCACCCTGGAGAATAAACAAAGATTTTCTCTATCAGGCAATGAAACTCTCCACTCACAACAATATCTACCTTCCAAAATCAATTATAGCACTTTTTCAGGATAGTTTATATTATAGATTGGCTAGGCTCTGGAATTCAATACCTCTATGCTTTCGTCTGGGAAGTGAGGCTGACTTCAAGCGATTTTAGGTAATTCTTTTTTTTGTGTGACATATTTATTTTATATGATATTTAAATTTTAGATTTTTTATAAGTCGACGGTTATAGGTTTTGACAATCGCCGCTGGTCAAAATAAATAAATACTAAAATATTATACAGGATGGGTTGGATGAAACTGGACAATTTTAACCAACATAAAAAGCTTAATCTAGAATAAGATGAACGAATTTGCATTTTATCAGTGTGAGATTACATGTTTTTTTTTTTGCGTAGCAAACGGTGGAGGGGATTGTTTTCATTAGACGTGGACTGATATATCGGGTGAAATCGGAAAAAGATATATCGTACATAATATCCAATATAGAAATTTTAATATTTGCTCTGACATTTGGTATGATGGAATCGGAAAGAAGGAGGAAATGGAAAAAAATTGATGCATGAATTAATGCATTTCTTATGACGTATGCACTTTTTAAAAAGAGTGCGACACAAAGTTTGCCTCCTTGGTCATTATATTAGGTAAAAAATCCTGCAACTTTATTTAACCAATTAAAGGAAAATAAAAATCCAAGATAAGATTTACTCATTACGAAGGCCTGTAAAATTTGTCTTTCGTAAAAATGATTCTCATTTTTTTAAAAAGGTTCTCTCGTGAACATTACTAAAACAGCATCAAATTAATGAGTCCTTATTTTATAACTCAAACATTTTTATTCATAAAAATTTGCCTATTACGAGTCTTGTCATTGAATAAGTACTAATAATTATTTAGATTTTTAAAAAATATTGTGTCCTTAGTATTTGAATCGTTTGACAAATGAAACAATCCAATTCTGACAAAACATAGTAAACTCTATCAGAGATAGGGGTAGATTTATAAATTATCGCTTTGTAAAATATTTTGTTATCAACCTGTAAAGTTTCCCATTATAGCTTAGGTGTTCTTGGGAAAAGGGACAGCGACATTGGGTTGATACATTTCCAGCAGATGTGCCAAATGGCTATAAGTATTTTTGATCTCGTAATGAGTAAATTATTGTTTGCAGAAAGTGATAAAATTAGATAAATGTATAATTATACATCTAAATATGTCGTTAATTATAATTTTTTGTACTATTTTCATTATAGGAATTCTTAATATGTGTTTCAGATTATCCAAATTTATGTAATCGACTCTCTACATTGATTTTTACAGTAAAAAAAGATGAGCAAAAGGTGACAGAGGAAGGAAGGTAAGTGTATGTTCAAAAGTGTCTGCCACGCATGGAGTTTCGAATATTAAATAAGTTTATAACTTATTAATTTCTTCTTTTTTTTTATGAGAAAAAATATATGAAATTCAGTAGAGCTCGCTTATGTATAATGACAACCTTTAAAATTGACAAAAATTAAATGTTCCGAGCTTTTATATTTTTAAATTGACTCGGATTTCGTGACATTTTTACATTTAATGAATTAAAAAAATTAAATATTCTTTAATAAAAATATGTATATGCATTAAAATAACATTTTTACAAATTATTTCCATAGTGCTTTGTTTCATATTTTCTAATATAATTTTTTGTACTTCTTTGTTTTGATATTTGATAAAGTAATGTCTACTTTGCAATTTAAAAGTTGCTACAGCATTTTTTTAGTTATAGCCATTTTATATTACTCTTTGTCCTCCTTTTCTTCGTGTATTATCTTTTTATCTTTAACCTCCACTAAGATATGTTCATTGCCAATCCACATTTCTGTGGCGATACCACCGTCATCTACAACAAATTACACTAATCTTGCTCTTCAATCTCCAAAAGAACATTGGCTTCATCTACTTCTTCAAATTTATCGCTATTATTCTTGGGCTCAAAGATGAGTCGTCCCTTTATTTGTGTTGTCACTATACTGGGTAGTCTGTTGAAATCTGAACATTTATTAATTCAATAATGAATGAAGGTTGATTGGTTGAAATTAATTCATATTAAAGCATAACTAATTAGTCACAAAAACAATAAAAATAAACCAAAGCTATCGAGCTTGCGTACAAGTCGAGAAAATGACACTTGAACGTGATCAACGCATTTCCATTCACGCACTCCAATGTGTTAAGTGTCTCCAAGACAAGAATCTTTTTTAACACTTTTGGCCACCCAACAGCCCTACTGCCAACCCCTTCGACTTTTGATTTTTGGTTTATGTCGAGAAGAAGGCCTGCAGTGCCCGTCATCCAAACACCAAGGTCAGTCTGAACTGCGACACCATGACAGATGACTACATCTACAGCAGGTACCAGGTCTTCTACCGTCCCTGGAAGTCATGATTACGGCTAAGGACGGTTATGTTAATGATTAAGAGAGTGCATAAACAAATCTATTTATAGTATTAATTTTGTTGAAATTCTATTGTTTATGAATAAATTATATCTTTTTGAAGTTTAAAATTCAAAGTGTTCAGATTTTAATGGACCACTTGGTAAAAGGGATCCCTTCTAATATTATTAATCAAACTTTGACCAATCATTCGAAGGCTGTCTACTATGATCGATTGGGTCCTTGTAAATTTATGTAAATATAAGATTGTCAAAGATTGGAACGAAACTATATATTTATTCCAATTATGTGAGGAACTATGATGACATAATATCTTTTGGAATTGTATTCAAAGGGGTCGAGGAAGAAGGGAAATGGAGAGCTATTAACAACTTGTCAAATGATTGATCAGACAAAAATCAATGTATATATATATGCTGAAAAAACCTTGAGACTCAAAGAATAAGACGAAGTCTCCCGTTCTTAACCACCCTAGGTATATATGGATTCGAATGTATTCTTAATTCTCAAATGATGGATCCATGTTCAAGCGAATACGTACATAGGTTCTATATCTACGTTAGAGGGGTACTTAAATTGATATATTTTTTTTTCAAAATGATAGTAGAACATGGTTCATAAAAAATAAGGAAATATGTAGTTGAAGTTATATTGATTAATATTTAGAGGTTGTGCATCACTCTTCAAGTTTCTAAATTTCATAATTTTTTTTTATCTTATAAAATAGTACAGATAAGACAAAAAGTTAAGAAATAGTTCAACGGTGTCCACAGGATTATATATATATTTTTTTTTTTTGGGGGGGGGGAGGGAGGTTGCTTGACTTTTAAAGTTTTTTTTCCAAAATCCATAGCTAGTCCCAAAATATATTTTTTGGAAAAGAAAAATCAAAACTAAACTCAATAATCCATAGCTATTCCAAAATATTGAATTTTTTGGGAATAAATTAAAAAAATCCACAGATGTTCACATAAGACCTCAAAAGTTTACAGCGTTTATCAAAAAATGAAATTTTATAGGAAACAATTTCCAAAAATTAAACTTTAAATATTAAATTTTGTTGAAAAAAGATTTCAAAAATCTACAGATGTTCATAAGGAATTTAAAAAGTTTATAATTGTTAACAAAAAATGAAATTTTCTACAGTTTTTTTTTGGAAAAATTATCAAAAATCTATAGCTCTTCTCAGAAAATTAATTTTTGAAGTAAAACAATTGAAGAAGTTAATTTTTTGATAATTGGGATTATTTTTTTTTTGGGGGGGGTACAGCCGCTCCAACCACCCCCTGCGGATTCCCCTTTAGTTTTTTCCTGAATGAGAGTTTTTTTTTCAAAAGGAGATAACAAGAATTGTACCACGTATAAACTCTGATTTTCGTGTGAAGCATATCACCACGAGGAATAAAATTAATAATATGCACTAAAAGTAAATTTCAAGGGCCCTGAGCGCAACTTCGACTTAACTGTGTTCAATAATGCTTTTATTCTATGTTTATTGATTTTTTTTTAAAAGAAAACTTTTTTGGATTACATATTAGGGATGTAACAGCCCTAAAAAATTTTACGTTACGTTCAGCCCTACCCTAATCGAACATAAAAATCCGTCCCATAAAACAATCCTAAATATATCATGTCAGCATATATATCTACTAGTGAGGTCCTTGTGAATTAATGACGTCATCGTAAATCAATCTTTAATTATTTTAATGAGCCTAATTTAGACTTTAATTAGGCTTAAATTAAGAATAATTGCAAAATATTAACGAATTTTAAAGATACTGAATTTTTCTTACATTAGTAGGGCATGAGCGTTATTTACTTAAATTACTCAGTAAACAAAGCAACAGTAAAATAATACAACTCTTTCAATGATAATATTATTTGTATTTAACTCACATAGAGGGCGCTGCGAAAATTATTCTCTATAACAAGCTACAGACTTTCACAACACCCAACCGATATTTTTTTTTAGATTGTTCATGAGCTATTCAGATGGTATGTTGAAATACTTTGTTATAATATTAGTGAAAATGATACATTGTAGAGGGCGCTTTAAAAGGCAGTATTTTTCAAAGACCAAGAGCAGGGATGAAACGGGACTGAAATGGACCCATTTTAAGTGCCTTATTAAGGATAGATCAATGGCACAAGAACCATATGGGCCAAAAGGGCCATTGCCCCTCTTTTTTAGAATAAGGGTAATATTTTTATAATGATAGGTGAAGTAAAAAGTTCTCAGCGTTTTTTTGCTTTATTTTGGCCAAAAAGTTAACAATGTTAGAATTATCCGACTTAAATTATTTCAAACAGTTTTCGTGGTAATTTTCAGTTTCTAGCCAATGGAATAAGTGCTCATATGATGGTCCAATTCAATAATTTCCATTATGTTATCGACATTTTTGACGTCCTTATTATCAAAACGGAATTGTTTGAACCATCGCTTTGCTGTTGCATTCGATACTGTATTGGGTCCATAAACAGCAAAAAAAAAAAAATGTCTGCCCGCTTTGCTTTTTACCTGTAGTGATACTGAATAATGCATCAAATTTCCTCTTCTTTTACTTCTATTTTGGAACGCTGTAATACACAATTGGCTTCACCAAACACAAAACTATAAAAAAAAACCTTTTTTATTTGTACGCTTAATTTTTTTTTTTTTTTGATGCAATATATTAATCGTGAGATATAACTTACTAAAGACATTTATGGAAAAACGCTCATAACTTTTTACTTAACCTAATATTGTAAGATTGAGTGACATAAACCTCACCAATACAAAATTTGCCCAAATTCCCACTTGCAATTTCATTCATTCCAGTGCCGCTAGTACGGATACAACTCTTCTAAATATATCTCCCCAACATTTCGAATGAAAATCAAATTTATGAACCAGTCTAATATTCATGCATACATATGTTAAAATTGCAGGCTCATCCAGGTTGTATCATCACATCAAATACTTAATATACATATGTTTATTTACCTATACAAGTACTATATACATGATTGATGTTAATACATACCAAAGTGTGTTATTATATACTTTTCTTGCTCGACTTTTTTCTCTCTATTCTTTGGACGTAAATCAAAAATTGGAACTAATTGATTTATGACTTCTTTTAATGAGTTGTTAGTAATTAAATGATCCCGGAAAAATGGATCTATGTAATGATTTATGTTTGTTTTTGCAAATTGCCATGCAAGTACAATGATTCTCTAGTCCATCTATGTATGGATAAAAAAGTACTTATTGTTCTTTTAGGGAAATACATATTTTATATAATTACTTTAATGAGGATTAAAATAATAGAAAATGTAATTTTTTATTTTGTTTTTGAAGAAATTTGATGTGATACGAAATAAAAACAAACAAATGATTCTTTTTTCCAATATTTTCATATTTATACATGCATTTGAAAAATAAGAAATATATTTTCTAAAGAGCCATAAAAATATTATGTTTCTTAAAAAAATTAAAAAAATTGAAAAATAATAAAGGCTCTACTTATTCGATTATCATTCAAAAACTTATACATTTTCCATATTCCATGTTCTTTTTTTCCCCTGGATAATTTAACATTAAAACCCCGTATTTAATCTAATATCAGACATTTTAATTAACACCTATTAATGGATGATATCGTTTCATTTTGATGGGTCAAAACTATGCATTTACGTAATTATAAGTAATACTGCTATGAGCATTTGAACTCCAAAAATTGTAATCAAAAAAAGTCAAATGTTTATATACAAAGTGTTATACAAAAAAAAAAGACTACATTGCAGAGAAGAAACCTCAAGGGATTTGCCAAATTTGTAAATATAAAATGCTATTAAATGGCTAATGAAACATATAAATCAACAATATTTTTTTTAAGTAATTGATGGTTTGGATGCTTTAGGGTAGGATATTTAGGTATAAATACTTAAGAAACAGAAATGGTCCAGTTTATAAACACACTCAAAAAATAACAAAAACATCATTTATTTTTAGTAAGATTAAACTATATTTGCTGAAGGAATTACGTAGGGTGGATAATGAACGATTGAAATTAGCTCATTTTCTTGCACATCAGAAAAGCTAATGACAAATAAATCAAGAACGTCCCTTGGATTATATTTTTTTCTGGGAAGAGGTTTAATTTTTGGAATAAGAAATTGAAAAATTTACAGCTGTTCAAAAAAAAAATTGAAAAATTAAACTGTAACTATTAAATTTCTAGGAAAAATATTTCGAGTACCTATATCTATTCTCAAGAAATTAAATTTTTTGGAAAAGAAATTCAAAAACTAAATTTCAAATATTAAATTTTTTGGTAAAAAATAATTCACAGCTTTTCACAAAAAATCAAAATAATTGGTAAAATTTCAAATATAATTTTTTTTTGAGAAAAAGTTTAAAAATACAGTAATTCACTGAAAAATAAAATAAAATATAATTTTTGTGGAAAAATTTGAAAAATTAAATTAAATTTTTGGAAAAAAATTCCAAAATGATGTTTTTTCGAAACAAAAAATTCAAATATTAAATTTTCCACTAAAAAGCAAAAAATTAATATTTGGGGTGGCGGGGCTACAGCCCACCCCCTGCAGAATTTCCTCAAAAGGTAATTGTATAAGGTGTTAAGATCTAATCATTCCTTTTGAACGTCGGCAATTTTGTTGTGATACAGCAGTCTCATGGGGTATCTTTTTCACCTTTAGAAATGTTGATATATCAACAAAATTTAATGGAATTCTGATGCTACAGATATATAGAAGATTTAATTTATTGAGGAAGAACCAATGAAGATGATTTTTCTCCCCAACACCATGGATATTTCAAATCGGAAGTGAAATCAAATGTGACTGGCTCCCAATTCTGGGGCCTTGGGTCTAGCAACAACACAACATTGCATTTTCATGTCTTGCACAGGTCTCTTTAGTGGCTGAGTGAGCACTATTATGACTTCATTGGGAAGATAATAAGGCTCCACAGCAGATGAGATCTTAATCTGATGGATTCTTGTGCCTTGAGGTACGTTGAATCTAAAGCAAATTGAGCATCCCATCCCATCAAGGAGACAATGACGAACATGCTAATGAACTACCTTGCAACACCTGCTTCTTCTTCTATGCCCGGATCCTGGCCGTGATTGATGCTGGAGGCGGATACATCAAATAAGCTATCTTTCATGCATAAATATCCAATTTATAACCTATATACAACTCTAGCTAATTTTATAGTAAATCCGCCGAAAAATGTGGCCTTGTTGACAATTAATATTTTTAAATGCACGGATTTGATCTTAACATCTTATATAGAATAATAGCTCAGGGGGGTCTGAAATGGATGGACTGGAGGAGGCTAGGACCCCTCCCTAACATTCAAAGAATTTTTGTCGTTATCTTCTAAAAAACATAGCTTTGGGGATAACATTTCAAATAGGAAGATGTATGAAAATTTTCCTACGGACGCCCTTGAAGCTATAAACTAGGTATGGGACAAAGCAAAGACCGCATAATCAATATTTGTAAAAAATAGTACTCTTAGAGACACTTTTTCCCCACTAGGAGCGTGGAATATAAGTCCACAGGGGGTGGGCTGAAGCCCCACCTCAAATTAAGGATTTTCTTATTTTTACCAGAAACATTTTGAGTAAACAATAAAGAAATTAAGGCGAAAATAGGGTAATTTTTTTTTCAAAAAAATTCATATTTGAAATTTAATTTTTGATTTTTTTTTGAATAGCTAGGTATTTTTGAAAAAAAATTCTGGGAATATTTAATATTTGGAATATCATTTTTTAATTTTTTTTCCAATAAAATGTCATTTTTGGTGAACAGCCGTTGATTTTTTAAATTTTGAAAAAAAAAATCTAATTTTTTAAATATTTTGAGAATAATTAAATTGATTTTTTTCAAAAAGATTTCAAAGGCCATGAACACCCCCCCCAAAAAAAAAAAAAAAAAATATATATATATGTATTTATATAACACTGCTGTTTATAGCTAACTAAACAGTCTCCATGAATTTACCATTTTAACTGAATTGACGAAGTACATTCTGCAAAGGAAAATTAAAATTGCGTATGACATAAGGGAAAATGACAAAAAAATACTATAGTGACGTCATATCATAAAAAGCAACATCTTGCGTGGGAAATAGTCTAATAATGTTTCAACTTTTATTATGCCTAATTCAATTATTCAATTTTTTTGCCTCTATATCATTTTCATTATATGTATCATTTTTGATACTTTTGCATTGAGTCAATATAATTTAATTTAATTAAAAAATAACTCATTGAGAAGAAATTTGAGATATTATAACACTCACTAGAATGGATCAGTATCAATTTTCTTCATATTTATATAGTATTTTGATAATAATGAATGCTGTCAGCTATGTACTTTGAGAACATTAAGGAGGACTTTTAAATAAGTACGATACTACATCTACGAAGGATGACGTTCTTCCACTTTCTATATGGAAACGAGGAAATGTTAATCCAGTCACTATCACTATCCACGCAATTGACACTTCAATATTGCAATATTAAAGCTAAAATGGAATATTTAAAAAGTAATATTGAATAGTAAATATCATCAAAAGTTTACAAAAATTATTCAATACCTTTAGGATACTCGGTTGTTGTAAACATAGGAGCACATGGTGTGGTATCATGCAACTAATATAGACATTTTGGGACATAGACTTGTTCGAATAGTATGCTAATTTCATTCCAATAAATTACCACTATGTCACATAATAACTGCGGTCGATGATCGATGATCCCAAAAATGGTGTTAACTCGTTTTCAGGTTTGCTAGATTATATTAATAATTTATATCAACGTTATAATGTGTTTATTAATTAAAAATTGGGAAACTTTGGAAAATTATTTGTGGTCTCGATTATAATATTCCTAGTTTATACTAAAAAAATTGTATATACACGTATACGTGTGTACGTATGACAGATGTGGTAAGACACCTTTAAAACGATCAAACCAAAACTTAATACTAACATTGCTATGTTGTGTTCAATTTCAGCGTGTTGAAGCCAGAACAGTTCCAAATAATTGGACCATAAGCCAAAAGTGTTGCAACCTTTTCCCCGTCTCCCCTGCTACTCACTTATTCCTATAAATATTGTATTGATAAAAACAAAAGTAACTAATGATTATCTGTATATATTGTATATCCTGACATAATTAATCGCCTCATAAAGAATTTAAAATAAATTAATTTACATTTGCAAAGTGTATAGTATACGTATAACTAGTAAGTCGTTGCTTTTTTTTTTGCAATTTGAGTAACCATTTATGAATGCATACGTTTGATTTTGTTCCAGAAGGTGCCATTGGATATATATATTTAAATAAAATCAAGGAATGGTGGAAATCCCAATTTATTATTTTACTTCATATATATGAGGGTGATCTGAAAAGTTTCCGACCTCAACGTGAAGATAACAGAACTAGTAAATAAAAGCTAGTCACATCTTTCTAGCATCTAAAGACAGTTACTACAAAAGTATCAGTATTTTTGGACGCGCAGTTGTTGTGTAAGAGTTGTTTGAGTGAGCTGATGTGAGTGTTTTTGTGAAAATTGACAAGATTTATTATCGAGCTGTCATCAAATACTCGTATTTGTTTTAAAAAGTGTAACCCTTAAATAGATTCAAATAATAGCAGACATACAAAGGCTTGTTGTGTTAAAATTTTTACGCGACTAAGTCAATCCAACTCGGTGTAATTGAGCCCAAAACAAAAAGTGTTTCGTTCACAATTATTTTGGAGAGAAAAACACATAGTACTATTTAGATGGGTCACAGAGATGGGAGTACCACTGGGCGTAGTTTGTAGAGTTACAAGGAGACAATGTTGAAAAATAAATTCAGAAATAATGTATTTCATTATCTTTGTTAGCTCGGACCCTTTTCAGATCACCCTCGTACATACAGCCCAATATTCCATGGGCATATTTGAGTCAATTATATGCATTGTACTCAAAATTGTTTTATAAGTTCAGATAGTCAAGAATTTTAGCTCTAGTTTAAAACCTTTATTCGATATAAGAGACTTATATTGGACCTGATATGGTCTTTCGAATCAAATATCTCCATTTATCGTTTTTTTATTGTGATGATAAAATTTGGTTACTTCAAGTACAATTTGTGGCGTCTCCAAAAAGTTCAAAAGAATAATTTGTTCATTGAAATGGACTATCACTCGTCCCAGAATAACAATGCAAACCGCACTCAATTTGTAGAGAAATCATTCTTGCTTGCTTTTGTGTTGACGTGAAATATTTACACTACTTAATGTGCTCAACTGTCCTCATTTCCGCTGGTATATCCTCTTTGAACAACTTGTCCGTATATTTAAAAAAAAAAAAATTCATGAAATATCGGGCTTTATGAAGAACACATCCAGTTAATAAAAAAAACTAAAAATAAAGAAGGACAACAAAAATATAAAATACTTTATTATAAAACAAAAATGTAAAATCCAAAATATATTTAATAAAAAATAAAAAGCACTTAGTTCCTAAATTTATTAATTTCAAAATTTTAAAACTAGGGCTCCTCTCTTTGCAGAAGCTTTGCACTGAATATCATCAATGAGAAGAAATTTTTGAAAAGGACATACCATAAAGAATTGTAGACCTTGTCGAAAAAAACAACACATTATTCTAAAATAAGAAAGTTTTTAGAACTGATATATAGGACTGACCTGCACCGGACCGAGATTGAACTCGACGGGACTAATATTTTCAGTCCTAATTAAGGACCAATACAACACTAAACTAGGAATTATCTCAGTTGATACTTGAAGAAATGTAAGATACTCCATCGACAGAAAGAACTAAAAGTTTAAACAGTAAGGACTAATGGTGAAATTCGAACTTATAATACATAAAAAGGTGGTTAATTTACCGCTGGCAAAAATTTTCGTAGCAAAGTTACCCAGAATCATTATTTTCTCATAACATATGAAATATGTATATTCAGGGGCGTCTGCAAGGGTGGACTGGAAGGGCTGTGTACAAGAAATAATTATCACTCTGGAAGAAACAATTTAATTGGAAAACAAAACATTTTATCCAAGGGATTTTGCAAAAAAACTGTAATTTTTGAAATTAAAAAAACCAAGCCCCCCCCCTCTTCAAAAAAATAATATATATATATACATACTATAGAAACTCATGGTACCATTTAATAAAAGAGGTTGTACGAGAATTTTTCAGTAGAAAAAAAAAATGGACCGAATTTATTTTTTAGAAAAAATTAAATTTAAAAACGAAAAGAAAAAAGTACCCAGTACATTTATTTTTGCTCCAAGCTCTGCTCAATCTAAAACCGACCTTGCCCCCTTAAGACAGGTGTCCTTTTTTGGAAATCAAAAACCGGTCACCCTACTTTTAATGTTTGATTTTGTTCAAAAAGGTGCCAATGTTTACATATGTTTATGGACATTTCCACAGTAGAATTGATTGATAGATTGTTAAAAGGTTATTAACCTTTTTTTGTTCAAGGATTATCTTCATGAATAATGTTTTTATATACATACGTAATTGCAAAATTTGTATTTATGTGTATACAAAATAATAATTTCATGAATGGCTCCCAAAGTCATTTCGTGAATATTAAATGACAAAATATGACTGTACCTTGTATATACTCGTTATATCATTTTGATTTTATGTATATTACATATGTCAGTATTATAATTAGAGTACTCTTTTTTTTTCTTTCTTTAACAGTTCTTCATAATGACCGTTCATTTTTCCCTTCAGAATTATGAAAATACCAAGTTAAGTGCAATAAAATTTATGTGAAGTCTTTCTTCAAAATGAGGTATTATATTTGAAGATCACAGCTAATGTTATGTAAAATGTAATTGGTCGCTATAAATAAATAAAAAATAAAAATAATATGTTAACCCTGACAATTTCCAGGCGTCCGCAGGATGATTATACGTATTTTAGGGGTTTGGTTTTTGGAATTTTTTTGGAAAAATATTTCAAAAATTAATTTTTTTAGAAAAAAATGTCAAAAATTACATTATTTTTTTTTAATTCAAAATTTACAGCTGTTCTCATATAATTAAACTTTTTAGAGAAAAAAATTAATCTTTGTAATTTTAAAAGGATAGCTATGAATTTTTGAAATCCTTTTCCAAAAAGAGTTAATTTTTTTTAGATTAGCTATGGATTTTGGAATATTTTCCAAAACATTTAATATTTGAAGTTTAATTTTAGAATTTTTTTCAAAAAATTCCAAAAAACAAGATCCCCTCCCAGGAAAAATATAATCCTGCGGACGGCCCTAAAATCCCATTCCATGATGTCTAGCAAGGACATAGACAGGGATTACTCCAATGTCGAACTTCAATTCTACTCTGAGTCGAGAGTAAAGACTTTTAACGCTTTTTTTTTGGTATAGTAGGAGTCAGGAGTCGGAAAATTTGTAGCGAGTCCAACTCTGGCTGCAAAAGTTATTATAATTTATGTACAGGGTTGTCTAGAGAAATCCAGACAAAATTCAATTGATAACAACACTGGTATCCTGGATTTGAGTTAGCATCAGAGTGTTTCATTTAAGAGATTACAGTCTTGTGTATAATAATATTCCGATTTTTGTATCAAATTAACACATAGAGTCATGGACCAAACCAAAAAACCCACTGTCATTGAACTCGTTCGTGCAGGCCATGGAGCACTAGACATAATAAAGTTCACAAGATATGCCAGAAGCACTTTCTACGACATCTACACCAGGTTCAAAAATGAGGAAAAAGAGAAGAAATCTCCACATATTGCCAGAAGTGATCATAAAGTCCCTCTTAGGCTTCTGGCAGGCCTGAAGAGGACAGTGACCGCGAATTAATCCATGAATCAGGCACCACTGGCCAGGAGGAAGGGTGTGTCTCGCAGGACCATGCAAAAGGCATTGGGGAGTTAGGTATGAACTCTTACAAGCTGTCTGTGCGTCATCTGTTGACTGAGAAACAAAAGGTGGTCAGGTTAGTATTCTGCAAGACTCTGCTCTCTAGGCTCAAGACGTCCAAGGCAGGTAATTCCATTACTTTCTCCGAAGTGATAATATTCACTTAAAATTAAAAAGGAACTCTCAAACTGACAGATGGTTCTTCACATCCAAGGACAATGTTCCCTATGTGTACAAGTCTAAGAACTACAGATCCATCATGGTACTGGGCGTCATCACTAGCACATGGAAGGTCATGCCACCATTATTCTTCAAGAAAGAAGGAAAGGTCAATTCTACTGTGTATGTGGAGTGCTTGATGTCCACTGTGCTTCCGTGGGTGCAGACAAACGTCCCTGAGTCTTACGTGTGGTAACATAACTCTGCCACCTGCTGAAGGTCCAAGATCAGCCAAGAGTTCATCAGGACCATTCCCTCCAACTTGCCATCCGTTGGATTACTTCTTCTAAGGAAAAGTTGGAGAGGGAGGTCTGTTCAATGCACCAAAACAGCGTGAACAGCCTGAAGACAACCATGAAGAAGGAGTAGGCGAGGATCTCGGCTGCAGATGTGGATAATGTCTGCAAAAGCTTCAGGGCCAGGATTGGGAAAGTGATTGCCGCTAATTTCAGTCACATTGAATAAAAGAATACATAAATATCAAACAAACAATTGTTGCTTTATTGCAGCAATTATCTCTATCTAGTTTACAATTTTAGAAAGACACTTTTTAATTATCTCCGGATTTATTTTGGCAACCCTGTAAATTAAACTATTTATAATCTAATGCTTAAATTGAGTGTTCGAATTTTTTTTTCTAAATGTTTATAATTTAAAGTAATGAAGTATTCGTAATTTATTAAATTTGAAAGTTAACTTTTATAGGTTTTCTTCTCAAATTTCAAACGTGCTCTGTAGTCTATACAAACACAATATTTAATATTTTTATAGCTTATTTTATTTATTTCTAACTATGAAAATGATTTTTTGCGACCTTAAAGTGTAATTTGCTATATATTCTCAAAGAATTAGTCATAATATTTAATGAACAAAAATATACAGTAATTATTGGTAGATTACAACTACAATCCACAGTCAATTTTCTAAAAATAATTCTAGCTTGCTTTAGTGATAACAGGTTATATATATGTATTAGATGCTTATTTTTAGACATGAATTACTATAAGGCTTAGGTAGGCTTGCATACATTAATTTCTCTCTCTCACATACTAGAATTTATATTTAACTTTCAGACTCTTATCATCAAATGTAAGTAATTACTTCCCTTACCGCAAAAACCATAGATTCATAAGAAATAAATTAACGACTTGCGAAAATCCGTGTGTGTTTTTTATTTTTCTTCATCTGTAATATTATGTTTCGTTTAGTTAGATGCTATATTTCATACAACAATGAGAATATGTACGAAATTACTTACATTATCATAGAAATTTCTAATTACAGCGGTTGCTTGGAATACGAGCAGTATTTTACAGCTAAATTACTGTCATTTTATCAATGACTGATAAAGTTATAATTTAAACTTTATAGTTTTAATATTTTTTTGATATTATTACTAATTTTTTTTTTTGCAAAAATTGAGAGTAGTCATAAAATAAAAGTAATTCATTAATTTTTTTTAACTAGAAAATGCAAACTTAATTAAATACTGGTGCAAATAATTTTAATTATTTAAACAACAGTACATTTACATAATGAATAAAACGTATAATGTATTAAATAAGTGGTGTTCCCCCGTAATTTATAAAAATAATGAAAGGTTTCGGGAATCAAGGGACAGATTAATTGATTTATTACGATGTTACCCTTATTGTATCTAACAGCATTTCCTCCAAAAATAAACACAAAATAAGGCAATAATTACTTGGATAATTAAGCGATTCTGGGCCAATTCTTCCCAACTACGGATTTAGCATTTAATTATTGTTGGTAATTGTTCAAAGCCTCGAAAAAGAGCAAATTCGAACTAAACCTATCAACGTTCTGAACATTGATAAGAGGAAAAGAAGAAGTAATATTGATCCCTGACAGCAAAATATAATAAAGAGTACATTTTTGTATTAGTGAGATAGTGTTAAATTACTTATTATATTATAAAAATATTCCCTACATATACAAGTAGTATGTTGGAACGAATAGAGCTCGTATTGTGAGAGACAACTGTATGACTCTTCTTCTTCTATTTAATACATCAGTCCTATATACATCCATAGATGGTTTTCCTTCAGTGCAAATTAAATCAACGTCTTGGAACAAATGCTATTATAATCGGACAAATACATGCATACATAAATATCTAAGTCAATTTTGCTTCAATGGAAGTGGAGTTATTGTGCAAAGGTTTTAAAGCATTTCATGTCTTTTTGCCTTGGCTTTAATATGTACAAATATGCTTATATCCTAGTGGTATCAGTAGAGGAGTCAAAGAGAGTTCAGAGTTCTGTGTCTCATTTGGACTTGAGTCAATATTTTAAAGATTATGGAATCGAAAGGTATAATATAATGAACTTACGAGAAACATTACAACTATGAACCTTGTATTGTATTAGGGAGAATATATTTGTGACATCCTCTTGATGGGGGGAGGAGAATGGGGGGTTACCCATTTAAAGATTTTTGGGATGAGGGGAGGGTATGGGACATTTCGGAGTCCACTTAATTGAGAACTGATTGCTGTTTTACTGATCAACTATACCTTTTCAAAATGAACTATTTCATATTATTCTGTAGACACCCCTGATCAGTGGTCTTCAAGATAACCAATATATTTACAAATACATACAGGTATTTGGTGAGGGGCTGTGTGGGGGGTGTGTATAAAAATTAAGGGCGTCGTATCAAGTTTTGAACAAATACAAATGCACTTTTTCCTGAAATCATAAATTTATGGGCATGGATTTGAAATGAACTCAAGAGACATTTGAGGACTCGATCAATAAGTATCTAATCTTAAACTTGACTCGATCAAAATATTTATGGGCTTTTACTTGTCAGAAAAAAACCTTCAGATTTTACTAAGGTGTGTGTCTTTATTTTGAAGACACGCTACATAACTGGGGTTTGAGTATGGATTACAGCAGGGGTGAAAACTCATTACACATTATGGACCAAATACGAGCGTTTTGTATTAGTTCATGACCGGGATATTTAAATTATACCAGACTTGGCTCTAAATAACCAAAATATCGTGTATTTCCTTTGTTCTTATGTAAAAAAAGAGAAGGTACATTGTTTAATTTAACTAAAATATTATTTAATATCACTTTTACAATACATTTCAATTAATTCCATAAAATTTTAACTTAAAATGTAAAAAAAATTAAAAAATACACTATACATGAGATTTTATAAAGGTTATGAAATAATAAGGGTATTAAATTGCACGTTTTAATAAATTAAACAATAAGTAGACATAAATAAAGAGCTGACATCTTTTTATCTAAACATTATCTGCAAATTCAAATAGCAAGATTAATTATTTTTAGCTGGATGTCGATTTGAAGATTAATGGATTTAACTATGAAAGGTGATCTAAAAACTGAAAATTCTGTCTCAAGTTCACCAAATACTTGTAATCGTTTCTTAAAATCTGCCAGTAATCCTGCAATCTTGTCTCTGTGTTGCTTCAAGTCTGTATTGGATCTTTCTTCGCACACATTTCTCAGGCGTGGAAAATGAGCAGGGTTCCCACTTTCCATTTGCATCCCTCACAAAGCCAGCTTCATTTTAAATGCGTTTATTTTGTCATAAAACTGTGTGACAACTTTTTGTGTACTTGCAACATTTTGTTCAAGCTGTTCAAGTGTCCAGTAATATCAACTAAAAAGGCAAGATCATGTGGCATTTCCTGGGATTGTAATTCTGAAACCGTTTTTCCTTTTTTTCTCCACGAAATAATTGATCTACGAGAGGAGATCATAGAAATGCATCAACATAGTGCCTCAGGTTAGCCATTTTACATCACTGTGATATGGTAGGCTGTATATATTGTTCCTGTCACGAAAAAAGGTCTCAAACTGACGACTGTTTAGCCCTCTGGATCGGATAAAATTTACAGTTCGAACAACCACCTCTATAACGGTGTCTGTTTTCAAGGAATTAAAAAGACAATGTCTCCTGGTGCAAAATACAATGGAATGCCTAGAAGCGATCTCCTCTATTGTGCACTTGCACTTTTGCTTTGAACTTTGTCATGACCCCATCCCTTTTTCCGATCATGGATGGTGCACCATCTGCAGTAATGCTGACAGCGCGTGACCAGTCCACTCCCACTCTGTCCAGTGCAGCTACGACAGCCACGAAAATATCTTCAGCTGTTGTTGTACCCATAATGACACCAATGGGCACCAACTCAACAAATTCTTGAGTAACTGTCAATGTATTATAAACATCTTTGATAAATATCGCCGATTTAGCCACATCCGTGATGTCAGTGCTCTTGTCAATTGCAACGGAAAATGCAATGAAACCCCCAACTTTTTGCTTCAATTGACTGGTCAAATCTTCCGATAGTTCCAAAATACTTTCTGCTATCATGTTTCTCGTCAGGCTGATATTGTTAAAGGTTTGTCGCTTCTTGGGAAATATGAGTTCAGACGCCTTCATCATGCTTCTTTTAACAAAATCACCGTCAGAGTACGGCTTTGATGCTAATACTATTTCATTGGTAAATAGGTAGCTGGCCTTTACTGAAGCTTCACTTACTTCTCGAATCCGGGTAAAGGTTGACTGCTATTTCCTCAGACCTGCAAGAAACACATTGACCTTATCTGTTCCTAGTTTTCCTTTAATGTGTATTATTTCGCGCTGTGGTGACTTTCAAAGTGGCGCCGAATATTATATTACTCGCATACCAAAACATGTTGCAACGACACCAAGCACAGTGGTTTACCTTGCTTTTCCGTGGAAAAATATGATGTGGCCCATTTTTCTTAAAAAATTCTACACTCCTTATCCACTATTTTTTTTAATAACGATATTATTGCTAATATGGGTGAAGCAGAGAAATAAAGGTAAAAGTTTGATTTGCCATCGGATTAGCCTGAAATATATTCGAAAATCTTGCCAAAACGGGAATATGAAATAGAAAAAAAATGAACTAAAAAAAGGAATGAAACAAAGATGAAGGATATTTTTTCCATTTTGTGCATAAGAATTTAAAAATAGTTAATTTTTTTTTGTATCTTTTATATATGTTTTCCCCTTTGCAATAATTCTTTAGGCCTGATTGACCCTCATTGGGGGCCTTATCTTTAACACCCCTGGGGTAGAATCTATATTTTAAAGACATTGGACTTTCATTTATCAAATAATCAAAGACCTCATATATTCTATTTTGCTTTTGTTTATACAAGGGTAGTCTTAAAAGTTTTCAATCTAACGTGAAGATGGCAGCACAAGTAAATACAAACTAATCACATCTATCTAGAATGACGTATACACATTGAACATTATATGTAGTAGTTAGCTTATATCTTTCATTTTAACATTATTTATACTGATTTGTACCATAAATGAGCCATAACATCATGAGTAGTGATGTGTCGGTCCTTATTTAGGACCGAATACTGCAGTCCAGTACAAACCCACTTGTTGACCCTTAAAGGAGGTAAAATCGATTACTTGTAAAGTCATTGAGGGTTTTTTGTTTTGTTTTTCCTTTTTTTAATAATTCTGTCAGGCAATAGAATAAATTAAATAACTCAATAAAAGTAAGGGGTGTATCGATACACCAAAATCATTATCAGAATCTGCAGCAATCAGTCTTTTTTGAAATATCAGAATAGTCCCAATATTGCCGATTCCATCAACCTATGCTAAGGGAAAAAATCGATTTTTTTTTCAAATGGTCAACCAATAAAAAGAAGTAGAATAGACTAACCTAATATTAAGGCTAGGGACTCTTACCTGTATGGGCTCCGGATAAAATTAGGTTTTTTTAAATTTAATTTTTAACTTATAATAAGTGTAATAGTAATAGACCACCATAACAAAAGTCAGGCCCATCCATTGAAAATCAAATTATATTCAGTAGTGCGGGAGCCAACCAGGAATATATTTACTCCTCTGCACAGAGAGAAACTAACTTTTTAAATAATTTTTATTCCCAATTATCTACAACTAATGATTATAATCATAATCATGATTGATATATTTATGTCTTTTCTTGTGAAGCCCTAATTCATAAAAAGTTATACATTACAAAAAAGTAAATCATTTAGTTATTTGTTCATGCAATTCCTCTATACATAATATTATTATAGAATTGGAATAATTCATAAAGGCTGTACCAGAATTGAAATCGTAATTGGCTGAAATTTGGGTATCGGTAAAATATTTTTTTTTGTTTTTATATTGCATTATAATGAAAAATTGATTTTTTTAACACAACAAAGTTCTTAATATATATCTAATATAGCTTAATAAACCATTGTTAATTTTATAACAAAATTACCAGGACTGACAGTTCTAATAACCAATAGGACCAGTCCTAAGACTGGACTAGATCGAATAAATAAGGACTGGCACAATACTATTCATGAGTGTTATAATTTACAGTCAGGTCATTTTAAGCTTATAAATTTAATATATTGTACTATTGCCTTAAACATAGTTAAAATTATAATTAAATGAAGAAACCATTAACATTTAAAATTTAGCTGTTGTAATGATGAGAACCTAATAATAGTTCAACTAAAAAAATATCCATTATTTTTCCAATAGATGGCTTTTGTAATGTGTATCTCGTACTGTATAAGTGCGATCGGTTTGCACTGGATGTAATAAATGTATTTTAAATATTAACTACTTAATGTGAATTTTGGGAATCAAATTAATACACATCAGTCTTGATAAGTTTGAGAGTATTATGTAAAATAATAACTGCAATATGACAATTTCTCAGATTGAAAAAAAATAAGAATCCAAGAAATTAAACGTAAAAACAAAGGAACAACTTTGAAACAAAATAGTTTATCAAATTTACTGAACCTCAATTAAAAATGCCCAAATATACAAATACATCCTAGACAAGGCATTTTTATGATAAATACATAATGCGTATCATTAGATTGAATGTGTAATGTATTCGTGTTTCCTTCCCCCTTGTTCTCTTACTTTTCTTATTTTCTTGTATGTATATATATGTGTAAAGTACAGTCTTTTACCTTCGTTTTAAGTATAAATAGTCGTGTATTTTATGTTTGTATCAGAGTAGGTTATTGTAATAATAAGAATATAATTGTTCCTATTAGAAAACCTTTGTTTTATTCCTCCACGTCCTTCCTCTCCTCATTTCTCTCGGTCATCTTGGAGTCCTTGGTTTAAATAGTTAGTGTCTCCTCAACCTCATCAAGACACAACAGAATATTTTAAGGGCATACTAAAAAGCATTGGTGATAAAACGTAGATTCTGAGGAATTAGATGCCTTTATATTAATCTCCAGATGTATAATATCCCAGTTTACTAACAAAAGTTAACTAAAGAATAGTTCCCTAGTTTTGTAAAACTAACCAACCAACCTCCGCTAAATTTGGGCCATCGTTCACCTCGTTTTGGAGTAAGATTGTGAGATATAATAAGGATATCTATGTATTCACAAACAAAATGTTTACACTTTTTTGGTCCAGCTGTCGATTTTTTCATCAAATATACCTCTGTTTTCTAGTGTTATAATTATTTTTGATTCTTTCGACTAGAATAAACTCAAATTAAGGGATATAAAAATTCCCTACTATTATTAAAAAATAGTAAACAGTATGTAGGATAATATATTTTGTTAGAACCACCTGATTGATTTGGGTTTTTTTTCTCTTTTCAGAGGAGAAAAGTTTGAAGGATACAATAAAGATCTGATTGAATATGATATTAACATAGATTAAACAAAAGAAGGCTAAGAATATAAGATAGCATTTTTCTGCGTGTTATACATTAGTCGTCATTATGAAGGAATGATTATGCCGACTAATGTATAATGTTGCCTTTCACTTTTTTTCCCCCTTTATCTGTTACTTTCTTCTTAAGATTCTTACAAAAATTATAATTTTAAGAGTCAAACATCTCTGAAAAATAATATATTAGCTAATCCATTCAACAAAGGAAGTATGGATTATAAATGGATTAGCTAATATATTATTTTTCAGAGATCTTTGACTCTTAAAATTATAATTTTTGTAAGAATCTCAAGTAGAAAGTAACAGATAAAGGGGAAAAAAGTTAAAGCCAATTAGACTTTCAAATACCAAGGAACCTCTAATGCTAATTTCTTGAAAATATGTACTAAAGATGTGTGGCCTCTCTGCAATACGTATTAGAAAGGTTATACTTATATAGAAAACATATAGTCAAAAGAAAAGACAAAAAAATTTAATTGCTACATATCACTCAAAATCAAATGGAATAAAAACTTTTCAAAGTTTGATTTTATTAATTAATTTACTGAATATTCAAAGATTTAAAAACTGTGTATGTTCATGCCTATATTTATCTTGTTCTTGAAAAAGTTTACTTTTATAATTGCTGAATATATAGAAAATCTATTGTTATTTACGTATATTTGTATGCTGTCAATAGTTACTTCATAATTTTTAACTTACAAAACTGAATACATAATAAAGCCAAAAAAATTAAAAACAAATTCAATTTTTTTCTTTTCTTATGTCTTAATTGTATTATTTCTTTATTTTTTTAATTTAACCTCATTTTGTTGTACTTCCGGTACACTGAAACTTTGACCGGGTGGAGGTTAACGGCTTTTGATGGCACAGAAAAAAAAATTAGGAGGTTTTGAAAAAAAAAGTATTCACAAAAATTTTCAAAAGTCCCAAGTTGTTCACAAAAATTAAAAATCTAAAGTTATTCATATAAAATTTGATTTAAAACAAAAAAACATTTTAAAAATAAACAGCTGTTTGCAAAAAAAAAAAAAAATCAAGTAGTTAATTTTTGGAAAAAAATATCAAAAATTCATATCTATTCACAAAAAAATTCACAAAAAAATTTACTTAAAAAAATAAATTGAAAAAGTAAATTTTATGGAATTGTTTTTTTGAAGAATTTTATTTTATGGAAATTTGGATATTTGGGACGGGGGATACAGCCCTTCCAGTCCAACCCCTGCAAACGCCCCTGCTCATGAATATATATGTATTTAGCTCTATCCCTATCTATTAAGGTGAGTTGTACTTTTCATTTTTTCAAAAATCCGAAACCGGTAGTGTTTTTTACTGTGTTTTTTTTTACGTAGATTTTAAAAATGTTATTTTCAAAAAGATAAAACAACCCTAAGCTACATCAATTTCACTTTAAAAATTAGAGAAAATGTGGATTTTTTTTCTAGTTTTCTTTATAAAATTTATAGATATTAATATTAAAGGAATATATATTTATTGTCTTTGTTGTGAAGAGTTCAAATATGAAGAAATTTTAATCATAACTTAACAATAAGTTAAGTAAGTTTACGAATCGATAATGCTATACTTGGTGTTGATATAAACGTCATAATTAAGACCAATCACTAGTTTAAGTTAACTTTTAAATATTTTATAAATTCATAGGCAAAATATATTTCAACATAATTTACATAGAATTTATATTAGTCAACACACATAATAATAGAGTCATGAATTAGTTTAATAAAACGTTAAGCTTAGACGGTTTAAGCTTTTTTATATTAAAGCCTATATTTCTTTGTTTGATATGTTTCCTGTTGATTCGATTTGTCTGAATCCTCATATTTAATTTGAATTATTTAACAGCGAACGAAATGGCAAAAGTAACTCAAACGATTTGTCATTTGACCCACCTTGTTGGAACTGGAAGGGAGTTCTTGGTGTCAGATCTCCCTACTCTGCGGGATATCCTAAGGTACGGCATTTATTTGAGAGAGCTTAGTGAAAAAAATGGAAGAAGCTACAAAGTAGATGAACTAATAAATACAGGATCTTTACCTTGGTCTGATTTATCAATGGAATAAGGCTAATGCATTTTTAAACACCCAGTCATAAATGACAAGAGACCCGTCATATTAAAATTAAAGAAAATTTGGACGCAGGCAATTGATTTTTTTCTTGGGAAGGAGAAACTGTCTGAAGAAGAAAAGTTCTGTGTCAAATTGGACAAGCTATTTGATATTTTGAGCTGTAAATGTGATATATTTAGTTGTGGTGAGGCAGGTTGCAAAGGCTGTGCCTTTCAAGCTCATATTAAATGCTCTTGTACAAGAGTAAAGAAGGTCCCGGTGAATTATTTTGTTTACATCAAAGATCAGAGAGAAAAAATTGGAAGCAAATAGCCCAATCAAATCGGAAATCCTGATCGATTAGAGCATAAAAGAATAATGAGGACATTTTCTATGACAATGTTTGTAATTCTGGGGCATCATCAAATTTACAGAGAAATGATTACGCCATTCCAAACGTAGCCCTCGTTAGTTTTAGGTATGGTACTGTACTGAGATCAACAGCAACAATAGTAACTGCTGCACACATTGACAAAAATAAGGTTAGGAGAGCACATGAAAAGTTGATGAAAGAGATGAGAGCCGCGCTTGAGAAGAGGTGTAGAGAGGAGGCGCCAATCTCCTGTATTCTCTTTGAGGGAAGAATTGACTTGACAAATGTGGTGATGGAAGTGAGGGGCAGTGAACAGTCATTTATGGGTAGGATCAAGCAAGATGCACAATAGTGTTGTTAGTGAGCCGGGGAGTAATTACTTGTTCCACTTCATACCAGAGAAAGCAAACAAGGAAGAATCACATGCTGCACAAATTACAAAGTATACATTTAACTGGTTAAAAGAGAGGGGTGTTGATAAAACAGTTATTGCCATAGGAGGGGATTCAACAATGTGAACACTGCTGTAAATGCTGGAGTTATGTCAAAATTTGAGATGCAGTTTGGGAGAAAACTTGTCTGGTTGGTGTGTAGTCTGCATACAAATGAACTTCCCTGACGCCGTCTAATTCTTGAGCTTGATGGCCCAACTCTCTCAGATAATAGATTATCTGGACCGATAGGAAAGATGATAGACTGCCTTGGATATTAATCCAAACTTTCCCCGAATCTCTATTGGACCACCACTTCTCAAACTGTGTGAGATGAGGTTATTCAAGATTTGTCTTCAGATCTACACTACGGTTATATGATAGTATGTGGTATCAGAGAAGGAGTGCTTCATGAAAGGAAGGCTTTCTTGGAGATTGGACCTGTTTACCAAATCCGTTGGCTCACTACTGCTAACAGAGTTTTAAGACTCTGGGTATCAAAGCATAGACTAAAAGGGAAAAATCTAAAACATCTGAGACTCATAGTTGAATTTATAATTAGAGTGTATTATCCATGTGGGTTCAATACCAAGGTGAAGTACTGTTGGATATAATAGCCAAGGCACGTCATTTTTCAACTTAATTGTCTCAAGTCCCAGAAAAAAGAGGTGCGTGAACTTGTGATGCCAAGAGTGAAAAGATCTGCTTCGTATGCTCATAGTGAAATGATCCTACACGCTCTAGTTTTCTCTGATGACCAGAATGAGATAATCATAGGATTATAACAAATCCTGGCGATCAGGAGAGAGAGTGACCAAACGGTATTCCGGGTAGCCTATCTGGCAGGATCAGAAAAACGCCTGCTATAAACAGTGGGGCTTCTAACATCATTGACTTGATCAACTGGTCAGAAGAAGTGTCAGCGGAACCTCTTGCCATATAGATAGTATCTATATGCCTTCCTGCAAACCACATTTTATTAATACATATAGTATACATTGTAAAATATACGTACTATATCTATACTTTTTGAAACCTGTACAATTCAAACGTCACACCTAATGAAGTTTATTTTTCTTCATCTGAACTATACAGAGTGGTTCAGAATTAGAGTAAAATCATCAACAAAAATTATAATAGGTGAAATAAAGGAAATCAATTATTTTTCCAATAATTGGCTTTAGTAATGTGTATCTTGCCTTCTATAAGTGCAGCCGGTTTTGAATATATTAAATTTAAAAAAAAATGTAACAACAGCAAGGTATAAATGACATTTATTATTTTTTTTATTATAAATTTGGACAACCGGCTTTTAGACAGGGGGTGTAGGAGGATATAGTAACCCTTAACAGACACCCATAGTCACAGGCCTAGCTGAGCCCTATCTTCCTATTGCAATATTTAGGAATTGGGTAACAAAATCTCTCCACACAACACTTTTAATTGAATTATATTTGTAGAGTTAATGTGACTTTAATTCTGAACCACTCTGCATGGATTGTGACTTTTATTTGTACAAATATGAAGAGTAAGTATCAAACTATAGTTTCATATTATATAAAAGTGCTTAGAAGGTCAAATAGAGTATTAAGAAACCATATATTAAAGCAGCTATCAATTCCATACCTTAATTGTTTACTCATAAAAAAATATAATTGCTACTTTCTAGAGTCTCTTTGATTTACTTGGACCTGCTATCTACGTGAGACGTGTATCGTAAAATACATAAAAACTTTATGAGTTTGCAAAAAAAAGTGTATTTTTCTGCAATGATGAAATATATTTCTTTGTAATTCCATCTCCTTCATTAAAAAAAAGAGCATACTAATGTTGAAGCGCCTTGATTAATTGCTCCATACTGGATTATTATCCACCAATAACATTCTCCCCTCCTACATAAAGGTCAGCTTGACACCTTACTAGAAGTATGATTCAGGATTTGCAATTAAGGAACAACCTTGAGAGAAATCATTTTTCGTTTATTATTTGAAGCTAAAAGTAACTTCAAAGCTTACATATTTTTTACCAAGGTGAAGTTCAAACATAACGACATAAATACAATTCTACTAGGATTGAATCAGAGGCGCATCGTATGTCTTCCTTATTAACCAATAATAATAATATTTAATTTTTTATCATCATTTAAGTAAATTTATAATGCTATAGTAATGGATTTCCTAAGATTGAAACATATGTTTCATACAATATAAATATATATAAACGTGACTACCAAGATTTGAAATTGAAGGTGTAAAAAGAATGAAAAACAAATAAGGAGTAGCCATCTTGCCCTCAAACTTATCTGAATTCTTTCAAAGTACTTTTTTTCAAATATTTGAGTCCCTTTCCTGTGGATTTCACGTTCAATGTGAAAGAATGAAAGGGTTCTTTTATCAAAAGCTACTCTTTTAGGACGATCAAGATAAAATGGGCGTCATTTCATATATATATTCGATAAAATAATTATGAAAGTGTTTCAAATAATGAAAAACACCTTTGATGAGGAGTTACTCCCTTACCGTGATGACGACAAGATGGGAGTAATTCAATTATCTGTTCTATTAAATAATAATAAAAGTGTTAGAGTGTCATCTGTAATGTTTTTATTTTGTAAATTTGTTAAATGTTTTTTATTCCCTTATAACTAGAGATGTGAAAATTATCGAAATTATCGCGAGCATACATTTAAAAAAAGTATATGTGAGTAATTTGTAAGAAGTTGTTGTTCTTATTAATTATTTCTCCCTATTTTTAAAATTCAAAAATATTAGAGAGCAGTAATCATTTTCAGTAGATATGTCGTCTATCAAAGTTGTTAAAAAATATTATACTTTTTATTTATACTAACGAGTGTTTATACAATTTTTATTTCCTTATTCATAACTATAGAGACCTTTCTACTGATTCCTATATGGGCATTCACAGTTATACTGGGGTCAGAATTAATAAATATACAATTGCTAAGAACAGGAATCAAGGACATGCTTGGACAAAGAACAAAAGTGTTTTGACTTTTTTGGGTTTTCCGAAAAGCTTTTATAAAGTGTTTTAAATACGGTTCAGATTAAGTTTCTGTACTTAAATAATTTTAAATGTAAATTAATAAAACATATATCAATATTTATTATATCTCTCAACCTCTCTCCAAAAAGAAATTGTAGAAAGGTTCAAAAACTATTCCAATTTATCTAGTTCTTCTCAACTATTGAAATTTTTTTCTTTAATAGTAGAAAATTGTTCACAACATAACAACGACTAATTCGAGTTCTACCAATTGACTTTCCCAATAGTTATTAGATGTAAAAAAAGTAGAAAATGGACAGCTGAAAAAAGAAAAATGTAGGAGTTGTGGAGGATGTGGAAATACTTATGGGAAAAATGAATTTTTTTTTTTAATTCTTCTACCATATTTTGTTATTTTTAAATATTGAATGTCTAATGACTTGCATAACTTTAAAAGTGGGTTTTTTATTAATGCAATGATCTTATGAATTACAATTTCCTCTCTCACTGAAAAATTTAATAAATGACATTAAGCAATATTTTTTATTCACTATGTCCTCCTTCACAAGCAAAAACAGCAATGATCGGGAGGTGAACAGATTGGTAACACTTGACGTAGAAGACTGTGTACATGGCGTACCACGCTGTCATAATAGCAGCTCAGAGCGAATCCAAATTTGAAGTAGATATTCGAAGACACCTCAAACTGAAAAATCCAAGGGATTGAGGTTAGAGGTGGATAAAGGCCACATGTTGGCAGGCCAGAAGTCAGCCATATTCTTACCGCTTAAGTTTTGGTTCTTTTTGGCGGTATGGGAGGGGCGCTCCTTAATGGACTTCTTGATGTTGTAGGCAGTTTGGATGGAGATGCCAATGGGTTCGGTAGTTTTCTCGTCACTGATACCAGCGACGAGAAAACATAGTTTTCTATTTGTTACGTATTGAAACCTCGTAATTAAGTGATACTCCAAGTATTGAGTACCCACTCTGAATATTAAATTTTCAATTACCCTTAACTGTCTCAGATTACTCCATCGAAGGTCCATGTTGAAACAAAAATTTACCTACAATAAGATTGATATTACAGCAAAAGTATGATTATTTATGATATGAAATAGGTGTCAAAAGGAAAATATTATTTTAAACTTTGAAAAAAAAAAAAAAAAAAAAAAAAAAAATCACAATATCATTTGTAAAAGTTGAGTAATATACGAAAAAGTTGATTTTGTGCCAACTATTTCGGCTCTCCTTCACGGCTCATCTCAATTACCATTTTACTATCCTAGTACCGTCAGCTAAAAGAGTATGATTCTTGAATGTTCCTACATTTAGTCTAACCAGATCTGTTGTCATAATAAGAATCTCCAATTATTGTGAAGATTCGAGTGCATCTCACTTTTACATCACTTTGTTTTATCGAATGTACATTAAGCTTTATATTATTAGTTGACGGTAGTTAAGTATTTCGAAGAAAATATTTTTTGGCTGCACCAAGTTTTCTTGTTTGTATTTCAAGGCATCATAGGTCATTAATTGGAAAAATTGAGATCTTTCATACCCATTTTGACATAGTACGGACGTTTTATAGATAAAAACAGATCATTTTTATTTTAAACTTGTACGTTTCAGACGTCTTTTCCCGTTCCATTTTAAACCTATGGATCAAATATTGTAATTTCATTGTTCCATGGGTTTAATCTACCAAAAAGCAACAACAATGGAGCACCTTCCTACAAATGATTGATAACACTGTTAAACATTGTATTGTCCATATATATTTTGAGAAAATTCTATAACTATTTTTAAAATGGCTACGCTATACTTATAACTCAAGTTAGTTTTGTATACATTGGAAAATAGGGCCTTTTTATTCAAGCTCTATGGCCAAAAGATAACTTGTTGTATAGCCGTAGTGAGTAAGGGATTCAAAAACACAAACATTCAAGGGAGTCTTCGGATCAAATTCTACTGGCCAGGGGCTGTTCAGAAGGGATTCCTTTATGTAAATACACTCTTTTCCATTGATGAACACCAATACCGAATTCGGGATTATAGTCTCAGGATGGATTGATTGCATTTCACATTTTTTAAATTTATCGCTCTCCTTATTCTTTCCTTTTGTTTCTATCTCTTCTAGAAGGTGCATACCAATATATATGGACTTTTATTATGAGATCAATTCAAAACGAGTTTTATTCTTGAAATATTGTTGTGGCATTATCTCAAATTGACAACTATTTAGAGCATTTTAGGGGGGGGGGGCATTTAAAAAAAAATTAAGTTTATACTTTCAGCTATCCAATGAAATACTTTTCAACTTTTGAGTCTTTTCGTCTTTAAGCTATGAGCCTCTGAATAAAAAGTACATATTTTCCACTTTAAACAACATTTTAAAATGGTTTTAGAATTTTTTAATATTTGGCTTTAAAATATTTTAACATAACTTTTCCATCTCTTCAAAACCAAGAGCTTCAAAAATAAGTCCATATTTGAAATCAAGGGATCAAACTCTATTAAATTGAGCATATACTGTCTCTGTATCATTTTTGCTCTTGGACAGTGTAATTATTCATTTAATAATTTTGATTCAATACCTGAATGCTTTATTTATTCATTTTGGTTAAAAAATAATTATTAGGTAGATTATTTAAAAAGAACATAAGTTTTTTATATCTAATTATTTTATGCCACATTGGCATCATAAGAAAAAAGGGCTATACATTTTTAAATAAATAAAAAACTACTACAATATTTGTATTTACTGAGTGGGGATCCAAAACTTTGAATATCATTTAAGTACGATGTTATCCCCATTATTTTAATTATGAGGTTTCATTACGCAACACAACGACAGCTCAAACCAAAATGAACAACTTTTGTTTTTATCCCAAGTATCTAAGTGTAAAAATGTCAGAGCAACAACAAAAAGTAATGCGTTTACGAACTCTTCCGTGCCTGTTTCTGTTGCAAACACCATTGGTATCTAGATCCGAGCTCCTTACAAGGTCAAGAAGTCAATTAAAGATGGGAAAGAGCTTATAATAATATTAAATCATAAAATTACTATTAAATATCATTGTAACGACTAGATTATGGAAGTTTTTGTTCTTGAATTAGACAAACGACACTCTTTACCCTCACATGACATTGTAGATACTAATTTATGTTGCGTGGTCATGTAATATCTTACTTATACCTACTTATCCTTACCAACAACTTTGTTAGATATATAAAATAAATTGCTATTTGACACATTTATATTAAATATTATATTAGGTATAGTTTTTTTTGTAATGTGTCATATTTGTAACATATACATTAAATGATTAAATTTTAGTACAATTATTGGTTTGTTTATTATGACAGGAAATTTGTATTTATTTTTATTTTCTTATATTTACTAATAGCATACATTTAAACGAAACAGCCATGTTATGTCCGGACTGAGATACAAAATTATCTTTAAGGCTTATTTAACTTTACGGATGCTCCTTCCTTATTCATTAAGCGCTCCTAATCTTAAAATACCCATATTATTTTTTAAATTGTTAATTATAAGAATGGTGAAGAATTCTAGTATTTTTTATTTATAAAAAGTTTTTTAAAAATAGTATCAAATATCAATTTTTCTGCACTTTATTGGGCGTTTTTTTCTGTTTAGGAGATGAGACCGAGCATGAAAATACTTTTTTGAAATATTATCTGATCTAGTTTTTGACAAAAAAAATGCGATCCGGGCTTATTGGGGTTAGCTAAGTGATAATGTTTTTCTGCCCCTATATGATGGCTTTTTAACGGGGGCAATATTTGTATGTATTTCTCTATTTAAAAAAAGGAGTTCATATAAGTTTGTAAAATAAATAAATAACCATTCTAAATGTGTATAAAGAGAGAGAAAATTAACTACAAATAACTCTATGAAAGATGGATAAAGTTAAATGCCAGAAACTTCCGTTTCTTAAGGCCTAATAATAACATAGAATTAGAAAACAAGTGCATATCTAAACTACTATAAGTAAAGTAGCCAATTAGGGTGCATCAAAAGCCTCATTATTTATAATTTTTAATGATTTTCTCAACTATTCTTTCAAAGGTGACTCTTGATGACAGGAACATGCATTCAAAAAAATAAATGAAAGCGAAGGTGGTTCTGGGCGGCCAACTATATTTACACGGGGCCATAACATAAAAATCCTTAACTTTCATTTCTTTTCCCAGAACCTTTTGATATTCTTGACAAATAGGTTTTTAGTTGTCTTATTCACATCAAGATATTTAATTCTAATACCAAACATGACTAGGTTCTAGGAAAAAAAAGAAAAAAAAAGAAGAAGAATTGTTATTTTTTGGCTCCTAGTAAATACTGTCAAATCTGGATATAAGAAAAATATGTTTATAGTTAACGTTCTCTCGGATACCACTTTTTTAATACATCGAATACTTCACATAGAAGAAAAATTTCATAGGAATTCATGAGAATGAAGAGTTACTTTGAAGATTTTTCATCTTTTTATGTATGCAAATCGTTAACTGGCCCCAACATTTTTTTACAATATGCTACTTCTTAAATTTATTTCAATTTTCTGTTCAACCAAAACGGAAACATATCACTCCAAAAAACACTTTCCCTGAAAGATAAGCTAAAAATCAACAATAATCTGTTTGAAAACAGGATCTAATCACAAATTGGTTGCCTCGAAATGGAGAATTGTAAAATTACTTATTTACATAAGTATTCAAAAATTGTGACTTTTATTAAATACAAAAATTCGGATATATTTAACTTTTCGTCTGAAAAATAGCAGTTTCGTCTATCTATATTTGACTATATTTACAGTGGAGGAAATAAGAATTTGATCCCGACTTAGCACAATAGACAACACCCTCCGTATAAATTATTCTCTTAAACTCAATATGAGTAGGTTTGCGCCCGGTGTTTCCTATAGAAGGAAACGTGCTTTATGTTTATAGACTTCAAAGAAGATTCGTAGGTCAGATGGAGTGATTTTAACACTATAATGTTTAATTATACTTAATCAGTGCAACTCCATTTGACCAATACAAGGAACATAAAAAAAAGGCAAAATTAATAATCCCTTACCAATTTTGTAAATTTGTTCAGTGATAAAGATTTTCTATGTGATTGAGGTCTGGAGACTGACGAGGCTACGCCATGACCTTTATGTGCTTCTTTTTGAGCAACTTCTTCGTCCCCATACCCTTAAGTTATTATCGTGCTGGAACACCTATTTCACGACTCATTTACAATGCCTATTCCTGAGGAAAGGAGTTTGTAGCCTAATATTTCCTGGTATATGGCTTGTCTATCCTCACACATCCGAATTTGACTGTATATATATATGAAATCAGTTGCCACGCTGAATTACCTATGATTTTATAGATTTTTTTAATACAAAAATAATAGGTAGAAAAATCTAAGAACATTAAGGGATTTGATACACCCTAATTCCTGTGTATTTAGAAAATTAAGTCCCATTACTTTTATTTTTTACAACTTTACTATACCATCATCAACATTTGCTCTGATTCTCTATTCTCTACTTTGAAATAATGGCATTTAATTATAGGTACACTCGTAAGTCGTCCCTTGTGTACATATCATATATTAAATATGTTATTATGTATGTAGTAATATTCCTAAAATGAACGCACAATGCCTTGTGTATAAATCAGCAAATGCAGTCATAAATTATAGCTTATTATGTATGTTCAGACCATCATGTAAAACAGGGTGGGTATCCTGAATAAGTTTGCCCGCACGTCATACTTTCTCTTTCTACCTCGAAATTGAGAACAGCGACAGAGGATAGTTTTCAATTCGTTTAATTCAAAATCCTTTCAAAGAAAATGTTTTGTTATAAATCTATTGAACAAGTTTAATTCGGGAATAACATTTCAGATATACTTCTTCTTATTCTTCTCGGAGGAAAGTAATCGGGTATCATTCTGAAGAATTTATATGCCATCAAATCCACTACGTCAGGAAACAGGAAAAAAGGGGAAAATAAATTAATTTTAAAAAAATAAATGAAAAAGATGAAAAAACTTCATATCGGATATTGACTCATAATGTCGTCAATCATTTTATAAAAAGGATTAATATCCTTGAGACACTTCCACTATATATGCTCGTTGAGATGGATCTAAAAAAGCTCTCTTAAGGTATTCATTACACCTAATCGTCTGAACATCACTTTCGTTATATTACATTTCGTATTGTCCTTTTCACATTTAGCCTCGACTATATTTTTCCTAGAAAAGAAAATATTTGTTTTAGTTAGACGAAACTTTAAATATTTTATTTTGTTTATTCTCATGATTGTTATGGAAAAACATTTGTTGACAATTACATTTCGTATAGTCATAACTGACGAAATTAGCAATAAGTTCCCCCCCTCTATTTTAGTATCGAATTTAGTATTTGCCCTGGTTGGGTATCCTGTATAAGTTTGCCCGCATGTCATACCTTCTCTTTTTATCTCGAAATTCAATTCTTGCAACCTTTTAATAATAAGGAAAAAACTTCGGTACATTAAGCGAAGGAACGCAAAGTGAAGAGAAGAATATTTTGAAGAATGAAGAGGACAAGGATTTCGAATTTTTCGGATAATTAGCACTTCGAAGGGTAAAAAATTAGAGGAAAGTTCTCATGATGTGGATGAAGTTGTGAATTTGGCTCTTGTGGAGTATTCGAGGGAGGGTAGGGGGCGAATTCTCTCGGAGTCCATCCGTTGACTGAGGGATAAGGCAAGAGGAGATCCTATCTAATTATGTAAGACATTACGACTTTTTCTTATATCTACCATAAATCATAACAGTAAAATTCCTTTCAGGAATACTTTGCACGGGAGTTGTAGTGCGCAAATTCATACTGGCGTTTTTGTTCTAGGACATCGATGCACTAGAATAAGAGTGAAATCAAAGCCTAATTGAAGTATTTTTACCCCTTGTTTACAGTCTATAATCATGCACCTTATCTGAAATTAATTATTTATAACCTATTAATAAGTCTTAATATTGTATTATATTAATAATTATCATTTGATTTTATAAGGATTTTATCGATCATAATTGTTGGAATAAGTTTATAGGTAGGATTATAGAATTATAAAATCTTTTACTGCAAATGTCTACCAAACGACTATACATTAATAGTAAATAAGCAATACCTAAAAAAATAAACAAGTCTATTATTAATAACGTAATTTAAATTAAGTTTATTATTTAAAAGATATGAACAAATCAAATTGTATCATATTTTCAAACTTAATTATGTGTTTGTTAACTATATGAAGTTGTGTTATAACTTTAAAGATCACAATTGTCTAAATTTTATTTGTTGCCATTAAAAATATTTATACCCTTTTTTTTGTGTTTTTTAACTATAAAAATGCTGCAAAAAAAAAGGAGTTAAAGTTCCCCTGGCCCCTCTAGATTCTGCACCACTGATTTATACCCCTTAAAATTTTTGCATCGATATGGCAATTTTAAACGCTATTGATTATCGATATAATCAATTTCTATAAGTTTAATTTGAACAAAATTTAATTTAACCAAAATAATATACAATATTTCATTCAAGATTCTTTATCTCTCAAGTTCATCTGACCTATATTAGTCAATTTACCCCTTATCTACTCTTTGACTATCAACTATAGTATATCACTGAATACTTAGTTTATTAACTTCATTTGAATCTTAAATAATTTTGTTTTCATAAACTAAAACGACGTAAAAAACTTAAAATACTTGTAAAACTAGAATCTTAGAAAATATTATTTGATTACACGGGATTATTTTAGACAATACAAGTTCATCTTTTTTGTAGCTGTTTCAGCACTTGGTGTTATAGCTTCGATGAACATATATTTAGCGGTAAATGAGCAATAGTAACAAATGTTTTTCCTTATGTAATCGTAAAACTGTAATATTTCTCTACAAAAATTGTATGTCTAAAAAGGACTCGTCACTAAGCGTTATGTGTTGAGGGGAGGGGGAATTATTTTTATCAAAAAGTCAAAGCTTATTGCCAAATTAAACTTTATTCCAGAAAAATAATTTTGGCTGTTAAAAGCTACTCTACCTTGCCACTAAACAGAAAAATTATAATTACAGCTTTGTCCCTTCACATATTTCTATCATCGTGAATTAATTATTATTTTTTGTGAATGTATAACTAATTAATTTTATTTACATGAATATCTTACAATGAAGATTCATCAAAAAAAATATTTCTCTTCATATTCCTTTCATCAAAATAAAAGTATGCGAAGTTGGAAATAAAGGGTTAGATGATGAAGTATGTTAGATAAGGCCTATATCTTCTTCGTTATATCATTAAGTAATACGGGTTTTCATTTAACAGGAAATTGTATCTGAGCAGGAATAAGTATATAAATATAATAAATACTATGTTTCTTTAGAAAGTTAAAGACGAAAAAATCAATTTTAAGCTAATCCTACTAATATTAGGGGGGGGGGGAATCAAATTCAATTTGAACCCAACTTTTGGGATGGAACTGTAAGAACTATTGTGCTCGGCTACAATTTGTTTGTCTTCAAAATGAAAAATGAGGATTATATTTTTATATATCAATAAAGAAACGGAACTCTAATGAAACTTTTGAAATTCAACAACATAACTTGAATATTAAAACCTCTGAATCCCATTACAAATAGAGAATGTCTTTAAAAAATTCATCTTCAAATGGTTAGAGGTCAAAAAATGATGCCATTTGAAGACTGAAACTTTACAAAAGTTACTTTTTTAGCAAAATACAAAAATTAACAAGTCACCCTAGAAATTGGACACGCCGCGGGTACCGACGTATAAATAAAAATTTAGCAGAAGTTTACTTTTTTGGTACCGTTGACCTTTTTTATGAACTTACAACTGTACTTTATATACATAAAATGTTATATAACATTTTAAGCAAAATAATCCTATAATGATAACGCATTTGGCAAGTTTCTTGTAATTACTTTTGAAATTTGAAAAAATATATATACACATTCATGGTTAAAAAAGTAATTTTTGGAGTACAGGGAGGGGGATTGACCAGAATTCCTTGTTTTCCTTGAGTGCTTAAAAGATGCTCTTGTATCCAAAAAGTTGTGCTAAAATTAAATTTTCTCATTTTATTAATTAACTTCCCCCCCGTTCATATATTGTCAACTCTAATGTTCTTCATTTGTACCGTAACACGTCGTTTTTTAGAGCTGCAGATCCCACTTCTTTGAATTTCATGACCCGATCCGAATAGGAAAAAAACAGCTAAATAATGAACAAGCTGATTTTTACAGGATCATATATGTAGTTAAATGAAACATTTATTATTATTAAAAAAATACAGGATTTCATAGGAATCTTTTGTAGGTGTAAAACTACGATAAATCTCGGTAAAACGGTATCCCGAGAGAAACCCCCTACTAATTACATGACCATACTATTATATAGTATTCTTGAACTCTTTCATTCTTCAACTTGTTATATTTTAGACTTTCATAGTTTCGAAATTAGGTAAAACCGAAAGTAAGAAAAGAGACAAAACATTTTAATGCAGTTTTGTACACATGTACGACATAATATGTAATTATTAGATTAATTCGTAAAGAGAAAACATATAATTACAAACTTATTTATAATAAGAAAAATGGCCTACAATTTGCTGAAATTTGTAGGTATGGAATGATGTACCAGGTGTCCACAAATAAGTGTTACAATTTTTTAAATCGATGTAGCTCGTAACTGATAAAATCTATTGGAAAAGTTCGTTTTTAGGAAATAGCATGATGCTTAAGTTAAATCCTCCAAAAATTTTGTTTAAATTAATTTTCTTACAGGAAGAAAATCAACAATGGCTGATCTTGGTCAAATAATCTTTTCGAAGATGTTTGCTAGAGAAAAGCCATAAACATCTACAACGGCAACGATACTGGAATTTATGCCCAACATACTGCAAGAAAAGAATGATATAAACCTGTTTATTCTGAGAGGTTGGTGCAAAATGTCAAAACCTTAGTGTAGATGAACCCAAAAACTTCTGGTTGGCAACTGGTGAGTGTACGTGGACCCAAGAAGGGGCACCTCTCACACATGGAACACCGTCAAAAGCTACCAAAAAACTAAGGGATTCTTGTCAGAGGTTTTCGAGCCCCTGTCAAGCCCGAACATAAGGCTTCTGGACTATTTTGTGTGAACGTATGTGGAGTAAAAGACCTGCACCATCAAACACCCAAATATGGAGTCTCTAAAAACAACTGTTGATCTCTACTGGAATAACATATTTGCCAACAGCTTGCAAGTCCTTCTGTCATCATTTTGACGCCTGCATCAGTGATAGTGGTGGAATCTTTGAAAAATGAATAGATGAGACACATTTATTACAATTTTTTTCTTCAAAACACCGCTGTTGTAGCACATCTTATTACCGTGATAGATCTTGATAAAGTTGTATTAAAAAAGGGTACAGGATATTTGTAAACACTTGGTATAAATCAACATATTTAAGGGCCTTTTTGTGTTATTTTTCTAGTCGTAAATTGTATAATTTATAACGACAACACTAATAAACTAGGTATAATGAGCACTCGTTAGAGCGCAAATCTCCCCCGATTTTTTTTTTACTTAAAAATTAACATTCAATTGAGTTATGTATCTCAATGGGTTAAAATTTCGTGGTCCTTGATGCGTTTTTAACGTTTTTGGTGACCTCTCAAAATTTAATTTGAATGTATAGCTCCCTTTGTTCAAAATTTATATTTAATTGTGCATTTTTATTATTTTATTTGACCTTGACCTATCAAAATTGAATGACCTCTGACTGTAAACTTTTCCCCCGTAATACTGCTTATAAACAGACAAGCAAAGAAACTGAGTTAAATACATTATTATAAAAACCTTTGACGGTTGAAGTATCTAGAGTCTTTTGAATTATTGATTGTACTCTAGTTAACTAATATTTCCACAATTATTTTCACATTCTTATTTATATGATTAAGATTTAAGTGCTAAAAAAAGAGAATAAATAAAACAGTGATTATTTAGTAAAAGGAATTAACATCATAGTCAACTTTGATTGATTGATTATACTCTTTTTATTTTTAATACTCTCCATGAATCATTCATATAAAAATGAATCAAAAATCTTATCAACAAGAAATGACTAGAGAAGCGAAAACGCAATCCACTTTTAATGAGTATTAATGAATCAATACTACTTGTACAAAGTATTGCTACTCTTAGGAAATGTAATCTGTAGTAGGGATAAGTTTTATTAATGTAGGAAAATAATTACCTACATTTATTTCTACGTAGGGATATTTTATCTTTACTTTTTCTTTAGTAACTAAGAATGTGAATCTCATACGGTCAAAATACATTTTGACTATCACTATGACAGTGAGTTTTTAAATTGTGTTGTTCAGTAGTTCTGGTTTATCGTTTTACTTTATTTAGATGGATATTTTCGACGGAACATTCTTACGTATGGATCTACATCCACCCATTGTTTCAATGAATTCAAATCTTTTCATTTGAGTATCCTAGGATCACACCTTCTGCCTTTAAGTTGATGTTCAGGGATATTGTCCCTTTGGAGGAAGTCTTTACCTCACTTCTTAGATCTCAACTCCATTAATGGAAGGATCCGTCATTGTGGAGATACACTTTAACAATAAAATCCATGATATTGAATCTTAGACAAGGTTGTGCCCACTTCAGGTTCAGAGGTCCTATCGGTCTCGGTTCTTTCATTTCAACGGTTTCAGTCTCAGTTCAGCTTTATTAGTATTGGGTATGTTTGTCATTTTCAGTTCTTTTTTATACAGGCTAAAATTGGAAACAGGTACTTAAAGTAAGGGGCATTTCTAGAAAATTTGGACCCAGGAAATGATATTAGATATAAACAGGGCCGCTTCATTTTAATTTGGGATTATGAAGAGTTTTTTTGAGTTTTTGTTCTAAGTTGTACTTCAAGATATATTATTACACCAAGAAAATTTGGCTATCATATAGAAATCTATAGCTAAGCTTTGAATAAAATATTACTAAGCGATATTATACTAAAATATCGAATAAAATACTGTGTATGATTTTAGTATTATAAATATCTATATATATAATTCTGAATTCATTTTAAAAATTGTGAAGAAATATTATTACACTAATAGTCTCTTAGTACTTAAGAGAAAAATAGCATTTTGTATGGTTGTTACTAAGTACCAGATGATTTTTGTCCTTTTTTCTGTTTCTTTTGGATGAAAAGTTTGCATGATACACTAAAGTTATGGACGTGTTTTATTTACATAAAATTATGTAGACGGAATATTAAAATCCTATAAATATATAAGAGAGATTTCAAAGATTTAAATATATGTTAAGAGCAAAAAGAGGCAAATAACTTTTTTGAAGTTTTTTCTTCTGTATGTATATCGTATTTTCGAAATTCCCCTCGTTTGTCAATAATATCACAGAAGAAGCCACCATACTTAAAGTGGAGTGAACAAACTCTTGAATATTCAGTATGTGCTTTGTCTAAGAATAAGTCAAAGCTAGGAACTTGGATTATTCGTTCTGAGAGAAAGAATAGGTAATATGGAGAGTTGATTCAGTTTCATAACTAGAATAAAAATTATGAATAAAATATGCTTTTGGCATGATGAGAAACAAACTTGACAGAGATCATATTGAAGACAAAATTACAAAACTTTGAATCTCCTCACGTGATCCTCTCGATAACAAATTCAAACTGAATTATATGTACAGCTATTTGTTCTCTAAATATTTTAGCCATTTGTTTATTTACGTCTTTGATAAACAAACACATTGATGACGTATTTTGTACTAATTACGAGTGTAGTGAATTTTAGTGGGAGCCCTGGTTGCACAAGTAAATTGTATCCTACCAGACCTAGAAAATGTGCACATTTTTATTAGAAATAGTATAAGCTGGAGAGGAGTAGACCCCCCAGCTCCACCCTACAAATTGTAATTTTTGTTATATTAAATTATTATTTTGTACAAAAAACTTTAACTCTCCAAATTTTCTAAAAAAAAATATTTTTCAATTTGACTTTTATAAAAAAATGTTTTTGTATCTTTTAAAAGATAAGTTGTTTTTTTTTTCAAATTTGTTTGTAAAATTAAATTTACCGATATCCAATGATACTTCATCAACTGGCAATTCTTTTCAATCTTTCAGGATATCTACATATGTTTCCCGCCAAATCTTTGTTCTAGATTGGAGCCTAATCTAATATTGAGCAACTTTCTGCCAAATTAAGTGCGACAGTATACGATGGTACTTCTCCAACTACAGAAACTTTGTTCTGGATTAGAGCTCCTTCTAATTCTGAGTTACACTCTTCATTTCTATCATGTAACAGTTTCTTAGCAAAAGTTGCTTGAGGGGTTCGTGTAATCTTGTACTTTCTTTCTGGAGTTGTTACATCCATGTTTGCTAAGACAAAAACCGAAACGATTTTGGGGTTGTTATTTGTCTCCTCTAAATTTCAATTTAATAAGACAACAACCCTGGAAAAAGACAATCTGTAATATAATTTATGTAGCTCTATACGTCTTTATAATCCTTGTATTTCCGCTCAGCAACTTCAATGGTAGAATTCTTTCTTGGGTAGAGATCTACAACTTCTCTAAAATATTTAAATCACTCCACGGGGATTTATTCATTCACTTTTTTGAATATGTTTAAACAAGTAATCAAAAATATCTGCTAAATACAGAGACTAATTTGATCTGTTCTTTTCACTCTCAACAAACATTTACAAAGTTTCCATAAGAGTTTTTTTATCTATATTTAATTTTTTGAAAGGAGGGGGGAGGGCTTGGTTTTTGTATTTAAAAAAAAATTAAGTTGTTTAGGAAAAATATTTGAATTATTGAATTTTTATCAAAAAAGATTTGAAAAATTAAATTTTTTGGACAAACATTTCTAAAATTATTTTTTTTTTCTAAAAAAAAAAAACTCAAAATCCATCGCCATTCTCGGAGAATTAAATTTTTTTTTTAAATTTTCAAAAACTAAACTTTTTGCAAAAAAATAAATTTACGAATAATTCAATTTGTTGGAGAAAAATTAAATATATTAAATTTATTCGAAAAAAATTTCAAAAATTTATTGATTTTCTCAAAAAATTAAATTTTTGAAAATAAAATATAAAATATTCATTGCTGTTTGCAGAAAATTATTTTTTTGAATATAAATTTGAAAAATAAAAATTTAAAGGAGTTTTCAGTTTTAGACGCGCACACCTGTATCATTTTAGGAAACAGCTCTTTCAATTAAACAAATTCAACAGTATTTAAACTCATTTCTAATTTCATAAGCTGTTATTCTATTCAAAAGTTACTTGAATTGAAATAATATTTATATTTTATCACGTGTACTTCATATTTATATTTAAAAAACTACAAATATTATCTTACTTAAGTTCACTTTATTTGATTGTAGTAACTTCTTGGAGAAAATATGTCAAATCCAGTGTTTCTCTTTTATAAATTGTCTACCCCTCACGAATGTGTAGATAGTTTACCCTTCTTATAAAAATCCTATTACTAATAGCTGAAAATAATAATTGGAACATAATTTAATTTATCAAAAAATATATATTATTTGCTTCGTAATTCACAGATTATTTCCAAATATTTCACCACACAAGATTCAGATACTTTTCTCATGAAAATCAGTTGGAAATAGATATATATAATATTATTAACACAATTATGACTGAACTTTGGTTGTGTCACTTTCTATGCAGTTACTGTTAATTTTTAAATACTACCATCTCAATGAATACAACGAAAAGGATTTGCCCTTAATGTAACTCTCATACAATACCTCTGACACTTGACTCCATATCCATTCAGTATCATTACATTTTAAGACAAATGGTCCGGTGTCTATTTTTCAACTCTACAGAAACAACATTGTCTATCCTCCAGAGTTTTTTCATAAATGTTTCTAAAGGGTAAAGTATTTCTTATGGTTCTGTAGATGAACCAAAGCATGGAAAAAGTCAAGTCTTTTGCAATTCATATCATTTAATATTCCATTAACAGAAGTATTTTCGCCAATAGATTCCCCTTTGTTGTTTATTGATCTTATATATTGTGTTTTTGTAGATTGAAGAACCTTTAGCCTACAAATTTTGTTCAATTTCTCAATCCCCTTATGGAATAAAATTAAAAAAAACTATCACACAGTCCAATCTCCCTTCAACGTATTTTTAAGTATTTAAGAACGTTTTTTATCTCTAGTTCCTCGAGGTATGTCAAATTAAAGTTTTCATTGAAAATTTTACCGAAATAATCAAATTTCCTGTTTATTACCATCTCTGAAACATATTCCAGTCAAAGAGACTTAATTAAGTTTACTGCCCGCTCATTATTTTAATTATTTTTAAATACATCTCCCTAAGTATTGTGGAAGTTATAAATTTCCCTAATGGTTCTTAATAACTTGACAGAGCATTGACTCTTAATTTTTCGTATCGAAATGCTATCAAAAATAGCTTAAACAATTAGTTGTTCCATGAAATAAAAAGTGTACCTTTATGAATGTATGTAAGCTTATATTTGAATTTCAGAAGAAAATGAACCTGAAAAAAATTTATACAAGGTTGTAAATTTAGAAAATGTGTCACAACTGAGGATTAAATGTATTCGCCACTCTCAAATAGTAAGAGCTAGGGATTATTCAACCACAAGTTCTGGAACGCACTATGGCGCAGATATACTAAATTAAACAATTGAATAAGTGAACAAAAATCACACGTTATTCCCTATTATTAAATGGTTGATATGTTGAGTTGGCTCACAACCAGCTGGTTTCGGAATTATTTTCTTTTTGGAGGAGAAAAGGTAAAGCATGGCATTACCTACATCACTTACACAAAAAATGACGTTGTAATTTGTTGTGAGCTGTCGACTTTTTTGCTTCTTGTTCCATTATCAGTTTTTTAAACGTTAATTGGTTGAATTTGAGTTATCCCTTGTTAAACTATAAACAATTTTTAACAATTATTGAATAATAATTACATAGTTGAAAAGAGTTGGCTAATTATCAACCATTTTTGGCCCTTTTCTCAGTTACATTGGAGGATTCCACGATACAATAAAGGTTGCACTGTGGTGGAGAGATACAATAAGTAAGAGGGTGCGGGGCCGTTGTAACATGGCTATTTTCTTACGAAAAAAAACAACAACTTATATCCACGAAATTTATATCACAATTGTATAATGTAATGTAGATTATTGTGAACGAAAATCAATATATTTTATAAATTTTATTTTGAAATATTGGATAAAACTGATTTGAGTGTGGAAAACATTTTTTTTCTCTATAATAATACAGTCATTAATTCATTGTTTTTCTCTGTAACTTATGACATTTCAATTGTTGATTATTTTGCTTAAATTGATATAAATTTATCAAATTTTTAACCTACTCTGTGAGAAAAAATCGATATATTGTAACGCACACTACAAAGAAAACAGTTGTTATAAGTGTTGCAATTTTTCTGACGTTATGTATTTTCATAATTTTATATATTGAAGCATTACAGAGAGCATGATTATCCAGAGCAAAAAGGCTATGATAGTGAATCTCTTCTATGTATGATAAAGATAAGTGATCTATAATATAAAAATAATAATATTTTAATCTGTTATATTGAACAGGGTGCCAGAAATAATATTAAATTAATTCTATTCTATTTTAAAGTATCTGGTAACCCTTTTTTCAGTTTTGGGTAAACTAAACTAACAGATAACTGTTTATTTTTTTCTACTCTCCCAGTTTCGTTCAGACAGTTTTAAAAGGAATTAACAAGAATCGAATCTGAAAATCATTGCCTCTCTACATGAAGCTCAAAAGCAACCAAGGAGATTGCAGCCACTGCCAGGTTATCTTGGTTACTGTCTATTTCCTAAAAAAGAAGATGAATGATAACTCCCTCAAATCAGTCATCAGGAAAGAGGGAATCCATGTGAAGAAAAAACTAAGTATATCTGATAGAAAAGGAAAAACAGTTGATACATGTGCTCTTTCTTATTTTTTGTTCATTATTTAATAGGTCGTGGCGATGTTAACATGTCCAGCTAAAGGAAGAATTCTTCCCTATATTTGGTGTAAATTGATTTAAAAATGAAAAAAAAAAAAAAAAAGAATAAATATGAATTTAAATATAATTATAATATTTTCCCTGAATTGATGCTATTTAGAATATAGAGGGTTCCCTTCAAAATCATAAAACAGACAGTTGATCTTAATAAAGGTCTTAATTCAGGTGTACCATATGTCTCGCTCTCGTCTTCTCCTCGCGCTCTTACAAAAAAAAAACATATCTAGTCATTACGGAGGGATGGAAGGAGATTGTTTCTGTTTGATTGTAATTTCGGTGACGTATCAAAGATAGCATTGCAGTATGTGGAAAATACTTTGAATACCTCAAGTAGTTGTTATTCATCTCTCAATTTATCCATTTTAAATTGAAGAGTATAAAACCGTGTGGTCCATTGAAATTTTAACAATTACTAATTCAATAATTAATTAGGGTTGAGTGGTTGAAGTTGATACATACTTCGATATATTAAAGCATAAACAATTATTTACATAAAAAAACAAAAAAACTTGAGCTCTATCACTGACCTACAAGTCGAGAAAATGACAATTGAACAATATATACAGATTTCATTCGCTCACTACTTGACGCTGGGTGTCTCCAGGACCACCTTCTACGCCGTCAGCAAGTTCGAAACGTTGAAGAGAAGAAGGGTTCTCTCAAAAAGCCACCTGAAAGAGTTACACAACAGTCAAGGCAAATACCCTCAAGTCCATGAGGCCCATGCAAAGATCAATAATGTGGGTAGGACTTGTGAAGGTGGAGAGGCCATTCTTTACACCAACAATGAACGAAACCCTTCTCCTCTGTTGCAAGACTCTTTAAATGAGTCTTATGAGTTTTCCCCCCACTCTTTTGCCCCCTTCCCTACAGCCCTGATGCCAACACCCTGGAGTACACCTTTTCGGTGCATGTCAAGGGAAGGCTTTCAGTGTATATCATCCAAAAATAGAGGCAAGCATCTGTCAGCCAGCAATGGGACATCGTGACAGAGTGCCAGGCCTTCCGCCACGTCGTGGAAGGCGTTATTGCCACTAAAGGTGGCTATAATAATTATTAAGAGAGTTCAGACTCATACCTATTTATAGCATTGATTTTGTTGAAATTCTATTGTTAATTAATAAATTATATCTTGTTGAATTTTAATATTTAATGTATTCAAATTTTAATTGACCACTCGGTACTTATGAATTCTTCAAAAATATAACTTAATTTTTTTTCTTAATTCCTAACTCAAAGCCGATTTCATTAAAACTGGCGCAATCGCCCTATGCTACGGTAGCAGTTGCAGTTCAAATTCAATTTGTATGTAGAAATACGTTTTAATTAAACTATAACCACTATATAGATTCCAACAATTAGAAAATATATTTAGGTATGTTTTGTTAAAATTTGGCGAGTCTAAAAATGAAAAGTGTTGCAACTACCACCGGTCTCCTCTACATCATACAAATATCCATTACTATAATTATTTGCAGATACTATGTTTTATTAAAAAAAAGTTATGTATTTTGCAAATAATTTTATCAATATAATCGCATAGAACTAATATTATTACTGTGCGTCATTGAAATCATGACCGTTTTAATATGAATTAAAATACATCTATACTGACATGAAATGATATTATCCATGAGTGAGAAATTTTTCAGTTCTTTTCAATCATACTTTTCAGTTCAAGGATCGAATCCATTATATATATATTCAGTATATGTATGGTATATACGAAAATATGAAGTATCGTACCATAGACTCATCAATTTTCAAATAATGTATTGGTATACATACATAGGTTGTGTTCAAGATCACCGTATCCGAGACCAAAAAGGAACCAAGGCTTTGTGAAGCAATGACCAAGAGAATGTATTAATATATGTGAATCCCAGGGATACCCTCTTTGCCACCATTGTGTAGATACAAATGCCATATCCGCTTGTATTTTCTTTAAGGAAAGCATTTCTTCATATCCATACATTTAGCCCATCAACATAAAACCAAGTTATAATGAAAAAAGTAATATTTTTGCCCCAACCCTTTCCACTTGTCTGTATTTATCAAAAAATTGATGCCCACCCCTTCCTAATTTTTTGTATCGATCAGTGAGACATTGATCCCTTCTCAATGAAGTGGACTACGAAATATCTCAAAATCCTCCCATCTTAAAAAAATCTTTAAATCCGTAACCCTCAACTGTACGTTATAAACGTATGATCCCTTAGGGAAAATGAAGTATTTTAATGTTGGAATGGTCATTTTAATTTGGGGTATCTAAACACGGAAGTATTCATATTGGTATTTAAAAGAAAGTATTGGAGGGTAATCCTGAACTATGTAAAGGAAGAAAGGGAAAAAATAGACGTGAAATTAATTGGATATTAATTTAATCTAGGTACTCCATGACAAAACAAGACTTACCCTCCATCTCTAATTATAGTACCATGACAATCCCTTTCATCTTTTTGAAACTTTACTATGTTATAATTATGTATTTAATAACCTTTTCTGTTTTGAATACTTTAAGCATGGTCATTATTTATATTAATTGTGTTTGTTTTCCTTGTGTGTGTTTTTTACGATCATGAGAATGCCAACAGTAGTATATGTATCTATATTGACCTTGTAATGTAAAGAGAGAACATTATCTATATTGTATCACTCAACCTTTCCTTCTCCAAAAAGAGAGAAAAAAAGAGTTTCCCTGTTTAAAAAAATCCATTTAACCTTTGCCTTACTACTAGGGGGAGGGGTGGGTGGAGTATATCTCTTTAAAAAAATCTTTTGTCAAATTTAAAAAAAAAATGTGTAAAATTGTTTTTCAAAAATGAAATTATGTGAAAAAAAAAATTGCTTGTAAAAAGAAATATGATCTCTATTTTTTGCTGTCAAATTTCGAAAATACATTGCGTAATTAATTGTACACAAGTGAAATTCTGATCTTAATTTGACATTTATAAGGAATACGTCATCTTAAGAATTTTGCAAAACATTCCCCCCAAAAAAAAAAAAGAAGAAGTTCAGATTACATGTACTAGGATTTGGAAAAAAAGAGTACTCATAAACTGCTCTGCATATTAGTAGTAATTAAAATACAGCTAACCAGGAAATGCTAAACTACATTTTCAGCTGCTTTACCTCAATGAGTTTCCAAATATTTAAACAATATTTCTTGTTCAACTGTCGATAGTTTTATTTATTTTTTCTAATTATCAGTGGTTTGAGGGCTTTTGATTGAATTACTCAAATTAGCTTCTTAAAGGCTGTGAACAATTCCAAACAATTATTAAATAATAATAATTGCACAGTTGGTAAGATTAATTGACAAACTACGAGATTACTCATTACCCAAGGAAATGTCCTTTAGCGGAGATCTGAAAAATAGCAGTATCCCGTTAGTAAATAATAAATACTGTAAATTTAAGTTTTTTTTTTGTTTTTACTTTGAGATGAAATAATATATTTTATACTAGTTTTAACAAGATATATTAACAATTCTCATTTTTTGTTTGATAGTGTGAGATTAAGTTTTTTAGAGTCCACGGCCCCCTTCTTTGGATATAGTTTATTAACGATGCATATCTGGCTTCATTTGTAAGGTATACATCGTAAAAACTTTAACCCAGGTGATTATTCTTCTGAATATATTCAACTTTTAATTTAATAAACTACTAGAATAGGTTTGTTTGATATTACCCAGGACATTAAGAAATTAAAATGAATTAAGATCTCTTCAGCTTAATATAAACCAAAATATAAAGACCGTAAAATTTTAATAATTATTCTCATGTTGGTTTTATGAATATGAGTATATTGACATTTTTTTTTCATACGATGAGGAAGTAATTGCTTTATTCCGGGTCACACACCGAACTCACAGTCTTGCAGCCTCTTCCCTGAGAATCAAGACAACCTGCTAATATCCCAAAATACTCAAGTTAGGCTCTCAGGCTATACAGGCCAAAATACAGTTTAAACTCTAGTGCCACCGTGTTTCTGGGCACCAAGGAACCCTTATAATATTCTATAGTGCACCCCAGCACATGGTTTGTCTATGTGAACTACTGGTCCCCCAGAAATATCTCCGATGCCCCTTCCCTAAGCTTCAAGGAACCTCCTAATACCCCAAAATACACCCCAGCTCACAGGTTGTACAGGTGAAATACTGGGCCACAAGGTAGTTTAAACTGCTCCACTGTCGCATTTCTAAGTGCTAAAAACTTCTTTTTTTAGATTGTCATGGCCTTGAAGGCCAACAAACTGTTACCAGAACCGTTTTTGGAACTTTAAACCCTACATTAAAAATTTCAGGAAAATACATTTATTGGTTTGGCCGTGAGTTAAGGACAAACACACAGATAGATTATATATTAATTATACATATGATTAAATGAGTCTTATATTATGAATAACTATATGAGGAATAAATGGGGAAAATGAATATGATGTGGGTGTAAAAGCCTGAGAAATTTTTGTGGAAACAGAATCCAGGAAAAGAAAATCTATTAGCACCTAGGGTTCCATATTTCCCAGGGAAACAATTTTTAAATCACGCTGTTCCATCAGAAAATAATAATTACTGTGAAATTTTTATATTTTATGTATAAAATAAAAACTTTTTAGCTAGTCCTACTAATAAATTATCAATTCTCAGGCTCTTCAGTTATATTGCTATTTATAATAGTGTGCAGCTTATTTTTAGAGCACAGTGCTTTAAATTTTTGGAATTCCGTAGCCCCATCCATCCAGTAAAACAAAATTAATTAGTAAGTGATAATCAAACTCATTTTTGTTGGATAATATACTTGGGCTGTTTAATAAGTTTCTGACCTGAAACTGACCTGTGCCCACTTCTAAAGTAACAGACATTTTGGACGAGCAGTTGTTATGTAACAGTCGTTTGAGTGAGCGTTTTTGTGAAGAAAAAAATCGTCAAATTAAGAGCCAATCCCCTTCGTAAACAATTATTTCTAGAGAAAAACGCCAAATACTATTTGGATGGATTACAGAGATGGGATCATTACTGGGATTAGAGTGTAGTTTTAAAGAGACTATAATTATACTCAATACTCGATTTTGTTCATTTTCACAAAAAAACAATCACATCAACACATTCTAACAACTATTACATAACATCTGCACTTCCAAAATGGCTAAACCTATGGCAAGTAACTGTCAACAGATGCTAGATAGATGAGGTCAGCTTTTATTTACTAGTGATGCCTTCTTCACATCCGAACCTTTTCAGACCACCCTCGTATAGTTAAGTGAAACCTATATTGTGAATTGATTATACACAGGATTACTTGTAGGTATAAAACTCTGAAAAATCCCTGAATTCTTGAAGAGAATCTCTAATAATAACTGATTTTGAGCCATTTCCCACTGTTTCTTGTCTGGGATGAGGTGAGGTTGCAAGATACGAGATAGGTAAGCACGTTTTTCATATTTATTAAAGATATCGTTGCATTTGAAGAAACTTTTTTTTGGTACTGAGTTTCTTAGGGAATAAGTATCATTTACCATGATTTATGTTTAAATATCAAGTTCGTTTTAAATAGGTAGATTAATGCATAAATAAATATTATGTAAATGTCGTTCAAGTCTTTCAATTCTTATACTTACTTACCTAATGTATAAGTATAGATATGCATAGTAGTTCTTACAATATACAGCCATACATATGATTAAGAAATCCTTAAATACCATTTCAAAATCACAATTAATGACTTTAGTCACTATTATATATTTTTTACTTTACCTTCCTCTTTTTCATTGCACAAATATATTATTTACGTCGGACGTAATATTTCATAACTCTTATGCCAATAATCCAAAGAGCAATAATTTTTTGCAAAAATCCCCAAAAGAAGCAGATTGATTGCACTGCCAAGGATCGACCACGTAGACTTTTTATATGAAACAAATGTAAATAAAGAGTACGTTTGCAAAAAAAAAAACTATTTTATTTTATGTTAGACGTATGACAATGAAATTTAAAAGGTCATAAAATTTATATAAATAGTGGGAACGAAAAACTAGCAGTAGTCTTTAATCACGATTTTCTCTTTTATTTCTAATTACAAGGTTTCATTACACAACAAAACGACAGCTGAAAGAAAAATAACATCAAAAAAGGTAATGTATCTACAATCACCGCTGCACCAGTGCCAGTACCACAGTATTGTCGTGTCTGAAGATCACTTATCCTGAGGGGAATTGATTCTCTGGAGGTAAACTGGAGCCCTCTTCCATGCAGCCAAAAATAACTAAAAATTAAACAGCAATACTGTTAATCTGTTTGTTGGTGTGTCGAAGTTGCTTTTTCTTTTTTGAAGGAGGACCTATTTAACAAAAATAAATATAGTATTTAAGCATATCACAAATTGGTTTTTGAATTTTCTTTTCTGGATTTAATAAAAATCATGCTTTTTTTAAAAAAAAAAATAGTCATTCTACTGCAAATTTTAGGCTCCCACTCTGTATTTAACCCCATAACGCCCACTATAGGCATGCTCATACATTTTTGAAATTGGACTCTTTATCAATTTCTAAGAACAGAAGGGTTTTAGTTCTATTAGAAAATTGATCAAAATGAAAGATTTTTGACTTAGTTTCAATTGTGATTTTTAGCTATTCGTTAGAATTCAAAGTAAGAATCTAGCTGTGATTGCTGATGTTATAAATAAAGGAATCACATTCTCCATATTACATCTCTCAATCAGATTTTTATTTTTTTTAAACGCGTGGATTTAGTATTTTTTTAATGAAAGAACATAAGTTGAGATTTTGCATTTTTTTTTTTTTTTTTAAATTAGACGAATGAATAGAATTGTACAGTTGTTTAAAATTACAAAAAATAAACGAATAAAGAATGGAGTTGTGCCCAGTTATTTAAAAATGCATAAAAGATTTAAGAATTATTAAAAGATGGGGGAGAAGTCCCCTTTATACAATAAAAATATGAAATGTTACATAGTTTAAGTGTCCATTGTTTTGTTCATGCCTACAGAAAGAGGATTCCTTTTTGATCTGTATTCATATATTATTGTGAGAGTCTTTGCAAAGTTATCACCTCCACTTTGAAGTCATTTTCTCCTCTCCTTGTAAGAGTAATGAGCCAATCTGGCCCCTTGAGACTTATACCAAAACTATCAGTTATAATACTCACCACCAAAGATGATTATAAGTCGCATTCAAACACAAAAATAAAATAATTAAACGATATATCTACGATACATAATCCATTTTAAGAAGGCAAGAAATACATAAAGAAAGATCGTTTGCAATTATACAGTTTCTTTGAAGAAAACACTTTCACAGTTCGTTTTATTCGACTTGCTGACTATCGAGGACCACGAAGTAAAGGTTTTTGTTTGCTATAAGATTAATTGATCATTTATTTACAACTGTATCCATAAAGTTTTTGACTCAAAAGATTGTGAAAGTGCTCAAATCTAAGATTCATAAACTAAAGTATCAAATATGATGCAGATGCTGTAATAAGGATAAACCAAAAATGCATTATTTATGTCCTCAAATAGCTTTGATCAGAGTATCAACTACACACACACACTGGTACTAGCCTCAGTGACAGGAGTCAGGACAATTATTAGTAGTGACAGCCATTCCTTGGAATTTATCTGTTCCTAATAATACAGTATTTTAAACATGTTGTAATCGCCGAACAGGAGGGACATTCAGTCCAACCAAATATATTGACAATACTCTTATGAGCCAAATGCAAGATCCTTTATTTTATTTTAATTTTTTTTTCCAGCTCACTCATTTTTTCATCAGATTTTATCAAAATTATGAAAACTAGGCGTCTTTGTTTGTAAATAGTGGGTATAAAATAGATCGAACAAACATATTTAACTATTTTGATTATCAAACATCAAACAATGTTATCGGTCATATGGTCACAATCTTGAACAAAGAAAGAAAATGTGCAACTTATTTTTTTTACAACCTAGACAGTCTAATATTTCGTTTACATACCTCGGTCAATTATAAGACTTTTATACAAAGTTCTGGGATAAGTTAATATACCCTAGAATGTTAAATATATTTTATAACCTTCTTTCTATTTAAAAAACTTTATTTGACCCCTAATATGACCATTCAAATTCAATACATCAATTTTGTAATTTTTTAATTGTAACAATTAATTTTGGACACATAAAGTGTAATTTGCTGCACCTGCAAAGCGTTAATCTAAATAACTTCTATATAGAAATTGACTATTGCAATGTAATCTGCACTCAATTTAGAGAAAAAATAATTTGAGCTCGTGTTTGTGTTGACGGATCAGGTTATTGCTTAGACACTCTATACATACAACGGCAAATATCAATAAGAAATTATTTGATGTGCTAACATACTTATGTAGTGCATGTTTGAGATTGAAAGGTCAATATTACCTTCCTATGTAGACCTTCTTACATACTTATGTGTTAATTTCATTTCAAAATGATTGAGAATATGTTAAAGCCTGAGGGCCTTGTTATTTATTATTGATACAAGTTGGATAAAGATTGACACATTACTATCATATATGGATATTTTTTTTTTATTCAAAGGACAATGATAACTTATTCTACGTTTTTGAATATGACTAATGTTGGATTCGAGCATTATTACAGTAAACTAGAGGTAGGAGAGGTTGTGGATCCGAATCCGAAGTACCTGGGTACCCTATAAGTTAACTTGTATTATTCTAAAAGATCCAAGACCTGAACCAACTTAGAGTACTAAAACTTTTTACGGATCTTAAAAAAATATTCCAGGGATTTTCCTTAATCATCGTAAAAAAAAATATTATCTATATTTAACATAACATCTCTATTTATCTTTATATTTACTTGGAGCTACATCTACATAAATAGTTGCATCGTGTACGTCGTTGCCTTTATTGTATCAATCAACCTTTACTCCCAAAAGAAACAGGAAAAAGACTTAGGAAATCAGTTGGTAATTAGCCAATTCTTCCAACTATAGAATTATTATTTAAGACTTGTTGAAAATTGTTAACAGCTTATAAGAAGCTTAATCTAATTCAACCAGTCAATGTTCTGAACATTGATTACGAAATAAGAAGTTGGAACATCAATAGTTGATAACAAAATGCATTTAATATTTTTTTTGTTAGCCAGGTAACGCAAAGGCTGTAGTTATTCACGCGGCGTTATCTCACTATCACAAAAAAAAAATCTGTGTTTGGTTGTCAGCTATTGATGTTTCTTCTTCTTGTCCTATAATCAGTGTTCTTAATATTGATTGGTTGAATTTGAATTCATTCCTTTTAAGCTGAAAACAGTAATTATCAACAATTGTTGAATGATAACTGCATAGTTAGAAGGATTGGCTAACTACAAACTGTTTTTGGGCAATTTTTCTATTTCTTTTCGGATGAGTGGTTTTGAGATACAATAAACGGATCCAATTTTATTATAACATTACCTTATAATTATCTTTAATAAAAATAGCATTAAATTATTAATCGTTTCAGAATTACTAAAAAATATATAACGGTAATCCGATTCTATTTTATTAAGGTTCGGTAAAATGCTCATAAAATTCGAAACAAGTATCCATCTAATTTTGGTTTCGGATCAGGGGACGAAAGTTTGGATACCTGAATATTCACTATTAAAGATCAAAATCCGACCCATATCAATGTAAATGTAGATCCGTCCTATCTTTACACTAAAATCGAGCTTGAACGATCAAAACTCCAAGTATTTGAGTATGGAGTAATCTTATCTACAGGGTTTTTTACATTTTTATTCAATATATAATTCCTTAAAAATTTTGTCGTCACATCTTTTGTTGGATACTTTTTTTTAGTATAATTGGTGCCTTATTTTTCTGATTGATTAAATTTACAAAATAAATAAATTATTTTCTAATTTTTAGCTTTATACTTTTATAGATCAAGTATCTCCAAAATACAGTTCATGGGACAAATATGGTCCCAAAATTCGAATTCCATTCCGGAATTAGCTAAATTATTTGATTAATAAATGACTGCCTTATTGAAGTTGTTAGGTAGATTTTATTCATTCAACTAATAAATATTTTCTTTGACTGATCATGCCTTACTCGATCTCGACTTGACTCGATAGTTATAACTTGAATCCAACACTATTTATGACAAAACTAATCATATTTTGAAATTTAAGCCAATATGGTTATATATATATAAATGATATTACGATTGATCCTCAAGTCCAACTGACTTTGAAAATGACTAATCTCCAAATGCATATGATGACTTAAATATTACATCAATGAATGATAAAAGAATAATAGAGAAAATTACATAACATACATTCTTGGTAGTATATTATACTTTATATCTGTAAATGGAATATACTTAACATCATACTCATGGATGAAAATATACATATGTAATCAAAGCATAATTGCATTTCGATGTAACTAAGTACATAACCAATTAAAATATATGCCCATATGTATCATGAACACTTTATAAATGTGGTAAGGGCTACCAACCCAATCGGTGGATTCTATAACTTATATTATTATAAAAATGTATTTTATCTTAACGACAGTTATTTCCTGAAAAATATCTGATTTTGACTCTACAAAATAATATTAAAAGGAATAATTTGGTCTGTCAATAAGAGAGAAATGGGTTACTCAATTTAACCAATAGAACATCAACACTGCAATACACTGCTTTTGGAACAAAATTAAAACATCATTAACTGAGTTTGGAATATTTAAATTATTGAGTTGCTGTGCATACATTGAAACAAAAAAAAAACAAGTTTATTATGAGCTTACACCAGGAATTCTTAACTTTTTTGTAGGAAAAAAGCTGTAAATTTTTTTCCCCGCCAAATATACCCTAACCTGCAAAAAATAGTTTTAGTTGAAAAAAAAAATGTATATTTTTTCCATTCATTCCTTAATTTTTTTAATCTTAACGACGTCCACGTGATCAATTTTTGCCAAGATTTAGCTGTCAAAGTAAAAACTTTTTCCCTGGAATTATGTACATTACGAAATGTACCACGTTACATAATCTTTTTTCATGTGAAGTATTCAAATTTTTTTCCCATAATTCTTCCAATGAGTTCGTTAGGATTGAAAAGTTAGTTTTAGAATAATTCCTGATGCCATCAGGGCCCCTAACAGGTATTCTTGTACCCCATTAAATTAGGACAAAAATTATTCAAACTCTTGTTACGCCACTTGATTTCCACTTTGGTTCTGAATTAATTGATATTTTTTGAGAACAATAAAACAGGCGCGTATGAATTAACGGCTAAATGAATACTTTTTAAAGATTTCATAGTTTAGACACTTAGGCGTTCCATAATAAAGCGGAAATCACAAAGGGTTTTAAGCTCAATTTCTAAGCTTGTATGTATAAAACGTACTTCCTGACCTTGAATTCCTGGAAACTACTTAACAATAATTTATCTACTAGACTCTATATAGAACATTCACTCAATCCTCCTATTTATCCATGTGATATTTTACTCCCAAAAAATTATGACAGGATAACTCATTATTTAAATTGTTAAACCATATGACTAGAAAATTGTTCTAGTATTATGAAAAAGGTATATGTTCTATCACTATATGGATAGTATAATTTTTGTATTTTGACCACAACCAAAAGCAAATTTTGAATTGGTACAAATATGTGTCAAACACCAATATTTTCAACATTTCATGAAAGAAAATGATTCAAAAAAGTATATTATGGAAGCTTTACTGATGCAATAAGGCGGGAGTAATCTAATCACTTCTAATAGAAATCATTTTAAAGTTTTACCATTTCTATAATTTCGACTAGAATAGTTATGAAATAAAAAAGTAAGTAAATTTTTATTGATAAGTTTGAAATTAAATAATGTCTGGAATTCAAGTCATTTACTAATGCAATAGGAATTTCCGTTCAAATATATATATATATCTAATAAAAATGTGTGAAGGTTGTCTAATTTTATCAGCCGTGTCATTTAAAGAATGAATTACTTTGCGAGCTTTAATTTGTTCCTTGCAATTAATTATATAGTGAGCTTCCCCTGGCCTAGATCATAGAGTAAAAAAGTCATTATAAATATGTAGACTAATTAAAATACTTTTTATATAATCATTAGAATCATTTGAGAATTAACTATTAAGTAATTACCGCTAGCAGATTCATTATTCAACAGTAGACTTGTTACATAATATAATATGAGTACCACGAAAATTAGTGATGTCATATTTGAAGATAGTCATCGTCCAAATATAACATGGTTTCACATTAACAGAGAACATCGTCAGCTTGGAAGTTGCAAAGTAATACGATTTTTATTGGGCAGGCAATTGTAAATTTAAATGCCCATATGCTGCAGATTTATAGAAGTCTATTTTTTTAAATGAACTCTTCGTTGTGATCTTGTATTTTTTAGAAGACAAATTTTAGAACTTCTTTCAATATGGATATTCATTTTTTTAATGATTTTTTTTAATAACTATATTTATAAAAGATATATCCTGTTATTATTTTAATGCCTTTTTCTTAGGAGGAAATTCTTTCTAAATGATCTTATTTAAAAAAAAGTCATTTCCATTTTTTTTCTTAGGTCATCTTTTTTAATTAAACTTTGTTCCCTGCACCCAAAATGTGTATAATAAAACAAATATTGAGTAAAATAAGGAATTTTATTTGGAAGCCAATAAGTCGATAAGATGACTTAATATGTTATAAGGTATATTAGAAATAAAAAATATTAAAATTAAAGTGAATATCCTTGCACCTAAAATATTAATTACTTCTTACAATAAGTCATCTGATGGACTTGTTTATTTTTGACTTTGGAAATTTTCTGGCAACCTTTTTTATTGCTTATTTATTGAGTATTACATAAGAAAATTATCAATTCAATAGAAAAAATCAATCAAAATCAAACATTTTTTTATGTTCTAATATAAAGTTTATTTTTTATTTTCACAAAATATAAAGCAATTTAAAAAAAAAAAGCATTAACTTCCATATATGATCCTTCATTTTTCTATCATTAGACAATTTTTTAGGTATTGCAATCAAGATAACTTAATAAATAATGTATCTTTCAAATACTGGAATGTTTTTTTATCAATTATTATTTCCTATAAATTTCATCTAAATAGTAAATCGAAATATACCTCTGAATCGTAACTTTACTCTTAAACGTGATTTAAAAAAGCTTTAAAAGCCAAACCTATTGCCGTTGAAAGTTTTAATGTTCATTTTCGTATTTTACGACATTAATAACAAAATATGTTTTTTGCGGACGGGCGTTCCAAGACCTTAATTTTGTTACATAGTATAGTCAAATGATTGTGTTGTAAATTGTTTATTTGTGGTTACTATGTTTAATATTTAGAAACGAATAAATTGAAGAACTAAGTGGTACACTTTGACTCTTGGTCTTGTATTTGTTTTTAAACTTTTTATTCTTTTAAGAAAAAAAACTTGTAGGATCTTACTTCAACTTTAAAAAAAGAGAGAGATTTCATAAATTGATAAAAAAATATCCAGACGACATGCACAGACTGTAAAAAGAGGTCACTTAAATATAATATAACATTAATCGTTTGAACGACCTTGTCGATGATTTCATATGGAAAATGAGAAAGATCCAATACAATTGTTGGATGAAATTAATCATAATGCTTCATGCTTATTTTATATAAAGTGTAATTAATCATCTGTTACATCTTCGGTGTGATTATATACTCTAGAAGCTAAACAAGTAGTTTTGTACCTTTTTTATTAATAAAATATTTTTTTAATCTATAAAATTGCATTTATTGACAAACTATTCAAACATTTACTACCAAAAAATATATAAAAAGAACCCCAGAATCTTAACATGTCACAAACAGAAGTATTGTGAAATGATAACTGATCAGAAAAAAGAACCACCATTAAATGGTAAATATTGTATGTATGTGTGTACCTATTATAAATATATAAATTCATGAATATACACTTTATGCATTTCTATAAATTACTATTTCAATAAGTAGTTGGCTCGTCGTTCGAGTTAGAGCCCTGTGATAAATTGTCAAAACAATATATTCAAATATAGCTACATAAATTATGCATTCTTGACTTTATTGTTTTCTAGAGGCATTTTTCATGCATAAAGATAAATTTCAGGTTATAGGTATGTTTAAATATGAGAAAAAAGATTCAATGTCCGTCATATATCTTCTTCAAGCTAACAACTAGTGCTGAGACACGGTTTAATATCGAATTTTTTGTTCGACTCTGTTCTAAGTGATTTTTTGTAGACCAATGTAGACCGTAGTCTGGAACCATAGAACGAAATTCAATTCGCAGACCTATAGTGTTGGATTTGGTCCTGGTACTTATTTTCGAATCAGTCCTATTCAATAGTCCTAAGGACCGATACTTCGGTCTTCAGTCATATATCAGGTATTATATCTCTTTGAAAGAGGTTATGTTGAATAGCTGAAATGACATAGTCAGCAATTTAGTAAATATGTCATTTCAGCTTTTGTCGTTACTAATAAAATATAATTAAAAGAATGACAAGGACTCGTCTTGGGACTGAAAAAATGTATTAAGGCCGCATATGATAGGAAGGAATTATTTATAGTCTTTTTTAAACAATCCAACATTACTACTAAGTGATACAGTAAAATAAATTGGGTTGACCAATTGTTCTTTTTTCCCCTGGATAAATTGTATTTTTTGACGATATCTGGGGACATTTTGATAAATACATAAAATGCCTGCTTTTATAAGTTATATTAAGATTCAAAGTATATTTTCTGTAAAAAAAAAAACAAGGACACAGTTCTTAATTGGCAAGATTATTAAGTTGGAATTTAAAAAATCTAATTTTCTAGAGACAGGGTTGATATTTTTTGTAATAAAGTATGTACCATTAACATTTTGAAAGATGTCAAATCTGTTTAAGGGGTCAGGCAAGATAAATTGAAAAAGTGACCGCCTAATGCAGTGGATCTCTTTAACTGAGTTTTCTATTTTGTCACCATTCTAAATTTGAAAACTTGATATGACAGCTTAGTGCGGTGACACTCGTAAATCAAGTTGTCGTTATACCGAGTTTGAAAATATATATTTTTCTATAACTTGTGAATTTTATTTCATTTGTCTTGCTGAATACAGTACTACATATATCAAAGTGTGGGATGTACATCCAGGAAGTCACCCAAAAATTATCACGTCATTGGTAATTACTGGTCAATCATGGTTAAAGTTTAATATAAAATATTCAACCTCTGTCTTTAAAATTGACACTGGTCGAACCAAGTGTCACATTTTTTGGATATAAAAAATATGGAGATCTTGAAAGGATATGAATATTTTTTTCTAAAAAAAAATTTGCAAGATGAAGTTGCGTAGCTCAATTGACAATACACTCAAGATAATTTATTATTTTTAATTTAATGGTGGAAGTTTCGACTCACAGTCTCTCCTAGAGATGGAAACATATGTATATAGACTTCAAAGATAAGTTCTAGGTCAGAAATAGTAATTGTAATAATATAATATTTACCTAGAGAGTGAGGAAACAAAACTTGCAATAGCATTAATAGAGATTGTATACGCGTTATTTATAATAACGAGGTTTGATTACACAACCAAACGACTACCGAAACAAAATTATACGATTGTAAAAATGTCAAAGCAACAACAAAAAGAGGCAACGTATGTGCGATCTCCTCCGCACCGGTGTGACTGCAAAAAAGGGTGCAGAGACTAATGACATCTCCATCTGGACTACCTACAACATCCCAACCTAATTACAGTTCCATTCAACTATGAAGATGCAAAACTGTTCAAGTAACAATATGGCTAACTTCTGGCTTGTCTGCATGTGGCCCTCCACCAGCCCTGACCTCAAACCCCTGAACTTTGATGATTGAGGCATCTTGGAGAATAATATTTACCACAACCTCTCATCCAAATTTGGATTCACTCTCAGATACCATCAAGTCAGCTTTCATCGATACCAATCTGTTCACCGGCGTTTTGAGACTGTTATTGAAAGGTAAGGAAGACATATTGCATAAAAAATATAGTATCTAAGCCGAATTTATAGCTAATAGGGCCCAGACTGAACTTGAAACGGATAAGTTTGTTTTACAAAAATTATAATGGTGTGAGACTAGTTTAAGATTTCCAAGAACGAACCTCATCACCAATAAGAGCATCTCTTCCCTTCCCGTCACAAAAATGAAATAAAAAGATAATACCATATTGGTCGGTTTTAACTATTTTGTATGCTAGATGAATATCTTGAATGCAACTATCACTCCATCTCTTTAAAAAAACATTAAAAAGTATATAAGTATTATATGTACAATGTAAAAACATTTATGAATTTGAAATTTCATCATTTCACACTTGACTGATCACACTTCCATTTCTTTTCCATTTCTTTTCCCTTTCTTGATGACCTCTCCGTTTATGGATATTCGTTCGTTTTTAAAATAATTATTATTTTGGAGATATCTATGTACATATATCATAGGTATATACTTAATTTATTTGCAAGCTATCAAAGCCTGCCTTTTGTATGTTTTTTGTGTTTTTGCTGAAGGAAGGGAGAGTATTTAAATTCAAAGTCAGTGAGCATGACCCTTATCATGTCACAATCATTTGCAAATATTCATAAAGTTTATTGTTAATGTTATTATTATTAGTTGTGAATATCCAAATTCATATGTATGTACTATATACAAAGGATATTTGAAGAGCAAAATATCCCTTCATTCATATCACAAATGAATAATAAAAATAGCTAATTAAATCCTCAATCATTAACAAATATGTTCATTTCGAAATATACTTAAAAATATTTGCAATTCTGGTGAAAAGGCATTATAAGTAACTAAGTCAGAATTTTGCATCTGATTGGTTAGTCCAAGGAGTATTCTATACTACATAGAACGTGTACTTCCCCCTTTTTAGACAAACTAAAGGCTATTTTTTTAGTAAAATAGTTATAAAATGACAAAGAAAAATAAAGCAATCATCTAATGATTGTCTTGGGGAATTAAAATAAGATTTCTAATAATTATTGAAGAGGGTTCTCTGAACGAATTTAACTGACCTAGAGTAGTGATCACTGATCTATAATATTAATCTCATTATATCTTTACCTTCTGCAATACATATGAAGTTACATATCAAAACCAAAAAAAATCATTTAGTTCAAGTTCTTCGTAAAGAGACTTTTATGTAATTTAACTACAAATCCATAAACAAGCTTTATGAATTCCTCTTTTGAGTAGCGGAAGATGAGGATACCCAATTGATACTCCTCTTCTCATTTGTGGTATTAAAAAAACAAAACAAAAAAAACAATCAAAGGTATTTAGTTATAAGCAAGTGGACAGCCTAATTTCCTTAACACAAGATAACAGACAGTTACAAACAGGGCCGGCAGAGTCGGTAAATAAAATGCCCGACTCCGAATCTGACCCCAACACATAAATTTTTTAAATTATATTTTAAAGTGTATGAGTTCCTATTGAGTCATTTGAGCCTGGAGACTATAAATATAGATATAGTTTATAGGTATGGATAGTTGTTAGTTTTTTGTAGTAAATAATTGTGCCAGGTATAGAAAACATTTAGAATATAAGATATTTAACAAGATGGACAACAAATGAAATGCATCAAAATCTATCTATTGCAAATACATTCATAAGTTTCTGAACATCATTTACGTACTCGTGACCAAAGAATAACAATACAAACAGCCTCTCACTGATTGGTTACTCTTTACTCTGATGACATTGACAATTTACAAGACTAAGTAATTTACTACTATAGCTATTGTGACTGATTAGACTATAGAGCACATTTAAAATTTGTAAAATAAACTTATAAATGAGCTAAATTTTAAGTTTCATAAATTAATAGCACTTGATACCTATAATTTATAACCATTTAGGGAAAAACTTTACGGTCATTCAACATAATTCTTAGAATATAAATAAGAAAATATTTACACAAATTATTATAATTTTTGTAACCGGGGGTCGGTACAAATTTTCTTAATCCTGACTCCGACTCGAACAAAGAAGGCACTGACTCCGACGCTACGACTCCAACTCTGCACCATGTTTAAAATACTAAAGAAATCATTGGAGAAAAAGTTAGTAGTTATAATACTAGCTAGAACTCATTTTATAGTGTTGGGGTTCGTTGTGAAAATCCTAGGCTGGTATGAGGCCGTTGTAATGTTTCGTTAGAACAAACAGTCTTGTAAATAAATTTGGTCTGGAATGTTAGCAACATAGGTCTAGATCGGTTTCACAAATACAAAAGTCCTTATCAATCTACTTTAAAAATCATTATATTGAGCAATTTTATACATAAATCGTTGATGCTGTCATGGGTTTTTTTCTATTTGTGAGCATCGGTACAATGACATAATTGAGGTTTAAAGTGTTTCACATGTGTACAATTTGTACAACGGAGTAGAAGATACCCGAAGGACCGACAGTCTTAATTACTCGCACCAGGGACTGATGGAACCGGTCCCAATACTATACTATACTGGACCGAATAAATAAGAATTGACACAAAGCTAATGTTAAAAAGTCGAATATTTATTAGTATTGAGTTTCGATCAGGAAATCCTAGAACGGTTTAAGACCGTTATAATTTTTAGTGGACGGAATGAGTTCGGTTCACTAAAGAAGTTCGGTCTGGACTGTCTCAAACAAAAATCGGTTATAAAAAAATAGTTCCGTATTTGTCTTATTAAAAATTTGGTATAGACTAAATTGTTTAGATGAATTGTTGATGATGTAATGTGTGTTTCAAAATATTGAAAATCAGAACAATAAAGTTATACAAAGTAAAATATATTGTATAAATCATATTTGTAGAACATAAAAATCAGACGGATATGTGAAGAAAATTGATCCACAATTTTAAAATGATTTAATTTCGGTTTATTGTCCGGAGCGAAATATGGGTTCAAGTTGTCTAGAAAAAGCATTTAAGACAGAACGAGTAAAAAAATATATAGTTTGTCAAATATATCTATGAGGTATAGGCTTTATTTACTTAAATTAGTGTGTAAACAAAGTGACAAAGAGTAGCGCCTTGTTGTAGCAAAATAATATAACTCCTGTAATGATAATTTTATATAATAAGAAATATAAGTGAATGTAAATCACATAATAGGCGCTGTCAAAGTTATTTTGAGCATGTGGGATTTTTTTAAATAACAATCTACGGACTGTCACACCACCTTATCAGTAATAGATATATTCTTTAGTTTTTCATGGCCTATTGATTTTGGTTAATAAACACATACTGACATCGAAACTTGAAGCATGGAAATCTCTTTATTTTTCTATGTTCTTTCATATACCCTTTAAAGAATACCAACACTGCAGAGCCATTTTAATTGCAGTAGGATTTCATGCTATCATCACACAAATAACCATATATACCTTCATTTGTTTGTTCCCGTCATCAATCCTCACATCTCACCTTCAAACATGATACACGTGCATTATTGTATCAAGTGTCATTAAGAAGGATTGACTAAGGTCCATTAAGTATTTTTTAATAATAATAATTTTAATTTCAACACGTATTTTGAAGGTAATTAATAGATTTTAAAATAGGCGTATAGTTTGCAACCGTAAAGCGATTTAAGGAATATTTCAATTGAATGTCACAAGTGTATACGTACCTTACTTGGTCATATCCTTTAGAAACTGCAATAATTATTGTTATGATTATACCACATGGTCATCTTAAATGGTTGAACTATAATCAAAACACTTCATAGAAATACCATAAACGTGATTTAGTTTAGTATACCACAATATTGACTCTTAAAAATGTACAGTTTTATGGAAAAAAAACTGTCAGACTATTCCAGGGACAACAAAAATAATAGAATAATATACTTTTTTTATCTCTCCTAATATATTGCAATCTTGCAAAAAAAAAAAAAAAATGACCGTAGCAAATTTTGCCATATGGTCATTAACCCGAATTTTAAATATTTATAGGAAATATACCTGTTTAATTTGTGGTTTTGTATTCATATAGAGGGTAAAATAACAAAATCATGTTCTTTTGATCTATCTACTTTAAATTAACATAAAATTGTCATTTTTTTAAATTACTTCGAAAAACAAGAACTGAGCTGCAGATACAATTATTGAAAATATGTCTAACTCAATATAGCCTCCTCTGATCTTAATAAAGGCCTCCCATGTGCTGAAAAATAGAAGTCGATCTAAATTCTTTCTTTGCAGGACGATGGAGTCACTCAGGGCTTATTGGTGGTGTGAGGACATCTGTTGACCTTTGACTCAAGGTAATTTCAGACAAAATAATCCTTCAGATTTAGGTTGGGAGAGCTAGCAGGCCAAATATCCTTATACACCCAGTCTGAACAGTACTCCTGGATCCAATCCAATCCGTTATAGGGCCTTCCTCAACTCAGCGACCCTTCTATTATGTTATGACTACGATATTAATTATTATTATTTATTATGGGGTATGACGTCATTATGAGAACATTGAAATCGTAAACAATAGTAAGATAATGTAGTCTATTTGCTAGCTCACCCCCCTAAAAATGGGATAATTCAAAAATACGAAATCGAACTAAAGTCCTTGGAGATACATATTTTTATATAAGTATTTTTTTAATAAAAGAATATTATACCATTTATCACTATGAATGATAAATAAGAAGTCTCAAATTTCAAGAAGAGTGTCGTTTTTCATCCTTTTTCAGCCTAAAATGGAAATATGTCAAGTTCAGAAGAGGATACAAAATCAATAAAATCACTTTTATAATCATAAAACACCTTTTTACATTAGTTTTATTCATCGGACTTTGCTGATTGTGTTAATGATGAATAATGTCTCTGAACGATAATACATAATTTCAAATATTTCTAAAACCTGACAACCCAGAGAAAAACTGATAACTGTTTTGGATTTTGCGCTTAAAGATAAATTAAATTTTTGAGTCAATTTCATTGGTGGAAATTTTGACACTCTAATTTTTTCCCAGTGTAATAAAAAAAATTGCCTTTTCTAAAAATAAATTGAAGTGTCAAAACTTTTTTTAAAAGAAGTTCAAAATTAGTCTTTTCTACAATACATCGTTCTTTGTCAAATTTTGTCATTTGTCACTTATCTAAAATTTCAATTGTCAGATTTGGCACATATAAAAAACAAAAAAAAATTTAAAAATTGTGAAAGATTTATCAAAAAGCCTACCCTCTTTATAAAAAAAGTTAGTAAGCACCCTTGTGCTCTTAGAGAAATAAATCCATAGAGGGGACAAAGGGATTCTGATTGGCTGTTTGGCATAGCAAGGGCGTCCAAAGGGGATGGATCTCTACCCCCCCCCCCCTAAATTTTTCAAAAAATTTAATTTTTCAATTTTTTTGTCAACAGCTTTGGATTTTTTTTTCCAAAAAGTTCAATTTTTTGTGAATAGCTATGGATTTTTGAAAAAAAAAAATAGCATTTACAAACAAAGTACCCCTCCAAAAATATATATGTATACTTACAGACGCCACTGATAGGAAGGAAGTTGTACATTAGCATCTTCAGTCTGCTGTAATAAACAACAGTAGTGTAAAGTGTATTAAATTCCATAATAATTTCAATGTCAGCTAGAGGAATTAAGTTGGTAAGTTAACTTTTTATTAATCAACTATATTTAGACAAATATTGATTAAGTTTTCGTCTTTTCTCTACTTGGTTTATGATGGGTTTTTTTTTTTTTTTTTTTTTTTTAAATAATAAACTGTTGCTTCATTATGGAAATCTCTCTCACACTCTTATATTTTTTCTTATCTATGAATTATACAAATGAATGGCGTCATAATATGCAAATTTCAAAATGGATTCTCAACCTCCCTTTCCTTTCTTCTTTGATGAATTGACTTAAGTTCACTAAAACGTTTTCGTCGATAGTCTCTTGACTCTTCTTCACTGTGATATGAAGTCCGTCTAGTGAATTCTTGAGTCGATTCGTTAGAGGATATGGGGATGGGACTTTTCGGCACTGTCTCGGGATTACACTTTTTTCTTTTTAAATAAGATCGAAAGAATCGCTGTATACGAATGATGGCCCATAATTTGACACGATTCTTGCCACGGATCTGTAAATGAATATATATATATGAAAAAATGATAATTAGGGATGTTGTCTGAGTCACAAATTTTGATGTCCCATCTGGTGGAGTCCTAAATTTTAAGGACGCGTAGGAATTGGACGTAATAATAAAATAATATTTGCTAAATGGCATCAATATCAATTAGTTGTGTCATCGTCAATCAATCTTAACAGCATTTTGTACAGATATAAGTACTTAAATCTTCTAAGCACTTGAATTGTTTGCCCTTAGGGCTAATTAAAATTTACTAAACTAATTCAGTTGGTAAACTGAAATACTTTTCTATAATAGTTTTGAAATTGTACCTTTTAGAGCCTGCACGGTCAATTTGCCCAAAAATATTTTTTGGCAAAACAACTACTTTGCCGAACGAAAACTTTACTTAATGACCATCTTCCCTAACGGACACATTGGAGAATGATCACTTTGCCGAATGGACACTTCATCGAAAAAAATAATAAAATATTATTTACTACGAATTGCAATCATTAAAGGTTATTAATTAAGTATTTTCATTATGATTTTGCTTCCACAGTTGGCATCAACCCACTATTAGAACCATTGTAATAAAACTCATGACAATTTCCAAAAGCAACATTTCCAAATGCAATTTTGCCGAACAGACACTTTGCCGGGAAAAAATGTATCTTATGATTATTCATGCTAGAATAATAAGTAATAAGTAAACTAATTGAATAAAAATCTTGTCAACCGTCCAATAATTAAATAAATTGATTAGAAAGAGACAAAATATTAAAAGAAGAGAATGAGTGAATAAATTAATCAGTGCTGGGGATTCAATAGACAATCTGAATTAATCAATGGTTCAGATCCTATGTATTTGGAGTTTTTATGTACCTGATCAAGTCATCATCGACACTCCTCTATACCGAGGTTGTCTCTCATTATAATTATGAAAAAGTATATTTTTTTAATTGGAAAAATGTCTGTTGGGCAACAAGGTTTTTGGCAAAGTGCCCTGGATCAGTTCCAGAGTCCTACGCTATAAAAATTGGGACTTATCATAGGAACAAAACATGGGACAAGACTGATTTTAAGTTCAACATTATGGGCTATTTCAACACTATTGTTAATAAATCTTTTCTGATGCAATGTTTATGATGTCATGTATAGGTTCATTTCTCCCTTGTTTGGTAGTTATACAATAACAAAATGTCCTTATATTACTACATACACAAGTATCCATATCCTCACACAAAAAATGTATACTATTTTTATAGTAGAGCAACTCGTCCCCTATTGCTTTTCTTTTTTTCGTGTACATAATATGTAAGCACTAAGAATGGGATTAATCAATCCACCTGTCTTATTCTTACGTCAAGGTGTGACGCACCAACAAGATGGATTACTCTCTCTGAATTTAGCAAATTATTTTAATGTAATAAAGATATACCATAAAAGTAAAATGGTTGTGGTAGTGTCTTAATTGCCATCATTGCATTTAAAGTCAATTTTTCCTTAGTTATAATCGGAGCAATGGGTACAATGTATAAGTTTACTGTGGTATGAGGCTGAAGGAGATTACATCTCATTATGTAAAGGCCTAAGACTTATTCTTATCTCTCGGCTTTATCCCTCCCGAATTATTCATAGGAGACAAACTCACTTTCTCCTCCAGCAATTTCCTTATTGTTAAAAGGTTGCGATTATTGAATATCAACTTTCAGCTTACGTGGTCTCCGATTTTGAGATGGAAAAGAAAGTATGACGTGCGGGCAAAGTTATACAATGTACCCGGAACTAAACTCTCATATTTGATGACAATTTTTTCTACACATTTTTTTACTCATACCCAATGTATTTTGCTCTCAGCTGTCGATTCCTTTGTCTCATTTGATACCTCATGGCCATTTCATAATTTATCTTTTTGATACATCAGCAATGTAATAGATTATATTATGGGCTGAACATACGGTTGAGCAGGAGGAGAGGGCGGGAGCAAGACATAGGGTACTATTGATTAAAGTTATATTTAAAAATCAGCTGTTTATTATGTTATGAATTTGGAGGATATAATATAACATGTTTCTGCTATAGAAATGTTTCAAATATAACTATTAAGCAAGGGTAATAGAAATACAAGGTTATAGCATAACGTGTTTACGACTGATGTTTGACTTCCAACACGCTTTTAGTAGTGACGTCATAGTGGATAAGTCGTTGCGTGTTTTGTTTACATTTTCCATCGTATAAAAAAAGAAGCAATCTACATTCTTGATTCTAGTATTTGACAAGATCTTCATTTTATTAAACGACATTCAATCCCATTGAGGATCTTTCACGTCGTAGGCATGGGATGATTTGTCTAATATCTCCAAATATATTCCATTATCTTAATTCATTTTGTTTTCCTTGGAGCTTGCTCAAATCCTTCTCCAGGTATGATTCCATCTTCTTTCAATTTTCTTTTTAAAATTAGTGTCAGGAATTGAGAAATTCAGGAAATGGGAACTGCACAACCGAAAGTTTCATTGTGCGAATACATTTTACTTTTTCGGAATGGCGAATTGGTATTATTATCGTAATAATAATTATTAATAATATGTATATTGTAAAATGTAAATAAGATATAATATCATACTTCAATGATACCAAACTTTTCTCTCTTGGCCCGCAAAGTAGTCCCAGTTCTTAATTTTGGCCTTTTGTGAATTTGTATTTGTTAATCTCTCTATTCCCTATGACGTTCAAATCTCCCTCTCTTGCCCAGCAGTCGGTACGATACATCAAATTGAAAATTCTAGCAAACCCAATTATATGAATGTCTAACCTTGTATTTTCATTAACCTTGCTATAAAGAAGATTTAGTATAAAAATAGTTACAATTTTCAATATCCTGAATTCTTGATTTAATTCTTGTAACTTATGGAAAAACTTGCATATTTTTATAAACAATCAACGCTGCACTAAGACAGGTGATAAACTATAGATTATTTATTAGAGGAAGATGTTACCACAACAAATATTTGGAAAAGAAAAAAGAGTAGACGCAACAACCGTTTTTCCTTTTCTATTCTCTAAACAGTAATTAATTGAAACTATTTGCCGGCCCTTGGTTATAACATAATTATGTTATGTTTCCAAAAGGACAGGTTTACAATTTCTTGTTAATCCTTCATCGTATATATACTGGTCATCTTATTATTTCTATCAAAAGTTGTTGACAATTATATACAAGTACAATTACCTATAAAGTAATAATTATTTATTCTAACACTTTTAATAAAATATTACTTAGCAATATTATCATTAGAGATGACATGTATGTAATGAAAAAACTATGTTAAAAAATTCGGAAAGGAAAAATAGTTGTTGTTTGTGCTCTTTCTTCTTTTTAGTTAATTTTTTTATTGGGCGTTGTTGTGGTGGCTTTTCCCTCTGAAGTCAGTATTATTGCCTACTGTGGTGTAAATTGTTTTAAAAATGCATAATAAAATAAATATACATGAATTTAAATATAATTATTATATTTTCCCTGCACTAATGTCATTTTAAATGTAAAAGGTTCTCCTCTTTACAATAGTAATTCATTGTATCCCAACAAAATCATACAACCGACAAATGATATTAACAAAGGTCCTAATTCAGTTGTAGTTTAGGTCTCGCTCTCTTTTTCTCCTCGTGTTCTTTTTTTACTTATCAAAATGTCAACTCTATTTATGATACAGTATCGAATACAACACTATGTAAGATTTTAATATTATGAAAGATATGTATATATTTGGTATTAGAAAAACTGTCTTTTGAGAAAATTACCCGTTTTTTGTTCAAACTTCATGATGAAAAATAAGACATTTTAAATTCGCTTAATAAAGGGAGTACCTTCAAGTGTGAGTAATATTATTGCAATACAATTTCCTTGCATTTTTTGAAATTAAATCCAATCTTATAAGAAATGGATCGAGACGATTAGTAAGGAGGGCAAGGAATAAATAGCCTAAGGGCTATTAAAATATGTTTGAATACCTTCAGTAGTAGTGTGGGATTGCTAAAAACTAAATATCCCACTACTCTTGTGTTTGGCTTAAACTATTTTTTGATATTAGAGGGGATCCTTGTATGTATTGGATGCTTCGCCTGCGATTTTTTAGGATCCAGGGGTACCCTCAAGTACCCTGCACAACCCAAGGGCTTGGATCTAGTTTGTGGTGTTAGAAGAGTTCCTTGAATGTAGTGGATGAATTGGCGGTGGTTTTAACAATCCCAAACTCCCTCCGGGACACTGGTCAATCCGAGGGTAGGCGTAGAGTATTCAACCGATTTTTAGAGTCCATATTCCCCCTCCTCCTCCTATAATGCAATAATATTACTCACGCTTGAAAGTACTTCTTTGAGGGAGGGAACAAACAAATATGCTTAAATTATGTATATTATATATTGTTATAAATAATATTGAGCTAATTTATAATGTGTTATTATTATTAATGAAGTTTGAACAAAAGACGGGTAATTTTCCACTTTTCTCTAGGACAGTTTTCTGCTTACGTATATATATATATGTAATTTATTTTAAGAATTGTTGATAAATATCATGACGATGATAGTCTGGGAGTACTTTCGAGATAAATAACATGTGGGACTTATTTGTCCAACTACCAACTGATTTAGGACCTTTTTTCTGTTTTTTTATGGATGAAAGGTTTATGTTACAATAAAGGTAACAACGTGTACTATGATTGGTGTTTTTTAAATTAATATCTTGGAAAATAAATCACATATCACAAAAAAAAAATCTCGAAATTTAATTACATAATGTCATCTTTGACTCCTTGACTATTTAAGGTATGAAAAAATTACGGCAATTATAGTGTTAATTATTATAAGCCAAGAGCAGAAGGATCCATAGCATTTCCTTGACTCTGTTCATTCTCCCAAATCCAATGTATGTATTTCTATGTCAAGGGAGTGAAAAAAATAAATAAAGACAACGGCACTGTTTGACCCTCTGCTTAAAATGATTATCTTTTGTGTAAATCATAAAATATTATAATTATTTTAAAGTCATAATTAATTTAGTCTTTCAAGAAATACTTGCGAAAGAGAGAACGTAAAGGTTATATTACAGAGTGCAAAATATTCATAGATTCTTGATTATATTATCGTATAATAATAATTGTACGATCGACGGTTTTTAAAAGAAATTAAAAATATAATCATAAAAAGTAAAGAGTTTAAGTTCAATTTTTTGAATCATTCTTGGTTAACCATATAATAATGTTTTTATTTAAATCTAATAAAAAATTCTTTCATTTATACTTATCACCTCTGATGTGTTTCTTTGTCTATATGATCATATATAATATTGCATGCTCCTAGAGTTAGAGATACGATGTATGGAATTATATTTGAGGTTTCATTCAATTGATTGGTTTGTTTTTATTTTTAGGAATATGTACATACATCTTCAATAACCACGAGTCTGTCGGTGTATCCATACAGTTTACATAATATATCCATGTACTTCTTTGATCAATAAGAAACCGTCTAAGAAAACTTATCATTCCACAATTCTAAAATTTATCGTTTACTTATGTTGGTACCACCGGTGCCAGAATGATTTTGCAAGTGAGGGATCAAAGTATATCATGATCAGGGTTACTTGAATGAATTTTGTGAGTCGTAACAAGTATCTTCCTAGGGTTGGGGGGTGGGGAGATTTTTTGACAATCTATTTTTATAGAAATACAGAATTTGAGAGAATTATTTTTTTTAAATATGTGAAGAGTATTTTGAACGAACAACTTTTTTCATAAAAGATATATCATAAAAAATTGATCCCAATTTCGAAAATTTTGAAAGTGAAAATTATTTTGACAAGAAGGATTTTTTTTATTGATATTACTAAAAAATTCTTCAAAGTTGTAGGGAGGGGAAATTGTCCCTATGGGCCGGAGGCACTGGTTGGTAGTCATTTTCCATTGTTTGTTGTTTTTTGACAGATAAATGGTTAAATAAAATTTAAGTATTTTCTGGGATTTTTTACTATTGAAACAAATTGAAATAAAAAATGAATTATGGGGAAATTTCTTTTAAATTTGGAAAGATTGCTTATTCTACTAAAATAGCCCTTTTATACAAAATACTAAATTTTAACTCCGCGATATTCTATTATTAATAAAATACAAAGAAAAAATGAATTTAAGGAAAAATTATTTAAAAATCTTTGAAACATTGTTTTGTTTTTTTCTAAATTAGTCATTTTTACAAAACACTAAATTTTAACTCAACGATATTCTACTATTCAAAAATGCAAAGAAGTAATCAATTATTGGGAAAATTCCTGAAAACACTTTTGAAACATTGTTTATTCCACTTAAATGGCTATTTTGATCAAATTTAACTTTGTAATTTTCCTCTAATAGAAAAAGTGGAAAGAAAAAATCAATCAAGTAGAAAATTCTTGAAAAACTCATGAAAGATTGGTTAGTCTTCTAAAATAGTTATTTCAACTCGGCAATTTTCTAACATTGAAAAAAAAGAAATAATTTTTTTTTTAAACTTTAGAAATACTTTTTCTCTTTTTTTTAAATGTTCCTTTAATTGGTTAGATGGAGTTGCACTGATTAAGTATAAGTAAACGTTATAGTATTACAATTACTGGAGCATTATCAGTATTGTGTCAGTCCTTACTTATTCGGTCCAGTCTATTCCATTCTTGGGAACGGAATGTCTGTATTGAACTGATTAAATAAAAATAAATGAAGTTGAGTTGAGTCATCAAGGACCAAATTATATAAGTTTTAGGATTGATATGCAGGACTGACCTGGACCGGACCGAAACTGAACTGGATGGGACCGAAATTAATTAATATTTCGAAATATTAAAGCATGAACAATTAGTTACAAAACAAAACAAATCTGAGCTCTCTCGCTTACGTACAAGTCGAGAAAATGACACTTGAACTTAATCGACCAATTTCCGCACGCACTCTAAACAGTTGGGCGTCTCCAAGAGCACCATCTACGCCATTAGCAAGTCCAAAACATTCTATATGAAGAAAGACTCTGTCAAAAAGGCCAAATTGGATCCGGATAAGTTAAAGAAAATACCCAAGTCCAATTCTCTTAAGTCAATGAGGGCCCATACAAGAGATTTTGGGGGTTTTCATCAAACTGTCCAGAGAGATATCAAAAAATTGAGTGAAAAAAGCCTTGTGAAGGTGGACAGGCTGGTTTTGACACGAGAAATGAAAGAAACCCATCTCCTGTGTTGCAAATCTAATTTGAATAATTATTTCTAACTCTTTTTTGATACTTTTGGCCCCCTATAGCCCTGATGCCAACCTCCTCGACAACACCTTATGGGTGCATGTCGAGTGGAAGGTCTGCAGTGTCCGTCATCCAAACACTGAGGCCCTCAAAACCACTATCAGCCAGTACTGGAACGCCAAAAAAGAGGACTACATCCACAGTGGGTCCCAGCAATCTCCCGCCCCCTGGAAGCCATCATTATCTCTAAGGGCGGCTACATTAATTATCAAGAGAGCTCTGACTAGGGCTGCAGATTCGGTATATAAAATGCCCCACTTGCATTCAACGACTCCGACTCTAACACACATTATTATTTTTTTATATTTTGTTTGTCAATATAAGTATTATTGAGTCATTTTAGTTTATATACTTAAAATATATATTTAATTTAGAGTTATGGGTAGTTATTAGTTGTATGTAGTAAATAATGGTGCTATTCATAAATAAAATATTTGGAATATACGATATTTAACTACATGAACAAGAAATGAAATGGTTCAAAATCTTTTTATTGCCAATACATTCATAAGTTTTAGAAAATAATGTATGTACTCGTAACCGAGGAACGGCAATACACACAACATCGCACTGCAATGTTACACTTCACTCTGATGACATTGACTATTCAATGAATGAGAACGGCTAGTGGTTATGTTCTACCCAATATAATCATTTAGACTTCAGAAGTGTTTAGGAATTATGATTGTATGGACTAAAGAGCACGTTTGAAATTAGTGAAATAAACTTATAAATTATTTAACTTAATAAGTTTCATAAATTAATAGTACTTCATACCTATAATTTAAAACCATTTAGAAAAATAACTTTACGAATACTCAATATTACCTTTATATTATAAATAAGTTTTGTTAACATACATTGTAATACTTTATTGTAGACGAAGTCGGTAATAATTTTTCGACTGCGACTTCCCCCAAAATGGCACCCACTCCGATTCCGCAGCCCTGGCTCTGACACACATCTATTTATAATATTAATTCTTTTGAAATTCTATTGTTAATAAATAAATTAAATCTTGTTGAATTTTAAAATTCAAAGTGTTCAGATTTTCATGGACCGCTTGATATTTAGTAATTTTTAATCGAATATTTACGTATATAATTAATTGTTTTGTTCAAAAGACTTTTCTCTAAGGACTGATGCACAGAAGAGGGGCTACAACACTATAATATTGCAGCTATTATTCAATATAATCAACACAACTTCATCAAAATTGATAAATACTAATATGATTCCCTAAAATTCACATAAAGTAATGAATATTGCAAACAATCTTTGATCAAAAATACAAATTTTATATATATATACGATAAGAATTAAAAAAGTTATCTTGTTGAAACTCTAAACTCCTATTCCAAGGTAATTTCAAAATAATTTTTTTTTCTATATCTAATACTAAAATAAATTTTAATTTATATTCACGGGGAAAAAATGGATAGAGTAAAAAAAAAAAAAAATTTTAAAAACGTTATTATTATAAGCCTTCAATTGTTTATCATTGACTGAAATACATTTTATATTTTGGGGTTTCTTTTTTACCCAGTTCACTAACAGAGGGTTAAAAACCATTGAAACATTATTTATTCTTTTAAAATAGTAATTAATACATAACACTAAATTTGAATCCTGCAATTTTAAACTATTGAAAAAAGTGCAAGGAAAAAATCAATGAAGGAGAAAATTTTTAACAAACTTTAAAAAGATTGTTTGATATTCTAAAATAGTTATTTTGACTCCACGATTTTCTATTATTGGAAAAAATGTGAATAAAAAAACCAATTCCTACGAAAATTAAAAAAACATACAATAGTAGAACTTTGTAAAGCACACTAAAAGACGTCTACACTTTTTATTCTTTAAAAAAAAAACTAACAATCCAAACGTATTTGCCAATATAATAATAAATTAAAGAATCAAATGATATTAAATTAGGAAATAGAAAATAACGGGTTATTTTTTAACAAACCTTGTATATAAGTTTATGTTGGAACATCACGGAGTTATCTTCAATCACAATTCCCAAGCAACTTCAAAGGATAAACTATTTTGTGACGTAGATCAATACTTAGTCTTATGAATAGTCAATGTCATCAGTGAAAAGTCTAGCTTTGTAGTGAGAGGTTGTGTGTATTGTTGTTTCTCGTTGACGAGCCTATAAATTTTGTTTTGAAATATAGGAATGAACTAACAATAAATGAGGTAATAAATCTTTTGATTCATTTCATTTTTTGTCATTTTATATTCCAAATATTTTATGAATACCCGGCAATAGTATTAACTAGTTATATACTAATAACTCCCTATACCTATAAATTAAATCTACATTTATAGTCTCCACACTCAAATAACTCAAGTAATAGTCCATAAAATAGTGTGTTAGAGTCATAGTCGGTGATATGTAAAATATTGGAGTCGGTGTCGGACATTTTATGAACCGACTGAAATTAGTATTTTGTAGAAAGAAAATTTAATGGTCCACTCTTATTTAAAAATTGCTGTCATTTTTAATACACAAAAATAAATTATCTAAAATCGAGTGCTCAGATAATTTTTAGATATATTAGGTCTTGATTTCGTAAAGTACAACCTCACTACTGAAGAAGTACACTTTTGGGCTTTTTTTTAATTAAAAGCACTCCAGAATTAATTGTTTAATTCTGAAATTGCTGGAGGTTCTGTTGTTAGCGGGACACTCTGCAATAGTGTATTTAACTAATTTATTTTTAATTATATTATATATATATATATATATCTGCAGCCCATTATCGATATTCGTTCCTAATATAAAGATATTTATACGTTACAAATCATTCAGTAGTCTTTTTACAATAAATATAAATAAATTATATGATAAAGGAAGAACTCTAGAACTTACTCTCACGAACACAAAGGGATTTGAAAAAATATCTGGATGGTATTGCTTGACCCTAGTCTCTGTTGCAAGGAGATAATCCCAATTGAAAGCAAACGTAGTTTTCAAGTCCTTCAACATAGTTCCAGAGGTTGGACGATAGGAAACAAAGAAAAATTCTTTATTTAGATCCTCGGAGTTCTTCATTATATCCATATTGAAGTCGCCTCCAAGGAGAATAGGGAACCAGGAATTTAAGGGCCTTAACTTATTCAAATATTTAAGAACTTCCTTTAATGTATGCACCCGACTTCGTAGTGGAGTTGAATAATCGGGTCCATGCCATGAAGCACAAATCATGGAAGGGTACATGTCATTACCTAAAGAGTCTTGACTTTTCTTCTCAACTTTTGAATCCAATTTGACTATTGATAGTTTAGAATTGAATGGGTGAGTAGGGGATGATGATCCGAGAAGAAGTGAAGATTTTGAGTACTTATCGGTTTTCCAAATAACGCCAGTTATACTTTTATCTTCATCTTTCTGCAATTAAGAGAAAAAAATGAGTATAGGAACATAAGACTGAAGTAATAATTGTTGAACACAAAGAAAAGGAACAATCCTTTAATAAAACAGGGAAACATTTAATCTAATTATTAATATCTGCACAATACTTTTAACAGATAAACCAAATATTAATGAATATAAAAAGTACAATTTTGACCCATATAATTATATTTAGGATGGTACAAAAGGCCTAAAAGTAGCCAATTTCGACCACAAAATCCCCTTTTTAAAAAAATTAAAATTCCTTGGAAGGTCTCAAGCTTAGTTTAGTCCGTTTTTGATTGAAAAGGTCTCAGTGTAGTAGGCAAAAATATAGCCCCAAAGAGGGCCGATCTTATGGGCATAAAACAATTATTAGTGTAGTGTGGGTCCTCATTTGTTCGGCCCAGTCCAGTTCGGTCCTACCGGTCCTCAACTGTCAGTCCTTGGATTTTTTTCTAAAAATTTCGATGGTAAAATTAAGTTAAATAAGTTTTGCATTTAGAAAATTGCACATATCTTGTTAGAAAAAATATTCATGTTTTCAATTTAAAACGAACATATTATTATATTTTTATATAGTTACATAATTTATTAAATTATATACCAGAATAATTAAAAAAAAAAAAACACTTGTAATGACGTGAAAAGGGATCAATTGGACCTTCTTTTAGGACCGACAATTTGGACTGGACTAAACCGCGGTCCTAAATAAGAAGCAACACAAAACTTGCAAAGATGCATACATCGTCAATCTTGTTAATCTCAGAAGGATCATTACTAAATTGATGATCATAGGTGTTCGGACATATTGAGTCTAATATTTCCTTCATATCCTCGATATAAATAGAATCTTGAATAAATATCAAGTCTGGTAAGGATGATAAATATTCTTGTAAAATAGTTGTCTTGTATCCAGGGGTATGCCCAAGAATACCAAAGCCATGAGAGTTGATTGTCACTGCGTCAATTTCCTTAATACCAGAAATTACAATTGACTTTGTAGATTCTGAATTAGCTGATTGTATTGCATTGTTTTTTGGCAATTGAACGGAACTCGCCTTGGATTCCTTTTTTGCTATGAGGGATGGAACACTAAGGAACAGATTGGAATTTAAATAATGTGTAATTTGATGCTTTGTTTTATTACTTTATATTAGAGTTGATTTTAATTGGGATTTTGGATGATGGCCTTTTTGTTTCGTTCCTTTCTAAAAGAAAAGATTTCTCCTTGAAGTCAACTGGATTCAGCTCTTCGTCATCTGTAGAATCCCCATCTAAAACAAATGTTCTATTCGATAAATTATCATCACTATTCAATCTCTCAATAGACTCGTCAGATGCCGCTTTGAGACTCCCATTCTGTAAATGTGGAAACATTTCACTCTTACGGAGATATCCATTGTGGTACCTTCGATTAAAAGGTATTTTTCTTTTCGAAACAGAGTTGATGTCCTTATTAAAATGATTTATATTGTTGTTAGTAAGTGGAGGAAGTCGACTTGGGATTCCAAGTAGGGTTTGATTTTTTATTTTAGTACGAATAATCTCTTCTCGTAGTTTACTTGCTTTGTTTTCTCTCAGCATAAAAGTCCTACTTTGTGACATACTGAGGATAAATATAAAAATATATTCACGGAAAGTCAATCCGTAGTAAACGAGAACAAATTTAGTACTACTCAATGTATTGATTCAAATTATGTATTCATAAAAGAGGTAACTAATGACGACAGAGTCCTACTTTTAAATTCATGGTATGTTCATCAAATATTAATGAAAGTAGAAATGGCACTGAAACAATTCTCTTTACATATGTATTATATCGTTTAAGGATCATTAATCTAAGAGGAAAATTATCACTTTTATTCCTCTAAACAAAATACAAACTTTGAATTCTTTTTATAAATGTTCAGCACATAGTTTTTATAAATGGCTTGTCAACATTAAAGTAGGCAAGGATGATTTTTCTTTGAAAATATGTGTTTGGGTTATATTTCGTATTATTTAAGCAATAGTTGGGCATGAGCAAAGTAAAAAATATATATTATCAACTAGGTGGTTTGACAGTCTGTAGTATGTTGTTTAAAAAAAATGGTGCATGCTGAGTAGAATTTTCATAGTGTCATCTACGTGAGTAACGGTTCTAGGGTTCTTACCCCTGGACTTTAACCCCAAGCAGTTGCTCGCTGTTACATTCCCACCTTGGATTTCATTCCCTGAGCCATATACTCGCCACATTTTATACCCTATTACAATCAATAAAAACCCAACATTCAATCCATACAACCTTAATTGTTAATTTTAGGTTTTCAAATATAATTTTTTCTTTCTATTTAAATATATTTGACCATGGAAATGCTCATTTCTGTCGAGTCAACTCTAGCAGACAGAGTGTAGACTATCCTGAAAGCAGGAGTCTGTAAGATTAATTTTTTTGAAAAATCTATAGCTATTCCCAAAAAATTCAAAAATCTACAACTGCTCAAAAAAAAAATTAAAAAGTTCAAAACCCTTGGCAGAAAATTGAATTTTTGCAAAAAATATATTAAATTTTTCTAATAAAAAGCAAAAATTATTTAATTTGGGGGGGGGGACGCCCCTGGAGAGCTACACAACGATTTAAGTAAAGCTAACATATTATCTCATTTCTTAAAATTAAGCAATAAAGAGCCAGTAAAGATTTGATTGATCCCCTAAACTGTTAATTATTTAATTAAGTAGAAATATCCACTACGTACATTTGCATGGACCTTAATAGAAAAGTGATCACCCAAGACTCAAGGATTCAAGATCCTATATATTTAGCCTGCCCCTTTCTAGCAAATGATATCTCTCAGACCCGGAGTCGAATGATATCGTATTTACATGAAAATATTTGTTCATCATTGTATCTCCTAATCTGTCATTATATTCTTATTCTTACAAAACCATAGCATTGACCAGCAATAACTTTTAACAACCATAACATTCCTTTCTGACTTTGGCCCTTTATCGTTTTCTAGCTGTACTTCTCAATAATAATAATAAAAAAGGAGGGGAGGAGATGGTATGAGGGAGTGAAATGATAGGGAATAGAAGGAGGGGGGTAGTCGTCCAGATGTCATTTTACCATGAACGACATACTTTAATTTGGTAATTAAACTATTTTCCGAAAGACGGCGCCACTGTCTGTTGCTTTGTTTTTATTTGTAGACAACGCTAATCCCCCATTAATACTCTTTCATTCATATGTTAGAATATTATTATTAATAATATATTTTATTCTAAATATTTCTTCGGAGGCACCGAGAATTATACTTAAAAGACTGTTCGGCCACAATGAAGAAACATAAAATTATAGATTATATTTGAAAGGACATATGTGGCCCTTCAATACAAAAACAAAGCCAAATGATCTTTCTTAAAAGTGAGAGTGGAATACATTTGTATTTTTAGATGAATCATCTTTAATTTCTATCAACAAATTATTCTTATTAACCCTTATGTGGAACTCCAAATTCCACTTAAAGTAGCCAAAATTGAAAACACATTAAAAGAATGACAAATTGATAGATTATAACATATTTAAAAACCATTATCGGCCTGATATAAGTGTATTAAATCATATAAGGGTTATAATTTAAAGTCTAAAGATGTTGTGTATCTAGACCAATACCACAAATTTGAATACAAAGCCTTTAATGGACTCAAATTTGTGGAGGAAAAATTGGGATTTCATTGATTTTTGTTCAAGATTGTTTTTATATTGGTGCATCACATACCAAAACCTAATAAAGGTCCCTTATATTGGTAATATGTATCAAATTATGATTCTAAAAAAGGACTGTATAATACATGGCATTCCAGTCAATGTAATGTTTTTATGAGTTTGACTATTGTTACTTTTCTAAATATTTTAATAAATTATCACGAGGAAAAATATCGTGTTTTTTATATACAATACATCAACAAAGCCGTAGTTTGGATGAGGGGCTCACTGACCCTCAGTCTCAAGATTGATTATGTGAACATGTATATATTATACACTTTGGATATAAGTAAATGTAATTTGGTCCATTGAATACGTTTCAAAAACCTGCCCATGTACAGCAGGGGTTCTCAAACTATGTTAAGTACCATCCAATATATATTTATTAGACTGACAAAAGTTGGGACTTAGGTATCGCAAGATATTTTTTCTTTTATTCTTCTAAACAAGAAAATCACTAGTATGAATATTTTAGCTCTAAACATTCAGCTAATAAATAATATTCTTTTTCAGTACCGCGTTTTACACGGATTTATTTTCAGGTTTTTCTTCATTTTTACTACTTAAATTTTAGATATGAAAAAAATAATATATTTTTATTAAATATACTTTTATTGTTCATTTAAGCCAAATAAATAAGATACTGTCGTCAGAATCATCAATATCGTCACTTCAAGTTTCATCTACACCAGATGGTTCAAGATTAATTTCAGTGAACTCGTCAATTACATCAAAGATAATCAAATTATCTGTTTCTTAATCTTGGAATGATCTTGAGATAAACTTTCACTGAATTTTAAAGAAATTTCAGCTGAAACTCTTTTTCATTCATTCCAAGACACTCTAGTAAAAAAGTATAGTAATAATAAAAAAGACAATATATTGGAGTAAATAGTTTCAAATTTGATAATAAATTTATAACTCAGTCTATTCGTATTAATGAGGTAAAATCTATTACGTACAATTGAGCAAAATATCCACTTGATAGTTTGATTAATAGATTAGAAGTATTTATGAAGGATATTTAGGGTAGCCCCTAAAATTTTTATGATTTTCATATTGACTTAATCAATAAATTGTAAATATTTCAAATCACGAATTTTTTTAATAATTAACTTGTTTTTCTTAAAATGTCAAACATTCGGGAAAAAACTGAAACTGAGTTTATTCAAAAAATTACGATAAATACTTATGATTTATAGATCATGTAAATGATCAAATAAAGGTATTTTAATAACCATGACAGTCCTTATGTAAATAAAAAAATACTATCGACCGATATAATGAATTTAAATGAAAGGAAAAGAATTCGGAACTTTAGATGAATAATGTTTTTCAATAGAAACCTTTTAAGTCAACAAAGTATTCATTTGGTTATATTATATGTATGTTAATATTTCTTAGTAAAAACGTGGATTCGAGAAATTACATCAATAATTTTATATTTTTCTATAATAGGAAAAAAAATAGTGTTAACAAAACATGTAGACAAGGCTTTTGCTAAACTTTTTTTCATTTTAATATGGCCAACTTCATTATCAATCACAGCCTTTACAGATTACACGTTGCCTAAAGACTATATAGGAGTTGATGACAAACTCCTTTGACAAATTGTCTCATGCAGCCACAATGGAGGACTTTTGGTTGTTGGTTTCCCTTTCGAAAGTGCCCCATATAAAAAATTCCAGTTGGTTCAAATCTGGCTAGGAAAGGGCCATATCTCTTTGGACCAGAATTGAGCCATGTTATCTACGCAGAACTTTTGGCACTTGGCGGACGTGTGAGAGAGGGACCGTCCTGAGTCAACACGTAGTTATCCTCCAGGTAGTTGGTCTTCAGCCATGACAAGATGGTGTACCTAAGCACTTTATAGTAGGTCTCCTGGCAGACTTTACGTCCAGCCTTGAAAAAGAGACCATTGTTGGGGCCGGATATTTGGTGTGTAATTAATCAACTGCAAAAATCTTCTTGTCCAAATTTTTTTCATAATTGATCCATTTGACTTGATCCATGTGATGATTTTCTTTCATATCTTGAGACTCCTGGATTCATGCCCTCTGTCAGAAGATAACGTGGGGTCCTTCTGAAAGAAACTAATCCCAAGTTGTGATTTATAGCCCTCCTGATTGTCATAGGAATCAGAGAAAAGTCGTTGTCTAGGCCATTCATTGATTTAGCGTGATCCTTCTTTATAAACTTCCCTAGAATTAACAAAAACTTCTTATTCCTTTTTAAATTATGCCATCCACTTCCGGACATCCTGGAGAGGTCGTCTCCATTTTTTTTAGCTTGGCCAACTTACAAACCAGGTATCTAGAACACTTAATAATGTCCATAATCTTCATTACATCAACTCTAGCATCTAGGATATCTCAGATGCACTGCCTTTTTGCTTGTTGCTCGCCCATAATGAAGAAATGACAAAAAGATTAGTATAGTTTAGTTCTGTAAAAAGAACGGCAGAAACAGAATATCAAAAATTAATTACTAAACCTTTTCATAGTAAGGAGAAAATAAACATTAATTAACAGTCCACGTTGTGCTACCCTACCCTGAATATCTGAGGTAGATTCTGAAGAAGAACAAATAAGATAAACAAATATAAATTGCTTTAATTGTATGTATTTCACTAACAGATTATTATACTTATCAATAAATTGAAATAAATTTGCATTTCATTTTCATAGAATATGTACCTACAGATCATGTAATTTATAAAAGTTGCAACAGTTATTTTAAAGGTAATAATGTATTTACGAACTGAATATAAGTAGATAAAATTATAAAATTAATGAAGGCAAAATCGTATAAATATATAACTATAACGAATATGATTAATAAGTATCAGATCAATGTTTTTGTGACCTAAATCATTCGACTTAATAAATTAACATTATTGAAAAATTTGAATAATAACATTCATAATATACTTTTATTATCTAGGTTAGAAAAAATCATGTTTGTTTTTTCATATGAAAATATATGTAGGTTTAAATAAAATACGTTATTCCTAGTTTAAAGAAAAACAGTATTAAAGAAGACATTGTAAATAATCATGTTGTGAATACAGGTCCTATAGTAAGGATATCAGCACAAACATCACAGACACGGACGGGTTTGGGTAAATTGTATTTGAGTATTGGCATGTGTTTGTCAGAGCATTTCGAACAAAGGAGACGTCCACAATGGCGGCTGAAAAGAGTAAACAATTATAATAAATTATATGGAGCAAATTTTTAATAGAGTAAGTTTGAAGGATTTTTCTCAAAATTGAGGCTAGAATACAAGAGTATTCTTCGACGAGTAATAATAGTCTATTTCTATCAATAAATAATAATGATTACTCCTTTAGAGGCGTCACAACAGCAAAATTCATCAATCAAATTATAAATTGATAAATACCATATTGGGGTATCATATATCAAATATTATTTCTTAACTTTAGTCAGGGGCGTCCACAGGGGGTAGGCTGGATGGGCTGTATCCCCCCCCCAAAAAAATGAATTTTTGCTTTTTACTGGAAAATTAAAGATTTGAAACTTTAGTTGGAAATATTTAATATTTGAAATTTAATTTTTGAACTTTTTTTTCCAAAAAAATTTAATATTTGTATTTTTTTCCTTCAAAAAACACCCCCACCCCCCAACACACACACAAAAAATATATATAATCCTGCAGACGCCCCTGATAGTTAACATTATCTCCTCCAAGAAATTTGAATTAAAGTCTAATTGAATGAAATAGGGCTGTTTGTATATATGATGAAAAAAATTATTGGGACTTTCTTCTTTTTAATAACATTAGTTCGATACTGCTTTATTGTTACCTCAACCAAAAAGTACTTCAAGTTCTAGGTGAGTCAATATGGCTTACCAATGATGTTTTCGTTTTGTGAGGCCAAACTTTTCTGAACATTCTTGACAAACGTCGCCCTCTCCCCATTTAGGTTCATTGTCTAAACAATCCAAAAGTTTAAAGAGTAATTGTTTGGTCGCTACTTTATAATTAAATAAGGATACTCCATCGTGGTTAATGGATCCCAAAATGGCTCCATTCTTCACAAGAGACCGGCATAAATTGCCATTTCCTTTCATGTATGCCAGAAGTAATGCTAGAAACAAATATATAATATAAATCAAAACACCTCTATGCAAAAACTTACGAGTGTTTCCTTCTGCATCCGGTTTATCGATGGGATAGTCGTGCATATATTTCAAAAATATATCAAATATCTTAGAAGATGAATCTCCTCCGAAATTAGCAAGGATATGAAGAGGATTCCGCCCTTTGTTATTTAATGCCTCTGCATCAATTTGAGATTCGAGCAATAGTGTGCGAACGACTTCAGAATGACCCTCCTTTACTGCTATATGTAGCGCATTGTTCCCTCGATTGTCCACTATCGTGAAGTCAATACCATTTGATAGCAATATGCCTACTATCAAAGGGAAATTATGCTCTGATGCTATATGAAGTGCAGTTTGTCCACAACCGCTAACATCACTCACTTAAAAAGAAACAAAAAGGATTATAGAAAATGGGAATATAGATACATGGAATTTTTACCAGAAGCTCCTGCTAACAAAAGGTTCCTAACGATCATGTCATTTCCGAGTTGTACGGCCAATAACAAGGGGCTAAGCCGATTTGAGTCTTGAGTGATGGAATGAATGTTAGCTTTAATTGATATAAGAAACAAAACACTTTCCAGATCTTTTCGAAGAATTGCAGTATGAAGGAAATTCCGACCACGAGAGTCATATATTTCCGCAGCTGTTGGCTCTATATCTAATATTTTTTGAGCTGCTTTATTGTTTTTAAAAGTAATTGCTGACGCAAAGGGAGTTACACCTGAATTATCTCTAAGAGTCAAATTGGGTTGGTGATCCAATAGAATATTTATAATGCTGGTGTCGCCCTCTTCAATGGCAACATGAATAGGAGTTTTGCCCTCTGCATCCTGAAAATAAGATACTTAAACTTATAATATATATAATAAGTCAATTTATCTTAAACTTACCCGGGAATTAATGGGCGCTTCATGCTCTAAAAGTACTTCAACAATACCAGCTTGTCCCCACCGACAGCATAAATTGAGGGGTGAAGACATGTCCCTTGCCTCTTCTCCCCCTTGACCATTCGGACCAAGTTTCCTTGGACTTAACAGATCACAGCCTGAGCGGATTAAAAATTTCGCAGCTTCGTCCATATTTTCATCGATGGCTCTATGAAGTAATGTTTGATAACAGCCTCCAGGCCCAACACTCCAAGAGTCTGTGTCTACTCCATATCTAATATTAACATAATATGTACATAAAAATGATTCCTACTTCAATTTAAGATAATTACCTCAGAAGAACATGAGCCAAATCTAAACTAGCTTGAAGAGCCATCCATAGGGGTGGATCTCCCGTTGATGTTGATGATGATAGATTAGCACCTTTTCTACAAAGGGTCTCTAGCACTATTGGTAATCTATTCGCGATAGCCAATTCAAGAGGCGTTTCTCCATTCGATGTCCTGAAAAAAAGAAAGGCATAAAATAAATCCCACCAAAATATAATTGAATATTTTGACTTGTACCTCATGTCAATATCAGCTCCATGATTCATTAGGAAAATAGAACCAGACTCATTACCATCCATGATGGCTAAATGTAAGAGTGTAAGACCCGTTGAGTCACATATGTTAACATTTGCACCACTTTCAATCAGTCTCATTGCCACTTCATGTAAATTTTTAGAGAGAGCCAACGATAGAGGAGTTTGCCCGAAAGAGTTTTTCAAATTGAAATTTGTGGCCTCATTCTTCTCTTTACAATTTGTGGAGCAGAATGCTAAAATAGCATTCACTACGGTTTTATGAGATTTAGAAATGGCTAAATGAAGGGGAGTTTGTCGATCAGGTACGTTTTGGGACTCAATTATTTCTTTGGAGGCATTCGGTCCCTCTAGTAGGGCCTCTGCTAGTTCTAAAAGTCCATTTTCAGCTGCTAAATGAAGAACGGTGTTCCCGTGGATATTGGCCAAGTTGGTTTGACATCCCGAGGAGTTGATGAGGAACATGCAGGACTTTTCTAGGTCTGCATTTGCTAGTAAATGCAAAAGGGAATCTCCATTTGAGTTGCATACCTAGATAATAACATTATAACTAATGAATGATACCACAATCATAAAAACGGTTCTACGTCATTTTGGCACTAACATTTTCGCGGCCGGTAATTTTGCCTCGATCAGATTTTGCCGTATGACATATTTACCACCTCTTTATAGTTTTATATTATCAGTTCAAACTTATCTCGGTGTTATATCTCGATTAGATTAATTATATAGTTAGGAGAAGACGAACATAATAACAGCATAATTGATTAATAAATTATCCAGCATTGATTAATGAATTTTATAGCCAGCTTTCTTCTTCTATGAATTGAATACATTTAACCCATCCGTCATTTTTTGGGATTTCAAATACTATCCCAAGATGGAAGAGTTGCTTAAAATATGACGTGATGTTGACTTAAAATTACAACTCCTACAAATATTATAGTTTTATAATTGTACAAAGTTTATTTGAATCGACTAGCAAGAACTTACCATGAAAATTGAGGGTTTTTTTTTTACAACAACAGGTTAAGTGTTTGAAGCTTGTGCTCCTCCAGATAGTATTATAACTCTTCCCTATTCATTTTTCTTATTATTTATCAACTATTTCACCAATACTTTCCTTATTTATTCTTCTCCAAACTATATAATTAATCGGATCGAGATACAACAGTAAAGTTGAAACCAATTAAATGGAAATATAAAAGGCGGCAAATATACCATGCGACAAAACCCCTCGAGGCAAAAGTGTTCGATATAAAATTACCTGTCGTGCATTATAACATTAATTTTAATTACCGTATTTAAAGAGATGCCTTTAGAACAAAGCCCTTCCGCAAAACTGAAATTATCTTCATCCTGAAGTGCAAACCAAAGAGGAGGAAGCCCATTAATGTTCTTTTCTTCAAACTTTAAATCATTTAATGAAGTGAGATAATCGAAAAAATCCTTATTTTTGGATTCGAGACATAGATGAAGAGGAGTCCTGGGTTTGTACATTTAAGTAATATATTAACTATCTAATTAAAAACGATTTCTACTCACATTGAGGAATGGTTAATACAGTTAATATCTGCACCCTTGGCAATTAATTTGGAGGCAATGGAAATCATTTGGGGATCTTTAGCTACTAAATGAAGAGGATGATTACCGTCAGATGAACTTGTCAATTTTGAAAAGGCTCCATTATCGATTAAGAACTCCGACGAAAATATATCACCTAAAATATTTGAAATATAATATTTTTTTTTTCCTTCCCATTTTAATCATGTACACATAGGTGGGTGTGAGTTGGAGGTGAACTGACATACATTTTTTAGGCGATACATCGACTATTGAGAATAAATATATATTACTGAGAGATCGGTTCATTTATATCAATCAAAACCCCTTTTTGAAACAAAGTTATATATTCTACAGGATGCCTTGAAATAAACTTAAATGGTATTTGGCTACTCTTCTTTTCAGTTTGGGTAAATTTAACAAATAGAGAAATATTATTTTTCTTTCTTCTGGGCAAGTTTCCTTAAGACATCCTAAAAATAAATTTACAAGAACAAATTGGAAAATTTATGAGGTGAAGAAAGGCTTGGTTCTTCTTCATCTTCCGACCTTAGCCCTCTGGACTTTTAGGGGTAGAGCATCATGAAATATGGGTCCAATAGCACTAACCAAAAGAGCATTGATTCCCTCAATTCGATTGACTCAGCTTGCTCCTCATTTCAGAGACGTCTCCAAATTATCATGGCAGCTGAGGGAGAATACTTTGAATACCTCAAATAGTTGATTATTGAACTCTAAATTTAACAATCTTCAATTCTAAAGTCTATTAAATAATACAGTTATGGTTTCAAAGCCATTCCTGGACTTTTATAAGTTTATTTCCGGCCACCCTACATGGTTTTTGGAATTTTTTGAAAAAATCTATAAATTAATTTTAAAAATGCATATCCATTTAAATTCCAAAAAATTTCAAATATACCCAGTTTTTTTTCCAGAAGTCTCAATTTTAAAGTTATTTCAAAAGGTTCCTTTCCAAAGTGATAAATACGCATATAATCCTTATTTTTCATTTTGAAAAAAAAAAAAAAATGTAGCCGAACTCAATACTCAAACGATCAAAAACACTGTACTCACTTCCAAATTGAATCAAATAAGTATCAGAGTTCATTCCTAAATCTTATTGTCTGTGGCTAAAGTAATAGAAATTACTCCTATGTAAAGTGCCAATTAATTTCTTGATTTAAGCACTAATTTTTCGCATCAAACTTAGTGGAGGTTGCTAATCGAAGGAAAGTACTTGCCAGAAATTAGAAATTATTTTTTTATATACAGTATGTCCAAAAATTGATGGTGGTATTAAAAATATCTGTTTTATAGTTTAAAAAAATATATAATTTTGGTCTGAATAAAATGAAATTTGGCTGATACAATCATTAGGGAATAATAAATTTTTCTGATGCTTAATTTTCGATGATTGCATCATACATCAGTAAAAAAGGGCTCAGAAAATACCACAGGATGTTAGTTGAAATGCAATATCTGAAATGGTGAGAGAGCACTGTTTGGAGACCAGGGCCAAGGCTGTTGGCATGATAGAGGGTGCATCAAGCCAGAGAGACGTTGCTCATAGGTTGCGGATTCCTATCAGGACCATTGAGAATTGGTGTAAGAAAAGGAAGGATGGGCAAACCCATGGAAATCAGAAGGGTCGAGGAAGGAAGAAAAAAATTAACAAAGTTCACAAACTGGTGATTTCAAAATCTTTGACCAAAAAGAGGCAATCCACAAGGAAACTTGCGGCAAGATTGACTTCAAAAGGCTATCTAATATCCAAGTCATCTGTCCACAATTACCTGAGGCACTCTTTGAATTATTTGCCATACAAACCTCGTCTGCACCCCAAACATTCAGAAAACCAAAGGAAGACCCAGCTTCAATTCTGTCGTGAGCGGAAACACTGGACTGCAGATAACTGGAAATGTATCCTCTTCAGTGATGAAAGTCAATTTCATCCCGCAAAACCCCAAACAGATCGGGTTTGGGCAAGAGATAAGGGAGATGTGGAACCCCCTCTAACTGTAAAATTTCCTCTGAAAAATTAGGGTTTGGCCGTTAAAAGCCATGAGGTAGTGTCAGATCTTCGCCTGATTCCACAAAACCAAACTGTGACGGCCAAGTACTAATTAAAGGAAATCCTCAGCAAGTCTCTGATGTCAGCTTTGTCTTGTACTAAAGAAACTGTACCTCCTTTGAAGAAGAACTTGATGTCTGACACATCAAGAGCCATTTTCCGGAAGGATGGTCCCCATGCTCACCACTCCAAAAAGGAAAAAAAGTGATGTTCAGACAACTTGGATTCTTTCTGGGGCAAAGGCACATGGCCTGCCAACAGTCCTGAATTGTCTGCCCTTAAAATTTGTGAGCCTTGGTGCAGAGGGAACTCAATTAAAATGCACCAGCAACTTCAGAGGATGAATTGAAAAAAAAAAAAAACAGACAAAAGCTTCGGAAAAAATTTCTCCAGATACTTTGAATAATCTGTATGAAGGGATGCCAAAACACATAAAAAATATATTAAGCTTAAAGGTTGTTGGGAAGTAAATAAAGTTTTTCAAAAAAAAAAGAAATTACTTGTTTAGGTTGTTTCATGATTTTTTGAAAAAGCCACCATCAATTTTGGACATAATCTAGTGCTTAAAAGATGTTCTAGCCCTCGAAAAGTTGAGCTAAAATTGAATATAATTTTATCCCCCCTTCTATTACACATTGAGATTTTTAATCCACAAGCTACCTCGACTGTCAAAGGGCACGGAAAAATTAGAAAAAAACATATGGATACTAGCTGTATTTTTGGTATTGCACACTGTTAATTATACAATTGATGATTTTATTTACATAATAATTAATGAGTGTGTATGAAATTAGGTTTTCAATTTATATAAATTGATTTTTGTTGTACCCTTTTTTATTTTTACGTAGAGTCAGCTGCCTTAAATCATAAGTAGTTTTACATTTACAGTATAAAACTACTTTTCAACGAAAAAAAAAAATAGGCTCAAAATCAATTCGGAGTTAGCGAATTCTTACCTACTATGGAATTATTATTCAGTAATAATTGACTAGAAGTGTCCGCAAAATTATATTTTTTTTTTTCAGAAAAGTTTAGTTCTGAAGAAAAATTAGAAAATGGAAAATTTTTAAAATATTTTAATTTTTGCAAAAAAATTGAAAAAAAAAAAAAATACATATTTTAAATATTGAAATTTTTTTTGAAAAAATTTCAAAAATCCATAGCAATTCCCAGAAAATTAATTTTTAAAAAAAAATTTGAAAAATGTAATTAATTTTCTAATAAAAAACAAAAATTATTCAATTGTGGGTGGGCTCCAGCCGCCCCCTCCCCCATGTTGACACCCCTGGCATATGTATTGAACAACATGTCTTAATATTTTGTATGTACTTTATCGTAGGCTTATTATTTATTTGAAACAACAACAATTGTATTCTTCAAAATCAAGTCATTCATACCTAGAAGTTCATTAAAAAATAATCCTAAACACGAGTATGATTTTTTTCTAGCTACCACCTCAGTATCTATCAACTGTATCCAGGGGTGTGTGTTTGCTCATGAAAGACTGAAAATAACTCTGATGATTTGTTGGAAATTATACATTTAAGTCCTTGTAGTATGTAGAGTTGAATCGAGGGTTGTTATCATCGTATTCTCTGCTTATGTCCTCAATAAATAAGGAGTGGGACTTGTGTTTATTCCCTTCTCTCTCAGCGGATCGTAACTTATCTAATAGAAGTCATGAAAGCTCAGCTGCCCTCCTCAGAAATATTTTATAAAAATTGTAAGAGACCACCATTTCATTTTTGGCTTTTTTTTTAAACATACCGCAGGGAAATATTTTATACAACTCTATTCATAGCTACGAGAGGGTCTGAATTGTTTCCGACATCAACGTAAAGATGGCAGTACTCGTAAATAAAGGCTTGTTACATCTATGTAGCATTGACAGTTACTACCCAAATTTTCAGCCTTTTTGAAGGTGCAGTTTTTATGACTGAGATGATTGAGTGTTTTTGTGAACATCAACAAAATTAAGTATCCAACTGTCATTAAATAAATATATATATATTTGAAAGTTTAGCCTTTAAATATATTCAAACAATAGCAGACATATAAAGGCTTGTTGTGTTAAATTTTGACGCGTTCAAGTAAATCCAACTTGGAGTAAATGAGCCCAAAACAAAAAGTGTTTCGTTAACAACTATTTAGTAGAATTTGGACGGGTTATAAAGATTGCTGAAATAAGTGTGTAGACTTACAAAGATACTATTTTGAAAAATAAAACTTTAGAAAAAAAGTTTTTGTTAGATCGGAAACCTTCGTATGTTACAAATTTTTACAAGGAATATTTATTTAATAAAAAAGATTAATCGTACATGTATAACTATAATTAGAGAAGAGGAAAAGAACCATTCCAGATGTGAGTGAAAAACCACTTCATGTAATGTAATATGTCATACATATTTAGTAACTCTGAGAGATATTATGTCAGTTTATAAACTTTCCAGTCTTAAACTAAAAAAGAGACAGAATGAAGAAGCAGTTGTTACTTTAATTACTTAATCTAACTTATTAGAACATGGGGCGGCAACAAGAACGTTGTAGAAAATGTCTACTTTTTGATATTTTTTTCAATTTTAAAGGATTTTTAGAACTCTATTACTTATGTCAAAACCTTTTAATACCCTCTATCATAAATATAAAGATTGATGTCAGCTTTAAAAAAAGAATAATATGTAAATTATAAATGTAGATTTGTCGAAAAAGAGTAATTACGAACGAGTGCCAATCTTTTCAAAATCTTGTGAGTTGGTAACACTGCAATATATTTAGAGGTGTGAAAATTCAGGATTTTTTCGAGCGTATATTTTGCAGCAATCTCTAAAAATATATTTTATTGGAGACAACCACCATACCCAAGTTGTTTTTTTATGACACTGCCTTTCGCCTCTTGAGCTTGAGATTTTGATGGTTAAATTTGTTTTTGACATTAGTAAAAGAGGAATTTCATTATACACGGGGAATCCCTCTTTTTCGACAACTTTAAATTGCAACATAGCCTTTCGAATAACATGAATTTAAATATATGCAAATTCCTGAAATCACGGTTTTCATAAACAAAGTTTGATATAATGTCTTAAAAGTTATTACGACTCTAAGAAGCAATGCTAATTTGCTAACAGAGAGCCTTATTTTCTGCTAACATATATAACCTTCAAAATACAAAATAAGTAAGAATAATGAACAAAAAAAACATATTTGGCAGACTACCAACATACATTTGTTTTTAGCTTTACAATAGCTGGGAATGATTCTTTTTCCACATCTCTAGTTATTCTATTACTATATTTAAAAAGTTTAGATTTAAACATCGGCCCAAAATTTTCGATAAAATGTCTTATTTTTTTGCAACTCATCAGATACTTCTTCAAAATATTAATTATTGTTCAAAGTTTAGCAAATTCGTTGATCAACAGAGTTCAACATAGTAAAAATAATGGAATGCATATATTTTTTATTTTTTTTCCATACGTAAAAGCAAGCATAAAACAATAATAGATAGTATGACTTGAACTTTCGTGATTATGTTACGAAAAATTGTACCAATATATATAAGACTTATATTAAAATCCAAATACCACCTAATTTTTTTGACACAATCCTAATGTGATATAAAAATCATGACATTTTTGAGGAAAGTGACTGAAACCCCCTTTTGGTCTTAGTCCAAGTTATAAATATGTATAATTGAAAAAATAAAAATAAATATATGTACCTCTGGAAATTGCTAAATTAAGAAGAGGTACTCCGTCTTGGTTGAGTTGATTGACATTTGCACCATGTTCTACAAGGGATTGAGCCAGAGACTTTTGACCGGACCTGAGAGCTAAATCCAATGGTAACTCCCCATTGTCATCCAATGCGTTAACGCCCTCAGCACTCTGAAAATGAAATATAATCAAAGTCATCCTCTTTACATTGAATTTTACTAAAAACATTTCATAAATTACATGTTATACCAATGAAACCTCAAATAAGTGTATTAATATTAATATAATCCATGGACTGAAAAGTCCTGCTCTTATAAAAGAAAACACGTTTCTTTGTTTTTTGAACATAATTGGCATTTTTAATATTATTATTATTTTATTTTTATTCGTTTGATGAAGCGGAGTCTCCATAAGATATATTAAGCCATTCCTTAGCTTGACTAGCATTTTTTCCCATCAAGAATCAGAGTAAAGGGAAAGCAAAATAAATGTTGTTGATTCATTGTTACGGAAATAACCAAAGTCACGTCAAACTTCACCCCAAAACACACAAACTAAAGAACAGATTGTCATGACATTATGACAGCTGTCGTTTGAAACTTGGTACTAACTAAGACTGAGGTGAATATAAATAAAAATAGCGCCATCTATGTGGGAATTCCTGTACTTTTCAGCCCATAATGAAAACATGTCGTATGGTCGTTTTGATTTATTGGTGATTTGGATGGACCATTTCCTCATAAGCATTCAAATATATGGATCTACATGCACCCACTCTTCCTGTAAATTCCCATCTTTTGATCTGTATATCCTTGTGTCATACTTTAAACTTGATGTTCAGGGATCTTGTTCCATTGGAAGAGGTCCTCATGGCACACTTTTCATCTCTTTTAATGTCATTAATTGTTCAAATGTCAAATAACATCAAGATCTCTGACAGTGAATTCTAACTAATCTGGGGGTTCAGTCTGAATATCCTAGACCCGTCTGAGATCGTTAGTATTTTAACTGATTCGGCCCAAGATCGGTCTAGAAAATGTAAAATATAAGTAAACAAAAGAAGCCAGACTTGATTTGGTCTCAAGTCATATTTTTCTTGGAAATAAATTAGAGGGTGTTATACAACAATGACAGTATCTACAATTTCAAAAATCAATCTCATACCTGCGTACATACTTTGTACACAGCCCTAAAAGTGAAAAAAAAAAATTCAATCTGCGACCTACTTTTTTATATATAAAAAAGGACAAATTTCGATCTATGATTTAAATTTTGTTTTTTAAAATTCGTCCCACAAATAAATATTGGTCCAGATCGACCTTAAAAAAATTTCTTAAAACCAAATTGAAAAAAAAAAAAAAAATCACACTTAACTGCTATCTTTTCTTTGGTTTAATTCAATCATCTATCGACATTTTTGGAAGCATTTAAGGACGGATAATTGTAGGGACTAGTCTTAAGGTACATTAAAAACATTTATTATGCATGTACAAACAATTGATTTCTACGAATTAAAAAAAAATTATCCTGCTAATATATGCATATTGTGCATCTGGACACTCATAGGCTATTATACGAAAAAGTTATTAAAATTTTTCCCTGAATTTGAGTAGACTTTTATTGGAAAATCTGAAAGTCATTGTAAGTCTTGGGCAAATTTAGTGATGCAGGAAGTTTAAATTGCTTTATTGACGAAATAATTAAAATTTAGAAAAATTATACGATTATCTTCATACTCATTGGACAAATAAATAATTTATTTATGACAGGAAAGACATTTTGTCCTTTTAATTCATTTCATATATTGAATTCCTACGAATTTATTCCAGACTTGTATATACTGTTTATATATATATACTATTTTTTCAATTCCACACAGAATGTTATTATTATTATTTATTTTTTTGATCGGTTCGACTTTTAATCACTCAACTTCAACAAATAATACTAACATTAACTCAATATTTAAGTCCGGAAATTTTATTTCAAAATTATATGAATATTTTCTTCTCAGATCCTTTATCACTCCTTTTATATTAAGATCAGACCAATTACGTTTTATTCATCATATACAGGGTGGACCTTGAATACTATAAAATGAATAATTTCACATAACGTTTTTATTTCTATAATTATTAACCTAAAAATTTTCATAAAGGCTACTGAATATCATATCAATTGATCATTAAAAAATTCAAAATAGTCGCCTTTTTCAGAAATTACAGCCTTGAATCAATGAGGCAAGACGTCACTGTAAGTATGGGTCACATCCTTTGGAATGTAGCCCCATTCCCCAATTAGGGAGGCTTTCAGTACAACAATATTAGGAGGGGGCTTGTTGTAGACTGCCTCTCACAAAATGGATCTCATTTCAAAATCCATTGGATTCAAATGTAGACTGGATAAAAGCCTAAAGTTGTTGCTACAAAAGCTAATGAAATGAGTTCAATACCCCTTTTGCATCACATTGGATGATAAAGTGTGAGCACCATCTTCAGTTAAGTTCTAAGTCTCTTAACTGAAGGGGGAGCTTAAGGCTGGAGACTTTTCTCAAAGAAAGTGCTAAATGCTGATAGTTTTGAACCCAAAGGTACAAAGATAATGAGTACTTTCTCAAAACCAGCTATGGGACCCTAAACTATCATTGACTCTAGTTTGTGTATCTAATAGATCATACTGGGATAATAAGATCCTTCTTTTTCCCAAAAGCCAATCATTTTGAGTGGTTGAATAGAGCCTCAACAGCAAAAAAACTATAGAAACTTTTGTGAGGCATGTCAGACTTCAACCAATGAAGAAATTTCTTGCTTCTGTTTATTTTCTTCTCTTATACATGAAGATTAACCAAAAAAAAAAAAGTTTGTGGACAACTAATCAATAATTTATGACAAATAAAAAATTACAACGGTGACTGTAAATTTATGTGTTATATTACTTTAAAATGAAGCTAATTTTTTTCACAATTTTTAGCTTCCACAAACTACTTTATCATACAAATCAAGTGTCAAGTTAGCATACATTGATACCTTTAATGCATATCGCAACCTTTCCCTTGCTATGATATACTCATTCAATAATTACTTATTGGGAATTGTTCACAGCATAGAAAAAAACAGTTCAAATTCAACTTTTATAACACTGATACGAGGAAAAAGAGGTAAATCCACAGTTGACAACGAAATACAGTGTATTTTTTTATGTTTGTGAGGTGGTAACGCCGGCCGTCTGCAAAAAAATATAAAGATAATGACGTGTTAACAACTCCGCACAAGAAGTTATACATACATATATGCTGTGTCATTAATAATGATTGCAATTATATGAATGTATCTCTTAGCGATGAGATGTTACAAGGAGAGCTCTTAGTTTTTAAGTAGTAATGGGACGATTAATTGAAAATCGGAATCGAGAAAATAATGTGTAACTTGCGATTTTGATTCTTATTTATTACTACTATTTAATTATTTATTAATTTTCTTAGCTGTGATGCAAAAAAAAAAAAAAAAAAAAATAGCTCCCCAGCCAAAATTAAGGAATATTTTCTTCTTACTATAAAATTTAATATTTGAAATTATTTTCAAAATTATTAATTTTTTTGTGAACAGCTTTTTTGAGACATTTTGTGAACAACTCAGGCTTTTTGATTTTTTTCCCCAAAAGTATTAATTTCTTGACAATAGCCATGGGTTTTTGAAATTTTTAAGTATCAAATTTTATATATTAATTTTTAAGTATCAAATTTTATATATTAATTTTTAAGTATCAAATTTTTTTATATATTAATTTTTAAGTATCAAATTTTATATATTAATTTTTAAGTATCAAATTTTATATATTAATTTTTTTAGATTTTTTTTCCGAAAAATCCCAAAAACTTATATATTTATATATGTATAGACGTATGTAGGTAAGGTCTACAAGCACATAAATCATCACAAATCTTGTTTTATTAACTACAAGAGGCTTTCAACTCATCGATCAAAAATAATATTGACTTACTTAACATCAACAAACTCACATCAAAGGCAATAAAAATAAAATTTCATTAAGTGTGAGCAAACTTTAGTCGAATGAGAGAGAAGAGAGACTCTAAGAAAAAGAGGAAAAACTCCTTTAAATTCATTCAATTTCTAAGAAACTATATGAAGAAAAAATAATAAAATAAAAGAGAATAAGCAAATTTTAGAGCTTTCAAGGTCAATATTATACGATTGTAAATATTGTTGATTATAATTAGGGGCATTGGGAGGATTATATTTTTTGTTAGGGCTTGGTTTTTGGAATTTTGTTTAAAAATGTACAAATATTTAAACTTTTCGGGAAAAAAATTGAGGAATTATTTTTTTTAGAAATTTGAATATTGGGGGGCTACAGTCCCTCAAGCCCGCCCCCTGTAAACTCTCCTGATAATTAATGTGCCTATATCATTTTTAAGAAATAATAAAACGAATAGGAAAATCAATTCCAAACAATTATGATTGTACTATTTATTCCGCTACTCAGTGATGGACAACTTAATTAATTAAGTTAAAGCTAATTATTAGTTAAGTTAAAGAATAATACAAATTATTCTTTCACTCTATATCTCTGGGATTTTATACACTTCCAATTGAACGATAAAGAAAAAAAAATACAAATTGAAATTCCCGACAACTTCTGTTTTGAAGCACGAAAAAGTAGAAGTTGATAACTGTATTTATTTTTACTCATTTGGCCGAAAAGGTCAGATGATATGTGATTAGAAAATAAATGGCCCAATCACACATATTACGCGCAAAACTTCCTTTTGAAGAACTCATAAGGAACGAATGAGAAAAATTAAATGAATAAAATATTTATCATTCCGTATAATATATAAATAAATGTATATTCTTTACGGCAATATCATATTTAATTTCAAAAATAAAAGTTATTCTAAAAATGAGATATTCAAATTATTCCTTTTGCCGTTTTGAATCCCCCTCAGTAATACTGAGTACTTGTTCTGTAGGAGTTCCATGGAACCAATTATATTTTATATGAACTTACATTCCAAATTGAGGCGGCATACTCCTCCCTTATTTCTATACCCCTCCTTAAAATTGTCAAATATTTCATACAGTATAGGTATAAAAATAAGTAATATTTCAACCTATAATCACACTTGATTTAATAACATATGATTAAGACCGATTGCACATTTCAAACTTTGCACGCTTATTTCTGATATATAATTGACTAACATATCAGAATTTGAACAAAACTGAAGTATTCCATGTTTGAAAATTTAAAGGTCAAAGAGTTGACCTTTAAATTTAAGGTCAAGGAGGCATTTTATTAGGTAAAATTATTTATCATACAAAAAGTATCAACCTATCAAAATGCGTTTCAAGTAAAATAATATCATAAAAAAACATGAGAGAAATGACAGTTTAAAAACATGTATGCCGACCTTGATGCAGAAACTTTAGAACCCTCTAACTTTTAAAATGGAGATCAAAGGAACTAACATGAAAGATTTTTTTATCTTCTGTTAAAATATATGCAAAATTTAAAAAGAAATCGGATATAAAATAAGAAGGCCATTTTCTACAGTACGTAGAAAATGACCCAGTTGCAATGTTTAATTAATCAAATAGTGTCAAGGCAGAGTTTGACTAAATTATCGGGCAACTAACAGTTACGTCCAGATAGTTCTTTAGTATTTAGTATTGAAACATAGAATAACAAAGTTAAATTAACTCATTAACATAATCAAGTTAAATTAATGTTAAGATAATTAAGCTTAAAAAGTTAAATAGTTACAATAATTCTGTTTCAATAATTAAAAAGTGGGTTTAAACTTATCAGTTTATTAACTTATCTAAGTTAAGTTAGTTAAACTTTCCCAACTCTGCGTCTACTGCCTAGGTAGAAAAGAAGAGCCTCTCGAGAATCCGTATATTTCAAGTGGAAGAAAGAAAAAGATTTAAAAAAAAGAAATATGAGAGAAAGAAGCGGGGAAGCAAAAAAAAAAATATATTTTAAATGAAGAGAAGAATTGCAGATGACGATGATAATTTTGTGCTCCTTGTAGCTCTTGATTGGTTTTAGTTGAGCAAATGATTTTAAATTAATAATATGACTAGAGAGAAGTCAAGTGGTGTTCCTAAATCCTGTTCCTCTACATTAAAACGTCTATCATCCGCAGAGAGCCTCTCATTAGGAGGGGATGACGAATCCCTTCAGATCCTACTCTCCATACATCCCGCCATTTCCTGCATGAACATCCGTCGACTTCGAGACGAACCCATACGAGGGGAAAACGGTGGCACCTTTAGACATCCAGCCATTGTTAAAAAGCCGTCATATGAGATGGAGAAGAACAATAACGCCAAGAGTTCCAACAGCGTTACCAATAGTCACAATAATAATAATAGTAATAACAATAGTAAATCCACAAGTCAAAGACGAAAGCAGCTTATTCGTAGGCAAAGTAGCTTGACGGAAATCACTGCTCAAGAACATTGGAGTGGTAAATCCCTCTCTGGCTCAAGAGAAAATGAGGCAAATCAATAACTAATTCATTACAGACTTAGTAAACTCATTCAAAAGGGGATATTCTTAATAATAGTGATAGAGGATAAGTGTGTGTATGTTAAATTGGTTGGTTGTGTACTATGACGTCATCATCATTCGCGCTTATATTTAAACGGTGAAAGTTGACGAATTTATTTATTTTTATATTTTTCACGTTACACCATTCTTGTTTATAATATTTAAAAAAACTTTAATTACAATCATATACTATTTAAATGTTAATGTTCTATTTGTAATATACATATAGATAATACATATAAGTCAGAAGCTGTACGCAATGATATTTATATATAAGTAACATATACCTATCTAATAAATGATGTGAATCAGAAACAGGTATTATTTAATAGTTCATCTACACTGTTAATGAGGGGATTACATAGAGGGAGATAAATTATTGGAAGCAATTCCTCAGCTTAAGAGACTCCAAATTACTTTGTAATCACATTAAATAAACATTAAAAAATCTCCTCTCTACACAAACTGTTTTACACTTCCAAAAATATTTTCATACATGTTAGTAAAATACATGATTCTATATTGATACTAGTGTTGCGACTCAGTCCGAGATCGATTTATTTCCTTATGGGTCTTAAGGGATTTTTCTAAACGAATATAGAGGGGGTTGGACATGATTTTCCACCTCCTTAACACAAAAATAATCGTTGTACTCTTTGTCAGCTGTTGATATTCCTGCTTCTTTTCTCCAAATTAGTGTTCTGAACGTTGATTGGTTGAATTACAATGAGTTGTGAACAATTACCGACAATTATTGATTAATAATTCTATTGCTGCAAAAAATTGATTACTTAACAACAGATTTCGGACTTTTCTCCTGTTTCAGCTTTACGAGAGCTAGTTTTATTTAGAGTTGATTTCGTATATAGTTATACGATGAAATAACAATTTTTGATATCTTTTGGGTGTAAAAGTGAACGGCTACAAATGAAACTGAAGTTACCAGATGCCTCTTTCTGAGGGCTTACTTTTAGATCGTTTTATGGTTCTTACAAAATATACTTCTTACGGTCAGACACTATTAAAAGAATATTACAGTTTCTTCAAAAGACGTGTTATATGGTTGGACTGTTCCTAGTTTGAGGGTGAAAATAGATGCAGTCCTCAGGTGGATTAACACTTTGTCTATTTATAAATTTGGGCCAGGACCATATTGTGGACAATGCTCTAAACTTTGTGAAGCTCATCATAGGTTTATGCAAATTTTACTTGAAATAGAGTAAGAGAGTAATTTCTCATGACCTCATCAACAATTAATATAAATAATAGAATCTAAACCAAATTTAGAATGAGATCGATTTTTATGTAGGACCAAACTTTTTTAGAACGTTCACTATTGAAGTTGATAATGCTGCCTTTACAAAGTGTCATTGACCTCCACACTCCTGTATGTAAATAGCATTTCCCTACAATCCATAAAACATTTTAATTTTAAATAATCTAATTTGTGTTTAATGCTGACCAAATTTCCTGTATAATTATTCTTCAATTTAATTATTCCGAATATATTTGTCGTTCGTATTATTTTTAATTGCAAGCTTGCCCAACATTCGGTCATTTAAGAAAAATTATATAGGTCTCAAACCGGTCTAGAACTGAAAGATCAAACCCAACACCAATATATGTATTTATACAATATATATGTACAACATTACAACACCATGTCATTCACTTCAATAATATATATATATATATTTATATTTAATACAATATGTAGACACTAAATGCCAGCTCAAGGACGCACTTTCTATTAAATGTTCAGGCAGTTTAGCACGAGGGAGAGAGAGAGCTTGAAGAACAAAAGGTCTGCCTAAAGTCCTTACCAACTATCTATGTGGTTGTTTCCCCAGTTATAATTTAATAAAAAAAAGGAGGAAGAATGACCGATTGGGTTGCACGTAGATACTACGCCCATTATTACAATATATAACTACATAGGGGAGACCGGGAAATGTTGATGCACTTTATTAGTTGGGGTGGGACTTTTGTAGAGGAACCCCCAGTTTACAGAATATAAATGGAAAAATGGTTTGTGCATGTTCTCTTTTTTCATTCTTAAATAGATCGACGTGCTTACAGAGTATAAGTATTTTGTTGCTAATTAGTGTTCTAATTAGTAATTGATTGAATTCGAATAAGCAATTGTTAAGCTGTAAACAATTCCATACAATCATTGAACAATAGTTCAATAGTTGGGAAGAAGTAGCAAACTACAATCTGATTTTAGGCCATTTTTCGAATGAAAGGCTGTGTGATAAAATAAAGATAACGAGGGGTGGAGAAAATATATATCTTCGAAGGGAGAATTCCCACTTATCTTTGAAAATATAAAAAAAGCAGAGGCGCCACTAGCCCAAGGGGCGTAGGTAGGGAGTGATCAGGAATGGACTTTAGCCCCTTCTCCCTAAATAAAGAAATGTTTCCTTTTTTCTTGAAATTATAGGGTCAGGATGAAAAAATATAATATTTGAAATTTCTTTTGAAGAAATTAATTTTTCGTAAATAGCTATGAATTTTTGGAATTAGTTTCGAAAAAAATTAGTTTTCTTATTTTTTTTTTTTTTTTTTTTTTTTGATTTTTGAAATATTTTTCCAAAAATTTAATATTTGAAAATTCAAATATTATACTTTTTAATTTTTTTGTGAATACTTATAGATTCTTAAATTTTTTTCGAAAAAAATATTATATTTGATATTTTTTTGTAAGAAATTTAATTTTTTTGAATTTTTTATTCAAAAAATTTTATGAAAAAATAAATAAAAATAATGCTGCAGGCTCCCCTGAGCCACCAATTTAAAAAAAAAATATATAACGGTTTTAATAATTCCTGGGCTAAGCCTCCCCTTCTCCAAGTGATGAAACCTACATATTTTAAATGCACAAGGTTCTCCTGTTTATGGAAGTATTTCATTTTCTCCTTCAAATATCATATAATAAGCACCTGATGACAAGGGTATTTATTCATTTATACCTTAAGTCCCTCCACATCAATTACTAATAGTTTTTTTTTGTCGTAGACCAGCCAAAATTGGACTCAATACCTACAAATGTCTGCTGTTTTTTTTTGACTATTTACAAATGAAGTAAACTTTGTAGTTTTTCCAATAATTGTATTTGAATGCAATCCGTAGTAAAATATTACAACTGTCCTTTTCGGATCTAGCTTTTCAAAACCTAAAATTTCACTTAAATATGTTAGTTGTGAACAAGTGATGAGACGATTTATAAAAAAAAATCCGATGCTGACTCCGATGCGATTCTAGTAAACATTTCTGATTCCAATTCTTTAATATTTTAAATAATAGTTAAAAAATACAATTTTACAATAAGGGTCGTCCTCAGTATTATAAATATCAAGGTTAATAGAAATAAAAGGTTATACCATAACGCATGCACGACATATGATTGACTTCCACCACGCTTTTAATATTGACGTCATATTAAATGAGTGGTTGTGTGTTTGGTCTATTTTCCTTCCACAGCAGAGGGTACTATATATCAAATTGAAAATTATACGAATAGTGACGTCATAGTCTATAAGTGGTTGCGTGTTTTGTCAAAATCTGCCTGTCTTGCCAACCAGTCGGTACAATACATCAGATTGAAAATTCTAGTATACCCGATTACATTATGGTCTAACCTTGTATTTCTATTAACCTTTATATATATATTTCCTTTTGCCTTGGTTTTTGGAATTTTTTTGTAAAAAATTTCAAATTTTATTTTTTTAGAAAAATACATGTTTATTCAAAGAAAATGAAATTTTTTGGAAAAATAATTGAAAATTAAATTTCTAATATTAAATTTAAAAAAAAATCAATCAAATAATATTAAATTTTCCATTAAAAAAGCAAAATTTCCTTAATTCTTTTTTTTTTTTTTTTTTGGGGGGGAATCTATATATATATATTTTTTTTTTTCATAAGTACAAAAGGTAATAAATATTTAAATAACGGTAACAAATACGAATCGGAATCGACAATTTAACGTTATTTTCCCGACTCCAGAAAAAACACCCGATTCTCCGATTCCGATTAATGGACATCACTACATAGAACCTTCATAAATAGTGCTTGAGACAAAGAGCCTGTTGCTACCCTCCCATGTGTTGCAACTCTCCCCGGCCTCCCCTATAATAAATAAATACATAACAGTCATCACTGTTTTGAGAAAGGAATGCGACATTTCATTTACATATATGTGTAGTATAAATGGCGCGCATGACATCAGCCCTAAAAGAAGAGAAGGCACATTTGTAGTACATACACTTAGCGTAAATAATAGAATATATCTAAGTGAGACTAAATCAAGTCATGGAAACAGTCAAGAAATCACATTTTGTATAAGACTCTTCTCCTAATTAGCACATTAATAATAATAATCATTATTAAGTGTGAGTGTGATTGTATTTGGCCCACCCACGGGTCACTCAGAAGAGGGTGAACATACGAAGAGGAGTGAGTGTGGTGGTGACTCTTTTATTCAAGGAAAAAGTGAAAGAAAAAATAAAAAGGAAGGAGATAGCGAAGAAATTATTAAACATTTTATGTGAAGGAAAATGTGGACTCATTATGCCAAAGAGTAGAAGGCGGTGAGGAGTGAATGAGTAAGAAGACACAAGGACTGACTACAAGGAACATTTATAGAATTTTCTGCACACATTACTAAGTTATAAATAATAAGAAACCACCCAAAGGATGAGGAAAAGGGAAGAGAGAGCAAGAAGATGACGATGGGTCCTCTACTGCAACGTCTATACGGTTGGAATATACTTTTGGCAACAGGTTCGTCGTACTGACCTCAATATTAATATTACTTTTTTTAATAATATATATGTATGTATTTGAGCGCACATCTATAAAATATTATATATTTCAATGTACAACCAAGTAGTCAAGTCTCTACAGAGAGAAAGAGATAGGGAGGTAGGCAACAACCATTATTGAAATATGTACAACATACTTAAGAAGTATATAGGGAACGATCTAACAGCGCGCAGGAATGACCGACATTAGAGAAGTCTTCTCCCTCCTCTTTTTTTTTTTTGTTTTACAACCCACCACCATCATATGTATGCTGCATCTTGCCTATTTTATTGGGTAAATTTATTAGTGCTGAGACTCGGTTCAAAACCCGATTTCCCCCTTCCCCCAATCCTGTCTTAAGTAGTGTAAGATTGGCCTAAAGAAACTGCAGTCTTATCAGTCAGGTCCTAATATAATTTGTTACCCCTTGGACCAGTCCTTAAAGGTCTTTTATAGAAACTACAACAGGTCAAATGACGTAGTTAATACTAACTACGTCATAAGAGTCGCTGAAGTTTTATCATAATTCATAAGCTAGACTAGATACCTGAAGTTAAAAGTAGGGGGTATGCAACTAGAACGTATTATTATACGTTCTAGGGCTCAGTAAAATGATTTCGGTAAAAAGGTTGCGGACAAAAAAGGTTGGGGTGATATCATTGCAAGGTAAAATCGTTATGTACATTATAATTGCGAAACAAAATCGTTAGTGGATAATATCATGTTGAAGCAACACCATTCTAAGCAATAGGATTATGAGTCATTATATTGCATCGTGTGCAATTTATATATTATACTTGGACGATAAAACTATTGAATGATGAATAAACATGACAGGATAGAAACTTATTTTCATGGATTTCATCTTGTTATACTCTTGATTTTCAGATTAATCCTAAATATGAAGTACGTTGTTCACAAGGTTGTAACTTGTATTAAGGAAGGGTTCCTTAGTGCTTAGAAACGCGGAGGCAGTGGAGTTTAAACTTCCTGGGGCCAAACACTTCACCTGTACAACCTGTGCAACAGGCTGTATTTTGGGATATTAGAAGGGCTCCTTGATGCTCAAGGAAGCAGTGGCGGATAAATTTAACTTACGGTGGGGCCCAGGAGTTGACCTACACAACCTGTATAGCTATCTTTTTATTTTCTTCACTCCTAACTGGGATTGAAGAATATAAAAAGAGTGATAAGACGGATCTAACACTAGTCTTAAGATATTTTTTCCTATAGCGATTTGGACTGATTGGTCGATTCAGACTCCGATCTTAGCTCGTACACCGAAATATGATTGTACGATATATGAATCAATTTTTCGATCTCAATGTATGAAACTATTTTTTACCCACTCCTAATTTGTGAGTAATTTCAAATATGATGTATATAACACATTTAAATTTATATGACGTAATTGTAGGTCGATGTTCACAAATTTAAAACACAACTAACGTTATGTACAATTCGAGGGTTGATGACCGAATTGCCTTAAATCAAAAATGAAAATTATAGTGTTATTTCCTCTATATCATCCTAAAAGTATAATATTGAATGTGAATACTTAAAAAACAGAGAAATTCAGATTGAAATGAATTTCTCAGATCCATATCATTGTCAAAATTGGGAAACACGTTTATTCGTGATGAAAAAATGGAGTTTCTATGCTTCATTCTGTATGGTAAATATTTCAATACGACAATTTGGCTCTAACCCAGCGAATTCAACTATAAAATTCGTCTATACCGAAGTTTAAATGAGACCGATCCTTACCCAACTTTCTTAATTTTTTGAAAATCACTTCATTTTTTGTTTAATACCAACCTTCAAAAGACAGCTGTCAAAATATTATGACAATTTGTTCTGTAGTTTGTGATTTATTGTGCCAAGTGCGACCCTAATTTTGTTATTTCCCAAACAATGGATCAAAAACAATTTTGTGATTTAATTAATTAATTAATTGCCTCTTGGTAGGGGAAAATACTGCTTAAGATCGGCAAAAGCTTGATAAATGTTATGGGGTCTCTGCTTCTTTAAAACAAATAAAATAATAATAGTTTTAAAAAAAAAACCAACTTTGAATTAAAAAAAGCGTGTTTTCTTTGTTATGGATGAGATTTTTCAGCCCATGTGTTATGTATATATTAGGGGTGAATATACTATTCTTCCAACGTGATGTTTTAAGAAAAAAGCAAGTGCAGGAATTTCTCTTTTCACATGAAGAAGTGGTTTCTGTTTTTTTTTTTTTTTTTTTTTGGAGATCAATGTTTTCTATGAGTAATAACATAATATTAATATGTACCTATATCTACAAAAAAAACTGTTATTGGTCCGTTGTTGATGACATATGCCTATAAATAGAGCAAATAAAGAAAGGGAAACCTTTTTTTTTCTCTCTCTTATGCAACACCCACATGTTGAGGAACATTGACAACGGCATGCAGATATCATTAGATATCCAAAGTAGGATGAAGATATTTCCCCGTACCTATTTACATAAATAAGCAAAGGTATTTTATCTTTCCTCATTAGAAAATGGTGCGGTAAATTATATTATACTTATTTACTGTACAAATTGAATTTAATGGTTGTAGAATGAATAACGCAAAAAAAAACATTAATCGCCGCAAGAGGGCGTGTAGAACCAGAGATTAGTAAACAAAAAACAAGTAAAAAATGTTCATATCCAAATAGGGCAACGTGTTACTTCATTAACAAAAAAATGTAGCCTACATTCTGTTGTTAGCTGTCGATGCTTCAGCTTCTTATCCCCTTACCAATGTTCTGAATGTTGATTGGTTGAATTAAAATGAGCTATGATTATGCCACAATTAATTCACCAAAAATTATTGCATATTATATACATATTTGCAAAGTTAATAGAAATATAAGGTTACACCATAACTCATGTACGACATATGTTTGACTTCCACCACGCTTTTAATATTGACGTCATAGTGGATGAGTGCTTGCCTGTTTTGTCAAAATCTGTTATTCCTGGCCAGTATTCGGTACAATACAATAAATTGAAAATTCTAGCAATTTTGACATCATAGAATAGTGGTTACCCCTGTAACGTGCTTGATAATGGACACCTTATTTCTAAGAATTCTACACATTATAATATTCAAACCTCAACAATTCATTGCTCAAAATGAAGAGGGTCTCTGAATTAATAAGTGTCTCGCCTTTAGGAGTAAAAATTTCCCATGTGTACACGTATGATATCGGCTGTAAAAAAAGTAATAATACCTTTGGACAGTTTGGGATAGGTGTTATTGATTAAATTTTAAAGTCCCCATTATTTTTGAACAGCTTAGATTATAAGCCTTTGATTAATGTACAAATTGTAAACAAAAAACTATGAATAAGTCGCCATGGAGGCAAGAAGAGCCATCAAATATTTCTTATGATGTCAGTAGAAGCTTTAGTCTGTATGCTAGTGGTGATATAAATAGTTTTTTTTTAAATATGACCTCAGAAAAGCGACATACTTTTTGTAGTTGAAACCTGAACAATCTATATTCTTTGCCAAAACTATTATTTGATTCTTGAAGAGAGAACATCTCAGTATAAAGTAATAACTAGTGCGTGAAAGATGAAGAGTAACACAGAGGATATAAAGTTGTAAGTAGTGTTGTGCCGGTCCTTATTTAGGACCAAGGACCCCGATCTAGTCCAGTCTGGTCCTATCCAGTCCAGCCCCACTTGTCTGCCCTTAAAGAACAAGGTAAAATTGATCTCTTGTGACGTCAAATTGGGCATTTTTCCTTTTTTTAATTACTCCGTTTTAAATAGAATAAATGATCTAACTAAGTAACAATATAATATGTTCGTTTAATAATGAAAAAAATCATATTTTTTGCTAGATATGAGCAATAATCCTATTTCATATATCTTATTTGGCTTAATAATCCACCGATATTTTTATAAAAAATTACAAGGACATACAGTCTTAATGTCTTACTGATAGATAGTCCTAAGGAGCGATAGGACCGGTCCAAAAACTAGATAAATAAGGACCGACACAACATAAGTAGTAAGTCCATGTTGAACTCAGAGTATAATTGAGGATCGACATCGGGGTAATTTCAGCCTATGTCCTTGCTAGGAGTTGGATTTGAGTGTATTTCCTTCATCTCATAGTTGCTCATGATTAATCTAATGGAAAGTCATGACAGCTAAGCTGCTCTCCTCCAAAACATTCTTCAAATAATCAGGATTACTGCGTTCATTTTACGTTACTTTTATTTTTACATATAGTGAGTCATATTTTCTACAACTATAGTGGTATTCATCATTAAAAATCAAGGAACGGATTAATAAAGCCAGCTTGTCTTATTTGTAGAATGGAAATTCGACATTGAGGTCCGAGTTTTTAAGAACAAGGAGATCTAGAGAAAGGTGAGTTCACCTAAATGGCGAGTATACAAACTAAAGCCTATGTATATTTTTTTTTTTTAAAGTAGAGGGAGAATAAATAAAGAAACGTAGAAATTTAATCAAGATAAACCATATCAGTATATCATTTTAATCATACTTTTAAATTGAAATAGTGTTATGCTCTAATATTGACAGGCTGTCCCTCGCTATTTCATATAATATTATTCAGTACATAAAAACCCAATTTAAATTGAATAAATATTTGTATAACAACTTTTTTTTCGACCCTGCATGTACTGAATTTACATAACCCCTTTTTCATATTCAATTATTAAATCCCGTGTCTTCAAGAAAAGGGGACTAATTTTCCTTTTAAATGAGTACAAAAACTACAAGTGAAGGACTGGAGACAGAATTGAGTCAGCTGTTAACTGTAGTCCTTTGATTTAATTAAAATTACAATATCCAAATTTTGAGATAACTCATATCTAGATATATATATTATAAATGGAGGTCCTATGCCATACCCCTCCACGAAAAAATGTCTGAACTCCTGCTGAGCAAAGGACAAGGAGTAAAATTTAATAACTTCGATCCTTCTTTCGAGTTATGACACTGAAGTAGGTTCCCATTTAGGGGCGTCCGCAGGGGGTGGGCTGGAGGGGCTTCAACTCCCCCCCTCAATATAAAAATTTCCATAAAATTGAACACTTCATTATTTTTTTTTCAAAAATTTTATTTTCTGAGAAAATAGATTTTGAAATTTTTCCAAAAAAAATAATATGTAAATGTTTTTTCCCAAACATTAAATTTTTTGTGAACAACTGTCGATTTTGGGGGGGAAAATCCATAAAAATTTAATACTTGAATTTTTTTTTCTACAAAAATCAACTTTTTGGGAATGGCGGTTGATTTTTCGAATGTTTTGGAAAAAATTTAATATTTGAAATTTTTTTCCGAAGAATTTATTTTTTTGAGGACAGATGTGGATTTTTAAAATTTTTTGTGAATCGTTAATGATTTTTGAATTTTTTTTTCCACAAAATTACAAATTTGAAACATAATTTTTCAATTTTTTTATATAGCATTGCCTTTTTAGGAAAAAAAACCCTACAAAATATAATCTTGCGGACGCCCTGCCATTCACCATTAAGTGGAAGAATGAAATATGTTAATATCTTATTACGTATAGTCCCGATATTGATCCTTAGAAATAAATGAAATTTAATGGATTTGAATTCTGTCTTTATCTATCAGAGTAGGGTTATGTCCCGATTTTGTAACACATAATATTTAATGATGAAAACCACGCACTTCTCAACACACACATTATAAGGAACAAAAACAGGCGATAATATACTTTAGGCCTGAGTTCATAGAAATGAAAGGCGAAAATAGGGCCGTACCCATGGGGTGAGCTAGAAAATTTAATATCTGAAATTTAATTTAATTTCTTTCCCGAAAGATTTAATTTTCCAAAAAAATTTCAAAAAATTTATTTTTCTGTGAATAGCTTTGGAGTTTTGAAATTTTAACCAAAAATTTTATACATGAAATATATTTTTTGAAACTTGTTTGTAAAAAATTTAATTTTTTGGAAATTGAACTTTGGATTTTTTTTTCTAAAAATTTTGGAATTTTTGCTTCAAAAAAATTCCAAAACCAAGGTCCCCATCCCCCCAAAAAAAGCCTGGAATTGTAACACTGACTTTGGAATCAAATTATACTCCATTCTACTATGGTTGACCAAGTCCTAATTATGTTTCCGTATTGGTAAACAGTAGCCATAGTGAATGGCGGAGCATTATCGATGATATCAATCATGTACATATTGTAGGTGCAAAAGAAACTATGATATTTAGAAGGAGAGGAGGCATGAATAAATAGCATCCATGCATGTATTTATAATATAAATAAATAAATTGCAAAACTATAAATCAAGTATTCATAATAATAAGATATTTGTAAGATATGTACATTATACAACAAAAATGTACTCGAAGAAATCGTACGTACATAAGGAGAGACACCATTCATGCATAATAAGATAAATACGAGTATTTATGTTCTGCAAATTGAAAATATTTTCCTAATCTCTCATTTGCTCTCTATCTCTAATTTTCATTTTTGAACAATTTCCAATTCAATCACAGCACTAGCTTTTTGAAATAAACAAAGATAGGGTAAATTATCGTTGCCTATCAAAAACTGTCATAATAGCCTCAACTTAAAATAAAGTGATTCAAGAATATTCCTACATTTAATTCAAAGATATCAGTCGTAGTAATCATTATCATTCCTGAACATTGCCCAAGTCTCAAACGTATATCTCACTTCCACATAAGTTTCTTTGTTCCATTCACATTCAAATTTATAATTTGTAATTGAATATATTAAGAATATTTGCCCTACATTGTATTTTCCTATCATTAATTGACTCTTGTATGATTTAAAGCAGTTGACTCCATGTAATATGAACTCAAATAGGTTACTAGATATGATTTTGATTTGTATACAGTCAAACCATTATTAAGGGGTCAAACAATTGAAGCTGAAGTGTGATCGCTTAGTGTAGGGGACCTCAATTAACCTGCAACAAATTTGCAACCATTTTAAATAGGAAAACTGGAAATTTTAGTGCAGTGACAAGCTTAAACTGAAAGCCGTAAAAACAGGTCTGATTGTATAATTAATCATATATATTGATTGGTCTTGTCACGATATCAAAATCAACAGTATTAAAATTAGTCAGAAATTGGATAAAGTTATTAAAAGCAATATTTATTCATGCTTTGTTCTATATAGTACAATTTTCTAGCTCATATTTTCTTTTACAACAAACCACCGGGTGGTCCATTGAAATTTGAACGCATTAATTCAATAATTAATGAAGGTTGAGTGATTGAATATAAGTACAATCAGTCCATGAGGGAACATGCGAGAGATCTCGGGGTTTCACACCGTTACTGTCCAGAAAGTTATGAATAAATGGATGGAAAAAGCCTTTAATATCAGCAATGAAAGAAACGCATCTCCTCCGTTACAAAACTCTTTTGAATTAGTCTTTTGAACTCTTTTTTGACACTATTGGCCCCATACAACCCTAATGCCAATTTTTTGTGTGAATGTCGAAGGGAAGGCCTGCAGTGTCCGTCATCCGAACCTCGATGCCTTCAAAACCTCTGTCAGTCAGTATTGGGAAGCCATTACTAAGAAATATATCCGCAGTGGGTTCAGGACTTCGAACGCAGCCTGAGAGCCATCATCGCCGCTAAGGGCGGCTACATTAATGTTTATGAGAACACAGATAGTACTAACTTTGTTGACATTCAATTGTTAATGAATAAATTATATCTTGTTGAAGTTTAAAATTCAATGCGTTCAGATTTTAATGGAACATTCGATATATATTAATTTATGTAAACCAAAAATATTCGTATATAATTCGTGTCATTTTATACTCAGTCATTGATTCATATATAAATAAAATTATCAATTCAATGTATATAGTTAATTAATAATTAGTCTCTTAATAATAATGAACAATAGTCATATTCAAAAAATATAGAATTATATGTTTTTATTTCCCTTTTGACAGTCGAGGTTGAGAGTTTATAAGCATGAATAATATCTATAACACGGCATTACTTCGCCACCAAAAACATATACAGTTTATTCTGTTGTGAGCTGTTAATTATTCGACTTCTTTTCCTCTATTCTGAATGCTGATTTGTTGTATTTGAATTACCTCTTGTTCACCTGTGAACAATCCCCAATAATTGTAGAATAATATTTACTTAGTTGGGAAGAAGTGGCCTATAATTGGCTAACTATTAACTGATTTTAGTCTTTTTTCTGTTTCTTTTTGTAGGAAAGGTTGTGTGATCGATCAATATAATATATTATGATGAAATTTGTGGCAACTCAAAGAAATAATTAGTAATTATTATAATTCAATACGTAATGAATAGCAATCTCAGTTGAATATACGCGAATGTATGTATATAAGATTTCCTAGAAACATATTTGGTCCTCAAACAACGATGAAATCATAGTATGATATTGAGTTCTTTTTCCTTTTATCTAATGAAAAAATAATAAATGTGTATAGCAACGCTTATTAGATGTTAAACAATAACATGAAATACACTAACAAGGCATGGAAAAGCAAAAATAACAATCGTCATAACAAACATAACTACTCTCACCTGATAAATCATATACCTTTTTCCGAAATTTGGATATTTTAAAAGCTTTTCGATAAATGACACCAATATTAACGTCGATAGTTCTTTGTAACAAATACAAATAGAGGGGAGAACTGGGAACTTAACAGTAAAAGAAAATATTTTATTGAATAACTATATATACTTATCTCTCATATACTAAAAAGTATTTATAATGTATCATTCCATTTTTATATGTTATGTTTTTTTGATCAGTAGTAAAATCTTTCTTATCAAAGTTTTTCTACTGATTACTTTACCAAACATAATCCCTCGTCGTTTCTGTGACAAAATGGATCATGAATACAGAGAGCATTTTCCCAGCAAGGATCATTGTTTAGCTACGGAAATAATTAACAAATCTGCATTCCTCTTTGATATTATACTTAAGTATTCCACTTCTATTTGCTGAGTAGTGACAGTAGCTAGTCAAGATAGATTACTTTTTGAATTGGTAATTAAATTTTCAAAGGATTTTCTTTTCCAAATGTATTTGTAGAGATTGCTTACAAATAAAACTACTATATACAACCTTTCTGATAGTGCAAAGAGGCCACACAATCCTAATTTTCATATTTTAGCTTTAGAGGTTTCTTGGTATTTGAAGGATAAGTCTAATAGGCAATCATTCTTTTAATGGCCTTTAAATATTTATCTCTCTTTGAGATTTGATGGGAAATTATGTGAAATAATATATTCTCCGTATTTTCATAACCCGGATGAACTGTTTCAACATGTCATTGTTAAGGCAATACAACGTTCTGGCATTATCACAAAAATTAACACATTTTAAGAATTAAGCGGCTCTTAAAAATAATATATTGACTGATAGTATATTTGAGGGAGTAAGTATGTATATTAAATTATAGAAAATAACGTTTTGACGACTATTAAATATTATGCAAAAAAATATTTTCTCTTGTTACTATCCTTCTCATGTGTATATGGACAATGTACATAAAAATACTATTACTATTTCTTTTCTATTCAAAATTAATTTTGTGTATGTCGTTATTTATTTGGTCTAGTACAGTTTTAAGATAATTCCCATTTGTCGTTAGGACTGTCAATAATATATTTGATACAATAAATTTGAGTAAAGTCATGTAGGATGGAACTTTATAACTTTTTAAAAATGATATGTAGGACTAAACTGTACCGGACAGAGACTGAACTGTACTGCAGTTTTCCGTCCTAAATAAGAATCTAGACAATACTACTCAAATATAGAAAGAGAGGTTGAGAGACTATATCTAAAATATCCGAGGAATTATTATTATTTATTGGAGCAGTTATATACTATAGACCCCACTTAAGTTGCATATTAAGAGACCGATTAAATATGTCCCTATAAAAGAAATAATACACCTTATGGAATTAATTATATACTAATAAATAATTCTAAACTTCCATAAATGCCCACTTAAAACCAATATCCGTATCATATTGTATATGTCGTGTACAAGTTGTGATTTACGAACAAGTTACAAATTACAACTTGTACGCCTCATAATATCTTATTCAATTACAACATTGTTAATTTAAACTACAAACTATTCATTAATGTATTTATGAGTAATATAAGCTTAGGGTATTTGAACTTAAAAATTTTCATATTTTCCAACCCTGTTATCCATTCAAATAGTACTCGGCGTTTTTCTCTGCAAAATAATTATTCACCAGAAACTTTATTGTTTTTAGCTCAATTACTCCGAGTTGGATTGACTCAGACGTGTCAAATTTTAACACAACAAGCCTTCATATGACATCTATTTTTTGAATCAATTTAAAAACAAATATTTAATAACAGATCGATATTTAATTTACTCCATTTTCTCAAAAACACTCTCATCAACTCCCTCAAACGACAAACACATAACAACTGCGCGTCTAAAATGCCTGAAAAGTTGGTTCCTAAATGTCAACAGATGCTAGATAAATGTGATTAAAGAGTCCTTTAGATGTTACTTGCTTTTATTTACGAGTGTTGAAATCTTCACGTTGAGGTCTGTAATTTTTCAGACCAACCTCGTATATTTTATATTAAATATGTAATATCATCATTAAGGGAGTCATATGAATTGTAGAGCAAAACCGCGTCCCTCTGTCGCTTTGTTTACAAACTAATATAAGTAAACAGTTCTTATGCCCCATTCAACATCCGATGATATAAAGCTGGAATAATATGGCAATGCTATATTGTGTTGGTTGATCAAATGAATTAAAAAAATATATAGCGCATCTCTGTTTTTCTTGAATATTGTTTCAGATTGTTTTTGTGTTAACATACCTTGTATTACTAGTTATTAATTTTTCGTTCTTTTAACTATGATTTAGCTACCCATAATGGATAGATTGTTCTAAAGTTAAGCTCTATGGAAAGGCCTAAAACTTTTTACACATCCCTTTTTTGATGAAGTATTTTCTTTTAAGTAGTATTGGAAAAGGAGTAAAGTGTTTTCTTTTTTACTTATGTAGTAAACTAGTGTTTTACATTCGGTTCTATTATACGATTATGTTCAAAGCTTTCAAACATATGTATATATCATGTAATAAAACTTATTGGTCTCGCTTTTTTCTAGTGATGATGATGATTGCTTCAACAAATGGACTAAAATGTTATTTTTGTACGGTGAAGAAGCCATCGAAACGATTAAATGTTAGTGCCAAACTTTGCTCAAGATTTAATGGAACTGATGATTACATCATTGACTGCCCCTTGTCCACATTTTGTGAAACCAAGACATTCCGTCTACATACACAGACAGGTTTGTACTAAAAATATTACTATTATACTTAACCCTGGAATTCTAGATACATTAAATAATCATGCAGAAATTTATTCCCACATTTTTTTGGGAGAAAATTGAAAAATTAAATTTTATATATTAAATTTTTTGGAAAAAAAAATAATTCAAAATTCAACAGCAATTCGTAAATAATTTTTTTTTTTTTCAAAAAATTACAAAAATTAAATTCAATATTTGAAATTTTTTGAAAAAAAATGAGACGCGGTAAACGCATGATATATGTGCTAATCCACCTTAACTTTTAAAAAATAAGCCCTAAGTGGGTCCAAAAAAAGATAAAAGAGACTCAAGAGTGGCGTTCAAAGTATTCTTTGATTCAACGTAATAAAATACTTTTTTTAAATATAAGAAGAATGTCAAATGAATATATAATTCTACTCTCCCCACAACAGCTTTACCATTATAATCGTCTTTATCTCCATTATGAAAAAATATTAAGTTTAATCCTTTTCAAAACTATTAATCATCTCCATACTTATTTACTACTTAGTACATAGTTGTATCTATTTAGCCTACCCACTAATAGTAGTGATAATAGAAACATAAATAGTGATATATCTATGTAAATAATATTAATTCAAAGATAACTACACATCATCTATCATAATTAATCAAAAAACAACGACACCAGAGAGAAAAACACACTTTAAAACTACATTGAATTTAGTCAAACATTTAGTTTGATAAGTATACATCATTTGCAATTTGTGTCACGCTAATACAACTCATGACATCATTTATATGTAATGTTTTTTTTTTTTTTTATGTACATAAATAAAGATATGAGTTTATTGTGACGTGTCACCACAAAATCAAGCTAAAATGGTTTTTCACAAAATTGAGTTTAGATTTCATTTGTATTCTTATACGAATTACCGTCAATTTCTATAAACAAGATATTCTTATAATCCCTTAGTGTGTGTTGCTAATTCAGCTTTAAAAAAACCATACTTGATTGTCATAATAAAAGATGACCGTTTAAAAGACAAAAGAGAGCAATTTTTATTAAATAAAAACTCGACAAGCCTTGGTAATGTCTAATGTATAAATCTTATCTTGAACTTGTTGTACTAATGAGTAATGACCAGGGAAGCAAACTTTGTGTAGCATTCTTTTTAAGAAGTACATAAATCCTAACAAAGTAATTAATTCATTCATTTAAGTCTTAATCTGTGAATTAAGCAATCCCTGGCAACAAAAATTGACCGTCCACTCAACATTCCCCACCCCTATTTCTTTCTTTATCTGATTACATCTCATACCGGGAGCGGGAACTTTATCAAGATGTATTTCAGCAACCAATTGTAATAGGATATGTTAATAAAATAAAAATAACCAATATGATGTCCTGCCCACCAGAAACCTCGATGTATCCCCCCTTGGCAGCAATGATGGCTTCCAGGTGACCTCCCCAAAGGACAAATATCTGTCATTTTGGCAGTTTCGCACGGGGTCCACTGTCAATGTCTTCTCATCACTGAAAAACCCAACCCAACTGGCCTTGGCCTTCTTGAAGTCATTCAACAGAGCCTTTTCCTACCCTATCCAAGCTTCCTGTCCACTGTCTCTGGCTTCATAACAGCATAGACAATTGGCCTGGAGATCCCCGACTGCTTTGCAATCTCCATTGGTTTCTTGTCAGCGTCCAAAAGTGCACGGACCGAAATTCGTTGGTCACCTTCGGTTGGCATATTTTCGCCTTCTAAGACACTTGGGTAGATCCCAGGTTAATATGAATACATGTTTAGACCATCATTTAATCGGGCTTGCAAGAATTATCAATCGGATGCATTGTACAGAATGTTGGGCGAGACAGGCAGATTTTGACAAAACACGTAACCACTCATAACCTATGACGTCACTATTGCAATAATTTTCAATTTGATATATAGTACTGGCTGCTGGGGAAGAAATATAGATTTTGAACAAATACTATGGCGTCAATATTAAAAGCTTGATGGAAGTCAAACATCAGACGTACATGCGTTATGGTATAACCTTGTATTTCTATTAACCTGGGGAATATCTAGTTCTTTTTATTTCATTTTTGTCTATTTTTAGTATTAGACCGGAAGAATTTTACCGCATTCACAATAACCTTGATTAATGTAGCAAAAACGCAGTGTAAAGACTTTCCCGGTGCTCCCAGTAAAAGATCAGATTAATATTGAAATTTATAAGAATTGTCTCCACAAACGTCTAATTAGATAGTCATTTTGAACGTGCAATTCTATAACAATTGAATTTGAATAAGTCATTTTAGTAGGGGGAATATTGATGTAATTATTCTTTCTTATTTAACTATTTAAGGTACGCCAATAATACTTCTGACTTATAACCAAAATAGATTGCATGTTAATAAAATATAAAGCTTAATGATTTTCGAGCATATAATTCCTATCACTGCAACTGATTAAATTTTATTCCTTTCTAACTAGTAAGAGATATATTTCGTCAGAACTATGTTACGTATTTTTGTAATATACAGGTTATTATGTCTCGACTTCTAATCTATTATTTATAAAAATAAGTTTAATTCTTCCAAAAACATTATATTTTTCTACCTTCGATTACTTTTAAAAACAAAATAAGGTGAAATCGGAACAACCCCAGTTTTTCTATTTGTAGAACAAAGTTTCATATGAGACCGGTCCAGACGGAAATTTTTACCGAATTAGCTAAAATTATAAAGATATAAGACCGGTTACGGATTTCCATACCAAAAATCAACACTAATAAATAACTGAATCAAAATTGTCTTTGTCATGACAGAGACTGAAATAAAATCAGAAGTAAGTGGGGAAATGGTCAAAGCAGATTTTAACGTGAGCAAGAATTCTTCCACAATAAAAAATGTATGGGGATCTTTTTTAATATTATTTTTTTATACTAAAAAAAAAGATATTTTTTATTATAAGTAATTTCGAATCAAGGTTTGTATGTTGATTTTTTCAAACGGAGTTCCTAATTTTTTAGAGTATCATACCCAGAGTAAATGCCTCGATATCCCCTCTAAAACAGCAAATGAGAATGGTTTGACTGAGATTCTGAATATTATAGGCAGTGATTCAAATCGGTTGTATTTTTTAGATTTTAGTTTTTTTGGAATTGGTATCAGAAGAATGAATTTTCTTTTCCTTAGCAGTTGTCATCATTATTTAATTCCTGACTAGTGAACATCATTTCCTAAATAGACTTAATTATAATTCAAACCGGATTGAAAATTCGTGTGTGCTCATGAAAGTAACCTTAAGGATTTGTTGCAGAGTTATTATTGTGAGTCCTTTTAGGACTCAAAAAAAGAATTGGGGATTTACATCGAAGTAATTCTATCAAATGTCCTTGTTTATATCCTTTTCTCCATCCATAGCTAGTTGCAGCTGATTTAAGAAATGTGATGAGGATTATTATTTCTCTCTTCCAAAACATTTTTCAAATGGTTGATTTTCGGTTTCTTTTTTTTAAATGCCCATTTTACACAGGTTTTTCATGATTAATTATAGGTAATGTAGATTAAAAAAAAGTTAAGAACCACTCCACACGAGAACCTTCTTATTGAATAATGAAGCATTACTTTTCAATTTGAATAAATGAACAAAAAATAATGCAATTATATTAATTCCCTCAAAACAAATCATAAGGGGATTGAAAATATTGGAAAAATAATAATTTTTTTTTTTTTTTGTCTTGCCTCTAGAGAAAAACTCAATTTAAAAAAGAGTAAATAAGGTTATAGTCTATTACTAAATGTATTATTTATCATAGATAATAAATAGAGTGACGAAGATTTTCTTGCGGAGATTGTTATCGACTCAAAATGGCGTTAGCTGTTCTCAGGACAAATATATTTTATAATAATCAATAAAAAAATCTTGGTTTTCAAATATTATATAGGCATAAGTAGAGTTGTCATGTTTGTAAGGAAAAAAAGATCACAAGAAAAAGGGTACAACTGAATTAATATTAATATCAGGTGCCTGCTGTTGATTTGGGGGGGAAAGGAATTACTGCTATAAAACAGAGAACCTTCTACATTTAAAATAGCGTTAGTGCATAAAAAATATTATAATTGCATTTAAATTCTCATAGATTTATTTTAATATGCATTTATAAAAAAGTTCACACTAAAAGGGGGCAATGATACATGCTTAAGAGAGAGAAGTGAACAACAGAACGACCTATTAAATAATGAACAAAAAAGAAGAATGAGCACACGCATCAACTGTTTTTGGGTTTTTTTCCTTCTCTAATTATTAAAAGTAGTTTTTTCATTAGAAGCATGTCAACTCTAGCTTTAAGAATATGATACAGCAGGGGTATGAAAAAGTTGACGTGATCTTGTGCGACACTAAACCCCTCAAGCAATCTATACTATTCTATGTATTTCTCCATCAAACTATTGGAGAAAGAAAATCCCGCTTTTTATTTCTATTCGAAAAGGTTTCATATATAGAATTTTAGTGTAGAGACTCGTTTCGATTTAAATCCTTTAACAATGAGGAGTCAAATATGTGACATCTTCTTACCTTGCATCTAATTTTTGCATACTTTATTTTTTATATTACTATAAATATTATTGTGAATCTTTGTTCCAATTGTCAAAGACTTCATTATATTTTTCTATGTTTAGAGGCGGTAGAATAGTTATTTTCATTGCAAATTTAGTGTAAGATATTTTGAATAATGTTTCAAATTTCTATTACATTCTATATAGAAATATGGACTCGCGTAAAATTTAGAGCTTCAATGTTATGTTTTATATAGGTCTAGGATTTTAAGTGTCTGAAGGTCAACACGTCTGAAAATCAAGGATGTAAATATTTGGCAAAATAACTTCTAGAATAAATATTGTTTTTGGCTATACGAAGAATACCTATGCAAAAAATAATCCGGATTTTTTAATTTTAATCTGAGTCAATATTTCGTTCCAGATCAAAATTTATTAGTGTAGACCGAAATTTCCTCCTTTTTTTTCAAATAAGGTTGCTTAAAAAAATATTATATGAGGCCAGATCTGTACTGATATATATATTTTTAGATCGAATTTTAGTATGAGACCAGTACAGAGTGAATTTGGACCAAATGAATTAAAATGATAACTCAGACCGGTCTAGGATTTTCAGACCATAACCCAACACTAGTAATAATATATGTATAATTTCATTTATCATAATGTGTAATAGCAACCTTCAAATTTTATCCTTCGATTAAAATTATCCATTTATTAATAAGATTTTATTATTGAAACACGGTTCGTTGAAACTTCCCAAGGCTATCATCATCAAATATTTTCTCTTTTTCTTTTTATCAAGAACAAAAAAGATAAGAAAGGAGAAGAGTTTGAAGTAGGGGTGCATCGATTCGGTTCTTCATATCCCATAGATACATATATTTAAATATCTTAAGGACGCAGTTCACGACTAGCTTCTTTTCAGATACAATGTAATTTCCTTGCAGGTATTTTCGTTGGATGACTCTTGTATTATTTAAACAGCTGATTCTACGTATTAAGAGCTCAAAATAGTATTACATACTATATAATTTATATTTAAAAAAAAATCAATTACCTTTGTTTAGAATAGTGTCATTTTATAATCAGTCGTTGATTTTTATATGGTTAAAATTATCAATTAAATGCATAATCTCTCAATATGAATAAAAGGAAAAATACACAAGACTAAAAAACATATATTTTTTTTTCATATTTTCTCTCACCGTTTTGACAGTCAAAGTTGTTAGTTGATGATAAAGATGAACGTGATTTCATGCCAAAAGTTGCAATGTGAAACTTTTTCATATAAATATATATCTATGGGTAATTCCACGAGAAATTTTCAAGAGAAAACAGATTTGATATATATTTGGTTTCAATGATACCACATGTCAAATTATAGTCAAATCAGTTTATCAAGGAATGATACATATATCTATACATAGACTTGAAAATCTTACATAATTACCAAAGGCATAGCATAAATTCACCTTGCAACAGCTCTCATGAAATCATGCAATAACAACACCTTTAAAGAATTTTGGTCATTCTACATATACAAATTTTAAAGTCCCTTCTAGACGGCATTATTTTTGTCAATATTATATTCAGTAAAGTACCTGCGTCCGCTTACCAATTGATTTCCTTCAGTAAAACCACAAAATAGTCTTTACATTATTCGTTATTTAATCATATTTGAAGTATATATCTATTATTCTTAAAAGCATTAGATCCTTGATAGTCGAAATTAACTTATGATGACGTTACTGTTTACCTATGAGACCGTAATTTAGTAAATATTGTCCCTATAAGACGACTAATACATTTCGATTCACCCGTAGAGTGAACCTGGCAGATTAATTTGGAAACTCGTACATTTTGGTGAGTGATATTTGAAATCTACTCGCCCAGATGATAATATATTACCCTATTATTAGAGCAAGTAAGCAGACTCTGCGCAAAAATTTTGACCTTCGTTTTTAAAAAAGATGGGCTGCTTTCAATTGAACATTTTGATACAGATGTTATTGTACCCGCAAATTTTAATAAATTGATAAAGTTTGCTATTTCACAGGCAATATACAACAAATGAAAAAAACACTAACCAACTGGGGCGAGTGTTTTTTGACAGTTGCTCGGTCGAGGAAGTATTTGCACGTGTTAAAAGTCTTTTACTAACATATCCTTCACATATAGTTTTGAAGTCATTTATTACTTGATAAAGTTAAGCAAGTGTTTTTCATTTCCAAATCCATTTAGGACACATAAAAAAACCGCTCACCAACTCGGGTGAGCGTTTTTGACAGTTACTCGACCGAGGAAGTGTTTGTGAGTGTTGGAATATTTCTCTAAAGTGTCCTTCATATATAATTTAAAATACTTCATTACTTGCTAATAATAATAATTAATATATTGTATACAATGTAATCATAGTAAATTTATTATATCCATGTATATTTTGTACTTTAGAAACTGTATCTGTCATGACGCGAGGCTGTGCAAAACAAGACTATTCATACCAACAACTTGTCAGAGGAAAATGGAAGCAACAAACTGTTGTTGCTTCCGAGGCATATACTGAGGGATGTATCAATTCCGGATCTTATAGGAGTCAAAGTGGGGACACAGAGTACTGTTTCTGCTCATCAGATCTTTGTAACTGGAATATTAATCATGCTGCCTCTCCAAAAAGAAGTTATCTACTAAACGAGTGGATTTTGTTGTATTTACTTTACGCTTTCTGTATCATTTTATAATAATATACTTATATATGTTAGTAGCTGAATCTGCAAATTTCGCTTGTCATGTGTTTCTTATTAGATTGATTCCTTCAAACTTTTGCATATTTATTTATTAGAAATTGTATGTATTTAGATGACACTACACTGAATTCAACATAATTCAAGTTTTCCTATTTTTTCCCATTTGAGTCATAAATCCTTCTTCTGATATATACTTTTACACTTCTTAATGCATAATCTGTATTTATATACATTTTTGCATGGCAATTCTTTGGGAATAAACATATTAAACTATATCTGTCATAAGGAGTGAGTTTTTAGTTTGAAAAAATGAAAAATAATAGTTAAGATAAAAAATTATAGCCAAAAAATATGAGGAAGACCAAACTTTGCTGAAATTTGTAGTTTGGCATTTAAAAAAATGTTAAAATCACAATATATTTGAGCCTTATTTTACTCTGATATGTATATACAAAATAAAAAAAACGAATCATTTGGGAGAAGGAAAATTACTAGTGATGGAATGATTAATAAGAATCGGGAGTAAGAGAATCGGGTATCTTTTATGGAATCAGAATCAGCATCGGGAATATAATGTTTAATTTGTTATTGCAATTCTTATTTATTCCTGGTATTTTACTATTTATTACTTATCTAAGTTATGAAGAAAAAAATAGCCCGCTACCAAAAAAAAATTATGGGTTTTTACTTCTTTCAAGAAAGTTTTATATTAGAATTTGAATTTTTTTTTAAAACAGCTGGGGATTTTGAAAATTTTTCTCAATTTTTTTTTAAATTTTATGAGAATAGCTGGGGTTTTAAATTTATTTAAGGAAAAAATGAATTTTATGAGAATGGTTATGGATTTTGAAAAAAATTAAATAATTGATAATCTTTACTAAAATCGCATCGGCATCGGTATTTTTTTTAATCGTTCAATCACTAAAAATATCCCTTTCCTAATTCCAGATATATAAAATTCCATGACTGAACATGGGCTACTTTTTTTATTCATAAAGTGGCAAGGTACCTAAGGGTGCTCAGTTAATCTAGTCATTTTATGTACAACTTTATGTAGCACCTAGGGTTTTACTGTCAACATTTGTTTTGTGCAAAAATGTTGATCTTGCGCAAAAAAAAATAGCTTTTAACAGTGTAAGACATTAGTCTATTTTTGTATTGTATGATAACACCCTTTATTTTACACTATTTAACCATGAAATGCTACCATGAAAGCCCAAAAAAAACTTATTTAGGCCTCATTACAAACATGTTAGGGCCTAATGCTTTAATACAAACATTTTTGTGTAAAAAAAGTGTTTTTACAAAATTGCAAAAATTAAAGTATATTTATATTTAACGACATCCCAAAGACGCCCTTGGTACTTACAAAAGAAAAATAGAGTAGCTTATATTCAGCAAAGTAGGACTCACATGCTAAAAATCAGGTCAATTCTTTCAGCTGTTTTGGAGTCTATACGTCAAAAGCAGACAAACAGACACAAATCTGTTATATTTTATTATATTAGATGTAGGAGTGTGGTTTGAAAAGTTTCCGACCTAACAATGATACAATACACTTTTTCTGAATGAATATTTTTCAATATAGTTTCCTTGTAACAAAATTCTCCCAGCGATGCTCCTATCTCTGTAAGTAGTACAAATAGTACTCGGCGTTTTCCTCTGCAAAATAATTGTTCACGAAGGTAATACATTCTAATTTAAGGCAAATCTTTGCATAGTCCACTGATTGGACTGTATTTTTGTTTCGAACGTATAATAGTGTATCCAAGTTTCATCTACAGTAATTAATCAGCACCAAAACTCGGATGTATTGCCACTAAAACTGCATCAACAGAGCAACACTCGATTTTGACATTTTCACAAAAACACCTTCCTCAAACAACTGTTCATCCAAAATGGCTAAAACCTTGATGAGTAACTGCCAACAGATGCTAAATAGGTGTGACTAGCTTTTATTTACGAGTGCTGCCATCTGCACGTTGAAGTCGGAAACTTTTCAGAGCAGCCTCGTAGAATAAATTTCAAAATGTATTCGGATTGATAATTAATAAATTCATTTTTTCTTGGAAAGACTAATATTATTATTTTATATGTATAAACTGATGCACTTAAAATTTGTCAAGAAGAAAGGCGTTTGTTAAAATATATTGTGTTTTTTTAGAGCAAGCAATGAATGGAATAATTAATTATTCTTTTTTCTTACTTATGAAAGTTTAAAAAAAAACTACTACTCTTCAATTATTATTAATGTAATCCTCTTAGACAGGAAAAAATAAAAAGGAATCAATATTAAAGTATGAATAAGTAGTGTGGTCTTAGAAATAAAAATACCTTTGGTTCAATCAAATATAGAAATACAACGTCCTCTCGATGGATTTTGATAGCGTAATGAAGTGTGTATTGGATTTTGGATTTTAGCATAGAGTAGAGGAGAGGTCCTTGAAGATGTGAAAAGTCTTCTTTTGAAAACTCATTCTAGGAATTTGAGAAAGAGGTATTAGAAATAAGTATTTTTTTAAATATATATGTATATTGAGTTTGATCTAGGGCTCGAGTGATATATTGGGCAATTTTAGGGAGTTTTAAACTAATTTTGTACTGGGGGATAGTTTATTCAAGTCCTACGTAATAAGGTGTGGAAAATAATAAAAAAAGTAATTCCTAGCTGTGTTACTAATAATGGCTTGTCTTTGGGTATGAAGATGAGAATACATATTAAATTATTAATATTATTAGGGAGAGCTGTAAAAGTCGAGTCTGTATTCAAGTCATTTTTCATGGACTCAGATTTGAATTGAACTAGAAAATATATTACCTTAAAGAAAGGATGGGTATTGGACCCGAATCCGAAGTACCCGGCTACGGTAAAACTTGGGTATTTTTGTACTTTTATTTGATTGCTTATAATTTTTAGTGGGGTTTGAAGAGTTAATTTGAAGGTTAAAAAATAGGCAAATCAATATATTTTTTAACCACCAAATAATAGGTACCCCAAAAAAACTAATGTTGCTCGTGTTCTTATTTTACCTTAAGTTCCTTAGATATACTTACCCAATGTGTACTAATAAGATTAGAGCAATGTCTTTTCAAATCCTCTGCATAAATTTCCTCAGCAGTTGCAAAGTAACGAATACAATTATGTGGTCCAACAGATGAAATTAATGAGGTTTCGCACTGAGTCTGTAGTCGCAAAAATCCAAATATATCCGCTCCTTTCATCAAATCCAACAGAAATGAATCATCATAGTCGGAGAAGTTGATATGGTCCGTATATATCCATTTGATAAGAGCAACTCCTACTTTTGAATCAAGGTCACTCCAATCTATAATAAAATAAAATTTTGAGTAACAATTGTTGAACACAGTGTTATATTAAATTATATATCACTCAGTTTCTTTTAAAAAATAAATGAAAAAAAAAACGAAAAAAAAGATGGTAGATAATCAACAAAATTTCAACTTTTTTTCCATAAAATGTAATATTTTTTATTATTTTCGTAAAAATTCAAAAAAAAATTCTCCAACAAATTTTATATTTCAAATTTTTTTTTCCAAACAATTTTATTTTTATTTATTTTTTTTGAAAAAAAATTCCAAAAATTAGGCCCGTCTCAAAATAAAATCCTGCAGACAAACCCTGAAAGAGCAAACATTTGTTGACTAGGCTTACCATTTCTTCCATACTATTATTATTATTGAATAAGACTATTCATTTAAAAAAATCTTCTGAGATAGAAATAGGCAGAATTTAAGATGATTTGAGTCCCAAATTCCAAATACGGCCTTAGTTGTTTTCTATTATACTCAGAATCTTCAGGAAAATTCTATATATTTTTATTTTTATTATTTAAAGATTCAATGTTAAAGTTACAGATATAAAGTATAAATATTTTTCAATGCCTAAAGTTTAAAAATTTCAAACCCTTTTTAAAATGTATTTATCTTGTTTATAATTTAAGTTATATGTGTTTAAATAAAATCATTACTCTTTTTTTTTCTTGTAAGACTGATAGTTCCACGAAAAATAAAATAAAATAAAATGTTTTACTATTTTAATCAATAGATGAATGCCTAAACTTTAACTTCCAATAAAGACTGTTGAAAATCACTTAATACCGAAGTAATTTTGAGAAAAACCCATCAGAATATTCACAACTTAATAAGAAATAAATTCAAACCTGGTCTAAGGGGCACCTGTTTTATGCGTGTCACTGCACTAAGCAGCATACCTAGTTTTTAAATTTAGAATTGTTAAAGGTAGTTTAAGAGTTCCCCTGCTCTAAGGGGTGGCTTTTTCAGTTCCCCTTTCCTGAACACTTAATACATGTTTGACTATCAATAACTACTGATATGAAGTTAAAAATTGGCAAAGAATACAATAGATTTTTTTTTGTTAGTTGGATAGCAACGTTTTATAGAGAAAACTTAATTCTTAAGATGATTCACTTGATATTATTAAAGGGGGGAAAAAATAAAGGAAATTTGCATTTTACATTTTAAGGTAAGTCAAAATGTCCATGTATATTTTTAATAAGATTGACAGCAACAAATATATGAAGGCATTGAGGACTTTAAGACAATCTTAAATTGAAATCTGAGGGTTTTTGTAGCATTTTCATGAAGTATCTTAGTTTTATTCTGAATGCCAATAGTATTGATTATATTATTATTATTTTTATTTAATTTTTTTTTTTTTTTTTAATTTCGAAAAAAATTAATTTTCTCTTATTAGCTATGAACTTTTGAAATTTTTCTCCAAAAGATTTAATTTTTCAAATAATGTTATATTTGAAATATATTTATTGTAAATTTCTGGTAAATAGCGATAGATTTTTGAAATTTTTTTCCCATATAATTTAATATTTTAAATTAAAATTTTGACATTTCATTTTCTTTTTTTTTCTTTACGTTACTGCTTGTGCATTTAAGTTTAAGAACTAATTTTATTTTATTTTAAATATACGAATATTTATGGCATATGATGAACATATTGAATAAATATAGACATAAAGTAAGTACACCTTACCCAAGCAATGAAGATCCTCATTATCAATGTCCTTGCCTCTCCATCTCTGTCCCCGGGTTTTAAAAATAAATTTGTGTGCGAAGAGTTGTTGATCTGAGAGTTTGATTTCTAAATCACTAGAATAAGAAATTAAGGAAAAATCAGCATGTTATATAAATAAGTTTAAAAATAATCTAAAAATTAAATGTGGGACGTCAATTCATCAAAAATACAAAAAATGATACATATTACCGCCTGTGATTCTGTTTTGTACTACCTAGTAGAGATTGGACGATTAATCAGAATCGGAGAATGGGATACCTATCCTGGAATTGGCATCGAGAGAATAATGTTTAATTTCCGATTCCAATTCTTATGTATTATTATTTATAACTGGTATTTAACTATTTATTACTTTTCCAAGTAATGAAAAAATATATTCGTCAAGATACAAAATATATGACTTTGGTCGTATACTTATATAAAATTTCGTAATAAAATAATTTATTATAAAAAGTGCTCGAAAACTAAGAAGAAACAAATTTAACATCAAGTTTCCCGCACATGGGCCTCCTAGTAAAAAAGTATATTTGCACACAACCTTCTTCATTGGAAAGTGAAAGACTCTTCAGTGTTGGCAGTTCCATCTATTCTCTAAAAAGAAATAGATTGACTGCTGACACTGGAATGAGGCTAATGTTCCTATATTATAATTATAATTTAAGGGTATTAGTCTTTAGGTATAATTTATAAGTTGTTGTTCCATTAGTTTCAGTTAGTCAAATATAAAAGAAATATATTAATTTTTAATTATAGTTTTATTGGATATAGTAGTGAGTTAAATTAAGTTCATTTATGTATTTTTATTTCCCTTTAAAGAAAATATATATTAATTTATTTCATCTTCGTCAATATTTAATTATTAATCATGTTGATTATAAACGTCCATCTTTATTTTATAAATTGTAATTCTTAGAAATTTACAGCAAAATGTTATTTTTCAAATATTTATTAAAATATTAATGAATCGTAATCAGAAATTTTTACTAGAATTGCATCAGAATTTTCTTTTTTTCAATAGTCTCATAACTAGTACATATTGAACTATTATTTTAATCTGAATGAAGCCATTTGGACTCGTACATCAAAGTTAGATGTTTTAAATATATATGTATACAGGAACTATATTTATGAACTTGGCCGCCATTGGCGGTAATAACAGCCTCCAAGCGGGACCAGAAGGCCACCCACACATGTGAAATGTAGCTGCAGCTCATCTTCTTCCACTCCTTATTTACGGAAAACTTGAGGTCGGTATTGTTGATGCCCTTGATTCAAGAATGGCCTCTCCTTAAGCCTCTTTAACTTGGCAAATTCACAGTAGACTTCTACAGAGACTTTTTCAAATTGGAACATTGACATGGTCGGGTTGGCCTCAAAAAAGTGATTAGCAGCTTCAGGGTTTAGCTTGACAAGCCCCCGCTTCGAGGACAATCCTTGAGGACGGATTCATCTTCCATATGCTTGCAGTGGATTGATTCGCTATTGACCCCGAGCTGTTTAACGAGATGTCATGACCGGCACAGATCAAAGTTGCAATCTCCAAGCCTTTTGTTTACATGTTTGTCCAGAATTGAGGATATATTTGTTTACAATATATCCTTTGAAAGATAGCAATAACTTTTCATTAATGTGCCCAATCTTCTTATAATTGAAACTCTCTAAACGTCTTAAAAACAAGGTTAAAGAGACATTCACTACCTGGTACATTCCATATATATTTTCTTTTCACTTTTCAAAATCTTGAATCTTTTTGATCAATTATGGAATATGTAATCCAATTTTTGGGAAGGGCCATAATATGTAACAAGGGATGGTAGCTAGGCATATTCTAGATGAGGACTATTGAATTACTTAATGTCTAAATTAACAGTTGGATAAAAAACATATTATAATAATTGATTCGGTTGTGGTAAATAATGACAATTTTCCCATCCCTAATTATTACTGATACATTACACTAGTCGACAAATTCTTGTTCTTGGATGGAGATGGTTTAGGGGACCTTAATAACTGAAAACTTATTTTGTGACCAACAAAATGCAATATTTCATATACTGTCAACAAATCTGTATAGGTGAATACTTATTTAAGCAAATCTTATATTAGTATTAATCTTTTGAATGTAGTTTTTCTCATAAAAATAAAGTTGTATGTCTTCACTTTACAGGGAACTATATTTTTTTTTTTAATATTGTGATCTAAAATAAGGAATACGTTATACTTTCAACTTTTTTCAAAATCATAACTCTTGTGGTAGTAGTACACTGCATTGCCAAACTTAACAAGGCTTTATCGAACAGACAAATTTTGCTTTAAAAATATAGAAGATAACTACTCCAGAAATCATCAAGTGTACTCATCGTTTTTCAAGAGCACACCCATACGTAGTTACTCAATACATAGTTGATAGATGTTTTCTCCTCAAGAATGAAAGAATAATTATAATATCTAGAAGAAGAAGAATATGACCTTATCACTGATGAACCAGGGAGTACTTCAGTCGCGATAGTGCTACCTTAGCTATATATGATCGATGATACATGCAAAATGCACAAGAAATTTCCTTAATATGAATCCATTGGTATTCCTTATATAATTTTTGTTATATGATATACATCAGAGAGCACTGTATACAGTGAAGCCTATACATACACGCAATACTACATGTAAAACGCTGGCAATATTGCATTAATATGACTAAATTCTTATTTTTAGATCAAAAATATGAAAATGATATATTTTCAAATATCCAAACATCCATAAACTATTTTTTTAGTTCCTAAATTACTCTTAAGTTGAATCAATGTTACTTTTTAAAGACTTTTTGATGACAATTAGCAAGATTTTTTGCAATAAAAAGATCCGAATGCTTCACCCAATTCGGTCAAATTGTGTCAATCCCATGGTCCCATAATAAAATGCCCTAATTCGCTTAATGGAAATGAGAATTGATGTTTATTTTATTATGAATACCCAGGAGTGAAACTATGTTTTAAAAATAAAAAAAATTCCGATTCGAAAAAAAATACAGAGCTAATTATAATATTTCAAAATATGAAGAATAAATTTAATTTTTTCTTTTGTTTAGATCTTTTGAGGTGAAAATTAACACGAAATCATGAAAATATTGTAAATATATATTTTTTTAAATAGCTACACGAGCAGAAGAAATTTGGTGATATAAAGATATTTTTCATATTACTTGAGATAATACCAATCATATTAAATACAAAAGCAAAACGAAATAGAAAGTTTGTGTACTATTATTATTTAACAGTATTAATTTAAATACAGAATAATCTATTGAAGCCAACCCCTCCCCCCTCCGTTCCTCACGGAACTGACAAAATAAGTCCGCTATTAAAGTAATCTGCCTTATAGAATTAATTATATCTATGTGTGGGAGTTTGTCCGGGAATCACAAAAAAACCATTTTTTTAAGAAGGCTCAAACAGGGTTACTCAAAAGTTATTACTATGCGATTAATTGCACATCCCTGATTTGAAACCCTCATAGGATTTATTAGACTTTATCAAACTTTGATATAGATTTTACAAATACTTAAAATCCCTCATATTCTTCTTCTTTTTAATTATAACATGTACATAAAGAAGATAATAATAAAATTTCTTGAAGAAAAATAAAAAAAAATTCAAAATCCACAGCTGTTAGCAAAATATTCAATTTTTGTATAAAATATTTAAACATCAAATTTTTTTGGGGGAAAAATTCTTCATTGGGTGTGTGGGGGGGGGCTACAGGCCCTCCAGTTCACCCCTTCGGACGCCCCTGCATTTGTATACAAAGGATAGATTAACAAATAAGCTTATTATAAAAACATATATTTAGAAGTTAATTAACAAAATAATACCCCATTTTGTTAGAATTAATCAATTGATTAAATGTTGTTAGGACAACCAGATGTAAACACTTATCTATTTTAAGTTTAAGTTGGTTAAAATGTATTGCTGGTTACCGTAAGCATACAAGTGATTAACACTCATCTACATAGATACATAAAATAAGGTATCCTCAGTTAAAATAATGAAATCTGTATACTAGTATTGACACGATACCAATATTTTTGAACCGGTTTTGGTACCAAAATTGTCCCGTAGTCCCTTGGGGAATTCGAATTCGAACATCTCCTCAAATGGATGATCAAGTTAGAAGTACCTTCCTTCGATTGCCTCGATCTTCTTTTTACGAGGCATGACGTCATGAATTTTGGATTGAAATGGGAAAAAACGTTATGATAATATAGACTATTTGCTAGTAAACCCCCATAAAAAATGAGATCACTACAAAATAGAAAAATAATCCTTGTTCCAAAAGTAGTTCCTAACTATAACGTTTCCCCGCCTATTTCACAATTTGTGCATTATTACATAGTACATTATTATAAGCAAAGTCACTTAATCTTGCCTTTTTTGATACTCTGGTCGTTTTTCAAAAAAAAAAAAATCTATTTAAATTGATCATTTGTTGACAGTAGCGTTAAGTGTATATGATTTTGCAAGATTTTAACAACTCGTATTAGCCTTCTAAACTTTTTGTTGGTTTTCTAGGTTCTTCATTTCTCAAATCAAACCTATACGGTTTGAATTTTTTAAACCACTCAAAGCACTGTGATTTACCAAAAGCTTCGACAAGCATTCAAAGCGATGATGCAGCAGTTTTCTTCAAATTGTAATAGAAAATCAATAGTGACCAGAAATCGTAATTTCCAGACAGGAAATTTGATCTTTTCAATGATATTATAACCGTACTCTTTTATGAAACTTGTATTGTAGAGAATGTAAAATCTTCTTTGACAGAAGTCGGAACAAAGGAAATTGTGCAATGGTGTTGTCTAGTTACAACTACATTGACTGTTATTGCCATCAACTGGTAAATTCCAGTTTAAACAGCTTGTAAATGTGTCCAATATTCAAAGAAAAGAATCCAATGCGTTATAAAAATCCAACCGACTCTTACAAAATTACGCACTTTGTTTTTTTTCAAATTAGAAAATGGACTGACCATTTGAGTCGAGTTGATAATTGTTAACATCAACGCAACACTAAACAATATTCACTATTTTACATGGAAGTCTTTAAATTCAAAGATGAAGAATCTTTTCCAACGAAACGATTTTTATTTTATGCTTCTACTCATTATTTAAATATACATATTCAAAAAAATAACAACCATTAGAAAATGGTTGATTAACCTAGCTCATGTGAAAAAAAGTAGCAAGTTCATAAGAGAACTTTTTTGGCACTCCTCGAAATGTCTTATCACGAAAGTATATTATTTAATTCACTTTAACAGGCAAAACCAGTTTGCAGTGGGAAAAAAAGAACCAAGTAACTACATAATTATGCAACTATTTGTTGTTTCGTAAGAAAATGAGGTAGAATTCCATTATTGGAAGGACTGATTAAAATAAGTACAATTTGATATATGTGTAAATGACTAATGAATTAATTCAGAACAATGAACTTTGGATGAATCATATTATGTGTGGAAGATATGGACTGCATGCTGATGAGACTAGTATTTAGATTCCTAAGAATAGTCCTATTATTATAACTGAAAATGACTAAAGAAAAAGCACTTTATACGATGATAAAAATGCATACAAAGTTTGTGTTGTGTCGACTGGAGCAGAGTATCAACAAACCGAGTCATTAAGAATCCACTATAGTCGATCATTTGGAAAGGAAAAAAAGAAAGATAAAAGATTATGTAGCTACGCATACCAAAGACGTATTTATTACGTCAGATTTTTTATTTTTATTTTCCTTTCATTGGTCAGATGGAGTTGCACCTATTTTGTATAAAATAGAGAGTGGGGACCCAAAACTTATAGAAGCATAACCTAATTACAAAAAACATGATTTTTATGGAATCAAGAAAAAACAATTCAAAACGAATTTGTGATATGTTGAGTTACTATATTTTATTATATAAGTCAGCCTTCACGTGTAATAACAGCCTCAATCCGCCGGCGAACAGATTGGCAACTCTTGACGATAAAGGTCGTGTACAATGCGTATTACACCCTCATGACCCCTAGCTCGAAGGAAATCAAAATTGGGATGGGAAGTGCGGCAGGTGTTCTTCTCCAAGAAATCCCTAACTGCAAAGTTCAGTGGTTGAGTTCATGGTCGGAGGCAGGCCAGAAGGCAGCCATATTTTTACTGAGTAAGTTTTGATTCTTCTTGGCTCTATGGGAGAGGGCGTTATCTTGCCATTCTTAAAGGAGTTCTTGATGTTGTAGGTTACCACATTTTAAATACTGTAAGATTTCCAAAAGGTTTGAGGGCTACCAGCTCAAAAAATGTTTATAAACGTATCAAGAACTCAAAAGCATACAATATTTTTAGAACAAGTCCAGCGAGCAACTAAGAAGAAGCGAACAGGCAAACGAGTAACCGAGGGCATATGGTTGGTGAACCATAGGAAGTCTGGATGGAGATACTAACAGACTCTGGAGCCTTCTCGTAACTATTGCAAGTTTTGGATCCCAATTCTGTAAGGATGGGCATTGGTAAGAAAAGAACACGCGTGCCAACCTTTGGATCCCAATTCCGTAAGGATGGGCATTGGTAAGAAAAGAACACGCGTGCCAACTTTTTTTTTTTTTTCCAATGTCAAAAAAGTTATTTTTCTCTAATTTTTTTTTATTTAAGGGCCCCGATAATAGGGTTGGTGACCCTAGTTTTAGGCACTACTAATAGAGATACAAACAGTCTGCAGCTTTCTCGAGACTGGCACCGGAAAGAAGAAAATGTAGACGAGTTACCTTTTTTGCTATTGCTCCGAAATTTCTAAACTCTGTGACATGGGGTAACAACAAAACCCGTTTAGTTTTTTAGCTGTCGTTTGGTTGCTTTATGAATCCTTGTAATTAAAAATAACAAGAAAAAAATCGTTATTAAATTATATTGCAAGTTTTGGGTCCCCATTCTATAAGATGGGGAATTTTTAAGAAAAGAAACCCCGTACCGATCTTTCTTCTTCTTTTTTCCTTCAAAGCTGTTATTTTTCTCTGGCCTTAATTACAAATACATATTTTGTTTTACAATTACTCCAATTGACCCATGATTGATAAGAAAATAACTTAACCACACCAGTGCCACGAAACTAAAAAAAAAAATGGATGATGTTCAATGATAAATATCATTCAGCCCACTCAATACATTTATAAAGTAGACTTGGGTTTTTTTAATTTGAAAATCGACTGACCATTTCAGTTTAGTCAAACCAAGTGGAACATTACAAAAGCACTATTCAAAGGAGTTAAAAATTCCTTGTGGGAAGCACGAGATTGCAAAAAAAAAAAAAAAAAATGATGAACTAGACACTTGTAGGTTTACAAAGTTGGGCAGAATCAAGGAACAGGAAGTATTAATCACATGACTTGTGAATTTTTTTCAATAATTCAATTATTTTTTAATCTTTTGTTGTTTATTGTGGGTCGTCCACAATAAAGCAAGCTATAACGATTTTTTATCAAAATAGATAGTGTACTTTTCGACACATTACCCTCAAGAAGACAAAAGGATACGTTTGTAATTTTTACGCATTTAAAATTACATTTATCACTCGTACAAATAAGTAGATGATTATACTTATACTCGGTGCTTGCGTCTGCCGGCAATTTTGTTATTATGCGGCTGTCTGATAGCGTATCCTTTTTTTACCGGCAGAACGTTATTGTATCAAGAAACTTTAGTGAAGTTTCGGGCATCATGGCGACAGCTGCTCCAGATATAAAGAAAATTGCACTTACGGAGGTGGAACTGCGTTACGACGTCAAAATTATTTTTGTTCATAACAGGGAGGAAATTGGGTGCCTTGGACGCAGTAAATCGCTGGAGATCGGGCTTGGGTCTGACAACAAGACTCAGCACCTTTTCATATCTCAGACAAGGTGCTGAAGTGGGTGAGTCAGGACTGCTATGACTTCATTAGAAAGGAAATATGTCCCTACCCAGCAGTCTGGATCTTAAATCCGATTGATTATTTTGTCTGAGGCTACGTTAAGCCTAAATCAAATAGAATATCTCACGCTATCAAGGACTCTTCTGATTGCCTCCATCAAGGTGACAATGGGCAACATGCCAAGGAACTACTTTGCCAACGCCTGATCCTCCTTCCAGACCTGTAGTTAGGCCGTTATTGATGCTGAAGGTGAATTGTACAAATGAACTCTTTCATTTGTACAATTCAAGCCAACTTTCAAGTAAATCCACAGAAAAATGTGGCCTCAGGGACAATTTAAAGATTTTTGAAAAATGCACCGACTTGACCATGTTTTGAGGATACAATTAAAACAATAGTAACAAAATAATCTGCAAAAATAAATAATAAGAGGTCAAATCTACCTATAATTTAATATTTTTTGAGTAAATATACTTATAAATACACTTGTGTATTTATAAGTATATTTAAGTCAAAGTATATATAGAACTGATTGAATTACTTTTCAATAAGAAGTTATAAAAAGTTCATTGACATACATCAAATTTATGCTGAGTATATCGAACTTTGAGTTCTTCCAATGAAGAGCATATGTAGATTGTACATAAATATTAGTGGTGTGTCGACTTAAGTCAAGTCATTAAAAGTCGATTCCATTCCATAAATTAGAAAGGGAAAAGAATAAGTAGCCAAACTTAAGCAATGCCAATTACAAAACAGTAACCATACATACTTATTTTGTGTGTAACAAAACTATATACAAAGTAAGAACACGAAAATAAGGATGATCAATACTTGTCCATGTATTCAAATAAAGCTATCTGCGCTACGAAAAAGACTTTTTTTCGAACGCAATTTTCTCTCCCACCAATTATCAAATTAAAAAAATAAAACCAAATTCTGTAAGAATTTGGTTTTATTTAATTCAATAAAATCACATCCAGCCTGAATTAGAGTCTTTATAAGAGACACGAAGCCCGAGCAGGCCCTCGCCACTTGGAAAACCTTCTTAATCCGACTGATAAGATCGTCTTGGGATTTGTAGATGGTTCGGTTAGGATGTCGTTCGATCATATCCTACACACAAAAAAATCCATCAGATTAAGATCTGGCGAGATTGGAGACCAAAATCCGGCGATATAAAGTCTTAAATATATTCTTGCAGCCATTTGAAATACCTCAAAATCATCTTCAAATGCCTCAAATTGCCACCTAACCTTGCAAACGAACGTCTCACTCAGTCCCCGAGTTCGAAAAATTGTTATGTTGATGTTCCCGGCACGGATTCCATTCCTTGCCTTTTCCAAATATTTAGGACAACGAATTGGTCAATTGATTCCATTTTTTGGAACTGGTGCAAGTTTGAAAAAGCTATCTTACAAATAAAAATTCAGCTGCTTAAGTGTTCGGATTGGCCCAAGAGAGGGCGCCAAAAAGACGATATTGACAACTTGTGCGCCCTATAATTGTCTACGCGACTACTTATTTCACCGCAAGGGACGACTCTATACTAAAGTATGATTTCTAAGTGACCAAGCAACCACTATGAATTTACCTTTTTATTTGAATTATCAAGATGAATTCTATGAAAGGAAGAACAAATTTGAATAAGTCACGTGAAAATAGGATTAAGAGATCAAGTCTATGAGTTATCTCAAAGATGGCATCTTGTAGAGTGAAAAAAGTTTTTACGTTGGCCAGGAAATCAACAATCAAATATAATGTGCATACTTTGTTTCCAAATTGGAATGATGATTGGCTTCAATTAAGTATTTGAATATGTAAAATCCCTTGCCTTGTAGTCTTTCCGTATATTCTTACACTTGATTTGTATTACAAAAAAAAATCAGTTCTATAAGATTCTACGCCTCTGAAGTACTGAAATTAATTCAGCGTTCATTTGTTACATGGTGTCAATATTATCATGGCGTTATTTGACTAGGATTTGAAGCTTTGACAATTGAAGAATAATATAAACAAATAAAAATAATAATTTATGGATTTAAAATGAAACATTAAACGGTACTTGAGGCTTAGATGACGGGGTTAAATCCCTCTCATTTGAAAAATTGGGATTTTAAATAAGCCGTATATTTAGACAGTCAAGATTGATGAATGTGTGATAAATACAATATGGGATGTGAGAGCGTACCACTGGGTGGTTAATAGTGTCACACTTAACCGCTCCTTAAGACAGTCAGTCCTTGGCCCCGCTCCTTAACAGTCGTTACATGGAATTTTTCATAAAAATATCGATGGTTAATTAAGCCAAATAAGATATATGAAATATGTCCTAAGATTATTGCACTTATCCTGCAAAAAAGATTATATATATATATTACGTTATAGTATAATATACTACGACCATATTATATTATTACTTAGTTATATAATGTATTCTATTATTTAACAGAATAATTAAAAAAGGAGAAACAGTCATTGACGTCATGAGGAATCGATTTGCCCTTCTTTAACAGGTTGTTATGTTTATTATATAAGGGAACCTTTCGTCCAAAAAGAAACAGAAAAAAGGCCCAAAATGATCTGATAGTTAGCCAAATAAGTCATTCACGCCAAGTTATATTTAATTTAAAGCATAATACATTTGTATTTCCATATATTCCATATTATTTATCAAAAAAGTACATTAGGAAATAGCCATGACGTATCAAGTGAGATGAGTGAATCGACACCTAACACAAAAATACATAGGGTATTTTTGTGTCCGCGAGGTAATACCATGTTCAGGACCGACAAATAGGACTGGACTGGATGGGACCGTACAGGACCGCAGTCCTAAATAAGGACCGTCACAACACCCCCTATCTAAAATCTTGTTGTTCCATTTTTTATCCTTGAATTGGTCAGATATAAGTATAAGTAAACATTATCATTTACTCCATCTGACCTAGGAAATATTTTTGAATTCCTTATACGTGGCTGGTCTGAAAAGTTTCCGACCTCAACGTCAAGATGACAGCAGTAGTACACACAAGCTGGTCACGCCCATCTAGCATCTAATGGCAGTAGCTAAAACCACAGTTTCGGCCATTTTGGACGCGCAATTGTTATGTAACAGTCGTATGAGTGAGTTGATGGAGGTTTTTTTTTTGTGAAATTGGACAAAATTGAGTGTCAAACGGTCATTAAATATTTGTTTTTGAAAGTGTAACCTTTAAATAGATTTAAAGGTTACACTTTGACGGTTTACAAGGATGGGAGCTTTTCTAGAAGAAGTTTGTAGAGTTACAAAGAGACTATGTAGAAGAATAAAAATTCAGAAAAAAGGTATTGTATCTTTGTTAGGTCGGAAACTTTTAACACGACTCTCATCATAATGTATATATTTTTTTATCGAAGAGCGACCAAGAATCAAACGTAAATTGAGTTTAAGACGATAATTTTACACAAGCACTGTCCTCCATTTTGTGAAATTTTGTATTTAAGAAGAAAAAAATTAATAAAATTATGTCTAAATTTTCAAAAATTTGTCTTAAAGTCTAAAATCCCCCACCCTTCTCTAAGAAAAATCGTTGCAATGAACCTGTTAGGCAGTCCCAATAATATTGACAATATTATAATTCATCGCATAAAATATGTTGTTTTCTATGTCCTTTAAATAAAAAAAATATTGACTGATAAATATTCACAATTTTAACAAAAGATTTTATCTAAATATTAGAGGAATTACATATATAAAGGATCAGAAAAAAAAATATTCATAATCAAATTTTTTAGAGCTTAAACTAATATTGAGTCAATATTATTATTTCTTGAAGGATGAGTGATTAAATATCTAACCGAAAGAAAAAATATTCACTCGACTTCGGGTGTTCAAAAAAATTTTCGACTACACATCAATCATTATTTTTTTCGAGTTGATGAAACACTACAATAGATATAATTAAATAGCGGATAGGAATGGTTTGGGTATTATTTTTTGCAAAGGAAAATACACGGAAAATTAAACTTCTTGATTGGATAAAACCGAGTACAATATTATCCCCAAGTCATTGTTGCATTATAGCCTTAAATACAAAGAATATTGAGAAGCACAGAGTAATTCATAAGGCAACAAAGTTACTGCCCATCATTTCTTGAAAGATAAAAACAAAGAAAAGTTGAACAATTATGTTCATAGCAACATACAAGATGACCCATAAGTCTTACGACAAGTTCAACAGCCAAGAAAGTACACATTTATTTATTTCTCCTAACATGTTCTTAAACTTTTATCGTGAAATTTCCTTCAAAATGAGTGCCAGTTCAATACATAGGACCACCATTTGCGACAACTACAGCTCTCAGACGCTTTAGAAGTGATTTACACGCTGTACAGATGGTCACCTCCGACAAGTTGTCCCATGCAGACTCTATGGCGGTTCCCCAGAATGAACTATATAGAGAAGTCCATTATATAGAGAACTGGAGAAGAAGGGGGTCACATGTTCTTGCTACTAAAGTGCTCGAAAGTGGTTTGGCACAGTTCTTGCACTGACTTTGCAGTATATGAACTTTGCAGAATGACCCTTCCCAGTGCTGTTCCTGGATACAAATAAGTATTTGGGACTGTTACATGTCGTGATAGACACGTTGATTGGCCTTCACGCCTCAGGAATGAAGATCAAGAGGGGTCTTCAAGAGGTAATACCCGCCCAGATCATCAACAAGACCAAAGAGACTTATGGACACGCTGAATGTCCTCGATGTTTTAACCCAGCATCCAGTCATTGCAGGCTCTTTTCTTCCAAATGAAGCGAAGTAATGGCGCACTTCGGGTTAATGATATCATCGTTAGAGGATTAAGAACACGTTTTAGAAAAAAGTTTGTTTCACAACATATAAAGATGAAGGTTGTGTGAGTAATATGCAACAAACAAAATTAAAAAGAATACACCACTCTAGAAGAAATATTCAGTTAAAGTTGCTGTTCCAAGACTTATGGGTAACCCTGTATGACGTCATTTATATAAAAACTGCCCCCTCCACACCCTTTTGAAAGAATTTATAATTATAATATTAGTGACGTAATGTTACTAGAAACTACTTAGTTTGCTCAATTATCACTTGTAAGTTTTATATACGTACTCTTACAAAAGAGGAAAGGCTCCTTATAACCCATTAATAGTGATAGAGAGACTATTACAAATACCCGGATAAAAACGGGTACTCAAAAATTAAATTAAGATCCGAAAATTTTTAATAGGTTTGTATCAGTACTTGAAAAACGCATCAAATTTAAAATTATCCTCCAGGGAATTCACTAATTTTATAATAAATTACGTCAGTTTTATCAATTCAATGAGTTTTGTCACCATTTTATTATATTGGATGCACAAGAATAGTTTGCCAATATTCTTAATTTATGTCTTTATTAATAAAATTAATTAGAAGTTGATAAATTTCTAAAAATTATGAGTAACTTATAGTATATCCTTTGTATATAAAGGGTGCGGTGAAAAAATCTTTACACTTCGTTTTTTCTTAATTAATCAAGGTTTTAGTAAATGTGGTAAAATGTTTCCAGTCAAATACTAAAAAAAAATGAAAAATGACAAAAACTAGATCTTCCTAAGTGTCTTAGAAGCCGAGAAAATATAATCTGAAAGTGACCAACAAATTTCGATCCGCACATTTTTGAACTCTGGGAAGAAACTGACAGGAGAAGTTGTTATCATGGGTTCAGACCAACTACACAGACATGAACATTGTGTTACAGTAGGATGGTGCGCTTGGACACACGGCCAAAAAGGCCCAGAAGTGGTTGGAAGACAACTTGCCTTTCTGGCCAAAGAAAATGTAGTCCCCCACTCACCAGATGACAACCCATTAGACTTCACTTTTCGGGTGCATGTTGAGTCCAAGGCCTGCTTTTTTCTCCAAAAATTTAATATTTGAAATTTTTCTTCAAGAAATTTAATATTTGAAATTTAATTTTTAAAATTTTTTTCCAAAAAAATTACTTTTTTGGAACAGCTTTATATTTAGTATTTTTTTTTGAGAATAGCAATGAATTTTTGAAAAAAATAATCCCCAATCTTTTTTTTTTTTTCGAAAAAATTTCAAAAACAAAGCTCGGCCCCCCTTCCAAAAAAAAAAATATATATAAAATCATGCAGACACCCTAGGAGTAGTACAATATCAAATTCAATTGATTATTTAGAATAATATGAAGACGACACACATTTTACATTAAAAAAAAAGTAAATACCTATATTTGTGTTATTATTTATCATATAAGAACTCCTCTAAGAGAGACAGGTTTTCGATAGAGAGTGAACTAGTCTCTCTCTTCATAAAATCAAACAAGTTATGTCTGGTTATATATACGTATATACAGGATGGTTCGGAATTCAACTCCCATTTACTTTGACATCCTTAAATTAATATAAATCTGTTGTAGAGATTTCCTTACCAAAGTTGGAAATATTGTAACACTCACGCAGAATGGGTACCAGCCCACACTGCAAATGAAGTACAAAAAGAATCACTTTAGGGACAAATCATTTCACTACCCTCTTCATCTGAATTGAAACCCTGGAGGTTGCAATGTAGGGCATGGTCGAGGGGAGTGACACCGGAAACATAGACGCCAAGGGGCAGTTGGCCCTATTTTTGACGGAATATACAAAATTATTGTACATATTATCTAAAAAAATTCCAAAAAGTTTTTTGTCAATTACACCATTTCTAAAAAGAGAAAAAACCAGTCCAACTAATAAAAAAAACCCAAAGAACCGTTCTCCCTCCCACAAAAAAAAATGATGATGTCTCCAATATATAACCCCCCTCCAATTGCAAATACATTCTGCAAACGAGGCCAATACAGTTTCCAGGCTTAGCAATGACTCTCTGATGGATTCGGCGAAGGCCTAGTGGGGGCAAATATCTTGGAAGATGTTGTGCTTTAATGGATGCAAATCAATGAAGAGGCATCTCTGCCAAGTTGCTCAAAACAAGGGCTACCACATTAAATGAGATAGCTGTTAATTAATCCTAAGGCGATATTAAACAAATAAAAAAGCATTAATTCATATTGTAATTAGCGTTGTGTCGGTCCTTATTTAGCACTGAAGATTGCAGTTCCGTCCAGTTCAGTCATACATATCATTCCTAAAAACTTAAGAAGTTCATTCCTTGATGATGTCACTCAACTATACATGTTGCGCAACCAACAGGGAGCGGGTATCAGATTGTCGCCTACTTTAAACCTTGATAACTTGAAGAACGACATTATCAAATAAAAAACCAGTTACCAAATAGGAAAGCTATTCTCGTCAGCTGACGATACGTAGTTCAGTTAGCATAATGCCGTCATCATATGAGGAGATAAAGAGCTATAAGTGGAACGAGGAGCTTTCGAGGTCCACCGTAGTCATGGCATTGGTTAATAATGGAGGTGAAATCTCCAATTCAACGATTGCTTCAACCTTAGGAGTGAATTTACGGACTATTCAGGGTATCCATAAGAAGCTAGACGACACCTGGGATGTTGATGCCACCATAAAGAGGGCACCCAAGGAGGAGGGCGCCGACAGGAAGGTCAGGGACACAGACTTTGTCGACAAGGGGAAGAAGATGGTTGAGGATGACCCTACCAGGTCCAAGGGGTGGCCGGAGACAGGCCCTGGGTGTGGCAACAGGACTCAGCACCCTGCCATGTGTCCAAAATCTCCATGCAGTGGTTAACCGAGAACTGTTATGACGTCGTAACTAAGGATTTATGGCCTCCTAACTCTCCCGACCTTAATCCTTTGGAATATTTTGTCTGGGGATATGTCGAGACATACCAAAAATGTTTCGAAAAGGAGTTCCTTGGAGTCCGCGCTGGGAGAGACAACATAACCTCTCTCAAACTCAAAGTGAAGCCCTGGATCGACATGAGTGCCAATGGGAGGTCTTAGATGTGGCAGCAGGACTTGGCTCCCAGCCACAACTCGAAATAAAGTCTCAAATGGCTCCAAGACAATTTTGACGACTTCATCTCGGCGGAATTTTGCCCTCACAGGTCGTCGGATCTGAATCTGATGGTGTGACTTTTGTGTGGGGCACAATCAAATAGAAAACTAATGAAACCCCCTACAACTCCAATCTTATCAGTCGAATCAAGAAGGAATTTCAGAATTTGTTAAGGACCAAATAGCAAAGTCACGCTCGCGCTTTGGGCCTCGCATAGAGACTGTAATTGAGAATGGAGGTTATTTAATTGAATGAAATAAATTAAAATCCTATCAAGCTTTCAGAATCTGGTTTTATTTTTGTAATCTTATAAAAAGGTTGGAGAGAAAATGGTGTTTGAAAAAACAAAAGTTATTTTTGTGGCTCACTGTATTTCTTCATTATTTTTGTTTGATCACTTTTTTTTAATGATCCTTTAATTGGTTAGATGGAGTTGCACTGGTTAAGTATAAGTAAACATTATAGTATTGTATTTACTACATATAACCTAGGAATCTTTTTGGTAAATTCCATATACATAAACTATATTTCTTTCTTTAAGAATCACCTGGGCCGGTTTAATGATATCTAACACTGACAGTCCTATAGACCGGTCCTAAGACTGGACTGGCCTGAATAAATCATGACGGATACAACATTAATTTTAATATTCAATATATATTTTTCCCATGGAACCCTTATTCCGAAACACCCTGTATAATTTTTGTCTTGATGACGACATAAACGACTATTTTTCTCATGAAATTGAATCAATGTATTTAATATTAATACAATATACAAACATTATCTCAGACAGCCGTAATAGATTATTTGTCTGTAAACGATGAATCATATAAGAAGAGGAAGAAATGTGTCATTCCCGAAGGTTCAGGATCAATACACCTATACTAATACTGCCTCCGCTTCTTCTTTTTCATAATCATGGACATCTTTTTATTCCAGAATATATTTCATTACGCAATCACAGCTTGGTTAGAAAAGGTGAAAATAGAAAAAAAAACACTTTTGAGGTTAACATATATGTAAGCATTTTTTGTTTTGTTTTTGTTATTCTATTCACCTGAAAAGAGACTATGAGTCTATTACGACGATGAGAGCATTATGTAATCAGACAAACGGTCAATGATCCAACGATATCACACTACGTCATCTTTCACGATTCTACTTCGATAATTAATTAATATAAATATAGGTAGGAACAACAATATACTTGACGTTATAAATTGCTGTACAATGTTATTCAATTAATAATTATTGATCACTTACCACGTCGGGCTTTTTTATCCATTCACAACTGCAATTGTCAAAAAGGAAAGGCAATATTTTGAAAAAAACATAAGGCTGGCAACTGGGTATTATAATGTATATATATTGAAATTATGATTTTAACCAGGGGTGTTACTAGCTGTCATGATAAAATTATCAACACTGTTATATATTTACTTAAATAAAATAATTTATGTTATATATACAGTGTCGACGCGATATTTTAGACACCTTTCAAAAAATTTACAAAACCTTCTTCAGCCTGGACCTGAGCCTGTTGCAGGCGTGCTCAGCCTGGACCTGAGCCTGTTGCAGGCGTGCTCAACCTGGTCCCTCAGACTAATTGAAAATCACAATGATGCGCTGCTTTAACTCGGCCACCATGTTGCACGAGGTTCGGTTGGTGTCCCGTTCAACTGCGCCCCACAGGTAGAAGTCACAGGGATTCCAGTCGGGGCCGTTGAGAGGCTATACGTTTGGGCTGGTGTAGTCCTCCGAGTTCTTAGAAAGCCACATCTGGGACTTGAGAGCTAAAAAAATGAAAAATGGCCCTGATAGTCTTCACTGTGTTCCTTAGCATGCAACCACTCTTCATGATGTCACAGTCCCAGCGCAAATCATCCTAACCACGGTTATTCTTTTCAACTTGTTGGACGGGTTAAAGTCGTTGGATTATATTGTTATTAGACCCATTGTATGAAGTTACATCAATATTTTTTGGAAATTACTCAAATTTTATGAAGTATCAATATCAACTAAGTTCCTAAATTATGACGCAATTGTGATGTCAGTCAGAAACAAATTGCATCATAAGACAAGACGGCAACATTTTGGGAACATAGAGTTGATATATCGGTTTAAAAAACAAGGAAATATTTCCATTAAATCTTGAAGGAAATTCATTAGTCGACCTTAAATATTAAAAAAAAACAACAACAAAAGACTAAAATGTATAAAACTTGCTGTTAAAAAAGATTGACATTTGATTAAAATCAAATGAATATTAGGTGGGTAAAATGGCAAGATTTTTACAATTAATTATGTTTTTGATTGATCATAAAAAAGTAGGTAACTTATTAATGGGATAAAAATATTCAACCATTACAAAAATAATAGCACATGTATTAGCTACTTAATGTGAATGTACGGGGGCCACAACATAGGGGGTCCATCGTCACCCCACTTCTTGAGAACTCAAAATTATAATGTAGGAGTAAAAATGTTCTGTTTTTTAGTACATTTATGGGCCCATCCCCACTTTCAAAAACAGAGCATGGAGCCTGATGTACCTGATGTTAAAAACTGAACACTTAAAATTTTAAACGCGCCCCCCAAAAATAGTTATAATCCTGCTAAACCCCCATATAATGTACTTCCTTTTTATGTTAAATTTATAATTGGAGCTTTACTTACACACCCTCCTTATTAGAAATGAGTCCGAAACTCATATTTTATAGAGTAGAGTTGTTTTAAATATGAATTGACACGAGCAAAATTGTATTCATTTTTACATACCGTTCTAATACAACTATATACATATGTCCACATTTTTCCTTCCTTATTTTTTTATATGAAGCGCACGCTCGATACTACATGCAACAATCTCAAGAGATTTCATTAATATGACTAAATTGTTATTTCTTAGATAACATTATTTTTATACGGATTATAGACAAACATTACTTAGTTGCTATTGATTGAAACATAATTACAATATATTCTCTGCATTAATGATAATTTAGATGTATAGAGTTCTCCTCTTTATAGTAGTAATTCATTTTCTCCACTTAAAATCATACAACAGGGAGCTGATGTTAACAAGAGCCTTAATTCCATAATTTTGAAAGTCTCACTCTCTTGTTTCCTTCTCGCGCTTTACAAAAAAACTCCATCCTTACTCGTAGCATAATAATTTTTGGGATCGTATAATTGGTTTCTGTGCAGATAATGTCTTTGTATAGAGGATAAAATATTACACTTGTCTAAGGTCATATTTATTCATTTATATATTTGTACTATAAAAATCTTTATTTTTGTAGTTGCAAATCATTAATATTTGTGCCATAAATACGCACGTAGGCATGTTAAATAATAATTAAGCTAATATTAATATATTATAGCTATATTATGGTACTAGGAAAACTGCCCTGGGGAAAATTGGCCGTGGAAGATTGCCCTAGAGAGATTTGCACGCATTTTGTAAAAACTTCACTGTCTATTATTGATGACAAATATCTTTGCATATTTGTATATTCCATTCCCCAGGGGAGAACCTTCAATTGTGAGTAACATAATTGCAATACAATGTCCTTGCAATTTTTTAAATTCAATCCAATCATCTTAGAAATGGATCGAGAGGATTGGTTAGGAGGAGTATAATAAATAGTTTAGGGGCTCTTAAATAATGGTGGAATACCCTTTCCCCTCGGATTAGTCCGGGGTTAGTATGAGTTTGCTCAAAACCACCGTCAATACCTCCAAGGAACTCCTCTAACACCAAAAAATTGTTTTTAACTTTCGGTTTGTAAATTGAAAAAGGCAATTTTTTTGTGTTTTCACGCCATTTAACTCTTTTTTTTAAGGATGCTACGGTACATGTAAATAACATTATTTGTATTTCAATAGTTATATCAATAATAGTTCTTTCTTTACTTATAAAGTGATCAATGTTTAATTACTTTTTTTTTTTTATCTTTTATGAAAAGTTACAGTACCTAACAGATTTTTTTTTTTGGAAATAATTTATATAATCCTGTGAGTAAATGGTAAATAAAATTTTAGTAATGATGATTTTGTTCAAACAAATATCTATATTTTATAAGTTCCTACATAAAATAAAACAAAAAATATCTTATAATATTTTTTACAAACCTATAATAGATCCTAATTATATTATAAATCTTTTAAAAATACATAAATAGTAAATAAATAATATTAAGCAAATTTATAATGTGTTAGTATTCATTATTAAGTTTGAACAAAATACGGGTAATTTTACTAACTGGCAATTTTCTCAGTTTTTCAGCACACTTTTTTTTAAACAATAGAGTGAAAAACTCATGGAATTCGGAGTAATGGTTTGATTTATAAAAATAATATCTTCATTTATTTAGTTTTTTTGTTTTTTTTTTACATTTTTTATATTTTCATTTAAAAAGGTATGTTTGACGTAGCCTTTTGTATTTTTTAACTTTAACAATGAAGTTGTTATTTTTATAAATTATGACAATAATGCCACATACCAAATTTTTGTCAAATCCGTTTCCTCGTAAAAATTGCTTAAGGGATGACCATATCCGTAATAAGTGAGTAATTCTGAGTGAATTCAAAAGCCTCTTGGTTCGTAAGGATTTATTCAAATATTCTTAAATATTCAACAAGGTTTCATGATATGGTCAATTATGTTACATATTATTTATAAATCAATAGGAAGTCCCCTGTTTTTCTCTCATAAAGGATGCCCGAATTACGGGGGGAAATATACAAGCGAATTTGTGCTGGAGACAGATTTGTTGATATACGCAAGATCATTGGGAGTTCATGTAAACAAAGTCACCAACAATAAAAAGAAATTTGAAGCTACTGAAACCTTTTAAACAGGCAGGAGTAGTGGAAGACCCCATACAGTCCGTACCCAGGCCAAGATCAATGAGAAAAATTATATTATTCAATATAATCGTTCAACTAGCATTCAGAAGCTTGCAAGAGACAATAACATCACTGAGAAGACTTATAAGGGACTTGGTAAAGAAGGATTTGTGTCTAAAAGTCTTGGAAAGTGCCAAATCCAAATTTTGACAACCTTTTAACAACAGAAACGAGTTGAAAAGATACCAGCGGGTTTAAAACTTTCTTCAAAATCAGCAAACACCAAAGATTATCGTATTCAGTCATGGGAAGATGTAAGTCGTTGATAAGGTCTTCAATTCTCGTACAAACATGTACCTATGCACCTCGGCCTACGCTGTTCCACAAGAATGAAGGAATGTGGCAAAGTCCAAACAACCTGCCATAGATATGATGTTAGGTTATGTTGGCTCTGATGGAAAAGTTTTCCCTCGCATATTTATTGAAAACAGAATAAATGTATATACCAGTAACAGAGTTCAAGCCCCTATTTGTTGAATAAACTGAAGTAATGTAGATTTTGGTGGAAGGAGTGTTGGCCACCATCTAGCCCAAACCAGAATCCATTTGACTTCACTATATGTGGAGGGTAGAGCCTGTCGCTCTTATCATCACAATATCAGTAGCCTAAAGTCATCCATTGCAAAGGAATGAACCAACATGTCGGAAGAGTATATCTGGAAGTATGCAAGTCCTTTAGGCATAGATTGGAGGCTTATATTACTGCCAAAGAAATAGTTTTAAAACAATAATGGTAAATATGAAGTAGAAAAATAAAAAAACGTTAAAAAAGTATTGGCTTGTGAATGTGGGAGTCGAAATATACACTCTTGGAGTCTCATATGTGGACAGTGTAAAAGTTTGATTTCCGCATATTACCATAAAACTTCAATCCCGCATTTAAATTTTTGTTGATTTTTGTAAATACATGGAATGTAAATATTTATTATAATTATATTATCATGCATTAATGTCATATAAAAAATGTAATTTCGGAGTGCCTCTATACAGTTATGGAAGGTCATTTCCATCCTTGGAGTGAACTTTTTGCTTCTTCTTTTAGTAAACAACAATAAAATATTAGTTAATATAATCAAGACCTCTCCTTTTCAAGAACGGATTTAACTGTAAGTTTTAGGTTAACGAGGGTGGTCTGAAAAGTTTCCGACCTAACAAAGATACAACACACACTCTTTCTGATTTTTTTATATTTTACAACATAGTCTCCTTGTAACTCTACACACTTTTCCAAGTGATGCTTCCATCTTTCTAATCCGTCTAAATAGTAATCAGCCTTTTTCTCTGCAAAAAAATAGTTCATGAGACACTTTTTGTTTTTGCCTCAATTACTCCGAGTTGGATGGAGAGAGTCGCTTCAAATTTTAACACAACAAGCCTTCACATGTCTGATATTGTTTGAATCTATTTAAAGCCTACACTTTGAAAAACAATTATTAAATTAAAGCTTGATTCTCGATTTTGTAACACGACTGTTACATAACAACTGACCGTCCAAAATGGCTGAAACTTTGTTGAGTAAATGTCAACAGATGCTAGATAGATGTACCTAGCTTTTATTTATGACTGCTATCCTCCTCACGTTCAGGTCGACAACTTTTCAGACCACTCTCGTATAAGAGTATTCATGTGTAATGTCAAAGAACAATGAACAACACATGTTTTTATATGTTTAAACTGCATTTAATTCTTACATTCTTACAAGTATACGGATAAGCATCATATCCATTAGTAGAGTTGAATAAAATATGACTATCTGGTATTAAGTAAGGATATAAGGAGTAATTCCAGGTAAATTATGTCAGTTTGTATCCCCGTCGTACTTTCTCTTTCTATCTCAAATTGGAGAGAGCGACAGCAGATAGTTGAAATTCAAGTATTAGAACCTTTTAATGACAAGGAAATAACTTCACAAAGCGAAGAATATAGTTTTGGAGTAAGAGGAAAGGGACCTCGACTCGATCGATCACAATTGCTCAGGTAGTGGGCCATCTACCACTAGTAGATGGTCCGCTACAAAAAAAAAAAACCCGGGTTTCATCAAACGGAAATGGAATTATGTCATCTTTTATAGTGCGACAATTTTATCGTTCCACACTGTACATATAATCCAGACTCGATTTTTGAGAAAAATCATTGTGACTTTCTTTAATGCTGATTAACCACAAATGTTATAAAGAATGATTAATCTAACAAAAATTTCATAGCTACAGAATGACTTAAGATTCCTCAGTCGATTGATGGAATTCAGGATTTCATGTTCGAGTAAACAAGCAGCCAATTCAAATATTAGTCAGAAATGACAATAACATTCAATTATTTTTTCTATTGTTTTGAAAAATTGTATTGGATAACTGGCAAGATGGCGTTATTTCATAATGAAATGAATTCAATATTATACCAGGGCACTGGCGGTTTCAAACTGTACTAGACAAATATTGATCATTGAACCGGTACTTAAAGTACCGGTACGTCATAAAAAATGTCCTACCGATAACGCAACCTCCCAAATTTCTTAGCTAGAAAATGATATTTTATCAAACAAAGTAAGAATAAAAATTGTCGTTTACAATGTCAAAGTTCCGTTCTAGTTTCCTCCCTCTGCCCCAAACAAAAATCCGACGGACGACTCTGCAACGGTACGTTAATTTCTTATAACGACTTTTTGTAGTATATTTTTAGAGCTAAAGTATAGAAATACTGAACCTAATTTTGATACTGAAATCGGTTAAAAAATAATGGTATCTTCTGGCAACACTAGCTTAAACATGCAAAGGATAAAATCCCTATTTTACAAGTCCAAGTAGAGTTCAAAGTTTCCATGTTTTTACACAGAGTTTTCACATGTCTTTCAAGCTCATTTCATGTCCATACTGTTTTATTAGAGTATTAGGTATTTTCCTGAGTCTATTAAAATAAATGTGTCATAATAAATCAAAATTGATTGTCACAGACGAAAATAATCTCAATCGTTAAGTATGAACATTAATATTCTCCTACTTATTCTAATTGTAATTAGTTTTTCTTTCTCTATAAAAAGTAGTTCGAAGAGTACATACATTTAACCGATAGCTTTTAAAAAAATGACAAACTTGAGAACTTGAGTGTTAGCTTGAGAAGATTTCCTCGCCAACATGAATACTATCTCCCAAAAGAGGTCACTTTTGAAATACTACAGATAGCATTTCCTTAATCATTTTTCCACGTCTACAAATTTGTCTTCCCCTCGCAGAATTCACATTTTAAATGCAATGACAGAAGTAAATGGTGCAGTTAATTATGTAATAATACTAGTGTAGGTTTGCTCGGCGTATTAAACAAAAAATATAGATCGTAGAATTTTAAGAGTTATTATCCCTGCATGTCGGTACATATGTGTTAGTGCTTGGGTTCGGTCTGAAAATCCTAGACTAGTCTGAGACTGAAATATTTTTTAGTGTACCAAATTAATTCGGTCCAACAAAAAAGCTCGGTCTGGACCGATCTCATATAAAAATTCGGTCTAAGTCGGTCCAAAGGAAAAATTTGGTCTGGTTCGGTCCCAAAAAAATCGGCATAGACAGATTTTACAGACAAATTGTGTATAACATGACATCATATTTTTTTTCAATCCCATTGACGTTATTTGAAGTTTAAACAGAGATAGGTCGGATTAATTTTGATCCCACCATCTCTTATATAGGTACAGTATTTGTTCTAGAACTTATCGTGTACTTTAGAGATTTTTTTGAAAAAAAAATGACAGTTGATATAGAAAATAAATGGTCTCTCATAATATTTGAGACAGAAAAAATCGCTCCATAAATTGAGACTGAAAAAAAATCAGCCTACAAAGTGAGACCGAAAAAAATCGGTCCACGGTCTGAGACTGCGGTCTGGACCAAAAAGTCAGTCAAAATCGGTCTAGAAAAAATCACTTCAGACTTAAGCGAAAAAAAAAATTCGGCGCTGGACCGAGTCCCAACACTAGTTTGTATCTTTGCAGTTTGCTCACTTTTTTTTATGTTGAAAGAAGAAAAATATTCAAGCTGAACTGTCGTTCGCTCATGTTTCATATAATTGTTAATAATCCTTTGTCTAATTCTCTCTATTTTTCGTATCTAAATCTTATAATATTCTTTTTAAAAAGTATGCAAAATACGTACCAACATGCAGTGAACATAATTCTTAAAATTTTACGTTCTTTATTTTTTCTTTGATATGAAATAGTCGTTTTTAGTCCAAAAAAAAATTTTTTTTAAGAAAAATGCTATTTAAAGCCTTGGGAACCCCAAAAATTCTTAAAAGCACCGTTTCTGGAACCTTAAGAACCTACTTGAATTTTTTTAGAAAAATCTATTCATTAGTTTGGGCCGTATTACCGGGAAAACAAGCACATACACATGTTAAGTATCCAATTTTCATCAAGTGGTCTACGTGTCGCCACTTAGTGTAAATTTAGATTTGATTATACCCTGTAAAATTATAGAAAGTATTCCAAAAAAAAATTATTAAAAATGGTATCAAGTCCAGTTTTCACTTTCGACTGCATGTCAATTCTTTGATTGTGAATCCAAGTTGAGTACTCTAGCTACAGTATTCAAATAGGGATTTCAATCTGATGTATTGTACCAACTGCTGGACAAGACAAGCAGATTTGGACAAAAGACATAAACACTCATAGTCTATGCCGTCACTTTTGCTATAATTTTCAATTTAATGTATCGTACCAACTGCTGGACAAGAAAAGCTGATTTTTACAAAACACGCAACGACTCATCTACTATGACGTCAATATTAAAAGCGTAGTGGATGTCAAACATCAGTTGTGCACGCGTTATGGTATAACCTTGTATTCCTCTATTAAGCTTGCTGTAGATGAAACTTGGATACATCATTATACCTTTGAAACAAAAATACAGTCCAAAAAATGCCGAGTACCATTTGTTCGGGTTACAGAGATGGGAACATCGCTGGGGAAGTGTGTAGAGTTACAAGGAGACTATGATGAAAAATAAGAATTCCAAAAAATGGTACTGTATCTTTTCATACCACCCTCGTATACGAGTATAAATGTCTTATGACACTAAAAAGAGTCTCTCATGTGTCTTGTCACTGCAATATAACTATTACAGATAATCTCGTAGGATTTTGGGATCTCTCGAAAACCATAGATCTTTTTTATTTTTTACGAACAAGAAAATACCATAAAAATGTGAAATGCAGATATATTCAAAATATATTTTTTCCATTTATTTATAATATAAATCAATCATGATGAAAGACCCTTTGCAAATCTACTTGAGAAGTTAGAAGGAACAATAAAAAAATGTAAACTAAAAGCTTTACAATAACTATATTTGAAACTAGAATGGGCACTTGGCAGAGCCCAAAACCTCCGCCATTGGTATTTTTCCTAATTGAAGTATTCCTGTATTAAATCTTTGTTAAAGTAAAAAATGTAAGATGTTGAAATAAATAAAATTTAATATCCATTGCATTTATACTTATATAAGCCTATGTACACAGGTTCCTATTTATAATTCTGGCCTAAAATGAAAAAAAAAATAGATACTAGCGAAATTTTCGAAGCATTTTTTTCATTCTGATTGAGGTAACTCCAAAACACGGGTTTTGAATGCATCAATGGTTTTTTCTGGTGATGAAGACCGCTAACCAGATTATTGATTTTTAATATACAGGAATAGATAAGTCATTAGGGTTAAATCAGGGATGTACGGCGGATGACCCATCATTTCGATGTTTTGACTAGCCAAAAAGCTCTTTGTTTAACCGAAGTGTGAGCACCGTGAACCTTAGTGACCAACAAACAGAAAGACAAACAGAGGCAACCTTAGTTGACGGAGGGGAATGTGCGCACCATGAACCTTGGTGACCAACAAACAAACAGAGACAAAAACATAACATTCGTTGACGAAGGTAAAAAAATAATGGGAATGAACATCGTGGATTATCCGATTTTTTTAAATAAAAACAAATTTACATTAGTATTATAATGATTTCCCGGGATTCTAAGATAACAATAAATTTTCCCCCGTCCTCCCATTATAAAAACTCACAAAAACTAACATAAAATGACTATCCCTCCTAGGTTGAGCCCAGAAAACTGCCCTTGAGGGAAATTGCACATGGAAGATTACCCTGGAAAAAATTGCAAGTTAGGAAAATTGCCCGTCTTTTTTCAAACTTGAAAATACACAAATTACAAATAATACAAATAATGTTATTTGCACGTAACATAGCATCTAAAAGAAAGAAAAGAGTTAAATGGCGTAAAAAAACCCAGAAAAATAGCCGTTTTCAATTTGCAAAGCGATGGCTAAAACTATTCTTTTGGTATTACAGGGGTTCCATGGACGTATGTGCGGTGGCTTTTAGCAACCCACACTAACCCCGGACCAATCCGAGGGCAGAAGGTATTCAACTATAATTTAAGAACCCCTAAACTATTTACTATATTCCTCCTAATCAATCCTCTCAATCCATTTCTTAGAAGATTAGATTGAACTTAAGAAATTGCAAGGACATTGTATTGCAATAATATTACTCACACTTGAAGGTAGGTACTCCCTTGGGGGGATGGAACAAAAAATATGTTTAGATATTTGTTATAAATAATATTAAGCGACTTTATAATATTTTATCATTCATTAAGAAGTTTGGACAAAATACGCCCAATTTTCCTCCAGGGAAATCTTCCATGGGCAATTTTCCCCAGGGTAGTTTTCCTAGTACCCTCTTAGGTATAACATAAATGCACTAGCTGGAGGCAAGTTAAAGTAATACGAGAATAGTTCATGAAAGATGATGAATGAGATATGTGCCTTCATTTATGATGACTTCCTTATTTATCAATAATGACAATTGCATCTCCTTATGATTTATCAATATATTTGTAAAGATTTTTAGATACAGGCACAACAACATATAAATATGAAAAAACATCACAAAAAAATACAAAGTAAAACAAAAATCCTTGGAGATGTATATTTTTTTAATTAAACATTCAATATTTTTTTCTATAATAAGAGCTATGATATTTCTCATCAATAAGGATGAAGAATAAGTTATAAGGGTCTAAAGAAAAGTATCGTTTTTCATCCCTTTTCAAATTAAAAATGGGAATATGTCGAGTTCAGAACAAGATGCAGAATCAATAATAGCATTATTGTAATCATAAAAACACTTTTACATAAGTTTTAATATCCTACTTTTAACTTGGGGATTGTTTTAAGGGTAAAAAATGACTCTGGACTATAATAGTCCCAAATTACTATAATTCCAGATATTTTAGAATACAAATGACTAAGAGAAAACTGAGATCAGTTTTGGATTCTGCGCTCAACGATAAATTCATTTTTTGGGTTGAATTCATTAGTAAAAAACGAGTGTTCCCCTCATTTTTTGGTTACAACTTGTACAATTAGCTCATATTTTTATATAGAAAACATCCCTCTTTCAAGCCAGGAAAAGGAGAATAATTTGTGGTAAATAAAATATTAAATCATATTCTGAATACGCATTTTATGTACAAGTACATCCTTGAAAAAAAAAGAACGAAAAATTCTTGAAGAAATAAGAAAGAAAGACAAAATAATGACAAAGATCATTTATTATAAAAAGATATATATCAATTAGCAACCAGGAACAAGTTGCAAGGACTACAAATCTTCTCTTCAAATATACAACAACATTATGTCATGCTAAGTTAGGATTTTGTTAGTAGTCAATTGTTTTGTTTACCTAACTATAATGACACTAGTCTTTTTACCCCTGATTATCCCAACCTACGACCTAGGTATGTGATTTTCAATTGCAGATTTGCTCTATTAATATTAGTCTTCAGATTTAGTCCAAGACATAATTGATTTTTTTCAAGGACAATTTAAAACAATATTTCCGTCCAGACAGAAATTAAATCGTTTTCATTCGTTGACCTATTTTATGGATCATAACACACATGACATCATCAACAATTTATTTTAAATAAGACTGAAACAGACATAACTATTTCGGCCACGCCACTAAAAGTCCCAATGGTCTCAGACCGAAGCCCAATAATAATAAATATTAGACTAATCACCATCATTGAACGTCATAAACATAACAAATTAAATATATTATTCAAAGTAGGTATTATTGTTGGGGTTCGGTCCTAGAATTATAGACCATTAAAACCCGTTATAACTTTAGATACACCAAACGTATTCGGTCCGGACCGGTCTCGTAGTAAATCGATCTACACAAGAAAAAAAAAATGACTGGTCTTGATTGGTCTTACACAAAAATGAAAGAAAATACTTTGATAAAAAAATGAAATGATCTTTTATGAACACAGTCTGGACCAAAATATTGTTAGTATAAAAAATATCTTAAGCCCGAACCAGACAACAATTCGGTTTCTAGCCTAGTTTGAACCCTAGTGTTGTATTAGTCTTTATTTATCTGGTCCAGTCAAGTCCATTCTTAGGATTGGTCCTATCAATCCTTGGGATAGGTCCTTAAGAATTGTCAGTATGTCAGTTCTAGAACTGATTAAAAAAAGAAGAAATAATATTGATTGACGTCATCAGAAGACGGAATTTTATAAGTTTTTAGGACTGATATGAATGACTGAACTGCACAAGACCAAGACTGAACTTGACAGGACAGTAGTCTTCAGTCCTAAATAAGGACTGAAACAACATTAGTGACTGTACTAAATGAACACTGTTTTTTGTTATCCGCTGTCGATTTTCCTTCTTCTTACTTTGTGTATTGAACGTTGAATGGTTGAATTAGAACTAGCCATGAGCTGTTAACATTTTCCAACAATGATTGAAAATTAAATTCCGTAGCTTTGAAAAATTGGATAAATAACAACTGATTTTGGGTCTATAAATTTTAAGTTTCTTTCTAGAGAAAGAAAGGTTACAAGACAGAATAAAGGAGCCTACTTGTATCGAAAGTATGTATGTTTTTCCTTTTTTACTTATCATACTTTAATGTCTGAAAACTCTTCGGCTCTTATTATGTCCTCCGATAAATAGTTCCAAAAATTAAAGTGATTTTTGAATTTATTCAAATTGTTTTTTGTTTTTTTTAACTTGACTTATTTTTTGTATTATTTAAAAAGTATATATGTGCCCCATGAACACAAAAGCAAGCCAGAATTTTTTTTCTTAAAATTGAGTGTGGATTTCATTTGTATTTGTCTTCGACAAAATATCGCCATTTCTATGAATAAATCATTCCTATTAACCCTTTAATGGGGCGGCAAATTGAACTTAAAGTAGCCAAAATTGATTTTCATACTAAAAGAATGAGAAGTTGATAGATTATACTTAGAGGGAGCCATAATAGGGCCAATATATTTTTTTTCAATCAAATAAATATTTTAAACCATAGTTAAAATTCATGGGTATATTAACTCATCCAACAAATTTGAATACAAGCCTATGATTGACTCAAATATGTCTATGAAATATGGACATATACGGGGTGCATGGGATATTCATAGCGCCACATAAACCGGTTTCTTGACCTCTTAGCATGTTTTTTTATATTCATGCTCTAAAACACATCAAGGGTATATATAGGGTTTTAAAAAAGCAAAGTGAGTTCACTCAGAATGAATGGACTGGTTGCAGAGACCCAAAGGGAGCTATAGTCGCCATAATCCGCGCAGAAAGGTCCAATGTTGAAATAGCAGAAAATCACAACATTCCAAGCTCCATCGTAAGAAAAAGTGGCAAGGCTCTACCACGAGTTTCTGGCCAGTGGGGGAAGGATGAGGACTTTCATGTCAAGAGGAAGTGCCGCAGCGACTCCCAGAGGGAGGGCATGGTGGAAGTCATCCAAAACATGGTTGATGCCGACCCATGGGTGTCCATGAGGATCATGCCAAGAGAGATGGGCTGCTCTGACTAGTTTGTAAGGACCATTGTGAAGGAGGACCTGAGGTACAGGAACTACAGCCTACGCAAGGGGCAGTTCATGAACCAAAACACCAAGTAGAGAAGGTTGACCAAGGCCTCCTAGCAGCCCCGATACCAATCCTCTGGACTTTTTTGTGTGGGGCGTGGCGGAAGAGGGATACCAATAGGTCCCCTCATAACACCAAGGCGTCTGTCATCACGGCCATCATAGAGGTATTCAAGAACATCCCGAAGGAGGACATCACCTACGCCTGCAACCGGGTCAGGAGCCTCCTAGAGGAGGTTGTGGAAGCAAATGGTGGTTTTATTAGGTAAATATGTTCTGTATATATTAATAAATATTTCCTGAAAAAATTATAAGTTTAAATTAATTTTTAGTACTGTTTTGGTTAATTAGAAAATGCACTATATTTGCGCTATGAATATCCATCACATTGTTTCTATGTTGACACACCATACATGTGCCCATTATACGAAATTTAATATGTCAATATTTTGCCAAGTGTGTATTTTTTTTAAATGAAAGGAATAGATTTTCTATGTATAGAAGGGGTTAAATAAATCCATTAGCAATAGGAAAAATTCTTGTAATTTAAAGAACATGGGGATGAATGGGTAATCAACTCTGAAGTGATGTTTACATTTCATTTCGATCCATTAATATTCATTAAGAAGAAATTAAATAGTTGGTTCTGGGATTGCCTATTGTACCATAAAATACTTATACAAGTCAAATATTACTCCATTAATACATCAAGCATTCAATGGAATTTCAATCATTACATCATCCTTATCAAAAATACCGTAATAAAAAAACAATATCTCTCAACCTTCCTCCTTAAAAAAGAAAGAAAAAGGGCCAGAATTAATTTTTAGTTCGCCAATTACAGGGTTCAGTGAAAAAAATGGCTAAAAGTAGCAAATAGTAGGAATCCAGTTAATATGCCGATCAAAAGAGTATATTATAAACTATATTAGCATATTGAGGGCTCCGTTCACAAAGAAACGTTTTCTAAAACAAATACAAAATATTTATCCATTTTAGGATTAACTACATGTGAAGCAGGCTTTCCGTTTCACCTAAAACTATATCTTTATAAAATAACTACTTGAGTGGAAGAATCTGACAACACCGTCTTCTATTAAAATAACTTGTACAATCTCTTTGAAGAAATTGCAACTTGGTGTACAATTTAAGGGGATGAGTTAATTTTTACACCCCCCCATGCACTCATTTACCCTTCTCGATTAGATATATCAACATTCGGATACGTCTCAGATGAAGCAGATTTCTTCCTCGCGTCAGAAATAGGATTGAGTAGGTTAGTGAGACAGAAGGAAAATATTCCGACGGAGTGGATTCAGGACATCAAATAGATGTGAATATATCTTTAAATAAAGATTTTACTGCATTTTTTTGTAAAAAGATGTATTCCCAATTTTGTTAATTTATCATTTGTTGATTTCCATCTGTTATACTTAGGTATTACTATTCCTTTAACAACTGGGATTTCGAGCTCAACCAATTAACATTCAAAATACTAATAAGAGGCAAAAGAAGAAGAACAAATAACATACTTTAACGACAAAATTAAATTCTGATTGTTTTGGATATATGAACTATTAAATAGTTCGCGTTTAAAATGTTTTATTTCAACTTGTTTGATTGTAACTTGTACAATCCTCATGTACAGAGCCCATGCATGATCAAAGAGCCTTCTGCTAACATAAGTACGTACATACATATGGATTAAAATGAGATAAGTGCGTAGAACATAAACAAAACATAATTTACACACCAACAAAAGATAAGATAAATCATTATTTTAATGAAATACATAATTATCTAACTCTCTAATATAAACATTACTTTGATATCATTAGGGTTTTTAAAAATAAAAATTCTATTATGTAATAATTAATCAACCGGAGGAGGAGTTGAACAATCCTGAACGATGCATTTATGTATTTATATAGGACTTGCTGGGTGCAGACATTGTCACGTTATGTTTTAAAATATTATGTTTTATACGCATAGTAATCTTCATTGCATTTCACAAAGAGAGGAGGGAAAAATACATGAAACTAGAATGGGCACTTGGTAAAGTCCTAAACTCCCCCTAAAATCAAATTGAGTTATTTATCTCGATCTGTTACAAAGTTATGCATTTTATACGTTTTATATTATCTTGACCGTCACCCCGATGACCTCTTACTGTGACCATATATACACTTCGTACCAGGTTTGATCAAAATCGATCAATAACTTTTGGCGTAATCTTGTTGACTAACAAACAAACAAATAGGGCAAAAAAAAAAGAACCTCAGTTCAACTTCTTTGCGGAAGTAGTTATTGCTAAATGAAGTCATTATAGATATTCGTTAATAACTTTATCATCAATCTCAACCATTTAAATCAATGCTTCAATTAGGCCAAAATTATGAATAATGGCGAACTAAATTTTTTACTTAACAATAGAACTACCAAAGGGTCATTTTTGATCCCTTTTGACCAGTTGATTTCTTAGCTGTAATAATAGAGTTGGCCTATGATCGTGTAACTTACGAAATCGTTTTTGTATTACCTTGACCTTTTAAAATTGAATGGCCTCTTATTGTGACCGTATATAATCATCGCACAAAGTTTGATCTCAATCGATTAGTAACTTTTGCTGCAATCATGGTGATTAACAAGCAAACAGACCCAAAAACATAAAACTCGTTAAACTTCGTTGGGGAGAGAACAACGTTCAGAACATTAATGAAGAGCAAAAATAGCAATCAAATCAGCAACAGATAAAAATAAAACATATGGGAATATTTCATTCATTTGAAATATCGTTAAATAATTATAATATATATTTTTTATCAAATTTTTTGAAAATTGAAAATACGATGGGTACAAGTGACATATTCATGAATTGAACTAAAAACAAAATACTAACTTAACACGAGCCATAATAAAAATAAAATAAAAACAATCCAGAAAATTGTGACGCTGTTTAATGATGAATTGCATTTCACCGTAGACTCGGCCTTAAACCAAATGAATTACAGTTACATCTCATCGGATGAGATGATTAAGGAATTAGGAATAAAAAATGAAGAAAATGATAAAAAGGAGTTATTCCTGTCTATGTAATTACTAGATTACTTTTTAGAAATAGATACAGATATTATTTTCTAAAACTAGCGTCATTAAACTAAATATCAACACATTCTAGGATCATAAAAAGATTAAATGAAACTTGGAAAATTAAAAGTCACATATTTTATTTAAAAAAAAAAAGTTTCCTCGTATTAAAATATGAGAAGTCAAGTCAGTCAGAAGATCTTAAAAAAATATACCCCCCCTATTCCATGTGCGTAGGTTTGCATCCCGGTGGTCCCAAGAAAAGGAAATATACATAATGTATATGGACTTTAAAGAATAGAGTAAATGTAATACTAACTTGTTTACTTATCCTTAATCAGTGCAACTCCATCTTACAAATTAAAGGAACACTAAAATAAAATTTAAAAAAATATCTAGCAATGGGCCTACTGCTTGTAGCTAACATAATGAAACGGCATTACAGCTAAGCTAATCTCCTCTCAAACACTCTTCAAATCATCGTCAGGGTTAATGTCCTTATTTATTCAGTCCAGCCAAGTCTCAAGATCGGTACTATCGGTAAAAAATATTTTTTCATAACAATATCGACGTTGTATTAGTTTGGGAGAGGGGGGGGGGTAGCTTAAATTTTATTCTAGCCCAACTTTTCAAATGCAAAACCATCTTTATAACACTCTAGAAAAAATATTTTTTAATTTCCAGCCAACCCTACACTCCCCCCATGCCCCGAAAATTACTTTATCACCCATGAATGCGTATTTTTTTAAAGCCTTTTTATGCTTAAAGCAATAGTAATATAACATTTTAAATTACTGTTTTAAGGTAATATACATAAAAGGTCAAAGGTCACAAAAAGGTGAACTTCTTCTAAATTTTTATTTTAGCGTGTCACATTTTGGGGTAATGCATTAATTCGATATTCTGTTATATTTTAATGCTTAAGTTATATTTGTAAAATTGCATTTAAAAAGGAATTTTAAAAAAAAACAGGATCTATTTGTAAAGGGATCCCAAAAGTTTCAATTTAGAACTTACGTTGGTGAATTTCAAAAGTTTGAATTTTAAAGTTATGTAGTTGAAGTTCAAAATTATCATTAAAGTTCATTTTCTCAAGTGATACATAAGAATATAATCTTTATTTTTTATTTGAAGAGAAACAAATTATAATGCTTCGGATACTCAAACGATCAAAACCCCTGTACTGACCTCCAAATTGAATCAAATAAGAATCAGATTTTACTCTTTTTTCATTTTTATGAATTAACACCCCCCTATTATTAAGTCAAATAAGATATATGAGATACGTATTATGATCATTGCAATTATCTTGCCAAAAATAGACCTATTTTCATTCTAATACGAAGATATTAAATTTTTACTTAGTAATATAATTCGTTTTATGATCACGTCGTTAACTTTATTATATCACGCAACCTTTCTTCAAAAGGAGGAGAGAGAGAAAAAAAGAAGCCCGAAATCATCGGGTAGTTAGCCAAATAAGTCAATCAAACCAACTTCTATTTAAACTCTTAATTAATACTAGATGATCATTGTTATATTATTTATTCACAATTTTTAAAATGAATTACATAAAAATAAATTTCATAATATTAAAATCCTACATATTATTTTATCCGACACTGAATTATAATATTATAAGAAGAACGTATCTAAACATTAGTAATTGTACAAGGCAAAATATCTCCATAGAAGTAATAAGATGATCAACATATACATATATGACGACGAATCAGCAAGAAATTGTATTCCTGTCCTTTTGGAAACGGAGAATAAGTAAATGTTACTAGAACAAGGTTAGACAATAAGAAAGTGGCTGAGCAAGCACAGCAGATTTATTAAATAAATCTATTTCTTTCTTGTGACATCATTGGGACAAGGCTTGGTTACTAATACAACATAAATTTAAAAAGTAAACATTTGCGCTGAGTCGATATTTTACTAAATATAATGCTAAATGTAAGTTTTTAAATTTCATAAGTTATTGAAACATAGACGTAACACATGTTAATAAATAATTTGTTACAATATTTTATTTTATTAGTTAACTAAAACTACAAAAGTCAGTGCAGTGGCTATTTGTAAAAACCCAAGAGGCGTTTCATACCACCGATTCCCTAAAGACCTTGCAAGAAGGAAGGCTTGGATTTTGGCTTGTCGAAGAAAAGGCGAAATCAGTAATGATGAAGCCAGAATTTGTGCTCATCATTTTGATCCTTAGTGTTTGATAATTTATTAAATTTAAAAACTTACTTTTGCTATTATATTTAGTAAAATACCGATTAAGAAATATAGATTAACCACTTCTATGATAATGATATCATTTATTTAAATTTATATACTATTAATAACAAAGACTTATCCAAATAACGTCACCAGAAATAAAAAGGGGTTTATTAAATAAATCTGCTGTGCTTGCCAAGCCATTTTCTTGTTGCCTAACCTTGTTCTAGTAAAATTGGAATAAGCATAAAACACGTTATTACTTCGTTTATTTGTCAAAAAGAATAAGTTATAAAATAGCCATGACTTATCAAGTGAGACAAGTTAATCAACAGCTGACAACAAAAGACATAGGGTATTTTTGTATTAGCGAGCTAACCCCATTAATTATATAACGGAATAATTTAAAAAGGGAAAAACACCTTCAATGACGTCATAAGGGATAGATTTTACCTTCTTTAAGGCCCACAAGTGGGACGGGACTGGACTGCGGTCCCCAGTCCTAATTAAAGACCGACACAACAATAGATCGGGTCACTCTATTTCTTTTTTTACATCACCAAAATGCTTACGATTTACAATCCTATTTACAGCTTTGTCTAAAAGTAAAATTAAAAAATGCATAAGTGTAGTATTTGAGTGATCACACACAGCCTGCACGTATAAATATTTAATACCAAATACAGACTTGTATTTTCCTCTTCAAACAGTTAGAATTGAAAATGGTTATTTGAAGATATGTATACAGAATATAAGTACATATAGATAAATTTCAATAGAAGCCATAAACAATGTATAGAAAAATAATTTATCTTTTATCTTTTCATTCATTTATGAATGGTACATGGAATATATTTCCTATTAATAACGACTCAAATACAGAAAAATTCATAAAATTGATTTTTTTCGTATGGATCATAAATCAAGTACTTATATATTAACTACATCATTTCGATTAACCATGATTGGTCCTTGTAATAATTATATTCTATATTTATAATTTTTTTTTTTTATATTATTCACATTTTTCTTAAGTCAAAGAACAAACCCTTTGAGCAAATAATCAGGATACCAAAACTAACTAAACTAATAAAAGTATATTTATAGTTGTAGGAAATATGTAAGAAAAAAAAGAAAACAAAAATTTGAATAATTTGAAGAGTGTTGGAAGAAGAGCAGCTTAACTTTCATGAAGATTCATTAGATTAACTACAGATAGTCCATTAAAATCTAAACACTTTGAATTTTAAACTACAACAACATATAATTTATTAATGAACAATAGAATTTCAACAAAAATAATACTATAAATAGATGAGTGTCTGAGCTCCCTTAATCATCAGAAGTGTTCAAAAAGAGTTCAAAAACTCATTCAAAATTTTTTTTGCAAAGAGGGAGATGGTTTACTTTCATTGTTGGTGTCAAAAGTGGCCTCTTCACCCTCAAAAGGCTCTTTCCACACACTTTTTTATAGTTCTCTGGTGTGAAACACAGAGATCTCTTCCATGGGCCCTCATGGCTGTTTCCTTTCACTCTTTCGGGTCCAGTATGACATTTTTACTTTTTTTTCTCCAACGTTTCGGATATGCTGACGGCAGAAACGTTGGTTTTGGAGACGCACAACTACTTGGAGTGCGCAAATGGAAATTCTCAGTCATGTTCTAGTGGCATTTTCTCGACTTGTACGTAAGCTAGACAGTTCAGGTTTGTTTTGTTTTGTAATTAATTGTTTATACTTTAATCTATCGAAATATGAATTAATTTCGATCACTCAACCTTCATTAATTATTGAATTAGTAAGTGTTCAGATTTCAATATAGCACCAGGTACAAGCAGCTATAAAAGGAAAAGAATAAACACAGATCCGTATCAAGCAAATACATGGGCAGGAATTACTCCAATGTTCGTACTTAATTCTACTCCGAATCCCAACAAGGACTTAGACTTATAATACATCCCTGTATTATTCTTCGTATTTCATGCACAAACACACTATTGAGTACTTTAAACATAGATGTTCTCTCATAAATAATAAAAAAATAATAGTAACAGCTATGGAAAATTAAAAAAACTTCCCAGATTGCCAACTACAAAAAATATTGCACTGACTTAGGTCATATTTTCTACAACTCTAAATATATTTGATATTATTTTAACACAAACTTTTTGAACGAATATATTTTACAAACATTAAAATTATATACTAGTTAAGGATATGACAAATATGAGGTGATAGTATGTTTTTTTTAGTGGTGCCACCTCTGAATTTCTTGGTGAAGGACAAAAGGAGATATTCAATGAAATATAATATATTATTCACTTCGTTTTTCAAAAATCTTAGATCTAATATTACATATAAAGGGCAAAAAAGTAAGCACTTTATGCGGTGTCGCAATACTTTATAATATACTAACGGTATTACCCAGCACTACCTGGTGCAACAAAAGATTATTTTCCTATAATAACACTGAAGATAACTCCGTAAGAAAGTCACAGTGTTATAGTCCATTTTTCATGAGCACACTTACACGTAAATTAACTTCTCAATACATATATCAATTCACATCAATTGTGTTCTGTCCTCAAGAATAAAAGAATAATAATAACTAATAGGAGTTAGAGAAAAAAAAATATGATGGAATGAGTGAAGATTACTTTAGTCGCTAGAGCGCTCCCTAGCAAAAACAAACAGACCAGTATTCCCCGTATTTTAACTACTATAAGAGAAGAATAAAAATAACAATCAGAAACAGTGGTGCAAATTCGATGTTACATGCACACGCCTGCAATATTTCATTAATACGACTAAATTGTTATTTCATAGATCAAAAATATAAAATGATATACATCAGTGGACTATGTATACACGTTCAATGCTTTATGCACACGCCTGCAATATTTCATTAATACGTCTACATTGTTATTTCTTAGATCAAAATAATTTGATGATATACACCAGGGTGCACTGCACTCTGTAACTCCTTTTCATACCGACAGAAAGTCATAAGAGATAATATTTTCATATGAAATAATCATTTTAGGAGAAAATTATGCACAAACTTTTGAACGATTGTTTATTAAAATAAAATACTTTGTTTTGATTTTCGTCAACTATTTTTAATGTAAGAGTCCTATTTTTCCATGAAATTGTGAAATTTACAACTTTGCGCTGTGCACAATCCTTATAAAAATTGATCAAAACGGAGGAAACTTTACATTTCTTCATTTTTTATCAAAAGGACCATGAGAATTCAAAGTAGAACCAGTTCATAGTATGTACAAAAAGGAAATTTTGACATAGATTGTGTTATGAACAAAAAGTAGGAAATAGGATGTAACCTCACCTATGTAATCTTTTCACTTTCATTTATATATTAAAAGCTGTAGCATATGTTGTTTAAAGGTTGCTCAATACATATTCATAGTTGTATTCATAAATGTTTGTTTATTTGTTTTTAAATCCCTCACCAACTAAAAACAGGAGGAGGAAATAAAGCAATTCATGAATAAATGTAAATAAAGGAACTCGTAAGAAATGCTCCTATTTTGACAAAATTAATTATATGTTAGGTTGGGGAAAATGTAATTTCGTCCCCTTTGTTTTAAGTAATTATATCTTGTTCATTATTGGTCACATCGGACAACACTATAAAGTGTTGCAAAGGTATGAGTATATATTACAAGAGATGGTATTGCACTTGATCGGTTTAGTCGTAAATTATCGTGGGTCAATTATGAAGGTATCAAAGGAAGAAATTCGCCATATTTTTACTACCTGAAAAGGAAAAAACGCGTCAAAAGCGACTTAGAACATTTTCGATGCATACGGGACGATACTCTTTCAGTTCATGATGTACAACAGTGGTTCGAGCGATATTTTTTTCGCTCCGTTCTGCACTTTACTGTGAACAACTCGGCCGTTTAAAGCTGGCGATAGAACAGAAGCGGTGAGCATTGGCGAATAAGAGACAACACCAGGCCGCACACATCTTTGGCTCAGGGAGCTCAGACGGGAAGTTATTATGCATCCATCCTACAGTCCGGATCTGACACCAAGTGACTACCCCCTGTTCCTGTCTATGGACAACGCGCTTGGGCGTACAAATTTGCCCTCAATAGAAGCCTGAGAAAATTGGATGTCCGAGTTTTTTTGTCAAAAGGAACAAGGGCTTCTACGAGAAGTGCCTTATGAAGTTGGATTCTCATTTACAACAAGTTATCGAACAGAACGGGGCATATTATTTTTTAATGAAATGATTGTTACACTTTTTATAAAGAAATGAAATAAAGCTAAAAACACGAAATTATTTTTCTCACAGCCTATTAGATTGCTTACCAAATTAACGTTATATGAACATATGCGTATACTTAACTACATTATATAATAATATAATTAAAATTATCCTGAGAATAATAACTATTTATGTGGGTTGGATGAAATGACGGTAAATATGTAGATTGTGGAATTAAATTCCTCCGTTATATATTGTTAATAATATCCAACAAATTATAAATATATATAATATAATACAAATGATTTAATATATGTTTTGTACAAAGTTAGTATATGAGAAATGAGTGTTCAAATCAAATTGCAAAACTCCTTACTCTCAGTTGCTCAGTTTCATATATAAATGTGTTGTATACAAGTTGCGATTTTGTACAAGTTATAACTTTAAATGAAGAATTTACAGTACGAATGATAAAGATAATGTCATATGATTTAAAATTCCTTGGATGATAAATATATGAATGCTGTTATTTTTTATTATTTTGATAAAAATGACTAATGAATAAGACTTATTCTATGCCACGTTATAAAGTGCAAATGTCGCATCACCTTTTTAGAAAAGGTAATGCCCTTTATTATACTCGCAAATACAGAATAAATGCGTAATAGTTCAAAATGAAATACTTGCATCAATTAATAGTTCGTAATTAAAATGACTCATGTTGTAATTAAATCAACCGTAATGAGTCGTAGAAATCGTAACGTGTACTAAATATTTAGGCAAGTTATAACTTATAAGACGTCGTCACTTGTACATAATATAAATATATATATATACAGGGTTGATCTTATCTAGTGGTATACATTCTAATATTTCCAATCCCGAATGACAGTGTTGCAAAATCATGGAAGAGGACAACAAGACATCTTATCTCTGAGCAGAGCAAGCTGAGACAGTTGGAAAAAGCAAAGAATAATCTAAATTTTCTCAAGGCCAACATAAATTTACGTAAAGTTTTGCTCTTTTCTTATGAAAATGTTTCACCATTGATGCCACTGTGAATAAGCAGAAAGGACGTTACATCACAACAGAACATCCAGACAATGTCTGAGCTTCAGTGATACATGTATTCAGAACATAAAATCCAGACCCTAGCATAGACGAAGTCTGCCCTACGTTTTTGTGAAGAGAAAGGAGCGGCTCACTGCAGGTGCTTGCATCGAACTTCTGGATAAGAAAGTGCTACCTTGGGCCAGAGAAAAGTTCGGAGACCTCTTTGTTTCCACTCAAGACGAAGCTCCGTGTCATCCCACGGCTAAGACCTAGGCTTTCCTGAAAGACAACTTTAAGGACTTTTAGTACTTCAAAAGGTGGCCCCCTTCTCTCCAGACGCCAAAACCCTTGGACTACTTTATCTAGGAACGTCTGGAGGATAGGGTCTCTACTACTCCCTACAGAAGTATCCAGTCTCTAGAGGCTTCCATCAAGAAGGAGTGGACCAAGTTCGAGTCTGACTAAATAGTCAAGGTCTGAAAGGAATTCAGGCCTCGTATTAAGGCAATTGTTAGAGCTGAGGGCTCAAATATCAAATAAAAGTTGTGCCGAGCACTATTTTCCGTTGATTTTGTTAAATAAATGTCCTCACAAAACATCTCGTTTAGATTTTACTCTTGAATAATTTGAAAATAATAAAATGTATACTACTAGATAAGATCAATCCTGTATATATATACAGTAAAATCCGGATGAAAAGCAACTACTTCTCAGGCACAAATCTTTTCATAAAAAGCAACATGCTGCTTAAAAATCCAGATAAGTGCAACTTGTAAACGTAATTTTTACGTCTAAAAATTCAAAATTTTCAAAAATAGAGATGTACAAATACTTTTTGAATGACCAAATCCCATAAATCGATTATACTAAAGTCTTGAAAGAAGATTCGTTCAGTATAATGTGCTTGACAATCCCAACGTTGAAGAAATTGAAAAAAAATAATGAGTAATAATAATCATTATTCCTTCGCAAAAAAAAATATATAAATAAAATAACTGACTATATGAAATAAATATGCTATGAAAATGCCTTATTTCATAATAGAGGTCATTAATGTAGTACTTTAGTAATAAAAAAATAGGATATTTTTTGCTAGAACTGAGGAATTGCGCTTATGTGGATCTTGTATTAATAGAAACTATAACTTATCTAAATTGGTAATATTATTAATAGGTGGGAAATATGGAAAAATAGTAATTGAACAAGGGCAGACGGAAAATATGACGCTTGAAAATAGTATTATTAGTATTTATGGAGAATCAGAATATATTTATTTACTCATATTATTTATAAATGTACGCATAATCATAATTAGTATTAAGTATGTATTTGAAGAGTCTGAGTCTCTGAAAGTAACAATAATTAACTACTGTTTTTTAATCATGACATGAATACCTGGAAAGAATAAAGTATGTACCGGGAAATCAAGTTTAAAATATCAAATGACCCTTAGATGATGATGATGATCCAATACAATTATACAAAAGGTTGATCCATGAAAAATAATACGAGAGTCTTACCTGTACTGCTGGGAGTTATAAAGTCCTCGAGCTGTTTCGAGAAGCCGAACAGGAAAAGAATTACTCTCTGCAATTCCCCCAGCCGATAACCCACCATGGGATGCCTTTAATAATGCATTCTCTTTCTCTAACGCAGAGCATTTATTCTGTAATTTGACATATTCGGATCGGAGTAGTTGCAAATGACCCTGGACCTTGGACAATTCATCACCTACAATAAAAAAACAAAATGTTTTACGTGCCATAAGATTGACTCCCAAAAAAAATCTTACTTTTCTCACTCATTCTATAAACCCTTTAGAATCCTTCATGAACTCCGAACAAAATCCCGCAAATGGCTTTTATATCAATTAGAAATTAAATATGAGAATACTCCTCCCTGATGAGCACTACAATTAAAAAGTCTACTTTAAACTTATTTATTCATTATCAAAACAAACATAGTTATGACGTCACAAGAACTCTTCCTTTAGATTCTTCACTCTTACGTCATGTGATGACTCTCCTCTTTTCTTCTTCTTTCATATCTTCACATACTGTTTACTCGCCCTTCAACTTCATAAGCAAGGCAGGTACGGTGAAATAAATTATGTTGGAACGAGCTCTTTTTTGAGTTTGACGGGAGTGCAAAATAATTTAGTTATATTAAGAAAGTAAAATGAGTCCATTGAAACTTTAACACCTCAAATTTGACCCATTTCCAAAAATAATTGAAACTTTATATTTAGAAATGTATTTCATGTATTTTTGATTTCATACAATTTTATAATGAAATACTATTAATAGGTATGTAAAAGTTCTCTAAGTCAAAAATGAAGTATAAGTTGACAGGTTTAATAGGCGACATATTATCTACTACAGGGACAGGGTAACTTTTTTTAGCATTCCCCTAAAAGAACTTGTAGTAAAGCTAATTAATCCCAAACAAGTGGCTTGATGTTTATTTGTTAATTTCATTTTTGTTTTCCTCACTTAAAATATCCACTCCCATTACCCCAAAGATTTTCTAAATTGCCCCATTAGGGGTAATTTACCTCTGTTCCCCTACCACTAATCCACTGAAAAAGATCATTTGACAAACAATATATAGTGCTCCTTGCTCACTAATAAGTTTAAATTTAGACAATTTTCACATCCATAACTATTACACAGTATGTATCCAAGCCCATTTATCCAAATGAGCGAGAGCAAATCAATTTCCTATCCAACTAACATGTTTTCAAAAGTTGTGTTGGCGTAATAAACACCAATTTAACAGTTAATATTGTAAATAATTTGTGTTTCATTACAAAAATTGTGTTAGGTTAAAAATATATCCATTTATCTCATTGAAATGATATTTTTCAATGATAAAATTTTTATTTCAAAAAAAATTATTTTTTGAAATGGGTAATATATGAACTTTTAAAGCTTTAATTTACAGTATTTCCTTTGGAAATTTGAAAAAAGTATTTGGCACTGCAGTCAAAATAAGAACTCGTAAAGAAAAGACGATGATTCCATGATGAATGATGGCCATATTTTATATTCATGTCAGTGTAATATACAGAACACATTTACAAAACAGTTGTTGCTAGGTAGTTATTTAGTCTGTGAATACTTCCATTGTGGATTCTTTGGGGATTTTTGAACTAATTATATTTATTTTATGATTAAGATTCAAATGACGTCTTGATATAAATGCATTCATGAAAAAAAGCTTACCTTTATTTTTTAAATAAGCTCATGATGCAATTACTTATGATACGTCCATAGTCCTCCAAAAGAAAAGTAGAATATTGTTATATACTAAAGGTTATACAAAATTTCAAAATACTTCATGCATTTATTAAAATATTGTCCATCGATCATTATTGTAAACTTTCTCACAGATTTTTCATGTTAAATGACACAATTATACATTTAGTAGAAGGATAATATACATAATTACAATCGTCATAAATGTTTATCAAGGACATGGGTTATTTAAACATAGGGCATAATTACTCGGGAATAAGTCAAATGATTCTAGTAAACTATCATAAATTTATTTATTTGTTATTTAAGGGACGGCATTATGAGTATATCGATTATGTCAATTACATAATTCATTATATAGCTGTATACAAATATACATGAGATGAGAGTATTTTCAATAATCTCACATTCTGTCACGAATCATTACACTTACCCTCAAAGAAACTTTGATCATTATTTTCTCAATTTGACATGGCATTTAAAGCTTCTGAGGTCAAATCTAATGATTTGATACATTATTTGTTTTGTATTAGTTGTAACTTGTATCAGCAAAGTGTACAAGTTCCAACCATTAAATGAAATGAAGTATTTAGAGTACTACTACTTGTGTTGAGGATAATCAGAAGTAGAAAAAGTCCTAAAGGTCGATTCTAAGTCGAATCTAATGTCTTTGTTCAGAAGTTAAAGTCCTTGACAGTTTTTAATGGGTCATTAAATTTCTTTTGCATTAATTTCAAGTCTATAATGATAATAAAATAATTAAGGCTTTTTGAGTTCCGTATATAAATGTTTTCGAGTCCAATTCAAGTTTTGAGACTATGATGGAGAGATAGTAGCAAGTTTTCAAAAGATGTCCCCACCTATGAGGATAAGGAACAGTTGAACATTCCATGGATATATTTAATGATTAAATTGTGTGTTGTGTCAGTCGTTATTTATTCGGTCTAGTCCAGTACAGTCTTGGAACTTGTCCTATTAGTCCTTTTGATCGGTCTTTAAGACAGTCGGTCCTTCAAACGGGTAGTTCTTGAACTGATTAATAAGAAGAAAAAACTGAAGTGACGTCATCAAGGACTGAACTTAACTAGTTTTTAGGACTGAACTAGACCGGACTCAGACTGAACAGGACAGGACTGCAGTGCCAGTCCTAAATAAGGACTGACACGACATTATACTTAAATATAAGATAAATGCGTATTTTTAATAGATCCAAATTAAATGATATCATCAATTAATGGTCTGTTAATATTAAAATGAATGGTGCTTCAATTAAATCGAGACGTAGAAATTGTAAGCTGTACAAAAAATAATATGCTGTATAATAATTAATTGGCTGTTTAATACATATATTAGTGTGACAATTATTCCACTTTTTGAAGAAAAAAAGTAAAAATTTGTAGGTTCAAATGCGTTCCATTTTATAAAAAAAAATACGATTCACAATTACTTTTAATAAGTAATAACGCAATTTCTATTAATTTTTAGAGGTAACTCAACGTTCTTATGGTTTTGAAATTTTACATTTTATTAGATAAAAACGTGAATTTGTTTTAATATTATTCGTACAAAACAAATTACAACTTTTTAGAAAAATTAACAAATTTAGTTAAGTTATATTGTTATCACACATTTTTTATATATTTTTATGAAAATCAGTATTTAAATAAAATGTAGCGATGTATGTTTGTTAGGGTACCACAGTCCAACGACTTCACATATATATACCAAAATTTGCCAGTACGTTTATTTTTTGTTTTAAATTAACAAAACAGTACGAATTTTGATTACTTTCGAGAAGCATTTATGAGAAAAATTCCTTATATAACTAAATTTTATAAGATAAACCAAAAATTTTTATCCATTAAAAAAATTGTAATGAAAATTTAGTATGAGCTTATTTTAATAAAAAAAAAACTAGCGGTAGTAAATGTCCAGGGTAATTAAGCGACGGGATAAAGACAAATTTTGCTTTAATAATATAAAAGATAATTCCCCGGGAAATCTTAAGTGTTACTTATCGTTTTTTTTAATAATAAGAGTTAGAGGGGGGGAAAAAATTGAAGAATACTTTAGTCTTTAGAGTACTCACAAACAAAACACAATGCTACCTATAAAACGCTTGCAAGAGTTAATTTATTTTTATATACGAGTGTTTATATTTTATTCAAAACTAAACAATTCCTGTAAATGAATATGAACTATGATTATAAATTATGTAAATCCGGTGTGTTTTTTATCTGGCCCATAGAATTTGTTATTGGTAGTATAAAGAATAAATTTTATTTTCCTTAGCAGTTATCATTATTATTTAATTCCTGAGTAGTGAGCATCCTTTCCTAAATAGATTCAATTATATTCAAAACCTGTTTGAATGTTTGTGTGTGATCATAAAAGACGTAGCGGAACCCTGAGGATTTGTTACAGACTTATAATTGTAAGTCCTAGTTGGACTTGGAGTAAAATTGTCCAAGTTTATTTCATTTTTTATTTCCTCTCTTGTCACATCTGATTTTAACTGTTCTTATGAAACGTCATGAATATTATTATTTATCTTCCCCTCAACATTCTTCAAAATGTCAGAGCTACCCTGTTGATTTTCGGTTTCATTTTTTTAACATGCCCATTCTACACTGGATTGATATCTTTGATGATATACATAAGATAGCAATAACATACTTTTTACACATACAAAAAGCCTACAATATTTTATTAGTATAACTACTTTATTATTCCTTAAATCAACAATATTTGTATAATTTAAATGAGGGTGAACTCATTTAAAACTGTATCCACAGGGTGTATACAGTGCACCCTGTATACATGTTCGATGCTCTATGCACACCCCATTATTACGACTACAATATTATTTCTTAAATCAAAATATGTTTATGATATAAAGCCGGGAGCACTATAGTGCACCGGTGACTGTTTTTCATACATTCAGACATACATACAGATAAACTTTGCTTAATAAATAAGTTGGATTCCAAGGTTATTTGAAGCCGAGGCCAAGGAGGGATTTAACAATATAAACATATATTTTTAGTACTTATAAGTAATATCGCAATCTAGGACATTGACATGATTTACTAAAAATTCAAAAGTATTCCTTCCTTCATTCTTAACATATAGCTTTCGAGTAATTGTTAATTTGTATATTCATAATGATTTCATATTAATTTTAATTATTTTCCCATTATTTAATGTTAAACATACTCGTATATGTAAAGTAGGTTAATGTATTTTTGTTTAATTTTTTTTTTAATTAAGATACAATCGTCGAGGATCTTTAACTATATGTAGAAGAAATTGCAGCTGTGATTCGTCATTCGTTATTAAGCCGTGCTATATTCTTGTATGAGTGCAACTCTCCTATTGGCAAGATCATTAACAACACTAAGGGAGTCAATTGTTTCAATACTTAAATAAAATCAAGGTTTTTTTTCATATAAAATGTGAAATTTCCAAACCTTAGGGTCATTGAGATACCTCTAAATATTTATAGAAATGGTTCAAACTTTGTTAATTGTATTTTTGAATGAAAAGGAATGCATTTGAACCTCCAATTTTTGACTTTCTCATAAATAATGTACATAAGCAGAGTTGTTTTTATGTAAATAAAAGTAAACTAGGGGGGGTGCGTGTTAATGGAACCTTAGAAGGCAAGGGTCATTGAACCCCCTCCCTTTTTAGATTAAGAATATTTAGAATAAAAATGTAGGGTCCATGGCCTCCCCGCCCACCACCCTCCCAATATAAATTTTAAAAACCGTCTATGGGTATGTATAGTGATGAAAATTGCGTGCATTTTATCTATATTAAATAGAAAGAAATCAAAAATCAACATGGTAACCCTGACAATTTTAAGAATATTTTTGGGGGAAGAGCAGCTCACCTGTGATGACGTTTCATTAGATCAGCTACAACTAGCTGTGACAAGGGAGGAAGGGGAGAAGGAAATAAACAGAGATATTCCCAAGAATTACTCCGATGTTCATCTTTATTCTACTCTGAGTCGAACAAGGACTTACAATTATAACTCTGACTCTCCGTCTTTTATGAGCACACACGAATGTTCAATCAGGTTTTGAATATAATTGAATGTAGTAGGAAAGGAAGTTCATTACTTAGGAGTTAAGTAAGGATTAGAAGAACTAAGGTAAAGCAAATTGATTAATCAAATTATCAAGTCAAAAAAAAAAAAAAAAAAAAAAAAAGGTAATGTAGCTTACCTTCTTCCTTTTTTTTCTCCTCTTGAAGGAATGAAGTAAAAAATGAGGTTGACTCTTTTTTTCTATAAATCACTTATTTTATATTACCTCATGTGTGAATACTCCAGGGATATAGAATTCCATAATACCTACTTATGATGAATAATTCAATAATTGCATATTTTTTAGATGGGGGATAAATTAATGATGTGATCCTTGACTTGCCTAATTAAAATAAATACATCAGTGATAAGTATTCGGTGGCTCATTTATAGATAACTAATTAATTATCCAAGTGTCGACTGTTCCATCAGACGTCAATATGTAATAAATACTTACATTTAATTACAAAAATTAAATTGCAGCATTAATTAATAGCTGTTCATTAAAATGACCGATGTTGTAATATTCAATAATAGGGGTTATGATTTCCGAAAATATAATTTTTTATATTAGAGTTGTGTTTTTTGTAAATTTTGTGTTCCGAAATATTGGAGGAACATAGTGCAAAAATGTTTATTTTTATACAAGATGAAGAAATATATATTTTGAGCAATATTGATAAAGTTTGGAGATTGAAAATAACCCTAGAAGTTGCTAAATTTCACAATTTTCTGCAAAAATAACATTCATAATTTTAACCTACAAATAGCCCAGTATTGGTTTTTGAATTTATTTATTTTTGAAAAAATTAAGTATTTTGAAAAAAATTTCAAAAATTCAGAGCTCTTCACAAAAAATAAAATTTTCGAGAAAAAAGTTAGAAAATTTAAATTTTAACTTTTAAATTTTTCGGAAAAAAATTTAAAAAACCATGACTTTTCACAAAAATAAAATTTTTTGGAAAAAAAATGGAAAATTAAGTTAACTTCTCTAGTAAAAATCAAAAATTCCTTTGGGGGTAGGTAAAGCCCTTTAAACCCACTCTCTGCGGACGCTCCTATGAATAAATTGTGTACAAGTGGCTATTTTGTACAAATTATAACCAAAAATGAAATGAATAGTTTCGAATGAAGTATTTACAGTACTTGTGATGAAGGATAGCTAGATAATTAGTATATTATCAGTCAAACAGAGTAATTTAAAAAAAACTATTCTTTGAGTAGTTAATCTTTCAGAAATTTTAATACAGTTTTCGCCTCAAATGATTATTTTTCATGAAAAAGATTAGAAAATTAAAGTTATTTTTCAATGCCATGGAATCCACTTTTTTTATGTACAAAAAATGATCTGAACTTTTTTTGGAAAGCGTTTTTGAAAAATAAAATAAGGAATTTTTTTCTTAACTTTTATATTTTCAATAAACAATCGATAATAGTCTTCTATCAATAACACAAAATTTTATTATGAAATCAATGACCGAACAAACTCAAATCAAAAAATGTTGTGTTTTTTTTTTGAAATTTTTTGTTTAAAATTTAAGAACCACTTTTATGTACAATCTGCTTAATACCAGTTGCAACTTCTACAAAATTTGTTTTTTAATTTTTTTGAGAAAAAATTTATTTTTGTTATTTTTTTATTTGAAAATTAAATTTCTTGGAAAAAATTTGATTTAAAGTATTAAATTTTTTTTTCAAAAAATTCAAATATTAAATTGTTCCGAAAAAAAATCTAAAAATTAAATTTTTCGAAAAAAATCTAAAAAATCCATAACTATTTTCAAAAAATTAAGTTTTTTGAAAAAAATTTAAAATTTAAAATTTAATATTTAAAATTTAATTTCAAATATTAATTTAAAAAAAAAACTTGTATGTGCAAATTGTGTAATTTGCAACCAAAAATAAAACAAATAGCTTCAAATTTACATTATTTGTGATGAAGAATAATGAGTTAATTATATATATATTCCTTGAATCATCAATATGTTATTACGATGTATTTTTTTCACTTTTTTATTTATTGAGAAGGACTAATTGATAAGCTGTATTCTGTGGCACACCATAAAGTTGATCTGACCACAGTTATATCACTCGTAAATCTATGTTAATATAGCAAAGTACTTCTGTCTGTCGAGACATTATTTTTTGTATGTGCGCTTAATATCTTAGAAATACATGACTACTTGATCTTATAAATGTAGCAGCGAGCGTGTGTAACTAAAGCTCAGCGCCTGATATTAAAAAAGTAGAAAAAAGAGAGCATTTATCTATATTATTAAAGTAATGTGGTTCCGTCTGTTTGTCGACGCCTAATAACTCCGAACAAAGGCGGGTACTCCGGATAGCACAAAATAAATTTGGTAATTTTAATAGTTAAAATTAAAGAATAACAGCAATATAAAGTTTGTAATTAACAATGCCTCATATTATAGTTAAATAAATTATTTAAAGAAAAAGAAATTGTAACTTGTACAATCTGTTTATACAAGTTACAACTTGGTTATAATTTGCAATAACAAAATATATTGTTACAAATTATGCCTTGGTTTCATGGTGATTGGTCGTATATTCCTTTCGCACTGATAATCATGAATCTTTGTGGATTTAATACACTAATTTGGGATTGAATATCATAGAAGTAAAATTATCCATCAACCAATCCGTAAAGAGGAAAGACCTTGAGACTTGGATTTCACATCATTTCCTCCTTGTAGATAGATTATAGCCTTCGAATTTAAACGATAATATGTATACACAACGAAGTATAACCTTTGAAAAAAAATATTTTTGACATTGCTCCTAATTATATCAACTGTCACAATGCATTCAAGTCTTAAACACAAATTGAAATGTGAATCGTTTAATCATTTTATATGCTATTACTAATATAATATATGTGGCTCGTCAACACGAAAGTAAGCCGGAAATATTTTTTCATAAAAAAAGAAAAATAAATATGCTTATTAACGAGGGGTGTACCGATGCATCAGAATCGACAATTTTGAAGTATTAAAATTGCTACAATAATGCCAATTCCATCTATACCTGTGTTTAATTAATTATATACATTATTTAGCAAAAAAAAAAATCCAATTTAATTATTTCAAATGTTCAACCAATAAAAGGAATTTATTTGATGTTTAATTTTAACATATACTAAGTGCAATAATCAAAAGACCAGCATAAAAAAATTAGGCTCATCCTTTGAAAATGAAAGTCTATTCAGTAGCGGGGGCAATATATGAGCCAACCAGGAGTAAATTGACTCCTAGGCAGAGAGAGGAACTAACTTTTTTTTATAGTTTTAATTTCGGATTATTTACAACTAATTATAATCATAATAATTTATATATTTTCTCGTGAAGCCCAAATTAATAAAAATACATACTATTAATAAAGAATCGGTATTGGGATTGTTCATAAAGATGGTATCATAATACGTTGATATTTTGGTATGGCAAATCCCTATTATGAACCATTTGGTTGTCCCCTAAATTCCACTAGAATTAGCAAAAATGGATCGAAACGAATAATAAATTAATTGATATATGTGAAAGGCCAATTCGGAGCAAATATAAGCATCTTAAATACAATAGAGATTCTTAACTATAGCTAAAATTCTTGTTTATCTTAACTTATTTTACAAATTTGACTACAAATCCCATAATTGACTCAATTATTTCTGTAGAATATTGGGCTGTATGTAAAAAATATAAAGTCTTGATTTTTGTTCAAGATTGTTATTATGTAAACACAGGACATTGTACATACGATGGAACGTAATATTAATAATACATACAATAATACTATTATTGTTTGAGAGGCAAATACTGAATGACCTTGTCAATCGACTAAATCATTTTTGTCCTTTATTCCTCCGTGTTTGAAAAAATAACAAAAACATTTACAACATTCTTCAAATAATTATAGCAAATTGTGGGATATGATTGCCTCAATTATTTGATTATAATAATATCTATGTCATACACTTAAATAATACGTATCAATGCTTAATGCTTTCCATTCTTTAAAAGTGATACGAAATAGCTTATTTGTTGTGTATGTTCTTATAAGCTACAATGTAGTGTTGTTACAGAGGCCGTACAACAGGGAGGGGGCATGGCCTCCCCACTTTTTGAGAATTTACAATTATACTAATAGCAGTAAATTATAATTAGGCCTAGATCCTTCATCGACGGCATTTATTTAAGGTGAAAAATGTCAGATTTTTTTTTTAAATTAGGGGAAGTGGGACTATCCACCCTATTTTTAGGGAAGGAAATTTTGGAATTTATAGCTCAGAGAAAAATTAATTTGAATGTTTTTTTTTAAATTTACAAAATAGCATTTTTATTCTTGATTTGTATATTAATGACAATTTTTTTAGCAGGGCTTTATTGAAACCCTGCACTTGGTATAATCTAAAATATATACAACAAAATGACTATAAATAATAAAAAAGGAACGATATTTATTTCAAAAAAAGTTCAAGTTCATTTTTTGAAAGTTAATAAAGGTAATTTTTCTAAAAAAATAAATTAATATGATGTCCTACATTAATAAATTCCAGAAAAAGATCATTTTTGACACCCTCCCCCCACCCCTGTCAGGGTTTGTCCAAAAGTTGATATCCCCTAGGATTGGACGTCCTAAATTTTTAGGCCCCCCTCTAATGTTTGATATTACCTTGACTCAAATTGGTTCGTGTATTTATATAATACTACCCACAAAGCTAATTAAATGTATCTTCTTCTTTCAGCCTTCTCCTCCAATGATTGAATAATGTTTTGGTTCTCCTTGGTAAACCTTTCACTTGGTTCCACTCCTCCTGAGCTTTTTGGGGCCTTTTTGCTTCTTTAAATGGGAATAAGTTCCATAATATAATTCCATCAATTTTATATGCTGTAATTCTTTATTGATTTTGATACTTTTTCGAAATAGAATCTGGTTGGAGGATTAAGTGTATAATTGCTTATAATGTAAAAAAGAAGTTGTAAATCCTTCAATAATTGGTTGTCATAGATTTCAGGCACCTGTGGCTCCTACTTAGAAAAGTGTGTTATATTGATGTAAATAGTGTTTGTAAATAAATTATATTGGCTATATTGAAGGCCATTGATGTACTTCATATTGAAAAGGCTCTGAAATATAGAATACCCCCTCCTTCCCCCACTCCATACTAAAAAATCTTTAAATCCCCCCTCCCTTCGTGAACTGAACGTCAAATATATATGACCCCTATGCAGAAAATGTGCTTATGATTATGCACATGCTTTAGATTAAAATCCAATATTTGATCAATGAAAGAATTAAGAGGGTCCCGTACATTTATCCTTTATCCAGCCCCTACTTTTTTTTAAACCGATCCCGGTTTGAAGTGGGAGGTAGGGAGATTCGGAAATGTTATATGTACCTACGTCATCCGTGTACATCCTTTTTATTACCCAAGTACAACTTCCAATGTATTTAATTACTATAGTAACTTTTTAAATGCGCCTGTACTCCGGTATCACAAAAGTACGAGTACGGCGTAGATCGAACAACGCTAGTACAAAGAGGAGATGAGCAATTAGGTCATCAAAGCCCTATGAGGATGATGACTCATTGGTAGTATATACATACACGTTCATACTACGAGTCAACATTACACATAATATACTATAGAAAGAGAAGCAGTAACACAAATATTCATATGAATAAATTATTGTAGTGCCTACAATCGTTTTCTTTGTCTGTTAACTGACGGAGAGGGGGGGGGCATAGTTTTTCAAGCAGTTTCTTTGGGAGGAAGAGAAGGGAATAATATATTATACATTATTTAAGTAACAGATGTTAAGTATGTTAGGTACCTAATAGGGATGGGCTTCGGTCTAAAAATCATAAACCGATTTGAGACTGATATGATTTCATAGTGGACCAAACTAATTCGGTCTGGACCGGTCTTAAAGAAAAATTAATTCTAGTTTAGCCCCCCACCAAAAAATAAAAAAGACCGTCTGGATCCCTTTAAAGACAGCTTACCACACCTATTATGTGTGCTCACTTTCAGTATTGAGTCGGTCCTTATTTCGGACTGAATACTGCAGTCCCGTCCATTTCAGGTTCAGTCCGGTCCACTTCACTCCTGCATATCAGTTCTAGAACTTATAATGTTCGGTCCTTCATGACATCACTCAACTTTATTTCTTCTTTTTTTAAACAGTTATAGTACAAGGGCGTCTGCAGGGGGTAGGCTGTAAGGGCTGTAGCCCCCCAGACAAATTAAGCAATCTTTTTGCTTTTTACTACAATCTTTTGCAGTTAGGATTTTAAGAAAATTAAGCGAAAATAGGAGTAATTTTGTGTTTAAAATTTATTTTCTTAAAAAATGTCATTCGGAAATTTTTTTATCTCTGACATTTTTTGTGAAGACTGTTGAATTTTTTTTTTTCCAAAAAAATTTTATTTTTTGTGAATAGCTTCGGATTTTTGAACTTTTTTGCCTAAATGTTTTTTGTGAATAACTATGAATTGTAAAAAAAAAAATCAAAAAATTGTAATTTTTGGATTTTGCTTTCAAGAAAATTCAAAAACCAAGCAATATTATATATATATGTATACTCCTACGAATGCCCCTGTAGTACTGCCAGTCTTAAGGACTGATAGGACCTTTCCTAACACTGGAATGGACTGAATAAATAAGGACTGACACAACACGACTCGTGTATACGTGTATATACAACTTTTGCATATTTCAATCTTCAAACCTCAACAATTCTTTCGTATCAAAATGAAGAGGTTTTGTGATTGATAAAGTGTTTTGTTTGAAGGAATGAAAATGCCATGATAGCAGAAAAATTACTATCGATGCATTTTTTCCCCCCGAAACAGGGGATACATTTTCAATTACAGAACCTCTTTATTTTGACAAGGAGAGTTGTTGAGGTTTGAAGATTATATTATGCAATGTAATTAGGAATCAATACCGTACACACCTGATAAATGTGGTATCATGTGTTGCATCAGTCCTTCTTAAAGACTACAGTGCCGTCCAGTTCAGTGATACTTCTTTTTTTAATCAATTCTGGTTCGAAGTACTTGTAGTACGAGACAACACTAGTCGTAGACCGATTGACGAAAATAAATCGGTCAAATTGTTTCTCATTTAAAATTCGGTCTAGATCGATTCTATAAATACATTTTTGATGACATCAGTTGTGTTTCAAAATTGTGAAAAATGGCACAATAAGTGCCATTTTTAAAGGTCAATGTGTTGCATAAATAAGGATAAAAATATATCTATATATTAAGACCTAAAAAATAGGACTACAACTTTAAAATGATAAATTTTGGTCTACCGGCTTATATTGCAGTCTGAACCGAAATATTGGTCCAAATCAGTCTAAAAAAATTGATTAAGACAAAAACAGCAAAAATCGGTCTTGTACCGAGTCTCAGCACTAGTAAGTACTTATAGTAGTTGCTGTTTTCTAGTTCTTTGTGAATTCATAATTTTATAGAAGTCATATACGAATTATTTAGAAAATATTTGTCATAATATTTTAAATAATAAAATAAAATAGTCCAAATATTGACTAAAAATAAAATTGAATAAAAGCAACAACTGGTACTGGCTAAAACTATTCATAATAATACTTCATAATATAAGGAATGAATGTTGAAGGATCCTTAAGTTAATATTTGTTTCGTTATTGTGAATGCATGTGACGACCTTGAATGGAGGTTGATTCAATTTTTATCTGCATTTATACATATTTACTGAACAAAATACAGACAAATATAAAATTATTTTTAAATACATAATATCTTGTGTACATATTTATAACAGAAATGTGTATTCTATATGCACAAAATCCAAGTCCTTTGTAGGCCTACTTCTTGTAATCCGATTATGCTGTAACAAATATTATTTAAGATACATATGTGGGCCGTCAGGACAAAAGCAAGCCGGAATGATTTTTCATAAAATTGAATATGGATTCGGGGGTGTCCACAAGTGGTGGTTTGGAGGGGCTATTGACACCCACAAGTTAAAGAATTTTTTTAACAAATTAAATGGTGGAAAAAAAAATTGCAAAAAATTTAATTTTTTGGGAATAGCTTCAGATTTTCGAAATTTTTTTTCCAAAAAAATTAATTTTATAGATTTTTTACCAAAAATTACATTTTCTGTGTATTTTTTGCAAAAATTTAAAATTATTTTTTTTTTCAAAAAATTTATATTTTAAATATTTTTACAAAAAATTGCATTTTTTGTGAACAACTTTGAAATTTTGAGTTTTTTTTTCTAAAAATATCAATTATTTGGGAATAACTTTGAAATTTTTTTCAAAGAATTTTATTTTTTGTGAATGGTTGTTGATTTTTGAATTTTTTGAAATATAATATTTGAAATTAAAGAAAGAAAGTATAATCCTACGGACACACTAGGATTAAATTTGTAGTATTCTTCGACGAAGTATCGTCTATTTCAATAAACAAAGTATTCTTATTTAGCCTTTATGCCCCCACAGACTGCACTTAAAGTAGCCAAAATTCATTGTAACAATAAAAGAAGGAAAGTTGATAGATTTTATTTTAAAAAGGGAGTTATTGGGCCCAATATAATTCTCTTAAATCAAATAAAGTTTTTAAACTATATCTAAAATTTTTGCCTATCTTAATTCATCGCATAAATTTGAATAGTAGGCTTATAATTGACTCAAATATGTTCAATGAAATATTGGGCTGTATGAATGTTATAAATATATAAAGTAAAAAAATTAATAGGGATTTTATCCTTTTCACCACAAAAACAAACGAAAATGAATTTTCTCGAAATTGACTTAGGATTGCGTTCGTATTCTTTTACGAATTATACACAAATATTTTAATTCAATCCTTTTGCTGTTCCATAAATTGTACTTAAATTTGCCAAAATTGGTATTCACATAAAAAAGAATGAAAAAATCAAAGATTTTATTTAATGGGGTCATATGGGGCACAATATAAGTCTCTTAAATCAAATAAAGGCACTTTCTGTGCCTTGGCAATTGAAAATTCATAACACCTCTTCTTCCTATGTCCGTCCGTACGGCAATTAATTAACAGAGTAGAGGATATATTGCAGAAAGAATATAACTGTAGAATCACGAAGAGTGATTGGCTACTGTCAAAGCCGTCCAATCAACCAGAAAAAATCGAAATAGAGGCCCTGATTGCTAAAATAGAGTCAGGTATGTACGCGCCCAGGACAGTTTCGATGAGAATGGGATACAGATTTAATATATATGTTAGGGGCAATGTGCAAAATGGCCGTAAGAGCGGACAATATGCAAAATATCCGGCCAATATACCCGTAGATCGCGGGCAATATTACAGACCACCGTATGCTTAGGTGTGGGCCACTACTCATTCGCAGTTAAAGTAGTAGTATTTTTTAAGCAAAATTGTTGCAGTAACATCAAAAAGCGTAGAACGCTCATAATATGTACAAACATTGAAAAAAATTGGATGTATTTCTTATTTTCCGAGACTCTAACAGGGTTGCTAGTTTAGCTTAATTTTGCATATTTTTTTTTTTTAATAATGAACCTATAAACATAAAAAGTATTTTGTTATTGTTTTTAATTTATAATGAGCATTTTACGTGAATAAATTTAGGCTTAAAAAATAAAAATAAAATAAAGGTTTTGAACTATAGATAAAATTCTTGGGTATCATTACACATCCTTCAAGATTGAATACAAAGCCTATAATTGACTTAAATATGTCTTTGAATTATTGAACTGTATGTGTATATAAAGAAAAAAAAAGTTAGGATTTTCCGCTTTTCTTGATTCTTGTTCAAGACTTATTTTATGTTCATACAGTGTCAGGAAAGTTAGCCGTGGGATTACTCGTCGTATGTAAACTGACCTCTGGAAAAATCACCTTCTATTATTTAACGTCAAATATAAAAATGTTCGTAGCAATTCATATTTGATATCTTAGATTTTTGCTAAAAAAAAATATTAACGATTTTTCTTTAATTTTAAATTGACTTTTATATTTTTTGAAATATTTTTTTACAGAGAATCCCTATTGTACATTAAATTAAGGAGAAAAACCCTTTCTCGTTTTGCATCCTAAAAATGGGTTCGAACCCATTAAACCAGGAGATTTTATGAATGTATAAAGGAAATCCCCCAGATTCTTTGTACAGAATGGAAAACGAGGACATGTCCTGGCAAATGAGTAGTTTACATATTGCAGCAAAAAATATCTTCTTTTTTCGACTAAAATTATTCGCAACTCCACTTTAAAAAAAGTGGACTTAATAAATTAAAACATTAAATTTCTGAGCTAACCCGGTGGAAGAAGGCTTTATCCTCAACAAAAAACTAAGTGTATGTGAATTGACCAGAATGATATTTTCTTTTTTTTAATTGGTCGAAAAATATTAAAAAATACCCATGCCAATTTTGTTACGGGATCCTTCAATTTTTCAAGTTGTAAGTTCTATTATTTGTTTTGAAATTTTAACCATCTTAATATAAAAGAAATTATAAATCTGTTTAAAACAAATGTATAGTAGAAAAGTCATGGAATTAGGATTAATGGATTCTTTTCTAAAATCATATATCCAATTATATTGTACAATAATAAAATAAGGTTTCATCAAATATCCCGCTATAAAGTCTAGTATAATTTAAAACGTATAGAAGTCTCTGTTAAGGAAGAGAGAAGATAAGTGTGATGTCCTCTTTGACATTAGATCAATTTCAGACTCAAACTCAAAGTGAAATGAATCGTGAAGACTCGAAGTGAAAGATTCATACTTGAATAACAGAACTCGAGGTCTGAAACTCACAATAATCCTTTTTTTATACTTCCGTAAGAACCATTTCATATTGATAGTTATGGAGTCAGAGTAAAGTGAGGCCCATAATCAGGACCAATAAGCTTGATTAATACTTAAAACCAGAGGAGGGAACTTGGATTCGAGACTCGACTTAAACTTGAGTCATGTTTTTGAAGACTTGTGACTCGACTTGATCTCACAATCAAAGACTCGAGAGCTAATATTTGAGACTTGACTTGATCTCCCAATCAAAGACTTGAGAATTGAGATGGACTCGATAGCTAAAACTCATGACTTGAGTTGTCCTTCATGAAAATATTCAAAGAAATGTAGTTGACCCTAAAGACTTGAGGCTTGACAAGGGCCTATAGTATAAATACTTTTTCCCACTTCAGTTTAAGAGGAACTAAACTTTGATTTCCAATTCGACGGGTACTTTATGTACCCAATTCAAATCTCGATTAAATAAACTAAAAACTGTACTCAAACTCATATATCCTGTATCGTAACAGCTCTAACACCCAGTGCAAGAGAATTATTTACAAAAATGTACCAAATACTTTATGAATGCACATTTTGAATATTAATTAGAATAATACTCTGACATAACTAGGAGTGACTCATCCTTCCACTTAGCAGCTATGTTCTTGTTGATTCAAAAAATAAATTGAATATGTAATAAAGGTCTAGAATGTATCTACTTATAATTATTAGTATATTTTTATTTTATTTAGTTATTATAAAGAAGTAATGTGTAACGTACTTTAGAAAGTGCATTATTTACTTTCAAGGAGATGTGACGTAACCTTCCCTGATGTTCACATACAAAATGTCTACATAGTACTATATACAGGGGATTCTTGCATAACACGTTTTCAAATATTGCCGGGGTTTTTCCGTCAATGAAGGTATAAAAATACATATGAACTTTATTTTAATCCATAGTCTTTCATCTTTCAACATAAGGGGTTCTTCATATTGATAGATCATGAGAGTGGAAGTTTTTTCTTGGGGAATCACTCTCGTTACACACATTTCTGATATGATTCTGAGATATAAAATGTATGCTTATAATATCAAAGTGTACCCCTGAAATTATATAGGTTGCACCATATATAGTGTTATTGCTCCAATTATTTTCATTTCTTTCTCTTTAATTGATGCCTTCATGCAATTATTCCCAACGGAGTCTTTGTGGAGCTCAAAGTCTCGGAAAAGGATCGTATGGGCTCCGTGAGGTTATCAAGAAATATTTTTTTATAAAAAAGGTCCTCTAAATATTTATTTTCCGGATATAAACATTCCCAAGAATTGTCTTTAAAAAAGAAAGTGCAAAATCTTAGAACCAAATATTCGGCTAAAATTAGATCCTCCATCAAAAAGTGTGCAGAGGTGTGTGCAGTAATGGAAAGGTTTATAGAAGTGTTGTCTTACTGTATAAATACTATGTATTTTGGCAAAAATACATTTTTAAATTTTTTATTTATATATTCTGTCAAAAAGTACAAGGAATTGTTAATTTAAATTGCCCACGCTGAAGGGATTTAATTTTTTTTTTTCTAGGTCGGCAGCACTGTCGTTCATAATGATGCCAAGTTAAAGTGCGATCTATAGACTTGTTTGCTTGCAACAACCGGATAAGTCAGTCTACCTCACTTATCCTCCATGATTTTTAGAATAAATTTTTTCTCTCTCCATTCTCATGATTGTTGGCTTGTCTACATGTCATACTAGTAGACGCAGGTCTCATCACCAGTTATAATGCATTCCATGAATATTGGGTAGGAATTCGCACAATGAAGTATGATGGAAGAGACATGACTGTTTTTGCAGAAAATTTCGCTCTTTTGGAACCTAACATTACTAAAAATCCAGGCAAGACTTGATCAAATAGTATTTTGAAAAAAAAAATCTCCAATTTAATAGTAAAATAGTCAACGTATAATGTGAATTTTATACAAAGGTGCTTCAATGGGGAGGGGGGAGGGTGAGGGGTCATCTCCAATCTTGGTCTCATTTAAGAATATAGAAAAATACTTTACCCCTGCATTGAATACTGCTTGATACAAATAAAAAAGAGTGATACTCAAACATAATCAAAGTAATATAAACTGCAAATCCCTTCATTTGTGGGATTATATATTTTTTTTTTAATTCTTAAAGGGAAAAAATAAGAAGGATAATTTAGGAAAAGTATCTTATTCTTTTTATTGTTATGGTTAATTTGGATCTACACTATATAAATTAGTTATGTAACGATATAATATCATGTGTTTAATACATTTTAGGGTCATATTTATAATAAAACAAGGCAATAGAGGAATAAATTTGTGATACACAGTAAGCCTCCGTCTGCAGAATTATACATGTATATATGGTTTTTAGGGGTTCTTGGTTTTTGCCATTTAAAAAAAAATGGAAAAAATTCAACCATCTCACTAAAAATTAATTAAAAAAAAAAATCGAAAATCTACAGATATTTACAAAAAACTCATTGCTATCTGACAAAAATAAAATTTTTGGAAAAAACACTTCATAAATTCACAGCTATTAAGAAAAATTAAATTTTTTCGAAAAAAAAATTCAAAAATTTAATTTTTTAGGATTTAATTTTTTGAAAAATTAGTTTTTTTTTAAATTTGGATATTTGGGAGTTATGGAGCTACAGCACCTCCCGCCCATCCTTTTCGGACGTCCTGGTAATATTTAAGTCCTTTTATTTGGATGTCCAATTTTTGACATCCTACAGTTGACTATTTTCCTTAATATTAAGGAATATGAGTTTTTATTGTTATATTACAACTTTGTTATTTAGACATCCAATATATACTTTTAAACATAGTGGTGTTGGGCCTCGTTCTGACATTCAAAGACTGGTTTGAGACTGTTATGATTCTTAGTGAAGCGATTTAATTCAGTTTTTTTTAAATGTTAGCTCTACACCATTCTAAAAAAAAAATTGGTCCAGATCAGTCTCATTTAAAATTCTTTTTAAACGAATACTATAGATGAACAATTGATGACATCATTTTTTTTTTCAAAATTGTGAACATTGGAACAATAATATCACCTGAAGTTAAATTTATTGCAAAATCATATTTGTACAACTCATAAATCTGTTGGATAGTGGAGAAAATCGGTCCAGAAATTGAGACCAAAAAAATTGGACCACAGTTTGAAGGCGATTAAATTTCAATCTACGTGCTGAGATTTTGTCTGGACCGAAATATCGGTGCAAATCGGGATAGAAAAAAATCATTTAAGACAGAACCGGCGAAAAATCTGTCTCATACCGAGTCTCAATATAAGTGAGTTTTTGTTAGTTCTTTCTGAACTCATATTTTTATTGATGTGTCCCGTTAATATTATAATTATTCAGAGAACATTTGCCATAATATTTTTAATAATAATACTCCAAATATTGACTAGATAAATAAAAACATCAACTGGTCTTGGCAACAACTATCCATAATAATAGTTCATATTCAAAGTTGTGGCCTTATCATTTTAGTGTTTCAAGCGGTTCTGGTTGTTGAACCGCTAGAACCAGAACTGACAAAGTCAAAACGAGACCGGAACAAAGACTCCAATATCAGTTTCGGTTCTTGTGCTGTATAATATATAGTTTTCAAGACCCCTGGTGAAGCTTAGGGTACTACATACTCTGCGTATAAGGTCCTGTTTGTATCTTATATCATTTCTGGGACCCGAATTTTCCGTGGACGCCCTTTGTTTTAAGTGCCTGTTACCAAACTGGGCATATATAAAAAAGAACCGAGGGCAATAAAGCTGAAGTTAGAACGGTAAAGTTGAACCCAGACAAAAACCGAAACTGTTAAAATAAAATAACCGACACCGGGACCGATACCACGGCTGAGCCTGAATATAACAAACAAATGTTTAAAAATTCCAAATACATATATGTATAGTTACTATGTAGATAGAATATCTTAGCCCAGGATGATGATCCCCGGTTTTTTTTTTTTTTTAATTTTTGGATATCAGGTTTCACAAATAAGTTGTAGCTTTTTTTTTGTCTTAAAATAATATATATCTTTTTAAAATGTGAGACATTCTTTGACTTTTATTCTCATAAGAGTGAAAATATTCCTTATTTGGTTTCTTTCAAAAGAGAAGTATTGGATTTCAAATATCTACCTACCACGAGTGGAGGTATAAGTAAGGAAGAAAGTAGAATAAGAGTTTAAATTACAAAGAATATCTTATGAAAGAAAGAGGAGAAAGAGCTAATACATGAGACGTTTTTAAGGAATTTTTCATTTTTATTAGAAAATTTAATATAATTTATCAAAATTCTTTCCAAAAATTTAATTTTCATAAATAGCTAAGGGTTTTTGAAACTTTTCTCAAATTAATTTAATTTTGAAAAAAAAGTTTTTTTTTATAAATATTTAATTTTTGAAATTTTTTTCCAAAAATTTAATTTTTAGAATTTTTGAAATTTTTACAAAAAATTTAACATTTGAAATTTTGGTGAACAGCAGTGGATTTTTGAATTTTTTTTCTGAAAAATTCAATTTTTTTTCTTCATATAATTGTGTTCAATGTTGATTGGTTGAATTTGAATTTGCTCCTGTCTAACTATAAACAACTACTGAATAATAATTTCTTTTTTGGGAAGAATTGATAAACTCTACAAACTGCTTTTGGAACTTTTTTCTATTTCTTTATGGATAACAGATTGCAAGATAGAATACAGTAATGACTAGAGATTTAAAAAAATTATTGAAATCTTTGCAAGTGCAAAAATGGTATATGTTGGTAACTTAACTGAGAAACAATATATTTGCTGAGAGAGATCACTATATCATTTAAAGTGCTTTTTACCCTCTAATACGTTTGAATTTTCAAAAAAATAGGAGAAATACAATTTGAAAGTTATAAACATATAAATATTTTAATAAGTTTACACTTACGAGGATTTCAACAATTTTTACATATCTAATGTATCACCAACAAGCCACGACGCTCACTCAAAAATATTGCATAACTATTTTTGTATTTAGTCGGCTCTAAGGCGCCTAACTAAAGCCACTTACTTATTACCATGCCAATTTTCAGAAATAGTGTACCATCTGAGAAAATATGAAGATCCACAAGTATAAACACCATTATGAACCAAATGAACTGGCTTTGGAGAAGGGTGGGGCTGTTAAATCTAGGAATATTTGGATAATTAATATATTGTATAAATATTAATAATATATTCATATTTATAAAGTCATTAACAAAATGGGTTTTATTAAAAAATATTCGTTATATATCTTTTTTTTTAAATTGTAGTTCACGATTAGGAATTATTTTGTTATTAGTAATATTAAATTCAAGTCATAGTATTTATTCATTTTCGGTCCAGATAGATTTTTGAGCTCTGCATTGAGTGAACCTGCTCATGTTAATACAATATACTAATTTTCGTCATCGATTTTTGAGAATTTCCACATATAAAGGACAATGTACTTTGGAGTTTTTAGCATTTTGTTTCGAATTTTAATCATAATTTGAACTCAAACAATTTTCCAAACAGTATTTCGGAGGCTAGTTAAAGTAATTTTCAGAAAATTGTGGGCTCGTGAAATGTCAATTTTTTTTTTAATTCGAGTAATACCCAAATCAATCACAAGTACTTTTTTAAAATCTTTGTAACGTTACGTTTTCATAGATATTTTTGTTTCTTTCACTTCATAGTCAGTGTCGTTTGGTTGAATAATGTTAGTTCACTCCTAACTTGTCCTCGATTTGGTTCAGTTTCTCCATGCTGTTCTACTGGTGAGGTTTTCTGGAAGCTCATATTAATCAAAATATCCAAAAGTATTAGAACATATTTTTGAAATAATTTGGAATAGTTATCCTCTATGATTTTACAACTATAATAAATAATTACTATTTAATCATATATTTTTAATGGGATTATTACAAGCGTTTACAATAATATAATGTACGGTATTTTGGCGTGAATGAATAATTATTTCCCTACCAACTCTTAATTGGTGGGAAGGATTCAAACCCTACCCTATGCCTAGTATTAATTGTCGTTAGATTAGTTAATCTTCATCAGTTATCATTGAGGATCAGGTATTAAACTTTATAATGAAGGAAATAATTGCTCGGGGATTAAGGGATTTATTATTGAAAAAAGGGGTTTGATATTTTCAAACAATATCAAAAAACTGGAAGCCTCATTCAAAATATACTCCATATATACTTTTTTCTTAAATTTACGCTCTCTAGGATTTTGACAAATTCCACATCTTTATCGTAATTAATACCTACATGCTACAATACTCATTTCAAATTATACTGCCTTGTAAATATGATGGTTAAAGCCACATAGCATGGGTTCACCGTAAAAATATTCATAGTACATTGTAGTTGCCACATCTTTGCTTCTGAAATATGGAAAAATATTGACTCTTGAAAAAATAATTCTTTGCAGAATCGGAATCTATCAAATGTATAGTTACACAGGAGAAGAAGTTATTAAACTCATTTAATAATTTTGCCAGTAAAATATATTTTCACACTCGGTCAACGATTTATGAAAAATATTGCATTGGATTCGTTATTAATCCTCGGGAGAAATCGAAGTTATTTCCTTTAAAAATATATCATTTCCTATGCCTCCACGCACCACACTACTAGAGGAAGGTATCGTCATTTTGAGAACTACTGTTCATATGTTTAAGTGACTTAATGAGGTGAAATATGAGATAGCCATCCTTTTCAAATAATAAGTACATATAATGTACTTGATTAATATTGCACCTAAGTGTTTATTTCAACAGGAAATGAGGATTAATTTGTAATATATAAAAGTGCAATGATTTCACATACTAAACAAGCTGTTATATAATACAAAAAAATTGAAGAGGAAGAAGACCAGAGGGGATTATGAGGTTATGTAATCCCATTAACTAGTAAGATATCAACTGTCATCTACATACTTTGATATAGAATATGTATGCCTTTACAATCCAGTTGTGAGGCTACATACATCCAATATATTAACATATTAATGTACTACCAGGAGTGTCTGCATGGGGTAGGTCGAAGGGACTATATCTCCCCCCCCTCCCATTTAAGAACTTTTGCTTTTTACTAGAAAATTTAAAATTTTTTGACAAATTTAATATTGGGGTTTTTTTTCGAAAAATTTAATATTTAAAACTTAATTTAATTTTTTTTCACAGCTATGGATTTTAGAGTTTTGTTTTGAAAAATTTAATATTTTAAATTTTTTTTGGACAAATTTATTATTCAAACTTTAATTTAATTTCTTTGTAAAGCTATGGATTTTAGAATTTTTTTTTTAAAGAAAATTAAACTTTTATGAATAGCTATGGATTTTAGAATTTAATATTTGATTTTTTTACAGTTATAACAATTGGTTGTTGATTTTTCATCCTATAGCATATGAAATAAGCAACTTTAAGCGAATAAATTGAGAAGTTCTTAATTGTAGTCCGAGGTTGGTCTGAAAAGTTTCTGACCTAACAAATTTTTTCATAATTTTTATTTCATTTTTCAACATAGCCTCTTTGTAACTCTACACCCTTTCCCCAGTGATGCTCACATCTCTGTTACCAGTCGAGATAGTACTTTACATTTTTCTTTGCTTTGTTTCTGGCTCAATTACTCAAAGTTGAATTTACTTAGACGCGTCAAATTTGAACACAACAAGTCTTTATACGTTTGTTATTGTTTGTATTTATTTAAAGGTTGCCCTTTCAATAAATATATTTAATGACAGCTTCATACTAGATTTTGCCATTTTCACTTTTTGGGGACTTTATAAAAATGCATGGTGGAAGTCATACATCAGGCCGAAAAATATAATGATATAACGTGTATTTCTATTAATCTTGATCCAACCTAATATTTCTTATTAATATTTGTGTGGATTAAAGGCTCTATATTCAAATTTGTGGAATGAGTTAAAATACCCAACTCAGGGGCGTCCGCAGGATTATATATAAATTTGGTTGTTTCAATAAGAGGTCTTACTCACTTAGACTCATAAAACATACTGGCTTCTCTTTAGGGAAGAACCGGTCATATTTACCGGTGTAGCTAATCGCTACACTACTCCCACCTTTTTTGGCTCGGGATTCCGAACCACGAGAGTAAAAATTATAAAATAAAATAAAACACAAAAATTAAATTAACTAAGAACTATTGAGACAAATAAGCAGCTTTCAATCTATTGGTGGATTGCTTTGTTCGAATTCCTCTCCTATCAGAACGATGTGATCTTCGTACACTCGTTATGGTATGATCTTGTATTTCTATTAACCTTGGGCTACGTTAAGTGGCATCTGCGGTACACCAAAGGGTTAAATATATATTATTTGTTGATAATTATTGACGATAATTTGTCTAAGAATGATACAAATATAATCCACACTTAATTTTGAAAAAAATAAATCATTTTGGCTTGCTTTTTAATTGACAGACCACATATGTATGTAGTCCTACTAACACTAAGTAACATATATTTATTCAATAAAACGTTTAATAATTTGTCAATCAGTAGCTCTATTATTATTATTTTATTTTTCACACAAAAATAACATCTTTTCACAACAATACCCTATATATATTACAATACTTTTCTACTACTGAAAATGGACAACATTATTTACATTTAGTGAGAAGGACATATCAAGGGAACAAATAAATAGGCATTATATGTAGATTAGGCATTAGTCATATTATTTAATGTATACACACATACACAATGGTAAAGCCACTGAATGATTAAATGAAGCATATTATTGCCTTTGTTTATTATGAATGGCCGTTTTATGACCTTCGAAATGGAAAATTCATATCTTCCTGGTAGGAACATCATCATTAGTGTTGGATTGGTCCTCATTTCTGCGGTCTAATCTAGTCTTGGAATAGTCCTTATTTACAAATGAAAAATATTGATGCATTGATGAAAAAATACATCAATGACCTCATAAAAGATCTAATTGTCCTTTTGGTCCGCAGTAAAAAGTGAGACTGGATTAGACCTTAATGGATCGCAAAACTTCAGTCCTCGAAATGGACCAACACAGCACTAATCGTCATCATATGATGTGTATCATAATTTTTGCAAATTATGTCCAATTGTATTTGTTTTCTTTTGAGCGTGATGGTTTTAGAATATCATGATAGCCGAGCGTGGAATAATTTCATTTGAATATTCATTCACTAGTTGTATTCATCAAACAAATTGCCTAATTAGATGGGAATCAATTATTATTATTATTAACATTGGTTTGAAGAAAAACGGATTCTTATTCGAATCAGTAGTGTAATGGGGGTTTCTAACTTGTACTTATGGCGGAGTAGCACTAATAAAAATAATTATAATTACAAATAACATTTTCTCTTTCAATATTTCTTTCCTAAAAACACATATTGTAAAATAATAAAGCAATGAAAATCTTTTTTTTTTTAGAGTGATATTTATTTTTTACAAAAAGATTGAAAAAATTATTTGGCAACATATATTAAAGTAGTAGAAGATTAATTAGTAATTGGCAGTTCTGCAAAGGTCTTAAAAATGTTAGTTTTCCCGGAATACATTTGGTTTTAATTACCCGCCTTAGAGAAACTGCACGAATTTCAAATATCTACATGACACCAGATCTTACAGAATTAACTTGAGCTCTCTTAGATAATCATCTGTAGAGTTATTTGCGTTCAAATTATTCTGCAAATTTCAAATTATGAAAATAATATGAAGGAAATGGTTTTGGTATATTATAAATTGAAGCAATTAAAGGATTTTTATAAATCCCATTAATAAAAACTCAGTAGCTAAATTGAAATTAGTTAAGTTTATTAAATATTATGTCAATCCATTTTTGGCTATATTTATTTTCACAGCAAACGCATGTTTCTCACTACTTCAACACATGCGGACAACTAACTGTAATTTCAAGAAAACTTTAGAATATCGCCTTTAGCATGAAACCAGTACTAATCAGTTACTACTTCTACAACCTGAAACTAGGGGGCGCTCACACAGTAGAAAAACTTTAATCACTGATCTTAGAGGTCATATTTATCATTGAAGAATGATTTTGTTATCAAATTAAATACATTACATTTGCACGGTTGAATTATAGCTGAAGGAAGTAACTAACATACGTAGATAAATATATTTTTTACTTTCGTGCAAGCCTTCATCCTCAAAATGAGCCCAAAGATATACCTCTCGATATATAAAATCATTTTTTTCCCTTAGTTTTACACCATCAAATTCAAGATCCTCAGCCCGAAAAACCTATAATATGATACCAAAATCATACTTTTATCATGAATATGGCATCTAAAATCAGCGACTAAATTTTTGCAATATGTGAGCGCCACCTATTGGTTAAGATTTTAAAAAGGGCCATATCTCACTAACCGGTTGGTTTAATTGATTTAATTAAGTATAAGTTTAACTGCATACATACTATTTTCAAATATTTTTTGACATAATTCAAATATGGGTATATTGTATTTGTTGAAATATAATGGAAATACCCATATATCTAAAACTGACTGAAATTACCCAATCAATTTTCTCCCAAATAGAAACGTTGTTATTATTGTAATGTTAATAACTTAATTTACTAGGGACTTGCCATATATTAACATGACAATTTTCCTTAACAACATTTTTATAAACCAAATTGCAGTTTATTTATAATCCTTATCATGTTTAGTGACGAAAATATTTTCAAAATTATAGTCAATTCTTTATTTAATATCCGTTTTTGACCATTTCCTTCCATGAACTAGTAACATTTGTGGCTCACAAAACCTCCTTATTTTGATAAGTAAAATGATTTAAAATTTGAAGTCTATATTAAAGTACCTATTATATTTAGTCAATAAAAATACGTCATGCATGTCACACTGTCTGATAATCCACTTCAGTGTGAATTTTGTTAGCTATGACAAAAGAAGTGCGGACCCCCAGCCCTTATGTAGCATTTAATACAATTTTATCCCTCTTATTTTTAAGGAGGAGGTTTCGTTACTCAACCAAACGACAGATAAAACAAAATAAACAAATTTTGTTTTATCCCACGTCTATAAGTCTAAAAAATGTCGGAGCAATAACAAAATAGGCCAACCGTGCGCGATCTCCTTCGCACAGGTATCATTATCGAGAAGGCTGCAGAGATCATTGGCATATCCATCTGGACTCCATACAAGTTCCATGACAGCTCCATACAGACAAGAAGAACCAAAACGTCTGCAGACTTACTGTTAACCTGCCTCCTGTCTTCTGCATCCCTCATCCTAATCTGGATTCGCTCTGAGGTACGCTATGGATATAACCTTCATCATCAAGAACTGCCAATTGGTTTGTCGGTGTCTCGAGGCTGTTATTGCTTGTGAAGGAGAACATATTCAACAAAAAAGATTACTAAATATATTAATCAAACTACTTTTGTGTTTTATTTTCTTGATTCTATAAAAATCACGTTTTTCGTAAATTAGGGATGTTACTGCAAGTTTTGGGTATTATCTAATGAATTTTTGTGTAAGATGGATGATGAAGCAAAAAATATATATTGAATATTTTTTTCTGACTAAAAAAAACAAACTTGTTTTAATGTCACGAAGACAGGAAAAAATGTAATAAAACCAAATTTGACTAACCTAAACAAAATGAATAATGATAGACCGAAACAAGATCCTATTAGTATCTTCAAGACATCATCAAATCCGATTTAATTTTTTCAACTGTTGATTTTTTACTTCTTTTGCTCTTATTAGTTTTTGAGCGTTGATTTGTTGCACGCAAATCAACTGTTGTTATCCTATGAACAACTATTTATTATTAAAAAAATAATATTCCCACAATTTGGAAGAGTGACGTAACTGTTAAGTCACCTATGCATAATTTTAGGCCTTTTTTAATTCTTGAAAGGTACAAAGAAGATTGTTAAGTGAGATATAATTTGAGTTCACTGAATCATCATTAAAGGTAGAGTAATTAAATCAATAGCAGATAAAAGAAAAAAAAACAGTAAATTTTCATGGTTATGGGAAGAGTTGTAGAAAATACTTCTATAATGATTTGCCTTGAACATTTCGTTTTGAGCGTGTCTACCTTGTAAGTATTCACCTTGCATAACAATGAAGTAAATACTACTTATAATTAGAGTTGACTTATTTGTAATGAAAAAACTGCCTGTAAAAATAAGAAAAGGAAAAATAGCTGATGTGTGTGCTTTTTCTTATTAATTGTCCATTATTTAATAGGTTTTTGTGTTGTTAACTTATCCTTCTGCAGTAGGAATACTCCCTTGGTATAATTTATTTTAAATTAATTATAAAATACGTCGTTATAAAGTTGAATATAATAACAATATGTTTACTAGGGTGCCAATTAAATCACTTTTTGTGAAAAAGTAAACAATTGATGGTGAAAATTTGTTCTTTTTGATTTAAAAAAATACGATTTAGAAAGTTTGATCAATTTCTATGAATATTTAGAGGTAGCTCAAGGCCCTAATGTTTTAAAATTTTACATATTTTGGGGAAAAACGTGGTTTTGTTTTAATATTATCCCTATACTACAAATTACAGCTTGTTAGTATGAGTAACAAATTTAGTTAAGTCAAACTTCTATAAAAACTTTATTATCAATGTTCATAATAAATAATTTATTACGTGTCTAAAAGAACGATAAAAATATTTAAATGAAATGCCGTCTTTCGTTCTTTTTCTTCTTAAGGCCGAGGTCATCATGAACTTCCCTCTTGATGGTGATCTTGTCCACATTAAACTTGCCGACCAAGCGGGGCAATTATGCAGCTGGATCTTCCTTAATCTTGGCCTCCAGGGACTTGAGAAGTGTTTAATCTTGCTTCAAACCATTTGCTGCATTTCCTGCCTTCCTTTTGAGTCCTTTCCCATTCTCCTCGGCCACCCTGATTTCCGGAAAGTCCTCCCCGTCACGACGACAATGTCTGAAATTCTTTTTGGATCAGAACTCGCGTTGAGTAGATTACAAACCCTTTTGCCTTTAATTCCTGTTCACTCATTTTTTCCGATTTTGATGAAATCCAAATGGGACAAAACATTTTTTTTGCATTGCTTTGATTGGATCAAAACAATGCACAGGAAAAACAACACATAGATCGGAAAAGCTTGAGATATCACCTGAAATCTTAATTAGTGCAAAAAAAAAAATCACTCCAAGGATGCGGAAATTTCCCTGTTGCACTCTGTACGTCTCGTTACTAAATTTCATACTGATCTCTTCGACCTTTTTGGATTTCATATGTGATAACTCCAAAAACAGACTTATAAATTTTTTTTTTTTTGCGTGGGGGGGGATCAAGCCCCCCAAAGAAAAAATGGCTAGTGACGCTACTGACTGTGATGATGTTGGACCCTAACAAATGCAAGAAAGATGTTTTTTCAAGACCTTTCAGAAAGCAATGATTCTTTTTAGTGCTTTATCATTTTAATTAGTTTAATCATTGTTATGTTTATAACTATATCATCAGTGATTACTTGCCGTATTTTTATTTAATTATACCAAGTGTTATTAATTGATTATATAAAGTTATTAAATCGTTCACAAACATAAGATAATAAAAAAATAATAATTATTTTTTAGATATAAATGTCTATTTTTGTGGTAACACTAAATGATATTGAGAGTTATCTTTATCTGTTTACCGAAAATGTTATCAGGTAATGGCACGGTCTTTTATAGCTACGGCTAGGTGGTGGGGACAAGGAACTTTATTTCACCCCAACCTTTTGTTGTTAAAGTTTAAGTATTAAAATCAAGTGAATTATGTACATATTCATTTTAGTATAAGTTCTTCTAGATCATTGAGTGTAGTGTCTTAGAACAGAAATAAACACAAATACCACTCCTTATTTTGTAGCAAGGACAATGGACATACACAGGAATTACTCCGATTTTATCCTCAATAGCTTACATATTTAACTCCCCAACAAATCTTAGTGTTACTCTCCGTCATCCATGAGTTCATAAACGCTATATACTTAGTTGTTCTCTCCGTAAGAATGAAATAATAATAATAACAAGTTTGTAAAATAAAAACACTGCTCAAATTGCTAACAAGAAAAATCACATACGCGGGTTAGGTGATATTTTCTACAACTCTATCTATGGACTATGATATCACGCTGTACCATGTAGTTACAAAAGGAGATTTTCATTTTAATTTGTATTTTAACCAGACCTGAAAAGATTATAAATAGTAATTAAAATGAAAGAGTGGGAATCGATACAATTAGTTTTTGTTAAGGGCCAATTTTAGTAAAAATTCCAAATTCAGATACTACTTGTTAGAGTGTAATAAGTGCTCACTTGTAGATCGACTGATATTACAGCAATAATAGCGAGTCTAACGGGTAAGGCCATACAGAACAATGATCTTACACGTTTTAAAAACCCACGGTACTGTCCCATATATGAGACAACATGCAGTATTACATTAGCAAGACCTATTGCACTAATATATCAATTTCAGCTTCGACTGCCTAGGTTCAGAAGACGTTTGAGGAAGTTCAATTAGCTTCTTCTCAGTTTTTGACCATTTTGATATGATAATCATAAATCTACATGGTTGTTTCCTGTATCTTGGCGAAAGTATTTCATTCAAAAGTAATAAATACGAAAACATAAGAATCAGAATAGGAGAATCGGAAATTACACCTTTTTTTCGATAATAATTCCAGAACACGCAAGGGTTCTCCAATTTTTAAATCCGATTCCGATTAATCGCCCTATCATTAATTAATTTTCAAAATCATTGTTGCGTTCCCGATACTTTTTATTTTCTTCTCTGTATCTGATACAAATAATACACTCATAACCCAACAAAACATTGATAACGATCATCTAAAGTTAATAAATTGGGATAGGTAAACGAAGTAGTTGTGGTTTTTAACTACTTCCGAGGGCGTGTCAAAATTAGTGTTGGGACTCGGTTGGAATACTGATTTTTATTTCCACTTTTGTTTTAAGGGATTTTTTAGAACGATTTGAACCAATATTTGGATCGAGACCACGGTCACAGACCGTCGATCGAAATTTAATTGTTTTCAAACTGTGTACTGTTTTTATCTCCTCCCCAGATACAGGAGGGTGGTCTGAAATTTTTCGACCTAACAAAGATACAACAAATTTTTCAGAAATTTTATTTTTCAACATAGTCTCCTTGTAACTATACACACTCCTTGCTGCGATAAACTCATCTCAGTAACCCGTTTTTCTCTGCAAAAAAAAATTGTTCACGAAGGTAATTGCCTCTTTATTTGAAGATTTTTTTGTAGTCCACTGTTTGGACTATGTCTTTGTTTCGGTCGTGTAATGGTGTAGTAATTAATCGGTATCCTAAACCACCTATGTTCAAGTTATACATATCCAAATACTTTAAACTCGATATGATGGAATTGTACCCATGCTCAGAATTTGTAAGCGCCCATGACGTCATCAACCATTGTTCTATTAAATCAGTCTAGAATGAATTTTAAATGAGATCTATCAAACCTTTTTTTTTATAGATTTAGACTGGTCTTTTGATCCAATTTAGCCTTAATGCTTCTTTATGCCCGATCCAGACTAATCTTCTCTAAATGACCTAATTAGATGGATAGATAGCCGGTTATTATTTATACTCCTTCCAAGACTGACCTCAGCTATTAAGTGGTTCTATGCAAACGGAAAATAATTAATAACTTAGGCAAGGATCTAGCGTGATCGGTGACAGGAGTAAATGTTTGTAGTATTGTCATTTTATTTTATAATCAAACATGATTGCTATTGAAAGTGTAGGGTGTATTCCAACTTTTGCATTAATATCCGTGTTAACTTGCCATGACCCCAGGTTGATAAATACGTTCTATCCACCTTGTATTCAATACAGCTGTTTTTCATGATTACTGCCTACAATTGTAAATATTTAAAAAGGATAAAGTAGTTCTTTCCCCAATTAATATGGATTATTTTCTGTGTATTTTTGTGCAACGGTGTCTGTCTCTACATAATATATAAGTCTGATCTCAACACCTTTCCTTCAATAGGAGAAGAAGAAAATCTGTCACAAAACAGCTGATAGTTATCCAGTTAAAGTTACCCTTCCCAACTGTTGGACTATTCTTTATTAACTAATAGTAGGGAATGTTTGTTACTTTCTATTTAACAAGATATATTTCAAATTTAACCAATTAACCTTATAAAACTAACAAAAAGTATAGCCACTACCAAAAGCCGAAAAAAAATACTAAGTATGTCTTTATTGTTAGTAGCAATATTTATATTTGACAATGATATGATTATTTGGAAAGGGATTTTGTACTTAATATGCTCTTATTTTGGGAAAAGGTGTTTGATTTATCAAGTTTATTCATGTAAATATATCATTTTTTTAACAAAATCCACATAATCAGATTGAAAATAAAAATCAAACAATGAAATATGAATATCAATTATATATGACAATGAGATATACTAATAAGTGATGGAACAGCAAAAAAAACGAATACATTAATCGTCAATATAAAAATAGCTATGTGACCTAAATAACTTACATAAATATTTTCGAAATTTGGATATTTTTAAAGCTTTTTGAGAAGTGAGATCAATGATAAGGTAGATAATGATATGTAACAAATCAACAAATATAAATAACATAAAAGAAACCTAGAAAAACAACATTAATGGAAAATATTTTATTATATCACGTTAAACTTATCTTTCATATACTAAGAGATATTTTGAATGCAATATTTCATTTTGATATTTTTCTTTGCCTAACTGTACAATTTTTCGAATCATAGTTTTTCCGCTGTATCTCCCAACCTTTCTTACAAAAAAAAAAACAGAAAAAATCCCATAAACCAATTGAACAGTTGGCAATTCTTTACAATAATGCAATTATATTTGTTTAATAATTTTTGTGAATTGTTCACGGCTTATATGAACAAATTTGAATTCAGTGAATCAACTTTTATAACATTGATCTGAAAAAAAGAAGCAAGAACATCGACAGATGAAAACAAAATGTTTAGTCATTTTTTGCACTAGTGATGTTACTGGACGGTACATATAATTTTTTTTAAATAATGAAGTTATTGTACCTATATGTTATGTACAAGTTAGGACTATTATAAGCATATCGTAGTACTTACATTTTCTACGCCTCATTGGACTCTATTGTATTACAACATAATCCATTTGATTTAACAAGTTTTTAATTGATGCAATCAATTTTGAAATTTACAATTTGCCACAGTCGATTAATAATTTTCCTCAAAAAAAAGTTAAAAATTCAATCATTAATTAATCGACCATCAATTAAAATATACATTACCTCATCAAAAGCACTCTATACAGAAAACGGCTGTTTAGGTTTAGATTGGGCTGTAGTGGGGGTTGTTTTTAGCACTGAACACCTCTACTAGTCAGTAAATCCTGTACATCACTTTGTCTGTCTGGTTCTTCTCCAACGATTTGTAGATATCCAGATACTCAAGAGCTATTTTTACCTTATATAGTCTGTTAGGATCCGATAAACGATTTTTTGGGGTAGACAAACGTTTGCTGCAACCTGTTGAGTGCTCAATGGAGGGTTTGAGTTAATCAGGTTACGAGCACAGGTGATTTTGTCGAGGCTATGTGTCTCTTGGGGACGTCCTGGACGACCCTTCTTCTCAAGAGTGAAAGTACCATCCTTTATAGCGTTAGTAGACCTTATAACAGTCTGCCAAGTTGGAGATTTTTCTTAGTGTTGATGTTGGAAAGTTTGGTGTAGATTCTCCATCGTGCAGCGTTGAAATGACTATCTCATATTTATGAAGCTCAAATACCTTGACACTCATTACCAAAATAGAAAAAAAGTAATCATATACCGGGCCTTGCAAAATTATTTACCGATGATGTAAATATACTTTTTAAGAGGTTTTGTGGCAACCAATCTGATTGTTTCGTATTTTTACTGTTAAAATAAACAAAAATCCTTCCTGTGAGAGCGTAACAACTTCCACACGTGAGACCATGTCCAATCAGGAAACAAAGAAGATCGAAATTGCAGCCCTCCTCCGAGCGGGAGTGCCTCATAACAACTTTAAGGAACAGGTTGGGGCCCCGTTGAAGACAATTTACAACGTTTCATTGCTGATGTCAAAAGTGGCCTCTCCACCCTCACGAGGGTCTTTCCACCCCCTTTTTTGATACCTCTCTGGACATTCTAGTGTGAAATCCCAGATCTATTGAATGGGCCACCATGAACTTGAGGGGATTTGCCTGGGCTATTTTCTTTCACTCCTCCGGATTCAGTTTGACCCTTTTGACAGCCAAGCCGGTGGTCCTGGAGACGCCCATCCGCTTGGAGTTCGCGAATGAAAATTCGTCGATCACATACAAGTATCATTCTCGACTTGTACGTAAGCCAGAAAGCTTTGGTTTATATTGTTTTGTAGCTTATTTTTTATACTTTAATATATCGAAAAATAAATAAATTTCAATCACTTAACCTTAATAAATGATTGAATTAGTAATTGTTCTGATTTCAATGGACCACCCGGTATATATTAAATCATAGGAATTATATTTATATGAAATCTTAAGAATGATATATATATATAATATACTATTATAGAATTAAAAAAAGTTCTGCTATCATAAAGTTTTTCGTGGACTGTTCAGAAAAAGAAAAAAACTTACGCAATGACATTTTCTTTATTTTATTGAAAAAGGATTTAAGAAGGGAAAAATATCCTTGATGATATAAAAATGCCCGGGATATTGTGCATCCTACTTTCCCTTTTAATTCCCACTAAACACTACTTAAAATGATATATTAAATCCTCTCGAAGTTCAAATGACAGTGGAAGGGTGATATTAATCATATGTACCCACTCCCATTGTAACAGTGGTTCTTAACCTATTTGGTAGTGCTGAATCCCAAGGTTTCATATTCATCGAACCCTTCTAAATTGGTCAAGCGGAGTGTGTCATTCAGGACGAATGCTTTCTTCGGAAGGAGTGGGGATATTTCTTTATAGTATATATTTTTTGGGGCTCTTCTAGTAGAATGTGTTAATATTTCATTTAATGTGTGCCTTCATCTCCACCAAAACCTTGAAACTGCTTAACCAAACCTCTGGGGTTAAATTGATCCCAGGTTTAAAACTACTGCACTTCAACATTTTCTTTTTGTGTCAGCTGTTGTTTTCATCTGATGAGCGTTCTGAACATATACATCTATTGAAATGGAAGGCTGTTAATACTTTTAAATATTTTAAAGTACAGTCCAACTGCTGGGACTCGTGAATTAGTTTATAAATTATCATGAGTCCAGTGTAATCAGGAGCGAAGCAATAGTCTAATAGTTATAATTAAAGATTGGAATTTTATTAGAGCACGAGGAAAAGGTGGGAGCAAAGTATATAGTATATACTGAATTAAAACCCTTATTATTATCAAGTCCCTATTTTATGATTTTTTTTACTCCTATAAAGAGGAATAGAATTAGTGCAGGGAAAATATTGTAGTTATATTTAAATTCATACAAGTTTATGAATATTATCCATTTAAAAAAATATTTACACAAAAGCCCTGAAAATAGGCAATAATGATTACTTTGGAGGGAGGACGACTTATTAAATAATGATCAAAAAGGAAGAAAGAGGACACTCAACAACTTTTTTATATTGTAAAACTTCTATTTTCCTTAACACAGATCCCTCCCTTCTTTAGTTATAATATTGGTTCGCTAATGTTAAGGATTTTCTTTCGTTCTGTAAATAATAAATTTCATGTTCAAATTAGTAAGGCTTAGCCTATGAGTCAAATTCAAGTTTGGAGTCTTTGATTGTGAGATCAAGTCGAGTCACAAGTCTTCAAACTATGAATTCAAGTCCATATGGACTCCAGGTCTCGCCATCTGACAATACGTAGAAAATACAGCGTATGACCCTTATTTAACAACCAACTTTAAGCGCCTACGACAGCTGTTTAAGATCAGTTGTGACGTTGTTTCTTGTTTTAGTAGCTACCCAGAAGTATTTTGTGTCAATTTAAAAAAATGGGACCGATAAATATAGTTTACATTTCACAATCGTGACAAAGGCAGTGTCCTTGTCTGGATCCGCGCTGTGTGAGACAACGTTGAGAATGCAAACTTCTTACACCTGGACAAGTCTTTCATTTGGACAGTCAGGAAGGAACTGAAAGAGTATAAATGAATTGACAGTAAAGCATGACGATCATAATATACGGACATAGTTTTAATTTAATTTTGTTGGACCCAGTGTTTGGCCTCCAAACACACCAACTGATCCTCATACAACAAAAAATCTGAGCTGATGTCGAGGATCCGTGATGAATTCTGGAATCCGCCAAAGGAGACTGTCATCAAGACCTGCTCCTGTTTCCAAAGTCAAGTCGAAATCGTTATTGATGCCAAATGCAATTATATAAAATAATGTTTTCTTTTGTTTTTTATTCAGTTTTATTTGGAGTTAGGTTATTATTTAAAATAGGAAGATTAGTTTAAGAGAAAATCCATTTATTATTTGAAAATCGTGTTGGCTATTAAATAGTGGTCGCACTCTGTATACCAATTTTCATATTTGGTCGATTTCGACATATTATCCAAGTACACTGTACAGTGATTTCCTCTTTTTATTACCCAGATCTTACTTTATTTCGAAAGAATCCTTTGTACTTTGCTTATAAGTGATCCCTCATACATATAGAAATTTCACTAATCATTACATCAATATTTCGAGTTTTCATTATAATTCAAGTTCGAGTAAGTCAAATTTTCCAAAATATATATATATCTCTTACAAACTCAAATTGTAATTAATGGAATATTGTCGACTAAATGAAAGATTTTTTTTTTATTTCCCAACATTCTTTATTTGGTTTATATATTTTATAGAACATAAATATATAAATAAACCGGAGCAATTTTTTTTTAAATTTCGAGTAATAATCGGATCAAAATCTAATACATGTGTGATTTTTTTTAATGAGAGATTGAGTTACATACAAACGAACAAACAGAATACAATAAATAACCGAAGCACTTGTGAACAATATTACAAAGTACAATATAGCTAAGTAGCTATGTCTATAATTGACGGGATTGTGGTTTAAAAACACATATACAAAAGAATGATATTTAATCATCAATCAAAAAATGATTTAGATGAGGAGTGCTCCAGGATTTTGGATCATGTTTCTCTTAATCCACTTTCATATAAACATATGTTGTTCATTCTACATCTTGTAACTACTGACAATTAGAATGCACTTACAAGTCAAGGTTTTTAAATATACTTTATTGCAAAATGATGGATTTAAATATGTCAGTAGTTAAAATATAATGACATTCCTCTATGACAAACACATTTATAAGAGCTAGCACAGCTTGTGTGTGAATATCAAGTCAAGTTGCTGAAAGAATGTCAACGAATGTTGAGGAGTATTTCAATCATCATGGAGGACATTGGATATTAATATTTATAGTTGTAAAAAAATATGAGCTAGCGGTATGTTTCATAAAAGAAACCAAAAATTAACGTGGTCACCCTTACAAATTGAATGTTATTTGAGAGGAGAGCAGCTTAGCTATCATGACGTTCTATTAGACTAGCTGCAATCAGGAATTAAAATAAGGAAGTACTCATAAATCTCACTACGTATCCAACAAGGATATAGACAGAAATTACTCCTTAATTCGAGTCCGACAAGGACTTACAGTTATTTCTAACTTTGTACTGGGATGGAGTGCACTATATAAGTTTGCCCACGCGTCAAACTTTCTCTTTCTATCTCCAAATTGGAGACAGCGACATCAGAAAGTTGAAATTCAATGATTGCAACCTTAAATACTAAGGAAATAACTTCGCAAAGTGAAGAATATACACATTATTGCCCTGGAGGAAAGGGACCTCAACTTTTTCAAGATATTCGAACAATTAGCACTTTGGATGATCATAAAAGAAGATGAAAGGTGTCATTATGGGCAGAAGTTTATAAGTTCCTCTCTTATGGACTATACAGGAGGAGAGTGGGCCTCGGAGTCAATCCACAGATGTAGGAACAAGGCAGAACATCATAGAAATAGTTCAAGTACTTTACATAATCCCTCATTCTCAGTCCTTGGATTGACTCTTAGTCCCTCTCCTCCTACTCAGCTAATATAATTTTCGCGTTGCTTCATTTGCGAATTTATTTTTTTATTATTTTAGGTTTTGATCATTGAATTTCAACTTTCTGCTGTGACTGTTTTCAATTTTGAGATAGAAAAATAAAGTAGGACGTGCAGGCAAACTTATAGAGTGTACCCCGTAGATGTTCCCTTCTCAAAGTTAAATAATAAGGATAACAGCTTTGGAAAAATATAAAACCCGACCATTTTTCAACTTCAAAAACTACGGTGCTTGTCTGAAGTTATATTTTTTACATTTGTATAAATATTGGTAGGCAAGTGAGAAATAGTGTTGAGGTTCAGTCTGAGACCTTAATTTTTTTACACTTCAGTCTTAATTGATTTTTTCTTGACTTATTATATTTAGGTTCATACTGCAGCCTGAACTCTGGACCAAAATTAAATTAGTGTATAAATAAAAACAAAAATATGGAGCGACATAGCTCAGCGGACAACATGCTCGGGAGAAATTATTATCTAAAATTCAATGTGCGTAGGTTGGATTCATGGTGGCTCCTAGTGAAGGAAATATAAGTTATGTAAGTGGACTGAAAACCAATCCTAGGTTAGATGGAATAATTTTAAAACTATAATATTTACTTATACTTAATCAGTGCAACGGCCACTTAAAAGACTGTTTTCTAACAAAATGAAACCTCTTCTCTAAAAAAAGTTCATACATATTGTTATGTTGGTCCTTATTACGAACTGTCAAGTTCAACTGTTCAACAATCCCGTCAAGTTATCATATCTAAAAACTTATAAAGTTCAGTCTTGGATGACGCCATTTTTGTTCCTGTGGGACTGAATAAACCTATTTTTTTCCCCTATTGGTCAGATGGAATTGCCCCAATTAGTTATAAGAAGACATTTTAATACTTCAATTAATCCATCTAACTAGGGAATTGAAGTCAATATACATGTTATAAGTATAACTCCTTCTCAAACAGCGACTGAGATTCGAACTTGCGCATAGTCAGTTCTATAGAGAATAATTTCTACCGAGCACGTTTGCCTACCGAGCTACGCCTCTCCATAAGATCGATTCTTTTATGTTTAGATCTAATTTTACTAAAAGATCGGTCCGAACTTTACCTAAATTAGTTTCGTCTTATAACAATTGGACCACTCTAGGATTTCTAAGCCGAAACACATCACTAGTGAGAACCATTTCAATTATTGATAAAATAGATTCGGTTGTCAAAAGCTACACAAAAAACGAGGTCAGAGAGATAACATCAAACGGGTTTTTTAAGCGTTGTGTATCAATATTATCATTTTAATTTCACATGATAGTGACGTCACTCTTAATGCAGTTCATATATTAGTTCTACAACTACAATATTATCATGAATTAAACAATTAAACGTAATTAAATATTCGAATATTATATTTATATACACAGAAGAGTTCTTAGTAACTTATTTTAAGGTCACAACGATTTAAAAATAAACACACATTATTTGAATATGATAGCAAAAACAAGGGACAATTCAAAAGTTAGGATTTAAATCAAAGGCTAAATTGATTAGCAAGAATTGGATGACATCAAAATGTCTTAACTTATTAACTTGTGGGAAGTTCCACTATGTAATTATCTATTCCTTGAAGTGAATCCCAATCAACATGACTCGTTGATACTATAACTTTAAAATTCAAATCAATTTAATAAATAAATAAAAAATCATATCAACACAGAAATAATGAAAGACATTTAAATTGACTACAGATAACTTAAAGAATCTCAAGTTTTAACCATTAACATGGTTTAAGATTTGTACTACGACGCCATTCAACAAGGCTATCAAGTTTTTAAATAAGTTCCAACAAATGAAGAATAAAACAATAAATAAATATGACTTATTTGAGTCCTTTATAACAAGATTGAGTAGCTCCCATTTGAAAAATTAGAATTTTCAATCAGCCATTTATACTGTCATTATTGATAATTGAGTACAAATGTGTGAGAAAAACAATGTGTGGTGTGAGAGTGTGACATTGTGTGAGTCTCACGCCAAATGTGTGACGCCAGAGAGCCCTGTAACAAGACCGATTTTATGTAAGCAGATTCTGGGGAAAAAACAATTATGTGGCTTTTTTTTTCCTTCTTTAAAATTAGATTTTTTAAAGGATATTTACAACTTTCAGAAAATAAAATCAGGGATCATCTTTTTTTCATATGCCCTTTTTTAAGAAGATATAGATATGTTTGAGCAAAAAGTGTTTCATCCGAAAATTGTTCTGAATATGTATAATATTATATTTTTTAATTTGACATCCAACACAAGGTCCTTCTCATGAGCAGAGGATTGGACAATTACTCCCCGTGCCTTCACCCTGGCTGGATAACTAGGTTCAGGGCGTCCTTAGGGAGTAGTTTGGAATTGTATAGAATATGGAATTTATGCTTTTTACTACAAGTTTTTTTCGTTAATGGGAAAAATTATACCGCAGAGAAAAAAAATTTATATTTGAAATTTTTTTTATTTTTGCCGAAAAATTTAACTTTATGTGAAAAACTATGGATTTTTTAAATTTTTGTATTTTAAGTTCATCAATTTTTTTTTCCAAAAAAAATAATCTTTTTATAAATGCTATAGATCTTAGAAATTTTATTTTATTTTTTTAATTCCAAAAAACAAGCCCCCTTCCCCCTCAAAAAAACAGTACCTGCAGACGCCCCTGAAGTTAATTTTTGCAAAAAAAGTGGCCTTATTGATGATACAGTATAAATGTGCGAGAAATACCACGTCTGTCGTGAAAGCGTGATATTGGATGAAAATCCGTGAGTCAAAAAATACTTCCATGATACTTATATGTCCTGTGACTCTTAATTGAAGGAAGGCGTATGAAAACCCAAATCAGAAGGATGGATTCACTATTTATTTCAGCAGATTCTAGGATCATAATCGTTATGTCGTCATGATCGCTTACACTTCCTTCTCAAATCCACTTCTCCTAAGGTGAAAATAAAATGAGGCGGGTCCAAGGTCTTTGTAGGGTAGACAGACATAATGCATAGGTGACTACATATTTACATAGGTGACTACATGTAGGTATATCCTCTTGACGACTGCAAGAAGGATTAAAAAGTATTTGAAATTTCTTATTCCAAAACCTTGATTAATTAATAATTATTTGTCATATGTACAGTTAGATTCCAAGTCCTGTCAAGTACCAGTGGAGTCTGTAGTTTTAATACGAAAATCCATGGTTATACACAAAAAATTGATATTTTTGAAAAAGAAATAAAAATTCACAGTGTTCACAAAAAAATATATATTTTAGAACAAAAACTCAAATATTTCTTAGAAAGAAATTCAAATATGTCTTACACAAATTAGAATGTTTGGAGGAGAAGGTGGGGGGGGGCACAAGGGTTCTTCCACACGCAAAAGCTATTTCTCCTCAAGACTTATTATTTCATCATAAAAACCCACAGCAATATTTTATAGGCGGAATTCAATTCAAAATACTAGTCACTACCTTGAAATTTTTTTAACAGTAAAGAAAGGCCTTGAGTTTTTTATTTACACATCTGATAAAATACCTGCTATTATGGTTCCAAGAGTCGCAGGTCTTGTTTTAAAAATATATATATATGTATGATGGTACATATGCTGTGTACAAGTTGCAGCTTGTACAATATGATAGTACAAGTTGCAATTTCTTCTTCTCAAAATGCCTTATAAATATTACAACTAGTGTTGACGGTTTATGTGGTGTTTTTTTAGATCATGGACCGAAATATAATTGTTTTAGAATGATGCAGTCATTATTTTAGTCTCAATCTATGAACTCATTTTCTCTATCTGATTTTTGTGTTGTATAAATATGATTAATGCAACACATTTAATTTCATATGACGTTGTAGTAGCTCAATATTCACAATTTTAACACACAAAGACATCAATAGCAATTTATTTATAAAATCGACCTATACCGAATTTCAAATGTAAATTATTCAATATCAATTTTTTTGTAAGGCCTCCTCAGACGAAACTTCCTTAGGGACCGAATTCAGGGGTGTCCGCAGGATTATATCTATATTTTTAGCGAAAAGAAGAAAAAATCCAAAGTTTGTTTTTTGGAACAAAATTTTTTTGCAAAAAATAAAAAAATTTGGAAAAAAATCCAAAAAGCTTCTAAAAAAATCAAAATTTTTTGGAACAAAATTTCACAGGTGCTCACAAAAAAAAAAAATTTGGAAGTGCTCACAAAAATCCAAAAAAAATTTTTTGGAAAAAAATTCAAAAACTCCAGCTGATCCCTAAAAAAATTCAAAAATTAAATTTTCGATATAAAAATTTTTGAAACCAAAATTCAAATATTTTTTTTTTTTTGGGGGGGGGGTGAGCTATAGCCCCTCCAGCCCACACCTTGCAGAACCCACGTGAATTATTTCGGTCTTACAAATATCCTAACGGTTTCAGACCGGTCTAAGAGTTTCAAACGGACATCCGTCATTAATTACAACATACGTCATTATAAATGATTTTAAAAGATTAACTTATGCTATATTTCATTTTAGTCTATAAAAAATGACGGTGGGCATGTGCTTATCAATTAGAAATATTCATCAAAATTACATAATAATAATATGCTGTCATCATCCTCATCATAAGTTCTACTACAAATTTTTACCTTATTTAAAGATTTAAACTTGTACAATACAGTATACAAGTTGCAAATTGTACATAAAATACATGTATTTAATGATAAAACTTCTCATACTGTGAACAGGTATTTGCACTAGGAGTTTGGATGAAAAGTTTAACCAAAGAAATTTAAAAACTTCTTATCAGGAAATGTCTTATCAAAAATTGATTAGAGTCCCCTCTTTGGCAACAATTAATCAGTCATATAATTATTTAGATATTAAATAAAATAGTAAGTATATGAATTGCTATTTTGGCAAGGGTCCTTTGTGAAGAAAATTCATGTTAGAATGTTAGATTGTCTGCCATGGAAGACAAAACTCAAACCATAGGGAGACAAGTAAGTAAGTGATGTTAATAGAGATGTGAAAATGGTCTAAATCCCTGCGATAAAATATAGTGTTCCTTCCTCACTAGTATCAAAGCTGAAATGGAGAAACGCACAAGATTCCTTTGCAACTAAATATCTTATAGATAGATAATCTATAGAGTGATGATTTGTTACTTGAGGGATCTAATATCGCAAGATTTCATATCAGCTGTTAAAAGATAAATTTATGCTATACATTTTTTTTTACTTTTGTGATAGTGTAAGATTTTTAAGTTTATATATGTATTGCCATGTACCAAAAGTTATCCCCCCTCCCCAGCTGTCCTGAAGTCATGGGATAACAGCGCCCTCAAGCAGTCTACAGAGTGAGGACTCAAAAAATAGCAAATTTTAAATGCCGTTTTGACTCCTACATATTTTTATTTTGTGCCATTTTTATGGGAAACTTTTGAAGTCAAAGTTGGTAATTGAGTAATTTTCTACATTTTTTATTTAATTTGTCTCCCTTTATTCTGAATATTGGTTTCAATACGGGGAGGAACAGAAGAATAGTTAGCCTTAATGAAGTACGAGAACAAGGTGTTCCACTCCTCCGTGATCACGGTCTTCAGAGCATCGACATTTGGGAGGGAAGTCTTGTTAGTCTTGCCCTCCAAGAAGCAACTAAATAGGTAAGTCCAGGGTGTTCACGTCGGGTGAGCACGAAGGCAAGAGTCTGCCGGCCAGAAGGCAGCCATGATCTCCCTGCACCTTCCTGGACGTGCGTGCCGGGGCACCGTCTTGGTTAAACTAATAGTTGTCCCTGGATATCGTGATTTTCAACCATGGAAAAACATGGTACCTGAGGACCTTGTAGTCGACATCCTTGTTGACTTTCTCGTTGGCCTTGAAGAAGTAGGGAAGCATCTTGCTGCCGTCGGATACCACTACGCTGAGAACCATGACCTGAACTGGATGTTTGGTTCTGAAGGTCCCCTCGACCTTAGCTCTTGATTCCAGCAAGAATCGATCGTTTTTCCTGTTGAGAACAGCGTCCACAGTCAAGATCTTCTTGTAGGATATCAACTTGTGCAAAGAGGAGACCGCAAACCCTCTGCCGATTTGCTTGTTGCTTGGACATTTTTGACTCCACAAAAACAAAAAAAACATCCAATTGTAGCTTATTGTTAGTTCTTTCGAATAACTACAAAATTGTCAAACTTTTAGAACTGAGGCTAGACGGCCTCAAAGAGGATTCTAATTTTTGATTCCTCGCCCTTTATTTAGATCTATGATATAGACAGACTAGTATTGTTTGGTAAACTGGGAAATATTGCTACTTGGATAACACTAAGACATGTATATCTTGAATTTCAACAATATTGGATTAAAATAAACCATCTTTGTATAAAATATATAAAAATATTATATAAGAAAATTTTTTTTTTCCCATTTGTACAGGTAGACAATTTATTATTGTATGTACAATAATATATTTTTTAGGATGAAACCTAACGGTGATGTATATATATATATACATACACAATATAGGTATACAAGTCCAAGTATTGCAAATATTATATTTAATGCCTACATACAACAGCACAGACACTTAGAAAGTTATTTCTACGGCTCAAACAAAGACACTTTGTTAATGAACTTCATTAATCATTTAATTTCAAAAGTAGCAATAATATATTTTAAAAAATAAGTGAAAGTTACTGGTTCATTTTAGGCCAAATAGAGGAGAATACAAGTATTTCTTGATTCAGTTCCTATGTATTTGAGATAACATGCAATTATATTATGTATGTATGGTGCAAAAATGTATTTATGTACAAAGATTGGATCCCTCAACAGAGGAACAACGTTCATCGTCCTATAATTACTAATGAAGTCTTCCTTGTTTGCTATCAAATAATTTTAGTAGGGATAGAAATATATCTACATCTGTTTGCTGACTAATAACTGTAAAACTGTTCTGCTTTCTTTGTCATCGCTAATATATCGTACATATTTTCATTCAAAGAATGATGCCCTCATTCTTACAAAATAGTTATGGGATTTGTATTCGGGAATGAGTTTTTTTAGGCTTACTGTTCTTTTGTTCTAAATTTGTGACCTTGATCCTATATTGTGAATATACTATAACAGACACTTTATTTTAAATATGCATATATTTTTCTATTTAATCAATCCAAAAAATTGAAGAATAAAAAAATTAAAATGAAATATTTGAATATTTTTTTCAAAAGTTTAATATTGTAAATATAAAATTATTTTTCTGTGAATTCCTATTGATTTTTACATTTGTCTCCAAAAATTTAAAATTTGAAATTTAAAAAAAAAAAATGATAATTGAATTTTTTTTACTAAATATTTAATTTTTGTGAACAGCTGTGTATTTTGAATTTTGTTTTTTCCAAAAAACAAAATTTTTTGTTGAGAATAAATATGCACTTTTGAAAAACAAATAAAAACTTATATTTTTGCGCAAAGCTAAAAAGATTTTGAAATTTTTTCCAAATTTTCTGTAAAACGGCTTTGGATTTTGATTTTTTTGGAAAACAATTAATTTTTTGACAATAGATATAGATTTTTGATTTTTTTTTCCAAAAAATTCATTTTTGTGAATAGTTAAGGATTTTAGATTTTTTTCAAAAACTTTAATATTTAAAATTTTTTACCCATAAATATTAATTTTTGGATTACATTGCAGAAAATTTACAAAAACAAAGACCCACCTTGCCAAAATATAATCCTGCGGACGCACCTGTCATAGAACCTAAAAATGCTTCGTACTGGTAAGGGGGTGCTTTGTTGAAATTACATATTTTAAAAGTGGTACATCACTAAAAAAAGATTGAGAATCCCTGATTTCGTCCAACATTCTTATAAATATTCATTTAGTATTAGAAAACTGATAACATCTTTACAAAAATTCATTGGAGTTCAATCGATTGACGTTTTGAATTACATTAATGTTAGTCAATGGGCTGAACTTGAATTAGCTGTGAAACATTCGTAGCAGGGATTGAATAATAACTAATGGAAGAATTGGCTTACTACTACCACTAGAAAAAAAAAACATAGATACTAGTGCTGATATTGCACGGCGTTGTACTAAATTGTAATAAATTTTCAATCATATTATAATTAAATAAGAATCCTACTTTATTTTATTAATCAACAAAAAATATGTATTATATATAATACGAATTTAAATATAGAGCAATAATACCAATATGCCATAAAAATAGCTCTATATACTCTCAATAATGCTCTTGTTGGAAGTGTTCCCATTAAGATCCCACACTGAATTTTAAATATCTCTGAAAACATATACTGATACATGTTCTACGAAAATTAAAACAAAATCGGGGTTGCTACTTGGCAGATGCGCATTTTTGAAGGCTGTACCAGAGCCCCATACTTTTATTTTTGATTAAAATAAGATTATACTTGAATATAAGTTAAAGCTTGTCTTCTTTTGCATCGTTTGACGTAATTTGTGCTATAATCGATCAACTGCAAGCGGAATTATGACCTTCTAAACAACACTTGTCCAACGCATTAGGCCCAACTTTGAGCAGGCGTAGAACGGCCCAGGTGAGTCACAGAACCCTAATATTTCACACACTCTCTTATTTTATATAAAAAGTCAGCTCATCAAAAATCATCAAAATCGGAGATGATCAAATTGCAAAAAAGTGTGTTCACTTGACGTGGAATGACCCATAGGGATAAATTGCTTTGATTTACAAACTCTGGTTTAGCAACAAATTAAACTTGTATGCCAAAGAGGGCTACAGCTCCTGCAGCCCACCCCATGCGGGCAACCCTGTTAAAGCTAATAAAAATTACTAAAAAACATTCCAGCATTCAAAAGATAAATTATGTATTAAAATATCTTGAATACACCTTCTACAAAAAGTCATACAAAGATCTAGCAAAATCAAGAGTAAAATCAAGGTTAATAGATATACAAGGTTATACCATAACGCGACTTCCAACACGCTTTTAACATTGTCTTCACTACCCAGCAGAATCTTGGATATATATTTACCTATGTCAAACTCGTACGCCGTATGCCAAAGGTGTATTCATACTATATTTTCAACACCAACATAAGGAAAGAAGTTGATATGTTAGCTTTTTATTATAGCATCGGATTCAATCGGAGTCTGATATCCAGGGGTGTCCACAAGATTATATATATTTCTCTATTATTCAGGGGGGGCCTTAGTTGTTGGATTTCATTTTTGAAAAAAAAATGCAAAATTAAAATTTTTTGAAAAAAAAAATGAGATATTTAATATGTAAATATGCATTTTTTTTTTTTTTTTTTTTTTTGAAAAATCTAAAACTATTTACGAAAAATTAAATTTTAAGATTTTTCTTCAAAAAAAAACTACTATTCACAAAAAATTTCAAAAATTAAACTTCAAATATTAAATTTTTGACTCCACAGCAACTCATAACAAAATTAACTTTTTGAAAAATAACCCAGAAGTTATAATATTTTGGAAAAAATTTGGAAAATTAAATTGTTTGGAAAAATTTTGGAAAATTATATTTCGTATTTTTTGAATTTTTTATTCAAAAATCCAAAGTTATTCTTAAAAAAATAATTTTATCAAAATTTCCAATGTTATTCACAAAAAAAATTAGTTGCAAATATTAAATATTTGGATAAATGAAATCAAATAATAAATTTTTTGATAAATAAAATAAAATAATAAATTTTTTTAAAATCAAAAATTAAATTTTTTGATAAATAAAATCAAATATTACATTTCTTGAAATAAGCGAAAGTTCCTTAATTTGGGAAGGGCTACAGCCCTGTGACCAACACTTTTCATATGCCCGGATATCATTCCTCTAGTTGGAATTGTCGATTATATAAATATGTTGATTATTGGACTTATTGTAATAGGTAAGTAAAATTTTAGATAGAAGGACATTAACCCCAATTTAAGTATTTTTCATATCCAATGTACTTGATGAGCGCTTATTAGAGATGAAGTCATCTAATTGACTTATTTAAATTTAATTTCGGAACTTTTCACTTTACCTTTTTTTGGTGCTTATTAATTAAACAACATTCGATAACAAAATTGAAAAAACAAATCAAAATTGAACTTTTTTTGACTGCAAATATTTGTATAATCTAATATAAGGTTTACTCTTTAGTTTTAACTATAATATTAAATTAGAAAAAATATTAGCTTCCAAACATGATCTTCATTTTACTCGAGGCTGCTAAAAATACAATATTAGACCGTCATATAATTGGGCTTGGTAAAATTTTCAATCTGATGTATTCCACCAACTGCTAGGCAAGACAGACAGATTTTGGCAAAGTACACAACCATTCAGAATTTATGACGTCACTATTCGTCGAATCTTCAATTTAATGTATCGTACCACGACTGCTGGGTAGTGAAGACAATATTAAAAGCGTATTGGAAGTCGCATTATGGTATAACCTTGTATATCTATTAACCTTGATTTTACTTGATTTTTGTAGAAAATGTATTCAAGATATTTTAATACATAATTTATCTTTTGAATGCTGGAATGTTTTTTAGTCATTTTATTACCTTTAACAGGGGTGTCCGCATAGGGTGGGTTGCAGGGGCCGTAGCCCTCTTTAAACAAAGGATTTTTTGATTTTTACATATTACTTGAAGAAGAAAATAGAAAAGAATTAGTTTTAGGAATTTTTGTCTATAGTGGTAGATTTTTGATTTTTTTTTTTTTTGTCAATTGTATTTTTAAAATTTTTTTCCAAAACATTTCATATACATTTTTTTCAAAAAATAAAATTTGCTGTGAATAACTTAATATTTAAAAAAAAATTTCGAACAATTTTATATTTGAACTTTTTATTCTAAAAACGTCATAGGTTTAAATTTAATTTTTGAAACTATTTTCCAAAAAATTTAACTTCTAATATTTTTCAATAAAATCTAATCTTTAATTTAAAAAAAAATATATTTCAAATATTTTTCCAAAAGAATTAAATTTTTCATAATTTTTTGCAACAAAAAATAAAATATTTGTTACAATCATGCAATTGAAGCCAATTATGCCCTCTTCTGTACTATAACTTGTTACCAACGATAATCCAACTTCATAATGCACTTTTCGTAGAAGCCCTTGACCCTTATGGTAAAATACTTGGGCCAATAATTTTCTCATGCCTCTATTAGAGCCAATTTTTGTAACCAAAGTTCATTAGCCATAGGCATGAACAGTTATTAGTCACTTGGTACCAAGTCCGGACTGTAGGGTGTATGCATAAGAACTTCCCATCCAGCCTCCCATTACTTCTGGTGCGTCATCAAAGATGCATGCCACCTCGCGTTGTCTTGATGCTGGCAGCTTCTGGTGAATTGTTCACAGTAGAGCGCAGAATTGAGTTAAAAAAATTATTAAAATATGCTAGAACCACTGTTGTGCAACACAAACCAAAAGAGCATTGACCCCGATATTTCACGACTGAACCAGCCAAATGCAAATACTCTCCAAAAAGAGTTTGTAGTAAAAACTCACAACTTTACAACACTTTATAGTATGATCTGATGGGACCAATGATAAACAAGATAGATATGTTTATTTTAAAAGAGGGTACAGAAAATACGAAATTACTTTTTCCCCAACCTAATATGCAAGGCTTATTTTGATGTTTGTAAGATAATGCGGTTTCTATGTACTGTCATTCTTCAAAACTATATGATTTGTCAAATCATTATTTGATATATTTCATTCCCTTTCCTTTTGAAGAGCAATGTCTGATGTATACATACACATCTTTGTACAATGCGCATAGGTAGAAACCCATGCATGGTCGGACTATAATAGACATGACCTTTGGAAGTAGGTTCCTATAATATTAAAAAAGAAAGTCTATAAAATACATTGACCATGAATCTTGGTTGAAAATAAGAAAAAGAGAAAAGTGGTTCTCCTTCGTTTGAAATAAATACATATCCACATCATCTTGTATATAATGGGTTACACAGATTCTATTTCAAAGAATGAGGAATGTATCAGTCTCAAAATTTTAAAGTCACCTTCGATTCATTCCTAAATATTTAGAGCTTGCCAAATGGAGCACAAAAAATTATTCATGGAACAATTTTGACTACATGATATCATCATCAATATATCTTAGCCATCATGGAGTTATTAGTTATATTGATACAGTGCTTATAAAAATTATAAATGCTTAATTAATTAAGCCTTAAATGACAATAATGCCAAGTTATTGTCGAGCATTAAATAATATTGAGGTTTTACTGAACGAATTTAATTGGTAAAGTGGTTTTAGTGTAATATTTATGAAAAGGTATGGTGAATATATTTATATTTTTGTTTTAAAAAAATAGAACATAAGTAGGGGCTTGAAAAGAGGAAATATATTAATATTAATAAATGCCACTATTTACAAACCAATGCTTAAAATCCAGGCTTAGAGATTGAACGGAAAAATGAACGGTGTTCAAGCTTTCCGTTCATTTATGAACGAATCCACGATGAAAAGAAAAAAAAATGAACGATAAACAGGAAAAGAGGGTTCATTTTGTAGTTCATTTTTATTGTTTCTAATTACCTTGTGTATAATCATTATTATCATTGAGGGTCCCTAAAATAAAATAAATATTTTTTTGAAAAATTATGGATCTAATTTTTTGCGTACAATTATCATTTACTATGTAGATTGATAACTTTTTGTGAAATGTCTCAAAACACTGGACAATGGAAATGTCGTGTATGAAATAAAATTTGAATAGTATTAATGAAACAATGATGGCTGTATAGAAAAATCAAACACCTTCATGGTAATGCTTGTAAATATGTAAGGTGGCAATTTTTTGGTGCGCCTTAATGATTGGCCTCAGATTATGTTCACCAAGGCATTGATGTTTGGACCAAGTAGGGTGTAATAAATAAGGTTTTTGAAATGTTAAATAATGCTTGATTATTTTGTATTCCTTTACTTCCTATCTTATTTAACTGGCTAATTAAAAGTTCAATCTTTATTAAAACCAGGGAGCTTAAATCTTTTTAAAATTAGAGCTTAGAGCAAAGTTTCCTCTTTATTAATTATAATATTTTTATTTACAGAAGTGCCCCATTTTCAGGGGATTAATACAATTTCAAAAAAATATATATAATATAAATTTAAACTATAAATATAAAGTCTTGCTCATTATAAACAGGACACACACTTTCGGAGGCCCCAGAACGTAAATATATATATTTTTAGGGAAAACCTATAACAAGGGTTCTATCTTTAACTTTAATACTATCTATATTAAAATTAAGTAAATTTTGAGTGTTTCTCTGACCATGGAGGACACATTTTGACGTACGTGTGTTGCTAAAGCTCAGCACTTCATATTAAAAAGAAAAGAAAAGTGCATATTTGGTGCGTCAACATAAAATAATTTTGAACAAAAGTTGAGAAAAGGAAAAAATAACCATTTATTTTTTTACATTTTACAAAAACACACCCCATTATTTATTAGACATTATGAGTATTTCTACATTGTATTCAAATTTGCGGAATGAGTTAAAGTACTTATGAATTTGAATTATAGTTTAGAACCATTTTTTGATTTAAAATGCTTATAATGGGCCCGATATGGTCTTTCAAATAAAATCTATCAATTGCCAATTATTTTATTATGACAATCAATTTGGGATACTTTTAGTACAATTTGCGACTTACACAAAGAGTTAACAAGAATAATTTGTTGATAGAAATGGACGATAGTTTGTCGATGAATATAAATGTAATCCGCACTCAATTTTGAGAAAATTCATTCTCGCTTGCTTTTGGCCACATATATAAAATTAAAAAAAATATTGAATGTGACTTTATAGAAGGCTTGGTAAGGAGCATCTGAGCTGAAGTCCAGCACAGCATATTAAAAAAAAAAAAAAGGAGTACTCGTTTAAATGTACCTTTTTATTGCAAAGTTTATCGACACTTAATAACTCCAACCAATTCAGAGCACACTTATATTAAGAAGTTCTTACTTTATTAAATTTGTTGTCATGCCATTTGAACATTAGCTTATAATGTTCCCACAAAAATGTTAGTCTTCCATAATTTTTTGTCTTTTTCACACTTCAAAAATGAACGAATAAACGAAAAAAAATGAAACAAATGAATGATGAACAGAAACTTTTCAGAAAATGAACGGAAAAGGGTGAACGGGTCTAAGCTTCATATGAAATTCCACCTAACAAAATCTTATATATGCCAAAATTATGCATTTTGATTTATAAATATTTTTGAAATTTTCATTGAAGCAACTCTATTAAATCATAAATTGTGAAGATATTTTTAAGTCAAAAGTATTCTATCAAGTTTTCAATTCGTTGAATTTTGATTTAACTCTCCCAATTGGAAAAAAAATCAGCAATTTTATATAATATCAAACCAAATAAATAAATAAGTTGGTCATTTGTGTTTAATAACGGTATTAAAAATATCCGGTCAAAATCACTAATGAATGATTTTTGTTATATTTTTAGTAAAGATATTTTCTGTTTTGCACTAAGAAATTTTTTTATTGTTTAAATCGATTTTAAGCACTATTTGATCTTATGAAAAAACCAACATTAATTTTTAAAAGTCCCCATAAGAAAATCGAATTAGATAGAATTTTACTTAATATTAATAAATAATTACATACAAGTCCACTTAAGAATAAATAAAACATCCAAAATTCAAGGTCTAACATATTTTTAGTACAAAAACAAAACAAAATAATTAATATTTTATTCTGAAGCTTATTCATTACAAAAATATTTATCCCCTTCTTAATCAACATTGATAAGACCAAGTATTATCTTTTCTTAGAAATCAAAATATGGTCGCCTTAATGTAAAACACATTTTTTACGTGTATGGAACCGATTAAAAATTCCTATATTGAGAATCGATACAACTCTATTAAGATATAGATATATGTAGGGATGTCCCAAGAAATTTTACCTTCTGTTCTCGTCCAAAATCTGAAGGACACGTCCTCATATAGAATTTATTTGCCTAATGGCGTCATCATAGACATAAGACAATCGCACTATTATAAATCCATTTGGACTATCAAGAATCCATTGTTTATGGGAATAATAAATATTTCGATTAGGCCTCCATGAAGAATATTGGCAAACTATTATAAGGCTTGAAATATATTTAAAGTATTAGTGAATATGTCGCCATATTAAGAGTGTTTTAAAATTTGGATGGATTTTCAAGTACCTATAACATGGAACGGACTGTACGTTGGATGGGTCCGATTTAAAGTTCCACATTAACTACAGATAAACACTAAGCATATTTATTACATTCATTACTAAAATGGAATATGTATAGATATAATGTGTAGTTAAAAGCAATTCAGATGAAAAATCTTTTTCAAATAATATGTGTTCAGATGATACTACTAATACTAAATATTCTCCAGCTCTTGATTTTGAACAGTCCTTCAGTATTTTTTTTGCAAATTTAGTACAAAAAGTATGCCATGCTAATTCTACTTTTAATAATTAGTAAAATAATTTATACTAAAGGTCAAGTAAAAATATGATGCACACAAGGTCTTTGAGGTGTATAAATACCCGAGGGAAGAAAGGGAGGTAAACAATATACACCAAAGATGGCAAGAATGCTTACTTCAGAGGTAGAATTTAATAAAACGACAATCTATTAAATATTGAACAAAAAAGAATACAGAACACACTCAACAACCGTTTTCCCTTTTCTAATCGCTATACTTAGTTTTTCTTTGGACGGATTCACCAGAGATGTATAATATATGTCCTGCCGTTATGTAGATAATTAATGTGATCACCTTGACAGCTTGTAGAATGTTTGGGGAAAATCATGACTAAAAAAAAAAATAACAAAAAGATTGTTGGTGGCATAGTGGTGGAAGAAACTTACTACAGAAGAACAAACAATAAAACCCTCAAACCTCTTTAGTACATGGGCACAGAAATGGTTTTGGTACAAGTTGGTGACATCTTCGATATACACAAGCAAGTTCAATAAAAGTAGATGTTTTTTTTCTGCAAAGAAGCAGTAAAATCTTCGTTCCTCCTATTTTATTTCTGTGATCGAGTGAGACCCGTATTGTCGATGGTAGAGAGTATCAATACTGATAGGTTTGACATAAGCCTCAAGGCGTCAAACTGCCTCATTGTTCTTACAATGAGAGGAGAGAATGTCTTTAAAGTGGAGTCTATAGTAGCAAAGACTCTCACGATTATTTATGCTTATAGATCAATAAGGACTCCCCTCTCTGCAGGTCTAAACACAACAATCCCAAGATATATAGACTCAATGGACATTTAAACTGTTACACAATTTATATTTTTTTATAAAGAGGTGTTTTATCCCATCTTTTAATAACTTTTAAATCTACAATGCTTTTTTAAACAACTTGAGAAAACTTTGTTTAAAAATTATTTTTTTCTGTAATTTATATTATTAATATTTAGTGGGATATTTTGTATATGTGGAAAAATAATTATTATTAAAAAGAAGTAGAATGTTTGGGAGAAGAAGAGCTTAGCTGTTATGATGTGTATTAGATCAGCTGGAAGGTCCCCCTGATAGGAAGGAAATAAATACAAATCCCACTCCGTATATAGCATGGGCATATTATAGGCTAGAATTACTCGGATGTTAATCCTCAATTCTACTACGATTCCAACACAGACTTACAGTTATAACTACCGAGCAATCCCTTATTATTACTCTGTGTCTTCTGTTCTGTTTTGTTCAGATTACAAGATAGAAAAAGTTACTCCCTCTACATCTCTTGTAATTACATCCCTCCATAAAAGGGTGTATCCTTTCCCAAGTAATTGTCTTTGAGTAGGATACCAGGAAACAAATTTTGACGGGATCCTATTGATAAATAATAAATAACTTTAAATTTAATTATTTCTTTAAATATTTTAAGAAGAAATAATAAATTTTAAAGTAGATCTACCCAAGATACTTAAAGACAAAGGAAATTAGCGATCTATTTTCACGAAAAAAAGAATGAAAAATACGCCAATTTCGGGACATAATAAGTTTAAATCTTTAAAAATAAGGAAAGGAGCACTAGTAGGGGCGTGCACAGGAGGTGTGTTGGAGGGCTGTCCCCCCATACAAATATCAAAAAAAAAAAAAATGATTCAACAATTTTTTTTCTTTAAATTTAATTTTCTGTGTATAGCTATACATTTTTAATTTATTTTTTCAAAAATATAATTATTTGAAATTTAATGTACAAAAAAATATCCACAAAAAAATATTTTCAAATTTAAGTGATTAGCTATGGATTTTGATTTTTTTTTTTTTTAAAGAATCCCAAAAACCAAGTCCCCTCCAAATATATATATATTTTATCATGCAGACCCCCTTATATATCGCCTATCGAGTGCGTTAAGGACCAATGGCACACTCAACTTATATAACATCTTTCCGTCCTGTCTATCTGGTGTGGTAGAAAAATGATGACAAATATACCTTGTCTCTAAGTATTATGGTCTTACCCATATAAATTCAATTATCATGTCTTCAACACAATTATAATCACTAATTGTGTGCAGACTGGTTTTTAAATCCTAAGAGTCCTACTTTTTGAAATTCTGTAACCCGATCTTAGTCGCAACAAAAAAGTAAAAAAATAGTTTTGATGAATTAGCTAATTTTTGGTGACTTATTATAAATGGTACAGCAACGTAATTTCCTTCTTAATAACGCGTTGCAATCAGGCTATAGAAACCGTAGGGAGTCAGACTTAAATTCAATCTAGAGATGAGATTCTAAAGTTTTCTTGGAAATACAGTCAGTTGCTACCATGTGTTAGAGTATTGAGGAACGTGCCTTTGCCATCGAAAATAAATATTGGCAAAAACTGGTTCGACATAATATTTTATAGAAGATACAAATTGCAATGTAGCTCCTAAGTTGTGATTGATTATTTTATTTTAAAACTGTGTAAACAAAATTTTTCATATAAATCAGGAGACATAAACCCTACAACTCACCCTGTATATAAACTCTAATTTCCTATTACATGAATTATTTTAAACATCATAAATGATAAATGTCCTAAATGCCTGTCAGGTATCTTTATTTAAGGTTAGCGACTATTTGCCTTCGGAATTAGCAGTTATTAATGATCATAATTGAAAATAAAATCATCTTAGAGTATTTAAAAAAAAATAACACCCTAACAATTTGAAGTGTGTTTTGGTAGAAGAGCAGCTCAGCTGTCATGACGTTTTAAAACCTAAGCTGCAAGCAGCTATGAGATGTCATAAATAAGCACAATCTCCCAATCCCAATTTAGCAATAATATACATAGGCAGGAATTATTCCGAGGTCGATCCTCAATTTTACTCCGAGTCCAACAGAGACTTATAAATATAACTCCGTAACAAATCCTCAACGTTACTCTTTGTCTTTTTCTATATGTATTTGAATTGTTTTCTATTCAAGAATAAAATAATAACAAAAGCAGTCACTCAGGTTCCAACTAGGAAAAGACGTGCTCACTCTTCCATTATCATATTTTTTAAATCTCTGGTAATTACATCCATCCAAACGTTAGTTCTTTGTACTACACCTCAAATGCAAATTTATGACGATACATTGATGAAGTTAGAAAAAAGAAAGTTGAAAACATGGAAGGAGAATGAAGAGTAGGCTAACGAAATCATCTTCATCATGTATCATTATTACTTGAAAGTCAACAAACGGTTCATTTGTTGTGTGTACATTGTATAAAAGTGAACATAGGGAGGCAGTTCTACACTGATTCGCTCTCTCTCTCTTTTTACGTAATGATTTCTCATAAAATATTATACCGTTGTCTACGGTTATTGCCTGGACTCCCACCCTCAATGCCTAGAACGTAAATAAAATGTAATGCAATGTTTGCGACTACTACTTAGACTTTCACTCATTTGCTGCTGCATTTTATACCCGCATCACAATCACTTTTATTATTAAAGATTATATGAGTGCAACAGTAGTGCATTTAATCTATGTTCATAGTTGGTAGTTACTATCTACACACCCATAGGCCATACGTAACGGTACATGAGGAATTCAATGCAATAGTAATAAGTTAATAGAGGCAGAAGGAAAAGAAGATGATTAGTCATTACTCAGCCCTCACCTGGATGAGTGCCTATGTATAGGTATGCATATATACCTACAATAAATAAGCATGTAAGGGAGACGTGGGAACACGAGACAATTGCAACCATAGGCGTAAGAGATAAGATTTTTTGAGAAGTTGGGGTAAATAATTTTGGCCAAATCGTTATTTGGGACTAGGATTTAAAAAAGAAACACACAATTTTCCATCACCTTTTTTGTATAAAATCCATTTTTTGATGACCCTTTATCTATAAAATACATGTTTGGTGACCTTTTATTTATAAAATACATTTTTGATGACCTTTTATTTATAAAATGCCATTTTATAATTAATACTAAAAAACAACCGCACCTGAGATAATATAATATAAATAAATATGGTAGCCCTGAATCCTGAGAGACAGCATATCAGCTGTCGATATTTGAATTTTTGGAGAGGGGTAGAGTCATCAATTCTCATCAAGCTCCTGGGAAAGAAAAATCATAACGAAATTGAAGACTTGTGGATCTTTTTATCAGGGAATGTATCGATTCTCTAAGACGGTTAAACCCATGAATCCCTTTCGTTTATCCCCGTTGAAGTCATCATGATTATAGATTCCCATCGACCACAGAGTCTCTGAAGTTTATGAACTCTCTCCACTTCGTAGTGTCGACCTAATCTAATTTATTAACTTGATATATAAAAGAGAAATTGAAATCGAAGTATATCCTATAAAATCCGTTAAAGGTTTTTAAAAAAATCAAATATTGCTAGATATACCTAAATGGCTCATTTTACTTCGCCTATGATTACAACAGGCCCTTATTTGCAAACATGAAATAAGAGCTCCCATTTAAAGTTAGGGAGGTTGGAGACAGTTTCAACTGTTTATAATATAATGCAGATTATTATCTGAGAAAAAAGTAACAAAAAGTCATTTTTTTTAGATGTTGCTTAAATATTGATGTGCTAAAAAGAACAATATTTTTGTAAAAATGTATTCAGTTTTTCTTTATTCGTTCTGTAGCATAAAACAATATTTTTCTATCAGTAGACCTTTGTTAAAAAACTAAAAAAACAACTCTACAGCAAGGGAGATGGGAGACAGTTGCAAAGGTCCTTTTTTCTCCAAACAAACAAAAAAAACACAGCAAAAAAAATTACACTACAATTGTTTAATTTAATTCAGATTATTATGCAAAAATCGATAATTTTTATAAACCTTTCTTTGAGATATTGAATAAATACTAATTTTGAGAAGTAAAAGTAATTTTTTGAAAGTACAATAATTTTTTTTGTCATACATAATGTAGTCAGTTTTTCATTATTTTGTATTTAAATAAAAACATTTAAATACTTATTGACTATTTTGCTATCTGTTAATAATTATTAAAAATTCCAAAATCATTGCATAAAAAGGTGAGGTATCGTACGCTTTGGTATAAAGGTGTCAGTAGTAACAGCAAGTTGTGCAATTTGTCCCGTATTGAACAAGAGCTTGCTATTGTGAGAGTACAAGACATTGAATAAATACTAATATTTTACAATAAGTTAAAACGTATAATTCCTAACTGAATGAAGCTTCATGATTTGGTATAATAAAATATTGAGAGTAATAATTCAATACATTAAAAATTCTAATTCTAATTAGACTTTTAGTTACCCTCTAATATCCCTTTTCGTACTATGGACTTATCTTATAAAGTCCATTAAAAAAGAGCTTTATCCTTGAAAAATTCTAATGACCATATCTCAAATTGACAATGATATGAAGTGTTTTTTTTTTAAATGCATCTAAAAATAAACCAAAGCTATGACTTTCGGCTATCAGCTGATTTATTATTACACTTTTGTGGATGTATTATTATTGGAGCTTTGAGTTTTGAATAAAAACACACATTTTTACCTTCAAACAAAGATAATTTGAGTTCTAAACATGATGAGTACACTTGGAAAATGGTTTATGAATATTTTAACAATAAGCTTTGAAATGTATTCGAATAATATATTCCTATCTTCAACACCGAGCACTGAAAAAAACCCTTGAACCTTAAAAATATGGCCTATTTTAAGGCCATGAGGCTAATAAAGAAAAACTAAGCATATATTTGTAATCAAATGGTTCAAAATCTACTAAATTCAATATATTTTCTTCCTGTGCACAAAAAAAATGTGATTTTCCTGGATAGTGTTATTTATTTTTCAAATAATATTATAAAGTCTAATTTTCTTAATTTCTAACTTAAAACAATTTTTTAAACTGTTACAACTGTACGATGATAAAATTTAATATTTGAGGGGTTGAATTTATATGGAATTAAAGAAAAGCCTACTCATAGGTATTATTTATAAATAGATTAAAAAAATAACCCAAATACGTAGATAGTGTTAGGTAGGTCCTAATTTATTTTTTTCGACTTTACAATGAAATGATTTAGCCATATATATATGACCCTTGTCATTCTTTTCCAAAAGCATACATGGTATTACTAAAAAAATATTTTTTGCAAAAAGGCTTGACCTTTTTCGGAACCGTTTATTAAATTTTTAATAATTTTTTATATGTCTAAAATGTCATTTTTTATAAAGAAAAAAGTGTATTTTATAATCGTTCCGATATGTGTTTTCAATTTTTTTTCAATTCATTGCAAAAAATTTCAAACTGACAAGATATTTCTCCTACTCTAATATCCCATCCCATGGCATCGGTCTTCCTGAGACGGTATCGTTCCTCTCAATTGTCTCTTCTTGAAGTTTTTTTAAAAATGTCTATAGTGTATTAAGGCAAAAAAAGAGTTCTCAGTAGTGTTAAATCAGTTTAAATAAAATAAAAAGACTACGGTCCTATCAGTCGGGTCTTTATAAAATTTGCCAGTCCTTGGAGCTGCCCTTATCTTTCTTTTATGATAACCACAACAGCCAGAGGACAGAGGTATCGGTCTTGAGTATCCTTGAATGGTAAAAAAGATCGGATTGATAAAAAAAGATATACATTAAGAGTATTGAACATATCTTCCAAAAACTATTCCTGTTTTCATTATAATTAAGTTTTCATTGTTGTAATACACTAGAGGGAGAATCCAACATTACTCGGAGTTATTTGTTAAACTATAATATTGTGTATTTACGTCATATAAGCATGTAATTCATTTTCCGTCTCACTTGCACACTGTACCTCAACTTGTTCAGTAAGCACTGTTCTCTTTTGTAGAGACCTTTGTTTATTTCGGCAACGGGTTTGAAATCCTAATCCCTTATATTATATCCCCTCAGGTGAATCCTATTATTGGTATATAAGCAACACAAATATGAAGTTTTTCAAAACCTTTGTTACCTACTTTCCTCATGTAGTCAATTTGATATTTTTATATTGAGGAATAAGTTTAGCAAAGTTTAAATTTACAAAAATATTTAAGCGTAATTATTATATTACGGAATATTCAAAAAATATTTTATATAAAATAATAGTTATTTTTTTTCATAATGATTTCACATTTCAAAAAATCTTATTTTTTTATATTATATTTGTGGAAGTTTTACTGGATCAAGTTGATTACTTCTCCTTTTCCTTATTATTACTAATTTAGAATATATGTAACACTTTTTTTTGGCTCAGTTACCATTCCTTTGGAAAGAGCCATAGCTAATTGAGTACTAATATGTGTTTATTCCAGAACTTAGACTTATAACTATGTAATTTTTTCTATGGCCTTCAACTACTTGTAGAATAAATGACAGCGAAATTTTTGTTGTTATTGTTTTTATTGTTGCAACTCCACTTTTAGCAAGATCAGTAATGCTTAGAGTTGATATGAAAAAACCATCTTTAAAAGTTAGAAAAGGAAGACGAGTTTTGCGTGTCCTCTTTCTTCTTTATTCTTCATTTTTAATAGGTCATCGTAGATTTAACATCTCCCTCTGAAATAAGCATTCTCGCCTCTCTTTGTGTCAATTATTTTAAAAATACATGAAAAAATATATATATGAATTGAAATATAATTACAAAATGTTCCATCAGTAATTCAATTTTAAATGTAGAAAGTTATCCACTTCATGCCAACAGTATTCATTTTCTCCTACCAAAATTAAATAACAGGCACCTCATATTAACAAGGTTTTCATTAAGGAGTACCATATATCTCACTCCCGTATTCAGAGATCCAATACGTCTGGCTTTAGTGCTATTTCTTCATCACCATCTTCAACAAAAGAAGACAATCCGAAATTCATCTCGTGTTACTATAACTTAAGTATCTAATTTTTGGAATAACACTAAAATTCTTATTTAAGCTGATCAAGACTGTCTATCGTAGCGTGAACAACTTCATCAAAAACTCAACTTTAAAAAGGGTGGCGTTTGTTTTCTCCCTCAATGATCCTGTTGATGCACCTGATGCACAGAAAGGGATACACGTAGTGTTGTGTCGATTGTTATTAAGGACTGAAAACTATAGTCCTATCCAGTTCAGCCTAGGTCCTGTCCAGTTGAGTCCTGCACATCAGTCCTAAAACTTATAAAGTTGGGTCCTTGACGGCGTCACTCTATTTTGTTTGTTCTTTTTTTAATCCGTTTTAGTACTAAGAGTCCGAAGGACCAACAGTCTTAAGTAATTGTCCTAAGACGGTATAGAACTGAAACGAATTAATAAGGACTAACACATCACTGGGTGTAAGACACAATTACGTCTCTGAATGTTATTAATTATCGTACCCAAAGGGAAGTTGCAAATAACGAATCTTATCCCTGGTAATAGAGTCATTCATTACATCTTTACCGCTTCTGGACGTCAAAAAGTATTTTCGTAGCCAATTTGGGCAAAAAAATCGTGCCCCTAATTGGTTTATAGCTTTATGTCAAACCAGCTCCCAATAATTGTCTGTTCCATCCCCTACTTTTAAAAGGATTCTGACGACTGGTGTATGTTCATACCTTTTCTTTTTTACCCCAAAAAGAAGGAAGTTATTGTCCTTATCATGCAGTTCATGTCGTTGAGAGCCACGCATTTTCTTATTTCACAATTTGTATTATTGATAGGATTAGGAGGGGAAACAGGTTTAAATGCTAATTAGTTTTAAATAGACATAATATCATTTGAGAGCCCGTAAGTCTTTATATAATTATAAATTACATAACCACTTTTATTAGAAGATGAGATGAAAGGGTAATAATAATGAGACCACATTTCCTTCGACGCACTTTTTGTAGCACATCGTCAACTTACAACAAAGCAACAAATAATATCCTTTATTATATACAATAGATAAACAAACCCTTTTGTGAAGCACAAACATGCTGCTTATTTATGTATATATACATATATATACTTAAGAGTAAACCACATATTCAAAGACACAAGTACTAGTGAACTGCTAACATATAATATATTGAATATATACATTTAAGGAACATCATGAGGCAAGCAAATTCAGGTAGGAGAGTTCTTCTTTAACACATTGCATCTACGTCTTTATCTTCTTCCTTGTCCCATCCTCTCAGTACTACTTTTCAATCCCCATGATAAATAGAAAAAAAGAGGCAGACACTCTGTCAAGATGAAGAAGAAAAACAACTCCAAAAAGGAATGCGATTGAAATAGTTGTTTATGTGTTGTAATAACTAGTGTTGGATTGGTCGAAAAACTAAAAAGACTCCAGTCATATCAGTCCGCTCCTGATTAGTTTTGTCAGTCGTAGGAACGATCCTTATCAGTCTTTTATTGTTACTTCAACAGCTTAAATGACGTAGTTACTAACTATGTCGTTTCAGTAATTGACTTTTTATCATAACTACTTTCAAAGAGAAGAAATACTTTAAGTTTAAAGTAAGAGGTGTGTGGCTTGTACTTATTTTACTCAAAAATAGAAAAAGAAATATATAGAGTGACAATTTGGGAAATATCTTGTAATGAATTTCACTAGTTCCCAAAAAGGGTTGTAGCATCAGCTTCAAGGAGATGTTCAGTTAGTGACTCTTATACTATTCTACTACATTAATTTTGTTGTATAAACACTATAAAGGTCACGATAATAATAATTGGAGTATCTATTATTTATAATTATTAATAAATGTTAAATACAATTAAGATTAAAGTCATTTAGTTTATATCAAAAATGTAATTAGGCCATGAAAGTTAGTCGGAATCAAGGGTTCGATAGTCGATACTGAGAAAGAGAAGAGTTTGAAAAGAAAAGACAATCACGTCATTAACAAGTTAATCCTCACAATAAGGAGTTAATTGGGGTTCCTCCTTCTGGGATATTGTTTTGGCCACTCATATAGTCAATTCTAATAAATCAGCTGATGTAAAGAAACTAAGCATTCTATTTTTATAACAGCTGAACTCTCTTCTACCCGTACAATACCAACGTTAATAGGTATACAAGATTATACCATAACACTTTTCCGATTGATATTTGACTTCCAACACACTTTTTAATAGTGACGTCAAAGATAATATCCTATTATTATTAAGTATATAATTTATAGTATTATATGCTGTTAATATACCGCTGTCATACTCAATGGCGTCAAACTATGTCTATCTTCCCCAGCAGTCTGAACGGTACATCAAATTGAAAATTTAGCAAGCCCAATTACATTATGGTTTAACCTTGAATTGATATTGGAACTAAATAATTTCATAAAAACTGAGATTTATGAATTTCCCACGCCGGATTTTTTACATAGGTATATATTTGAGTATTTAAATTTAATAAATACTTTTATATATGACAAAAGATTGAATAATGGTAATTTTAACTAATTTTAAGTCACCCATATTAATTAATTAATGCATTTGTTCTTCATCGAGGTGGTAGTGGGTGTGCTTGAGCCTTCGCTTACAAGTTTCTAGTATTATAAATATAGCTATAATTTTTATTATTTTTTTTCGTTTTTTTTAATCTTAGGCAGGAGTGAAGAAAAAAAAATAGAATGCAGTTCTAGAACAAAGCCAACACTGTTCATCATGAAGTTGGATTTTTAGAGTTTCTTGACAAACTACGTATATCTTCTTTTGCTTTTGTTTATATGGAGAAGTATAAAATACGTATTTTTACAATGGCCAATGACGTAATATAACAAACATGTTTCGAATTGATTTAACTTTTTCTCCAACAACACCACACATTTCCTTTGTATTTTAGATATGTACAGTGGCGAAATAGCAGGGGTAGGCCACGGAGTTCATACGATGAATATTTTATGAGGTGCCAATTGTTGTCAAATTATATAAAACCCGGAAATGAAACAGATTTTCTAAATCAAAAAGGAATTGAAGTATTTTTTCGGTATTAAAAAATTATGTAACTAGAATAGACATTCGGTAGAGTGGTCATTTTTTTTAAGTTGAATATTTTTCTATATGAAGTATTTTATCAAAACTATATAATGACTGCAATTTGAGCTCTAAATCTCAATATATTTCAAAGTTATGGTTAATGAACATTTTATCTCATTTTGATATTGACCTTTCAAAATTTACTGGACTTTTACTATGACCTATGTCATCTTTGTAGCAAGCTTGTAACTTTTGCTTCAGTGGCTCAATCAGTGGCAAAAACATAATTGTTTCTTATATAAATTTTAAAATCAGCCGTGCAGGGTCATCAAAATATAATCTGAAGGAGGTGCCATAATATAGTAGAAATCTAATTAAAATAAGATATGAAATTTATTTGTCTTTATTTCACCAATAAAGATTAAATGTTTTCCCCTCTAAATATTCTGTTTTAAATATGAGAAACAAGGATGCTAAACTTTGCACATGACCTCCTCAGTGAGACTAGTGTCACTTTGCCTCACTTCACATCAGTAGAAGATAGAGCAAAAAAGAAAAATATAGAAGAGTCAAATGGGTTTCTATTTGAAAACATTCGATCTAAAATTAATTTCCACGTCCTAAATTCATCTGAGGAAAAGGCCAATAGATAGAATTGAATTAGTCTGTTTATCACATATTTGATGAGGCTGGGCTTTAAGGTAGAGAGATGGTTAATTTCAAGACCCTTATATAATTAAAAATCCCCATATAGGTGAGATGAAAACAAGAAAAGAGTTTTCCTTAAAAATGAGACAATAACCGTTTATACCTCGATGCTTATTATTATATAATTTATATTTGAGAAATGTTTTTTTATGCTTCTGTAAGACCTGATAATTATGGTTAATTATTATGAAAATATTCTGCTAAATAATACTTAAGCTAGGAAAATGGGTACTCCTAAATTTAATAAGAGGAGCTTTTTTGAATGTGAGGAATAGCAACAGGAGTCAATGAAACAGTGAAATATCAAATATGCTCCAATGAATGTCACATCATAAATGGAAATACGTCCATACTATGAAGGCAAGAACATGCAAAAGAACTAGAGACATCTACAAAAAAATATAAACATCTACATAGATATTGTCTAGTCAAATCCAAAGTTGATTTTATATTTATTAATATTTTCAATAGAACTATCTGTCACACTATCCGACTAACAATTCTATCAAAAAGTGTGTATTTTCGACTCCTTATACAACAATTACTTTATTAAATTAACATATAAAGGAAAAAGTCAAATCGTGGCCTCAGAGCCAAATTGACATAACTTAAATATTTACTTTCTTGTATAATTGAGCTTGGAAAGTCCGTTTTTCAATATGAATAATGGTGTTTTCCAATTTTTACAATAAAATGGATTTTATAAATTTATTTTAGTTGTCTGATTTTTATTTTTTTACAATGAAATATATGCAATAACAAGGTTATTTGTCATTTTTGAGTTACAACAATTTACCCCTCACCCCTCAAAATAATGTGGAATTGTTATATTCATTAAATCTTCAATGTAGATTTCTTCAGGAAGGATGATCTTCTATTGAATCAAGTCAGCTGAGAAAAAAATATACATAGTTAATAATAAGCTGACGGAGAGAAAAAAATTGGTGCTTGGATGAGAGAGAATAGTTTTTAAATAGGAAATTGATAATCTTCAACGTTTCCTATAATGAATAGCTTCTTTATCCCCCCCTCAACCTCGATTGTCAAAAGCGAGAGGAAAATTTTGAAAAAAAAACATAAGGTAGCTAGGCTTCTGTATTTGTTATATTGCCAAATGTTTTTTATTATTAAGAGAATAATTATTAATTATTTTACATCACATGGATTGAAAACTCCAGGACTTCACACATAGATGGTAATATCCCTATATAAATTCTCCTCATTTTCAGCTAATACCAACCTTCAAAATACATCTGTGGAAATTTAATAATAAATTGTTTTTTTGTGGATAACTTATTGTGCTAAGTAGAACACTAATTTTGTTATTTCCAACACAATGGATCAAAAACAATTACTTGTTTTAATTTTATACGGCTTATTGATATGTAAAAATACCGTTCAATCTAAACAATGGCTTGAAAAGAGTTTTGGGAACCCTGCTCGATTTAAAAAAATAATTAAAGTTTGTTTTGCTGACTTCAAACGTGATTGTAGAGACACCAGAACACGGTGGACGTCCAAATGAGATGGTGACAACAGAAAAGATAAAAAAACTACGTAAACGTTTTGAATGATCGGAAAAGTGAAGTTGCATGAGTTAGCCGACATCGTAAATATATCAAAAGAATGTATTGCCTTTATATTGCATGAGCATTTGTACATTAGACAGCTCTGTTCAAAGTGCATCCTGGTTTGTTCACTGTTGTGCAAAGAAAAAATGTATTGATGATTCTGAGTAAATAGTGTTTGGCCATGTTTCAACGTAGCAAACTCGAATTCTTGCTTCAGTATGTGACAATGTATAAAAAATGGAGTTCCCTCCTGAACCTAAACGATAACCATTTGAGTAGAAAGCATCAGGTGAACCTCCTCCAAGGCGGTAGAAAGGACAACAATAACTAGAAAGGACAACAATAACTAGAAAGGACAAAAATAACCAGAAAGGCTATGGCCTCGGTACTTTGGGAGGTGCATGCCATAATATTTATAGACTACCTTCAGAAAGTTAAACCATTAACAGCTAATACTACATAGCGTTATTAGAGCGTTTGAAGGTCGAATTCACGGATAAAGAGTCCCATTTGAAGAAAAAGAAAGTGTTGTTTCACCAGGATAACGCATTGAGCCACAAGTCAATCAAAACAATGGCAAAACTTCATTAATTGAACGAATTGCTTCTGCATCCACCTTACTCTCCATATTTGGCTCTTAGCAACTACTGGCTGTTTGCAAATCTAAAAAAAAAAAGCTTTCCAGAAAGAAATCTCCCCCCAAAGTTTCCTCATTGTGATGAAAGATAAAGTTGTTTTTTTATAAAAAGTGCCATTGAAATTATAAAAGCAGTGCTGGAATAATTATTTTTCTCTTGATGGAGACTATATTCATGAACAAATACAATTTGGATTTTTTAAAAAAGGTGTTTTCCTTGTTAAGCCTGGGCATTTTCCTCCCAAGTGCTATATTAAATTGATAATCTTATCGATTCATGAGTATAAAGGGACACAAAATCTAAATGACGTGATTGCTATGTATTATTATAAAAATAAAAATCCTACCTTTTTAAGTCTATAATATACGTAGAGTTAGATATTTTAAAACATACACGAGTCAACTTATGAAATTTGATGAAAACATCTTTAACAAAAATACACTTCAAAGCGAACCTTGATTATTCCGCGTGACTTATAAATATAGGTGAAACAATAATGTATTGAAGAAAAAAATAAATTGTACATATTTACCGAGAACTTGTCACGGAGTCAAAACATTGTTATCTATATTATGTCATAAAAAAATTTTTAGGTACGTAAAAAAACTATTTTTATAAACAAAAATTTAAGCTTTAAGTACAGGAGACGCAATCTTAATATTACTTAGAATGGGTTACACGGAGCAATTTATACGGACTGTTTGGACTATTACTCTATTCAGATGGACATCATTAATATTATTCAAAAATAAAGCTGACGTCATATGGGGCTGTTTTTAACGTGAGTGAGACCCTGTTCTTTCTTATTGTACTTTGAATATAACTTAACTTTTTTAGAAAAGAAAAAAAAAATTTTAATGATAATTACTCATCTTTGTAAAAAAAAAAAAATAATAAGGGTTCCTTTTTACTGACTTTTATATCTACAATAAATTTTGTAAATGACGTTTTTATTCAGCCCAAATTTTTTAGTATATCCTCATGCTGTTAACATCATAGCACTGAAAGAAGAATTATCGCCTTTCTTTGCTATAAATTGTTTTAGAAATGTATAATAAAATAAAATAATATGTATTTTTAAAAATAATTACCATATACATATTCCAGGGGCAAAGGCTATTTTAAATGTAGAATGCTCTCCCCTTTATAGCGGTAATTCATTTTCTCGCCTCAAAATCTTATAAAATGTAGCTGATATTAACAAAGATTTTAATTAATCACGCTATCGCCTTCTCCTTGCCCTCTCCAAAAATATCATCCCTATAGATCGCAATATCCTAACACAATGTTTGCTGAGCATGGGTAAACCAGGCTTTTGAGTTCTATAGACCTAGAATATTCCACATAAAGTTTATTCCCACTTGAGGGGCGTATAATTTTTTTTTTTTCAATAAAAGGAAAAAAAGAGCCAACGTCATTTTTATTCTACTCCATCAAAAAGGGAAATAAAGAAAAACAAGTGAAGCTGCATGCCTCGTTATTGCACGTGTAAAGAATTCCATGAAAAGGGTTGTTATCGAATCCCCACTAAACAGGGTCATACAATTTTATACATCAACGACGTCCACAGGGGATGGGCTGGAGGGGCTGTAGTCCCACCCCCAAATTAAGGAATTTTTGCTTTTTACTAGAATTTTTTTTGGTGAGGATGAAAAAATTTATGAATGAATTTATTTGGAATTTTTTGTTAATATCTGTGGATTCTTGCAAGTTTTTTGTTCGAAAAAATGTCTTTTTTTTTGTAAAAAGCTAAGGAATTTTGAAATTTTTTTCCAAAAAAAATTGAAATCTCATTTTTGAAAAAAATTTTAATGTGTTTTTTGTATAGATTTTTGAAATTATTTTCCCAAAATTTCCACATTTTGTAAATAGCTATCGATTTTTGAATTTTTTTTTCTCACAATTTAATATTTGAAATTTTTTGTGAATAGCTAGGGATTTTTGAAATTTAAAAAAAAAATTAGACTTTTTTTCCAACTAAACACACTAAACCAAGCTTATATATAATCCTGCGGACGCCCCTGTATATTGATCCCAACTTTCTCATATAGAGTGAACATCATATGGAAATCCCTTTGACTCACTAATGTTTTGTTTTGTTTTTCTTTCTCAGAACAGAACATACTTTTTTTGTATGATGAAGACAGTGACTTTTTTAATCTATACTTATACACTTCATTCTCTGTAAATAAGCATGGAACAAATTAAGTCTAAATTTGCCCATACATGACTAAGGAAAATGATTCAATTATTATTTGTAACTAGTATTTGCACTTTCTCGAAGTTAATATGTATGTCTATATACTTAAGAATTAAAAAGAGAGCGTGAATCGATATTGAATCATACTACATACATCTAACCTGTGATGAAAATGCCTGTCATTAATTGATGGAGTTACAAAAGAATCCCTTCGCTGTTAAAGGTTCTTGATTCCCTCTAAATGAGAGTAAAATAATACGTATTTGTATGTTACAAAATGCCAATTTACAGTGCATAAAAAGTTGCAGGAGGCGTGCGCGGAAGTCTAGAAGTGTTTTGGGGATTCCCATGGAAATGCTGGATTCTTATTACTCAAATGGGAAAAATCAATTTTGACGTCATTTATTTTTAATGTAGATAAATTTTTAATATTTCACCAATTTAAAAAAGAATTATATACGTCGTTGTGTTAAATCACATAATTTGATGGAAAATTTTATCACTTTAAAATAGTCCTCAAAATTTCAAATTTAGTTTAATGGATAACAAAAATGGTAAAACGGAAGTTATAACATATATTAATGTAGTATTTAAAATTTTTTTATGACTAATTTGTCCATGCGAAGTACACAAATTTTAACCCGACACTACCACCTTCAACGTTTAGTACTGCACAATATGAAAGTACTTTGTCCTCTATTTATATACATATCTTTTTTTTTTATTACAGGTATTTAAAAGTAACAACTTTTTCACAATACAGTATTCTGTAATTCTTGAAACTTTCATTCAATTCTCATGATAATTAAGCAAGTTGTGTTTGTTTTTTTGAAATATCGTATTAGAGCACAGATTTTGGTGTAGGAAAAAGGTTTGAAATTTAGATGATAAATTGGGCATAACCTCCTTAATATTGAAGCTCAAGACATGATTTTCGTATTTAAATGTCTTTTTTAAAAGTATCTATTAGGTAAACAAGTTTAAAAGGAAAATATTGAATTTGATTTTTTTTGTAACACACCTATATGTAACAAATATGTGTGATTCATAACGGTCCACACAGAAAAGTACGATATAAAAATATATGTTATAGAAAAAGTAATGACGACACACAGTGCCATCTGTAGGTTTTTTACGCATCAAGTACATCAAAGAAAGAGAGACGCAGTCTTCTCTAACTCTAATATTTGGAGTACCCTAAGTAATCGTATATATATATATATATATGATAAGACCTTATGTTTTCTCTCAAGGACAACTCTTTTTCATCAACCCTTTCCTTTCTTCTTCTTTTTATAGCTTAAAATAAAATAATCCCATGTCAACAAAATAAAAACATAGTTGTATGATTCATTACTAGGTGTTAGGGCAGTAACAGATGTGAATTAGGTACCAGCTAGTACGTAATAGTTATAGGTATGTATTAGTGATATCATCAGAAGCAGAATTTTCTCCCTCTTTTTTAAAATGCAGCTTATGAGTAGTGTTTTTGTCGGTTCTTACTTATTCGGTCCAGTCCTCTCTTAAGACCGGTCCTATTAGTCCTTATAACTGTTCATCATTAGGTCCAGGCCTTAAGACCGTATGTCCTTGGAATATTTCATAAAATATCGATGGATTATTAATCCAAATAAGATATATGAAATATATAAAAAGATTATTGCACATATCTTGCAAAAAAAATATTAATATAATACTATTGTATCATAATATATCATATTGTTACTTAGTTATATAATTTATTCTATACGGAATATTAAAAAAAAGGAAAACACCCCCATTGACGTCACAAAGGATAGATTTTACATTCTTGAAGGACCCACGAGTGTGACTGAACCAGACTGCATTCCTAAATTAGGACAGATACAACGCGACTTATGAGAGCATTCTGTGTCATCATGATAAGCGACACTGGTATAAGAAAATTAAACGATTCAAATAGATAACATATTACACTTTCTGCAAAAAGAAAGGATGTGTTGGGAAGGAGAGAGGACGAGGTTCAATAAAATAAGTCATGACCTCATAATACTATTGAAATATCCTCGACAGCTCTTGATTCTTTTTTTTTTTTTTTTTTTTTTTTTTTTTAAATATAATATGAAAGGCAATATTTGACAACATAAAAAAAAACTTAATGAGTAATATTATATTTGTAAAATAAGGACCTTGTATACTTTTTTAAATATTGTTTTTATGGGCCAGATGTAGTTCGGCTGATTAATAAGTCATATCATGAATACTAGAAACCTGTTAGTGAAGGTTCAAGGGCGCCCGCTACAAAGGGGTATAAGAACAGAAAAATTCATCAATGACATTACGTAAGTTATAAAAGCCATTTATTGACCATTAGGGATGTTTTTATGAAAAAAAAGGGTTTATTTGATTTAAATGGTCAATTTAACAGCAATATAAGATATAAATCAGACCAATTCATAAATGACAGTTTTCCAATATCAGGCCTATCAAATTACTCTTGTTTAGTTATAGGTATATATTCGACTATTTGAATCTAATAAGTGAGGTTTTTTTTTTCGTAAATGGCCTATTGAACATATGTTTTGTCATTGTAGTTATTTCTCAGTTCTTCTATCCCTTTTGTAGCGGGCGTGCTTGAGCCTTCACTTGCACGTTTCTAGTATTCTAGTGAAAATGGGTTTTGTAAGAGTCTTGGGGTGTGTGCAGGATTGGTTTTTCCTCCACAGCATAATTCAATAGAAAGTTTTTTTTAGAAAAGAAACCCTTAAAAAAAAAAAATTTTTTTTCTTAATAATCTTTTTTTAAGAGAAAAAATTTATAAAAAAATTTATCTTAGTAAGCTTTTTATTAGAAAATATAAATCCTTAAATTGGGGGGGCGTGAGGGGATAATTTTCTTTCCATAATTATATTTTTTTTTAAATCCCTCTATTTGGGAGAGGGGCTACAGCGCCCTGCCTAGTGGACGCCCCTGGAGTGCAGAGAGAAAGCAGGAGCGAGACATTTGGTATTACTGATTTAAGAACCTTGTTAATATCAGCTGTCTAGGTTATGATTTTGGAGGGAGAAAATGAATTATTGCTACAAAGAAGGAAACTATTTAAAATTAGTATTAGTACGGCGAAAATGATAAGATTATATTTAAACTCATATATATTTATTTATTATGCATCTTTAAATCAATTTACACCCAAGATAGGTGAGAATTTTTCTTTTATAGGGAGACGTTAACACACCCACTACATAATAAATAATGAGCAAAAAAGAAGAAAGAGCAACCGTTTTTCCTTTTCTAATAGCTTTACGTAGTTTTTAGTTAAATTTTTAATAAAAAAATTTCAAATAATAAATTTTTGACTCTTCTACAAAATTTCCCCGAGTGACCTTTTTTTAAAAAAATAAATCTTTAAAAAAATATTTACCCCTAATTTTGGATAAATTTTTTTCATCACGACCCCCACAATTTATTGTAAAAAGCAAAAAATTCATAATTTTAAGCTGGGTTACAGCCCATCCCGATCACTCCCTGAGCTATATGTAGTGATTGGATTGATTGTATGATCTCAAACTCCTACCCAAATGTATATAGACTTTAAAATTATATTGAGGACTCAAATAGAGATGAGCCAGTTTTAGCATGAAAAGGGCGAGGGCCAAAGCCACAATGTTGTGCCCTTTACTTCACAATGTGCAGAGTTCTTATATTTACAATTAAAACACGGGGTCTCGGACAGGTGTCCCCCAATTTCACACTTTAAACTTGAAATGCTTCAATCTGAGTTTCTATCTTTGCTTTCAAATTTCTCCCTATTTTACCATGAACCCAAAATAATGGGCAGGACCTTTTCATTTCTTTTTAAAATTAAAATTTAATTTCGAATCTTATCTGAAGAAAATAATTCGTGACTTTTTATGCTTATTTTTGTAAAGAAAATCTAATCTTATTTCAGGAGAGCTTTTATAGATTAATGCAAAAATATATTATTTGTGGGCCCTATTTTTTATATAGAGACATTCACAAACAAATTAGCCACTTAAGGGAGTGTGTAAAGCCTAGCCTAAAACTACATCTATTGAAGAGAGGGGATAAACTTAAAAGCATGTAGACCAGAATAATAGGCCAAGATGGCATGAATGACGTCATGGAGAACAGCGCCATAACAATTTGAAAAATAAAAAGTCTTACTTTTTCTAAAAAAAAAGGTCATTTAGCGGGAAATATTTGTTTTCTAACAGAAAAGTAATTAAATAAAAAATTTTCAAAAAGGCCACAAGAACTTAAAAAATAGGTCATTTTTTAAATATAGTCTCCGGACAAATTTTCAAGTAAGTTTAAATAATAGTATATGGTATTTTAAGACAAAGTTGAAATTTAAATTGAATTGTTAGCTGCTGTATCATTCAATATGATCCCCCGGCATTGATCACCAACTGTAAACGGGGCATAAATGCTGAGCAGGTCTTTATTACATCTTTCTTGTTAAAGAAGAGCTTAAGGGATCTCAATGAGCTATTTTGATGTTTGTTTACCTTCCTTCTAAGCTCTGACCACAACTAAAAATTAAAGTAAATTAAATTTAAAGTAAGGGCTGCTGGAATGCCGCTTATCAGCTTTGATAACGACGCGGAACTGACTGTCGAGATAATGCATCGGCAAAAGTTTTGGTAACATAACAAGGCGCTGAGTCTTGAATCCTCATGAACCTGGCAACTGGAGGGTATGTAGCTTCCATCCATAGCATCACAAAACTCTTAGGAAGGTCCAACTATACTGAGAAGTTATACTTGAAACCGTTATCAAAAATATGAGCCAGTATGACATTCCCTTTACTCGTGATCAAGCCAAATAACATTATCTTGGATAGGAACTTGGTCTTTATCACAAGAGGACCTCTGCCAGACAATGGTATTCTTTGTGTTGAAGACAGCGTCCAAAGTGAATCTTGACTCCTCAATGAATAGCTTTATGATGCCTGGATTTGATTTAATAGTTTGGCCGAGTTTCTAACCTTTTTGCAATCCAATGTCCATCATCTTCGTACAAAGGAAGTGACACCTTCTCTTGATGTAGGACTTCATGCCCAGGTCATCCTTGATAACCCTGACCACCGTCCTTCTACTGATATACCTCCACAGAGAATGAGATGCCAGGATTTGCATTGATGGACCTCTTGAGCCCATTCAGCAAGTGCCCATTCCGCTTTTTGGGTTTTGTGTGAACCATACAAGACCCTTATCCTCCTTCAGTATATTGCAGACGGCAAAAACTTTGCCCCTCACATATTTTGTAAAATATTTTTCTATGATTGCTTAAGCATAGTTGCTCTCCTCAAACAAATTCTGCAACGACTTTACGTTTGTCCTCTTACTCCTTGATGGTGAAACTGAGCAGACTAAGTACATATAAAAACAAAAGTTTTTTTCTATAAAAACAATGAGAAATATGTCCCGTACTTCTGCCCGCCCTTGAATGTATATAGTTTCGAGTCCGAGTGGAATCTAGACCTATTTCATAAAAAAATATTCGAGTCCGGACTTGAGCTCGAGTCATTTTTGTAACTACATCTCTTGTATTATCACCACTTAATTTATCTTAATTTAAAGATAAAAGGAAGAAAGGAAAAACACTTTGAGGTCAAAATAACAAACAAGATATGCATATTATTATGTAAGTAAAATAAATGTCATGAATAGGATGGGTCTAGGACATAAAAGAATAAATTCTGTCCATGTAGAATCTATAAATAATACGCAAAAAATATATTTAACATATACAGATGACGCATGGATAACGTCAAAGAAATATAAAATACATTAGATAATGATTTTTTAAAATGCTACTATAATTTTTTTTTTTCAAGTATTGTATAATATCATATGTAGCCTTTCAACAAAAAAAAACAATCTGGGATGATTTTTCTCTAGATAAAGTCCGGACACTATTAATATTCCCAATCAAATGATCCTACTATTAATAAATTATTATGAGAGAGACCGCAAATCCAACAAAAAGGTCGTAAAAACTTTTTTTCAAAAGTTATAGAAAAAACATATGAATTTTCATTACGAAAGGTACTATCGGGTGTAACAAAGTCTTATATATTAAATAGTAATGGGACAATTAATTAGGAATCGGAGAATTGGTTGTTTTTTTCTGGAATCGGGATCGCTATTGGGAAAATAATACTTAATTTGCGATTCTGATTCTTCTTTATTATTATTTATTACTTGTATTGAACTATTTACTACTTTTCAAAGTTATAACAAAAAATAAATAAATTTCTGCGTTTTACGAGAAAATTTAATATTTGAAATGAATTTAATTTTTCAATTTTTTTTTAAAACATTTAATTTTTTTTTATTTTTAAATTTTTTATTAGAAATTTTTTTTTTTTATTTTTTGAAATTTTTTCCAAAATATTTATATTTTTGGGAACAGCTGGGAATTTTTGATTTTTTTTTCCCAATACATTTAATTTATTGTGAACAACTGTGGATTTTGGAAATGTTTCTTCAAAAAATTTAATTTTTTGCGAATAGATGGGGATTTTGTAAACAATGCTCCAAAATAATAATGTTTTGAGAATAGCCATGGGGTTTCGAAAAAATTTGTGAATAATTGTGGATTTTTGAAAAAATTTGTGTTAAGTTGTTGATTTTTGAAAAAATTTGTAAATAGTTGTGGATTTTTGAAAAACATTTATATATTAAATTGTATATTTGAAATGTTTTTCAAAAATTTTAATGTTTGAATTATTATTTATATTATTTATTAGTATTGTAATCGGTATTGGGATTTTTTTTGGGATCGTTCAATCACTAATACGAAATAAAGGAATTGAACTATAGTCAATCTTCCTGTATATTTTGATGCATCGCAAAAATTAGAATTGATAGCCTAATTTGAAGTAAAATAAGTTAATTTATACTTATGATGTAAAATAATAGATTATAAATTTTCCTATTTTTTAGAGATTGTTTTTGTGTTGATGCATCGCTTTTGTGTTAAAAAGGAGTCAACATATTATACACTTTGTAGTCAAGACTATTGAGCCGGCTACAACTTTCAAACTCAACTCTGAGTTGTTACTTAAAATAAAAGAACAAATAGGAGTCATAAAATTATAGGATTGTTGTTTTTTTTTCATTTTATGGTGGAAGTCGATCCCCTTTTTATTAAAAGTAGCTTCCTAACAACTTTTTCGTCATTTTGTAGGTATACAAAAACCTTGGAGAAAACAAAGTATGATTCTTCTAGAGAGGAAATACTTCTAGGTAGATATTCCATGACTCAGGCTTTTTACATATAATTATAAAAAATACATAAACAGTTTTTTAGACGATTCATAAAAACTGTTCTTCCTTTGTTCAAACAGCAAGCTTAACACTCTCTTTCGCTGCAAAATATATATACAAACGGTATTAAAAAAGAAACAAATTAAGTCATATAAAAATTATATCGTTTTGTAAATACATACAAGTATATAATAAATAAAACGTATTCAGGGTTATTTTTAAGAATAATTTGGCAAAAGACACCAGTAAAATGATAAAAATATATATAAATTATATTAAAATATGATTAAAAGAAGGAACATCAACTCTACGTATTTATTTGTTTATATTTGGAAAGTTTAAGACTACGTTTAATCATTTGACTGCATATTATTATGTAAACATTCATACATCAAATTAAATCAAACCTTGACATTTAACTAAGCAAGGATAAAATATGTATTTATCTATATTTTTTAGAAAAAAAAGGAGTAATCGTTGATGGGGTAGGAGAAAAAAAGGTCAAATCCTTCATTTAAATCTGATGCAATTTTAATTGTCATCAGAGTTTAATAGAGTGGTGCAGATAGGATTTTGAAACTGTTGACAGTCATTCTGCAAATGTATACAGGCCTTTATATTCATACTGTGCAGTCTGACCGTCAAAGACAGGCAAATGTTCTGTCGGACAGGCTATATGCTGTCCAGACGAACATATGATCCCCCTTGATGCAAAGTTAATTCGTTTTGACATGTGGCACAGTCGTATTATCGTATACTCATTGGATTCTGCTTTATTTTAATAAATTTAAATGAACAGTCATCATTTCCTGCTTATAACACTTGTGCATGCATAATGCACAACTTATACATTTGCAGTCCAAACTATAGAACAGGTAAAATGTCTTCATAACCCGTCCTACGGCCCAGGTTAGGCAAAAAAAATGTAAGCCCTGATAAATATTTGTTATAAAGTGGAGCTCTGCAGAGTCCTTGTTCTCTGCAGTGCATCGTCTAGAGCTCCGTGAGTTTATCAAGGTCATCAATAAATGTATTTTCTAAAAAAAAATTACCAAAAGTCCCATTTCCACCCTCCACTCTCACAAGGCTCTTTCTACCCACTTTTTTGATAGCTCTCAGGACAGTCTGATGTGAAACCCCGAGATCTCTTGTATGGGCCCTCATTGGATGGCCTGTTTTCTTTAACTCCTTGGGGCCTAGTTTGGCCTTTTTGAAAGAGCCCATCTTCCAACGTATCGGACGTTCTGACGGTGTAGACTGTGGTCCTGGAGATGCCCTACTGCTTGGAGTACGTGAATGGAAATTTGTTGATCACGTTCAAGTATCATTTCTCGATTTGTACGTAAGCTAGAGAGCTAAGGTTTGTTGTGTTTTGTAACTAATTGTTTATGATTTAATATAAAGAAATAATAATTAATTTCAATCACTCAGCCTTTATTAATTATTGAATTAGTAAGTGTTCAGATTTTAATGTAACCCATGGTATTTTTCAGTAAAGATACTTACTCATCCCTCAAGATTTTCAGACCTCGTATCTATTACTGTTCTCAAGATTATTTTGAAACCATGGATTCATTATGATTGTGTTTTATTCATGTATGGGGTTTTATTCATGTTTTTAATCTATGGATAATCAAATATCAAATAATGTTTTCTTTTGTTTTAATATAAAAATTATAAGATTAAAAAGGGATTAAACATGTCATAATGATGTGATGATCCTCAAGGATAAAGTGATTAATAAAGTGTGAGAAAGGAAAATGAACTTTCAAAAAAATGTCTATTCCACCCACGTCCGGTTTTTTAAGGATGAAGTTATTTCAAGATTTTTGATGTTGTACTTTAATTTTTAAAATACTTTTGACTTTGTTACGATTATATGTCCTTCTTTATTTCCTTTTCCCTCTCCTTCCTTGTCACAGCTGATTGTGGCTACTCCAATGTAACGTCATCACAACTAAACTGTACTCCTCCGAAACATGTTTCAAATTGTCGAGGTTACCATGTCGATTTTTGATTTCTTTTTTTTAATATGCCCAAAATGCTACCGATTAGCATCACTGTATATGAATATAACTCTAAAGCTAATTAAGCAATTTATATAAATTCTGCAAAGAGAAGGAAAAATCCCCCCGTCATTAATGAAAACGATTATGTAACGTCATCGGTACTATCATAATAAACGATATCTTGCTGGTGGAAAATTATTTTACAAAGCCAAGGAATCAATTTGAACGAACATTGGTGTTTTGCCACTTGGTTTATCGCTTTGCTTGGACACTGCTCTCACGACTCGACTTGAATTCGAGCTCAAAGACTCGCACTCTTAACAGATGAACCATAAAAAGTCTAGTTGTATAATAGACTGTCCTGTTTTGGTTTAATATTTCTTTCCCTCACCTCACAAGGATCTTTCCTGCTAAGGATAATAAAAACTGACATTGGAAAAGTTTGATACCTCTCGTGTCATTTTTGGTGTGGGGGCAACCATTTTAATTGTAGAAATATATAAAGCACGATTTTTGACTGTTAGCATTAGGGATGGTACAAAAGGCTCAAAATAACTAATTTCGACCTTAAAGTTCAATTTTTTTCAAATTAAAATGGATTTTACGATGACAAAAAAGGCGGGAGGGGGGGGGGAGACTTAGGCCCATAAATTGTAAACACCAGTATATAATCTTATATTTATTTATAAGTATGTTTGAGGTGTTGTCGCACATAGAATCCCTTCGAACAGATCAGTCTAAAATTTAGAAAGTTGACGCATAAAATAACAAACCATGTTCTAATGACCTTTTTTGGGCCTCCGAGGTTATTATTATGCTGTTTTTGACCAAAATTAAACGTTCTTTTCCTTCTTTTTCTACCATCCTTCTACACCGATCTTTTCTCTTTTCTTCTACCTTCATTATTTGTTTCTTTTCCCCTCTATTCTGCCCTGCAACGTGGGTACCCTCAGCTAATTATTTATAGAATTATATTTAATAAATATATGTTAAAAAAATATTGGAGTGGGGGGCTTCAAATTCTTTTGGAAGGGCTGGCGACACCACTGCTGAGAGTCATGTAACTTTGCCGAAGGCAGTTTTTTGGTAAAATGGGACTGTCTAACACAAGGATTCTCAACCTTTGTTAGTGATGTACCACTTGTAAAATATTATTTCAAAATCTCAAGCACCCCTTGGAGTGCCTCCAAGTACCCCAAGGAGTATGTGTCCCCCCATTTGGGAGCCACTGGTCCAATGTATACCGAGTAAACACATTTTTGATCAACACAAACATTAAAAATGAGTTTATAAGAAGAATTAGTTCTGATACACAATTGTACACATACATAAGTTCAAATGACCCGTGTTTAGTTGACCTACGGCTTCTTGGTTTTGTTATTCAATATCTACATTCTCTTTATGTAGTCTAAATAGTCATTATACATTATTTGGAATCTTGATCTATGAAAAGGACCTTTTTTGTACATCTATACATTTACCTGCTTATTCATTCAATCCGCGTTAACTGAACTATAAGAGAGTTAACGCAACATTAATGTATTTTGAAACTCACTCCCTTAAGTATTTCTTAATAATAATTTTATTAGCGGTTGTCTCCAAAAGGGAGTCTGACTCATGTTTGTTTAAATGTCTTAATGAATATATGAATTTTTATATTCTGTAGATAAATATACAAATATATATACATATGAGAGTTTCTCATTTACCGGGTCTTTGAGTGAGATCCCGGGAAACACATTTGTATGACGGGTTCAGAAAATAATAAAGACTGTGAAGTATTTATTTTTACATTTTAAAAAGAAATAATATATTTTTAAGTGTATCCTACGAATATATTCTCAATTTGTAATGTTCTTCGCTAATCAGTAATCACTAATAGAGCTCGGAGTTCCAGCTTTTTGGAATTCCTTAGCCACAATGTTCGAGCTACAACGAAAAATAATAAAATAGTCTGTAAGGAATAAGCTAATTTTTGATTGATTAGGGGTCATAAATTTATGATGTCCAGAAAAAGTTCGCCCCTCCCCTTGTTAATGTATGATATTACCCTTACTTAAATTAAACTTAAAACGCCCTCGGATGATTCAAATAATTTTCTGGTACTCCTCAAGAGACCTTTTCACTCGGTTCCACTCCTCCTGAGCTATTCTGTCGCCTTCTGGCTTCTTTTTCATACTGTACTTCCTTATTCATTTTGATACTTTTTCGAAATGGAATCTGGTTGGGAGGAGGGAGAGTAGAATTGCTTATAACGTAAAAAATAACTTATAAATCATTAATTCATTGATTGTCCTAGATTTCAGGCATCAGAGGCACTTAGTAAAGTGTGTTCTATTGATATAAGTAGTATGAATTTGTAATTAAAATATATTGGTTATCTTAAGGACCATTGATATACTTCATATTGAAAAGGTTGGTTGATTATGCGAAACAGTGATCCCTTGTCAATGTAGTGGACTCTGAAATATCCCCCCCGTCAATTGGATATCATTAATATATGACCCCTTATATATGGTATATAGTTTAAATAATACTAATATTATGAAATAGTTAGATTTCTGAGAAATCCCGGGAAAACGGAGACCCGAGAGATAAACGCTAATATAGATACATATTAATGTTGCAATGAGCAACTAACTATCTCTATTTGTTCTTTTATATTATTAAAGAAGCAACGAGGGATTTCTAACAAAAATGACCTAGATACCAAATAAATGCATTTTCTAAAAATAAAGCCGACTTCTCTCTCTCTCTCTCTCAAGCCTCACACCCAAGTGGGTGTCAAAAGTAGGAATGAAAGAAGCAAACTAACTCTCTCTTTCATGAATTGATAAAAAATAATACGACATTTTCACTTTTTAATGTGGATTTATATAATATGTAATTCCTCCCAGTTCAAAGGGCTACAAAAGCTGGAGCATCCCATGAATAATAAGCTACATAGTATAATAGATATACACTATTTTATTAAAAAAATGAAAAAAATAATAGGCAAGGACCCACCTTAAAACAAGCACAAATAACAACAATAACAAAATTAGAGAGGACAATGAACTTCCCATCTCCTAGTTCTTCTCTAAAGTATTTGAACTTTAGTATAAAATCTCCTTTAAATTGATCCATCAAATTGGGTGAATTACAGAAGAGAGGCCAAGAATCCCTTGCTTGCTTTGATACAAGGAATGTCTATTTCAACAAAAAAAAAATCGTCTAGAACTATGCATGCATGATCATATGTGGGGACTTGCCACATGACTCGATCTCACAATCAAAGACTCGAGACTTTCCTCGGACTTGAAACTAGACTATACTCAACTCTGCCTAGTATACATACACAGCCAGAACTTTCCTTGGTTGTAAAACGGGATGGTTATTTTGGAGTCTACATACATAGATCCATCTGTTTGTGCTATACAATATGTTTGTAAGAGACAGGTGTGGAGAGTTTTATTAGGATCCAAGCATTTTCTCCATTTCCCTCCTTCTATATAAAAAACAAGTTTTACATGGTCTTTGTTCTCTTTTGCTTGTAGATTATTCAGCTGGTTAACGATTCATTTTTGGCCCATAATAACCGCCCATGTTGTGTACAAGTTGCAATGAGTACTTCGTCTCATATTTAATTATTAAAACACGGGTATTCAACTGATTGGTAATATTTGCCTTATTTACGTGAGATCCAACTCACGGCATCTTAACTGTCTAATGTGGCACATAATACCCCTAAACATCACTGTTTAAGTTACATCAGACTAGTTAAAGATTACACCATTAATGTAATATCTGTTTGTCGACCCGCAAGATGGACATTTAATAGTTCTATGTGCTCTATTCACAAGTAGGTTATCACTTAAAATATGTTATCTCACTTTTTTTTTTTTTTTTGATTTGCAACGTGTACCCTGTACAATGAACTTTATAAAAGTATATTATTTTGTAGTTTTTGTTTATAGCTTTTCATTCAATTCCTTGGGTATGACAAGTTTTTCCTCCCACTTTGAGCAGAAATTTGTACGTATTGTATCTAAGCTTAGATTACAAATAGACAAAGTAAATATTTTTTAAATAATTCATTCTTTAAAAAAGGGCATAATTATTTGGATAATGGACTGTAGTCAAGGAGTAGGAAGATTATTTGAGGCAAAGAAAGTCTATATAAAAGATGCTTTAGCAACAAATATCGTCAGTTATATTCGAAGAAGATGATAATTAAGTTATACTACATAAATATTATTATGATAATAAATACTTTAGAAGCTAAAGTTTAGAACAAAATATTCAAATATGAGAACTATTGGCCTTCATCGTCGAATAATAGGTAAGATACGACACCCACGTGGGGACAAAAATCCTCCTCATGCTATATGAATTATGAAAAAAACACCCTTCCCGCCAAATTAAATGTTTTGTTCCTTGGACCCATGTTATTGTTGTTTTTTATTTTATTTTCTACCATCAACAAACCAGCCCCATAATATATTATATTGTGAGAAGAGTACATCCCATGTACTTCAAGGTTCAATGTACGCAGTCGCCGTCGTCGAGGAGTGAACCAATATTTTCCTCTTGGTTAATCCTCCCGCCTTTCACATTGTGTGTGACGTTACACGCCTACAGTGTCGCCATCTGATACATAATCCACGTGTTCCTCTTATTATAATTATCAGATAAACTTACTCAGCTAATATAGATTTTAATGTTTAAATACTCATCCATTATAATTGAGACATGATGCAAAAAGTAAGGTATTAGTACAAATTGCATTTTGTTATACAGATGATTCGTACATTTGTATCTGTCAGATATTATACGCATTGCATATTAGATACACATACTTTATACATACAAATAATTAAGTTAAGGCATACAGTCACATTACAGTAGAACATACAATGTGTATTATGTAAATATTGGATAGGTAAGGAAATTATAAGTAACACACTCCACGTGTTTGAGGAGGTAAGGAATTTTGAAAGTAAAGAAGTAAAACATAAAAAAATAACAAAAAAAAAAGCGCGGACGAAAAGAAATGTGCATGATTTAAATAACAACAATTCTACTCAAACTTCTCTCGTTTTTGTAGGATCTGCACACACTCTCTTTAATAGAAGTGATTGCTGTTAAGTGTCGTCTTTGGCGTAACGGGCTTGATTGAGAAGGCGTGTTTTTGAAGCATGCCCTAATGTGAAGGAAGCCGGCGTGCGACCCTTAATTTACTCATATTTGATTGCTGTAATTCATTGTAGATTTGCACGTGGTGTTAGAAAGGTCGATGTTTAAATCATTGTGACTTATTCGTGAAAAATTACAATTTAAAAAATATATTAAAGTTAAACTAAAAAAGAAGATTTAAAAAAAAACACAAACTTGCAATCTTTAGTTTGCCTCTCTTTTTGTGTGCTGAATTATACAAAGAATAAAGTGATGATAGAGAGAGATAGTGAGTGACTCTGGATCTGTTATTGTTATTATTTAAACTAAAATACTAGTACATAGTAATAATGATGGGTTGTGAATATTATTTAAAAGCTGGAATGTCTTGGTGCATGGGTTTACTTATGGCTGAGTCTTTGTTTTTCTTTCTGCTCTTACTGTTGTATGTCGTGTCTAAATTGTTGAATATTTCCTTTAAAGTGGGTGCTTGCTCCCTGACTATGAGTTGGATTTTTATTATTCGCGGAGTAGGTGGTACCTTTATTAGTCCAATGTGCTATGCCTTTCTTATTCCCGTCGCATTGATATTACTTTTTGAAAAGAAACCTTCAGGTATTGCAACTTATCCGTTCTCTTTATTTCAATACATACAAACCTTCTAATAATAATGTTGTATCTAATTATAATATTTGATTTCCATTGCAGTTTCAACTCCTCCTGCAGCTCAGGAAGAAGCCAATCATGAAACGGGAAGGAACTTCAAGGACCTCTCACCTAAAAAGGTGGCCAAGTCCAATCCAAGTAAACTCACGCGTACAAAGATCACCCAAATCGTTTCAGAACCTTCTAAACCTACGTTGAGTCGTAGACAACGGAAAAACTTTCGTAAGAAACGTTTGAAAGCTCAACTAAGTACCATGGAAGTCACAAATAAAGGTCAAGATGAAGAAGAAGAAGAAGAGAAAGAAGCAGTGAGCAGTGCCACGAGTTCCCAGTATAGTAGTGGCAGTAGTGACAGTGGAGTTTGCAGTGGAAATAACGAGGCTAAAGCTGAGGAGGAATACGAAGAGGAAAAGAAAGAAGATGGAGATGGATTGAGTTTGAGTCGACCCGTTCCCTATGAAGGATTTAATCAGTGTAAACAGTTCATCAAATTGGGACTCTCAGAAAGTGATATTTACTTCAATTTGCTCAATTATCTCCTCACACCGGATCAGCTCATGCGCCTAAGCTATCCTGTGGATCAAGAGTCTCACATGAAGAAATTGAAAAAGATATCTTCAGATCTAAACATTGCAGCTAAAGAATTTGTACCTAAATCATCAACATCCGTCGATCTCAAAACTTGTGTGAGATGTTTGTCTTCATTCAGTTTAAAAGACTATGATACAGATTTGAATCGTAAGAAAAAGCGAAACACATGTCGGTATCATCATGGGAAAGTTCGCGTTTCCAAACAATATGGGTATGCCTATACTTGCTGTGGGGAATCATCACACAAAATTGGCTGTGAGGTCGGTTCTTATCATGTATGGAGTGACTCTTCGAGTGTCATTTCAGGCCGGGGATATGTTAAGACCCGTAGATCTAATTCCATCCCTTTTAGTGTATATTCTTTAGACTGTGAAATGGCTTTCACAACCAGTGGTATGGAGCTCGTCAAAATCACTGTGATCTCTGTCGATGGATCTCCTGTCTATGAGTCATTTGTTCAACCCGACTCACGCATAGTGGATCACAACACCCGCTTCTCAGGTGTTACTGCCAAAGATCTAGATATCAATTCAACAAAAACTCTTAAACAAGTGCAGAGGGACTTATTACGCATCATTTCCTCTGATACTGTTTTGATTGGACATGCGCTTGACAATGATTTTCGAGTTTTAAGACTAATTCACGATAAAGTTGTGGATACTGCCGTTCTTTTTCCACATTTTTATGGAATCCCTTATCGGCGCTCTCTGAAATCTCTTGCCGAAATCTACCTCAAAAGATCCATTCAGACTAGTGAAAGGGGCCATGATCCCTATGAAGATGCCCTGGCATCAGTAGAATTAATTCTTTGGAAGATGCGTAAAGATTTGGATGATGGATTGAGTCTCTTTGTGTGATATGTACAAATTTTACTATTATATTAACGATTTATCTATCTATATATATATTTATATACAACTACTATTAAATCATTTCAAAACATATTTAATGGGAAAAAGTGTTTGACATCAATCTATTTTATTATTGTACTTATATGTTGGATCGTTTGTTCGTTCCGTGTGATAGGGTATTGGAACTTGATATCAGGCATTCTTCTCAATTCACCCTTATTAAGCATTTTTACCGGAACACACCAAGTTGTACAATTGATTCGAAAAAACAAAAAAATGAAAATCTTTTTCTTGTAAATGAAGTATGTTAAATGCAAATCTCTTATTTCGTTTGTCATAAAAAAATTCAATAACCCTTTTTATACGAATTGCTTGCTCCAGATTGTAGTTATTATTTAAAGTAAACAGCAGTACCTGTAATTCGATAGGAAAAATTTAAATAGATTTTGAAAATTTATGCTATATACATACATATTATATAATTAATTATAATTATCATTTTAAAACTCCTTGCATATACATTTTTATAAAGAAACTATAGAATAAATTGATCTCAACATTGTCAAGCTTTTGTGAACAGAAATTATGTTGAAATATAATGAACATAAAAACCAAGAAAGTTGCGAATTACTTCTTAGATTAGATCATGTATTATTATGGGCAAGTTTCCTTCCTTCTTAATGCTACAAAAAGTTGGGGCTTGGTGTTGGAAGAATTTCTTATTTATATACGTAACTCGTTGTGAAATTTGTTTGGCTTCTTGATTTTTTCTATTATTATATAATAACTCATGAAGGTTCAATATTATCATGTTCAAATTTATTTGTTGTACAAACCAAAAGCCCATAAAATAATTCCTTTTTAACGTCACATTAACAAAAAGATCAATGGACTAACAGTTTTTAATCATATTACTGTCAAATAACATCGTATTAAAATCATCTGTTTAGTATTCAAAACGGTTTTTTACCGTTAAAATAATATATTTATTCATAGAAATGCATCAGTTAAACCTACGTAGGTACAACATAGGTTCTTCTACATACATTATTTGTTTAATACGAAGAAATTTTTTTATAAATAATGTTTTATCTTGTACAATACCTACATGTTCTTATCTGGCTTACTATATGCCGGGTGGAAGCTTGAAACTTGCACACTTTTATTATATTGATTTTAGAGTTTTTGTTTGTGGAAATTAGAACTGTCTGTAATTGAATAGGTGAATAGGTATCCATGTGTCTCTAATAGGTAGCCATGTGTCTCTAGCACATACTTTTAATTTTTTTTTTTAATAGGACGAGAAATGTCATCGTGGGGAGATAAGGCTTAGGCTTCGCGTGGGTCATACTCCAACAGAGGTGGGCAGGCTGATGGGAATGGTTCGTAAGACTATTTACTATTTTAAGAAGAGGATACACCACAAGAAGACTGTAGAGAGAAAGATGACTGAGGAAAAATCCCATCAGTAATACAGATGTTCTTATGGACGCTCCTGATCTGGTTCCTGGAGGGTTACAGTCTCACGGCAGCCATGTACATCGACGTTTTTAACACCAATCTGTTCCCTGGGTGCAAACAAATTCCTCCGACTGCAACGTCGTCTTTCAGCAAGATCGGGCCCCTACTCACACTTTGAAAGTTAATGAGACCTTATTAGCTACAACATCGCTTTCTGGGACAAGAAAATTTGGCCAACATACAGTTTGGATGTCAATCCCTCGAATTTTGTTTCTGGGCATATATCGAGAAGAGGGCCTATAGCATCTGTCGCCTGAATGCCTCCTTCGACTTGAACTTCATTCACAATACTTGCAACTCTTTTCTCGAGAGGCTTGTCACTGTCTGTGAGGTCAATGGCGGCCGAATAGAATAAATCAATTTGACATTGGCTATGTATTAAAAAAAGATTAATAAAGATTTTTGTTAAATATATAATAAAAGAATCACAAGCTATTTTCTTTTTTCTTTCCAAGTGTGTAAGTTTCAATTTTCCAACCGGTATAGCAGATATATCTCATTAAGTGAACTCTATCAATTCTCAATCTAGTTATTGTATGTACAAAGTATATCATTCCGGCTTAATACGCATTTTATATCATATGTGTTCATTAAACTAACTATAGTTTGTTTTGTATAGCCAGAAGAAGCTTACAACCTGAACATATAGAGAATACACAAAAGTAAAAATTATTTGGTTCTCCAATGAGAGGAATGTAACATAAATGGTTTAGCCAGATAATTGTTCCTAAATAGGATAAGTTATTGTATAATGGAATTACAGAACTTAACTTACTTTTATTGCTAATACTTAACTCGTCATAATGTCCAGGTTTAACTTTGAAAGACGGACTAATTAAGGGTGCCACATATAATGAATGGAAATTATAGACATGTATATCATAGTTATTTTAAGTATGAAAAAAAAAAAAAAACTACAACAGAAAATGAACATGATAACCATGAAAATTTAAAGAATGAAGGACAGCAGTTTAGCGGTCATGACGTTTCATTAGATTAAGTTCAAGCAGCCATGGGATAAAGTAAGTAATTACAAATCCAACAGGGAATTACTCCAATATCGACCCACAATTCCAACAAAGACTTTACCTTATGACTATCCGACAAATATTCAGTATTACTTTCCATCTTTCATGAGTATAAGCACATTATACATAGATGTTATCTCTTTAATAATGATAAGAGCTTCGGAAAACGGAAAACACTGCTCAGGTTGTAAGCTACAAAAACTCTAACACTAAATATGCTTAGGATTTACAACCCTAGGTGTTTATATATTGTGTACAAGTTGTAATATGTATAAGCAAATTGGTCAATTTGCTACACAAACACAAACACTGTTGTACTATGAGATATTGAATTCCTCATTCAACTGTCCCTTTCCACTAGGATTGGATAGGAGAGGCGAATGTCCGCTAGGGGGGGGGAGTCTGTGTGAATATGATAAAGGAATATCCAAGTAACTCTACAAAATATTACAAAAATTGGATTTTTTCTGAACAGCTGTAAAATTTTGATTTTTTTTCCAAAAAATAGCTGCAAATTTTTCACGAAATTTATTATAAAATTTGAAATTTAAATTTTGAAATTTTTTTCCAACTTTTTTTTGTGAACAGCTGTAGATTTTTGATTTTTTTTTACAAAGAATTTAATATTTTAAATTTTTCTTCCTACAAATTTAATATTTTATTTATTTTTCCTAAAAATTTGATATTTTAATTTTTTTTCCTGTAAATTTAATTTTTCTAATATTCTTTGAATATTTTTTGAATTTAAAATAAATAAATAATTAAAGCCCAGACCACCCAAAATATCATCCTGCTGACACCCCTGCTACCATTCCTAAGTCAAAAATTAAATTAAATTTCTCACCATTCTATAGAATGGAAATTAAAAATGAAATACTTTTCCACTTTCTTGATTATTATTCTTAATTTATAATATTTGTGTTCAGTATTTGAATTTCAAATATGGACTGTTTGATATCCAAGAATAACCTCTAGTGCATCCACTATCCAATTAAAACCTGACAGGATCTCAAATTTTAAACACAATTTTAAGAGGAAGTCGACTTTCTTTCGGAAAATTCAAATTACCTTGTGGAATAATTTGTTTAATAATATTTTCAGTCATAACTTATAATTATCGATTAAAATTCTATTGAGTTTTGCTGCGATAAAATCGCTGTGCATCCGCGTGCACCAAACTTTAAACAGTCTTTATAGAGCGTTTTTACTGACGTCATAAATTGTATCATAAGACACCATTTAGGGGCTCAAATTTCATACTTTCACTACATAAAATGGACAAATTTCCAATAAACCTAAATAAAAATACATCAAATGGTATTATGAATAAAAAAATACATAAAACTTTCATTAAATACTACTTGATATTATTGATAAACTCAGGATATTTGAATTTAATCAAAGTAATATGTACTGAAAAATCCATGTTTTGAACTGAATGCAAAATTAAACGGCGGTCCATAGAACATACGTTTGAAGGCTTTTATCGAACATGAAAATTTCCAGTGCTCTATTTTAACTTTAACATATGAACTTGACCAGTTCAATGATTCTGAATCATGGACCGAGGCTCATAATTTGGGCACGAATGTGCGCAAAAAAAAATAAAAAATACAAAAATAATGTTCTCTATTGTTGCAGGGGGGCGCATTATAGTTTTCCGCTGATTAGTGTTTATAATTTCGCGAGAAGTTATTTTCATCCAAGAAAGCTGAATAACTGTAGTAATTGAGAGATATGCTTTTCTGTCCCATGGAAGAAAGGTTTGGCTCTTTTGAGGTGGGATGCAGCTAAGATAATTAGGTATTTTCCGATATTTACATAGTATTTATTGTTTTTGGTTATATTTTAAATATAGTGTGTGACAGCAAAAAGCGACCTTGTAGCTTAGGATATGAAAAATGGAATTCATCAACAATAACATAGTTCTGCACGACTGAGCTACATATTATTCAAAAGAACAATAACTACAAAGATATTGCTCGAAATGGCTGCCCTCTGCTGCCACCATGATATGTACACACCTTGACGACGTGGACCTCGTACATGGCCGCCCACTGCCTCTTGGTATGAAGTCTTTAGCGCGTCAACGATGGGATGGGGGACGGTACAGGCCCTACTTTCAACATATCTCCAGATAATTGGACTTTACCCGGGCCAATACCATCTCGTCGAGGACGTCCGGGTACTCCTTGGCCTTTGGGGAACAAATATCGGGGTATCCTCCTCCTGTCTAATGCTACGATTCCTTGCATAATCGCGGAGGGTGGGAATTTACTCTGATTTACCGGCAGAAACTCATCGACTGTGTAGGCGAGGTAGTGGTTGTTCTTGGAGTTTCTCGACTACTCAACGGTCCAGTTATTCTTGTATTTTTTCGGAGCTGGGTACAAATCAAATTGGCTATACTTTGCCTTTTGGTTTTCATCTTGACAATGAATGAACCGATTTTAGTCAGTTGTAGCTCATTTGAACGCTAACATTTACCAAATTTATTGTGTTAAAAATATTTCGAAACCTAGTTCTCAAATGACGCCTCCCTGACACATTCAAAGTGGAAGTTGCGATTTCCTGTCGTACAGTGTATATTAGGGTGTAAAAATGGTTTTATTCCCCTAAAACGTACGTTTTAGGGGGATAAAACCACTTTTTTGGAAATTGATATATCCTGATCGATATTTCTCTATCCCGAGGTCGTCTCTAACTCTATCGTACTGGAAATGTGTTTGGCATTGAATTAAAAAAGATTAGTTATTTTTTTATGGTTTATTTCTAATGATATTGATAAATAGTTTCATATAAAATATTGTTTATTTGAGTAAAAATAGAATTGAGAACGAAAAAGGTTTTAAGCCCAAGCAAATCTGAAAACGAATGTTTTTCTGACTTTATATAGTAATACCTGCATTTGTTTTGATAAACAGAATTTCAGTTCTTTTTAACAACAATTACTAGAGCGAGTTCTGGTTTTAAGGGCACTTGCCCTAGGCCTTGCAATTTACATAAAATATAGGAGCCACGTATTTTATCTTTATTTAAGGTCCCATTCAATGTAATACCAGGGCTGACTACTTCTCTTTTCATGAGAATCAATAAACATAAATTTATGATTCGCACATTTCCCCAATATGAAGAATAATAAGAAGTTATCAGTTTAAGTAACACTAATGTTTTGAATTTTCTTTAATTCTAATAATATATAAATATATACGATTTATTTATACTACATATAAGAATATTATATACAACAAAAAATATAATAACAATAAACATAATTTAGCGAAAAGGAAAATATTTCTTAGATTTAAGCGAAGATATACGCTCCCTTGACGCAAGTTTTGAAAATATATGACCATCCTTTGTCTAGTCTTTACAATATTTGGATGATGCTTCTTTCACATTTTTAAATGCTATTTCGACAGCTTCAGAATGTAAAATTTCATAAATCGATAGCACTTTAAAAGAGATTCATTTTTTTGTAAAAACATTTCTTGAATTAAATTTCATATATAATTGAAATATTAAACTTTTTGGAACAAAATTTCAAAAATCTTTAGTTATTCACAATTTTTTTTTTTTGCGAAAAAACAATTCTAGAATTAAATTTCAAATATAAAATTTTTGGATTTTCTTTTTCAAATATTAAACTTTTTGTAGCAAAATTTCAAAATTTCTACTTACAAATAAATTAAATTTTTTTGGAAAATATTCAAAAATTAAATGTTTTGCCCTTAAATGGGGGGGGCTATAGCCTGTCTTAGACAATATTAGTTGAATTTACCTGTACCTCAATTGAAAATAAATAAATGATTTCCTTTTAAGATACTATGAACAGCAACTGTTTTGAAATATTCTTACGCAAAGTTTTGCTTGAATATTATGTTATCTCAATTGTTAAAGATGACTACTACTTTATCAACAAAATATATGACGAATGTTTGATCTATTAGTTATCACTAGTCTTGGATTCGAGAGTTACTTGAACTCGAAAAAAACAACAACAAAAAAGTCGACTTTACTTAAGTAGACAATTTTCTGAAAAATGCTGAAACTCACCGAAATATTATTTGAAAAACTGGAACTTTAATACTTTGAGTTTTGATCAATCTCATCTACAGTTGCATCTACATTTTTATTGACTATTAATTATAAATTTGCTTGTCATAGTTTTGATATGATATTTTTTTAGCCCAATCAGTGCCTAGTTTTTCTGCTTTGTTAATTAAAAAAAAATGCTATTGCCTTCACCAACAAAGTTGAACAGACGTTATCTTTTTACTTCTGTTATGTGTTTGTTGGTTACCAGGATTATGGTAAAAGTTACAGATCAGCTTTCATCTTTCACTTTGTACAAAATTTATGGTTCTAGGGTTTTTGCCAAACGGACAACTTTGCCAAAAATGATATCAAAATATTTACTGATGATTTATGCTGCAAGACAATGTAATTATCTACTAGACTACTCCAATGCCAAACTTATTTCCAGAACGATAGAGTTAGAGACGACCTCAGGATAGAGAAATGTCGATCAGGACTTGATCAGGTACATAGAAACTCCAATGTATTCTATCTAAGAATCGATTCATTCACATTGTCTTTTGAATCTCAATGATTGATTGACTCCTTCTATTCCTTTAACATTTTTTCTCATTGTAATTTATTTATTGAACGGTTTTCATGATTCCTGTTACAACTGTTCTAATAATAATTTGAGTCCACTGTCATAGCATCCTCAAAATGAAATGAATCAATTATTCATAAATCAAAAATTAATCATTGTAATTCATGGCAAATAATTAACATTCTATCTTTAAAAATTGGAGTAACATTATTGATAAAAATAATTACCAAGTATTGCAACATGAATCATCATCAAATATATGCATTATTTTTCACCTAGTACACGCACAGAAGATTATATATTGTTATAGTAAGGGGCTATTAAATTTTGAGAGGTCAACGTAGTACAAAGTATTTATAATGTAGAATTGATCATAACTATGGAAAATATTGAGGTACAAAGATCAAATTGGTGTCCTTATGTCGATTTAATAAAGGTGCTTCATACAGCAAAAAAATCAATTTAGGAACACTGAACTTAGGCGGAGGTTTGTGGTCAACCGAGTTTTCTAGTTTTTATCTTTTACTTGATCAAGAGTCTGAAAAAATACGGTTCTTTCGGCCAAATATGGCTGCCAATATGTTCAATCTGGGCCTGAATTACCTATATTATTTGATTAATAATTGAAACCCTTATTGCGGTAGTCATACTGATATTAATAGTTGCACTTATCTAGATTTTATCGATTAAATGAAAATAATTTTTTTCTTTTACTAATACTCAAACTCGACTTCACTCAATTATCAAAAAATAAAACTTTATAGTTATAAAACTCGAATCCAAAACTAGTTATAACTAAAGTGCTTGTTCTGCCACAAATTTTGTCGATTTTTAGGTGAACAATTTGTAACTAAGCCTAAGTAAACGTACTAACCGTTACTGAGATTTTTCTTGAGGGAATGGTTTTTTGGCTAAAACTATGACAATTTGGAAGGAATTCACCATATTTTTGAAAGTTTTTTTTGGAAACGATAACCTTTGAAAAAATACTGACAACAATAATTAATTTGAAATTTTAAAAATAAATAAATAAATACTTTCTATATCAATTCCCACAATTTTGAATATTTTGAATAAAAAATATTTTGTAAATTTTCAATGTTGATTTTGTCAAATGCTAACACCCATTGTTTCTAATATTTATTTGGCAAATTGTGTGATCTTTGAAGTAAAAAAATGGTTTACCAAAAATTATTAGTGAAATGTTCATTTGTCTTTCTTTACATAAAAAAGGTCAATTGGCTATTTGTGAAAATTTGATCTTCTAAAGAAAAGTTAATAAATTTTTTTTGTCAAAATTGATGAAAGAGTCATCAAAAAGCGGAAGAAATTTGACAACAAGATTTTAGTCTAGAAGAATAAAACACTCTCCTTGAGCCATGACAATTTATAGCAGACTCTAAAAAGAGCCATATAGTATCAACGATCAAGCATCAGTTTGTGTTAAAAGTTAATATATATTAATTCTAATAAGTACATAGTACGTATATACTCATAACATAGAATAAGATCTTGTATCAAATATCATTGCAAATACATGGAATTTTATATAAGAAAAGTTGAAATAAAGGCAAAGTTAAAGATCTTCCTATATATGTACATATTCGTTATAGATTAGATAATATCATATAAGTTATGATATGCTAATATCTATTACTTGATTTGCTTATTCATTAAAAAAATTAGGGGTACAATGATTCAATTCAAAGTTACAAAGAGCAAAATGAATGTAATTTAATTTGATTACATTATTGATTAGATATTCCCAAATATAACTAGGATTTCGTCAAACCTAAATGTTTGGTTCGGATTTCAATCTTTATATTTATAAGTTATGCTGAAGTTGCGATGTCTGTACGAGTTATAACTTGTATAAGCAGATTGTACACGTTGGAATTTCTTCGTCTTGCAATAAAATATTTTATTGCAAGATTGTTGAAGAGTTAGAATTGTGAATCATTGTTGGACTCGGAGCAAATTGAGGATCGACATTGGAGTAATTTTTGTGAATGTGTCTGTTTATTTCCTTCTCACCCTCCTCTCTTGTCCCCGCTGATTCTATCTGATCTAATGAAATGTCATGAGAGTTTAACTGCTCTCCTTCAAACCATTTTTCAAACTGTTAGGGCTATAATGTTGATTTTTAGTTTTTTTTTTTTTTTTTACCATGCCCAAAATACAAACGATTTTGATTACTATTTATATTGTATTTATGAGTTATGTATCTCTGGCTATTTAAACATTATAATGCCGTCCATAATACTTATATTTTAGACTTTTGTATTGATATAGTAAAAACCCTACCATGAATATATCAATCATCTATTTAATATTTAATTATTGTATTATCTTCATCCCATGTACTGTAAATCCTTTATTTAAAATTATGCATCTTTTTTTTTTTTTTGGATTGTAACTTGTACAATTTGCTATTACAACATACAACTTGTAGAAAATCGAAACTTGTACACAAAATATATAACACGTAAAACATAATATTTGGGTCATTTTTACTAGTGATTTCTTGATTTACATACCTATTGAAATCTGAACATTTACAAACTCAATAATTAAAAAGTTTGAATTAATTCATATTTCGCTATATTAAAGCATAAAATTGCTCTGTCAAAGGGCCCGGAGGATTTAAAGCATACAGTTCTGGCAAATCCCTCAAGTCCATAAGGGCTCGTGCAAGAGATTTCGGGGTTTTACAACAGACTGTCCAGAGAACTTTGAAAAAAGTGGGTGGAAAGATCCTTGTAAGGGTGGAGAGGCCACTTTTGACACCAGCAATGAAAGAAACCCATATTCTCCGTTGCAAGACTCAATTGAATAATTCTTTTGAGTTCTTTTGAACTTTTTTTTGACACTTTTGGCTCCCCTAAAGCACTGATTCTATAATTTTATCGTCTTGAATTGATCCAAAATCAAATAAATTGTAAAAATCAAGTAATTTCCTATGGATTTACAATACCTATTAATTTAATTCAAATGCCAATATTTTTGTTTGACATCAATAAGTGTTTAATATAGTTGTTCATACTTTTAATATTTTAAGGCCATTTGATGACTTTTTTTCTAGATTCAATGAAAATTTGTTCATTTTAAATAAATAAATATATTAATGACATAGATTCTTGTTCATCGAGTAATGATTTGGGTTGATGCCGTCAAAAAACAAACAAACACAGAAATAGTTGACCAAAACATTCGAATTGTGATAGTTGAGTATGTTTAAAAAATGAAGGGTGCTTCAAAAATGTATATATGAATATATTTTTAAGTTTATTATAGTAATAATAATTTAGTACCATAAATATATGAATTTAGAGATGTCATTAATGTATTTTTTGAGCACATTATTTTATCAAGTTTATTAGGCAATCTATAAAACTTCCAACACAGAGGTCATTTTACGTTCATTTACATTGTCAGGTAAAATGATTGTGGATAATTTGATTATTAAATAATTCATAGGAAGTAATTTGATCATGATGGATTTGATTATGATACAATTTCATTGCAAACAATTTGATAACCTGGAATGAGGATGTCTAACCTGTGGATCGCAAGCGGCATTGCCGGCCGCCTAGTGCTTAGGTACGGCCTATTACTAATTCTCACTTAAAGTAATATTTTTAGAAAAATTGTCACAATATCGTCAAAACTCATAGAACGCTCATAATACATACACCCATTGGAAGATATTTAACGTCTTTAGATTTTTTCAGGGCTCTAACAGGGTTTTCAAATTGTTTTTTTAAATAGCAGTTTGGCCTTTTTTATATTTGGCCTAAAATTATAATAAATTTGTATTTGTTAGTCTTATTTTATGTTTTTCATGAAATTTAAGTTAATAGGTTCTGCGACCCCTTTAAATATTTCAAGTGCCATAGGGGCCCCTTACATGAAAATTTTACATATCCCTGATCTAGTGTATTTTCATTGAAATTTATATTGTATTCAGATAATCAAACTATTGTATGATAAGAAATTGTAACCAGAGAATTCATTTTATTTTGCAAAATATATTTCGGGTAACAGGTTGTGCAGGTGGAAATCTAGTCCCTTTGGGGATCAGAACCTATGGCCACCATAATCCTGAGTATCAAGAACCCTTTCTAATATCCTATGATGCACCGGCCCAGGGGCTGTGCAATTGAACCACTGGTCCAAAAAGTATATCATTACCCACCGGCAGATGCTAGACAGTGGTTTGTTCAGTAGGCCAAGAATCGACACTTTAACTCTGCGAAATCCATACCAAGCAATGTATGCCCATCCAATAAAGGTTGACCTGAGGGCTTACATTTATCCAAAAAGTGTGATATAACCACAGAGTAGCAGCTATTAGAGCTGTGTGGAAATATAGACCATGAAATGCCGGAAGTGGAGTGCATAGAGAAAACATCGAAATGTGTATTCTTTCAAGAATCTCTATCAGTAGAACAAAATTGTTCCATCTGCACTCTTGAATGAAATGCTTTAGAACCTTACAGCGTAACCACGGAGGGAAATTAAGATGATTGAATATTGCTAAAAGGGTTAAAATTTATAATCTGCTTAGGACCACCAATAGCAATAGAGAAGAACTAACCACAAGCATGAAGAATAAGAAACCAGGATGATGTAATTCTCCTCAGAGAGTTCAAGGAGGCTAATGTCAAAGTCCCAGTTCCAAGTACCGACCGTGTAAAAACAGATCCCCACTATGACTTCGATATTGTGATCCATGTAGCAGAGAACAGATATTATAGATATGGTACAAAAATGTTCTCTTAAAACAGCTCAATATAAGAAACCAGATTGAGCCTTATAAAGAGTCCTTCCTCAGTGTTGATGAAGTTCCCAGAGAGAAGGAAGTTACATTGCGACTGACCACATCAATTCTGTAGGATGGAAATGGACAAAGCTTTAAACGGTGCAATTGCACAAACTCCAAGCAAATAAGTTCAATTGCAAAAAAAGGACACCTCCGTTGTAGGGAATGTCATAATAGCTCAACATGCTCCAAAAGTAGTTTATTTGGTGAATGTGTTTATGTTTAGGGTATATTATGTAAAAATATTTGGGTAAAAAATTACGATCCACCTTTTGGACCAAAAGTTAACTTGCACAGCCTATGTGCCAGGGTATATTATAGGATATTAAAAGGTACTTGATGCTCATAGAAGAGATGGCAGTGGGTAATGATCCACCTTTTGGACCAGTGGTTCACTTGCAAAATCCGTAGACTAGGGTGTATCTTTGGTTATTAGAAGGGGTCCTTGATACTCAGGATAACAGCGGTGATATGTTTTGATCCCCCTTGTTGACAAACGGTTCACATGACTAACCCGTGGGCAGGGGTGTATTATAATATATTAGATGGTGTCCATCACACTCAGGATAGTTGTGGTAATAGGTTTGAATCCCCTGTAACAATTGTCCACCTCTGCAACCGTTGGTCGAGGTATATTTTGCAAAATGGAATTGAGGAGTCTCTCGTGACAATTGATTTGATTTGGTGAATACAATTTCAATGAAATGAGTATCAAATTACTTGCAATGAACTGTTTTGTAATCAAATTACCCACAATCATTTTACCTACCAATGCAAAGGAACGTAACATGACCACTCTATTAGAAATTTTATAGATTGCTCGGTCATTTTGCAAAATGTCCGATTTTTCACATTCCTCGTAACATATAAATATATCACAGCGTTATCTCGCTAACGCAAAAATACCCTATGTATTTTGTTGTCAGCTGTCGATTCACTCATATCACTGTTATGGCATGGCTATCGTATTATTTATTCAAATACATACAAATAGAAATGGTAGCTGCGCTTAAATAAAATATTAATAAGCAATATTATAATACAACATCGAATGATTTTAAAATTATATAATTCATTTTAAAAATTGTGGAGAAATAATATGACAATATTACCAGATGATATCAGTCCTTTTTTATGTTTCTTTTTGGATGAAAGGTTGCATGATACAATAAAGGTAACGACGAGGGATTGAGAAGAAATTGTATTCTTTTTCCTACTGGAAACAGAGTATAATTTTAATATAACGTATTACTTTGTTTATTTATCCCAAACCTAGTGGAATAGTTGGTATAAGAAATCGACCACTGACAAAAAAATACAAGGGTATTTTTGTGTTAGCAAGGTATAAACTGTGCTTTAAGTAAACTTTGCCAATTTGACGTCATAAATTGCTTCATAATTGAAGGAGACACCATTTTAAGGGCTCAAATTTGATACTTTTAGTATATAAAATAGAAAAATTTCCTATAAATCTACATGCAATTTTATCAAATGACTTTAAGAATGATAAAAAACTTCACATTTGCATTGAATACTACTTGATGTCAATGATAAATAATGATATTTGAATGAAATCAATGTACAATTTAATGAAAGTCCTTATAAAATGGCTGGATTTGTATTTTTTTGTTCCATTAAGGGTGATAAATGTAGGATGATGAGATAAATCGCTTAATTTTTATCCATAAAATGAAAATAAGATAGTATAACGATGTAGCAGCATATCTTTAATAAATTTTATGTTGTGTTTGATTATATTTCACACCATATATTTATTAAAGGGAAATATTTTCATAGATCGTAAGATTTAAGTCATTCTATTTGTTGCCCTTGTTATTTATTCGTTTGTATCCGTTCCAAGGTCAATAGAAATACAAGATTATACCATAACGCGTGTACAATTGATGTTTGACTTCCACCACACTTTTCAATAGTGACGTCATAGAGTATGATTGGTTGCATTTTTGGCAAAATCTGTCTGTCCTTCTCAACATTCGGTGCGATACATCAAATTGAAAAATTTAGGGATGGTGACGTCATTGGTTTCGTGTTATGTCAAAATCTGTCTGTCCTGTGCAGTAGTTAGTACAATACATTGAAAATTCTAGGAACTTGTTTTTTTATTAACCTTGGTCCATTTTAGTTGTAAATATATAAACTATGAGCTCTCAAGATGGCCTTGCTTTCAATAACTTATGATACAATCTGTTACGTCAGTGAAAAGGCAATGTAAGTTTTGTTGAGTAATCATTCAAAAAACATATTTTTGTGAAATGTAAATATTTATTTTCTGTATTTTTTGACTAAAGATTTCAGATAAGGAATACAGGGGAGTGAACATGATTAAATATACATACATAATTTCTTTTTGAGGGGGGGGAGGGGTTAAGAATTTTGGGAACAAAATTCCAAAAATTAAATTTAAAATTTATATAAATACTAATATTAATTTATTTAGAAGAAAAAAGTCAAAAATCCACAGATGTTGAGAAATTTTTTTTACAAAAATTTTACAAAATATGTACAAAAAAAAAAATGAAATTTTTTGAAAAATAGATTGAAGAATTTTATAGATATTTAGATATATTATTTATTTTTTTGATAGGGGAGGGGGTGTGGTACCCAGTCCACCCCTTGCGGACGCCCCTTGTACAGTAAACTTCCCCTAAATTATTTAGTTTACTTGCATTATTCATTTTTGATGCATTTTCCTCCACCGAGAACGTTAACCAACGGTTTATTAGATGGTAGATATTGTGTGTGTATGAATGAATTATATATAAATAAAATAATCCACTTTAGCTTTCTTTCGAGTTAATAAGAAAAAAATAGTAAAAATAGTAATAAAGGAACACATTCTCGTATGCAGGGGAGGATTAAGGTAGTCATGGGCCCCTAGGCTATTTTTTCTCTGGGCCCACTTATGCATCATGTTCTCCAAGAAAAAAGTAATTTAACAATAATTTACTATAACAACCTTTATTTGTAACAAAAATACTACAGGAAGCCATTTAAAGTACATCAGCAAGCTGAACAAACATTAAGGTTACTCAACCAAGACACATCTACTGCAGCACAGACCACCTTACACAAATCAAGCAGTGGTACAGAGTGATACAATTTCAAGAAAAAACATAATACAGCACCAGAAAACCTGTTTGTGTGTGTGTGTTGCAGCAATGTAACAGAACTGCAGCCTAGTAAATACACACAACTTATTTTCCCAGGGATCTCTTTCTTGTTTTCCTGGATGAGAAGTCTTTGATGAGGCTGGTAAAATCCTGTTTTCTAAGAATATCATTCTCAATGTTCATCAAAGACAGGTGATTGAGTCTGTTTTTGCCCATTGTGGATCTCAGCTTATTATTCACAAGTCCAAGTATTGAAAATGAACGCTCCCCAGTGGTATTGGTAATAGGTAAAGTCAAAAAGAGTCTCAGTGCTATATCAACATTCGGAAACACTGACTCTAGTCTCTTTCCTCTTATATGATTCAGCAGTGACATAGCTGAGGTATCATTCTGCCCCTTATTGAATTCTCTCAACTGTCCAATTTCATCCACAAAATCTTCTTCTAGATCACCTGAGTATTTTCTCTGGAGATCAGCTGCTCCTGAACAGATGTCTGATGTGGAGATAGATGGAATGTTGTTTAGAAATCCAAATGTGTGCTGCACATGTGTGTAGGAGTGATACCTCCGATCCATTTCATCAAGGAGACGATCTATGGCAGCAATGAACACTATTGCTCTGAATCTGTCACGGCTCGACTGCTCACAGTCCGGTTCAGTTGCCTCATCTGCTGGGTTTTTCTTCTTTTGTATCTCTGTGTGTCCGCTGTATATTGCTTGGACACTGTCGGGACATGTTTTTTGCTTCACTCTCAAAGCTGTCAAAATTATCACGGAGGTTGGCCACATAATCCCTCAATTTAGCTCATCAAATTGACAGCATCACATAAATCCAGTTCCACAGATTGCAGTGTAGTACTGGTCTTATGGAAACGTTGCAGTATTATATTCCACATGTTGCACAGGAATGCATTTTCTATCTTTTCCATTTTACTGTACTTTGCTTCATTTCGAGTTATAAGATTTTGGCTGAGTCATCACTTAACATCAGCAGGGGCTCTTGGATCCACGTATAGTTCTGGTGCAGTGATTTTGTCGCTTGTACGTGTGCTACCATATCGTCTAAGACAAACTTTTTGAAGTCTTTATTCTGTGGTTATCATTGGGCTTTTAACCCACTGTAATATCCTGCCAACGGGATATGGATTTGGAGGAAAAATTAAAAAGTATCTTTACGAAAATAAAAAATTCCTTTGTCACAAGGCAGCCGTTAACACTCATAACCCCGACTAAATGAAGTATGTGTGCTGCGCAGGACACCCATTCAGTAAAAGGGTTAATCTGTTTAATGCATGACTGAAGGCCCCTGTAAGTACCGGACATATTGGCGGCATGATGGTACCATTGGCCTCTGCAGTTATTTATATCAATACCCATGTCCTGCAAGACACCAAGAACAGACCGGCAGAGTGACTTTGAATAGGCAGAAAGTTTAAAAGAAGCTCCTCAATCCTGCCATCGGGTGACACATATCTCATGATGAATGTCAGCTGACCTATGTGGGTCACATCTGGCGTGGAGTCGACACGTATTGGAAAGTACTTTGCCACTTTTATTTGCCTGATGATCTCTGCAAGGACCTGCTCCCCCATCTGCTCAATACACTCCAAACATGTTGTTGAAGACAAGTAGGAAAGTGTTCCCATAACAGTATTGCCATATTTGTCAATATGGGCTTTCAGAAATGGGTCAAACTCAGCAATGATTTCAAGAACTCCCATGAAACTCCCGTAATCAGTTTGTCCAAAAATTTCACTGTGTCCTCTGAATGGTAGTCTTTCCTCCGCAAAAAACTTAACCCCCGCAATCCCCTCTTTAAAACTTCCGTCCAGTATTAACATTCACTGTCAAATTGTTTCTTTACTTCAGTATCAATACATCCAGCATCAGCACAGCGTGTAACATAGGCTACCATAGCTTATTGTTGCTCTTTGATCCTTCATGTTCAGCGAGGCGCACGGTTGCGTTCTTCCGGTCACTATAGCCAGTCGTGAAAGCTGACTGAAAATTACAACCACTGAGTAATTTGCATGCAAAACAAAATACAGATCCATTTGAGGGGGAATACAGCAACCATTCTCTTTCCACACTTTCACTATTTGCCAGTTTTCTTGTAAACAAAGTTTTAGAAAAGTAACTTTTTTGGTGTTTGTGTTCTCTTTCAGATGCAGCCACATCTGCATCTTTATTCTGACATATTTCAGGCCCTTTTTAATCCAGTATTTACTCATATCTTCATCAATTGTCTCCCAGTACGCAGGATCCGAGCTCCGGGTAACTTTAGTAGGATTGCTGCCGTCTTGTGCACTCTCTGCAGCAACAGGTGAAACACTCACGGAGGGATTAGGGGAGGCTAGCACATCATGGAAACCACAAGCACAACCCTTTGTGTCTGCCGATTCTGTTCTCGACCTCTCAGTCCCACACTCGAACACTGTCGGACACTCCTCATTTGCAAGCATCGACAAGGATGAGGTGCAGTGGTCAAGGTCAGCGTCATCCGCCTCCACATCTTGACCATGACAACCACCACACTTGAAATACCCTGTTAGCTTTGTCATCTTCATTAATAATTGCTTGTCCCTTTTTTCTTTCTCCCGCTGCACTTTACGTTTCTGAGAGGCACTGAGTTTCTTGATGGACATTTTGCCGTTGTAAAGCTTATAGGTGTTAGCATTAAAGTATCTCTCAATAAGCAAAGATGAAAAATATAACATGGACTGTAATTGATTACTTACGAAATGATGCTCAAACACGTGGTTGTTGTTGATTAGAATGTATATTTCGAATGAATAAATAAGGGGAGAACAAAGAAATTATTAAAGTACAACTCGTACATAAAAAATCCTCCTGCATGAGGTAGGGGAAATCAAAGGGAAAAACCTGTTTTGGGTCCTTTCTTCAACAGTATCTCGAGAGCATAGAAAGTCAGCATTTTTAAAGGTCTAAATCGGTAAATTATCCCTATAGATGGATTTGAAAACCTAACTACGCCACTAAAGAAATTCAACACACCATGAACTGATGCAATGAACAAATCAATTACATCATAATGTTGAAAGGTGAAGGACACATTAAAGCCCGACATAGATAGACTTCCTAAATACTATTGATTCTTACTCACATTGCTAACGTGGATGGATAAAAATATTAGTAGGCCATCTAATTAGTAGACGCATCATTTTATCTCATCAATACAAGCTAATTTACTTTCAATAGACAACGATATTCCTTATATGTACAACAAGTGTGTAGGATAATCCAATTACTTTTTGGCACAAGGTTCATATAAATAATTGAGAAACATCAAGTCCTTGTTTTGAGTAGTATAACTTTGTGTCTTAAATTGCTTTGTTTATTTCTTTTTTTATCTATCTATATATATATAAGTACCCGTTGGGGAATTTTTTTAATTATATTACACTTGAAACTTCAAAAACATAATATATTTCGATTATCCCAACTTTTTTTTTACAATTATACAAAAATAAAAACTGACTCGAATTGGAATTGCAGTAAAGACATTTTTCCCATCTCTGTCAGAGATTATTACCGACAGGGTTTACTAGATTGCAAAACACATCCTAATTGTGACAAAGAAAAAAACATCTGATCTCAGTACTTGCCGGAAGAGCTTTTAAGATAAGTGATACTGATAATTTTTGTGAACAACATACATTGGTCAAAATATGGAGCCTATGACATATTCCAATAGGTTAGTATCAGGACTTTCCAGAGGCCAAAGATACTTCGCCCACAAGTCTACAGTTTAAGGCGAAGAAGGCTTGGATATGTGTGCCATCCTATTGGAGCACCAATTTCCCATCAGGGAAATTTGTTATCTTAATGGATAAATATTGGCAACCAACACATTCATGAAGTCAGTCAAATTGAGTCGATAACCAGTGAACATCAAAACAGTGAGTTTTCAGATCAACAGCCTTTCTATAACTTCATTGATTTTTTTTGATACAGTTGATAATATTTGAAACAGTAGAATTGGATCCATAAGCGGAATTAGAAATTTGTTCTCTGAGAAGGGGGCAAATTGTATACATTTTCATATGTACTAACAAATAAAATATGGTGACTGGAAGTTGTCCTCATATATATACGACGCGATATTTTTGACACATTTCAAAAATTTACAGAACAATGCTTAAAACCTTTAATAATTTATTAAATCAAAAAATTTAAAAAGAATTTGAAAGGTGTGGCTTCTGGATTTGAATTATACTCAAAGTAGGCACTCTTAGGGAGCGATGACCTTCTACAGCCTAGACTTGAGCCTGTTGCAGGTGCACTCAACCTTACCCTGGGCAACTTGTTGAAAATCACGATGATGCCCTGTTTAACTCAGCCATTGTGTTGCACAAAGGTCGTTTGCTGTTCCGTTCAACTGCGCCCTACAGGTAGAAGTCACGTCACAAGGATTACAGTCAGGGCTGTTGGAAGACCAGATATTGGGACTGGTCTAGTCCTCCAAGTTCTTTGACCGGCAAATCTTGGACATGTCGCCTAAAAAAAAAGGCCCTGATGGTTTTCACTGTGTTCCTCACCATGCAGAGAACCTTCATGATGTCACAGTCCTTAAAACCGGTGCGAATCATCATAACCGCTGTTATTCTTTTCCAATGGTTGGACGGGTTAAATTCGTATGATTCCATTGTTGTCAGGACCACGTGTTGTCAACTACTGACCCAATATTTTGGAAAATGCTACAGTAATTCACTGCTACCTTAATGTCATTATGTGCAATAATATTCAAAAATTATGCGTCGACCTTCTATATTATAGCATAAGAGTATCTTTACGTTCATTTTTTAGGCATAAAATGGGTCTTTCTTCGCTTGAAGTCCTTTGTAGTTCCTTTTTTACATGGAATTACTTAAAATGAGGGCATTCTAATTGAATTTGGATCTATAGGATTAATATTAAATGAATGTTGTTTTTTATTATAATAAATATCTTTTTTATCAGTTTGAGCTCCGTTATGTTGATCCTTTTTTTATCTAACGATATCTGTAAGGATGTTCCTGTGGTGCAACACAAGTTCCCTTCTTCCGTCGTGGCCCTCAACATCATCTTTGATGTATTCCTTCCGGCAGAGTCTCTAGGTGAATGGGGAGATTTACTAGGAATTCCTCAGGGATGTCATGAATCCCTCTATGAACTAAGTGGCTCTTAAGACCAAGACGACCAGGCCTGGCTGCTCGAGAATGCCCATTACAACTGGTCACTTGAATTATGGTCATCTACTCATCAGAGTGTAATCCCTTTGATTATATATCGACGAGACCTTAAAGTCAATTCGATGACTTGATTGTATGGTGTACTGATAAATTTGCATTCTAATAAAGAAGCACATATCATAAATGTATTTTAACTCGTTGCATTATTAGTGAATAGATGTATGTTAGTTGTGTAAAACTTTGGTTTGTGTAATTTGAAGTATTTCCAAGTAATTCAGTAAAACGTGTTTCAACTTTGTCAGCTTCACTCTACTCTATATAAACTAATGATGTTGAGTTTATCTTTCAGAATTAGTAGATAATAGGACTCTATTTCATATATTAGGATTATTTTTACTTAATAACGCAATAAATTAATCTTATTGGATATATTTTCTTTTAAATGGTACTATTTACATTCAGAATATATCTTCTTGTGTTCATGAACGCAACGTGTTCCTAGTCCGCTGTAATTAAAGCATGGATTCGTAAACTTTTGATGTATATATCAGCTATACCATTGGCTATTCTAAGTATTGATGATTTTTTTCGACCTTTAATTAAATAAGAATTACTATCCCATAAGGATGGAGCTTCACGAGGAAAATAATCATCAATTTTAAAACCGGAGAACAGTGTCATGCTTTTGACCGATATGAATTAACTTATTTTTTAATTTGAAATCAAATTTCATATAATGATAGACGATTTGTTAATGAAACAATAAATAAAGTTATCCCTAAATTTAAAAACTTTCACGTACCAAACAAAGAACCATCAAATGCTCCATTTGATGCAACATATATTTTGCCTTGTCCCAAGATATTTTCATTAGTCAAATTTATGACCATTTTTTCTTTAGCTTATTGATCGACATCATCATTGAAGAATGAAAGGGCAGCTTCATTAGACAAATACCATAAATGATCACTAAGTTTCTTTCAGGCAGCTTTTGATATTGTTTTGTCTATTTTTTGCAGGCTTTTTTTAAATGTGCTTTGAATGTTAAAATACAAGGCTTAAAAAGTATTGTAACAATAAATAAACATAAATCCAATAACGTATTATATTGTCTTTATTTATCTTCATCTAGGAAATTAATAAAGATATTTTCAGAGAGTATATTACTTTTGCCATCCAACGAGCTAATTTTTTTTTATCATTGTCTCGACCTAAAAATAGGATAAAGTAATATAGTTCTATGAGCTCCATCTAATCATTTATCACAGTTTCTTTTTATAGCTCACTGCGATGATATTCTTATAAATCTGCAATTTCCGAAAATGATAAGTTACTTTTTTACTAATGACTTAAAGGAGTCTATTATGAATGATTCTATATTTTTCGAATAATGTTTTAATTTTTGAAAGGGAGGAATATTTGGATTTACTGTACATATTTTATTTTCATTTCAAAAACTATTTTAAAATCAGTTCATGAAGATGATGACAACAAGTAAATAAAAGCATTTCTCTTTCAAATTTTTCCTCTAGTTGGATAATGGTACGATTAATACGACCAGTCTTTTAAGTTATTTTATCACAGCTGATAACTTGCACATTTTCTTTGAGTTCCCAGTCAAGGAATGCTTTCCATATGTAAAGAAAATTGGTAAAATTTCTTCTTTCATCTTCCAGTTATTCAAAGCAGGCAGTAATTTTCCATCCCAAAGTACGTAAAGCTACAACATCTTGCTCTTTATTTTTAAAATCTATTTTTATGGTGTTCGCCCCATCTTTTCTTTGGATAGAATAATTATTAATAAATATTCAACATCATTTTTCGGGTTATCATTTCATGTGAAATTAGTATGAACTTGTTTAGATACAAATCAGAAAAAAAGTAAAACAGAATGTATATTATCTTGGAGCTCCTAGTATATATTTGCCTTTGAAGTTAAAATCAAACAAGGCCACGACATTTCTCTATATTGAAATTTAAAATGTAATATGTAAAAACCTCACTTCCAAATATACTAAGACTTGTTAGAATACTATTATGATGAATAAAAAAGGAATTATTTATCAATTCTGAAAGATAAACTCAACATCATTACTTTATATAGAAAAGGGTGGAACTGAGAAAGTTGAAACACAATTTAATCAATTACTTGTGTAAAACTTTGAATTTGAATTTGAAGTATCTCCAACAGGCATACATCTACTTACTAATAGCGAAACGAGTTAAAATATATTTTTGTGTAACCTTTATTTGAATGCAAATTTCTCGGTCCACCCAACAATCAAGTCAAGCTATCGTCGGCACCTCTCATTGTTGTCTTAAACAGATTTTTTTTTTTTTCATATTTGAGTAGCTGAGATCGAATAGAGAATAAATGGGGGGGGAGGGGGGTATGCATTTCAAATTTTTTAGAAAAAAATTTATGTTATATGTCTTGTGGCCTCCTAATGTTCATATAGTAAATCTAAAGGGTAAGAGAGGCTGGCACTCACCCCTTCCACAAACTGCACCTATGTATTGACCCTCCTAATTGCGTAGAAATCTCTATGGGTGTTTTGTATAATATCTAAAAAGTTTGTGGATTGGAATTAGCTTATCAATTTCGAAAACCATTTTCTCCATAAAGTTATTTTCTAAGACTTTGGTTATTTATATAATATTTAAATCATCATAAAAAATAAATATAATCCTGTTAATCCTTGTACCTAAAATATATTTTAGTAAATATGAATGTTTGGTTCCAAAACTTTAACGTCCCTTACGTTCCTTCCTAAATCCTTAGAACGTACCCTTATAGGACGCAAGAGCCACATATATTTAATTATGAATCTAAGTGACGTCATAGTTTTCAGTCAGAATTACCTATAGAACGTCTTGGACGTTGAAGCCGAGATCAATAAACTGGTTTGAAACCCTAGCGGATGAGTTTATTGTGTTAGAAATTGACTGGTAAAGTAATATCTCTTACCAAGTTGTTGGTAACCATTATGACTTAATTAATGAAACGTCGAGAAATAAGAATCATCGACAAGAAGTCTCTTGACTGCGGCCTCGTGTTGGATGTATCCCCGAGTTTTTTCTTGGAAAGTACAAATATTTATTTTACAAAGAAAAAGGCCCGCAAATTTATCTTTGACCAGCAACCACCACTCACGCAAAAACTGGATTTGTCCTTTAATCATGTGTCGATTCAACTTTACCCAACTGGACATTTTTCAAGAACTCATAGTAGACCGTTTTCGTTTGTGGTTCAGTATGGTTAATATCAGTCATTTTGGGGGCCCAAACAACCATGTTTTATAAAAATAAAGAACTATTTTTCATTAATATTAAAGAAAATAGTCAATTATTGAATGTCAAAATTGGACCAACAAATAAAAGGAATTTAATCTTACCGTCCATCAAAAATATATCCCTCTATTACAAAATTTTATATTATAATATCTGACCCTAAAATTTATTAAAAATATGTTATTACATTTTTATACTCTCTTATTTCCATATTGTCTATAAATTAAACTATTAAAATGGAAATCATAAGATATTTTCTTTTATTACTCTACAATTAATCGTCTTAGTTTATCCAAAAAGTAAAAAAATAAACTTATAAATCTATCTGTTTAAAATGATTTTTAGTATACATATATGTTATCCATTACTTCAATCTAATTCAAATATCAGTATTTATCATTGACATCAAGTAGTATTCAATGCAAGTGTCAAGTTTTTTTAAAAACCATAAATCCATTTGATCGAGTTTCATTAATATTTAGTGGATATATGTCCATTTTATCAAGTAAAAATTTCAACTTTGAGTCCCCCAGATGGTATCTCTTTCAACTATGATGCAATTTATATCGTTAGTGAAAAGATTCTATAGGATACGGAACAGATTTTAAGCTCCACATTAAGGACTGATGCAATCCTATCAGTAAGTGTTTAAGAAAATGAACGCACCTGGTAGGTTAAGCTAATTAACTGTTGTAGATCCTTTCATTGTATAATTTTTTATTTTAAATAACAAACTTTTTATAATAATCATAAATATAAATAAATAATAAGTTATTAATAATGATCTGGCAATAGTTAACAAGAGCAGTAATGATATGAATTATAGATGCCTGTTTTGTTGTTATAAAACAAAAAAAAACATTGATATGTGTGTGACAGTAACAAGAACAACTTCACAAAATATATAAATAACTTAATTATACGAAATAAATAAAATACTTCAGATGTACAGAGAGAGATATAATACATTATAGCATAAAAAAATGTAATACTTATAACAATGTAATTAATTAATAGTGTGTTAAGCTTCTATTTATGGGGAGAAGGAGTAAGTTATATCAACATGGATGAATGCATATTCATACAGTCCACAAGTATATTATGTAGTGGATAACTGGGTGTGACATTCAATCATCGTCATGTATCACAGCACGGCTTGTAAGCTTTAATTAAAAAATAAATACTAGTGTAGGTATGTGGTGGTAGTGTTCATTGAAAAGATCAACAGCCAACCAAGCGTCTCAAAGATGAATCAATATAATATTATGCATGCAAATTGTAGGTATGATTTGTTGTAGTTTGTAGAGTGATCCCTGTTTCCCTAGGAGCGCATTAGCAAAGGCCCATTTTGAATTTGACGATTTCCACCTCTGGAGCTGTCGTAATGAGTACGATTAAAGGCAGTTACTCTCCCAAATTCTGGAAAAAAAAAATGAAGTTATAAACGTATTAAGACATTGTGTACGTGCTGGTTTTAAAAAGGAGAGGGGGCATTTGGGCCACTTTTAAATCTCTATAGGTGGAGTTTGCAGGAGGCCCGGTTATCAGGCCCTTAACCTTGAAAAGGTACTATATTTTATATACTTAGTATAATGTGTCCAAATTAATCGTGAACGAATTTTTCCAACCTCAACTTTCTCAAAATCCTCATTAAATGCAACTAGTCAGATAATGAGACTTTATATATTTATTTAATGTTATATAAACAATTAAATATCAAAGTGACCATCCTTTACCTTCACCATGGCCTCGATCCTAGGTCAGAAGGCTTTGTAGCTCTTCTTCACTTATTTATTCCGACATCCCAGATACCACAGTAAAGGGGTTTGTAGTCTGGGAAGGACGGTAGCCTCAACCACCCAAGTTGTATTTTTTGCAAATTTTAAGCGGTATAGGTCTTGTGGCCAGGGTGGGGTAGAACCTTGCAGGAAAACATAGTTCCCTTGAGGTAGTTGGCCTTCAATCAGGGAAAGACCGCTGTCTCTATGGGCTCCAGGTACGCGTTCACGCCGATCTAGAGGCTCTTTGGAAACCAAGAAGTTCAAAAAGACCGCTGTCCATTTCCAGTTTTGCCCAACAACTCCGGGCTTCCTTTCTTGTTGTCATCCTTCAGCTTTTAAAAATTGGTAATGAGACCCTTGGGGACGATGTAGGAGATCTTTTCATAACTCATTATTGCGTCAATAAGCTCTGACACATGAATTCTTTTGGCCTCCATCTCAGTTGTCCGTGGTCTGATGATGAAATTAGTTTCACAAGATTTTTTTGTTTTAATTGGACTAATGGTTGATATTATGGAGGAAAAATAGTTAAATTATTGAGTGAGTCAATAAAATCTTTCCAAAGTTGCATTCACGATTGTCTAGGATAAAAAAAATAATTCAAACTCTTACCCCCCTATAAAAAAATTCCCCCTCCATGTCGTAAAAATTTAAAACTCCAATTGTTTAGTAATATCCATCAAATATTACAAGAAAATCTGTCAAAAATCTCGATTTTTTTTTTTTGTAAAAAAGAGGTGTCAATCCTTTTATTCAAAAGAAGTAGTTCTAAATAGTTTCTTAAATGAGATTGAAATTGTCACTTCAATATATAAAAATTATAAAAGAGTCAACACACTCCTCCCCCTCACAGGAAAACCGGTCATACATTGATTATATTGTGTACATACTTTGTTTCTCTTTGTTGAGAGCAGATGATGACTTGAGATTCCTTTCGTCACTTGAATAAGGAGACAAACTCCTTAATTGGTACCAAGTAGTTTTTTCATCCAATAGTGAAGATTCTAGGTAGGAAAAATAAAGAAGAAGTAAGGTATATTATTATAAAAAAGTCAATCTACCAGATAAGTCCAATAGAACTTCTCCTAAAAACTCGTTTTGCTCATGTCGATTGTAGCTCCAAGCTGTTATCTCTAAAAATTTGGTTTTTAGATATCCTAATGTTATATTTGGATAGACAAAGGTTTGGTTCCAACAGGGTGACGAAGACGCTAAAACATAGCGAGTTTTTCTCATAGAGCACACACTGAAAGGGCAGATTGAATTAGATATTTACATATTTATTAATAGGGTTGTAAATCAAATGACTTACCCGTGTGTAAAAATAACAAAAATTAAAAATTAACATGGTAACTTAGGCAAGTTAGAATAATGTTTGATTAAATTAACTATTAAGTAGCTAAGGTACAGGGGCTTCCGCAGGATTTTAATTTGGGGCAAAATATATAAAAAATTATATTTTTTGGGAAAAAATATAAATTCATATTTAAAATATGAAATTTTTTTCAATAATGCACAGCTTGCCACAAAAAATTAAATGTTTCTGAAAAAAAAATTTTACATTGAATTTTTTCGTAAACAATTTCAAAAATCCATAGTTTTTCTCAAAAAATTGCAAAAATACACAGCTGTCCACAAAAAAGTTATAACTTTTTTTATTTAAGAAATTTCAAAAATTAAATTTTTTGTAAAAATAATCTAAAAAATCCATAGCTATTATGAAAAAATTAATTTTTTTCGAAGAGAGTTTCATAAATCTATAGCTGTTCCCAAAAATTAAATTTTTTGTAAAAAATATTCAAATATGAAATTGTTTGGTAAAAAATATCAAAATCCAAAGCTATTCACAAAAATTAATTTAAAAAAAAAATAAGAAATTAAAGTTTAAATTTTTAATTTTTTGAGAAATTTTTTGAAAAACTTAATAAAACTTTATATATTAAATTTTTTAGTAAAAAAATGAATTACTCTGATGCCAATCCTTAATTCTAGTCAGACGATAAGTATAATGGTGACTTAGACGTATAACTCACCAACAAATCCTTAGTGTTACTCTCTGTCTTTCTTGAGCACACGCACTAATGATTAGTTTAATTGCTAGATTTTTTCTACTCTAGAATTATGATAATATCTTTGAAAAATCAAACAAAACTTTTCAGATTGTCAACTATAAAAAAAAATAGCACACGTTTTAGGTCATACTTACTAGAACTCTTTTTATTAATATCTTTATTGAATATACTTATTATGGGATGTAATTCCTAAGAATTTTTAATGTACGAGTTTTTGTTGTTCATAGATACTTCAACAGAGCTTTATTTTATTTTCTAAAGCTGTTATCAATATTTTTCATTCTTAATTAAAGAACATTTAAGTATGAAGTCTAACCCCGCGTGTGTGTCTTTATTTATTCAGTCCAGTTCAGTCCGATTTTTAGGTCTGCCGATCCTCCAATTCGATTAAACAAAGAAGGAATTAAGTTGAGTAACGTCAGTAATTACCAAACTTTACATGTTTTTTTTGGACTGATATACAGGACTGAACTGGAAGGGACTACTGTCTTCAGTCCTTAATACAGACAGCCACAACATTAGTCCTTAGAATGACTAAAAGTAAAGCAGAAGATTTGTTGGGGAGGGGGGTTATAAGTGTAAGATCTTCTTAGGCTGAGAGAAAAATTGAGGATCGAAAACGGAGTAATTTCCTCCTATTTTCTTGCTTGATACAGAGTTGGGTTTGAGTTCATTTTTTCCCTTTCATAGTTACAGCTAATCTAATAAAATTGTCATCACAGCTAAGCTTTTTTTCTCACAAATATTATTTGAATTATCCAAGTTACCATTTTAATATTTGAGGTCATTTTTAGTTACAGAAAATGTACACGTTTACGATTAACAACTCTAATTATGAACATACCTCTTAGTAGGAATAAGATATCCAGTGATAAAAGCATCTGGCTGTGAACTTGGGGAATAATCGACATTTCGAAGATTTTTTGCTCTGACAATTGTTACATAAAATATTTCGGCAGTGTAGTCATATGATACTTGTATCTCTACTTGTCCAAAATTAATACTATCATTTAATTTCTGTCCATGGTAACAGAGATGTTTGAATAGTAGAGAAATGATTAGTTGTATCCATATGTATCAAGTAAATGATACGTGAATAAATTATTTACCTTATCCTTATTTGAATATCTTCTACCTTTTCTAGAAGCATTTCGAACCATTAAATCGTCTTCATACGCTTTCGTTGTCGGAACATCTCCAGTTATTTGTTTGCTTGTGAATTCGCAACTCTCAATTACGTTTGGAATACCACAATTGTAGGGATTACTAAGTTCATAAAATGCATATTATGTATTTTCAATCTCATGACCACTAATTATGGAGCAAAATTTTTTACCACTGCTAATTATGCCGTATACATTTTTTACTCTTGGAAATTTTTCTGCATTACATTTTTGCCGCTTTTTTATGTAATTATATCATAGGTTCAAAATTTACTTTATCTCAGCTATAGACAAAATACAGCAAAAAACAAAAAAAAACTTCCAATTTTATTTTGTCCAATAGGTATGTTTGTCTCTAAGAAATTCTACACGTCATAGAATACCTTCATGTCATTGGGAAGAATAGGTAAAAACAAAATTTATGATTAAGGACCTTAGGGCAGTATAGATCAGAAGAAAAATATAAAAGTAAAATAGCGCATAAATAAAGCGGGAAAAGTGTTAATAAGAACAAAGGAGTCACTGATCCGGAATTATGAGTTTATTTCGAAAGGATTCATTGAGTAGTGTTGTCTTATTCATAGAAACTCCATTGATAGAAAGAAATGAATGTTTCAACAGTAAAGTCTAAATGTAAAGAGCGAACCAGTAGCATAAAGACATAAAAAGGTAGGGAATTTGTCATGCAGTGAAATTTACAAGAGGCTAAATTACTGGCGGCGAAAATGTTCGCGCCAAAATAAACTAGACCGAAAAATTCATAAATGTTATTTTTCTAAAAATATAATAGTACTGTGTCGATTCGAATTGACTTGATTCGATGATTTTTTGAGTCGAATTCCTATTTTTATTGAGTCGGCTTGATTATTATCACTAAACTTATCAAATGATTTGAGTTTCGTGTGCTGCTGTCCCTAAGTGATTTAATATATTTAAAGGCCCAATTTAGATTTTATTGATAATGAAACTGATTTAAAGCCATTTAAAGAATTTCAACTAATAAATGTAGTAGCTATTATGAAACTTTGGCACAAATTTTCGCTCAATATGATTCCTTCTTGCATCATAAGCTGCAATTTCTAAGATATATAAAGAAAATTTAGGGATTTCTGCGATTTCTATCTCCGCAATGACACTTTGACCATTAATTTTGTCCTTTTTTCTTTTCTACCTTGTAGGAATCTATCCAATAGTACTGGAATCACAGGCGCAATTAGCTCTGCCCAATTTTGAAGAATGTATATAACAATCACAATTAAAAATCCTATTTTCTAAAAATTGAAGTTAATTTCAAATTTGTCAAAAAGCAAATTTGCCCAGCTTTCCTTCCCCCTTAAAAATATCCTTATTGATAAATATATTTATTTAAATAACTATCCTCAATAAACTCATTGTTCATCTATAATCTAAACAATATTGTAGGAATAAAACAGTCAATATATAGTAGAAATGATTTTATATAAATAAATGGGCAGCAGGCCTGTGTAGCTATTTAACTTTTTTATACTTCTTTTTTTCCTTTTCTATTTTATCGATTAGGCTCCACTCAAGTCAACGTACACTAAAATGTAAAAAAATAAAAATATTACCTCAGCATTGTCAATTCAATTTCTTCAGATCCATCACCATAAGAGTCCAATAGAACCCTTTTAGCTTTTGCATCATTACTCGGAGAAATTGAAAAACCATTAATTTCCACGAGATAATCCCCAATGTATAAATCATTTGCAGACAAGTCATGACCTTGAGTTCCAAGTTTTAATTTAGTAACAACGTAGTAACCTTCATCTGTTGTTGTTGAGAGACGCTTTTGCAAACAAATTCCAAACATTTCTAATGACATTTTTAAACAAAGATTATGGATAATTAATTATTAAACTAAGGCTAATTGAATATAAATATATGTTCCTTGTCAACATAAAAACAATCTTGAATAATAAACATGGAAATCTATAACTTGTATACCGTGTGGTACATTGAAATATGAACACTTACCAACTTAATAATTGATAGAGGGGAGTCATATTTCATATTTCGATATAAAACAATTAGTTATAATAGAAAAAAAAAGCGTCCAAGCCGAGAAAATAACACTTGAACGTTATCGATTAATTTCCAATCACTCACTCACTCAAAGCAGTTGGAGACTCAATACCACTGCTTTGCCGTCAGCAAGTCTAAAACCTTGGAGAGGAAGAAGGGTTCTGTCAAAAAAAGACTAAACTGGACCCAGAGGCGTTAAAGAAAACAGCCCAGGCCAATGCCCTAAAGTCCATGGGAGACAATGCAAGAGATTTCGGCATTACGTACCAGACTGTCTATACAGCTATCAAAAAAGGGGATGGAAAGAACCTTTTGAGGGTGGAGGGACCACTTTTGACACCAGCAATAAAATAAACCCATTTTTTACATTACAAGACTTGCATGATTATTTTAAAATCTTTTTTGACTCTTTTAGCCCTCTACAGCCTTGATGCCAATAACCTCAACTACACCTTTGGATTGAGGGGAAGGCCTGCAGTGTCCGTCATCCAAACACCGATGCTCTCAAATGCACTATCAGCCAGTACTGGGACCTCATGACAGAGGACTACATCTGCAACGGGTGTCAGGCCTTCCGCTTGGAAGCCATCATTACCGCTAAGAACAGCTACATTAATGATTAAGTGATCTCAGACACACATCTATTTATAGCATTAATTTAGTTGAAATTTTAATGTTAATTAATAAATTATATGTTGTTGAATTTTAAAATTCAAAATGTTCTGATTTTAATAGACCGCTTGGTATAGCATCAGTATATATATGCATTTGGATGAATATTTGATTATCAATATATCACTAACAAAAGCCATGATCGCAAGTATAATACAAAATTTAAACGCCATCATTTAGCTAAGTAAAACTTTTCTTATATATATTTTTTTGATTAAGTTGTAGAGCAGGAACTTATTTTTTTCCTTAAAATTTTCAAGGTATATGTTTTTAAATTTAATAATAAAATTTAACCATGCAAAGGTAATTTTAAAAACACGCAATCTGTAGAGTAGAAAGTTCATATAATTAAAAATGATGGTGTTAGTTATAAAAATCAGTACTTCAATTAAACTGTATTTTTTTTACATTGATTATACTTTCATATTCTACGAAACCTTTTTAAAAAAAATATATATATGATGTTAAGATTTTTATAAATCTCACAATAATTTATCACAAGCGCGTTGTTGACTGAGTTACGTCGCTCCATTCAGTATTTTTTGCTCAACGTTAGTAAGTAGATATTAGGGGCAAGAACAAGTCGTTATACAGTAATGATGTAAATCTGTGTGTTTTTTTAGATGGCCTTTTAATCTGGAGTATAAAAAAATAAATTTTCTTTTCCTTAGTATGTAGATGTCATTATTGTTTAATTCCTGAGTAGTGAAAATACTTTCCTAAATAGATAAAATTATATTCAAAACCTGATTTAACATTCGAGTGTGCTCATAAAAGACGGAGCATAGCCCTGAGGTTGTTGCGTAGTTATAATTGCCAGTCCTTGTTGGAGTAGAATTGGGGATTGACATCAGAGTAATTCTAGCAAATGTCCTATTGTATATCCTTTTCTCCTTCCTCTCATGTCACAGCTGGTTGTTACTAATCGAATGAAACGTCTTGAGAATTATTCTTTCTCTCCTCAGGGGTACCATGTGGATTTTCGGTTTCTTTTTTAACATACCCATTCTACACATTTTCATAATTAGTCCCAAGTCTATGCTCACAAGTCTAAGTCATACAATATTTTTATCTAGTAACGTTACTTTTCCCTTTTTCTTTTTAAAGCTCTTCTTCAATTCCGAATAAAATTATTATTGTGTCCAAGTCGAGTCACATGTCTAATCCATCGAGTTGAAATCATGTCTTGAGCCTTTGATTGTGAGAGCAAGTCTAATGAAAAGTCTTCGAAATATGGACTCATTTTTAAGTCAAGTCTAAGTACTATCTCTGACAAATATCAATTTACAAGCTTTCAAATACTTTGTTTAACTAGATGATAGAGTTGAGCATTGAATTGTTTATAGGGTTAGTTTCTTTTTTTTTCATACGTAGAGATAAACAACCCCTGTAATCTTTATGCCATATTGCGTTCAATTATGGCAATATATTCAAATTAACGGAATTAATTGATTTATTATTGAATGTTAGGTGTAGTTAGGAGTCTTCCTTTGTCTTTGATATGGTCTTGCTAATAAAATAAAACATCATAATTTTCGTTAAATGATTATTTTTGTCTACTTTTTAGTGCAATTTCCGGTGACTCTGTCAGATTTGACACAACAATGATCTCATAGAAATGTAATAATTATTTCGGGAGTACACATATATGTATAATTAAGTTTCTTTTTTTAATCCGAAAAAATATCGAGGATAGTATTTGTTTCTAATGATGGGAGGATACATTGTCAATCTTCATATAAATTTGTAAGTAATAATTGGAGAAGTGAAAATATGTCTATTTTTAAGTGTGTAAGGATACAACTGTATAATTTGCTTGTACTAGTTTATTCTACAATTTTTTTCTCGCACACTTAAAAACACACCTGCATTTTCACTTTTCTGTACATAATATTTGAGTAATTATGTAAATCCGGTATGCTTTTTATCTGGCCGCTAACTTGGATTTGGTAATCTGAAGAATCAATTTTCTTTTCCTAAGCAGTTGTCATTATTATTTAATTCCTGAGTAATGGACATCCTTTGCCCAATAGATTCAACTACATTCAAAACCTTATTGAACATCCGTTTGTGATCCTAAAAGACGGAGCATAACCCTGAGGATTTGTTGCGGATTTATAGTTATAAGTCCTTTTTGAACTCAAGGTAGAATTGGGGATCGATATCGGAGTAATTCTATCAAATGTCCGAATTATTTGATTTTCTCCTTTCTCTCTTGTAACATCTGATTGTAACTGATCTAATGAAACTTCCGGATTATTATTCTTTCGCTTCTCCAATACATTCTTCAAACTGTCAGGGTTACCATGTGGCTCTTTGGTTTATCGTGTATTTTTACATAACCAGGGAGGCAAACTTTGTGTTGGACTTTATATAAGAAGTACTTAAGTCAAAACAGATGCATTAATAAATTTATCTAAGTGTGAATACTTTGTGCTTCAAGTATTCGTTTGCTATAAAAGTTGAAGAAGAATTATGCTTCCATTAACTCCTTTTTTTCAGATTCCATCATTTCAAATATCGGAGCAAACATTGAAATTTCAATGAATTTTATGTGAGTTCGGTCTTATACGAGGTGTGTTTAAAAAGTAAGATGCCTTTATTCATTTCGCCGTCAACGTACGGTTGGTATGCTCGATTTTTTTATTTTCTTAGTTGTGCACTCGCCACAAACATATATTTACTGTGTCAGCTTTATAATATGCTTTGTTTGTTTGTGAGAGGCATAAAGTATAGAAGTCATAACTGGTGAATAATCATGGCTATATCGTTATGATATCGAAACCAAATCCCAATCGTCCCAATGGAACATCCCATTGGAGAAATGGAAAGAAAACACGGAACATGCAAAACACTTCTAACCGTTATGCTTCTCACAAACAAACTAAACAAATTAAACAGCGGAAACAGTGAATATATGTTTATGGTGAGTGTGCTAACATAAAAATATCGAGTATACTAAATGTACCTTGCCTACGAAATTTGAAAGGTCATCTTACCTTTTTTAACACAATATCAACCCACGTCTAATTCTGATGCTATCTATTTTCCTTATAAAACCTCTTTAGCCATCTTCTCCCCTACATTACCTCTCCTCTAATTTTCCTTCTTTTCTCATCCATATTTAATCTGCAAATTATTTATTAATTAATTATGGTACGTGAGAAAATATTAATTCCCTTGTGCTCTAGGGAAGTTCCATCTAAATTCTAAGCGTTTACTTGCATATTAATTTTTTGTTGTTGCAACTTGAAGAATTTTTATTCTATGTTCCTATTATTTTTCTATAAATTCAAGGAAGGAACATCTCAGTATAGAGTACATGTACGCATGAAAGACGGATTAATGATGATTTGATGTTTGGGAGTTATAAGTGTTAGTCCTAGTTGTCGGAGTAATTCCTCTAAATGTTCTTACTAGATACGAAGTAAAGTGTTCATTTTTTCTGTCTTTCAAATCTTTGTTTTAGTTAAGGAGATCAGTGAGTACCATTGGGAAAAAATATTCGTGTCGTCTTTTAAAAGTAATACAAAAAAATATTCAAAGCCGTCACATTTAACACTGTTCGTTAGACTGTCTTGTTTCCATTCATATGTCTGATGGTACATGGAACAATGTATTTTTTGTTCTCCTCTAGCTTTCCATTATCTTTAGAAGGGCAAATAAGGCCTTGTCCCCTATTCTAAATTTAGTCTACAGAACATTACAATCTTATCGAATAATAAAGAATTCATTTGATAAAAAAAAAATATCGGTTCTATAATAATAAGTATGCGTAATATGGTGCCTTAAAGCCATTTTGTCTCAAGGATATTTAGCCTTAATATATAAATAAATGAAGTTAGTACGTCGTTATTTTATAGTTTTGATTGAAATATAAATATGCATTAATGTTTTATTTTATTTCTTGAATAATCATAGAATTATGCTATAGCATCATATTATGATGATTTATTAGTCCATAAGCCTTTTCTAGTCAGAATAATTCATCTAGTCTAATGATATCTAATTAATAACGGAGAAGTGATTAGTAATTCTTCGTTTCGAATATTAGTTGTGATTATATATTTTTGTTTTTCTTATTATACTAATTTTATTACCTATTTTGTCTCTGGTTCGAATTAATTACATAGTGAAATTTGTTGGGGTATGCATTGAAATTTTTGGGGCATGATTCCATCATTTTTCCAACAGACAACAACCATTTAATAGGTTTTATATTAACACACAATACATATGTTGAATAAAATATTCCCAGGGAACATCAGTTTTAACCAAAAAAACAAAAAAAAAACACGGATAAATCTCATTTATTTATATATAAAGGAGAGACAAAATGCTTTAAGGAAAAATGTCCTGAGGAAAAACAGTTAAAAGTAAAATTACTCAGTGCCGAGTAATATATGTTATTTACCAGACTGTCACTGTAGACCTGTTTTTCTTACCTTCCATTTCTTCGATGAACGTAGTGTTGAGGGATCTACGGGTCACTCTATGTAGATAAGATAGATCTGAGAGATTTAGTTGGTACTTTTTCGTTATAAGAGGTTGTTTAGATGGATGTCTTGACCTCCCATGGTACTCGTCTTGTAGAAAGGATGTCTAAATTATCATAAAAAAAAGTGAAAAAGAAAGAAAAGATGAGGAATAGAGACAATTACTCTATTTGATATATGTTCTTGTATATAGTCTTGTGTCAATTCTTAGTTAATCGGTCCTGTCCAGTCTAAAGACCGCTCCTTCCGAGAAATCAGTACTAGAACTGATTAAAAGAAGAAGGAAAAATAAAGTAGAGTGACGTCATAAAGGACAAACTTTACGAGTAAGTTTTAGGACTAAACTTGACCGGATTGAGTCTGAACTGAACGGGACTGCAGACTTCTGTCCTAAATAAGGATCGAAACAACACTAGTTAATGTATATTTTATATGATTTGAGCCGTATTACAGGGGCTGCGCAACAGAGGGGCCATGGTAAACTAACTTTTAGAGACTTTACAATTATCTTAAAGCTAGGGTATCTATATTTTGAATTCTAAAAAAGGACATTTGGCTTAATTTGTGTCGGTTTTAGAGGGAGAGAATAAATATCTTGATATTAGGAAAATTTATGATAATTTTTGATCTTTCTAATTTCTAAGTTGACTTTAATTTTTTAAATTATTGCAGTAAGCCCTTCTTGTATATTAAATTAGGAAGGCCCACTGTCCTCTTTTTCTGGTCTTTTTACAACATGAAAATGTACTTAACTCTTAAAAAACTTTGACATTTCATGAATTTATAAATATGTCCCCTGGACTCTTGCACATTATTTAAAAAGGCTTGGGAAAGTTAGGATGGTTAATCACCCAGATAAAAAAATAAAATAATGAAAGGGTACAGTTATTGGCCCCTCACTTTCAAAAGAAGTGCGCGAAGCCTGTATAATATACAAAATATATCCAAACGTGTGTTTGTAGAATGTAAATACATTAATTTTCAAGCAAATATATATTTGAATATACTTAAATATCGATTTTAAATTTGCATTAATTTATGGCAGATGTAGTCTAATTCTTTCTTAGATATAATTTTTCCCAAAATGTTGACAAATAAAAATATGTTTATTCTCTTTAAAAAATTAAGTTATTTCGAAGTTTGCTAAGTGCCAATATGTTAAAGGCAAAAAATAATCTTGATCAATATGAGATTATAATATAAATTTTTCAAGCCCGAAAAATCAAATGATTCAGGCAAAACAACCAGAAATCCTTATACGATCCCGTATTTTTTGGAGTGCCAATAGTCTGTAATATGTCCAGACTAAGGATTCAAAAATTAGAATCCTCTTCGAGGCCGTCTAGCCTCAGTTATAAAAGTATGACAATTTTTGCACTTGGCGCCATTCAAAAGAAATGACAAAAAGCTACAAGTTGATGTTTGTTTTGTTTTTGTGAAATTAAAAATGTCCGAGCAGCAAGAAAAACGGCATAAGGCGTACGATCTCCTCCACGCACAAGTTAATTCTCCAACAAGAATACCTTCACATTCGACGCTATTTTTTACAAGAGATCGTTATTGGATGAATTCAAAGCTCAGGTCGAGGGAATCTTCTGGACCAAACATCCGGCTCAGGTAATGGCCTTCGGCGTCTTGGCGTCCGACGGCAGCAAGATGCCTCCCTACTTATTCAAGGGCAACGAGAAATTCAAGAAGGATGTATATTACAAGGTCCTCATATACCATGTCTTACCATAATTGAAGAATACGTTTCCAAGGGACAACTTACCCAAGACGGCACAACTGCACACACGTCCAAGAAGCTGCAGCATTTCTTCAGGGAGAAGATGGCTGCCTTCTGGATGGCAGACCTCTTGCCTTCATACTCACCCGACGTGTACCCCACGTACTTCGCTATTTGGTGTGTTTTGGAGGGTAAGACAAACAAGTCCTCTTGTCGATACCCTGAAGGCTGTGATCACGGAGGAGTGGAACAACTTGTCCTTGGACTTGATCAAGGCCAGCTGTAGAAAATTGTTGAATTACCAATTTTTGCTTCAAAAGTTTGCCATAAAAATGGGACAAAATAAAAAAAAGAAGTGAAAACGGCTTTTAAAATGTTTTAATTTTTGAATCCTCAACCGATATTATGATATTACAATCAAGGAACCTCGCCCATCAATTAATGCAAGTTGGAAATCGGTATTTATCTGCTAAGATTTTTTGAAAAAAAAAAAAAAATATATTCTAAAAATCTTGTTTTAAATATCCAACAAAATTTCATGGCTAACAACGAAAAAACCACTTAAATACTCCCCTTAATGTACAGCAAGTTTATGAGAGAACATGCTTTCTTTCATTTTGATGTACATGTTGTATATATATTAGTGTTGTCCCAATACCAATATTTTCGGACCAGTTCCGGTCATAAAATTTTATGTTTAAAAATATAAAACTAAAAATAGCAATTCACATGCACTTGCAGGTTTTTTTTTTGTTTTAGGCAGCTAGAGGGGTTTTCTCAGAATGACTTTCAAAAATATAAATATCGAATTTTCATTCTTTCCTTATTTATAAAAAAATTTTTTTTGGGGAGTTCAAAGCTATTAACTAAGTGATTAAACGATGACTATATAATCAATTTTTCTCCAAAATAAGGTTGGCTAAAAGAATAATCTTTGGTCACTAGGAAGTACTGAGCATGGGGAAAATATTAATATGTAACTAGAGTTGACATTTTTCTGAGGAAAAAACAAATCTTAGAAATTAGAAAAGGAAACATGGTTGTGCCATCTTTTTACCAGTAATTCATATTCTCGACCACAAAATCATACAAAAGGGAGCAAGGGTCATAAAGGAAGTAGACCCTTGTTACTATCGGCTCTATGTTATATGATTTGGGAGGGTAGGAGCGTCCTCAGAATTATATTTGTATGTATATAATTATATATATATATATTTTTTTTTTTGGGGGGGACTGGGTATGCGAAAAAAATTTCCACAAATTTCAAAATCCACAACCCTTCACATAAAATGAAATTTTTTGAGAATTTGAAAAATTAAACTTTTTAGAAATAAAATGTTATATAAAATTTTTTGGACAAAAATTTCAAAAACCTATAGAAACTTGCAAGAAATGAAACTTTTTTGGGAAAAAGTTTCAAAAATCGAACGGTGCTCACAAATAGTTATTTATAAAAAATTAAAAATTTCGGAATTTTTTTGAAAAATAAAGTTTTTTTGAAAAATGTCGAAAATCAAAAGCTATTTAGAAATTTTTTTTACTTTATTTGGATTGTTTTTTGAAGAAATTAATTTTTTGGAAATTTGCATATTAGGGGGAGGCTACATCCCCTCCAGCTAACCCCTTGAGAGAGAAAATGAATTACTGCGATAAAGAAGAGAACCTTCTACATATAAAATAGCATTAGTATAGAAAAAATATGATAATAATATCCAACTTCATATTTATTTATTTTACAGTTCATTTTAAAAATAGTTTAAACCAAAGATAGGCCAGAATACTCATTTCAGAGGGGAAACTTTATACCAATACGATCTATTAAATAATGAACAAATTAGAAAAAAGAGCCTGTGCAACAACATTTTTTCCTTTTTTTAATTGATAAACTTAGTTTTTTCCATACTAAACTGTCAACTATGACTAATCTCCTTGCATACCCCCTTTTAATTGGATGAACACGGTGTATTCTCAAAAAGAGAAGACAAAATTTGCTTACGTCATGATGTAAAATAACAAAGTAATGCCATTTGGGGTATCTCAAAATCAATATTTTCCAATTGGAAAAGTTTTCAAGTTGGGAAAACAGTCTTCTCAACACGTTGTTACATATATTGTATCTTGAAATTAGAAATTGCTCGTTGAACAAAATCGTATTTCGTTTACGGCTAGTGCGGAAAAGTTGTCCTATGGTATGCAAATTACATATGCCAAATTTCACTATCCATCGTAGGATAATGAAATTTTGCAAATGTAATCTTTAGATCGCGCACTTCGATCAAACTATGAATAAAGGTAAAATAAAATATTCTTATGCTACTTTTTGCTCCATAGCGTAACCTTTAACAACTTTTTTTTTAATATTTTTTCTAAGTTAGAATAATGTATATCATAAATCATTAATTCAAAATATTAACTAATATTGTATTTTAATCCTAATTGACGAAATAAATAACTTTGTCCTCTTTCAAACTTTGGCCTGGATGTGCTACCTAAAATTGGCATTTTAGGAAAATGAAATGTTGCATAAGTTACTTTCTGTCCACATCAAAAAATTTCCAAAGTAGGCATAATCGAAAATCGAAAATATTAAAAGAACTAAACACCCTACTATTCAACTTTATGAACGTTCATAATACTGTGTTGATTGAAAAGAAGCCGAGTGTCTGCGACAGTCTACATTTTTATCGTGTTCATATCAAGGTAATAGGCAAGTTTTTCCACTTAGTTTCATAGCTTTGGAAAGGGGTGGGAGTCTAGCTTTAAAATCGGGGAATTACGTCATCGGTAGTCCAATATTTTTTGACGCAATGGCACTGCATGTCCCAATTTACCGAACAACACTAATACATACCCAGGGGCGTCCGCAAATGGTGGTCTGGAAGGGCTGTAGCCCCCCTATTAAGGAGTTTTTTCTTTTTACTAGTTAATTTAATATTTGAGATTTACTTTTCAAAAAATTAAAAATTTGAATTTTAAATTAAAATGAATAAAATATTTCAAATTTAATTAATTTTTCAATTTTTTTCTTCAAAAAATTAAATTTTCTATGAACAGCTACAAATTTTGAAATTTGAAAAAAAAAAAATATATATTTGATATTTTTAACCAAAAAATTTAAAACATGAAATTTAATTTTTGAAATTTTTTTGAAAAATTTAATTTTTTGTGAACAGCTATTGATTTTTGAAAAAAATTCCAGAAAATTTAATTTTTGAAAAAAGCTTTATTTTTGAAATTTGTTTCCAAAAATTCAATATTTAAAATCTAATTTTTCAAATTTCCCCCCCTCCCTTTCCCTCAAAAAATAAATAAATATATATATTGACTACTTTGGACGCCCCTGATACCTATAATCAAGACTCCAGAGTCTATTCAAATAATAAATACATATTACATATATTACATAAATTGACTACTTAAGCATGAAATAAAATAAGAAATTATTCGCACAGATTTTTGCTTCATTGTATGTACCCTGCTACAATGTGTATAAAACATAATACTAATATATAACATGATCTCTAAAAATAAAAAGTAGAGAGCGAACGATCAACATTCAATTACAGGTGAAAAATACATAATAACTAAACATGAATGTTGTACCTAAACATACGAGCACGTTAGAAAACGTTTTTACAAAATACTTTATTGGAATAAAACCATGAGAGAACGCCATATATTCGTTAATTCTGCTTAAACTTATACCTAGAATTCCAAAAATACATTTGTGTATATCAACCCTACGTCTTAAACGTAACACTTTATAAAAATTAAAAAAAAAAATTCAAATTTTTTTATGAATAAGATAATTAAAGAGGACCTTTCTTCATATTCTGATTCAATATGACCACATTCAGCATGGCACGGAACTTCCCGTAGTAGTTGGCACATAACTTAACTCCATGTTGGATCAAGCGCCGATGATGGTAGTCTTCAGCTGGTCCTTGATAGGATCCCTAATAGCTTCCATTTAAAACGACCGAGTCGAGTGAGGGCGTCTCTAATTATGTATGATAAAATGATGACGAGGCAAAATTAGATCCCGGACTACCCTGAATTTATATTATGATTGTAACGACGGGGGGAGTACAATTATTTAAAGAAAATACGTAAAAGTTCTTCTACTACTCTAATCAGTATTTTTATTATTGATTGTGTCAACAATAAGTACAATAGAATCCAGTTAAGGTGGTGTTAACGCCTCAAATATTTGATTATAGTAATCATTTATGGAAGTCCTAAATTAGTTATAATAAACTATATAATTAATTCCATAAGGCGGATATTTTTAATATACATATTTTGTCAGCCCCTTGAGATCCGGCTCAAGTGGATTCTAGTTTTTCCTATAGAATTGAAGAGGTGTTTTCTCACCTTGCTACACTTACTATCAAATTTTGGATTTTTTAAAATTAGAATCCTCGCCTTTATCTATGAATAAAAATGTTTATTGTCTTTACAAACAAGTATAAATTGAGGATTTTAAAGTTTACGGTTCCAATTAGGATTTTTTAAAATACCAAAGTAACGAACGGACTGTTATTGCTGATATTTATATAAAAATAAAACTCGCTTAAATTAGATTTGTAATTATTCATAAAAAAAAAATGATATTATCATTTTGGAACACTTGTAGATCCTAAAAAAGAAATTCGCATTGTATTTTGTTTAATGACATATTGAAGTTACATTCACGAAGTTTTTGAACTAAAACATTGTCAAACTTCTCAAATTTAACATTTTTAAACTAATATATGAAATATGTTACGTGTGGCGTTATAAGTTTACTTTCGGAGCTTTTAAAGCATAACATTCGGTCATATTTCTACAGAAATATGTTTATTTTTTGTCAAAATACAAAAGTGTTCTATATTTAGATTTCATTTATTTGTTGACCAATTATGCCATTGTGTTGTCATAATTTAAATTTTAACTCGATTTATAATTTTAAACATTTGTCAACAAATGAATGAAATAAAAAATACATTTGTATTCATTTATAGACAACCCCCTTGCATTTTTACTTTATAAAATGTTTTAGTGAATTGATATGAGGAAATTAAACTAAATGAAAAGTTTTAACAGAAAAGTTACTATTTATGCATAATTAACCATTAATGGTGTTCTCTTATAATTTTATTTCAGTGATGTATTTTTTAAACATATATAGTAGGACTTGATTTTTGAGGCGGTTATCGATTATTCGGGGGGAAAAACGACCCATAATTTATTCTCCTTTCAAATTTATACTTAAAATCTCAGTTAGTATAAACACACAAAAATCCAATCAGGACCATTAAAATCGGAAACAGAGGGGTATTCCCTTCCCTCTCAATATTTGAAACGTAATTAATTTCTACATTTGACATGCCTTTGGCAAAAAATATATAGTACTTCACTAAAGAATTGAGAGCTTCTAGTGGTCTTGTTTATCCATTGGTTTTCGAACTGGAAGCTGTTTTACTCAATTTGGTGTAAATGTGGCAATTTGAGGTATATAAATTTTTAGATTTTTTTATTTTAACTAAAATAAATCCTCAATTAATTAAAAAAATAAATCATGAAAACAATTAAACATGTCATTTGCCTTAAAATACAAATATTGATTGTCAGGAACAAAAAAAATTAGGAAGAAGAATTTTTTTAACTTTGAAAAATAGAGAGGAAATAATTTCTTTAAAAAAAAAAAAAAAAAAATATTGATTAGTTACACGGTGAGGGAATTTTTTGATTGTTTCTTCAGTCACAAAACTGACGAAAAAGTATATCATTCAGATCGTTAATCGAGATAACAAGGAAATTATATCTATTTTTTTGAAAAATACAAATGAATAGGAGGGTAACTGTGGTAATATGAGACACCTTTTCAAAGTCATCTATATTTTTTTATCTATTATATTCATGTAGTTAGAACTTTCACAATAGATGTACCTTCATATTGAGGATTAAAAATTCTAAGCACTTCTCTGTAACACAATAAAAGTCAGAGGTGTTTTTTTTTGTCCCATTTTAGCCCATGCTTAGAGTAATACGGGCCATCAAAGTTGCATAAGCATAAATAAACTAAATTTATTTATTGCTTTTATTTAGGTATTAATTAGATAATATGGTATTAACAGTATTATATGATTAATAAAATGACATTGAAAGCATGTGGGTAACAAGTGTTTGACGGGCTTGATATGCACCTACACTTCTTATTTTGCAAAGTTTGACAAATCTATGTCCTAGTTCAAAGTTGTGCCAGCGCTAAATTGAGGATTGAGGAGCCTCATGAACATATCAGAAACATCCACAAAGCCATGGTCAATATTATTCTAATAAGTCTGTCTCTTATTAGCCACAGAACCTTTTTTATATATTTTATTATGTTACTAAAAATGTATCAACTTGGAAACTAATGGTTATTATTACATAATTCTTCACATTGTATTGTATTTACTATTTTATTTTTGTTTGCACCAAAATTTTAAGCCACTTATATAGTGCAATTAAAAGCAATTGTGAAAAAAGAAGTACAATAATAAATACAAACTTTCTTCACATGATGTGCACAATTATGTTGAGTGCAACATGGCTGAAAGATTATGTCATTTATTGTCACATATCAAAACCAAGTAACTATGGAATGAATGGTAAAGTGTATATTAGGGATTCTCATATTACCAAGGGGCCCATATTATCCCCATGTATCTATACGTAGCTAAATTTAAGAAATATTAATTTACCATAAAAACCAGCTCAATATACCCGATATAGTATTAATTTAATTACAGCCAAATCTTTATTAAATGGCCAGGCAGGGGACACCAAAAAATGAGTGATCAATTGATTAGTCCAAGTGACCTCATGAACCAAGTTTCCTACTTTGTAAAAATTCTAAATTTGAAACTTGAATATGACTGCTTAGTACGGTGTCAAGCTACTGTGAGTCTTTACAAGACGACGAACTCTCCAAAAGATCAGATTTATTGACGTCAAGTAACAATTGCATTGTTCAGCAGAGGCTACTGAGGGAATTTGTCTTCCAACAATTGGATGCAATGCTTCTCTAGTTGTCGGAGTAAATATAAAGGCACGCATATCTGTTTGGTAATGAATAAATATTCCATGATACCCTTGGAATTGATATTATTTAGAAGCATGAAAGTTTTAGTTATTTATTCTTTAAAAAATATGATTATTTAGTCTAACTTTCTTAGTTTATAACTCTAACTTGATTTTTTTGATTGTTTCAATTGTCCAAGTTTTGCATAAACTACTGACTAGTGTAATCGTTAACTATATTCAAACCACAGCAGTTGGTATGTTGAATTAAATTGAGGAGAGGCTTAATCCAACAAGCGTTTTGTAGTTGAACAAAAAGTGTTGCAACTATCCTCCCACCTAAACATATTTCCGTACATTTTGACGTTGTTGTAGCGTTACTGTAATGTTTTAAGCCATTGTTCAAATAATTTCTTGTTTAAATACTAAATATACAAAGGTAATTATTTGTATTTTTCAAAAAATTGACGCCATTGTCTAAAATAAGGATTATCGAAATGAAAAACATGTTGTTTTTTTGCATTCCTACAACATAATACAGAATGTAAAAGCAGCCAAACCATTTTTACATAGTGTTTTTTTAAAGACACAGTTACTTTCACCTCAAATGGAAACTCAAAATACCTTCTTGGGGGTTTTATCACCCCAACACCAAATAGTCTTATTTTGGCCATTTACAAATATAAACGATTTATTTTGCAAGATATTCTCTATCTATATATGTATATTGATGAAGTCTGTGAGTATTTTTCAACTTTGTAAATCATCTATTTATTGAGATAACCTTTTTTTGAAGATTTTCATTTGAAAAAGGAGTCAACAATACGTGTAAAAAATTAGTTTTTTTGCGGAAAAAAAAAACAAACAAACAAAAAAGGAAACTGGGGTTTCTCAAGATCCCAAGAAAGTAATAGAGGACCAAGGAAAAAAGTATCTGTAATAATCGGGAAACGTTGATCGCACATAACCGATTATAATTTTCAAACTTCTTATGCTCAACTCGTCTAGACATATAAATCGATCAAGTCCTAGTATATAGTAAGTATGTTTAAAATGAAAGGAGGGGAAAACCAACAGACCTCTCTTAGTCCCCAATGAGTATAGTAAGAGCAATCGATAATAATAATTAATTACTTAGATAGCCTAATTATTATTTTATATAATAGTATTTGTAAGAAGAAAGAAAGAGTTTCGTGCTTACGTTCTTACTTGAGATTTCCTGGACTTATAGTCATCGCTATCATCGAATCTACCTCCTAGACCAAGTCTAGGAACACGAGATGGACCTCCTATACCCCCATAATCATCTGGATAGGGTTGGGAATGTCTCCCTGAATTACTTTTATAATTATTAGAATGATTTTTTCTCTGCTGAGAGGAAGATGGATTGCTCCCTGTTGACCAATATGGATGGGGATTATGATGAGAGTGAACCATTCCTGTCTCTGCTGCAGAATTATTCCCTAAAAGAATATTTAAAATGAGCACAAGAAAGATGAGGGTCTCACAAAAAGAGATGCCACCATCAAAATGATCATAGGGACAATTGGTACCAAGGGGCAGTAAATGGGGCTTTCTCTATTTTATATCTTTTTGTACAGAAGGAAAGAATTTAAAGATTCTTCCATATGCTCTCATTTGAGTTACATAATATTTACTTTTATTTGATGTTTTTGGAATCATTCCTATGGAAACACACATCTTAATTATTTCCAGAATCTTATTTCCTTATTGACCGTTAATTTCCCTCATTGAGTCAGTCCCTCAGCTGGTTGTATCCTTTATATTATCAGTCACACATCTTGTCTTATATACTCTCTCTCTATCTCAGTGGTTACGAAGCGGGCGGTGTATCGTGAAGAGCTCCGCGAGAAAAAAATTTGGTGCTCGCCAACAATAAAGTAATTATAAATATATCACGAAAAAAACTTGGATTACTTGTGTAATATTCAACTAATCTTTTTCTTACTCTTCTATAAGTAAACTATAAAAAACTCTTTGGATGTGCCACAAATTGCTCATGAAAGTCAAAAAAAATCCTTGGTCATATGGGACACAAATAAAGTATCATAAATCAAAAGAAGGTCCTATGTAGATGAGTGTTTCTCATTCATTTATTTATTAATAAACGATAATGAGATTTGGTTCACCATTGAAAAATAAATTTGGTCATGCTTAATTATAGATTACATACTTTTGCTACACATCTGGCAATTCTACGAGACGTACCTCATAGACAACTTTCCTGACTATTTCAACCCCTCCTTTAAATTGTAAAGCCCATAATTAATTGATGGAGATATGCCAATGACATAATGGGATATTTATATAACATATACAAAATAACAAATTATGAATGGAATTACTCATTTTTTTTTTTTTTTGATTTTAGCTGAAAAATTGTTTATGGTAATGAATCAGATTTAACATATATAATGGTTGTCTCATCAACACAAAAACAGTCTTGAGCAAAAATCAAGAAAAAGATAAATTGCAAATGTATTTATAAACATTTTTGTTAAATGCATACAATTTAATACTTCATTAGGGCGTACATAGGGGTTCAGGGACTGCAACCCCTCCCCCAAAAGGAATTTTTCTTTTTACTACAAAATTGAATAATTGAAATTTTTTTTCGAAAAATTAAATATTTTATATATATTGTCATTTTTGTCCAAAAAATTTTAAATTTAATTTTGAAATTTGTTTCAAATAATTTATTATATGAAACTTTTTACAAAAAAAGTTAATTTTTTGTGAAGAACTGGATTTATGAAATTTTTTCTGAATAATTGTGCATATTTGAACTTATTTTTTTTGATAAATTTTAATATTTGACATTGAGTTTTTGACAAAAAAATTTAATTTTCAAACTTATTATAAAACAAAATAATTTTTTTTTTTTTTTTTTGCAAAATACAATCCTATGGACACCCCTGTTAATGAACCATGGATTATGGAGGCTATTCAAATTTCTGGTAATGAGTTGAAATATCAGATAGTTTTTAACTATATTCTGCTAATCATTTGTGCCCCATATAATCCATATTATTTTAAATCCCTAAATGTGAAAAGGAATTTTGCGATCTTTAAGAGTGTAATTGCTGTCCCTCCAAAGGATTTATTCCAATATTGCTTTAGTGTTGATGGGTCACATATCTCCTTATATTATCTTCAAAGTTTCATAAAAGAGGTTTGGCGAAAGAAAAGAAGAAATTTCCGAGACTGCAATATGCACATTATACCAAAGTATGTACAATGTACGTCATGAATAGACCATACATATTAATATGAAGAAACGACGTCATGGTTCTGTATTTTATCATTGGAAAAGGAGCCTTGTGCGCCAGAGAGAGAGAGAGAGGTATATTAAGCAGGAATTACATATATTACAAGATGGATGATCACTGATCAGATAATGATGCACTGACCCTGTGAGAGGACCTCAAGGAAATAAGATTCTACGCTACATTCAAGGTGAATATGCGTATGGAAGTGATATACACTGAGAAGAAGGGCATTACGTACGCACTAACTGGCTAAGTAGTACGCAGTAATAGTATTTCTACGGATAAATGATTAACATCGAGAGATATTCAACACACTATGCAACAACAATAAGTAGGAGTAACAACAAAAAACATTGAATAATAATTTAGATACAAAATAAAAGGACAAATAGATAGACTTAACATTACAGATAGAGAGAGATAGAGAGTGAGATAAATAAATAAATACCAAGGTCTTAATTTACCCATGCAAGCAAAGTTTACAAGGAATATTTTTTTTTTTTGTAAAAGGACATCAAGAGGGTGTTTGTGTGGTGAGAGATTAAAGTTTAGTTAGTTACCATTAAGAACGACAACAAAAATAACGGAGAAGCGAGAGCTGCTAATTGGGAGCAAATGATGGAGTTTCCATGATTTAACCGTGGAAAAATCAATTCTTCAAGATTGATTCTTTATAAAGAAAATCATCATTTACTATTTGTTGGAACAACACATCGATAGAGAGAGAGAGAGACAAATCAAGGAGATTATTATAATAACCCAATTTAAAAAAAGAGACAAGACATTGATTTTATTAATTTTTTTTTTTTTTCATTTAAAAAACAAATGAAATTGTTTTTTTTCTTTTCTTATTTTTCTTCAAACATCGTACACACATGCACAAAGTGATTATTACAATTTTTTTCTTTAATTCAACGTACATGAACAATTTGATTTGATTCGATTATTTTTTTTTTCCTTTTTGTCAAAAAACATATATTATGTATATTTGGTTTAATAAATGAATATATATATAAGTGAAACAAAACAACAACCAAACAGAACAACCAATTAATAACAAATAAAGTAAACCAAACAAACATTTATTAAAAAGAGAGTGTGTGTGCGCGCGCGTGCCTTTATCGAGTAATATACTATATAACAGAACACTTTTGCAAAAAGTTGAGGTAAATATATATTAATAATAGTGATTTAACAGTCCATTTAACAAAATATCTACATTATGAAACTTTGAAGTTGTTGTTCTTTTTTTTGGCAAAGGAGAAGTTATAAAATAATAGCAAGACTAAAAAATGTTTTTGTTAAATGGTATTTATGTCATATACATATATAGGGTATATAACTCAATAAAACACGCACTTATGATTCAACAAATAACTCAAATGATTAATTATTTTTTTTTGTTTAGTAAGTAATTGTAAAGAATTGGAAAAAAAGAGTTTAAAATATGAGAGGTCTTTTGTGTGAAGAAGGGTATTTTTTGTCGTTAATTAATATAATCATATATAAGGCACGAATATAATTTTGGGGGAAATTTTGTATGTAATTAGTTATAATAATGAATCTAATCGTAGGTATAATTAATAAGGTAATAAGTTTGACGACTTTAGAAAGGAGAAAAGGAGGGAACAACAGAAAAATAAAAGCAAGAAAGCAGGAGAAAACAAAATGAGTAAGTAAGAGTCACAAACTATAACATTGATGATTTTACGGGGAAAAAAATCTTTTTTTTTTTTTTGCTGTTTGACAATCAAAATTTTTAACTTTTGTATCACAAATATAGGGGGGTTTCCGTCCTTTTTCCTCAAATATACAAATGATGTGCAGTATAATATTTATAATAATATAATATAATAACAGAACTAGTATCACGTGTCTTTAGCTATTTAAAAATGTATATATAATATATATAATTTTTTTAGACGAAAACTTATATTATTTTGCTACTTTGCAAAAGAAGAAAAAAATAAATATGGGAGGATATATATATTTTGTATTTGTAAATTGATAAAGAGATCAAAATAAAGCTAATGGCAGCAGAGTTGAATAATTTTTTTCTAAATGTTTTAAAATGGATTAAAATCAAATTGTAAAAGGATGATTACAGGAGATTTTTTTAAATAAATAACTTATTAATGTGTACGTGTGTGTGTGTGTATGGTAAATGATATCACAAACTGGAAATTCATTGTTATTTTAATGAGTCATTATAATACTCAATGTGTATATTGGAAATTGTGCAAATACCTAGGAAAGAATGTATGTATGTATGTATGTAGGATTCTTAGAGTGATCAAATCAAATCAGCGTATTAAGCTAAACGTGTATAAATAAAGAAATTGCCTTCTTGATGTTGTTATCAAACGATATAATAAGTATTAATCATAACCAAAGATGGGGGAATTGTCTAAATCCTCGTGAATGTAAATCACCAGAAAATTCATATCTACTGAAAAAAGATCACTAAATAAAATATAATGCCCCTTACTCGCAAATACGTTAGTTTTTTCAAATTAGAGAGAATTAATTAATAAGATGACCGACCTATTCTTTATTTTAAAATGTATGCGCACCAACTTTCACATCCCTAATAATGACATGTCCGTTGATTGCCTTTTTTCCTTCAAAATAAGGAGTATATACATGTCATATCTGTACATTATGTAAAATTGCTCAGAATAGCGGAATATACCACTTTTTTATCTTTAAAATTTATATTAAGCTAAACAATATCATATTTCCCCCGGTTATTCTTCGGGGATAATATCCATAGTCAAAAAGTAATCATATAAAAATTCTTTTAACATACTATTCATGATAAGTTGAGCATGAACAAAAAATGATAAGGGTTTGAAGGTATAAAATGCCGGGAATCCTTTTTGTTTATTCATTACCAAATATGAATGGTTGAAAAAGAGGGATACTCGGCGAGCAGAGGGCGCTCTATGCATATTCTATATGCAAAATTAGTTTTTTTTTAGAGAGTTATAAAGATCGTTTGATGACAACATTAAAAGGGTAAGTATCTTCATTGTGTACACGGTAGAAATCCTCCTTATTTTCCCCGAGGAAACTCCGTGATATTATGACCGACGGATTGGCACAATACATAAAATGAGATAAAAGAGAAGTGTTTGAAGAACAAAAAAATAAAAAGAAGTATAAACAATATTCATTTCCAGCATATTGCGACACTATACATATATATATATATATGCTGTACATAGGGGGTCATTTAGAAGTACATACTATGTAATAGTATGCCCATTGGTACCCATGTCTGTAAATCTATATATATATATGTAAATATGTTTATAAAAGCAAAGATTTTTGATGTAAAAATATGAATTGAAATGCGCAAAAAGGGAGACGACCAAGAAAGTATGTAGTTAGGTTATTATATAAGTTGGTTATAGTGTGTATGTATATATATATATAAATGCGTGGTATATATATATATATATATACACACGTATGCAGTTAATAGTAGTATTAAATAATAATAGTATGTAGTAAATAGAAATTTTTAACATTTTAACAAATAACAGACAAAAGTATGTAAATATAGTATGTAGATAAAAAGATAGATTTATTTATTTTTAAAGAAGAATTGATTTTTAGCAAATGAATCAATCTCATACTCAAACATTTGTATGCTGATGTTTTAGGTAGTAGTATAATAATAATAATAATAATAATTTGAATAACTTTTTGCTTTGTTTTTTTTTTGGAGGTTTTTCGTCATTTTTTTATATAGTTTTTTGGCATAAAGAAGAAAGACAAAGAAAAAGACTTAGAAGAAAGAAGAGTTAAATAAAGAGTGTTCCATTATTTGACTATATAAGACTTATTGGCAATATAAAGAAAGAAAAATAGAAATACATACAGTATTAATTATATATTCAATAATAGAGAGGTGAACATGCACACATTTTTAAGCGTGTAAAGATCATTATTACATTCTCACACCCTTAAAAATACGCGTATTTTCACTTATCTATAATATTATGTAGTATTATTATATAAAAAACCCGGTCAAGTTGATTAATTAATTTCGCCAAATTCACTAATAGTACGTACGTAAAAAAAAAAAAAGATGGATTCATCGCAGTGCTGCCAATTGAAATTATATATATATATATATTAAATAGTTAAGTACGTAAAGGAATCAAAGCAATGAAAAGGAAACCTCCTTTTCATCTTCTTCCAAAGAATAGCGTAAATAAATATAGAATTGATCACTGATTTTAGGATATGCTTGTTGTATGGATGTAGAGTTATTGATAGAAAGATAGAATGATTATTAAATAAATAAAATGATTAACAACAACAACACTGCAAAGAGTGAGATAATTATTATAGGAAAGGTTTTTTGGATGAATTTAGTTCTTTAGAAAAAAAAAATTAAATTAATAAAGATAGATAGATGGATACATATTACATGGAAGAGAGGTAACAAAACAAAGTTCTCATCTTTATGTATATAGTGGAGTATGTATGTATTATGTATGTACGTATGTATATTGTATAAAAAAATAATATTCATTATAACAATTGGGCTAATTATTAACAAGTATATATACATACATAATGATTATATATAATATTTATAATAAGTTAAGACAGACGTAAATAGTTATAATAAGAGATTAATAATCATATAATAATATATTATGTATGTAAGTAAATAAGTAAGTAATAAGAAGGAGATATATAGAGATGGGGTGGGCGGGCAATTCGATGGTGTGTGTATGGTTGTTAGATTAGAGAGGTTGCTCTTGAGCGGCAGCTGCGGCATTGACAGAGTCCACGTTGACGACGTTGAAATAGGGGAATTCATTACGGGTTGGAAGCAATTGGTATTCTCTATTTAACAAAGTGGGATTTATACTTGCCTCCTGCGCCGCTAGCTCCACCACTCCCTCCGACGACATAAGATGAAGAAGAGTGATTGTAATGTTGAGCATCAGCAGCTGACGAGGAGGATGGATGATGTGAGTGAGTATGATGGTGATGATGATATCTATTATGATCTAAGGTCTCTCCAGAGTGAATAGGACTAAAGTCTGCGACCCGATCATAGACGGAACTGGTGTAATAGTCCGAGTTAAATGTATCTCCTCCTCCGCCATAACGGCGGGAGGAGCCGAGAGGTGCGGAAGACGAACGAAAGTTCCCCATGGAATCAGGATCCCTTAAAACCTCATCAACGCTTTTTAGGACCGAGGTCGAGTCTGTAACTAAAGGATTATTGGAGGATCCCATTACTCCACTCGAGGTAGCAGCGTTGCTAAGGCCCATTCCGGAGAGGCGATCAGTTATCTCTGCCGTTTCTCGGAGTTTGGCAAGTCGTGTCAACTCTTCATGAAGACAAGCATTCTCTTCTATCTGCTGTCGACGACGAGCAATCTCCATCTTGATTCGATTTTTCTGCTTTCATAGGTAGGTGGTGCAAACACGGGAGGACGAGAAAAGGAATACGAGGTAAATATTAAAAAAAAAAAAAAAAAAATTGGAAATTAGTTTATTTGTTTTTTTAAAGATTATTTAGGAGAATGAAAATAATAATCAAACTCGTTGTTGAGAACTCACCTTTTCTTCTTTATAAAAATGTGGCTCATCGGAGGAGACGACGTCGTCATCGGAACCAAAGGGGGAGGGATGCCAAGATCGAGAATGCATCCTACCGCTCAAGGATGAATAGGCTCTTCTATTGAGTGGGCTAGAAATTCCCCCTCCAGTTGTGTGACCCAAAGACGTCGTCGCTCCTCCTCCCTCTAAATACGAACTCGTTAAGCCACCATCACTTGATCTTCGTATTAACTGAGATCTAGAGGATAAAATGAATAAGAGTCCATCAAATTCCATTCAAACCAATTTTTCATGCATAATTCAAATAATTTCTAGGTATTAAAGTCAAACCTTCGATTGTTTAAATATCTATTCCTATCATCTATACTCTCATAACCAGAATGGTCCTTGAGAATAGTGGCTGAGTTTGACCCGCCACCGTCTAAGGCTCCACTCCCAAAATAGGATTGAGAGTTATCCATACCTAAACTCTCAGCTAAGGGATCAAAATCTCGCGCCAAGCTTGAGTAAGGTCTTCCAATTGAATACTAAAATCGTATAAAGAAATAAAATTACATAAAATGTATCAGGTAAATATAATCATAATAATTAATCAAATCACCTCATCCTCAAAATTATCTGTCAGTGTAGAAGTCATTCGAGGATCAGACAATTGCCGTCGATGACCCCTGTAACGACGGTTTCGATTCAACTGCGCATCCATCACAGGATTCAATTTGTGTTTCATTTCCGCCCTGAATAATAAAAAATGGGTTAAAAAGGAGGATTTCTTCTACATTTTTACGTGACGTCATCGTTTTGAAAGTCAGTCAGGCATAAAAATCGAAATTGTGTTATTATAGTAATTTAGCTATATCATTTTTTTTTTGTTTTGTTTTTTAATCACCAAAATTTTGTTTTAGGTATTTTTTTTTTTTTTAATTTGAACATTTTATGAATATTTCTATAGAAAAGTCCATTGACGACTTGATGGTAAAAGATAAAGCGTTCAAGCAAAATGTTGGCTTAATGGCAGGGACTTTAGGGGCTGTAGTTGATCCCCCAAATTAAAGAATTTTGTTTCAACTTTCTATGTACCTTAACCTAGGATCTCTCATTGTTGCATATCGTTGCATTTCCTGCCGAATTCTTTCGGATTGAGCAGATCCCAGAGGACCAAAAAGGCGTCGCTCCGCATTTTTACGTGCTTGCTCAGCTTCTGTTCCTGTAAACTTATCTCCTGAAGTCTTTCGCATTTCTTCTTCAATTTGCAATTTGATATGCTATTTAAAAAATAAAAACATACAAAGAGTAGGGAAAATTATTCAGACATATAACTAAATATATTCACCTGCACAGCCGAAGGCGATCCTCCTCGAACTAAGTGTCGGAGGTCCGGAGGTAGAATATTTTCCAATATCCGTTTTTCATGCTCTTTGGTCGCTGACGTTGGACCGTAACTACTCACCACACTTGAGGCTGTAAAAAACGAAAGGGTACATTAAGCATCATTCTTCAAAAATATTTCTTCATTGCCTCCTACATACGTATATTTCAAAAGCACATACTTATGTCATCCTAAGATATATATTATCATAAAATAATAATGGCATCAAACAAGGGTACCAATGATATAGTATTCAAATTGGCACAAAATAAATAAATTCTATCAAATTTTAAAAGCAAATAAAGTAGAGCAAACAGTTGTGATATTGAGAAAATAATACAAATTTGAGTACTAAAATCTAAAATAAATAATAAGTGTAGATACAAAAAAAGAAGAAGAAAAGTCTCTATCCTATGTTGTAATGTAAGTATATATATATGTATTAGTTACTATGAGCTGAATCAAACTCTCAATATTTGTATATATACATTAAAACAATTTATTTGTCAAAGGTATAAGTACGTATGTATGTATGATTTACTAGGGATGTTTGGGTCCAAAATGATAAAACCTAATCCTAATGGAGCACCTTAATCAGACGCACAAGCTGTATTTTAAGCAAATTTTGTTCAATGACATAAGCATATGTAGATCTCAGTCAATCTATCTCAGTTATCATGACTCCCTGTTTGAAATAACACGACCTTACCTTTATTGTATCTCGCAAAAAAAGACCCAAAATCAGTTGGTAGGCAATTCATTTTCCCAACTATGAAGTTTATTATCCAATAGTTGTTGAGAATTGTTCAACTTTTAACAATATTTAATTCTAATTCAACTAATATACATAGTTCAGAACACTCATAAGGAGAAGAACACAAATATTCACAGCTGACAACAAAATACGGTGTGTCATTTTTAGTAAGAAGGAGATTTATACCTTGATAAACAAAAAAAAAAAAAGGATTATATCTACAGCTGTTTTTGTCCATTGACCCTTTCTTTAATTTTAAGTAAAGAACTCTAGGGAAAGAGGCGTCAAAGAGAAAATATACAATTCAATCTAAAAATACTTATTCTTTAGCAGCTTCTAATTTTAAGGCAATACTAAACCCTACCTTCCTTTCTTTGAGTGTCTACACTTTGCCTAGAGTCCTTTATTTTAAAGTAACTATCACTAGTATCTCGATTGTCACAAAGTCATGTTTATACTTCACATAGTTACGTTACCATATGTTCTTCAAAAATCTTTTATTTTATTTTTGAAAGTGTGTTACTAAGTCCAATAAATATAAACTTTTATTTACAATAATTACAAACTATTCTCGTGTATTAAAGACTCATTGAACTCATGGAGTTCAATTGATAAAAAAACAAACAAACAATCAACTAAAGTACTTTAGTATGCTATCAGCGATAACAATGCTTTATAGGTAGAGGACTTTTCAAAAAAATAAAAAGTTTTTCAAGGACTGAGTTTAAATCCTATATATATGACCCTTACAATCTAAATTAATGTATGTATAAAATGGCCTGTGTGCCTGGATATTTTTACCGGTTCCAGCACTAAAATTTGTATTCGGTATTTAAATACTTTTTTGACTAAAAGTATAGAACAAAAATGTGTTTAAGATCAATTCACGTGCAATTACAGAGAGGTCGGGAGGATTTTTGATTTAGATGGTGGGAGGGATTAGCTCAGAAATATGATGACGTTATAAAAGAAAATTGTGATTCTTTTTTGTTGTATGAAGAACGATTTGCTAGCTCAAAAATTTGGGGCTACATTATCGAGGGGCCAATTATTTTAGGATGTAATGAGAATGCTAGAAGCGGTTTCAATATCAATTTAGTAATATACTACTGTTTAAAAGGGAGCTTGGTACATTCCAATTAAACTATTTTGCCACAGGAAATTTTTCCTTAAAGCTATTTTGCCCTTAAATCTATGTGGCCTTAAAATATAAATAAATGATGACTATACGTCGTTATTGTTCATTTTTCGTTGAAATTGATGTTCTCTTTGAATTGTTTAATCAAAATATGCAATTAGTATTACTTAAAAATCCTTAAATGGTTATTTTTTGCTCGAAAAATATTGAAATTATAGCCTAAAATTTCAATGCTTACATACCATGGAAATCTCCCAATGTAATAAATTTGAGCCAGAGACAAAATAAGTAGAGACAATTCGAATAGAAAAAGTGCTAATCACTTCTACGTAATTAATAAATTATCATTAGACATTATTGGTTGTTCATATTAAAAAAGACTCAAGAACTGACAAATAAACATAATACGAGACAAGAGTATACATAACTCCATCATTATTCTAGCACAAAACAACTATTTAATATGTTTTATAGTGAAATGTTCTAAGGCAAAATGTCCTGAGGCACAATAGTTTAAGGTAAAAGTACCGTATACTGTTTTAAAGATGTCAATATTTCATTACAACTAAAATATTTGTATACCGAATGACACTTTTAATGAATCCTCAGGGAACGGATCATCACCATAGACTTCCTTTCATTAAAAGGTAATGTTTCATACCTAAACTAATAGATAAAAATTTAAAACTTTTTTTATTTCTTTGTTTGATGACAAAAGCAGGAATTGATGTATACTTTGAGAAGATGATTCATTTCCTTAATTGTCTTCTGAATAATATAAATAGAATTGGTGGTTCTTAAGTTGATAATTTGGCAGTGAGAAGAAGAAGCTCTTTAAAGAAAATGAAATGAAATAAAGTTGGCCAGCTATTTGAATAAAAAATTAAAAAAATGCCAAAGCGATAAGATACATCCACTCACGCACAAAATAATCCCTTCCTCAACTTTACTCCCCTTCATCATCAACATAGAGAACCATTTTTCTCAATAATTAAAAAGCCATTATGAAAAGGGAGAGAAGAGGGGGGGATAAAAACTAATTATATATTTATGGATAGACAGAAAAAGAAAAATCCATCCACAGTATCGAAAACAGATGGACGATATAATATGTAGAAAAAGTAGAAAAACTTCAATTGAGTTCATTGAACATTCCTTATCATCAACTTTTATAGAGACATTGGGAACGGGGGGAGGGGGTTATAGGTAAATCTATAATAATTTACTAATAACTAAGATGAGGTTGTGTGACAGTTAGCATTCTCTAAATTGTTTCGTTCAATAATATATATCAATAACAAGGTACACGCATAAAGTGACGATCTGAAAAAGTAGTTGACGACATCGTCAAAAAATAAAAAAATGATTGACCATAACATTCGAATTAAAATAGTAAGGTATATTCAAAACATAAATAACGCTTCAAATATTTTTATTTTTTAAATGTTTATATAATAATAATAATAATAATTTTTTACCATAATTATATGAATTTAGAGATGCGAATAAAGTATTTTTGAACATATTATTTTATGAAGTATATTTTTATTATATATTTCAATTTTTAAATTAAAATATAATATTATTTAGCCTTTCAAAAGATTAATGATGGATTTGAAAGGTTATTCTGACTATATTTCAATTTAAAATGATTAATTCTTAAATTGAAGAAGGTTCGTGATTATGCTCCGAACTTTGGTCCCTTGTCTCCTCTCACTTTCACGTTTCTACAAATGATATAATTTTATGCCTTCATATAATTTAAAAAAATATAATATTTAATGATGAATATATGATTTGATTCAGGAGATGAATCAAAGATATGGCCATTAATAGATTGTGTAAGGACTAATTATTTTTCTGAAAATCGATATTTTTTCGTAACAGCTATACTAATACTATAAAATGCTTGGAGCTTCATTATAGTTGGAAATGCTATTTTTTCGATTGTTTTGGTAAACAATCTTTTTTCTCTCATCTGCTGTGACGACGTCAATTTTTTTCCATGCTATTACTCAGTACCATCATTCTATGTACTTTATCTCTATATGCTATGTGTAAAAGGCTTATGTATTCATAGAAAAATAGTTTCTTTTTCCCAAAAAAATAATTTTGTAGAAATGAATTGAAGACAATAATGGAATTTATCTATGAGCATAGAATCCAAAACGGATCTCAGTTGTTCTCTCAGTCATCTGAGTTTTGAAATATCTGGGGTTATAGTAATTTGGGACCATTTCCGCACAAAAAATAAAAAATGTAACAAAAATCTTTGGTGATGCATATTTTTAAATAAACCTTTCTCTAAATTATACATTGAATATTGTTCTAAAATGCAGGCTATGGTATTCTTCATCATTTTATATTATGAATTAGTTATAAGGGGTTAAAGAAAGTGTCGTTATTCATCATTTTTCAGCCTAAAAATGTAAATATATCGAGTTCAGAACAAGATACAGAATCAATAAAAACATTTCTTAATCATAGAAAACACTTCTTAATAATAAAAACACTTTTAGATAAGTTTCATTAATTCTACTTTTAATTTGGGGATTGTTATAAGGGTAAAAATGACTCTGAATTACTCTTATTCCAGATATTTCAAAATTCAGATGACAGATTGGAAAACAGAAATCAGTTTTGGATTCTGCAGTCAAATATTTTTTCTGGCTTGAATTCATTTGTACGAAATGAGTTTTCCCCTGTGTTATTCCTCCATATTTTTAATATTATAATGTACCAGCGAGTAAGGAGCTTCGTATTAATATCTTTCAGCAGATATATCGTTTCTCATAGTTACCCTATTTTAATGATATTCTCTCATAGCTCATCCCAATTTAGAGAATATTTCCATCATAAATTATCCTTTATATCGTGTGAAAGATGCAATTTTGTACAAGTTTTAATGAAGTATTTTTTTTTGCATTTCTTTGACAAAAATTACAAATTAAAAAGCATATTCTGTAGCGTATTATAATATTCAAGTGCACACAGTTATGTAAATAAAATAATTGCATCAATTAGTTGTTCGTTATAGTTAAAATGACAGGTGTTATGATTGAGAGACGTGACCCGTCAAAAAAACAAACAAAAAAAACTAGAATGATTTTTCTCAATATTAAGTCTAGACATAGGTTAATAGAAGTAAAAGGTAAATACCATAACTTGTATACGACTAATGAGGTTGACTTCCACCACCCTTTTTAATATTGACTTCATAGTGTATGTGGGGTTGTATGTTTTGTCAAAATCTGTCTTTCTGTACAGCAGTTGGTACGATACATCAAATTTGAAATTCTAGCAATGCTGGTCTAACTTTGTATTTCTATTATTCTTTTACGAATTATTATCTTTTTCTACAAACAAATTGTTATTATTAAGCCTTTAGAGGTGCTGCAAATTGCACATAAATAATGAAAAATGCATTATTAAAATTAGAAATGGATAGATTTTATGTATTTGAGGGGTCAAATCCGGCTGTAATTAAATCTCATAAATCAAATGAAGGTTTTCATTATAAATTATAGTAAACATTCTTGGATATCGCAACTCCTCCTTGTAATTTGAATACAATGGCTATAATTGATCGATTTATGTCAATGAAATATTGGACTGTATGATGTAAAAAAAAAAATATATATATATTAGACATTTCTCCTTCTTTTGATTTTTGATCAGGATTGTCTTTTTGTTGACTCACCAGAGGTATACAAATCATGTACATAAAATCTGCTGAGAGTAGAAAATTGTCACTTGTATCCGATATATCCATATAATTTCTTATCTATATATTAAACACGAATGTATGTGCGTGTGGTTGTGTTCTGGAATCACGGCCAAACCAATGGATGGATTTTGCTGAAATTTTTCATGTAGCTTCTTAAGGCTACAAAAACAGTTCTGGTAGCAACTTTTGGCATTTAAGGCCATTTCGGCCTTAAAATAGTATTTTTTCAGAAATGAATTTTTTGACTAACAAACGACTAATTCGCATAAAACATAAAATAAAGACCGATAAATTCTAAGAATTATTCTTGCTACATATTGATATGTATCTTTGCACACTTTTTTAAGAAGGAGATTATATGGTTTAGGGAAGAAAAAAAAAAAAGATTTTGGCAATAACATTAAAGTTGAAGGAACGACGGTTCAACTTGAATATTTTTTCATCTCTAAACCTCATAATCTCCTTTAAAAAAAGTGTGTAAAGATACATAACAACTTGCAGCAAGAATAATTCAATAATTTTCTTTTATATGAAGCAAAAGAGTTTAGAATTAAATTTTAATTTATTTTTGTCCGGACAATGCCGGGCAAACTTACTCTAGTAATAATTAAAAAGAGTAAAACCTACTTGTTTGTTATAAAAAAGGATTTTAAGCTGGCCTTATTTAATTACGTTAAAACAGGGTGTGTCAGCAATGACATTATGTCCAAATGATTTATATGTCAAACGCATTTAGTTAATGCTTTAGTGTGAAAGAGGTGAAGGAAGGAAATAATCTCTTCTCCGCATTGCTTTCTGAACTATAGTAAAAAAGGAGTAAGTAGACTGTATTTGTCAAGTATGTGCTCATTTATTTACTCAAATGTCATGTAGATAATAACTAAAGCAACAAAATAAATAAATTGCTCCATTCCTCATGCCCTCTCTACAAAAGGCATACTATGTACATGTATAAACACGCTATGAGAATCTCTGTATGACTGCTCTATGCTCTTTTTATTGATCCCTTACTGAATTATTTTACTAATGACATTGATAAAAACAAGGAGCCATCCATGTATTTACGTATATATTTGTATGATATACATTTTTATACGAGCGTACATACAAACATATTATTGTTGTTACGATAGTGATATAGTAGTGATGTTGTGGTCAAGTTGGGCTCTATACAACAAATATCAGATGCTGTTTTTTTTTTGTAGAAATAAATTGTCATAATATTGACGAAACAAGAGTGTTGCCATTTATGGACTCTCAAGTCTCATGTAATAGGCTCGAAACATAAGTAAATCCACCCTTTTTCACGCTTTTATACCATGCTTTTTTTCAAATATATTTTGTATGAAAACTAATCTTTTTTTTTACTGAGGAATTTGTGGGGTTACATCATTGGTAGGTCAATTTAAAAAAAAAGTAGTACAGCTGTTGGGTAACTTTTTTTAGAGTTACTTCCAAAAGAAGTTGTAGTAAAATTAATTTATACTAAACTATTGCAGAGGCGTCCGCAGGATCATATTTTTTTGGGAGGATTAGTTTTTGGATTTGTTTAACGAAATCAAAAAACTTCAAAGATCCCCCTCCACCCTACCCTGAGCAGATGCCTCGGTAGTGGCATGTTGCTAATTTCATTTAATACTAGAAAGTAGTACTCCCATTACCCCAGTTTTTTTCAAAATTTCCACATTTCGGGTAATTTAACCCTGTTCCCAGACCACTGAAGTAGTGGATCTGTGCGTACATGTTCTAATGTCAATTTAGTATAATTTCGTTACCACTATGACGCACCGAAAACAATATAATAGATATATTGTTTCACATAAACAGGAGAATTGATATATTATTTATAAACAAAACTGTTGCATGAGAATTACCTAATAAATAAATTTATGCATTGCACACACATACATAGGTAGGAATACCGAACAAATAAATCAAATAATATTGTACAAATAATCAAATATGTTTATAGAAGTAGTATTAATCAAATATAAATACTGAATAACCTGGACTACTACTCTAAGTTTGATAAACCATGCTTCGTTGTAGTTGTTGGAGAGAAAGAGAGAGAGAGAGAGAAAAAAAGGTGGGGGGAGGAGGAGGAAGCCTTTCCCTGTAAGTTACAAAACTAACTTGAATTTTTTTTTGCTTTTCCATATTGTTGTTATTATTCTTGTTTCAAATCAATAAAAATCCAATAAATACACACACGTATAGTATTTAAAAAAATAATCTAATAACAAACTTATTTATAACTAATTTTCTCTAATAATAAGTTGAGTTAACCATACAACCTACTCATTGAACCAAATGTTAAAACACATACAAAAAAGCGCCCCCGTTTCAATGTAATCTCATTTGGCTTTTATTTAAAAATTAATTATTTTGATTCTATTTATATGTATATGTATGTACATATATTTATCAACTCTATATATTCCTTATATACAGTTCGATTCAATCTCATTCTCTCATTAAAAAACCTTTTTAAATATATATATTGTTTTTTGACGAATCATTTTTAAAACAAGTTTCTCTTTAAAATTAAACACACACACAAATTTTGTTTTGCTTTTGAGTCAAGCAGGCTCAATATGAATTTGATAATTATTATCAGCTAATTAGACTAAGCTTATGAGGAAAAAAGTGTAAAAAAATAATTGAATTATTTCTTATGATTTGTCTTCGAACCTTTCTTTATACCTTGCAGTAGACCTAGAGCGGATCCAGGTCGACTGTAATGTTCAGTTGCTGTGAGTTTTCGTAGATTCGTTTCGCTTGAACTTGGTCTTGGCTTAACAGATGAGAGTAAAGCTCGTGTGGCTCCATCAAAACTCGATTGTCGCAAATTGGCATACGCTCTGGAATAAATAAGGGGGTTAAACGAGAAAAACACATATAAATATATATAAAATATTATTTGTTTAATAAGTAAAAGTCATGGGGGATCTGAGATGCATTCAAGTATTATAGATGTTTGTGGATGATCCTAACGGTCTCAAAAACATAGCATTAAATGTACATAAATAAGTATATGATGACGACAGCTGTGGTAATGACCTCCAAAACGCAGTACCCATTGCCATAACCACATAATTTAAACTTTTTTTCCATGTTAAAGAGAAGAAAGAAGAGGAGAGAGATAGAGAAATAGAAAAAGGAACGTGAGGAGGAGAAAGCCACGTTCTTTCCCCACTTAGTTCTGAGGGAGAAAAGATAGAAAAAGCAACGTGGAAAGAGGACTCAACATTGAGTCCTTTTTATTTTCTTTTTTTCACCATGAGCATAATTACCATTTGTAATTTAAGAATTAATTGCTTATCTCTTTAATTGAACACATTATAACTTTTCCCCATCATTATTATCTGGTGAATAAACCCTTTCTCCACCTTCTTGTATATATATATGTATCTTCCTTTCTTGCCGACCAATCAATAATCATTTTCTACCTATATTGTTACTTAATTGTAGTTTAACATATTTGTATTATCGTTAGAGATAAAAGTATGATGTGAGCACATTTACCTATATATGCACGTATACAACAAAGGCGTACTTTAAAAAGGCACGTAACATTTGTAACCTCTTCCGTTAATATTATTATAATGATATAAGTATGGGTAAGGGACGTATTAAATCAATGTATCCACCTTATATTCATGATGAAAACTCACTAAAAATAAGTATTCTTAATGAATGAGAGAAATTTTAGTATATACATATATAGGTATGATATAATTCTCTATTCGATATCAATAAAATAATAGTACATTTCCCTTATTTTAGTCAATATGATTAAATAAAGAATTACGACTATCCGCACTTTATATATATGGATTTAAAAATTTGATAATGTATATAAGATGACAACCCTAGTCTTTGACTTATTTAAAATATGTAGATAGCTTTTATCTAAAGACATATAAATACCCCTTTTTTTTTATTAATAAAAATTATTTATTTGTACATATGTCAAAGGAGGTGAAACTGTCATGACATTATCTAGAGTATGTAAAGCTCAAATACATATTATATGTAGTCATATGTACACAAATATTGGAATGAAATATACTTTTTATTTCATAGTAAAATGAACAGAAAGAAGAATTAAGTCAATTTACATAGATTTATTGCTACATATAAAAGAGAAAAAATAAAAGTATGGCACACAAAAAGTGTTATAGTTTCTAAAGATGTCAATACTCAATTACCTATTATAGTGCAAAAGGAGTCAAACATAGAGTTGTTAATTCTAAGCACTATCAGTATGCAAATAAAAGAAGCTGAAACATGTCATGGTACCACTGACAATTTGACGAATGTTGCGTAAAGAGACGCTTAGCTGTCGTAACCTATTATCCGATCTGATACATGAGCTATATGAGGAAGAAAATAGACACAAATCCCACTTCTTATCGAGTAAGAATATTGGCATGAATGACTTCATTGTCTATCCTCAATTCTACTCTGATCCCAAGCAGGACATAGGTATACTTAGAACTCCTGAGAAATCCTCAAGGGTCTTTCATTACTGAACAAACACAGAAGTGATTACTTTATTCCTATATGTATCTCTTGAAGGGTTAAAGAAAATGAAAGTGACTTTGGAAAATTTAAAAAAACATCGTTTAGATGGCCAACTACAATATCATTTACACTCGAAAAATAACACAGAATTAACAACTCTATGCATATTCATATGAAAGAAAGGCTTTTTTAAAATACATATGTACATTCATTAGACTTTTTTTAAACTACATCTTTGAAATCTGTGAGAAAAATATTTTCTGGTGAATTATGCTTAAAGCAGGCACTTTTAGTTTTATCACTTTTTATGTGAAAGTTGTACTCTCACATTTTTAATTTATATAGAAAAGTGCTAAAGCATTCATATTTGATTCATTTGTTAACCAATTATTAAAGTCAAAGTGAATAATCAGAGCTGACAGCTAAACTTCTCAGGCTTTTTGTGGTAGACATACATGTCGGATTTTGATCTTATAAAAATAACAATTATATTATTTTGAATTTAAGTTTTAAATTGATATTCAATCTTAATAATCGTTCAAAAAACTCCTTACAAACTCCGTAGTTTTACTAAGTAAACATGTTTTGGTGAATTGCTCTGTATAAATACAACTAAATGAAAAGTTGGAGTAGTAAAAGTTCCTACTTGAAGTTTTATAAATCATTAAATGAATATTTGTCATGATTTTAGTAGAATGATATATTTTTGAAACAGTCTAGTGTACATATGAAATTAAAAAAGATCCCATTCTTCTTTAGCAGTATGACTATTTTTGGAGAATAATTGGGAAAAAAAGAAAGTTACATAAATATATTTGTATAAAACTTATTGTATTCTTGGATGTAATTGTTTTAAAACTTAAATTCAAAATAGATAATCGTTATATTGTATGGAAGCTTAATCAAACAAATATTTCCACAAAGAATTCCCCTAAAACTCAGCTGTCAGTTGTATAAAATAATATTTTTTTTTTTAGTGAATCAATCTGTGGAAATAAAAATAACTATAATTTAAGAGAAAATGACGTCTTCTCATTCTTTTGTTATTAGTGTGTATTTTTTGAAATAATCTTTTAATACATGTTTATTGGTGACCCCAAATAATAATTAATATCCCTTAATAATTAATTAATTATTTCCTTATAATATTATGCAAGATTGGTTTGAGTGTATGTATGTGAAAAGATCTCATTCGGAAGCAATAATCTTTTAGAAAGCTCACATTAAAGCTCAAAAACATATAGTCCAGAAATGAAATAATTTACGGATCAATTAACAAATTGTTCTTCATTGTGTAAATATCATGTTGTCTTCATTAAATATTATATTAGACTGTACCTTTTTCGGGTTAAGTTTTTTCTCTTCCTAGACAAAATACCTTTTCTGCACGGGGAATAAAAAACTGACTTTGGCAAAGTTACAGACCTCTCACGTCATTTTTGGTGTGGTACAGATCATTTAAGACTTTTGAAAAAGAAGTATTTTGGACTCAAAATTGGCCATTTTTAAGCCTCTTAAATGAGTCAAAATTGTATATTTCATAATTTTTGTGTATTCAAATTATCTGTTAAAAATATTGTGTTCCTTGTTTTTAAACATTAAAGGGATCTAAGATGTACTCAAAAATTTGATTTTTTTCAAACATAACATAATATAATATTCCTCCTTATTGTTCAACAACTATAGCTTTATATGATACTCAAAATGATTGAGTACATCTCAAAAGAGGGCGTGAAATATCTTTAACTGATCAACAGAATATTAACAAATATAAAAACTACAATTTTTTAAATCCCCACATCATACAAGGGACAATACAAAAAGCAAATAAATGACCAATTTTGGCTCAAAAATAACAATGATTCTAAAATCAAATACCTTACCAAAAATGGTTTGAACGTCCTCAAAATTTGCCAAAGTCATTTTTTGATTATTTTCGACAGAAAAGATATTTTTGCAGATGGAGACAAATATGACCCCAAAAACGGGACAAAAAAATATACATACATCCCCCCCTCCAAAAAGAAGAAAAAGGCACAAAATTAGGTAGCCTGTAGTTTTTAGTCAATATTGTCAAATGTAGACCACCAAGTATTAGGATACATATTCTTAATTTAAATGTTAAGTAATATTTAACAACTTTTTAATAAGATTGAATTCGATTAAAAATTATAATAAAATACACATTGCGAATAAGAAAGGTAATGGGGCTCTTAATACAAAAACAAGCTAGATAATGATTATTGAGTTTAGATTAAATTTGTATTCTTCAACTAATTATCATTAGTTTTTACAAAGAAATAATTCTAAATAATACTTTGAAAGTGTCGGAAATTGCAAAATAAAGTAGGAAACATTCATTGTCAGAATTAAACAACTCGAAATTATATTTGAAGGATTATAGCTTAACTTATATGCCATAAATCAAATCGAAGTATGAAATCTAGTTGAAATTCGTTGGTATTTTAAGACAAGGCTGAATACTTGGAAGAGAGAAAACATATCCATATGAGACAGGCCACCACCAGACTCTCAGACATTGAATATCATGAATGAAATTCAGCATAAGTTAAAAAGAGTTCAGGTAGAGTGATAATCAAGTGATTTTATATTCAGGATAATTACTATTTTGATATTCAAAATGGCCACCATTGGGCAAGTAACGTTTGGAAGGTACATTTTTGAAATCAAATTACTAAGTACTGAGGAAAAATAACTTATCACAAACACGTAGGCTCAGACTTTAGGTCAAATTAAAATTTAATAAAAACAACAACAAAAACGCGTTAAAGGTGCTAGATCACCAATCATAAAAATTGACATCATAGGATGATTTTGTCGATCAGTAGTACAAAAATGACAATTTATTCCATAATCTGATATCATTAGAAGAGCTTAGTAAAAATATTTAGTCTTCAATACACATTTAGGGAGGTTCAGCACCTAAAACAATATTTTCAGTATAACACGGCAAAAATTGATTGAATTCGACCGCTGGATGCTCAGAAATAGCGAACTAAACATGACAGGTCAACTGTTAAAATACTTTTTTTTTTTTTTTTGAGGAGAACGATTTTTAATGAATCAGTACCATCACAAAAGGATGCAAGTTTGTATATTGAATTTGAAAAAATGTCCAGTCTTCTCTGAGCTGTAGAAAGTAATGTTATAGTCGTAGGATTTTCAGACAATCCTAAATTTGGAAGCCTATCCAAACCATTTTGATTATGAGCTTTCAGATAATTAAAAATGAAGAGTTGAAGGATGTAAACATGCCAAAATCCAAAAAAATGAATTTTTGGAGAAAATAAGAATTGTCAATGGGTTATTTTTCCCTTAACTCATCCCACAAAATTGAATTCAAAGTTAATAATTGATCAAAAGATGCCAAGATCATATTGAATGGTATATATAATGAAGTAAAAAGTTTAATTATGATTTGTCTTAATCGTAGTTTTGTTCAAGATTGCACCAAAAATATAAAACATTTACCCTAACCATACGTATAGAGCGTCTGTTGCGCATATATATTTTTTGACAATAAGGATAATGATGAGGGGATCTATCTACATCATCATAATGGAATAGTAAGAGAGATAAAGAAGAAGGGGTGAAGAAAAATAAAAATATATATAGAAAGAAAATCTCAGTTATTAAATGTAGATGATAAAAAGAATAAAAATTATCTAAAACCATCTGCTTAAAGTAATTTTCCTTCCTTAAAATGAAATAAGAAAACCACATTGAGGAATATATGTAGCATTAAGAAAAATAAGGGGGAAAATAACGAAAAGGGCAATGACACTCTCATTGCCTTTTTCCACATACTCACATAGGTACATATAAATAAATTTTTTCTGCCTTTTATTTTACCATTTTGTTTGATCAATCAAAACCATTAACAAACTACAAATATTGACTCACTTTAATTTATAAATATTTATGTACCTGTATTTGAATACGAGTATATTATACATATACGCATAGGATTTGACCCTATTTAAAAATATGTTATCAATAAGTTTTTGCATGATTTTGTAAATATTTTAACCCAAATTATTATTATTTAAAAAAATTAAAATTAATAATTATTAGAATATTGCATGTTTACGTTACCCAAGCCATAAATATTGCAACAGGGATTTGTGACAAAAAGTAAAGCAAATGAAGTTCATAATATGAGTATTTTTGACCACCACCCTTTACCTGACATTAATTTCCTTGACTTTGCAAAGGAGGGTATGGTTGAGAGGGAGAGGCTATTGTAAGGCTGAGCAAGGGCTCCCTGATGCCATCCTTGTGGGGGAAAAATCAGTTTAATGTTGTTCAGAGTAGCTGTAAGTAAGTGTTAAGGATACCAAATTCATCAGAAAAAGGGTAAGCACACTGAATTGGGAATTCTTAAATTGTAAGACACTATTAAACCTGTAAAAATATTATCACATATTCTAGTACTAAACATAATCTGAGTAAGTCATTTTTTGTATGGGATTTAAATTCTGGACCATCTTGATTGAAAATAATCTGCCATTTATGCAAATTGTATATTTATAAAAAATGTAAGAATTGTATATAACTTTTTTATTACATGAAGTGAATATCCTCTGCGGCGAGAGTGATGTCTAGTCGATCATTGATTTTTCTGTATACTTCTCATACCTAAGTAGCTTCTAGAATGGTTCCCAAAAGCTGTTAGTCTTGTTTTAAAGTATGGGGACGTTGGAGTAGCTCCTTGAGTTTGTCTTTGCCTCCAGAATTGTCACATCTAATTGTATGCACATTATTTACAATCACTTCATGTACAAATAAGTAAAAAATACAATCTAATATTTTTTAAATAAAACATTTTCGTAAATAGTAGAATTTGTACTTTCTAATAATTTCCAATATATTCCATCAGGAAAAATCACATCAAAGCTAGAAGCTTGGTTACAGATCCACATTATTCTAGTAATGTAATAATATTATTCCCTCTTTAATAACGAAATCAAATATCAATAATATAAATTATATTATTCACATATGAAGTATATTGGATAATGAAGTATATTAATTATATACGACATATATTAAATCATGAATTTGATTAGTTAATTCATGAACCTGGTGTATCGGTAACACATGAATTTGATACGATAGTTTGATTAAATATCATTGAGACATGACTAATATAATTCATATTTAGTAGGAAAAAAACAAAAAAACAAACTATCAAAAATATTATACTATATTTCCCTTATCTAGTCCATTGTTTCTTTGAAAATTTTAATAAACAATACACAAATAAGGAAAGAAAATTAATTACATTACTTTTTTATAAGTTCAGTTCCAAAACGTCTACGTCTAAAAATGATTCTCTAAGTCAATTTGTTAACAACTATCTGGAACGTAATAAAAAATCAAAAACATAACTTTGATGATCATGAATATTTTGACGAATTTGCAAAAAAAACAACAACCCAACTATTTGCACAAAATAACGAATATAAATATTAAGTATATAGATAAACATGGCAGATTGAAGTTTACATACAAATCTAGTGGATCCAAGTTTTAATAGCCTATCTACATCATCAACACTATATAATGTAAGCAATAGTAATATGGGTATTAGAGTTTTTTTTAGTGAGAGATACACTTAAAATTCAATACATATTTAGTCCAGTTTTGGAGTAATTGACCCTCTTTTAACGGTCCTGTCAGGAAGAGACCAAATCCCAGTCTGCAGTTGCCAAACTTTTAAATACATTTCAATTAAGTTATGCTTTACAAAGTATTATAATTCATTATACGACTGTTTACTGACATTGAAGCCAGTAATTATATGTACCTATATAATATTCTATATTGTGACTGGGATGGTACAATATTGAATCTTGATTATATACACTACTGTCTTATTTATGATAAAATATTTATAAGTGAGGAGACGATTAATCGGAATCGGGAATTGGAGACTTGGGTGTTTTGTCTAGAACCGGAATTTATATCGGAAAATAATGTTAAATTTGCGATTCAGATTCTTATGTTTTATTATTTATTAATGGTATTTAACTATTGATTACCTTTTTAAGTTATGTAAAAAAAATTGTCCATCCCCCCTTCCCTCCCAAAAAAATGAAAAAAATAATAAATAATTTTTGCTTTTAAGAAATTGTAGGAATATAATATTTGAAATTTAATTTAATTTTTCGAAAAAAATTGTAAAAACCAAACACCCTTCCTCCCCCAAATATAATGGGACACCCCTGATAGCAAAATTGTATTTTTTAACTATTATTCAGAATAATAAAGAATCGGAGTCTGTTACTCCGAGGGTTGTCTGTATTTACAATTAAGTAATTGAAAATTTTTGTACCTATGACATCGTATAATCTTTGGCATAATAATATTTGATTTTATACCTATATGAGATTTTCATAATTGCCATTTGAAATGTCTCGAAAATTTAGTTTAGTCTATAATACTTAATACCTTCAATAATTTGGAAGGCAAATCCAAATGCAATCCTTATGAAAGATTAGTATGTGATTCAGATGAAGGTTGTACCTTCAAATATTTAAGTTATTACTAAAAAATATTTGTTCTTTTCATAAATAGTAACTCTGAGTCAAAAAATATTTTGCAAAATGATAAATTTAAATTTTATCAATGACTTCTCAATTTTGATTCAAGATAAATATAGAAAGTTTTGACGTAATGCTTGTCAAATTCGACTATCTTGAAAGCAGCATTAATAAACAAATTTTCATTCCATTTAAAATCTTTTTTCCTTGTTAATAAAAACATTTTTTGCCAATTGGGGCCTCTAATTTCTTAGAAAGGACAATGGGCATTGTAGATATTCTAAAGACATTCATTAGCGTCAGTTTTATAACATGATTTCAAGCATCTAACTCTAACTGAACTACGATACGATGTATAATAATTCTGTACTTATTGTATTATAAATTATGTAATCCTAAAATAAGTTCTTATTTCTTAGGAGACAATATAAAAATAAAGACATCAGATTAAGTTTCCTTAATATTTTTCTTCTATAGCAATATCTATACATCCTATTTACTTAGTTAAATACTTAAATAATGACGAATATTTAATTTCAAGCTCATCATTTCAGATATGAAGGTTCAGCATTAAATTTTACATCATTGTATAAACCAGTAAAGTATTAAGCCCACTTTAATTGAGTATGATCTAACTGTACCTAATATATTCAATAATGATATATAGGTAAACACTGAAAAATATCGATTTCAAAATCGATTATTTTACTAAAATATTCTTTAAAACATGCAGAAAGCCATATTTCAAATTTTTATACTACTTCGTCTCTTCTAAATTGGCGTGACTCTCTCTGTTTATTATGCAATTTGTAATGACATTGGCAACACTCTGTATAAAATAAATATTGTTCAAAGTTTTAAGTCAGTATAAAAATTGATTAATATAAATTAAATTTGATTAAAAATGTCTATACATATGTATAACAGATTTATGCATTTAGTGTTTGGGCTTAGTACAAACGTTATTATAATTAATTAACTATTAAATTAGCTAATTATATGTAGTGTTCATAATATGGTCATATTAAATATCGATCCTGAATAAATATAATTGATTAAGTTTAAATATAACTTTAGTGTAAATAACATATGCACAATGATATTAGAGTTAGTCGTTTTGAGGTGTTATATCAACTTTTTCGAATATTGTAATTGGGGTATCGGGAAAAATTGTATATTGCTATAAAAATAATTTACACAGATTTTGAGCTCAAAAAAGTTGGTTTTTAGAGGCTCTCCGAAATATATATACATTTTTTAAATGTGTATTTTTTTCATATTACTATTTCCTTTTGCCTCATTATCTATATCCTAAAGACAAGATCACACTTCTTATTTTTAAGAAGACTAAATATTTCATTGATATTGATGATAATTAATAATTATAATACTAGAAAAAAATTGAAATATTATTGATTCGCTCTTAATGTGTATAACACAATATTTATAATAAAAAATACAAAATTTTATTTTGGGAACAATTTTTCTTTCTCGATAAGAAAAAAACTTGAATTATAATATGTTAAAAATACGAGCCAAGTTTCTCCAGAAATCCCATTTATGACCATAATTGGTCATAATGTAAAAAAACAAAAATGTATTTTAATAATCCACAAAATATCTAAAAAGTTTCTACTGAATTAGAAAACCTCTAAAATACGTTCAATTGTCTTGAAATTGGCATGGAATATTCTTCTATAATTTTGCAAACTTTCAAATATCCCGCATCATCCATTTTTCCGATACTGATTTTTAACCTACTCTAGCGTACACATACATACTATGTTATAAAATATGAAAAAAAATACATGCTCCCTAATTTTTTCTATTTGTTCACAGCTACACAAATATGCAGCACACTTTATGAAAAATAATTAATTGATAAACATCAATGTCTTTAAATTATACTCATATTAATTTTTCCCCTCTGTATTGGAATATTTTCTGAATTTGAAAACTTGTTAAAATAACATCACAATGAATAAAATAAAATACACTCAACATCATTTTTTATTATAAGTACTGTAGGGGGGAGGCATGGATAATTTTGTTTCATTAATTGGAGATGATTACAGTGAGACAGATCAAATTTTTGGCAAAAAATTTCAACAATTTGCTAAAAGTCAAAATAATTTAGTGATACTAACATCTATTGCTTTTTATGTCATTTACATTCGAGTATTAAATGCCACAGCCTAATCCCCTACCATTTCATCATAGTAAAGCTTTAAGATAAAATCGTCATAGTTATTTTAGTTGTGGAGCAGTAATCGGAACCTTTTTACCTTCATTTACCAATTTTAGAATCTGAATATATCCATTTTCTCCCATATTTTTGTGTAGAAATGTAATGACCTTTGTTAATAAACGTCAATAAATTAAATGACTTTAAAATACATATTTCAAGCACATTTTACTCCTGGTATGTAATTGACTTTTTTTTTTACAAAAAAAAAAAAGAAGTTATTATGACATTTTTTTATTTTAGAAAATATATTAGTACCTTCTTTTTTAAATAGATGGTGTTTTATATTGTACTTCAATTTACCTCTCCTCTCCGGTTAAGAACCATTTCTTTAGAGAAGAAGAAAAAAAACTAATTTGTGTGGCTGAAATTAAAATTAATAAATAAGGGGCATTCATGCCAGACTTTGACGGGAAAAAAACACTTTATACACTTTGAAACACACTAATACAGCTGTATAAAGTTACTAAAAAGGTCCTTTTTATACTGAAAATATTATTATAAAAATGAAGTCCATCAGGATATTGTGACTTATACACAGGTGTTTAATTCAGCCTAATTTTGTATTAATTAATACACTACCAGTGGGATGTCAATGCCGAAACATTGATATATATTAAGAAAGGTAATCATTATAGAGATATTTGTCAATGTAATTTTAAAAGTCTATAAACAAAATCAAAAATGGTTTCAGTAGATTATTTTGTTATATACAATAGGTCGAGTACTTTTTGTATATCTATATGCTATACAAGTATTAAATGAATTTATAGTGAATTAGGGCCCGTATGCCAATTTTGAGAAAATCAAAACTATATTGATTCATTGACTTATAAACAATATAATTTAATTATTATAAAACCCGGCTCTCAAAAACCAAATACACAAGTTTTGATAACTACATATATATATATATATATATATCCATTAAATGTTTCCCTTTTATCATTAAACATACAGGATACACCGTAAGAAAAAAACCATATGTGTTCATTTTGATAAGTACATATATCATAAAAATAAATGTACTGTAGTTTTTAAATTTTGTGTTTTGTATAATTGAATAAATTACACCTATTAACGGAAGAGACAAAAATTGCTTGGAAGGGAGCTCTTCATATGTTTCTCGATAGACTTAAATGAAATTAGATCAGGAAGAGGAAAGGGTAAACGAAGAAGAAGAAGAAAAAAAAAAAAAAAAGATAGGAAATTGTTTCCTTAATTTTATGGCTTTCTCTTTTTCGTTTTTGTTGTTAAATTCCCAAGTCTTCTTCTTCTATTCCTTCCTCCTTGAAAAGGTAAGTAATGTGTTAGTTGTACATGCTATAGAAGGGGGAAAGAGAGGAAGTGAAGGGATTGAAGTGGGTAGTTACTGGAAATTATAACTGTTTTTTTTTCTTGAAGCAAAAAAAAAAAAAAATGACCTCTTCCCATATAGTAATAGTGATAAAAAAATATATATGGGAATCTTTTGTGAAGATGTGGATAACTTATATATGTAAATAATAAAAATTTCAATTTTCCTTCCCATTACTCAACATACAATTATAATAACATGGAACTGCACGTTCTTTTATGTGAAAAAAAATAAAAAAATGTTTTGAATTATATAGGTATTATATGCAACTTAATTGAATTTTTATAGACTCCACTTCATATCATATATATTATATACTGATTTTCTTCCGAAAAAACTTTAAGTCGAGTTTAATTTAAGTATATATATTAGTAAGTATCTATATCGAAAGAAAAAGAAGAGTAGTAAATTGTGAGAAGAAGGAAAAGAGGATTATTAACTTGACTCCCATACTTAGATAGGTGGATAGATGAGGAGGTCAAAGAACAGAGAGAGAGAGAGAGAATGAAATATATTCATAAGTAAAGGTAAAATGATAGAAGAGAGACGATTCCTAAGAGTTAGAACCACCCCACTGATTATATGTACGTACTTTTCCAAGATGAAGAAATATAAAAATAAGAACATATATGTATAAATAAATAAATCAGATTGAGATATGTAAGAACAAATGTATTTTTACATATTATTATATTCCATATTTACAGTTCCTATACCTATCACGAGGAGAATATTAAAGTCACTTCATAGATGTATAGGAACAAAGAAAGAAGAAAATTGGAGAGTTTTAATCATAATTTGGGGAAAGGAAAGCCCCTCTTCTCTTACAAAAAAGAAGGAGACGAAGTGGTGGTTGTATGTAGTATTAAAAGAAGCAGAACCCCTCCCCCCCCCTTCTTTTTAATGATTTATGACACCGATGAGGGATGCATAAAACATGAGTATCACATTCTTAGGGACACCACACATATATTACATATTCTGGACAAGAGGAATGGACAAGGCAGGATTATTATTTATGTGGACTACATACATAATTAGGGGTTTAATGTCCATAAATATGTATGTAAACCACATGTATGTAGTAACAAGATGTTGATGATAAGGAATGCATCGCAGATCCACTGGGATGAAGTGAGAATCAAATCATTTATTTTCTCCTTTTACCTCATTCTATCCTGTGATTTTTTTGCTTGAGAGGGTAGGGGTGTGGGTTCCTCTGGAGGTAGGTATGGTAGTGTTCTTCTTGAGCGGGATTTGAGTGACCCTGTTTCGCTCATTGTATCAGGTGTCCCTACCGGAGTCCATGTTCCTAAAAAAATATAGAAATAGATAATATTAATAAGCAGATCAAAATAATTATTGATTTAATGCAGTGCTTCTCCAACTATTTGAATGGTACTCCTCCCCTTATTTTTATAATGATTAGAACATATGCACACGTATTGGGGGTTTTCAGGAAATCCCGAAACAAATTTGGTAAGGATCGGTCTCATAGTAAATTTGATCTGTGAAGTTTTTAATACAAAAATATATATATATATATATAATATGCAACTTTTTTTAGATAAGTAAAATTCGTTTCATAGTTTGTAAACCACGATTTATATTTCAATTGGAGTTTTTAAACTGCAGTTTAGACCATAAAATTGGTCAAGAAAAATCACCGAACCAGGAAAAAATTGGTATCAGACCAAGTTTCAATTCAAATATGTATCTACATGTAGAAAATCCTGGAGTTGCACATCTCTCCTCCTTCCTTTATGTATCGAACTCACGCAGTTTGAGAAGCACTGGTTTAATGTCATACTTTTAAAAAAAAAAAAATAACGTCATTTATACGTAAAAAATATTTTTATTCCTTTATTACAACAATAACAAAAATACAACAAGGACAAAAATTGCCCTATAATTACTAAATGACGTCATTTTGCGCTTAATTGTACACACATATACTATATGCACGAATGCATATCTATATTTAATGACTAGACAACATCATCTGCAGTGTCATTAGTCAACACTATGAGACAGGAAAAATAATTAGTATATCATATTTTATTGCTACAATTTTTCATTATTATAATATTAGTTGGGATCTTAGAATACCACCTAGCTGTGCTTTATGTTTTTTACTATTAATGTCGTGACCTTTTAAATTTATTCTTTCTACTTCCTCTCACTTGTACATAAATATGTACATCGCACATATACTACATAATGTACAATGTAGAGGAAAAGTTAATTTATTAATAGTAAAAGTAATAAAAAGTCTAGTTTAAATCATTCATCTTCATTCCGTATTTCATTTAAAAATATAAAGTTGAGAAAGGGAGGAAATCTAATTTTTTTTTCTTAGATATTCCATAAACTTTTTTTTGTATATATACAAAATATGATAAAAAAATTAAACTTTGTATAATACAATTAATAAAGAATTATCGAAAATAACATAAATCTTTTTTTTTTCTTCTTATTTTTCAAATAGAAAAATAACCCAATAAACTAATCATTTTTGATATACTATTGTATGAATGTATTGAACTGATATTGTTTATATAAGATGAAAAAACAACGACACTGAACTATTTATTTGATTCAAATGAATTATTAACTATTTTATAAAAATATTTACACCAGAGCCAGAATATAACTATTACAGGCCTATATAACTTTCCTCATCAAAGTAGAAAAACAACCCATCGACCAATATTTTGAGACATTCTAAGTATTTTAAAATGCAAATTAATTTTTTCTCAAAGCAAAAAGATATTTCATTCGACTAAACGATCAAATAATGCCGATTATAACAGATTAAAGTCCCTTAAATTGCATTGACTTGCAGGTTCAAAAAGTTCTATAAATAATAAAAGGGGACAGTGAACTTTCATCTATTTTAATCAAAATCTTTGAATTTCACTTATTTTTCAAACTAATTTTTTTTTCCTTGAAAAAAAAAAAAAATATATATATATAAATACTAATAGCCAATCAATTCGTCATAAACTATTATCGGTTGTTGAGTTAGAAAGCTTAAAATTTTGTATGTAATCAATAATATTGAAATTAAATTTATTTTGAAACACTCAAAAATTTAATGGAGTCGATGAAAAAGAGGTTTTTATGTATATAAAAATTACATCAAATGGAAATTAATCTTATTCCTAAATTTTGGGAATATCAACAAATTTTTCATCTTTATTGTAAATTTATCTCCAATCTCAATAACACACATTTGTTCATAAAAAAAATAAAAATAAAAGAGTTGATAATTACTCTACTGTTCGGATAAATCTTTGCTGTTTAAAGAGAATGATAATCAAATTAGGGTGTGTCTTAAGATTATTTCCAAATCATTATGTACTAGCTGATATATAGTATATGTATTATGCATTTAGAAGTAAATATGGAAATGATATATTTACCTGTTATTCCATGTTGAGCTCTTGCAGCTTGTAGTAGAACAGAGTCCAAATTTGCTTGATTCCTATGTGCTCTTGAGGACTTGACTGGCTCACTCATCGCTAATTACATAAACAATATTTTTCGGAATCGATGTTGTAGGTGAATATTTTTTATGTTTTTTTTTGTGTGTGTGATTGATTTTATGTATTTTTGTTTGAAATTATTTTTTTATAATAATAAATCGTTTGTTTGGTCATAATTGTGTTTTTGTGTTATATACCAAAATTTTGATGAACCGCAGAAGAGAGAGAGAGAGAGAGAGAGAAAGAGAGAAAAACTTGAATATCCGAGTTATACATAAAAGCGCTTTTCTTATTTTATTATGAAGTATTTAATTAAATATGTAACATTTCCCGTTAAAGTAAGTTTCTAACAACTAAGTAGGTGATAACTTTTGATTTGTTCTGCATATTACAATTTGTAAGAGCAGCAGTCTCAAATGACGTTAAATTGACATGTTTATTTAAGAGTAGAAAGGTAAACTAATTATGTACACTGAATTAAAAGATAGAAATCAACCACCAAACACACTAATCCTATTCAACCCTATAACGCCCACTTTTTCAATGCGTGGTCATAGTTTTCAGATTTTAGGAACTTATAATCCTTGTACAATTTTAAGAACAAAAATGTTTTTTTGTTTTTTCCCCTTATTGGTCTGATGGAGATCCACCAATTAGATATAAGTAGACAATGTAGTACGTACTACAATTAATCCCTCCTATCTATGATATATTTTGAAGTCTATTCACATATATTAAGTAAATTTTCATTCTAGGAGCTACTGGGATTCGCAGTCACACACATTGATTTCAGGAGAATAAACTTCCCTGTGCACTTTGTCTGCTACACTATGGGTTCCTCTTTTAAATATGTTTATCTTTTTGAAAATCAGTCAAAGCCATAGATTTTTAATTCGTGTTACACCAATTTGTTTTGAGTTCTTGATTAGAGAATTCAAAATAACTAATTTGAATTTTTAATAAGAAAATGAATATTTTTCATTTTACAACATCTCTAAAATTAGATTTATATTTTTTCAAAAACACATAGTTTATCACTTTCTCCATAACATTTGCAAAACTGGAAGATTATAAATAAGAATTTGATATTTTTTTCTTTACATTGATTAGATATTTGCTATTGCAAACATAAAATTTTTGAGCAAAAAACAAAGTCCAAATAATCGACCAGACGTCTCAAAAACTCATTTATCAAATATGATACGTATGGTGTAAAACAATAAATAAGCCAGGGTTCACTTTTAACTATTCAATAGACAATATAAAATATACCTTTTTTTATGTATCTAACAAGAGAGAAGGAATCAGTCAAAACAATTACAGACATTGTGTAAATACTCAAAGAGTTTTAATGTAACTATATAACAAATAAACATATGTAAACAGTCAATAACACTTGTTAAATTAATAAGTTAATTTTCAGTTAAGTTCTACCTTAAAGAACGAATGGATTTGTCTATTTATAAAATCAATTAATGCAGTTTTTTTAAATATCTTTAATATATGGGTCACTACTGCACACTCTTTCAATTGACATATATATATATATATATATATATATATATGTAACTAACAGTAGTAATGGTGTCATCAAATATATATCTAATAATGTTATTATTTGATATATATTATGTATAATCAAAATGAAAATGATAAAAACTAATTTTCCTCTGATTGTATTTCCTAATGGACAGAAATATAGTTCAGCAAAATACTTGTTTGTGATATTTTTTAACACAAATAACAATGATTCTACTGTGATAGGTTAAAAACTATAAAAAAACTACATATGTTGTTGACTTATAAGTAACAATATCTGAAAGCAGTAATTTTGCTCCGGATATACTTTTGCTCCAGATCTAAATGATATGTGTATTTGCAAAATTTGTCAAAATCCTCGTTACTCATGTCGTTGTTGTATTTTGCAACTTCCTCTTTGAAAAAAAAAAAAAAAAAAAAAAAAAAAAAAACGAGTCACAAAATCTATTTTTAATAAGACAGTTTTCCCCAAACATGGAGCTATTGTTCAATAATTGTTTAAAATTGTTTACAGCTTAACAATAGCTATTAGAACTCAATAAATCAACGTTCAGAACACTGATTAGGAGAAAAAAAGTAAAAAAATCGGCAGTTGTCACAAAAAACAGTTTAACTTTTTATGTTTCTGATGTAACTCCGTAAATTTTTTCGAATTTTTAGAATAAAGGGATTAAAATATTCCAATGTAATATCATTTCAGCTGTTTTCATGAGTTAACTCTTGTATGATTTAAAGAAGTTGACTATAAGTATTATGAACTCATATAGTCCCATCTACTTAATTTTTATAAATTAATACAAAAATAATAATTTGTATGACCCTTTTTGTCATTTCATACTCAGTCATTAATATTTAAATTAATAAAATTATCAGTTCAATGAGCATTATAATAAACAGCTGGAAACAAGAAAAATACAAAAGCCTAGCTACCATATGTTTTTTTCAAATTTTTCCTTTCCCAATTGAGATCCGAGTTTGCAATTGGATAATATAGCTCTACGAGAACATTAATTTTTTTTAATGTATGCACATGAGGATTTCGACACTTTTCACAGTTATATATTACATATTTAAATATATCTTTTGTGTGTACAGAGAAACACATTTTCAGGTGTGAATTACGTAATTTGAGGTATTAATTACGAAAATAATATACATACATAGAAGAACTCTACAAATTTTTAGAAAATGGATACATAACCCATTTATAATTACTTTTTTAATGAAAAATAAAAATAAATAGTACAGCTACAAATTATACTCAACATTACGTAGAGTAAGATAAATTACCTGATTTAAGAATTATTATTAGAGTGATAGTGAGGAAAAAATGTAGAAAGGATAAATATTACATATTTACTATGTATTGTGTAAGTGTATGAGTTTCGGTCTGAGATCATAATCCCCCCTTCGGTCTTAAGTGGTTTTTTAAGTCTGATAGTTTAATCCAGATCACGATTTGAAACCTTAAACCTTGGATTTTTAAATTGTAGAGACAAAAATTAAACGTAGACCGAAATTTTATTTGCTAAAATAGGTCACTTATAGCATTTATTCTCTATTTTAATGGAATCAAATAAGAACGGATTATTTTTTGTAAGCCGAATTTTGGTACATGACCTATCCAAAACAAAGTTGGACCAAATTTTTTAAAACTAGAGTAGTCTCAGATTATAATTTCCAGACTGAACCCCAACACTATTTTGTGTGTTATAAATTCGTATGTACACACGCAATATGACTTTGAAATGTATGGTTCGTGTTAATATATTTGTAAACAGCACCCCACAGAAAACAATTTCCCCACAAGAATTTAGCAAACTATTTTATTCATTTTTGTTCTTAAAACCACTGTATATATGGTGGTTGCTTTCAACAATTAGTAATTGTATTTAAAAGACAAAAAAAAAAAAACATCATTTGAGACTAACTATTTCAAAATATTATTTTTTTGACAGGCTTGTTATTTTTTATGTAATGATAAAAAAATACAAGGAACATAATTATCTACTCGTTTAATTCAATAAGTTATTGGATTTTAAATGAATTGAAACATTTATATAAAAAAGCTTTTTGTGCTTTTGTTTTGGTTTTTGAAAGACATTTCATTTCATTAAAACAATCAAATCAGGGGGTTTCGCTCACCTAGAGTAGCTCCAGACAATAAGGCCGCAGAAGGGATTCGAGACATTTCTTTACGTAAAAGAAGTGGTGAAGAATTTGAAGCCTTACTCTGAAATAAAAAATAAATATATATAAATGAACATAAAATCCATCAATTGAAAAAATACATAAAAATAAAAGTCAATTTGATTTTTAGAAATGTTAGAAACGTGCGTGAAATATAATGATGTCTACAAAAAAAAGAGAATAGAAGCAAGACAACAACAATAAAACACACTTAATTAGCAAGTTTTCAAGGTAACTTAAAATTAAAAAGTTAAATGCACTCTACGGAACTTTCATTTTATTTATCAGCTGTACTTATAATTAAATGGAGGTGGTTTGGAAGTATTAGGGCTGCACGATATTGGAAAAATTTCATTCTGATCTTTTAAAACTCTGCGAAATTTTTAGAAATTTAAAAAAATACAGAAATATTCATCAAATGACCTGAATACTTGGTCTAGTGCTCCCATCTAACAGTGAGTCACAAGCAGATTAATCGTAATTAAATAATTGTTTAGCCTTTTATTGAACAACTAAAACCAAAAAAAAAAAAAATCACATATCTCCAAAATGTGGCTTCGGTATAGCTATTGCATAGATGTTTATCGTGATGATGATACCCTAACAATATATATGGGGTGGCCCTATTTTGTATGACGATTTATAATAATTCATGGAAATCTATCAATATACCCTCATTCATTTTAGATTCGGGATTCACTGAGAGGTTAGTTATTTAATTATTATTTACTTAGAGATTACAAGGAGAAGGTTTAACATATTGAGGGGTTTAATAAAGAGGGTGGGGGATGAGAACAACATCTATGTATTTATTTACTTATAAAAAGGATTGTAAAAAAGAATTTAATCATTCTCAGGATAAAATGCTTTCTTTTTTATAATTTTCACAAAAAGTTATATTATAGGTATATAAATAAAAACATTTCTCATTTCTTTAATTCTTCCTCTTCTTCACAAACAGGTGATATATAAGATTATATTACAAGGATGATATAAAACTATAACATGTAGTAGCTAGGGATGGACATTTGCAAAAGAAAGAGATATATATCTATATATATATTTACTTACATAATATATAGATATTTCCTTATCGATAAATTGGAAAAATTAATGATTAAATTATCGATTCTATGTCCATGGTATATCAAATTAAAAACAATCTGTTAAGTCTTTTTATTTATTATAGCATACAAACACCTTCCTTACCAATAATAATAATTATTATTATGTAATTTATAGAATTAGATTGAAACCAATTATATAAAGTATGTTTTTAAAATGTGGTTCATCTTTTGCATATCATAAAAAATAAATTAGTTGCTGATTCACCTTTAATTACATGTATATATGAAAAGGAAAGGTAGTTAAACAATTCCTGCCTATTTAGAAATGTAAAACCTTTAAGACTACATTTTTATGACTATAGATTGTTTTTTTTTTAAATTGAGAGTACTATTCATACAATATTAAGAATGATAGCATCTCATTAAAATAAATATATTTTTTCACACCTAATGTTGCAAATATTGATAAAGCTTTTTATAGCAACTCGCTTCTCCTTTCAAATTAACTACATTTAAATATATATTAGTGATGAGACCTAATCCGAGTTCCGGTTCGGTTTTAAATGATTATTTTGCAGACCAATTGGACCGAACCCACTACATAAAAGGAAATTCAATCATTTTCAAATTGTAGATCAATTTTTATCTCTCTCCACGAAAGAATGTTCTTGCAAGTTATAAAAGTGGGACATAAATGAAAAACTTTAAATTTCATATGGGATCATTGTATCAATTCATAATTCTGAAGCACACATGACATTGTCAACATTTCATAAATAAAATTGGTCTCTGTCTGAATTTTAAATTGGCTCATCTCTACCGAATATTTCTATTTGACCGGTCCGAGCTTCTTTTAAGGAACGAATTATTTCAGTCCAATAAAGAAAAATTAATAGTCTCAGACCAATCAACACATACAACATAAATTTGTTTGTTTATAGTTTAAAATAGCAGAAAAAAGTGATGAAACCTATAATGGTAATTGACACGCTGGATTATGAGTAATTTCAGATGGTTTAGAATATTGAACGGGAGCCAAAGTACATGGGCAAGCACCATAAAAGTGGATATGAAAATAATATATGGTTATGATCTTCATGACTATTCTGAATATTGTCATGCCGACCTTATTAAATTATTTAAAATTATGGGAAGCTTTTGGAGTGGTATAGGTGCTGCTTGTTTGAAGTTACTTGATAATGTTTTATGGCGTATGAAAGGAGCGGAATCTCTAGTTCGAAACCCAAGAGTACTGCAGATCTTTGGAGAACACGGTCAAATGAAACTGGCCCAAAGAGGATTTAGCGTGGCGGGGGATATAAAATTAAAGGAGTTACAAAGTGATGGGCTCACTTTGATAAATGTATTGGTTTATCCTGAAGGACCTGTGAATGCAATTTTCCCATAAATAAGCAGTGTTTCAAAGGAGAGGATCAAGAACTACATATCTCCAACTAGAAAAACTAAGGAAGAGATGGGTTATCAACAAATGTGCCAAGGTCATTAAAAAAAGTATTCAATGCCCTCTGATTTCCCAATACACATGGTGGGTAAATTATAGGCTCATTTCCAATTCACTGCCTACAAATAAATGGGTGAAAAAGAACGGTTCAAGTATTTTGTAGACTGTGTGAGGAGGAAGAGGAGGATGCTATTCATTTATTCATAAAGTGTCCTTATTCACAGAATGGATGAATAAGAATGAGAGAATATTTAGGAGTTGTTGATGAGGGGGATATCTACTTATCGTCAGACTTAATGAGAGCTAATATGATTACATTGAACTTTGTGTCTAGAGTTTAGAGACTATTATCAATTGAAAAGACATCATAAGCTCTGGATGGAAGTTTTATTGATTATGAATGGTCTATTTTTAATGATAAACTAGTTTTAGATATGTGAATATTTTATTTAGGTTATTTTAAACATCTGTATGTTGGTCATTTTTAGTATTTGTTTGTTTTAGAGGGTAGTTATGTTGCTGTTACTTTGAGGACAATAAACCGCTCTAACTCTGGACCAAGGAAAAAATATATATAATGGTAATTGACAAAACTGTGTTTAAAATATTGATCATATCCTGAACCCAGATGATACGTGTAAAGTTTAAAATTATATGTTAAGGTGATATTAATATCCTACTTTTATTAAATATGAACAAAATGGAACAACATATGTGCAAATATCAACCTATATGAATGATATGTATTTGGATTATTTAGAAACAGTAATTTTGTACTTGTTACACTTTTGTTCCTGTTTGAAGTTGAGCAACAAAAGATGATTAAGTTATTACCTTTTGACTACTTTAGTTAGAAATCCAAATATTATTATTTTTTAAACCTACAAACTTACATAACTACATATTGACAGATAATTAATTCACTTCAACAAAAAGAAAAATGTTTTTGAAAATTATCACTCCATCTTTAACATAAATAACCAATATGCTCTTGTCTATACAAAATATAATCTGCGGCCCGTCAGTATGGATGCCATCTCTATTGCTCGACAGATTATCGTGCATTTCAATCTACAAATGATTGTCATTAGTCCTTTTTGGTGTGCTGCAAATTGCACTTAAACTAGCCAAAATTCATGTTAACAATAAGGTATGGAAGAATAATGTACTTTATGGTTAAAAGAGGACATATCATGGCCAATATAAGACCTTTAAAATTAATAAAGATTTCAAATTTTAGGGAAAATTGTTTAAATCTAAACTCATCCATCAACTTTGAAAAAAAAGCCTCTAATAGACTTAAATATGTCTATGAAACATTGGATTTTTTTGATATATGAAATAAAAAAATTAAATTTTCAAACTTTTGTGGTTTTTCTTCAAGATTATTTTGATATTGACACACTACAAATTGACTTGAGTGTACAAAATAAAATGTTTTATTATTGTATTCAAACAGGTTCATATTGAAATGGAAGTTAATATGTAAATAATCCTTGTTTATTAATAATGTTTTAATTGGATACTTCAAAGTAGTGGTGGACTGGCTTAACTTTGACCATGAGCCTTGTGTAAATAACTACTATGCTCTACAGATTTAAGTTAAATTGATGTGCTTTAATAATTTTATTTTCCCACCTCCTAGGATCACTTTTGAAATATTTAGTGCAGGCTTTTGACTTCATCTTTGTAATTTCTGATTGAACACTTTTTTTCATAGTTACGAGTTGTTGTAACAAAAAAACAACAACATAAATGCAAAAAAATAACGTTATTCATGGAAAAGATCAAGTACAGCTAATTCAAAAAAGGAGCGAAATATACCCACTCTGCAACAATAGAGTTACAAATATCGTAACTCTGAGAGAAAGGATAAGTAATATATTTTGATTCAATTTAACAGAAGTAATAAGATGATTTCTTTTTGTTGCTTTATCTCAAAACCGCATCTGTTTAACCTATTTAGGTACATTTTTATGAATCGAAATATTTAAGCATTGCTCCATTAAATGTGTATTTCGTGATATTTACCTTGAGGCTGTATAAAATTTAGGTCAATATTCACTCATTTTCATGTAGCAAAATATATGTATCCTCCGAGAAAATGAAAAAGTTTAAAAAAAGTCGATCAATATGTATTATTTCATCTTGCCAAATTACATGGTTTTAGTATGATGGAACCCGTACCTTTTTTCCATCTTTAATAATTAGATTATTGTACTACTTTTGAAGAATATTTCAAATATATTTGATGTATATTACATACATGACACCTATAATTATGAATCTCCAAAAAAATTGGTATAAAAACAAATTCTCAAGAATTAACTATTCCATTTTTTTAAGAAGAGTTTTTTACAATTTTTGAATACAATAAAAAAATATGAAAATACTGTTATAAAGTCTTATTATAAAACAAATTATGTGGAATTTACACTGACCATTATTAAGTTTTCATAAATTAACTGCAAGAACTTTAGCCTTCAAAAATACAATCAAATTACATTGTTATAACTCAATATTACGTGATTTAACATGGAGTATGTATAAAAACGTAGATCATATCAACATATAGTTTTGCAAAAAATGAGTTAATTTGTTTGTGAGTTATAATATTTATTTATTTATATATATGTGTATACCTGAGTATACAATATACATATGATATGTTTGTATTTTTGTCGTTCGGTGTACCGGTACTGACGCATTTAGAACAATATTATTGTATGTATATTAGTTTAAACCCGATACTGGGAACGCCATTACTCAATTTGATATAGGGTTTGAAATATGCAAGATATCTACAAATCACATTAATGAAATTGTACGAGATTAACTTCTTATCCCTCATCATTGCAAATACAACTGATTGGGCAAGTCTAAAGTCGTTTTTGAACAATTAAACTGTATGAATTTTAAAATAAGTTATGCGTAAGATTTTTAGTCATACTAAATGACGTCATTAGTGTAATGATACTATTCCTAAATACTTCCTCAATTCAAACTTTGAGAAAAGAAAGAAATACATAACTTGCTATGCTTAAGAAATTAATGGAAAATAAAATGTGTGGTGTAAGGGTAAATTAAACAGGGACTCATATATCGGATAAAAATCAGAAAACCAATATATTAGTGAAAATATTCTGCATCATATCGTATTGGAACTTTTGAAAATTTCGGAGTTTGCTCCCATATTCCATATAATGCTATCAGAAAAAAGAAGGGAGTGAGAAAAAAATTGTTGTTCAATTTTGGTAGCCAGGGAATGTTTAATTAATAGAGTACACACTTAGATAATGAATGATTGAATTTTTAATGTCATATATAGTTCTTAAAAAAGTACCACACAAAGTTAGGAAACCTTGGTATTTACATGTGATAAAAAAATACAAGGTTATATTTATGAATTACCAAAGTTTGTTAGGTTTGTTTTACATTAAAAACGAGCTCTTTTTTTAAAAGATAATTTTGTTAACATTATTAAGCTAGGATCAAATTGATAAATCCGTTCTATATAATACTAATATTTTTTATCCAAACAAATTTATCTTTCACAAATCAGCCTTTTCAATCAAAGGCTTAAACAAGATGCAAAACGAAAAAACCAATTTTGACAAAACCAATGCTTTCAGGAATACGGTTAAAATATTAGATGGGAATATATTTTGAAATCGAACAATCTCTAATGAAAATGCCTTAGTCACAAGGCGAATGTAAAAATTGAGAATCCTGCGTATTTATAAATATTCATACTCTTTCCAAAACTGAACGCTTTAGCGTTAAGATTTTTTTCTAAGAATGTCTGGAACAATATTTCGTCCCAAACAGCAGTCTAAATTTGGAAAAGTGGACCAAAATCTCTTCTTGCTCAATAAGGAACAAAACTATGAAATTCCTTTTCCGGAATAATTTATTATTTTTCTAAAAAAAGAAAAGAGGACATTTCATTAAATTTCTATACATACACCAATCTAGATAAAAAAGCAAATACTAGACATGTTTAGACTGAAAACTTTAATCAAATTAGTTTGGTTTAAAATATATATATATATATATAATAGTCTAGGATTTCAAGACCAAAACACAACACTATTATCATTTTATCTCCTTTAATGAAGAAGAAAAAGAGATAACGTAAAAAATCTGACTTGTAATAAATTCAATACAGATTTTAGAATAAAAATAAAAATATTATTCTAGAGAATGACGGATTGAAACTATATGGGATAGTTAAAATAATCTAAGCACAGTGTTATTTGTGGAATGAAAAAGATTGGAATCATGTAAATAATTGAAAAATATACAAACATTGGTTATTTCAAAATTGAATTATATTAAGGGCTGTGCCTTTTATTGAGGTGAGTGAGCATGCTCACTTGCTATCTAATTCTTCTGTTTTATTCTATGACCTACTTGTTATGGACAATAAATATTACTGATATATACTTATACTCGCAACTGTTTATATTTATTTTTCTTTCTTTGCTGGAGCTTAACTTTTTGTCAACATAAGTTGCAACCATAGTTATATTGTTGAGAAAGGTTTGAAAGGGAAATAAATCGAATATATAAAGAAAAATCCAAATAGAGTTATATTATCAATGTTAAACTGACCTGATAGTTTTTGGTGCCTTTGAAACTCAGGTCAAATTGTTCTCGGGAGTAACACTTGACTGATGACAATATCTTACTTAGATATGACTGGCAGATTATGCCAATTTAATCAAATTTGAATGGTTCTAACTATTTATTGAATGTTGCATAATTCTCTTCAGATTAAGGATTTGTCATTTAATATTTAGTTGTTTCATGTCAAATTTTAAAAACTGAAATGGTTGAGCAGTGAACAACACGAAACGTGAATCAATATTTTTTATCTCCTACACTTGGGTTGGTTTAGAAAGTTAGTACTAACCTGTCTCGATTCTCTTTGAGTAAAATCTACACTGTGATTAAGCGCCTAAAACATCGTCTTGGGAGTCCCCTTAATATCAACATAGGCTAAGTTAAGAAACCCTTGCTTGAGGATAAATGAATTCTGGCTACCTAAGAGCCTAGATCTAAATACATTGTACTTTTCAACCTAGACGCACGTGAAGTCCAAGGTCTGCTAAAAGTGTCAAAATTGCTTGACGGACTGCCTCAAGACTTCTCTCAACAAGGACTCCATAAGTTCTGAGTATATTAAAAAATTCTGCAAGTGCTCCGTTTAGTTGGGACCATAGATCCTAATGTTGGTTACATTAGTGGAAATCTATTTTTCATAATTTCAATTATAATAATGTTTTAACCTTGAATAAATCTGATTCAAAAGACGGAAAATCAGAATGCAACACTCGGTACGAACTATTCTTAATCTCTCAAATAATTTTGTTAGTACTAATTGAGTATCGACAGTTTACAAATTTATGCTCCATATTTATGTAACTCAAGTAATAAGAAATTTTCAAATCAATTACCTTAAGATTAATACAAAAGCGTGAGCTCACACGAGATTTAAAACAAATTAGAGGATTTAAGTATAAACTTTAAATAAATTGTAAAAACATTTAAAAAATGATTTAATCATTTTTAACTTAGTAACTTCATGACTCATTTCAATCAAATACATAAGGAAAATAAAGTACTAAAAAATGAAATAAAAAAGCTTAGTTTATTTCATCATGATTCATTTAAATAAATATTTAGTCATACAAATGTTGATGACTCAATGACGCATGTGACTAACTTTTCTATTAGAAACACACAATGTGACTCATATGTGTGTATAGACTCATTTGTCATACCTATATCACATCAAATATGAATATAAAAAGTCATTTCACAAATATTTCCCCCACCTTTTACACTTTTTTCAGAAAAATAAAATCAGGAATATGAAGACTAGACCTGTGCTGTCACAATATCAAAATTTTCGAACTATCGTTGGTGGCAATATCTCAATACTTTTATTAGTAAATATGAAACAAAAATATTGAAAAGAACAATCACTTTTACGGGTGTCCTCAGGATTATTGGTGAAGTAGGGGCAGAGGTGCCAGAACCGGTATAATAAAAATGAAGTAATATATTATAGACACCATCATCACTCATTTTTTTGATTATCGTTCTTTATATAAGACAAAAGGCCCTTGCCTACTCCAGTTCCAGTGTTTTAAGCTGGCTTAGGATTTTGATTAAGATTTGTTTGATAAAAAAGTCAACTTTGGTTTCTCCCAGAAATTGGAAGAGTTGTTTGATATATTTATTGCATTTTAAGTATCTATTCTAATTAGTATTGTTCCATTTCAAATGCATTAGTATCCCAGTTACACCATGTATTCTAAGTAGTGTTGTGATAATATCAATATAACATTTCCTTACGAACATTAGTTTCGACATTTCATTGTTTTTTTATACTTTTCTGGCTAAATATATTATACAAAAATGTGGTAACTTTTAGGAGCGTGATTTTTGTATAAGGGAGATCACATTTTTGATTATTTTTATAGAAAATATAAAGAACTATCTTTTCGTATTAGGCGAGTTAGATCAAACATTTGTGGGTTACGTCATTGGTGGGTCATTTTTTAAAATTATGTACTGGCACTGCATGTACCGCGTCATATGTTAATATAGTATAGTAGTATTTTTAAGCAAAAGTAGCCCAGAACTACTTCCTAAAGATATATCGAACAACACTAGTATAGACTGATGAAATAATATAAGAAATGATTTACTACAAAACTAATACAATACTTAATTAAGCATGAGAAAAAGAAAAAAGTAAGTTAAAAAAAAAACAAAAGGAAAGTCGTAATCTTTATCATCAAATGTACTGAAAATGATGTATGTATGTTATGTATAAGCGAAAAGGTTCATGTTTTGACCTAGTCTGTGAAGCCCACAACACAGGTATTATTAGTATTTATAAATATATTTAATTAATTGTATATTAATATAAAGCTCTACTAATTTAATTTATTAGAGAGAGAATAGAAGGAAGAAGAAGAAATTGACATTGACTTTACATATTATAAAATTGTCATCTCATTATTATTGCCATTAATGAATGAATGATTAATGTTTGCTCCTGTTCAGTGAGCCAAAAATAAGCAAAATATACATGTACATACACGTGTCTATATTATAAATATATTTTGCACAAGTTGGGATGTTGTACAAAATATAATTAAGTATTTTAGCTAAATAATTAATTGACAGTATAATCGTGATTCGGATGACATATATTTATGAAATATTAATATTTCATAAATATATGTCATATTTGATCCCTAATACGGAGTTTCATACTTTCGAAACATCGAATTAAAAAAAAAATCATTTCAAAAAAATTAATAAAACATATCCTTAAAGGAAGGTCATAAAAAGTTAAGTTTGTTAAAAAAATGTTTTGAAAAAAATAAAAGACTCCACTTTTTCACAATTATTCGATTATCATTTGATAAAACTTGCAATATACGATATTTGATCTTATCATTTTTTTTCAGATATTTAACTATCTCTAATTAGTAGAATGAAAATTCTACTAGATGGTCAATATATCAAAGTTGTAAATTTTGACTTGTATGATAATATTTGCTAATTGATATTTTAGGCACATTGATATATTGGCTGAAGTCATTGTATTTATATAAGACGTTCAAATTGCAACTTGCGTAAAGTCCTAGCTTTTACTAAACATACATATGTATATATTCAAATCCAAATTCGTTCATATAAGTCAACGAATGACAAACATGAATTTCCTATACACTATAAATATAGGGCTTAGTGTTGAGTTTGTGCGTGGAAATACTTTACTGGTTTAGGCATAGTAGTTATAATAGGCCCCCTCCCCTTTATTAGTCAGATGGAGTTTCACCAATTAAGTATGTTACTACATATCTAACCCAAAAAATACTTCTAAATCAATTTACACAGCATATTTAAGCCTTCGTAGGAAACTGGGATTTTATGTACGCTATTTTTTTAAATTACTTTGAATATTTTTGCACTAGATTTTAATGTAGGAAATTTTAGTATGCTCCTGAAATATCTTTCAGAATAAATGTAACTTTTTTCAAAAATGTATTTTCTTGTAATTATTCACAAATTTTACAATTTTTTATGAAAGTTTCGTGAATTTTATTAATTTATTCACTTTTTAGTCCTTCTTTTGTTTTTGTCTATTTTCTATTTTTTAAAGGTATACGTGTTATTCCATATATCAAACTCTATCTCATCAAAGTTTTTATCGAAAATGAAATTATATTATTTTAACTCTAATGATCACAAATTACATCTTGTAGATGCCCAAATATAATGTAATTAAGATTAATTTTGAGTTTATGTCAACTGGGTATCATGAAAAAAAAGAGAGCTTAATATTTGCGTTAACGTATAACCCAAGTTAATTAACTACGTCAAAAAAGCATATTCACTAATGGAGGGTTAAATTTCCTTCTCTGGGAACAACTGGAATTCGAACTCATACACTTTTAAAAAAAAATTGTTTCCTTATCGATTAAATTTTTGTAATTGGATAAATATTAAATCATATTTTAAAATAATTTTTGAAATTTCTTTCCTGATTTTAAGATGAATAACTTCTCTCGAGTGAGTTGTTCCAAAGACCATTATAATTTTTGAAAGGTAATAGTCTTCATCAGTCTCACAAATAAAAAATGACATCTTTCTTCGAAAAAGAAAAAAAAATGTTTTTATGACAATAAAAAAAAGGAAGGAAACTTTGGCCAACAATTGACAAATTCGATCCATTGTAGTTTAGTTCAGTTTAGAAAAAATCCCTTAAGACAAATGTTGTCTTGATCCTTGTTTATTCGGTCCAGTAGTCTGTTGACTGGTACTATCGTCTTTAGAACTGTCAATCCTTATAGTTCTTATTTCTTGATTTTTTCTTTCAAAATTTTTTGGTTTATGAAGCCAAATAAGATATATACATATTAAAAACATGAAATATATGTTGCCAAAAATATCCCTGTTTTAATCTTATTGCAATATGATATGAAAATATTAAATTTTTACTTAGCGGTATAATTTATTTTGTTATATATTTGAATAATAATAATAAAATATATTTTTATCAATAACGTCATGAGGGATCGATTTGATCTTCTTAAAGTTCCAACAAATGGACTGAAGTACAATTATAAACAAGGATCAAGACAACATAAGTAAAGACTGAACCGAAAATAAGTTTTTTCTCTAATCGAGTCTCAACACTAATGGGAATGTATGTTATAAAAAAGAAGATTCTGTAACTGTAATAAAAGTAAATAAGAACAAACTGACTTGTTGAGCCCTCCCCCCTCATTTGCTCCCTTTTATTTTTGAACAGATGGATAAGGGAAAAGAGAAAAAAATAGAAAAGAAGAAGGCTTTTTTTTTGTCTTCTCTACATAGAGCTCAAAAGACATTTTTCTAAAAAAGGAACACAATAACTCGAGATAAGTATACATAAATATATATGTATAGTTACAATATTTCTTGAAGGAAGAAAGAAAAATGTGAATGAAGTAAATATGAAGAGAAAGAGAGAGAGAGAGTAAGGAGAAAGTACCCAATAAATTTCTCTCACATACCCATACAACCTTGGATTAAGCAAATAAGTAGTACATAGTTTGACAAAAATAGAAATAAAAAACCGAAAAATAAATACATGATGTAAGCACTTTTCTTCATCATCTCAACAAATCCTCATCCCTCATGAATAAATAATATAATTTGATTAGTGCTCTACCTACATTTATTTATATAAGCTTGTATAAGCAGATTGTCTGCTAATTTATACCTTTTTTTAATAAAATAAAATAGTTGAAAAGGACCCAACCAATATATTGAGTAGTTTAATAATATGAGTATATATGTATGTATGAATAAAAACAAATATATATTTTTTATTTAAAAAGATGAAATCATAAGTTTTTAAATGTTAGAATAGTCTTTAAACCCCGCCATAACTATTCCTTTCTCACTCTGTTTATTATCTTTTTTACTCAAATAATGAATCAATGATTAGAACTGAAGTAATGCTGTAATCATTTTCATAAATTATAATTTCCATAGTTAAGAAAAAAATAATAATCGTGTATGATTCGTAAATAAAATAATTGCCAAAAAACCTGGACCTGACCAGAAATAAAATACCTTGCTTCTTTATACGTACAATATTTAAAAATTATCCCATAAAACATTTAGAATGTCTAAAAATCCAGACAGACAGCACTACATTGCAGCAAAATTTCAACTTTGTTTTACTGCTAGATTCAAACAACGTGTCCCTAATTGGTTTTATCTCAAAAAGTATGAATTGGTCTATATAAACCAAAAAATTACTTTGGTGGAGTACATAGTCCTTTTAAAAATTACCATGTCTCCATAATTTTCTGATATTTTCCAGTTTGAAAGAGAATAATAAAAGAAAATTGGGTCAGATATAGTTAGTAACTACAAGGGATTTTCTCTGATTCAGAAAGAGATAAAGAATAACTAAATAATTTTAGTGAAAAAAAAGAACGAAAAATGAACCCCAATAAGTTCCTCATTTTTAATCATCTCTATAAAATCATAGCTTGTCGTACAGTGAAGACATACAACTTCATATATAATAATAAAAAGTATACCACACAAAATTATATAAGATTTATTATTAAGTTATCCAGACTTATTTATAGCTTATATCCATACAATTTTGCTCTCTTTAAACCAATGTAACAAAAAAATTAAACTATACACGTTTTTTCAAATTTTCTTTGGGTAAAAACAATCAGGAACAACACAAGACCATTTTTTTTCTAATGTATTAAAGGTGTGTCGTTTGATTTTTGTGTATTGATTAAACTATTTATATTTATTGTTAGTATTTGAAATGTTGTATTCTATACTCCCAAAAAAGAAAATATTTCTCCTGATAAAATCAACATCATCTCAATCCGAGAGTAAAAATTTGAGGACTAGTGGGAGTTGCTTTCTTATGATGAATAAATGATACAGTATGACTATTTTACATATGTTGTTGGGGATTAATTTGTGAAACAAAGCAAAACAGAGTATTTTCTGTTTCCTCCTAAAGAACCCCTATTGGGTGCACCACAGTTTAAACCATATTTTGATGGATGGTTATACCTACATATATAAGTAAATGTAGTGTATGTATATTGTACAATATACATCTAAAATATATATTGTACCCATATTTATTCTTTCTTTAAGAATGGACTCTTTTTTTTTGTCTGTAGGCTACAAAAATTTGCATATTTAAATTAATAACTATTTAGTTTTTGCATAAAAACTTATATACATATATGCATGTTTTATATTTTTATAATGTATGTACAATACGATTATACTACTATATTTATAAATGTACTATGTAGTTTCTTTATTTACAAAAACTAAAAAAAAATCATTTATATATTGTGTACAAGTTGTAACTCATACAAGTAGATTGTACTATTTGCAAATCAAAAAAAAAAAAAAATTAAATTAAGATTTTACTGTATAATCATAATGAAAATAATGTAATACATAATTTAATACTCTTCAAAGAATGAATATATGTATTCATAGAGTAACTTTTGACAAATTACTCATTGACAATTGTACTCTTTTGCACATTATCCATTTTAAATGCCCATACTTATATATATTACTCGTAAATAGACAGTATAGATGTAATTTTAATGTATCAAAATAAATACTCAATTGATAGTTTTTAATTATTGAAATGACTGAGGCCTCATGAGATGTTGAAATTGCAACTTGGTTAATCTACTTATATAAATTACAACTTGTAAAAAACTGTAACTCCTACACAACATATATATTCATATATGTTGTGTCCAAGTTTACGAAGACTACGTGATCAATATTTGTACAAACTCTTTTTTCCGCTAGGGGCTTTGAGCATACTTGAATAGTTATCCATATCTAAATATATAGCCTCCATGAACTCACTTTATTAATATAATTCAATAACAAGTTGAATCATCGACTGCATACGTCAGAAAATCATAAAGTAATTTAATATTTGATATCATAAAAAGCTCATCCCATCTTATGTGATAAAAAATATATCTGTACGACCAGGAATCTACTTGAGCTTACATTCACTTTCCTGCCACTTTGTTTTAAGGTTTTATCTTTTACCAATATATTATTTAATAGTTATAAAATAAATTTTAAATAGGGAAAAATTCATTCTTTTTCCTCTGCTAAACAATTGTGAACTGTCCAGAGAGACCATTTTTATTCTAAGGCAAGGATATAGTTTCTCCCTCAAGAAGAGCCACTATGAGTATACATATGAGGAAATGTAAAATTCAGTTCTGTTAGGTACATGGTCAACTTTCTCTAAGGATTTCAATTGTGTATTTATGTGTACATATATGTATATCAAAGAAAGAAGAGATACATTCTTCTCAACATTTAATATCATTTCTCATACATAGATACATATGCATTATACCCTTATAAATATATAGGAATAGGGCTGTATGTGAAAGCCAATACTTTCAAAAAAGTGATAACAAAGATTTAATGAGTAAATAATATATGTATAGAAAAATGTATTCAATAGTTACAAATGAACTAAGAAAAGTATATGGATTTTTCTTCACGCTTAGACAGACCCATTTGGGGTTTATTCACGCTCAGACATACCCATTTGGTTTTTCTTCACGCAATCAAGAAAGATGAGGATGCTTTATGATATAATTAATGCTTGTTTATACTAAAGGAAGTAATTTAAGGGAACATAAAAAGAATGTTATATGTACTATTTTTCATTAATCATGTCTATACAGATTTTTGCACTATAAAAAAATGAATATACTAATAACAAAAACAAGACCCCCATCATTAATTAAACTAAATTATAATCTTGAGTAATGAGCAAACATAAAGTAACAACCATAATAACATAAAAAAAAACAAAAAAACCCACCAAATCCCTAAAAATCCAATCTAATCAAGCAATCAATATTTCCTCAAGGATGATGGAATCCCTCATAAATAGAGATGTGAAACTTGCATGAATAAATAATATGATTTGCCGACAGATATCCCTGATAATTATCCGTGTCTGCTGATGACATTTGATTCTTAAAATATGAGTAGCATAATTTACTCTTTTTTTCTAAATATACACTCCCACTGATTTCCGCAATTTGTTACATTTATCCATATGTAAGGGGAATAGTGTGGTATGTTAATACCCTAACAATTATTTTGCAAGTTATATAAATTGTGTGGCATTATCATACATCAGTGTTGCACTAGCTGCACTCAATTTGGAGTAGTGATTGCGTTCACTACTTTAGTCATAAATAATTTTCTGAATTTACACACTATGAATATATTTTTTTTTCATTTTAATTAATTCTCTTCTCAACTTCAAGTAAAACATTATAGTCTGCAACATTATTTCGTTTTTTGAAAAAAGTAATTACGAGTACTCAAAGCTAGTTTAAGTGTAAATATCAATCAATTAAATATTCAGTCATATGTCCAAGAATAGTCCTGTGGGAATAGTTCATGAACACAAATAGAAGCAAATTGGTACATGCTTAATCAAAATAATTTGTATATATATTTTTCTTTTTGCAGATGTGCATTTTTCTATATTACTTCATAATCTGTTACTCGTTCATGTTAAAAGTGCCTATAAAGTCTAAAATATCAGTTAAATTAATTGTTAAAATATCAATTGAAAACATACATCATGCTTATTATAATTTATCTATCATAGCTTCTGTATCAATGGGCTTCAGAGCTTTACCAATAGTTGATACAAAATATTTGCAACATTAAAATTGATATTTAAGATAATCTATCATTAAATATAGTATGCTAAAAAGGTACATATTGTTTTGAACTTTATAGAGTTTAATCTCATTGTCACTACAACTCCTGCCACAAACTGAATTTATTATCAACTACCCCCACACTTCTACTACATATGCAAGGGCAAATCAGTTGTCTGGAAATTGATAAAACATGTATTATGTAATTGTAATGACATAATTCCTTGCTAAAAGAAGAAAAAGTACATTACACGTGTTTGAACACATCCTTCCCTACATGTTTTCTTTGTATATAGTCATAAACTCCATACATACTATTTTCTTTCTTTCCTCCAAATGAAGTACAAATGGATTCACGATGCATGTAGGTATAAGGGTTTCATGAAACGCTTCGTTATATGTATGTATGTATCTATTCATGTTGACATGAAACCCCAAAAACTATTCTCGATAAACGTATGTACAAATAATGAACTTATTTTTCAATGAAAGGAAATTAAAGGACATATCCTGCATGCAATCTACATAATTAACCATACCATGGCAATAACATACATATGTAAGTATAAGTCGAAAATAAATGTACTCAAGGAAGACATTTGACTTTAAAAGTATACCTATGACAAAGAAAGAGCTGATTAAAAATCATACCTCATGTATAGCATGTCAATTCAGAATAAACCATGGGATGAATATCGAATACATAGAGATAAAAAAAAGCACCTTTCATTAAACAAAAAGGAGAACTTTTAAGGATGAGGAGTTAATAACGAACCCCCAAGAGTTGTGTTATAGGCATGATCAAGACTAAAAGATCATATTCAAACAAATTATCTCCATTTACATTTGAAATTACCATTTTGATATGAAAGAGATATTAATTATTTGAAAATAAATATGTACCTGTAGAAGAAGTCGGATATCTCAAATCTAAAATTCCGATCGCATGGTTTTAGTAAAAGTAAACCATTGAATGTTGATTTTAACTCGACTAAGTTTTCTTTAAAAAATGAAAGCTCAAACGAAAACAATACGAAACAGAAATCACAAAATTGATGTATTTTTTAATTTATAAATACATACAGTTCAATATTTCATAGACATATTTTGTTAAATTATAGACTTTTGTATACAATGTTGTAGGATGAGTAAAGATACCCAAGAATTTCATTTATGTTTGATAAATTCGATTTGTTTTAATGTACTTAATTTGGTTCGGATCATATGGCCCCTTTCACATACATAAATATGTGAATCATAAATTATTTCATTGCGACATTGAATTTTTCCTATTTTAATTTGCAATTTGCAGTACCTTCAAACGGTTAACCAAAAATACTTTTTGATATAAATTATTAAAATACTTAATTTATCAAAGAATACAGTGTATTTAATTCCCGCTCCACTTTAAGAAAAATCCTTCTAGTTTGATTTTGTGTTGAGTTGCACACTATTTATTATTTATTTTCTTATTAAAGCAAATCAGAAGGCGGGGAACTCACGTTGAAAATTTTATTTTGCTTTGGATTCAACTTATATGTATGTGCCCGTATAAATTTTTCGGTAATGAACTACAGCTATTATTGAACATGAAAATAGACGAAAAGTTTATAAAATGACTACAGCTGATAGCTTTATGAAGCAGGGTATAAATATCCGAATTTATAAAATTAATCATAGAAAGTACAAAAACGTAAGAAGTAAAAAAATATCCATGAAAATAAAGTTTTTTAGAGTTTTCATATCTTGAAGATAAAGATAAAGTAACTGATCACTCCCCTTTCAAGTTTGAGTTGAGTTATTTAACTTCTATTGTAATTTGCTCTCTGTATGTTTCAGAGCGAATAATATAATTTTGATGGTAACATATATAGACATAGTAGTATTGTACCGGTGTTAATTTCTTTGGTACAACCCAGTTCGTAAATACAACTGAATAACATTAGCTAATAAGAAAAAAACAGCTAAAATTCTTCGGAAGGAATCGATTTTTCCCTTTTTTAAGGACAAAAAAGTGAGACAAGACTAAATTGACAGCCTTTAGGAGTACAAGAGGAAGGAAGGGAGATACTTCATCCCCCCTGACTAAAACTTCGTTGCCAAAATTTATTTTGTTTTTTATTCCAATTTAAAATCAACAATATTCAGTTTTCTCAATTTTTGGTCGAATTTTTAATATAAAAATAAATGTTTTGTCTAAAAAAAAAGTTATTCAATAAAATTATAACCAAATTCTCAAATATTTGTTTAAAAGTTTCGTTATGCTCCAAAAATTCTAGTAACGGTACTGTAGACAGGACTTAAGTGGACTGCAATCATTAGTATTAAATAAGGACAGACACAGTACTGAGCGTAGGTAGTATTTAAAAGGATCCCCAAAAAATTCTTGTTACTAAAAGTATTGTTTATCTTTGCCCAAAGTATGCACAATGTCTTAAAGACTCGCAACATATTTAGTTTATAGTTAAAATGAAAAAAAAAAAAATAAGAAGAAGGAGAGAGCAAGGTAAAGGTCATTCATAACTTCTCCTTCAAAAATTATTATACTATTATTTTATCTTACAACTTTCACATTTATTTCACAACTTTTATAAGTTATTATTACTTTTTTAATGTTATTTGTCTCCTTATTTAATAAAACGGAAAAACAACAATTTAAGAAGTTGAAAGATATTTTAAACTTAAACTCTAAGGAAATTGTAAATAAATAGAAACAAAATATGCTTGTTAATTTTGACAGGCCATTTTTGTACAAAGTACATATACTTGCAATATTTATATTTCATAGAGTTTTTTACTTTTTGCATCATCGGAAATATAAAAAGTTCACAAAGGTTCACAAATGTCAAATATAAACATATGTAACTCTGCTTGTACACATATATGTTGTGTAAAAATTGTAACTTTGTGCTAATAGATAGTACAAATTGCAAAAAAAGTTAGATGAAGTTTTCTCCACAACATATAACAAAAATGTTTATACAGTTATTCCATTTTCAATAGGTGGTTATTTTCGACCCTCTAGAAGGAATCCTACCCAAGAAATGTTTGCAACCAAAATCTTATGCATTTATTTCAAAATTATAAAATTTGGAAAGAGCTTTTTATGAAAATAATGATAAAAGGATCATTGTCAAAAAAAAAAAAAAAAAAAAATCAAAGGATATTTTTATCTAAAAATGTTTGCTCCTTTTTTTCAATTTCTCAATCTTTTTTGTTTTTTTTTTATTGAAACAAAAATGAATAGTTTTAAATATTGTCAAACTAATTAAATATATAAACTGACTGCTTTGTTGTATAAAATTACAATAATTTGAGGTCGGAAAGACAAGGTGTTGGCTCAAAAAGTGGTCAACTTAAAAACGAATTCATCAACTTAGGTACATACTCTGGTATACAATTGGTGACAAAAGTCGCATATTTTTTTGAATTTTGCTCCAAAAATAACATTCATGTTTCAATATTACTTCTACAAGCTTAGTTATTTCCCAAAAAGTGAAAGTGCGCCTCATAGCCCTTCTTTCACCCTACAAAATAAATAATTTTAATGAATCAAAATGAAATGAGATCATCAAATCCATAATGACCGAAGTGTAAATTTTTTTACATTGCAATTTAAACCTGTTTAAGCATTGAATATCATTGAACATTCATTTTTGCTTAAGTTGATCATGATGATCTGAATAATACTTTATCATTCTATTTTTTAGCCATAAAGTACTTTCAAAATAGATATTTGTAGCTATATTCATCAGAGCAAGTTCAAAATTGGGGCGCCTGACATTTTTAAAGTAGTTTAATTACATTTTTTTAGAAATTCTTTTTTCATGTTATCAGGTATATTATAAAGGGATAATATATACATTTTTTATTAAAAAATATAATTTTGATATAAAGGAGGCTTTAGAAAGTTTTATTGTGTTTGGACAACAGTCATGAGTCTTTTTTTTTTAAGGATATACAATACTTTTTTTCTGTTATTACTTATTTTTTCGTAGGGAATCTATGTAAAAAAAATTTACGTATAGTTTCATTTATTGTTTAAAAATTATTATTTCAATAGAAGGAGGTATTCCAATTTGGGAAAAAATCAAACTCTCAGTATCAATGTGTTAATAGTGGTTAATCAAAATGAGCGATTCTTTCTGTTAATAACTAGTTATACAACGAATAAACTGTAATCTGTAATTGATCTACACATTTATTATGTATTTAAGAGTAATGCATATAACTGTGGACATTTAAACTATATGATATTCAACCTAATACTTATCAATATCAATTATTAATTTTCATCAAAATAGTCAAAAATTATAGCATTTAAAATTCAACCATTCAAAGAATGTTCATTTATGTTTTACACTATCCATTTTATGATTACAGAAAATTCTTCATTTCAAATAATACTAGTTAACAATTAAGCCCCTGGGAATGGTGTGTTTTCTGATTGCTTTTAACTCGAAAAATATAAAAATAATTATTAAAGCAAAATATTTATCTTTCATGTTATTTCTTCAAGCAAAAATCCAAAATATCTTTGAAAGTATTGATTTCTTTAAAAGTGTTATTCTTCTATTAAGAATTTTTATGTCTTGTCTTTATGAAAAATTAATTTTTTTTTAGACTTTCGAAGAAAGAATACATTTTTTGTCATTTCTGAGTAATTGCAAGGCATTTTTTCCGACATAGAAAAAGATACAGAAATACGAAAATTTTGAATCTGAAAAAAATTTATTCAAAACTATATTTTAGAACTTTTAAGGGGAATAATAACACTAAATAATGTAAATGTTGGGAACTTTTTTTCTTTTTAAAAGCATTTTGTAGGATACTTAAAAATAAATTTAGTGTTATCTCCGCAGTTTTCATGTTTCTTGTTATAAAAGCAATAAGGACACAACATCATAATCAAAGGAAAAGAGTAGTAATTTTGTTGATTAGAGTCATTCATATATACATATTTTTTACCACTTTTACTATCTGTTTATACAAGTTACAACTTGTATATAATAAATATATAAGTATTGAGAGATAAGAAGAAAATCAAATCATTAATATCAATAATAAGAATAATATTGGAATTTCTTTTAAATTAATGATACACAACGATGAAAAAAGAAATAGTTTTTCATCCAAGTCAAAATAAAAATTAAATGCTTAAAAATACATTTTGCATACATAAAGGAAGATAAATAAAGAAGGGTGGAATACTTATTTATTCAAGAAAATATTTGACCCTGGCTTACTATATATATATATCTACAATATACATCACAATTACTTCCATACTATTTATAAATATAAATGATGTTAAACACAACTGATTTCTCCAATCAACTACACGCATGAAATAGGAGATATATTTTTATTAAAGAAGGAGAAGGGAATAGAGATTGGATTAAATTATTTTTCTCACAATATTTTCTTTCATAAAATGAAAACAAAAAATAATTAATGTGTTGTCAAGAAAGAAAGGATGGATACACTCTAACTCTATTTTATAATAACTAATATATACTCCTTCGGTATACCGGTACTAATGTGAAACCGGGACTCTGATGTGTTTAAATCAGTAATATACTAAATTGGTATTTGAACCGGTAATTACAGCGTCATAACACGATAAAAAATAATAAACTGCCAATGACGTAATCTCCAAATTTTTGAACTATATCTCCCCTCCCAAAAAATTAAAATGGCCTTCATAAAAAAAAAACAATCAACATGAAAATTGCCCTTGATTAAACAAATTCTTCCAATTTTCCCCTGTACTCAAAACATAAATCCTGCAGTCGCCTCTGGGAGTGCATCTGAATTATTCATTTTTTTTAATATTTTCAGAACAAAATAAATAATAGAAATGTATCAAAATACCGATACCAAAATATACTACAAAAATATTGCATCGTGAAAACACTAATATGAAAATTTGTGTAATTTGTTTTTCATAAAGGAAAAAAATGCAAAACCGAGGGTGTATTTTTTACTCAACAAACCCCTTAATAAGAATGATCAATTTAATTTTTAAGCTTTTTGCAATCATCATTAAAATTGTACATGATATAATACATAAGATGTACCATTTATTATTTTCTTATTCAAAAGTTGACTTACAAATTGTATTTTTACTCAATAAAAAAAAAAAAAAATTAGTTATAAAGAACATAATTGATATTTTGTTTTCAAAAGATACGTATGTCTCAAGAAATTCCAACAGGTGGAATCAAGATAGTTAGAGACTAGGAATATCAGTCATAATTCTTTAAGCCGTACTAGGCAAATCAGAAAAAAATGAAATAAAACTTTTTGCCATCGGATGTGCAACTTATTTTTAGGGTACAAGCAATATATAGTACTCATTTCCTTATTTATCCTTATTATGTAATACAATATTAGAAGTGCATCCCAATCTTTTATTCATGAAAACAGTGGGTCTGATATCATTTGTCTATAACTATGTTAGGTAGAATGAAATATGGAATACAAAAGGTTTTCGAAAAAGTGTTGCATATAAACTTGTATATGTGATTTGTAACTTGTGATTTTTAAACAAGTAAAATTGTACAAATTACAAATTGTAAGTCTTATCAAGTCATACTTAATTACAAAATGTGTCATTTTAATTGAATGAATCGATGTTAATGTTTCATTTTGATAAACATACTAAAAATACTTATTTATTATGTATTTACGAGTAATATATATAACTGCAGGCATTTGAGCTTTTATCCTGACTCAAAATACTCGTTATTTTGTAATTTTTCATGAAAAAAAAAAGTCAAGAATTACACCATATTTATTTCAATCATCTAATGAATATTCGGATATAAAAAAGTACGAAAAATTCTTCATCTCATTTTTGGTTACACCTTGCATATATTAAGTCATAGCTAGTACACAGTACATACATATATATATATGTATATTCAGAGGGCTTGAACTCTCTGATAAGTGTCAAAAGAATAAAATACTTAATAGCTACATACACATAGACAAGGTCCATACATATTAAAAGGTGTAGCCTTGATAGATGTAGTACATAGTTAATATATAAATGTAAAGAAAAGGAACAGTCGATCCTTCTTTGCCCATCCTTGCAAAAAAAAAAAAAAATGGAAACAGTTTCTCTCATCTTTCGATATGTATATAGTCACGAGAGAAAAAGAACAGGACGGAGAAGAGGAAGAGGAAGAAACAGGGAGGAAAAAAGTGTAGAAAGGAGGAGGGGGTTATAACAACCAAACTAATCATAAGAAAAAGAAAGTCCCCCCTCTATACATATGTATAAATATATATATGTATTTACAATGTACGTACATACGATGATGATATATAAAGATATATGTGTGTATGTTGACACATTCGTGGTACTGGTGGTCATACAACATACAAATAGGTACAATGAGTTATATACTACCCAGTCCCACTAAGTAAGTTAAGTAGTGTTGTGTCAACTCAAACAATTATCGACTTGGTTTACTTAAACCCATCATTTTTCTACTAGTCTCAAATTTAAAAAAAAACAGAGTCGGTTTTACATTTTATTTATTTGACTGGATTTTCAACACCTAACCTTATCATTAAATGAAGTTATGAGTTTTGTTCCTATGTGATTTACTAATCAATCACAAGTTATTCTCAACCTAAGGCAACAATATACCCTGTAGCTGCATTATTTAACAGAAATGAGAAATTTATTTCGTAAAAAGAAGTTGAAATGTATTCACAAAGAACTAGGTCCACCATTTTTTTAAGATTCGAAATTAAATTCGTGGGCATCCCTCCCTTGATAGCGTTTCAGATTTCATGCAATCCATTTCTGAAGATAAAAACAAGACAGTTACCGCTGGTTTTATGACGAACTCCACGATCTTAGAGTTACTCAAAAACTCGAGGAAATTGTATATAAAAAGTAGATAAATAACATCCACTCGGTATAAATATATATAAAGATAAATGCAACATAATATTACAGGCCATTAAATTAGCTGTCAAATGGCCTCGATCGGCCTGGAACTTTTTTTAAAGTTGCATTGTGCATTAAATGAGTAAGAATTTATTATTTGGCTATATAAATTATAGTATTTTAAAGCGTTCTTGATGATATTTAATCCCCTTCCCCCCTCCTTTTTTAATTTATCGACTTGAGTTCGACACAGCACTAAAGTAAAGTAGTGTAATTTTAGAAAGGGAGGAGAGATTGATTTTGGTTGCTCTTAAGAGATGTACATATTGTATATGTATGCATGGATATTATTTTAATTCATGCAATTTCCTACCATAAAGTAATATGTTATGTACACGCTACATATTCTTACGCATCTCATTCACCCTTTTTGTTTCTTTGTATGTGAAATAATAATAGTATTCATAAATGAATATTAATTTCGAATTTACTTTTTGTATTAGATTCCATATTTTGAAATATTATATTTTTAGGTGGGGGTGAAATGTATGTATATTTATGTAGTAGAGAAAAAGGACGAGGCTTCAGAGAGAAGGGAAAGGGAAATTATTTTAGTATTAGAGTGTTAGTTAGTAAACTTATATAACTACAATATATTGTAATGTAGTGATAAGTATATCTACGAGTATATAGTATTTAGAAAATGAATGAATGATTTTAATTTGCTTGCATGTAGAGAATGAATGTATTTATGTATGTTAACTAACGAGAGTTAGAGTAGTACATAATTTGTATGATGTAGTAGTAGAAGAAGAAGAAGAATTTAATTTTAAATGAATGTAAATACCTTGTGTGGAAGAGTACAGCTGTTTCTATAGGGTCTAGCTTTTATAGACTGATTTAGGTACTTGAAAGCCTGTTTCTCTTGCTTTTTAGCGAGCTGTAGAGTTTGTAAAGTTTGTAACTGTTGTTGTTGCTGTAAATCTCTTATTTGCTTTTGGAGTCTAGCTAACTCAGCTCCACTTACGTGCGGAAGACGCTGTCTCATTTTTTTGAGATTTTGCATCTGTTGCAAATACATTTGCTGTTGCTGACTCTGTAAATCCTGACCCATGATAGCCGCTGCAAGGGCTTGTTGTTGAAGTTGATCCGGTTGCTGAATTCTTCCAGGTAAGGCCGCCGCGGTGACAATCGGTTGTTGTTGCTGAACAAGAAGATGTGGCATCTGCTGAGCCCCAGATGAGACATTGATCATAGGACTGAGCTCTGAGCCCAATAAACCTGAACCACTACCAAGGAGGACAGGATGACCACCACTTCCCTGCTGTGTAGGAATTGATTGCTGTGGAGGAAAAGGAGGATAAGAAGAAGAACATTGGACATTGCCTAAAATGGGCTGCTGCTGCCCTAACACAGTGGGAGGTTGAGACGGGTGAGCGTACTGAACAGTTGCAACTGGCTGATGTGATATCAGGAGGGGTGTTGACTGTTGCCCCAGCCCATAGGTTACTTGGGAAAGAGGGACATTTGAGGCACCAGTCAATACAGCTCCTGTGGAACGGACAGTTGAAATTGCTCCCGCTGCCGCCGGGGAATTATAAACAGGCTGCTGCTGAGGAGTTTGCTGATACAGCATTTGAGGCTGTTGCAACTGATTGTGTTGCAGTGTTTGCTGTGTTTGATAAGGGACGGCGGCGGCGGTATTATTATAAAGGGTAGTGGTCATTTGAGGCTGAGAAACCTGTCCTTGACCAGGTAAATAATTAGCTGCTGCTGCTGCCAAGCGGCCTACCATTGATTGTGACTGCTGCATTCCTGGATGTGCCTGTTGCTGCAGTTGTTGTTGTTGTTGTTGTTGGGGTACCTGAGCGAATCTCTGTTGATTCATCATTCCACCCGTATTCATCATTGGCTGCTGCTGACCACGCATCATGCTTTGATTTTGAACCTGCTGCTGCTGAAGTTGTTGTTGTTGTTGTTGTGGAACTCCATGGATATATCCTGCTGTAGTAAATTGTTGCCCTGGTATAGATCCTTGCATCATATTAGAGTTATTATACATCATACCATTATTCATGGATTGACGATACTGTGATCCTCCTCCCTGCATATTGGAAGAACTACTACTATTTTGATGTCCCTGACTATTTAACTTGTGGGAACTCGTGGGTTGACTGCTGCTATGAGACGAATGAGAACGATTTTTAAGTAAATCCAATTCAATAGATGAGGCGGTAACGTTGTTTGATCGAGGAGGAGATGAATCTTCCAATCCTGAAAGAGGAAAAACAGTAACATTGTTAGGATATAGAAAAAGATATTTTTATTTTATAATCAGACTTACTTTTCATCCGCTTCTCGCGTATATCTCGAATATCCCCTGTAAGAAATTAAATAGAAAAGTAATTATTAGTAGAGCCTCTTATTTCAATATATTATGTACATATCCGAGTGAATCCTGTAAAGATATTTACATACACAGATATATACATGATTGTTGTTATATTGATGGTAACAATAACATGATGACCTATTATGTATTCTCGTCAATTTTCAAAAATCCAAGCACAAGTATATATGTATCATAGTATGAACACCTAATAACATAAACATATAAGTAAAGCCCCGAAATATCTCAAAGAATAATTTATTTGAGTGTAAAAAAGTACATACAACAGTATTATCCGATTTAATAAACCTTAAATAAGTTGTGCTATAATATACTTATTATCTGTACTATGTATGTATAGACATATTATTTAACAAGGGTCTGGATTCTCAACTCTCTCTGACTTAACGTACTAACAAACCTAAAATGAATTAGACAATTTTATTTATACTTATTTTTAACACAAAAACATTTTGTAGATACGTTACTGTAAAAATTATATTAATTAGAGTGACACAAACCCTTCTACACCCAGGAAGTATTTAATGACGTTGACAAGGCTATGCTGAAGCATGCTTAAAGTCAATTTCGTGGCCGCATTAAGGGTCTGACTGCCGCTAACGCCAATAAAATTGTATAAATAGTCACAGACTGGTCATGACTACAGCAGATCCTGAATCCTCCGTTGTGAATTTCAATTTATATAACTTTTTGTATATTGTTGCCATGATAATATACTGGAACTTAAAAACAATCCATAAAAGTTCACCATATTGTCTTTGTTGTGATATTAAGATATCACAGCAAAGACGACGGTTCAGAATCCGCACCCTGTGCAACAGCCAACTAATAAAAATGGGAATAATTCCATACAAATGTCATATAGAAACCAAAAGATCCTTCTTTTTTTCTGTTTACAAAAAAAAAACACTATTTATTTTCATTAGATAAATAAATGCACTGAAAGAGGTCCTTAAAACCTTTTACTGATCCTTTTCTTGGCTAAGAAACCCTATTTAGTAAATAAATGAATGTATATGTATCTTATGTTTTTTTCTCTTTATCCGTGGTTTGAGTTGAGGGTTTTCACTTTTCATTCTTCAGTTTAGAAAAAAAAACCACAATATACACACTACAACATTTCCGTCACATGACATTGAACATTAAATTTTGAATAAATAATAAGCCTTGATTACAATAAATTAATAACTCCTAACTCTCCCATCTCCCCCCCCCTCATCATCAAGGTCTACATATAAATCTCGGCAATAAACATATACATGTTTGTAGGTAGTTATAGATATTTATAGAAAGGACATACATACATAATGAGTCTGAATATCTGATTAAATGGGGGAAGGGAGAACGACGTTGTGGTGAAATATGTTTGTAATAAACAAATTTATTATTAGTATTGCCTATTATAGCCATGTTCATATGTAGACCATAGTTGGGTATACTAATGATATTCCTACAACTTATTTCAACAGTAGTCATTCTACAGTTTACAAATTACGTATCTATGTAATTAGTTCATATACGTAGGGTGTAGCAAGGTTAATAAGAATACAAAGTTATACCATAACACGTGTACGACTGATGTTTAACTTCCACCACGCCTTGACGTCATAGTGGATGAGTGGTTGCGTGTTTGTCAAAATCTGTTTTTCTTCCCAGCAGTTGGGACAATACATTAAATTGAAAATTCTAGATATAGAGATGTCATAGGCTATGGGTCGTTGCATGTTTTGTCAAACTCTACTTATCTTGCCCAGCAGTCGGTACAATACATTAGATTGAAAATTCTAGCAAGCCTGATTACATGATGGTAAAACCTTGCATTTTTATTAACCTTGGGGTGTACTAGGTATGTTACTCCGAAGGTATGAATCAAGTGGTGAAATAAAGACCGCTGGATAAATATTTGTCCAAAATGGGGGTCTATACTACGTTTTTTTTACCACTAGAAGCACTGAAGTAACCATTGTATCTCCATGCATACATCCTTTTAATTAAATTTACAAGGTGAATTCTGCAATGGAAATAAATAATTGAAAACGTCATGAGGGGAAACTAGTATAATTTTGTGGTATTATAAAAAGTGTAAAAATGCTACGTAGACAAGGAATCTACTAGAGCTAACAGGGGGATTCGCTACACAGTTTGGGATCACCCTAAGCTATAAAAAAGTGACAAAATTACGACCAAGTAATATATTTTTTCAGTTGGTTACGAAAATACTTTTTGCCTGCTAGTTGTGCATGAGAGTGCCATGAATGATTCTACTACTAACTACACAACCACATAAAATCATCTGCTTAAATACATTTTAATACCTTAAATTCAGCCAAGTGAAGAAGAAAATAGCATACGTCACAAAAGTAACGTCTTCTGATGTATTCCGTAAAAATAAGAATATATTTTTGGGGAAAAAGTTTCCTCGTAGCTACGGAAATCTTCTCAAGCCAACAGATGCGTTTCATTACTTTATTTTATAGCTTTAGATCACCCCAATTTGACTCTTTTTCTTTCCTCTATCAAGACTCAGAAGAAAAATTATAAGACAAAGACGACAAACTTTGTCTTGACAATTTGATTATAAACAACATCAACAACAATGGAAAAAAAAACTTTTAAGAAATTATTATATAGAAATATGTATGTACATATATCTCAGTATGGGAATAAGACTCTGGAAAAAGTTGGACGTGATAATTAAATGCTTATATGTTATCGTATATAACTTGAAGATATGTATTTGTTTATTGTACAAGTTGGGATTTATAATGCCTCAAAAGGATTTACTTAATCATAAACCAGCTTTGGTAATGAATAACAACTATTAATTGCAAATATCATTTCATATTCATCAATTAATATGTTGTATTTTTATAATACATTTATGAGTCATCCCACTGTGGACGCAAATGTGCTACTCCAGGGGTTCTCAAAGTGCTCCACGAGAAGCCTTAGGACCTTGCTAGCCATTATTCTATATATTAAAATATTTACCGAGCCAATTTTGAAATTACCCAATCATATCATGTATGGATAATATTTTATGGCAAAATTGCAAAATGAACGTGTCAACAATGACAGAATACTATAATTGTAAAAAAATAAGAATTCATTTTAAAAAATAAATTTAATATTAATAAATATTGTAAGGGTACAGGGAAAAATGTTCGACTTTACAAAGAGATCAAAAGCATAAATAATTTGAAATCCTTTAACCACATAATATTTATAATTAATCAATAATAAATAGTCATAAAAAAAGTCCAACATTTCCTCATTAATATATTTTCCGTGTACAAGTTGGAACTTATAAAATGAAAATTATAGAAGTTGCAGTATCTACGCTTCATTAAACCTGGTTGAATTACAACATGAATCATTTTAATTGTCAACTATACATAGAACAAAGGACTTCATTTTGATCTATTAAAATTACATGGTTATTATGTACGAGTATGACTAGTAATATACTTTGTAGACATTTGAACATTTATGTGCAATAAATACGATTATAGTTTCATAATTTTCATATAAAAGCCAAAAATAGCATCATTGATATATGGATCATCCATAAGGATATTTAATTATTCAATTAATCTCATCACAAGTACTCTTATGACTCCTTTTAAAATTATTCATCAACTTTTGGGTTGCAACTTGTACAATATTCTTATACAAGTTACAACTTATACTAAATCGCAACTAGAAGACGATATATATATATATAATCGAGTCTCTCATGGAATGTTAGTCAATACTTAATATCCATATACAGAGTAAATTATTCATTGAAATTTATTGATTTACAAATTTAGACATTGTATGTAATAGAATTATTTAATTTGTTTGCATAGAGCAAAAAGGTGAATAATATTAGGGGCTCATAATATAGAATTTTTTAAAAGTAAAATATTTTACAACTAATATTGATTACAGCTGATCTTTTACCTAAGAAACGAAACGAATTCAAAATTATGGGAGTTTTTTTTCTTCTTTTTGAAATACATGATATATACGTACTGAATACATACAGACTGTAAGGAATATGTAATTATTGTAACATCAATTATGATATAAATCTTTTTTTTTTTTTTTCATCAAACACAATCAGATTATTGGAAAATGAATGCATTAATTACTTCAATCATAAAATATAATACAAAAAAAACCGTATTATTATAAGTATAATAGTTATCAAAATTAGCTTTTTTCTTTCTTTCTTTATCTAAATAAGTCTCTCAGAAGTGAAAATAAGGATTGCATTTGGATTGATTCATTCAATATTTATATATCTACTTTAAGACATACTTTCTACAATTATGTAAACATGAGGAAAATAATTTTTGCTTATTTTGAGTACAAGTTGCAACTCGTATTTTAAGGAAATTGCACAGGTTATAAAGTACCATCAGTAATTTTGTAATTTATAGCAATTAATTGATGCTATTATTTCATTTTAATTTTTTGAAATCATGCAATTATTATGTATGTACGAATAAAACATATAAATTTGGGCATTTCAACTTTACAATGTGTCACATATTACTTTTCTATTTGTCATTTCCATCAAGGATCATATTTTTGTTGCAATTTGGACACGACATATATAGAGAAGAATGGGGCTAGTTGGCGTTCTTTAATTTTATAGTATTTTTCAACGAGCAATGCTACAGTATTTTAGTGGAACTCCTATCTGTTAGTGTAACATAATGTTGGTACACTCAATCCTAAACTGTGACTCATTTTCTAAATTCACAACTTTACAGAAATTTTTATTTATTTAGTTGGTAAATATTCAGTAACGTGTTAATCATGGAAGTCAAATCAAAGAGTAGTTGTGTGTGTGTGGGGGGCTCTTGTTAGTCTGAGCAATAAAAAAAGAAGGAAAAATACAAGGACAAAATGCCTCTCAAGATAAATTTATAATTCTCGTCAACAAATTAATGATATTACTTTAATAATATTATGTTTGATAAATTTATTTGTTTAATAGATTATTTGAAATATACTTTTAGTTTTAGTTAGATCAATTATTTTTCAATTATATCGATGGTTACCATTAATTATCAGTAATCACTACTTGTCCCATCAATAGAGCAATTTGACTCAAAAAATAATTAACATTAAAATTTATATTACAACTAAATTTACGTCGACTATAATATAAAATTTGTGCCAAAAAATGTATATTGTTTTGAACTATGCACGAATCTAAATATCTTTTTATAATTTGAGTAATATGTCAAAAGGTGGAAAGTTATCCATCTACATCTAACATACTAAAAAGGCAAAATTGTCGAAATCCTCTCTTACATTTTAAAAAGTATATATTGGTAACTTACAACATATTAGTGGCCTTATAAGCAATTATTTTTGAAAATTCAAGCGCATTAGTGAGCAATGATAAGTATAGTCTATAACTTGATCTCTGTCAGCAGATATGCCGTAGTTCATAGTTAAGAACATAAACTTTATTTAATTTATACTTGCAAGGATTTCGACGAATTTTTAATTATTATATTAAAAAGGTTTTAATGTTATTTATAATAATGATATATACTGGTATTGTCAAATACAAATATTTCTAACCAACTCTGGTAAAAAAATTAATATCGATATTTTGATACTTATTCTACTAAAAATCGACTGAAGGATTTTCCAACTTGTAGGTTTTTCGGGAAAAATTTGAAAATATTATGAAAGAATATTTTCATTCTTGCTTTGTTTTATGCTGTACAATTTTCAAGCTAAAAAATGGGGGGTAGTACCCAGTCGGGTACTACTATAGTACATATACATAACAAACTCATGGATATTTGTGTGTCATACACTGATTGTTATCATCACTATACAACATTAATATAATAATGAAATTATGAGAAAATGACTTACCCAAGGCCTTCGAGAAATTATCAAGCATTCCTGAGATGGAATCGTCCTCCCCATTATTGTTATTATTATTGTGTTGATTACTACTATTATAACTATTGCTTTGGTTATGATGAAGAGACGTATTTCTTGATTCCTACATGAAAGGAAGAACCTTTTGTTATTAGAATTGAGAGTGTGAGGAGATTCTGGTGCTTGCTGAGTTATCAGCGTTAGAAATTGAGTAAATTTGAGAGCTATTAGTAGTAGTAGTAGTATTATTAGTAATAGTATCAGTAGGGGCGGCTTTTTTGTTGGGAAGAGCAGCAGAGTCGTAATGGCAGAGTAATTGGGTGGAGGTATTGAATTTCGACTTTGTTTTATTATTAGTGTAATATAATACAAGAGATGTAGGTTTGTATGCGACAATTTGGTATTTTTTAAACAGCAGGGTATAAGAGATATATGTGAGCAGCATTATTTTTCTGTTTGACAATAATTATTTGTTTGAAAACACTATACATAGATATATATATATATTTATGTAATATGTAGGTAGGTACTATGTAGAGCAGTGATGAATGGAGCTTTTTAAAAGAAGGGATCGAAAACGAGAGCAACAACAACAACAAATGATTTGATTCGAAAATATGATTTTTTTTTTTTGCTTTTCTGGCAGTGAACACTTTGATTAAAGGTGACGTGAGAAGAGTAGAAATAATTATAAAATAAAAAAAATATGACTAAGAATGAAACGGCTTAGAAATTTTAATAGAAAAAGGCTATGAAGAAGAAGAAATAATGCTTCCCTCTTCAGCTTCTTCAGAGGTAGGTAGTCAGATTCAAGTCAGCAATGAAAATCATCATTTATTTTTCTGTTGTGTTTAAAGCTTTTGGAGTGAGATGAAGAATGATGATAAAGAGTTGAGAAGGGTTTGATGATAAAAACGTTGATCTTGATTATGACGAATAAATTGATGAAAGGGAGCCAAAAGAGAATTCCGCAACATTTTCGCAAATAGCAGAGAAACAGAGGCAATCAATCAATCAATCTAAGTTCACTAAAAGCTAAAAACCCTTGTTGATGATGTCAGAGTAAAAAAAACTAAAAAAAAATAACAAGAACCAACAATACACTCACTAAATTAATAGTATGATGACACACACCAACACACACTTGAATAAGAAAAAAACAACTATAATTTTGAAAAGCTAAAATAATAGCAACAGTATTTGTCGAATTAGTGTTTGTTTATTTTCTTTGGTCCCTAGATGGTTGATGGTATTAGTCGTATTATAAGCACTGTATCAATTAGGATATTAATTAATTAATAATAGTCGTTTTGTAGGGGTACTAGATGTTGTTTCACATTAATTCATTTATTTATTATTCACTTCAACACACCTTTTGTTTTTAATTCACGGATTTTCATTTTGAGGAGATACACTCAAAACGTACTGTTTTGTGAAAAAGAAGTGACGTCGAAACAGAAGAAGAATAAGTACTAGTGATGTCAAAACTATGATTATTGAGCAAGGGATAATATTCGGTTGGCCTAGTGTAAATATCCATGCACAGAGAAAAGAGTCGTGATTTCTGACTTTTCATTCTACTAATGATTATGGCGTATTTAATATATTATTATTATATTGATATAGTAGTCGTTGCCATGTAGAGCTGTGCAAAAAGATACACAAACACTAATTTCTTCTTCTTTTCTTTCTCTCTGCTCAGGAGTTAGATATGAGCATAGGTATATATGTAGTATGTAACTCAATAACTCGACTAACTTTAGTAAGAGCACAGACCAGGAGTACGAACACTAATAATAAGATCAAACAATCAGGACTAGAGCCACCACATGAGAGAAGAAGACGTTGTATATGTATAAAAAAGAAACTACAAATGATGATGTTAGTACACAATAGCAAACACACTTGAGATTTATGTTGTATGTGTGAAGGAAGTGAAAATAAAGATATAGTTTGTGTTCATTTCGATTTTCACATTATTATCCTTCTCACTCGGATTTTCAAAAATAAGTGTCTAAACAAATAGAAAAAAAATAAGAAAAAAACAACATAATTCCTGTCTTTCCAGACTTTGTTCGGGCACTCAAGTTTTATTTTGTTTTTTTCTTCTTTTTCTTGTTTCTCTGTTAGACGACTTAAAGAAGAAGAAAAAGAAGCGGAAGAAACTGTATAAGAAGAGGGAGAGAGAGAGAAAGGCCGAAGAAGGCTGTGAAAAGGAGTAGTAGCGGTTAAATGCGGGTGCGCAAACCAAAGGGTTCTCTCTCTTCTCTTCTCTTATTTCACACGAGGAAAGAAAGGAGAGAGGAAAAAGGGCTTCAACAAAATATAAGGGGGGAGGGGGAGAAATCCTCCGTATGGCAAGCCGAAAAGTCTTATCGATCTGCCTCCTTTTTTTTATTTGTATAAATTGTATATACTAAAAAGGAATAAAGAAAGCAGCAACCTCTGAGTAAAAAATAAAAATAAAAAAAACAACTCGTTTTTTTCCCTCATCAGGCCTGAATTGCAAAGGAGAGAGTAAAAAAAGAAGAGGAACTGATATGAAGAATTTTGTTGGTTAATGGATATTTTATATGAATGTTCCTATATACTAAATATGCACATATTTAAGGCAAAGTACATCATTGAAATAAAATCATGAGGGCACATAGTTTTTTGGTGTGTTTATTATCCTTGAAATAGGAACTTTTACTATATCAATTTTTAATTTAGTTCTAGGAATTTCACAGAGTAATTCATCAAAACAATTGCTATTTTATAAGAGAATCTAATCAGGCAAGTATTTTCATATATTAAAACAAAATAGGAAAATAGTATTTTGCTCAGAAAATATTAGTCTGATTAGGTCATTCTACGAAAATAATAATTATACAATTTGGATTTAAGTTTTAATTCGATTATGAATTATGAAAATTGGTCAACAATTACTTGAAACATGAACACTTTTTTAATTTCGCTCAAAACAACCTTCGTACATACTAATAGGTAAAACAAAGAGCTTAATTTTATAAGTATTTTGTTATACAAAAACTTGTCTGAATAAGTTATATAATAATATAACGATTATATGTACAAAGTAAATCCAAGTTTTAACTCAATTTTGAGTTCAGATAATCCGTAAACAAATGAATGAAATATAAATACTTCTATATATTGCTAAAAAAAACCCATACTTTTAATAGACAAAAAAATGTTTTAGAGAACTGTTCTGTTGAAATAGCTACAATTAAATGAAATTTTGAAAAAAGTTCCTATTGTAAGTATAATAAAGTCAGAAAATAGTGTAGTTCTCTCATGACTTTATTACAAATATGAACTTCATAAAGATTGAATAACAATCCAAATTATTACTGTGCTCTTTAGAGACATTCCAGTCAAAAGAAAAAAATGACCTTGCATGATTGATGAATCTCTAATCCAACAATACAATCTTTTATACATGTATATTTTATATTTAAATGTCTATTTTTTGTCAAGGGGGAAAGGAGACATTAAATTGTAATTAGAAGAGATGCAATTTATCTCTTTTACTCTACGTATCCATTAGCTTCATCGACGTACTCATTATTAAACTATGTATGTATATAGGAAGGTTACTTGCTGTTTCAAGAACACAACTAAGAAGAATAAGATATAAATAATTCGTTTGTGCAGGTTATAAAATTTTATTTATGTACACCATGTTTTATGTAAGAACATACTATTATGTTCATTATGTAACGATTTACAAAGAGTAGAGAAGAAGCCAGTAAAGTGTCTTTTAAAAGAGAACGGGATAGATAGGTAAACATGCACAATTTTTAGTAGGGGTAAGGAAATGGAACGAAAGCTTATAGTTAGAGTTGTAGAAAATATGACCCTTCACTGTGTAAAAAAGAAACCGAAAAATGACATAAAACTCTCACAATTAAAAGAATATTTTCTCGATAGCAGCCTTGCTGTCATGACGTTTCATTCAATTAGATGTGAGCAGCTATGAGAGGAAGGGCGTAAACACAAATTCCACTCAGTATTTAGTGAAGATGTTTTGACAGAAAGTACTCTAGTCCAACATGAAATTACACTAATTATAACTCCGTAATAAATCCTTGGTGTTACTTTTCGTTATTCATGAGCACTTGCCCACCTGCATCTACTTTATACTGGGACGTTCTCTCTTCTAGTGTAATAAAGGATTAACACTTTTGGAAAGTAAAAAAAAAAAAAATACTTTTCAGGCTCCATTAATGAAGTCTCTTTTTCTTTGTAGGTCATATTTTCCACAAATGGGATTGTAAATACTAAGCATTTTTGAGCGTGGGAGTTTAGTTGTTGTTGGCAACCTCAAGAGTGTTTTATTTTTATTTTCTCAACTGTTATCATTATTATTTCATTCTTGAGGAGATGAAAAATAAATGACAGGTAGAGAATACCAGTGAGGAGCTATTGGAGAGTTTTAAGATTAAGTCCTTGGAGTAGAATAAAGGATTGACATCAGTTTAATTCCTCCTTATATTCTTGCTTGATATGGAGTGGATCTTGTGTGTATTTACTTTATTTTATAGCTGCTTGCGCCTAATTTAATGAAGACAGGTAAACTGGTCTCCTCGAAAGCATTCTTCAGATTGTCAGGATTAGCATGTTAATTTTCTGTTTCTTTATTAATAAAATGATTGTATATCCGTATAATAGACACCCCTCATCATCATCATAAAGTACTTCCTTACTTCATACGTCTGTTCGTACAAACATATATATGTAGAGGAGGAGAGATACATAAAATGATTCAATTTGTATGAATGTTAGAAGGTATATAGTAGTACTTTTGCAACAAAAGGTGATTTAAACTAATGACTTTTTTCTTCTTCAAAAAAGAGCAAATACATATGGTTAGTTGTAGTTCTGTATGTATAACTAAATATATATATAAATAAACATATTTAACATAAATAATATACTTAGACACATACACATACCTTGAAACAACAACTCTAGGAGAAAGCATCTCATTCACACAGAAATCTACATACTAAAGGATGAGTTAGAAGAAATACACCATCACCACCCAGCGTGTGTTCTTGGGGTGTGTTGTATTGAATCAGTGAGTAACGCGACTCATACACAGATATATTCTATGATTATATCTTATTTCCACCTCCCTTCTCTCTCTCTCTCTATTCCCTACTTTCTTGAAGGAACCATTATTATTACATAGAAGGACTCCTTTTATCTATCTATTTACGTAATAGCTAAAATTGAATAGAGTTTCATTAGGCCTTAGTGGGTATTATGTACAGGGTGGTCCGGCATTAGAGTACCATTAACTTTAACTTCATTAAATTGATAGTATATTTCATTTCCGAGTAGAATGAGTACCCAGCCCATGCTGCAAAAGAAGTACAAGAATGGTGCAAATAAAATTTTGAGTACTTTTTGTGTGACAAAAGAGTCCAATCCCAAATTTTCATCTGATCTTTACTCCTCTTGACTTTGCAATGTAGTGGATGGTCAAGGGGAAGTCTTTGCAGTTTCCAAGCTTAGAAGAGAGTCTCTGATGGGAGCTGCCAAGGCAAATTTTTGGAAGATGCTGTGCATGCTAATTGCAAGTCAGAGATAAGACAAGTATTCAATAATATGTTCCGAACAAGAGAAAGTACATTGAATGACATATTGGTCGATATTATACGTGTATAAAGTACTTATACCAACTCAGTCTATGAGTTATCAATTTATTTATTATAGGACCACCCTGTACGTTGTCGTAAGTATATAGAAAAATAGCTTTTTCATTCAACCATGAAGTTGAAATTCTTGCCTTCTCTTGTCAATTGGATGTATGTAGGCAAATACTATTAATATCATCATCTCCCCCCACACTTAAAGTTTATGAGGGCCGTCATTAGGCACAGCACATCATAAATAGGCGGAAGGATTCCCATAAATACATTAATTGTCAAGTATATGTACATTTCACATATATACTCTAATATGTATATAATATATAAAAATTGCAATTCGTTTATAAAGAAAGTAAACTAATAATAAAATCTAATCACACAAAAATCATTTCATATATTCTCTCATTGAAAACAAAAAAAACAAAAAATAGCGTATATCCATTAGAGCATCTATTTGGACACATATTTAAAAGTTGGCTCATTTGTATATATATATATATATACACGAACAAATGACATCAATAACATCGTTTCTACTGCAGAAAAAGGGCGGAAAGATCGTACAAAATAATCAACATGGGACATTTTAAAACTGCGCAAACGATTTCCTATATAAAAATGTACACCGATTCATTTCGACTCTTGAATATAATATATATACATAATACAAGTGTGGCATGTCAATACATAAGCCGTCTTGAACAAAAAAGTTAAAGGCAAATTAGACATTTCAATATATATAGGCATCGTTAAAGTCAACGCTATATTTAAATATAAACTTTATACAACAAATTTGTGCTATGTTTTGGATAACTTACATTTCTTGCACTAGTTTAGAACAGGGATTCTTCACTTGGGGTACATTTTTCTATTTTAAGGTGTAAATATTGAAAAGCTTCTTCTTTTAGCCATCACATAAATTATGTTAATTTAATTTTGCCTCATATATATTATATAAATGTAAGTTTGTACAATTGTTAATTGCTTTTTGAACCACCCTCGTTTAGTTCTCATATTTAAAAGAGGGGGGGGGGACTTGTATGATAAACCAATCAAAGGGGTAACATCCCCCCCCCAAGTTAATAATAAGTTATTTGGAGCCTTCATTTGATTTATGGCACTATATTTCTTTGTGATATGGAGTTATAAAGAGAAACAATCATATTTTACTACTTTAAAGTGTGACCTAAAAACTAAAATTACCAGAAAATCCAAGGAATTAGTCATAATACTACATATATTATAATAAACGCAAAATAATTAAGATAAATTTAAGAATATGAATGTAATCCAGGTAATTTACTTTTGATGTGAACAATAATTCTTGTTTGCTTTTGTGTTGACAGGCTACATATTTCAGTACCCATATCCCTACACGTCTCATATTAATATCTAAAATACGTAGCTTTCATATTTAAATATGAAAGCCATATGCTCTCTTTGAATATCTTTAAAGATCCGTCATACCACCCCCTCCTACCCTGAAGAAAGAAAAATATAAATAAAATATTTTGAATAACATCGTATTCCCACCCACCATCATTTTAATCCAGTGAATTGAATATATAAATATGCGAAGCAGGACCATAAGTATACAAAAAATGATGTTTCTCTTTTTATGCGAGTTTAATGAGTCGTATAAAAAAATAGAATCATTAAAAAAAACAAAAAGTCTATATTTATTGAATAATAAATATTTAAAAAAATATGTAAATGAATATGCTGCAATGGAGCCAATATTTGAACATCGTATACAAAGTGTTTACTGAAATTATAATTTTTTGTATCACTGCAACATTGAATGTTTCGTTCCTCAAACATCATCGAAAACCTTCATGAAACAATTCTGCAGCAAATAATTAAAATTGATAGAGAGATTCAAATAAAAATGAGATTACACATGCGGTCTTTCGTTTTTGCTATTGTTATCTGCAATCAAAAAGTGATCAAAGCTGGTTGATGATCCATATAAATTTCATTCAGACAGAATCATTTGCAAATTTGCTTATGAACCTTTGTGAAAAACATTGACCAAAAAAAACAAAAATCATTGAATGTAAGCACAAAGGTTGAATATACTACTTCATTTAAAAAAATGTAGTATCATATCTATACCTTTAATGTATGTCACAACCTTACTTCCAAAAAGAAACAGAAAAAACCCTCAAAATCTGTAGGTAATATTAGACAATCCTGATCAATTATGGAACTATCATTTCGTAATTGCTTACAACCCCTAACAATAGCTAAATTCAAATTTGTTCAATCAACGTTCAAAACATGAATGTGGAAGAGTCGACAACTGACAAACAAATGCAATATAACTTTTTATATAAGTGGGCTAACGCCTGTTTATTATGTAGTTAACCACATCTCTGAATCCAACTATATCATCAACAAGAAACGAATGACAAATTGAGTATTCGAGCAAAGTCTACCTATGTATAATATAAACTAAATTCTCAAATCGATGAAAGTATATTAAATGAATCCTTAATTCCCATTTTCTAAAAAGTGTCGTCGTTCTAAAAATTAATAGTACTTTTAACATCTTCAAGTAATTTCATCCACATCATAGAACAAAATAATTTTGATAGGGTTGACATGGGATTTAATTTCCTTATTTTAGCAATGTTCAGATCAATTACCTGTATGCCTCCAGGCATACCTATATCCATGTATATTCCTATAAGAAAGGAAATTAATATGCTAGGAGCATACCCTCTTCATTTTCCTGCATGAGTCTGTCAAACAAATAATCTCCTCAACATGAAAAATAACACTAAGCTCTCATTGCTGAAGAAGATGGTGGTGGTGGGGGGGGGATACTTCTCAAACAAAAGGCTTAAAAAAATAAAATAAGAAATATCTACAAAATGAATAATAAATATGTAAAAAAAATATTGAAAATCTGAAACTTGACGAATTTTAATTGGTATTCATGAAAGGAAGGGGAAAAAATCCTCATTTATTTTTTATTCTTCCTTTTTTCATCATTTTCTTATATATGGGGATATACTTATTAAAATATAATTTGCATTCAATAAATGTAGATATATGCCCACATATATTAAAAACGATTAATTTTTGTGATTATAAAGGGTCATAACTTTTTTAATACATATATTATTTGTGTAGAAAAAGAACGGTGTTCTCTTTGAGGCATGCAAACATTTCTTGGCCCCCACAAAAGGAAATAAAAGGTAGGGAGACACAAATTCTCTCAACAGATGTTTCATATTAACAAATGTGTTAATAATGAGTGGTAAAAAAAACCAAGTTTTTTTTGTTCATCACCAAGAAGGGAAAGATTGTTTGTTTGTTTTTTATACATAAGAAAGAGTCAGATCTGGGCATTCAGAAGGGTCTTGCGAGAAAACATACCTTATGACTGCTGCTTCGATATTTGGTGGATGGCCTGGACGGACTGGATTCCAGAAGGGCTCGAGCCCGTTCTCGTTCCTTCATTTTCATCAATTCCCTGTCATATTCTCTCTCTTTCTCAAAAGCAAGTTCTCTTTCACGAGATAATTTGACACGCTCTTTCTCGATAAACTCCTTTTCTCTTTGAAGTATCTCTTCGGCTCGATGTTGCTGTTGCTGCTACAGTCAAGGAAATAGAATCATAAAAATAAGGCGAAAGAAAGAGGGTTGAAGAAAAAATATTAAATGATGATCAAGGAAATGGGCAAAAATGGTGATAGTTAGTGATCTTAAATAAAAAAGCTGAAGGGAGACTTTGAGAAAAGAGGCTTAGGTCATGTTTCTGTATTTTTTATTAGTCCAACAGTTAGTGGTTCTAAAACTTAGAAGGTGAATTGGCATATTTATAACGCTTGTAAGCATACTCCTTATGAATATTCCAATCGTTAATTAGCTTGTAAAAATGTGCATCTTTTGATCTTCAAACCTCAAAAACTATATATCACTTTCAAAATGAAGAGGTGTCGTGACTTGAAAGCTTATTTGTTTGTTGGAGAGGAATTGCTTCGAAAAATAAATGCCTTGCTCCCAGGAATTACAATAAAAAATCGTACTTTAATTCCTTTTACCCAGCAACGTTTCAAGTGACGAAACCTTTTTATTTAGAAAGGGATTTATCAATGTTAGGTTTGAAGATCACAAAATACATAGTTGAGTTGAGGATGTGCAAATTTACTTACAAAAACAAGGAAAATATTTAAAACACTTCTTGTGAGAACAAAAAAAAAAAAGGCCAAGAAATAATAAGTGATATATGCAAAAAAAAAAAAAAATTATAATATGGAGTCTTAGCTCTTTAAATTATGATTTCTTTATCTTTAAAAAGTTTGAGAACCACTCGTCTACAGGTTACAAATCTAAGTAATATTCTTTCAAAGAGAGAGAGAGAAAAAAAATGGATTTTTTAGTCTGTCTGTCTAGTTCTTTCTCTGAGAGACTATCACTTCTTTTGCAATCAAAATATATAACTAAACATATGATTACATTTAAACTTTTTTTTTGACAAAATAAAATTAAAATATGCAAAAAAATAGTTAATAAAAAAGAAGAAGAAAGTAGTAATTAAACGAAAAAGCATAATAAAAAAGGAGAAAAAAATAAAAAGAGAGGGAAAATTTAAAAAAAAATAATAAAAAAGGAAGGAAGGGGAAAAAAATGAACTTGTTGCATTTAGGTATAATATGCCATTATACTAACTATTAAAAATCTACATCTAACAATCATGTACTTACAATTCATATTACATGTCGTAACTACTAAATAATATTATTCAAGCGCAACCCATGTGTATCTAAGGATATATGAAAGGGATCTGTTAGGGATGGACTCAACAACAAGAAGAGAATAATAATAACAATAAAATAAGAAGGAGGAAAAAAGTGGAAGAAAAATAGGAGGAAACAACAACAACAAAATGGAGACATACTGCTGATATATTATATACATGAAAGAAGAAAATTGTATTCCATAGTGCCCTTCAATGAATGCTTTCTGACTTTCTTAAAGATATTATTATTACTTTAACTATGAGTGTAAAAAAACAACATACACAATTCCCTTAATGATAGATGGAGCAGGGAACTGAAGAAAAGTTCTATCTCTATGTAAATAATGTTAGATTGATAACCAGAGGGTTTAGTAGTAGTAGATTAACCACGCCGTGACCAAAATGAGGAGCAAATACAAAGAATAATGACCATCATTTTCATGATAATGATGGATCCCAATGATTATTCATACTGCATTACTTAGTTATTATGACTCTTTTGTGTACTTAAATGAATGCACCGAGGTCTAAAATCATGATGAACATATTAACTAAGCAATACAAACACACTGATATAAGTAGTTTGCAGACTCTCTAATAGGGGGCAGCTCTGATGGGCAAAGGGATACATGATAATTTCATAATAAATATAAGTACCACCATCTATAAAAATGGGAAGAAAGCTCTTTTTAGTAAGGGACTGTGTTTACATATTACGTCATCTACAGCACATGATATTAATATTAATAAATACACTTGGTTAAATTAAATTACTAATTATTCGTGAACTATCGAATCTTTTACATAAGAAGTTGAGCTCACTTTACGTACTGTTCAAAACATAACAACGCAATGAAATCCCGTTTCCATGCTGTAAAATATATATTGAATAGAATAATCTAAGAATTGGTATGTCTCAATTATTTTTAATAATGATTATAATATTAAATAAACCCCATACGCCCAGAATACTACTGCTATTAAGACTAAGATACTTAATAATGTGCATACTCTTCTAAACGATGTTAACAAGCAATTCTAAGTCTAATAATACATTTTTTTAAGAAGTTTTTCTATGATAAATACATTACATTGTCTATTCATAATTATATAATAGGAAAAATATATGATATTAAAAAAAAAAGTGTTGATGATCTATTCTAATTTATAGATTGATTGAATTTTGATTATTTGTATATCTCCCTTCGTCTTGACTTGATATAATTTGGTGGATATTGGAAATGTCAAAAACAAATTACCTGTCTATCCATGATGTTTAATTCAACTCTTTTACCCGTTGAATATCCAGTGGAAGGTGATGAAGGACGACTAAAAAGGATTGGAGCAACATTAGAGGAGATAATGATATAATAATTGCAATGATATTTACTTTGAACTATGATGGGGATTTCCGTTGTACTTGGACGGTTTGTCGACGACGTAGGTGTTGACTTGTCGATGCATGGATGGAGCTTGAGCGTTATAAAAGTCATCTTTGGCACTAGTGGCGTATATATTAAAATCTTCCAATGGCTCTCGATTATCGTAATCCATCGTGTGTATCTCATCTGATTCGTTGTTAAAGTTTCCCCCATATCCACCACAGCCTTCATTGCTATTCATCAAGCCTATAAAAAGGGAAACAATAAGCTGCATATTTCTTATCTGGTTCACTCATAAAGTCCAAGGACAGTAACAGATTCATTATGTATTGCCAATGCTACAAACAAATATGTTATTTCGATGACCATATTTTGATTTTTTTTTTTAAAGAAGACACGTAGCCTGATAATTAAATGGGTTTTAGTGGTTCAGGGGGAAAATACAGTTAAACCTTTAAAGACAACCTGTCAAAAAAGTAACATTTTCTTACATTGCATCTTATTTTCACATAAATTATTCTCAGTCAGTTTTCTAAGTACTTCAAATAATTTAGTGAAACTATATCCCAATTTTCAAAGACTTCACTATGATTTTTATTATATAATTGCAAATTTGTTGAAACACTTTTTGAATAATCTTAAAAATACATATTTATTCTATAACAAGCTATAAAATTTAGTATGCACTTAAATGCCTGAAGGTGACGAATATAACTCATCTGAAAATCATAAATGAAAATGTTCACTTATGAATATGGTTTTTGACTATATAAAAATAATAGTTATGAGTAAAATCTTTTAGATTTCTGTATTTTTTCACCTTCGTTTATGATAGGTTCAATATATATGGACATTAATAAAATTAAACAATACTTTAAATATAAATCAATTGTGATTCTTGTATAAGCAATATGTTCCTTAATTGTAATGTGATCATTATTTTAAGCCGATTGAAAATTGACTTAACCCACAAAAAACCAAACAGTTGGTACTTTTATTAAAAAAAATATTGGACGGGCGAATAGATTAGTAGACAACGCACTAGGGAAATGTTATAAGTTCGAATGCCAGTTGCTCCTGGAGAAGGATATCTATAATGACTTGAAGATATTCAAATTATATGTCTAAGTTAACCTAATCGGGTAGAACTTTATGTGACCAATAAGGAGGGGGGGTAGTCTCCGGAAAAGAAAAAAAAGGAACGCATGGTCACCAAAATATTTCTGAATTTAAAAAATGGCTCTGGTAGTCCCTGTCCTTGGATACAAAAACAAATTATTTCATAATGAATGTCATAGTTGGTTAGACTCAGATGTTCATGGCTGGTTTGAATATATTTATCTCCAATTTGATTATGTGTAATAAGACTCATTGTTATTTGTTATCATTTTCTTGTATACAGTTACATCATCAACATTTCTCTCAATTGAATTTCTTCCATTTCCAGTTGGCAGTAATTATGTATATGGAGTCTTAGTTATATGAGCATAATTAGGTCTGGTCAATCAATCTAATTAACACACATACACACGGCAAATGATTTACTTACTCCTGCGTTATTCGATTAATTAGTGAAATTATTATTATGCATCAAATTATAAGTATAATATTTTTTTCTATAAAAACAAAACATTCAAATAAAGATACTAAATAGGTGGATGAATATCGAAAGTAATGTTTGTGACAGTTTCGTATTGAAGATAGACGTATATATAATCCACTTGTATAGTATATATAGTGTGGAGAAAAAAAGTATGTGATCTCTTGACGATTTTGTATGTGTGCCCACTGACAAAGAAGAGAACGGTCTAAAATTTTAATAACGGTAACTCTTTTTTAATTTTTTGATATATTATATTTATAAAAAATAGGACACGGCGGAAGATAAATGATGGATATAACCCCAAAAACACCATCCCGACTGTATTATTATATATAAATATTCTCTTTTTTTGTGTGGTTTTTAACATGCTAAGGAGAAAGGACGACTTTACCGCATCCAAGGGATGATATAGAGTCGGCCGGTTTGTTTTTCAACTTTTTCGAATTTCATTATGCTAGTTCGAAAAAGTGGGGATTTGGTAGGGAAATAGCCCATGCAAATTTTCATTTTCCTATATTCACATTTTGAGTTAGCACATCTAGTTCAAAGTTTGAAAGGAGACAAAAGTTCTTTATTTCATCATTGAATAATAAAATACAACATTTATCCTTATTTTACATTAATTAATGATCATAGACATTATTCGAACCTATGAAAAAGATAATTAAAGTTTTTTCTAAAGCTACCCTATAGAGCAAAAAGAGAGAATAACAAGAAAAAATTGATCTTTCCTTTCTGAAAATGTAGGGGAAAAAAAAAAAAAAAGATGCGCGCTATACGCAGATCATCAAATTTCCCTAACCTTTTTTCTCTAGTTTTGCTCAAAAAGATAATTTAAAAAAAAAAGTTATTTATACTTTGTATAGATTAGAAAATTGCCTATCAAAATTATTTTCTGCAAAATGGCTAAAAATGTCTTTTCAATATCTTGCTAAAGAGTTTTTGTCGTTTTTCATAATTAGTTTGAGATGTGCAATCTACAGATTACCTTGTAGTACAATGCAATTTTGCATTGGTAATTTTCATACCATATCATAAATATTTCCCCACTACCTTTAATCGAAATTAGAAAAAAGTTGAATACCAAAGTGCTCTATTCTACTCAAAATGTTTGGGAAGCAATCTTCTTCCATAGAGGGAAGGATACTAAAAATCTGTAGTGGATGAGTCTTCCAAAAAAAAATCTGTATCAGTGGGCAAACTGACCAAATTGGAAAGGGGTCAAATACTTATTTTCTCGATTGTATATATGTACTTAGGTATTATGATGGGTTTAGATTTTACTGGTACTTAAAATTGATTCTTCAAAATGTTGCATTGTCTAAAAAATATAAATTCAAAGCCATATTGATCTATGTTTAGATTTTACGCAAAATTTATAGAAACAAAATAGAATTCTTACTTAAGATTAGCGATTTAATCTCCAAATAGAGATGTTTGTAATTAATAAAAAAACAGTTTTGTATATTTCTTTTATATGAATAGACATATAGAAATATATGAGTTAATTAGTTGGTTACATAAGTGCTCACTCAAATATATCAAGGGATTTAAGCAACTTCGACTATACATTGATAAACATGGCTCAAACTATGCATTTTTTCTTTTGAACAATAATAATATTTTTGGATCTCCTCAATATTTCAAAAGACCCAATTTTAAAAGCCAGTCTACTATATATATATATGTACATACAAAATGAAAGGGGCATCTTAAGGTATATATATATATAAAGAAGGAAGGTACCTTCCAAAAAAAGAAAGAATATACTCATTTTGTTTACTCAATTTAAATCTTTGTGAAGAAAGAAGAATATTAGGAAGATGTTGATATGATCAAGAGATGAAGAAAATAAATAAAATCTTATAAAACTAAATAAATAATAAACAGAAAGAATAACAAAAAAGAAAAGAATACAAGGATCATCAAGAGAAAGAGAGATATAGAGAGTAAGGGCTAGTTACTAACTACTTACCCTTTGAATTCTGACTATTAGGCTTTTTCTGACGCTCTTTTTGATATACTTTATTTGCCGTACGAAGATTCTCTTTGGCGGATTTTAATTGCAGTTGTTGTTGTGTCTGCTGTTGAAGATGTTGCTGTTGTTGATTGTGTAATTGTTGTTGTTTAGATAGAAGCTGTTGTTGCCCTGTTAACTTTTGATCTTTAGCTTGATGCTGTCTCAAGGGCTGTTGAGGATTTTTGGCGGAGAGTTTTTGCTGTTTTAATTGTTGTTGCTGCTTGATCAATTGCTCCTGCTTTAAATTGTGTTGTTGTTGCTGTTGCCGCAGTAGCTGTTCTTGCTTCTTTTGTGCAATGAGCTTTTGTTGTTGTTGCTCTTGAAGGAGCAACTGCTGTTGTTGTTTCTTTTGCTGATGTTGTTGTTGAAGTAACTTTTTTTGTTGAATGAGTTTTTGTTTGACTTGAGCCTCCTCTTTTTCTCTCCTTTCTTGCTCAATTTCAGCTTCTTTATCCTCAAGATGTCGTCTCTGCTCTTGCTCAAAAATAACTTGTTGCTGATGCTCTAATTCAATTCTTTCCAATTCAAGAGCTCTTTGACACTCACTCTGCTCTCGAAGCATGATTTCTTGTTCACGCTTGATGAGTGCCTGCTCTCGTCGTATTGTCTCTTCCTCTAATCGAGCCTCCATTTCTCTTCTCTCATGCTCTAAAGTCTCAATTTTTTCTCTTTCAATTAAATCCCTTCGTTCTTTTTCCCTCTTTTCAGCTACGATCTGCTCACGACGGAAATGTTCTCGTTCAATATCCAGTTTTTCTCGCTCCATATCCAAATCTCTTTCTCGTCTCTTCCGCTCAAAATCTTCCAACATCTTTCTATCCTTTTCTAGTTCTCGTCTATCTCTCTCCAGCTCACGTCTCCCTCTCTCTATATCCAAATTTACTTCTCTTCTGTCCAAGTCCTCTTCCTTGTCTTTTAACCAAGCCTGAGCGTTTACAGGAGATTTAAATGTTTGTCGATATGAGTTTTGGGATACGACGGAGCTGGAATATTGTTGTTTTTCTCTTAATTCCGAGGCCGAAGTCGAAACAGAGGAGAACCCACCCATATCATAAAGAGCATTATGCATGCCCGTACTATTCAACGCACTAGAAAAAAGTCGATCACCATCAACAGGAGCACGTGTTTCAGAGCGAATAGACTCATCCTCCAAATCATCCATATCAACAAGAGGGACATCATCCTCCTCCTCGTCCTCTATTACATTCACTTTGGAGGTCCTCACAGTCACAGGGCTCTTCATGAGAACGCGCCTGTCCACTTCAGACATACTTGCAACAGGTGTTTTCATTGCAGTTTTCTTTGGCGAAGATGTTTTTGGGAGTGGTTTTTTCGAAGATATTCCTCCTGTAATTACTCCTCTAGCTTTTTGAGCTACTACTTTTGGAGATTTCGGCTTTTTGGGTTCAACATGAGGTTTATTTGGTTCAATGACCTTGTAGTGCTGTGTAGGTGGTGGTGGTTGTGATCCTGAAGGGATTGTTGTAAAAATATACATGGGTAAGTGTCATGAAATCATTTTTTATAGGTGATAGGAATAACTCTTGAATTTTTATTATTTTTACGTTTCATCTCATTTTTTGAGCTATGGTTTCAAAGGGAATCCCAAATATACATCGAAGCACATCAGTCAGAAAAATAATTTATAAGCCCATATTATTAACTATAAGTAATACATATTAAATCAAATGAAAAACAAAACAGAAAGAAATAATTAGAAAAGTAACTTAAAGATAAAGATAGTTATTAAATAATAAAATAAAATATTACTAGTGACCTTATGTGTTAATAAATACCTTAATACAGCGGATGTATATGAAATAGTCATTTGTCCATTCTTTTAAACACAGTTCATGCTCACAAATAGTGCTTGATGCTAAAATCATGCTTATTATATATTTTTTTGTATCATTATTATATTTGGTTAATTTAAACGAGGAGTAAATCCAAAATTTGACGTGTGTAAATATTTTTTTTTAAAGAAAAAGATGCAAACATCATTCAGATTCTTTTTCTTACTTAGATAGTTTTTGGACTCGTCACTTTTTTTCTTAAACAATAGGTTTAATGTATATATGTGTTATCTTGGAGAGGTAAATGGTAATGGAGTCTCATGATTGATGAAAGTAATGAGTAGGGAACTCACCTTTACAGTTAATTAATTAATTATGACATTTGAATTGGATTAATATGAATATTCTCTAATGAAAATAATAATATTAGCCTTCTCCATGTTTTAAATATTTAATAATAATAAGTAGACGTGGATACTCTTTAACTTTGGGTTCGAATCCGGCTATACATACATACATTTACTTCCTACTTAGTCATGCAATTAGAAACATTAATAAATACATACATTTATGTACGAAACATCTACAACGACAACAATTAACAGAGTGGTGTTTTTGTAAAACTTTAATTTAACGCTAAGTTTTCTATTTGATTTAATTATTCTTCTTTGTTTTTTTTTAGAGGAATATCGTTATCTAATAATTAACCATTATCAGAATTATATATAGTACTCTAATAAGGTAGGAATAAAAATATGTATTAGTGGTAACTGATGTGCTTAAATGTTATTCAATCTCTTTTAATGATATAGCAATTTTATAATATAATAGATGAAATATGAATAGGTTTTTATTTTACAATCAAATTCAAGGGTTATAATAAGTTTTTTTTTTTAAATAAATAAAAAAATCTTATTCAGAATGGAATTATTTCCTTCATTAGTAATAATATTAATTGAGGGTCTACTATATAACGTGTTCATCCACGAATAAATTTATGATTTCAAAAATTGGCATATTCCTAAACTAAAAAGTATCTAGTCAAATCCTCTAATATTATATGCATATTAAATACAGTTTATTATTTTTTAGTAGAAAAAAATATTTAGAAGCTTGATAAAAATGTGTTCAAGTATTATTAGTAATATTTGTGCAAAAAAAGATATACAAAAATGGCTGTATTGTATGTCTCAAATACATATACATACCATTTTGGGAATTGTTTTGTTGATATTATAAGCATAGAATTCTCAAACAGTCATAAAATATATTTTGAAGATAAATAGTATGCAAAAAAATCTATAAATACAAAGGCATTATTTTACTACCTTTTACAAATTAATTAAATAATGTATAATGTATTATTTATTAATTAATAAATATATCTGAGACTCTATTTTAGAATAAAAATGAAAGGTTGCGTGTTTTTATAGTTTATAACAAAGTTGCGTTTATTTAAAACTTATGTTACCTTCTTACCGTTTAAATAGTAATATTTAATTTATGTCTCTGAGATATTTATGTATAAATATACGTTAATAATCATACAAGTTCTACGTAAAACCTTTTAAGAGACTATAATAGTAAATGTCATCTTTTAAAAGGAAATTGAGTTTCAAAGGAAGAGGAAAATTGACTTAAATTAAACAAAGCTTCCTCGTCCCTTAAATTTCATTAAAAAATAAAAATTATTAGCAAAATTCATAAATAGTAAGTATTTATTAAAGTAATAAAATAATCATTATCAGACATCATATCCATATCTAATTAATTATATATTACCTAAATAGAAAAAAGTGTATTTATATATACATTTGAACGATATAATATTTTGTTCTAAAAGATAAAATTCGTTTTTATGAGCATCAAAAACGTTTATTACTGATCTAGAATTACTTAGAAAAAATTGTAGTTGTTAATGCTCGGATCTAAGTATTTTTAGCAAAAAATATGGACAGTATATTACAAATAATGTAGAAGAATAAAGAGAGATTTATAAAGCTAAATGAAAGAGATACTTTGGCCAATTTGAAAAAAATCATGCCATAATCTTTGAAGAGAAAACAGAGAAAACAAAATGTTGGACATGGACAAAAAAAATGTATAAAGATGAACCCATCAAATAGTAGAGCCCCAAGTAAGTTATTATAATGAATCAACTCATACTAATTCAAATACTCCTTATAAACGTAATAATAATTATTACAAGTAAATGCATATAAATAATTCCTCAGTGACATATTATTATTAATTTAAGCACGTGATTTTTATTCAAATGAGGGATTAATTAATTTTATAATTATTATCAACTCATTTTTTATTTAAATTTCAGAATGCATTTCTTTGAATTAGAGAAGGAGGAGAAGTGATAGGGAGTAAGACAGCTGCTGCCTGTTATTCCCACTTGTTCCCTTACCTCCTCTCTTTCTTGAGACTCCATCACCTCCCGTAGGACTACCCTCTTCGGCCTCAGGTTCTTCAGGGATAGTATACACTTCTCCCGCAAGAGAGCCTACTGAAAGACTCAGACCCTGATCATTCTTAAATCCATATTCATCATCCTCTGGGGATACAGGATATGGAACATCCACAAGAACACCATAATGGACGTTCTCATTGTTCCCTTTAGGACCAGAGATTAATCTCAATTGATGAGGATCTTGCTTTTGTATTGCATTACTCATTTTATTCGTTTTGTCTATTAATATTGAGGAATCAGATTTGGTTTTATCCTCATGGAAATTTAAAATTCCCTCAAAGTTACTTCTAAATTTGTCTTCATCAAGAAGTTCGCTCTCAGAAATAAGGATTTCTTCATCCTCGTCCATGAAAGGTGCCTCACTCATCTCAATAGGCTCAAATTGATTCATCTCTTCTTCAACCATGAGTTGTTGCTCATTGGTTTCTTCTTCTTCTAGTAATTCATCTTCGTCATTAAACTCCTCTTCCTGAGCCTTTGGAGCAAGAATTGGCTCTGAAGGTTGGTTCTCTATAACGTCTTCTTCCTCTACTTCAATTTCTTCTTCTTCCTCATCATCTAGAAGATCGGAAAGTAATGCTTGCTTAATTTTAGAGTATTCATCAGCCATGCTATCCAATTTTTTACGAGATATATCCAAATAAACCGAGTCCTGAGTCGTTGTTCTATGGAGTGAACCTAAACTACCTCTACGATCATACTCACTATTATCATCAACAACATACGAGGACTGTTGTTGCTGTTGCAAATGACCTTGTTCCATCCCCATATTCTGATCATGCATCATTCCAAATTGCTGGAGTTTTTGTTGCTGCATGTGGGGATCCATTTGTTGTTGAGATGGAAAATTGTTATGATTATTCAAATTATTATTTGGGGGAAGGATTTGTGTTTGGTGAGGTTGTTGTTGAGGAATGGGTTGCTGTTGGGGATAAGAAGCATGGGCTTGAGGTTGGGGTTTAAAGGTTTGTTCTTGAACAATTTGAGGGGGATTTTGATTATTAGGCACAATAGGTTCTGTTTCATATGAATTATGCATCTGTTGTTGCATTGAGAGCATTTGATTATTGGGATGTTGTTGATGTTGTTGCTGATTGAAATCCTGCTGCTGTTGCATTTGCTGTGGTGGATTTAATGGCTGTTGCATTTGCTGTTGTTGTGGTTGAGGATACATAGACGGATCCTACAAAATAAATAGTATGTTAATATTTTATATTTATAGTTCATTATATAATGGGAGGACTCTGCTTGACTATTCGTGTGACTGACTGACTGACTGAAAAGGCTCGTAGAACATCGAACAAATTGTAAAAATTCCATTAATTATAATATTATTTTATATATATAAGTAGAATATTATACGATACAACACTGAAAAATGAAATTATGATATTCGCAAATGGTTGTTTTAGTCATATCAATCCCCCAAAACATGAATGTTGGTCAGTCGAAATGATCACATTTATTTTATTTTGCTTAAACCTCTCTACTACTAATTATTGTATGTTTATAACTTTACACATATAAATATATATTATATGCCAAAATTAAATAATTTATAGGTATGTGTATAAGGTCCGACCGATTTATTTGCGGGGGGATTAAATCAGCCAATTTTGGCAGTTTTAAATTAATGGTAAGTTAACTTAAGATTATTACCAATACTATAGTTTCCCAATTTAAGAAACCAATTTATAAAAAAATAAAATTGAAATTCACAATGTGATAAAAAGCTTTTAATTACATAACCATTGAAACTCCAAATGTAGTTGATGTGACATTTGTAAAAAGCACTTAAATGAAAAAAAAACAAAAAACATTTACAAATCTGGTTTTTTATACATTTTATTTGGACTTTTAGTTATATCTATTTTTCTTCAGTCAATCTATATCGATTTGTCCTTCCAAAATCGGCAATTTCATAAATTTATCAACAAGTTTTCAAATGATACTTAAAAAGTAGACATGTCCAGGAAAAGGAGGACATTTGCTCACCCTAAAATGATATCACTTTTAAATGTCCTTTTTTGTCTAAAAGCTAAATACTTGCATATGCAACAAACCGACGGATAATAAAATAAAACTCAATCTATAAATTCAACATGATTAGAAAAAGAGTTGGAGAAAATATATTTGCAAAATCTTGACTGCTTACTGTAGGGATGTCAGCAAATTTTTACAGCTGTTCAAATGGTCATAGTTGGTCTTTTGTTTGATTATATTTTGAAAGGTTAATAATAGTGTTGGGCTTCGGTCTGGAAATCTGAGACCGTTACAATTTGAACTAATTCGGTCCAACTTCGATCTGAACCAGCAATTAGTAAAATTTGGGCAACAAATCTTAAATAATTCTTTAAATATCAGGTTTTAGAGGTGCTTCAGTTTAATCAAACATGAATAATTTATAAAAATTTCTTTGATAGGGTCCGTCTTTCGTTATTGTTGGTACTTTTAACTTACAAAATATTTTCTCCAAGTGACAAATGAGATACAGAAATAACTTTGATATATATTGAATCTGACAAGATGTACCTTCAAAATGTATAAGATTTTATTTACGTATTTCAAGGCAAAATAACAATAGATCACGTAAATGTAGTACAAAATATTATTCAATAAGGCACATTGTAGGCCACAAATATAGAATTTTCAGAAATTTTCATGTATCTCGAGATGAAAGCAATTTTTGCCACACCATCTACATCCATGGGAAAAACAGGTTAAAATTTTCTTGACTAGGGTAAATAATCAATTACCTTTAACTATTATAAATATATAATGCTCACTGTGAAAGTGAGATACTCTCAAGTCTTTAACAGTTATCAGGGATTCTTATTATGGTCTGTTTCGACTAAATGAACATTCTAGAAGCTTTATCTTTTTATTGACGGTATTAAAATAATAATTGAGCATGTACCCAAATGTACACTTGATGTTGTTCTTAAAATCCCCATCGGTCGGGTCTTATATATATATATATTCAACTTAGTTTCATAATTAACAAGGGATATATTTATATATGTATTTATAACATAATATATAAATGTAATATGTGAAAATATTTAATGCCTGAAAAAAAACCCGTTTAGGAAATAAATAAAAATATTGATCAGAATGAATATAATTGTGGTACAAACTTGTTGAAGGTAAGGCGAATACAGAATACTGAAAGAACGGTATTAATTTGTACATAATTATATTTGTGATGTTTCATGTGTTATAACTACGTTACGTATTTGGCATTCCTACATTGTATGTACATGGTTGGTTGGTTGGTTGGTTGTTGGGTGGATATTTTGGAATGCATGCTTTGTTTTAGTATTATGGTTTTTTTAAGAAGAATATATGATATAAGAAAACCCAGTCAGCCACAGTGTTATTTGGCAATAATTTATGTATTATATTATAACATATATAGATATATTTAGACAATAAATACACAAAAAAAGAGGAGCCACTCATACTGCCGCTAATATAATTTTTACAATAGTATTAGTGATCCAAAAAGCTACTGGGAAAATAACAGATATTGTATAACATCAAGCAAAGCTATAAACCAAGTGGCGAAATCAATAACATGATCAATATTTGCTCAAATATAGTGGGCTACGCGACAACTTTTTTGTCCACTATGGGCGTTCCATATATTTCAATATAACTCATGTCGAGCTTTTTGAAATAAACAAGGATGTGGAGTATTTTCCTTTCAGCTGTTTGCATTAATTTTCAGGAGTTGATCCAATCAAAAAATTCTTTGGATAAAATACATGGGTAAATTTTTTGAAGCAGGAAATCACATTAGTTTTCGGTTCATAACTTTATGTTTTTTATCTCTATACCTGAACCTTGTATGATTTAAACCAACTCACTCTAGGTAATATGAACTCAAGAAGGGTGACATATAGGATTTTTATATTACTTTATATCAATCAAGTACTTCAATTTAGTATATATTGTAAATAATATCCATAATGAATGAAACATTTATTTTTCAAGAATAATGATATTTAAATATCTGTTCATAATAATTATGACACCGCCATATGAATTTTCAAAACATTTCTTTCTGTATGTCAGATGAGGTTGCGAGTGGATAAAAAGATCGACGTGAATAAAATTGTAGGGGTCCTTAATATGGACTTATATTGGTTCCGTCCTGTCCCTAATATGGATCCTTAAGAAGATCCTAAATTTTAAAACGCCCTGTTTAAGAAATTAGTTTCAATAATCTTAAAGAAAAGTTGCTTTGGATAACAATTGAGATTTAATTTAGTATTATTTTTAATTTATGCATAATCAAAATATATATTACTCTCATAAAAATTCGGTAGCTGCATTAAATGTGAGTTCCTGTGACCTTGGGTGTGTTTTTGTTGTCGCATATGCTTTGTGAGCAAGAATATACGAAAAGTTAGGTCCTTGACAAGGGGTTGACTCACCGTCACATATGTAAATATACCGTATATTTTGTTGTCAGTTGTTGATATTTGTATCTCTTTACTCATAATCTGTGTTCTAAAAGTTGATCGGGGGACTTCGAATAAGCTCCAGATAACCCGTGAACAATTCCCAATTATTATTATTATTATTAATTTCAAATGTTTTTGGGCCTTTTTTATTTTCCAAGGGAAAGTATTGTAATATAGTGAGATAGTCGAGATTGATAGCCGATGACGCCATAGGGTCAAATCTATGAAGTATTATTCACTTAACAAAGGTTTTTCTATCCGTCAAATTTTACGTCCAATTTTGACGTGTCCTTAAGATTTAGGACTGGACGCTAAAATTTTTGAACCTCCATGAGTTTAATTGAATTAATAAGGTAAATTCTGTGAAGAGAAAATAAATTGCATACATTATGAGGGAAAATGATAAACCAATTTCATCTATGGTATCATCTTGTGGGAGGGGAGATTTCACGTAGCCAATAAATCTACTCTAACAGACAAGGTTTCGCCACTTACTAAATAGCTTTGACCATAAAATGTTAAGTTGGTGACCAAATTTAAATCATATTAAAATCAATAATTTGAAAGAATAATTGTTTCTATTATCAATCACGCAACCTTTTGAATCTGTATGAAATGGTTCCATTTTGGATATCCGAACAATAATTTGGATTTTCTATTGATGTTGGACGGTACATAGAATATTGAAGAGAGATGAAGAATGGGTCCCAAAAATGGATTAATAATTAATGTTTGTAAAAGTAAAAAATTATTAAAATTTATACAACCTAGTTGGTGCTTGATCAAATACATGCAAATTAATATTTGTGATGTTTAGTATATATATAAAGAATCTATCGTCTCTTTTGGAGAAGATTGATTCTTAGGTTAATTTTTGTGAAGTTGCCAAATCCATGCACAATTTAACAAGTTCACAAATAGGGGCCGATCTTGCATATCTAGATGCAAATTGTACAAATATAAATTTAATGGGGTTGTAGAAAAAAAAAAAATGTAAGACTTGTTCAAGAAGAAAAAAGAAGAAGTAGAAGGAAAAAAAAACTCTCTCATTTAAAGGTTGATTTGATAATAATATGTACATATAGGATATTAAAAATCGGTGCAGAGTATTTTGAAAGAACAATAAACAAGATCCATTTGACTCTTGTAGGTCACGATTTGGTAGTTTTTTTACATCGATATATAATTAATTAATTAATTATTGCCACAAACAGAGATAAACGCACACACACACAAACGCAATTAGTACTGAGACATGGAGGAGGATCCCTTTTGGCTCAAACATATATTAAATAATTACCAATATATTTAGATTGTTAATTTTGTTATCCTCAATGGAGGAGGAAGAGGTTGGGTGCTTAGAACTATTATTATCATTCCGATGAAGTACCGTATTCGTGGTGGTAGTGTGGTTGGTGTCCAAGAACGGAGTATTATTGTTGCTGCTATTTAGACTGTTGATGGGTGGTGACTTGTTTTGATTGAGGTTACTAAAGGGAAAGGAAGAGGAACGATCTTTGACGGATGTAGAAAATATGCGTGTAGCATTTGCAGCAATTAAAACGCTACGAGGAGGCCGGAGAGGAGGAGGTCTTGGACCTCTGAAGGAAGGACGCCTCATAAATGGGGTCCCTGAGGTAAGAGGGGAAGTGGATGTAGGAGGAGTTTGAAAAGGGAATAGTGATCCTTTACCAGGATTTGCGTTCGAGGATCTCTGGAAAATTACCAAAAAAGCAAAAAAGAAAGGTCTGGTGAGTAAGTTTTCTGTGACTGGAAGGAGATGATTCAAATTCGAATAAATGTGTGAATATTCCACAAAGAGACCAGATTCTTTTTTATGAATGTCATTTTTTTGTGTGTGTTAGATTCTGTACATTCCTAGTAGACGTGGGCTGATTTATCAGATCTTGATATATGAGAGTATATGCATCAGGCCTTTTCAAGTTTTTCTGCTATTTACAAATTATTTTGTATTTAGATTTAATATTTCATTGTTAATCTCAAATGAGCAAAAAAAAAAGATTTTTTTTTTTTTTTTTTTTGGAGGGGATCAAAATTTTTACATTTTATTCTGTGGACTATTTTTGAGCTATCAAACTAGTGACACGAAATATTCTAATATATAACTAATCTTGTCAGATGTTTCACAACGGATCAATGAATTGATATATTATCCGTTCCATGGCCAAATATCAATAATTTTATTTGTTTTTTAAAATATTTTCTTAGGATATGAGCATGTTAGCACACAAAAGAAGCCAAGAGTGAAAAAATATTACAAATGTAGCCAGAAATACAATACAACTCATCATTGGTCAAATATCGGACCGGAATATTGAGTAGGAAATTAATTTTTTCATGATGTTGGATCAAATATTAGATATGAAAATATGTGTATATCAGCCCATGTCTAATTCTTAGCTATAAATGTACATAGGTATATATTTGATCAATTGGTAACTCTGTTTTTCCAGACTCCATAAAAAGTTATATGATATGTATAAAGCAGAATAAAATTGTCAAATAATTTGAATATTTAAAAAAAAAAAAGATTCGAAAAAGATTCAAAAATACAAATATGAGAAAAAAAAGCTTTCTGTTCATACGAGATTTGCAATTAAAATAAAACATTGATAAAAACTAGATAAAATCAAGTGAGAGAGATATATATAAGATAGCAAAGAGAGATAGATAGAAAGATAAATAAGGAGAGAGTTTTTTTATTTGATTAAAAAATATGTAAAGAACACAACGATTCTGATTGAATGTCTCGATCATTTTTAATATATGTAGTTAAAAGTTTTGGTTGAATATGGAAAAGTAAATATTGGTAAAAAGGTAACCAAATAATATCATATATCTACAACAACGTAAAGTTTAATTACAAGGATTCAAAGAGAGTCTTTAAAACCTTTCAAGTAGTTTAATTAGTACTTTAGAAAGGAAAAGAAGAACTCTCAGTTGAACTCTCATTTTGTTCATGTATGAAAAGAAAATATACAAGGCGGCTTTTTAAAATGGTCCCCCATTATAAATGACAAATAGAATATGCGAGTATGTTTATTGATGCTTTCTTATTTCAAAGTAAACAAAGTTTGTTTAATCTTATTTTGCCTTAAATGGACAAGAAGAGGGGCATGGAAGCTGAAAGTTTAGGAAATATTAGCTTAAGTAAAAAGTTCTGAGCGTTTTTCGCTAGATGTCTTTAGTGAGCTATATCTCACGATTAATACATTATATATAAAAATCTTAAATTATACTCAAAGATTAAGAGTAGACTTAAAAAAAAGTTCATTTAGAGTTTTGTGATTGGTGAAGCCAGTTTTGTCTTATAGCGTTCCAAAATAGAAGAAGAAAAAAGATGAAATTTAATACATTCTTTAGTATCACTACGACTAAGCTGAAAAGGCAGAACAGGCGGCCAAAGAAATTTATTCACGTTATCGACCCAATACAGTATCGAATGCAACAATAGCAAAGTAGTTCTTCCAACGATTCTGTTCTAGTGATATGGACGTCGAAAATGTCAATAAAATAATTGATATGGTTGAGTTGTATCAGTATGTGAGCACTTATACATACAATTGTCCAAGAACTGAATATTAGCCAGAAAATTGTTTGGAATTATTTAATTCGGATAATCCTATCTATGATATTTTTATTTTCAAAATAAAGTGAAAAAACCCTCAGAACTTTTTACTTCACCTACAATAAAAAGTAACTATGATCATCAAACAACGGAGTACAAACGATGTTAAAATTAATCAAGAGGTTAATTTGGAAGTTTTAAAGACCAGTGTATTGTTTTAGTTCCATAAAGCCTGTTCAAACAACGAAGTTTACCTCCAATACAATGTATCGCTTGCTTATACATCTTTAAAAGTGCTATCGTGGTGTAATTATAACTTGCTATTTGTAAAACACTTTAAAGATAAAAACAGTTGACCTCCCTATTCCCCATATCTAAACTTTATAATTTTTCTATGAAGCAAATGGTTGAGGGGATTAATGTGTCCATCCTTATTTAGGATTGAAAACTACAATTCCGTTCAGTTCAATTTCGTTCCGGTCTAGTTCTGTCCTGCATATGAATCCTAAAACTTATAAAGTTCGGTCCTTGATGATATAAATAAACTTAATTTTTTTAGTACTCATAGTCAGAAGGACTGACAGTATTAAAGAACGGGCCCAAGGACTTATACGACCATCTTCAAGAACTTCTAGGACCATTCCTAAGACTGGGTTGGATTGAATCGAATAAATTAGGATTAATACAGCACTAGTTGAGAGGAAGAGCAATGAAGTTTTCTAAACTAATAAAGACAACTTCTTGGTCATTCTAAAGTCATCTTGTGACAAAATCCTAGATAAAACTTAGCAGCCCACCTGAAAAACCTTGAACAAAGTATTTGGACAAGGATATCAAGGTAAATATTGGCTATTTCGAAGGTTATTTTTATTTTATAAACATAACTCATCAAAAAACATTGTCATTTGGTTCACAGAAAATTGTCGAATTTTAAATAAACTATGGAACAGTTTCAAAAAGCCACGCTGTACTTTTATAAAAAGGAATATATGAAAAATTGAGCTTCTATGGTGTTGCAAAATTTGTAATTGAAACCAGACAGGTTGTAAATATATTTTAATAAATGGCGTTTAAAAAGACACATCGCATAAAAATCAAATAAAAATGCTGTCCTTTTTAGCAGTGTGTTTTTTTATTACAAGATAAATAAAAATAGTTTATGCATTTATAAGTAATAATTAAGCATAATAAAGAAAGGGAACAAAACCTCAAATGGCTAGTTAAGGGGCTTCAAAAAGGGATGTACAAAGCTGGGTTGGGTGAATAATTTTTTTTGAATATCAAAATATATATTTTAACTCGTTTTTTTTTGTTTTTTTTAAAGAGATGAAGTCCTAAATAAAGGAGTTGTTTTTATAAATTTTATATCTTCCTTCTCTGTGAAGAAGAAAGGGGCTTCTTCTGTAATTATGTAGTATTGTATCAAAGTAATAATGTATTATTCCTTCATTGGCTTGAATAAAATATGAATTGTTGATTCATTTATATATACGTACATATATAAATATTGATTAATATTTTTTTATTTTTTCATAAAAATAAAGAAGGAAATTTTAAGTATCTACCCCCCAACCCCCTGAGAAACTCACTTGATTCATATCTTGAAAAGGAGGCTGTTGCTGCATGTCGGTCGGCTGTAACAATCCAGGCTGTAAAGAGAGAGAGAAAAAAATCAATAAATGTATATATTAGTTGATATTAGTGTTGAATTCGATTCAAAATATTTGAATTCGTTGGTGTTGAGTTTTGCATCGAGTTTTCGTGTTATTTCAAACTACAACAATTTTCGAGTTTAATTCGGTCCCGGAGGAAAAAGAGGAAAACAATTATTTTGAGTTACTACAACTAAAAATTTCTGTTCACAATTTCAAGTTACACCCTGGACCGAAATATAGGTCTAGAAAACATCACTTAAAACTGCACTGAAAAAAAAATTAGTTCTAACCCCTTCTTGAAACTTTGTTTTTTATAATAGGTTTTGGGAAAAGTAATTCGGTATTTCCCGCCCCTTTTTTTTAGCTAAGTATATCTTGTTTATTATTGGTCACATTGATCATTCGATGAAATGTTGTAAAGGTATATACTACAAATGCTTTTTCAATGTAGTGCACCTGGCCGATTCAGTCGTGAAATATCTTGCGTCGAGTATGGAGGTATTGGAAGAAATACGCCTTATTTTACATTTTGTTACCTGAAAGGGAAAAATGCTTCGAATTCCTACGAGATAATTCGTACAGTATACTGGCCCGATACTGTTTCAGCTTATTTTGAAAAATAGTGGATGCTGTGGTGTAGTAGAGATTAATGATACACCCCGCACTGCCAGGCTTGTTGTAAAAATGTCTATAAAATCATGGAAAATATTGAGATATACCGTCTTAATAGCAGTCGTAGCATCGGCCAGAAGCTGAACATCGACTATTTAACCGTTTACAGAGGGGTGGATACAAAACTAATATCGACTAGGAGAGGAATCGTGATTCATCATTACAACACCAGGCTGCACACATCTTTGATAATGGGCCAGAAGCTCCGGGAGCTCGTATGGGAAGTTCTTATGCGTCTATTTTACAGTCCGGACTTGGCACTAAGTGACTACCACCTGTTCCTGTCTATATCCAATGCACTTGGGAGAACAAATTTGGCCTCAATAAAGGCCTGTGAAATAATTTTCGTAGTTTTTTGCCCTTAAGAACAAATGTTTCTAAGAGAAGTGCATTACCAGGTGTAGAAAAGTAATGATACCTTCCAAAAATACAGTTTTGCATAGGTGCTGTTGATTAAATCTTAATGTTCCGATTATTCTTGAATAGCTTAGATTCCAAGCCTATGATTAATGTTCATAATACAAACAAAAATTATGTATATGTCGCGATGGAGGCAATAAGAGAAATCATGATCAATTTAATCTGCGACGGAGGACCACCTCCGACATCGCGAAGGTCTTAAATGTCATCAAGGCCACAGTCTATTGGGTTAGTAACTGTTTGGCTGATAGGGAAAACATTAAGAACAAACCCAAGGGTAGAAGACACACCAAAGTGAAACAAAAAGACATTATGGAGGCATTTCAGGTCAACCCAAGGATGAAGATGTCAGAGTTCACCAAATAAGAGAAAGTGCACCGGTTTACTGTTGGCAAGGCCATACAAAATGCTGGAGGATGGTTGCTTAGAAAATGGAGAGGCTATTCCTATCCCAACGTCAAAAATAACTCCGACTTCAGTTATGTCAACAACTCTTGAATGATTTGAATCACAACAGCAACCGGGTAATTTTTTTCTTTGATGAAAATACCTTTACCGTTGACCCTGTCAACGTCAAGGAAAATGATCGAGTGGTATTCTTTGGCAACGCTGGCAACATCATCAATTTTGTTTACTATTGGATACCAGTTACCTGCGGCCGACTACTTGATGGTGTTCGAGGAAAATGTGGTTCCATAGATTACAAAGACAATGAAAAGTCTAACAAGGCTGCATACGTATTTCAGCAGGACAGGGCTCCAGCGCAATTTCCTAATATTGTGCAAGAGTGGATGGGTGGCAACATGAACTTCTGGTCCGATAAACTTTGGCCTCCTCAGACCCCAGATCTGAATCTAATGGAATACTCCATTTGGTGGCACTTTAGAAGAAGACCTGAAAAGTCCAACACCCAAATATTGATGTCTTGAAGATCTCAGTTAGCCAGCAGTGGAGGATAATAGAAAAGGACTACGTCGCCAATGTGTGCAAGGGGTTCCGGAGGTTGTCATTGAGGCTGATGGTGGCCAGATTCATAATTAATGTGCTTTGTTTAATAAAAGATATTAAAAAATAAAATTTTATTTATACAACATCATCCTGATCAATTATCAGTATTTTAAAGACTAATTAGTGGCAGGTCTAAGTAATTTTTCTACACCCAGGTATGAAGTTGAATTCTCATGGCAATAAGTTGTCAAACAGAACCATACTTGGCTTGAATCACTTGATTGTAACACTTTTTAAAAATATTGAAATAAAGCCACAAATATGAAATTACTTTTTCCCTAACCTATTACATCAACACTTCTGTTAAATAAAAAAGCAGCGTCTGTTTTTAAGTGTCTTTTTGAGTAATAATAAAAAATTAAATAATTGTTGTAGGAATGTTTGGATTGGTTTTCATTAATTATTCGAGTTCAAGTAAAGTCAATTTATCCTAAAAATATTTTTTAAGAGTTCGAATAATTTTTATAAAATTGTAGGAGTTAGTCAATTCGACGAATACTCGAAGCCAACACTATTAGGTATAATAATTGATGATTTACTTACATCACTGATATGATTGATAGCACCAGAGTTTCCTACTAAGTTAATATCACTTTGACTTGGGCCTCTGTAATGGAAAAAAGAAAAAAAAATTAGTTGTAGAATGTGATTTGCAATACATTCTAGTTCAATGTATGCATATTGATTTAATGGGTATACTCAAAAGAAGGATTAATATTTAATATATATATCAAAGGAAGTTTTTGTTAATATGAAAACTTTTTTTAATATATTTAGTATATAAAATAAAGAACTTAAACTATAATTTTTGTGTTAGCTGTCATTTTTTCTATAGTTGTATTAGAGTCATAAACATCAATTAATTGACCTGTAATTAGATTATGTTAAGTTGTAGATGATTATCTACTGATAGGATATGATGACCAAAGTTTTTTTACTATATAAAAAAAGTAATTGAAAAGAAACCCTGACAATTTGAAGAATGTTTGAGAGGGGAGCAGCTTTCATGACGTTTTATCTGTGAACAGCTATGAGTAGAAGGCAATGAACACAATTACCACTTCATATCAAGCAGGATTAGCCGGAATTACACCGTTTTTGTTCCTAAATTATATCTAAGTCCAACCAGGACATATACATATAACTCCTCAACGTTACTCTACGTCATTCATCTGCACACAAAAACGTGGTTACACTTTATCCTTTAACAAGGACTAACACATACATATCCCTAACATTCCTCAGTGCTTCTCTCAGTCATTCATAGGCATAAATGTTCTTTGCTCAAGAATTAATTTCATGACGACAACAGTTTTAGTAACTAACAAATATTGTTGAGGTTGGCAACGACACAAAAAAAAAAACCAAACTTGCCTGCTACAAAATCCTCTGCTGTATAGTTTGATTTGTAAAAAATATGTCCTTAGATGAGCGCAATACATTTTGTACTTGCAACCAGAGCATTGCTTTATATTTTCAAAACTGTTATAATTATGAATGTATAATTGAAGAGGGAACATTTAAATATAGGGTGGTTACTTATGAATAACTTGGAATGACTCTGAAGATTTGTTGGAGAGTAATATATGAAAGTCGTTTTTGACCTCAGAGTAGAATTAAGTATTAAAACACTTTAATTCCTCTCTATATTTCTCCTTGCTTGATACAGAGTAGGATTTGAGTTGATTTATTTCCTCTCATGGCTGCTCGCAGCTGCTGTAATAAAACGTTCTAACAGCACAGTTGTTCTTTTCCCAAACAATCTTCAAATTGTAAGGATTACCATATCATTTTTCGGTTTCTTTTATTTTTTTCATACCGTCAGGTCATATCTTAAATAAATCTATCTACAATCATTCTTCTGCAGTTAGGAATAGCAAAGGTAAACATATTCAGAGTATACTGAAGGAATATCAAATGTTAATTATACTGACTGTCAACTAAAAAAATTCAGAGAGCTCAAATTTCCTTATCCTATTTATGAGATGAGTTCAAATCCAATTGTGTTTATGAAGGTTTTGTCCGTGGGTTAGGGAGTATATATAGGGAGTCCTGTAGTTAGCAATTAAAATAACATTTTTTCTTTCTATGTCTCATTTTCTTGGAAAGAAAGGTTGAGAGATTAAATAGAGATGTCATTTTTTTTAAAATTGGGGTTCATACTTCGATTAGTTGCATTCAAATATATTTTATGAAGCTGTGTGATATACATATTTATAATATCTTTAATCCCCTAATACAGGGTTATTTAATTAGTGGCCCAAAGCAACTTTCGAGGGTCTCATCTTGTTGTTCAGTAAAAACGATTTATTTTTGATTTCATTGATATCCATTCTGTAATTATTTGCAACAAACAAGTTATTAACATTATTTACGTCGCACCATTAGAACTGCGTTTGGAAATTTGCCCCCACTCCATCTAAAATTGAATAGCCACTTGGGAACTAAGTAAAGACATCACAGCATTACTCCATTTAAATTATATATATATATATATTTCAGCTGTTCATTTGTATACCCCCATTTTGTCAATGTCCTTACCAATGATTTTCTATTTCCAATAGTTCAACTTACGGGTATCCCTAATATTAACAAACAAAACATTATGTAATAGTTGAGCAGATTGACGACATCAGCCAACTAACACGTCATTTGTGTCTTCTTTCTTATTCTTTTAAAGGATAAAAAATTGGGAAAAGTAATAAAATTATTATTAAATTGTCATTTAACTGTTACATATCTGTATAATAATTTGAAATATATAGATAGGTACAGGGAGCGGGGATCAAATTGTCGCCAAAATATTTTTCTACAAAAAATAACACAAAATATACATTTTTTAACTTTTTTATTGAAAATCAAAACTATGACGAGCATAGAGTAAAGAGTAGCCATTCATTCGATATAATCACCAGTGGCATCAATAACAGCCTCAATACGGCCTCTGAACCGGCCACAGGCTCTTCTGACCATCTCACTGTCCATGTTGCCGAATACCTCCTTGATGGAGTCCATCAGGCTGGCCCTGGTGCCATGGGGATGTCTGTTGGTATGTCTCTCGACATAGCCCGAGACAAAATAGTCCAAACGATTAAGGTCGGGAGAGTTAGGAGGCCACAAATCCTTGGTTACGACGTCATAACAGTTCTCGGTTAACCACTGCATGGAGATTTTGGACACATGGCAGGGTACTGAGTCCTGTTGCCACACCCAGGGTAGTCCAGATCCCTCGCCATGTCTTTCATGGACCTGGTAGGGTCATCCTCAACCATCTTCTTCACCTTGTCGACAAAGTCGGTGTCCCTGACCTTTCTGTCGGCGCCCTCCTCCTTGGGTGCCCTCTTTATGGTGGCATAAACATCCTACGTGTCCTCTAGCTTCTTACGGATACGCTGAATAGTCTGTAAATTCACTCCTAAGGTTGAAGCAATCGTTGAATTGGAGATTTCACCTCCATTATTAACCAATGCCATGACAACGGCGGACCTCAAAAGCTCTCGTTCCACTTATAGCTCTTAATCTCCTCATATGATGACGGCATGATGCTAATTGAACTATGTATCGTCAGCTAACAAGAATAGCTTTCCTATTTGGTGACCGGTTTTTTATTTGATAGTGTCGTCTTCAAGTTATGAAGGTTTAAAGTAGGTGACAATCTGATCCCCGCTCCCTATATGTCTACGAAAAACAATTTGTCAGCCTGCATTCGATTTGTATTTTTGCACAAACCAAAACCATTTTCTATTAACAATTCATTTTGAAGTGGAGTAAATAGTTAAGGAGGGAAATAAAAGAAAATTCTTCCATAAGAAAAAAAAAGTAGAGAAACTTAATTAATTGAATAAAATAAACTATAATTTGATTGTGTTGCTATATGGTAATTTTGCTACTTTCATGGAGTGACTTTAGAAACAAAATATAAAGTTGTTTTTTTTTACTTTTTCTTGGATCTAAATATAAATAATGATTAAAAAAAAAGATGAAAGAAAAGTTATAATTATACATTGCCAAGTTATGATGGTAAAGTTTTTAACTTTTTTTCTCTCTCAACCTTAAATATAATGTTTCAATAGCATGAATGTGTGCAGAGTTGTATCATGAATTTGAAGACGTTTATTTTTGTGCAGAAATACATAACATTGATTGAGCCTCCCATTACATCCTTCCAAATACTAACGATATATCCTCCCATCACTAAAATATAAACTTTTTATTGGCTTGAGTATTTGTTACATAAGTGGGGATGTGATATATGATGATATATATGATTTAATATTATTTTAAATGTGGATGGCTCCATTCTTGACAGTAGTAATTCATTCAGTAATACTATAACTACCACACCCGCCTTTTTCCCTGCACTCTACAATAATCCTATACCTATACATACGATCCTACAACCAGCGTCAATGGACAAATTATTTACTTTTTTATCATTATGCTTTATAACAGTGAATTCCTAATCTTAATTAGTATTTGAGAATATAATATTCCATATTGGAAATTGTAGAGGAAAGATTATTATTAAAATAATAAATTGTTGTTAAACAAAGATCTGAAACTTGATGATGTCTACCATGTAAACTATTTACAACGACAAGAACACCATTAATAACGAGGGATTGAGAGTATGCCCCAAACCTGATGACTCACTTCACCCAGCATGGATGATAAAATTGTGATTTGTTCCATCCCATGGACTAGCAATGTCACTAATCTGGTTCAAATAAGGTACAGGCTCAATGCTACTGACAACGTTGACAGATAGAACACTAAGTTGGTTCCCTTCATCAATGACTATATCCTGACAGGTATTTGATAATTCAACAAGAGGCACACACAGCAAAGATTAAACAATCCTTTTAATAGACCAACATTCCATTCTGGCCAAAAACAATGTGGCCTCCATACTCGCCAGATCCCAAAACGCTCCACTTTTCCTTCTACGACCCATCGGATAGGGGCACCGAAACTCAAAGCTTTCAAGGTTTTCTTTGATGAACATTAGAACTCCATGAACCCCATAATACATTATTATCACCTGTCAGAGCATTCCTGCGGGGCATCAAGGGTATTATCAAAGTCGATAAAGGCTATTTAGGGGCGTTTGTAGGGGGGCAATTTAAGGAACTTGTGCTTTTTACTAGAAATATTTAAAATTTAATTTTTGAAATTTTTTTCCAAAAATTTTATTTTCTCGGAATACCTATGGATTTTTGTCATATTTGTCACAAAATTTTAATATTTGAAATTATTTTCAAACATATTTAATATTTCAAATTTTTTGTCAAAAAATTGAATATGTATTTTGGTTTTTCTCAACAGATGTGAATTTTTGAATTTTTTTTATGAACAACTTTACATTTTGAAATTTTTTTGAGAATAACTACGGATTTTGGAATTTCTTTTTGAAAAATTTCAATTTTTTGAAAATAGCTATAAATTTTTGAAACTATTTTCAAACAAATTTAATATTTAAAATTTTTCAAACAAATTTATTATTTGTTATTTTTTCAAACAAATTTAATATTTGAAATTGAATTTTGGACATTTAAAAAAACAAAAAAAATAGAAAATTGAATTTTGGAAATTTAAAAAAACAAAAAAATAGAAAAAAATTGAAATTTAAAAAAAAAAAAAAAATTTGGGAAATTTTTTTAAATAAATTTAATATTTAAATTCTGATTATCGAAATTTTTTTAAACAAATTTAATATTTAAAATTTTTGTCAAAAAATTATATATATTTTTTTTTGTGAACAGCTGTGAATTTTTTTTTAATAACAACTTTTCATTTTTGAATTTTTTTTGAAAACAGATATGGATTTTGGAAATTGTTTTACAAAAAATTGAATTCTTTTAGAAAAACTGTAGATTTTTGAATTTTTTTTCAAAAAAATTTGTTATTTCAATTTTCGAAATTTTTCTCAAAGAAATTTAATATTTGAATTTGGAAAGTTTTTTCAAATAAATTTAATATTTGAAATTTTTTTCGCAAGAATTGAAATTATTTTGATTAGCTTTAACTTATTAAAATAAAAAAATAATAACAATTTTTGATTTGTTTTCTTGAAACCAGGCCCTCTCCTCCCTCAAATTATAATCCTGCTGACGCCCCTGCTATTTAAAAGATAGAAATGACAACAGCTTTGCCAACATCTGTACAAGTAGTCTCTGAAACCAAACTTCTTAAAATTCCAGATTCAGCGTGCATGGTTTTCATTAATGCACCCAGTGCATTAACCTTGGCCTCTTCTTTTTTGAAAAATATTGATAAAAAATCCATGTGTTCTCATCACGACGAATACATTACAAACTAAATATGTTTTGATTTATTTGATAATCTGAGCCATAGGCGATGATGTCCTCTTGTACTAATAATCATACTCTGATTAAAGTAGGAAATTGAAATGACTAAAAACACTAGTAAAACATCAGTATATTTATTTGAATTACAAGTCAAATAATCCTTTTTGAAAGCCTTATATTACAACTTCAAAAGGTTTCAAATACTGAGGACATTTATACATAATTTATTAAGTGAAAGGGAGTCATCCTCTGCTTTTCTTTGTTTTATTTGTAATGGAACACGGATATCAAAAATGTGAGTTGTGTATAGAGCAGAAATAACGTAAAAGTAACCTTTAAGTTACTTCCCCGGAGTGTTTATATTTTGTAAAAACTTAAATATATCCTTGTAATATCTGGCATGTATCATATTTTTACTCCACATTCAATGTAAATTCATAATTTATCATATCCTTAACATATCATCCTGTTTTTTTTTTTTTTTTTTTTTGGGTAATGGTACTTTATTTGTACTTAATTCTGGAATTCATGATGGAGGTTTCAAATAATGTTTTTGATGTGCTATTATTATTTACCTTTCCTAAGTATGAATATGAGAAAGGGAAATCAAATATGTGTATCTTATTCTGTACTTAACATATCTCGCTGGATAATAATTTATTAATTACGTTATAATCCTTCTTCATGAATCTTCCAAATTTAATATTCTTTTCTCTACTATTTTGAAGTATGAATTCAAACGTATGAAATTTAAACAGCTAAAAAAGTATTAATTTTGTTCACTGATGCTTATAACACAACATATGTAACTGTATTTTTATATCGTCCGGCAATAAGGCTGAAGAACTAGTGGCTGGGTGGGCGGGGTTTTGTTCTTTAGGCGATATTCTAAAGTTTTTTTAAAACTACAGTCAGTTGCTATGATGAATTCGAGTTGTGAGGAACGTGCGTTTACCGTCCAAAATAAATATTAAAAAAAAAAAAAAAATTTAGCTCCTAAGTTTATATTATTGCGATTTATCAAAATCAGTTTATTGCTTTCATTTATAATATACAAAAAACATTTTTTTTTGTATCATTTTCATTATTTGAACGCAAAACATAATACAGTACTAACACTCGTTGTCAGATAAAAACTTTAAATTCTTGCGCCGTATACTAACAATTAAAAGAAACTTAAAAGCTACTCTACAGAATAATTATTGTGGTTTTTTTATCCTTTCATATAATATAATGAAATTAATGCTTATTCTTTTAATAAAACTTCGAGCTGTTTTGTAGCTTTGTTTTGTTTATTTCATTGCTTTTAAATTTTTAGAGGGAGCGTTTTGTTGAAAATGAATTAATTAATAACATTATATACAGTAATTTGAAGTTGTTTGACTTTTGTTAAGTGAATTAATTTTAAAATAGAATGTTTATTTTTATAAATATATATATTGTATTTAATTTCTCTAAATGATTAAAGTCATATTTTTTTTTAATATGTTCATATATGCTTATATCATAACATAAATAAATTTTCAATATTGTGTATCAAACAGGCTTATAAAAGTATTCGAAGGGTGAGTGTGGTTCCGAAGTTTTCTTCAAAATACAGTCAGCCGTTATCATGAATTGGAGTAGTGAGGAACGTGCTCTTGCCGACGAGAATATATATGACCAAAAGTAAATCCATATCAAATTTAGCTTCAGATTTTTTTATCACTGCGATTTATGAAAATCAGTTAATTGTTTCAATTTATTATATACATACAAAAAACGATGTTTTTAGTATCATTTTTATAATTTGAAATTTGTAAAATTCTTTGAACGTAAAATAATCTACAGATAATAATGTTAGATTGTTAAAATTGAGCAATCAGGGGCGGTGTTATGAAAAAAATATACAGTGGTTCAAACTAAACAATACGAATCCGAATTATTCAGGAAAACCAACCATTGTAAGGATTTTTGTGGAGCCACGAATAATTAATTACTTAATCAACTTATCACCCCCACTACAAAATAAGATATGGAGCCAATTCAATAAGTATAAAATTCAATCTTTCTAAAACCTCTCAATGAAAAGTTATTAAAATATAACCATAAAAATGAAAAAAATCACCGGGTATTAAAATACTAATATGAAATAATTAAATAACATTTCTGATTTATGAAACTTAAATAATAAAAAATGTTATGGTGCCAAACCCTGTAATATCATACCGGGTGGTACATTGAAATCTGAACCCTTACTAATTCACCCATTAATAAAAAGTTGAGTGATTGAAATTAATTCATATTTCGTTATATTAAAGCATAGAAAATTAGTTACAGAACAAAACAAATTTGAGCTCTCTAGCTTACTCACAAGTCGAGAAAGTTAACCTTGAACGTAATTGACGAATTTTCATTCGTGTACTCTAAGCAGTTGGGGGACTCCAGGATCACCCTCTACGCCGTCAACAAGTCTGAACCGTGGAAAGGAAGAATTACTCTGTCAAAAAGGCCAAATTGGAACTGGATGCCCAGTCCAATCCCCTCAAGTCCGTGAGGGCCCATGCAAAAGTTCATGGGTTTTTAAATCAAACTGTCAGGAGAGTTATAAAAAAGTAAGCAGAACAATAATTGTGAACTTGGAGAGGCCACTTTTAATACCAGCAAAGAAATAAATCCATTTCCTCTTTTGCAAGACTCTTTTGAGTTCTTTTCAACTCTTTTTTGAGACTATTGGCTCCACTACCGCTCTGATGCCAACCTCTTCGACTATACCTCTTGGGTCCATGTGGCAGGGAAGGTTTGTAGTGTCCGTCATCTATGCACAGATGCCCTCAAAGTCACTGAAAGATGACTACATCTGGAGTGGGGAACAGATCTTCTGTCAGTGAATGGAAGCCTTGTTGCCGCTAAGGAAGGCTACATTAATGATAAAGAGAGCTCAGACACACATGTATTAATAAAATTAATTTTTCTTCAATTCTATTCTTAATTAATAAATTATATCGTGTTGAAGTTTAACATTCAAATTGTTCAGATTTTAATTTTAAAATGAAACTATGCCTCATTGCCCTAAGGAACCTTCCCATTTGTCGGTATCGTTTCTCGTGAGTCTTTAGGCCGTCATTTGGTGGAATTTTGAGGACAAAGGCAAAATAGAACTACCATACAGACAATAGGGAAGGTTCCATAGGGCAAAAAGGAATAGTTCTACTTTACCCGTTGCTCCACCAAAATTGACCTTATATGTCCGATCTATAATTTATTTTAAGGAAGTTATAGGATAAAAGCATATCTAAACTTCGCAAAAAGTATTTTTATCAGTCTAAGTTTATGTTCGCTACATCCCTTTTAAGACGTATATACAATGTGATGGTTTTTTAGTTCATACATTAACTGATTTAAAATGAATAGTTCATTATTTATTCACTAAATGAATTATGAATGCACGACTTTATCTGTGCTTTAAACCAAGGATTAAGTATAATAATAATGCATCATATTTCATTTGTACATATATATTAATGTGTGAGTTGAATTTTAATTAATATAGTCTCGTGTACGTCTATTATTATTTATGATTACTTCATCCCATTTACATGCTCCTTACACTTTCCCAAAAAACCCGTGCCCGTCAATACTAAAGCAAGTTAGAATTATTTTTCTCAAAAATTAAGCCTGCATTACACGTGTCTTCTTCAACGAATTATCGTTTATTTCTAATTATAAATTATCCTTACTAACATTGTAAGTGCGCTGCAAGGTGCACTTAAAGTAGAGAAAAATGACCGTCACAATGAAAGAATAAGAAAATAAGAGATTTTATTTAAAAGACCATATTGCAGTCAATGTAAATCTCTTAAATTATATAACACTTTTAAACTACAGCTTAAACTCAGAGGAATGCCAAGTAATATTGCTACTAATGAATCATTCAAACTGCATAATTTAGAAAACAAAATAAAAACAAATCACCGAATTATTCCATATGCATTTTTATTTCAAAAAATTACTTTAACTCTTTGAAATTATCTTTAATGAAATATCTTGAAGAATAATTGCCAAAATTATAAATTTTTTTACACTATAATCTCCATGATGTTAAAATAGTTATAATGTGCATTTTTTGCTTGCAGCGTAATTCATGTTAAGTATTAAGATGTTAAGTGTTACAACTAACCCTAAATTTCTGTATAAAAATGTTAATTGTATTTCGAAGCCTTTACTTTAAGAAAACATATTTGTATTCTTACAATATTAGTTGTTTATCGACTAATATTAGGAAATAACATACAAAAATGTTCAGTACTTCACAAAACCTCTACTTTAGTCAAAAAGTAATAACTATGAAATCAATTAAATACTTCCCATATTGTCAACTTTTCAATCCATTACGTTATTTTAACGTAGGGTAATTTTGATAAAATTACTCAACAGCAGTTTTAAAGATATACAAATGCAAAAACTCAGAATTATCAAATATAATTAGAGCCACAATGAAAATAGAAATCTCGCAATCTTTGCTCCAAAATAGTGAAAGAAGTTAACAAACACAACTAAACAAGAAATACTTAAAGTTTAACAAATTGATATTCATAACAGTAATAAGGGGCTAAAATTAGACTCATTGACAGTTATTACTTACAAAAAAAGTTTTATTCATTTCTTTGGAAACGTGTCAAGTGTCCCTCTGATGTTATTATTTTAAATAACATATCTATCTATGGACATAACCCGTTTTGAAAGTAAATTTTTGTGTCTCTTCTGTCGTAAGACAAATTTTATCTTGGAAAATCCCTAAATATCTGGAAGACATTGGATCTTGGACTTTAAGACCTGCATTTCTGGATTTGTTGTCTCCCTTCTTCCATTTATTCACCTCTGCCCCTCTTGACGAGGTTGCATGAAGATTTTATGCACAATTAGTTCCGTGCGAAAATAGAGAGTGAGGGTTTTTCTTTTCTAGTGTTAATATCATTATTATATTTATTGTCTATATATTGAGGAGGAAAGTAGTGATATACATTTATTATGAATGATTATCCTATTGACCGACCTGCTAACGACAACCTCACTTAAGAAATGGAGTATTGAAAGATCAAACAAAAGACAACATCAAAAGGGATATTTCATCAAAAAACCTACTGGTAATGTTTCTGTAGAAAATATTATTTTGTGTAGATCAAAATCGGCCTCTAATACAAAAATACTTGCTTCAGAATCTCATATGCGACAGTAGGTACTGAGCAACACCAAAAGTTATTTAAAAAATAATAATCTACCTTTTATCTTTAAATTTCAATTCTTTACAGAGTTCCAGGAGAAAATATGAATTGATTAGATTATTAAAAATTTTAAAAACTCCTGATTTTGTTATCACTTTTGCTTACCAGAATGCTACTCTTCATTTTCCGTGTTTGATAAGTCCCCCTTACATCCAAAAAAGAGGTGTTTCAATATTGATTAAAAATTAACAGCTAAAAATCGTATACCGTTATTCTGATGGAAATCTAATCAAGGTCTAATGTAGGATATCAAGCTCTCTGTTTGACGTAATTTGGGTGTACGGGCCAAATTGAGACGATCCGTTTTTTTAACGAAAAAATTTCAGTGGTTATATCAAGTGTACTATCCTTAATGAATGAAGATTTTAATATAAAACCTAATATGGTCAATATTCTATTAAGCGTACAAGGAATCATCATACCCGAGCTACGGCGTCCCTCTCTTCTATTTTAATGACCCACAGGTTTTGCGACTGTGCTGACTTAGTAAAAGCTTATAGTCATGCTTTTTTTCTGTAAATAGATTTTCAGATTTGTGTTCTCGCGAATAGATCTTTTTCTCTTTAAAGGTTATCAAACGGACACATTAAAGTAGTACAAAGTCATATACACTAAATTATCTGACCATCGTGGTTTATTTATTGAAATGAACGACATTTTAAGGAAGACCAAAATTAGAGTTCTTTGGATGCTTAATTATTTTCTACTGAAGGAGATCTATGTGAATGATGGAATACTTGATAAAATTGAAAATGCAAAATCAAATGTTAAGAACGGTAGTGACATTTTGACTGAATTGCAAAAAATGTTAATCCAAATACAAGGTGTTTGTCGACAAGCAGGTTCAAGACGTCCCGAAAAAAGAAGTAGACAATTGAATGAAATAGAAAATGTAAACAAAAAATTAATACCTGAAAGTGTTAAAAAATATATGTTGGGCCAATATATATGTTATCGAGAAGCAGACTTTTTTCATACAGTTAAATTGAAAATAACAAGCATCGATGATTTATCGAAATCAAGATTACAATGTTGGTAATTTGAAAGGAAAAATAACCTTGTCAATAACTTATCAATCATACTTAAAACTGGTATGGAATCGAATGATCATGAATTAGTTTGCAAAGCAATACTGTCTTTTTACTCCAATTCGTATGTAACGAATAATTAAATTATTAGTACTTAGAAATTAAATTACTACCTAAGCTTTAGTCTGCTAATAGTGATTGAAACATGAAACACACACGTGTCAATAATAGTAAATATACCGCAACATTCTGCTCTGCTCAAAACAAAAACATAAAATTTATGAAATATCAATTCCATAGGGCTCTGGTGGTATAGAAACTCGATTTGATCTTCGCTATTCAAGATCTTTAGGAAACTAATCGACCTTTGGTAAAGGAGTAGATGGAGCAGGTGATGAATACCTAGTCAGTAGTTGCTCATTAACATGAAATGGGCATGGAGCTAAGTCCTTAACTGACACAGATGACTCCTTTCCACAAGAATATTTAACTGATGCAAACGACGGATTACTGTCAATAAATTCCACTTCGTCCCCTAGAGGATCATTCTTAGATGTTCGCACAAATCTTCGTAGCATTAAAGGCCTGGATTCATCTACCAAGTTGGTAAAGAGCAACCATGTGTAGATCTTTTTGGAAATTGGAAAAATCTTTCATGATGAGTCCTGTGAGTGGAGGTGCATAACAATGACCTTATTACCATAACTTGGGTAAAAACTCACTCCCATTACTTTTCAGGTAGATTTTGTGACTTTAAGCGTAAACCAATTGATTTTCCAAATTATTCCATTATATCTCTCAACTTGACTATTGTCTTCTGGATGAGACGGTGTAAAGTTGCAAGAGGATACTCTCGAACTTAAAAAGAGCTGTTTTAATTATCTAAACAGAAACGAAGTGCCTCTGTCGAATTCTCTGAATTCCACTAGGAATTTCAGCTAAGCCAGCATGTAGGACTTTCGGGTGTTATTAAAGTATTATCATTATACTGAAAGTGTTTTAAAAATTTTGGTTTGATGGTACAAACGAAATAGTAAAAAAGTTTGAGCTATCTTTCTAATGGGTGATGGCAACAAAAAATGTTGTGAGTACATAAACTCCATTATTGCTGAAGATGTTAACTTGACAGATTTTCTAATGAATTAAATAACTTTTTTCTTCTTTTCCATCTATTTAAGAATAAACCATTCAGTAAAAGGTACTTTTGTCCCTTTTAGACTGAAATCAAGCTATACATGTTCTTCCTATTTGAGCAAACGTAAGTAATCACAAACCCTAAAACCATTCAACCCATATTTTGAACGACACAACATTGAAAAATGAAGTCCAGAAAGCTTTAGGGTAAGGTACTAATAGGTTTTTTACGTCAAGCGAAAGATGGTTTCACTACAAAATACTATCTGGGACTTTCGAGGTTGCTGCCAAGTATTTCAAGGACGATAGGGAAATTTGCTTCTTCTGTCAATGTTCAAAAGAAGCAACCAATCATATTTTGTCGACATGTCAATCTTTATCTAAAATTTATGGGGGTATTATTAAAATGGTTAGTACATTATTCAATAAACAACTAGTCAAAGAAGATTTCCTCTCTACTTCAAATAATGAGAGAGTTGATGAAATTGTTCTTAAAACACAATATATAGTCTATAAATTACAGAGAGTAAAAGAGAACAACCTCGATGGAATTTTACATATTTCTGATTTTTATGCGAATGTTTATTGAAAATAAAACTATTTTTTTAAGTTCATCGTCCAATTAATGTTATTTCTAAATATTGAATTTAAAATATACTGGATTGTACTATATTTCATAATAGTCTTTTTAATTTTCGTTTGTCTAAAAGTTTTAACGAATTATAGTTCCAGTATATTGTGTTATATTATAATAAAATTGTAAATGTTTAAATGCATGCTAATAAAGGCCCATAAAAAAACAAAAAAAACCCCAAAAAAACCGCTTAATTTCTTTATATATGTGCAATAACTCAGTAAACCATGTTTATATTACATATAACAAAAACACACATTAAAAAAATAGATATGGACAATAATATTATTCCAATTTATTTTAACCCTTATTTTCTTTCGTGGGGTATTTTAAAAGTCCTTTTTTCCTAAAACAATTTTTGTAGTCATAAGCTCATGTGTTCCTCTTTTAATGGAAATTCAAAATTTATCTTCATTATTTTACATCTAGCTTTATTTGATTTTCCTCAAATATTTTAGGAGATATTATTAATTGTTTTTGGTCTTTCTGATCAAGTTTATCTGAAAAAATATAAGCAATGTATAATAATTCAAAAAGGATGATTAAATTTAAAATGAAAATAGGGAAAGTATAAAGAATATCTCCAAAATAGATTAGTGGACATCGCGAGAAATTTTTCTCATGAAATCAAACTGCGTATAATATTGACTTAAATCCGTGCAACTGTATCTGACCAATTAAAGGAATGTAACAAAGGATCCACAAAGACCACAAAACTAGTATTGTGTCGGTCGCAAATCCTCCGGTCTGATCCAGTTTTAGGACTATTGATCCTTGGAACAGTAGGTTCTTACTACTGTCAGTCTTGGATTTTAAATTTTTTAGATATTTATTGGACTCATCTCTTGCAAATATATTTTTATTTTTAGAATAATGCAATATTATTCTCAAATAATATAAAATTTTGACCTAATTATATAGTTTATTCGACTACATAACTTACATATTAAAAAAAAAGAAAACACTTTCCCCGATGTCACGAAGGTCTGTTTTTTTTTTTTCATTTAAAGAATGACGGTTGAATTGGACTGGGAACCTCAGTCCTAAATAAGGACCTACTTAATATTCTAAAAATGACTAATTAACTTTTTAATTTGGTCAATAAAATATTGTTTTTGATATTGCATTTAAAAAAGAAATACAATATCAATTTATTTCATCAATAAGACACAATAATATAATATTACAGGCAATATTAAATATGATGCTCATAAGTATTTTGCTTGGTATTACATTTTTTTTTTTGAAAAATAAAAGGGAAAAAGAATTGATAAATGCACAAATTATTCACATATGTACTGTACATTGATCTGGAATAAAAATGTGTGTGGGTGTATAAAACCCCATAAAAATGTTTATGTTAACTTTGAAGGAAAAGTAACATGTACAAAAATTAGAAATAAATCTTACTGTTGTAGTGGCATTTGTCCAGATGTATCCATTGGTGTTGGCTGCACCTGCTGATCTGGTTGCATTCCATCATATCCAATTTGATTCTGACCTATAAAGGTATTAAAAAAAAAAAAAAAAATATTATCTCTTTCTAAATACATATATTACATATTTTTTGCCCAAACCATTACAAATCTCTAGGGCTCTCTGTCTCTGCTTATTTTCTAACAATAACAATAATATTTTAATATATATTTTGGTCCCATGTGTGAACTTAAGTCATCCTTATTATTCAAAGAACGGTTTTTGAAATATTCCCATGGTATTTGTAAAAATGGTTAATGCATTTTTATTTACTTTGTGAAAGCTTTTTCTTCCTAATTAATAATAATTATTGACAGTACAGTCAAATCTGGTCTACAATCACCTGGTTTTAGAGTGTAGGAATTTTATGACATAAAAAAGTGTGTAAGTGTGCCTCTGCAATCTCTGGCCAGCGGTTACCCAAATTATTACTGCTAAATAGATTCATAGATGAACTTAAATTTAATGAACAATTTTTTAGCCTAACATAGACTGTTGAGTACAAAACCAAGACAGAGTGGGACTTATAGACACTCCTATGACGATTTAATTTAATAATATTAAAATAAATGGATGTTCCTAGAAGTTCCCGACCTGACAAACAGATGGCAATAGTTGTTTAAATAAATTACTGTGTTTTAAAGCAAATGTTTTAAGTTTGAAGGTGACATGTTGTTTAGTATTTTTTTTTTTTTTGGAGTGATCAATAGTGAACGCTGTGATTCAATTTGTAATGATAGAGAAAATTGATCATCTTGACTAACTGAGTTTCAACTATGCAGTACAAGCTGCCAAGATGAACATAGCAATAGTCAGCTAAATGAGGCGACGACTTCAGAAATTGTGATGAAAATCCGTATAACAGTGATTATGGAATGTCAAATAAAAGTATACAAGTTAGTCTAAATTGTAGGCATTTCAAAAAGTGTTGTTCAATCGTATTATCTGAAAATTGGACTTGATAAAGCTGTGTCAAAGATGGGTTCTGTGTTTGTTCATACTCGAGCAAAACAGTTTTTTGAACAAGTTTCAATTAAGCGTTTATTGAAGTTTCACAGCAACAAAGTAGAATTTTGAATTTTTGCGCCATTGTATAACAATGGGTGCAACATTGGTACATTACTTCGTTCCTGAGACAAAAGAACAATAAAAAAAAAAAACTCAAAAAGGAGAACCACCTCCAAAGAAGACTTACACCGCTTCATATGCACGCAAGATCATGCTGTTGGGTTTTTTGAGAAACTTTCAACGACTTAAATTATACGCACGTATTGCAATGTTTGAGCGAATAAATAAATCAAAAAGTTCCACAATTGACAAAAAGAAAGTGTTGTTTCGTCAAGACAATTCCCTTTTTTAAAATCCGTTATTGCAATGGTCAAAATAAATAAACTAAAATTTGAATTGCTACATCATAAACCCTATTCGCCGCAGTTAACCCCTTTAAATTATTTTCCGCTCCCAAACTTGAAAAATGGCTCAGAATTCAAAGATTTTACCAACAATGAATAAGTGATTTCACAAAGTTAATAACTACTTTGTATTATATTACTAAAATTATTGTAAAAAGTCCATCAAACTTTTTGAAGATGAAAGGATATTATGTTGAAAAATAAGTTTTTTCCCCAAAAATTTTTTTGTGTTTTCTTTCTATGGTCGGGTTAATCAAGGACTGTCCTTTTAAATCAAGGTTTTTATAGGCTACATTTTCAGTTTTCTCTCCCTTTCTATCTGCGGATGATTCTTATCCTATTATTATAGTCGTTTAACCACTTTTTTAAACTTTAGAATTGATCAAAAATTTCCAACCAGGTTTAGGTGGTCACCTGCACTAAGCAGTAACTTTTTCAATTTCCCTTGCCTGACTGCTTCATACAGGTTTGACTGTTTGTACAAGTAGAAATATTTTCTCCACGTGTTAATAATCAATGGTGATTCAAAGAAAGACCTATTTGCATGAATTAATTTCATTTATCATTATTTATGAGTTGCAGAAAAATGAATCAGAGACAAAGGAAATGTACATACAACTATGCATCTATTAAGAAAATGAAATGACATATGTAAATTGCAGTGAGGGACTAAAGCATTCTGCTGTCATTTTTATCTTCCTTGTACGTACATAAGATTAATGTTTTCTGAAAGTCGACATCATCTTATTTTCCCCTCACTTACATAATATTTATTAGCACTTAATCCCTTTTCTTTAATATAGCTAGTAAAAAAAAGATTAAAAAATTATCTTAAATTGCTTTAAAAAAAAAAGTTCTTACAGAATTTCTACAAAGACTGTTTTGTTTTTTACATTATATTATAATTTTTTTTCCTGATTCAACTCTTTTTTTCCAGCAGATTGGTTAGAAAAAAAAAACGATGCACAAAGTATTTTTTTGAATTGGATGTACTTTTAAAAAGATAATCTTTGTGTGAAAATGACAACGTATCAGCGTAGCAAGAACGATTTTAACTTTAAGCTATTTGTCAAACAATTTTTTCGTTTGTTTTGCTCTTTGAAATTTTTAACTCAACGTCGCACATAATAAATATGCATATTGGCTTTGTTTCATATTTTATTTTTAAATAACAATTGCTAACAACCACATTTTAATTGTATTAGTCAAATTTAATTGTGAAATTGATTAACAAAAAAACAACTTTATAGAGTAATGATTAGAGATGTATAATTAAATAAAACTATTGACTTTTTCTTATTTTAAAACAGATTGAAAAAAGATGTGCCCATTATATGCAATACAAAATATCATCATTTGTAATAAGCTATAATCATTTAAGGGGAAAACTATCTAAAAATATTGTTTATTCATACAAAAATAGATATAGCTTATTGATAAGTCAATTTTAACGTGTATTGACTTTTTTTTATAGTTTAATGTCCTATTTTTTATATATATATATATTAAGTTTAGACAATTTAAGACAATGTGAGATTCTAAATGTTGATCAGTTTGACTCAAACTATCAACTTTTTGTTAATCTAAGAAAAAAACGTATTTAAATTTTTTTATAGATATTAATAGCCACTCATTGGCTGTAATACGCAGATTTACAAACCAATTGGAAAAAAGCCTACATTTCATTTAAATATTTTTATCGTTTTTTTTTACAAGTAAAAAATGATTTATCATAAAAATTTTGTGATATAAGTTTAACTTATCTGAATTTGTTAATTTTACTCATAAGTAATTTAATTAAATTTTTTCAAAAATCCACAACTATTTACAAAAAATTAAAAAAACCCATGCATATTCTTAATAAATTATTATTTTTTTAAAAATTTCCAACAACAGTTCACAAGAAATTAAATTTCTCGGAAAAAAATTTCAAAATCCACATTTGTTCTCAAAAAATAATTCTTTTGGAAAAAAAAAAGACACTTCTTAAATTGCAAAACTGGAAAACATGCTTTCAAGTTCCACTATCCACAACTCTATCTATGAAGCTTTAAAAGATAGTATCTACTACACACCATTTTACTCATGCTCTTCTCTATCTATGAATGCTCCACTAAAAAAAATATGCTTTTGAATAAATATTAATGTTATAAAATTAACATATTTTTCCATATAAAAATTACTCGATGGTTTATTTCCATATTTACTTACACATATATTTTCATAATAAAAATTCAAAAAAAATATTTTGATGGATTATTTTTCTATAAAAATCTATCAATAAACTTTTCATTTAATATATATTACTTTTAAATAATATTAATAAATGTAAAATGAAGGATCTGTACCGGTCTGACATAGTTTATTAAATGCTATGTTAAGAAGCTATGATGTATTGTAATCCAAGGAACTAATAAAAAAGGCATAAAAAACTTCTAGGGAGGTTGAAATAAGATATGAGTTGAAAAATCATCACAAAAACAAGCTGGAATTATTTTTCTAAAAAATTAACTATGTATTACATTTGTATTCTTCAACGAATTAGCGTCAACTTCTATCAACAAATTGGGTGCTCCTTAAGTTCTACACCTATTAAGGCATAAGGTTTTACATATTTTTCTGAGTTTGAGCAGCTCCTTTTTATAATGATATTTTTTTGATAAAAAATAAAACGATCAGTCTCAAAATTTGCACATTTACTCATTGATCATTACTTAACAATTCAGTATTAAGATGAATAAAGTTATGGTAATTTTTTTTTACAGGAAATACTATTTTAATTGTTTTCCAAACAAAACAAAAATTTGATAAAGCCTCACTCACATTGAAATGATATTTTTTAAATAAAAAATGGATTTACGAGTCTCAAAATTTGTACTTAAAATGTCGTTACAACAAGTTCAAAATGTGAGGGGTGCTATTTTTTGAATGTTTTGCTATAAATGTATAAACGGAGATTATACACAGTTCTTGATTTTTGTTCAAGATTGTTTTTTTTTGCCCCATATCTGTCAATAACAAATGTATATTAATAAATAAGACGTCAAAATAAATTTATTAAATAAATTATTAATTTTTTCTCTCTTGTATGTTATAGATAATTGTTAAAAGGTTTTTTTAAAAAGTTAACAAATAAAATAAGCAAAATGCCTACATTTAACAAAAATAAGGACTTAAATTTGAAAGAAAGTAATTAGACATGTTTATAATCACGTAGCAGGCCTCCCCAAAAAAGACGCCCAAATACGTCTCAAATATAATGGTAAATTATATTATGGGTTTTGAACTGCAGTAATATTTGGTCTAACGGCCTCTTGTTTTAAGTATGTCACCGCAATAATGGTCATATCTAGTTTTTTAATTTAAAATGGCTACAAAAAAAGAAAACCAGTTTTGAGAGGTTTGCTGACTGCTTAATAAAGGGTGAACTTTATTAACATATTTGATTGAATGACTCATAAGTATGATAAATATCTTGGTGCACTGAAGAAAAAAAATCATTAAAACTTTTAGTTTGGTCAAGTATTTAAGAGACTTTGGATATAAATTGACAGTTATTATTTCTTGATACATAATTGTATTTTTAAATGTCATATCAGTTTACAAAATGCTGTCCAAATCATTTTGAAAGGTTAAATTAACGTTTACTGTGAGCCATAAGGCTTAAAATTAAAAGTATTTCTAAAAAGAGTGTAAATCTATTTGAGGTATTTGAAGCTGTAGGAGGGTTGAGTTATGACTCAACATGAATCCACATTTTAGCAATATTTAATCCATATTCTAATGCCTTCTTTGGCAAGGCCTGGAGTTTGTTGAAAAATAAATATAAAGCAATAAATGTAGTTAGTTAACACAAAAACAATCAAGAACAAAGAAAAAAAGTCCAACTATTTTTTGATATTGATGTATGTATAGCTCAATATTTTTTAGACATGTTTTGGTCAATTAAAAGTTTCTTATTCAAACTTATGGCATAAGTTCAGATATGTTAGCTATGATTTAAAGCCTTAATTTGATTTATGAGACTACCCCAATATGGTTTTCCAAATAAAACCTATCCATTTTTATTTATTCTATTGTGGCGATCAATTTTTGTTGTACTTTAAGTACGATATGTGCCGCCCACAAATGTTTCTGTAAAATAATTTGTTGAGGAAAATTGACGTTAAGTTGATAAATCTATATAAAGTTTATTCTAACCTGCTTTTGTGTGGACAGAAACAACTTTAAATAATATATATGATATGATAATTTCATACAATTTAGCCTTTTTTGAATTGATAAAATCATGTTATAAAATAGGTTTTCGATTTGGTTCAGGGCTTTTAAAAGATAGGCTGAGGTTATTTTTGAAAAAAAATAAGCCTAAATATTTTATCAAAAAGGGCCAATATTGGTTGGTTTTTTATTTCTCCTATAAAAAAGTATGATATAAAAATTAGTATTCTTTTTTATGTATCATTTTTCCCATTATCTCCGTATTGTAATCTACTTGTTTTAAAAAAGAGGACGTGGGGGGGAGGATTGGAAATATATAATTTGTATTTAATATTAGCTCATTTAATAGTAATGAGCTTTCACAAACTTACTTATTTAAAAGTAAAAAAAAAAGAAAAAGGTAAAAAAACGGAGACAATACAATTTTATTTGTTTTTACTAATTGCCATTTCAAAAATACAATTTGTTAAAAAAAATAACTATGAAAAGAAAAGAAAACTTATTTATTGGTAGTAAGGGACATTATATAAACTTTCAATTTTCTTATAATTCATGGAGCAACAGATTCATTAGAAGGAATGAAAATTACCTATGCAAAATTTTATTTTTCTACAATGTCGTCATTTGGTAGCACATCTTGTTCAAAGTTTGAAGGGCGAGAAAGTTATTTATTTCACCAATAAGGATTATAATGGAGCATTAATAATTAGTTTATATTAATTTATTATGATGTACATTATTCAAACCTATAAAAATAATTATAAAGTTTTTTTCTCAAGAACTAGTATAAAGCTTTTTAAGAGAAGATATGATAAGAAAATTTTTACCTTTCTTTTTTAAAAACGTTAAAAAAATGAATGTGCAAATTCACGGATCATTAAATTTTTTTAACTTTTTCTCTTATTTTGATCTATAAAAAAAAATAAAAAGTTATCTATCTTTGGTTAAAAAAGTGGTTAATATTATTTTTTTAATTATTAAAGTACTCATAATTTTCAAGAAAGCAGTTTCATATATTATATTGTATATTTGCAACATCATGTTTTTAAAAATTTACATCCGCTAGGATTAAATTCTTTTCACATTTCTAGCTAAGATATATGATACACTAAAAACAATCATGATAAAAGATGCACAAATTTCAAATTCCCATCGAGTGTAAATTAAAAAATATTTGTGTTTGTATTTATTATTAATCTCTATCTTGAAGATTTATACGTCACTAGGAGATAAAGAGTACTAAAGGGTTGTCTGAGAGTATTTATATTGTTTTTCAGGGTTACCATATTTTCAAAAATGTTCAAAAATCTTTGTCAGTTCATTCACCGTAATATACATAATGAAAGTAAATTTTTGAAGACACAAACACATTATTGTCTTATGTTTTGGATAATTAAACTTCATTTTGTGAACATTGAAAATTGTAATTCCTGGTGTTTAAATAAAAAAAAAATCCTAAAAAGATAGTTAGTCTCATAAGCGTCATGTCAGTTGATATGCTATCGAGTCTTATAAGAAGAAGGAGATCAAGAGCTGCTATTGCTTGGTTATTTTATTTAAAATCAGTCTATATTTAGTTTATTTGGATACCATATATCTGAGGGAACGTAATAAAAAGTCGTTACCTCTAAAATGTATGTTCTCTGGCGTTGGTTCACCGAAAAGAATATTATTTAGGATTTTTTAATCTCATTTTTAATTTACATTATCAATTAATTATTTCATAATTAATTGATGATGTAAATGGATGGACAAAGAATAGGGCCAAGGGAAGGGCCTAGAGAAGACTGTTGTTCTTATCTCATGGGAGTCATTTAAAAGGCTTATATTTTCCTTTTCGAATGTACATATAGACATGTAGAACATAGTGTTCTTTCTAAATCATTTAACATGAATGGCTCTGTTGCTTTCATGGAACGAAGGATGTTGAATGTGTACATACATATGAGAGAAATAGAGAGAGAAAGAGAGGCTGAAACGAGGACTAGCTCCCAATCCTACAAATCCATATCTATAATATATACTATACATCTCTATAATATCTTCTAAAAATATATAAATTTTGTACATAACTGTGTACATAGAATATTAAACAAATATCATTTTATATATACATACCATATATGAAATTAAATTCCGTATTATGTATGAACAGAAAAATTTACTTGTGAAATGTCATATGTTGCAAGTAAGTAGGGTTGTATGCATACTATTTATATTTATTATTCTACTTGATTTTTTTGTTATTATTGCATATATTCCTTGACTTTTTTCTATCTTTTAGTAATTGACGTACATATTGTACTTTGTACCTTTAACCATCTATTATTGGGTGAAACGAAGAACCACTTTTACTTTATCAAGAACAGCACCCGGTAGCAAATAAATAGATTGGAATGTATAATTTTTTATAGGAATATATTTTAAAGTCAGGACGATCTGGTATATTATTTACTCAATATATCTACCATTGGATGCACAGAAACCCTCCAATCTTTTCTTAAAGTCCTTTCAGAAAACCTTCTTATAGGATTTGGAACAAATTGTCCATTCCTCATTGATGGTGACCTTAAGGCATCATTGTTAGGGTGGCGAAGTCTACTGACTTTCTTCTAAATTGCCTACTAAAAGACATAATCTAGAGTGTTGAGATCCTGGCTGTAGGTTGGCCACATATATTTTATTAAATTTTTTTATGCCTTTAAAAGGCAAATCGTCTTCCAAGAATTTAGGGGCCACTTTTGAGGTCTAAGCTCTGCCAACCTTATGTTTAAGAATTTTTATCAGTTTTTTTGTACATTGTGGTGTCATTCTTGATATTGTCACGATGAAAACATTGAATTAATTCACATGGGCCCTCACACTCTTCATTGGGGGCGATCTTGACAAATTTCATCAAAAAATTGGGCTCCATTTTAGCCGTACTGATAGAACCAGGATGTATATTCATGAAATTATCAGCTTCCATCTTCCTTTTGACATTGTAAACTGTCTAAGTGGATTTTTTTGTCCCGTGCTAAAAACATCTTTGATCTGACTAATTATTTTCCAAGTAACAATATTTGCTTATATATCTATTCTTCAATTAATATTCCAAAAATTTCACCAACAAAATCCATGCAACTTCGCATAAATCATTAATTATAGAAGTATATAATTTTTTCGTTACACACAGTATTTTTATATATATATATATATATACATTAAATAAATTAGATAAATTGTCTTTCAAATCATGAGGGAGTTATTATATTTCTCTTGGAACAATTATTTCAATACATAAAAATAAATAGACTACTTTTTAGTCCGCAATGCCCTTTGGGGTATAACGAGTATATAACAATGACGTTATATTGATCAATTTTTGAAGTGGTCATTTTCTCATAAAAGAGGCTTTTTTGATATTATCAATAACTCGTTAATGTTAATTTTCTTTGTGCTATCACATAATGCGTACATAAATATCTGGAAAAGCAACCATACATACATTATATATGTAAATAGAACGATAGGGGAACTAACTAAATAATGGATTTTCCTCTCTTTGTTCAAAAAGGAGTACAACATTTTCAAGGGATGAAATTTGAGCCTTTTATTGCTTTGATCAATAAAGTATTACATTGCTTTCTTTTTTTCTTTAATTAAGTTTAATAGAGTAAGTAAGTATTGGTTTTTTTCTTTACTCTTTATTCGTCTGATTTAAGGAAAAAATGGTGAGAAAGAGAAAAAAAAAAGAAGTGACAAATTCGAAAAAATGGCTAGATTATTTTCAAATGATATTTTACCTATCACCAATTGTATATACATTCAGATAAAAGAAAAATAAAACAACACGACAGCGGCTGGAATGGATGAAGTCCTAATCACTTAATTCTCTGTTATCAATTACAATATCATTTGCCATGACGGAATATTCATGTTGGACTATAATTATGGATTGACGAACCAGCATTAGCATAATGCTATGCAAGAACAGGGATTTCCACTTCGTTATGATCCAGGATGTGCCAGAAGTGGATGGCAATAATAAAGACACACAAGAGAATATTCTTGGATGCAGTTACAGGTCTGGTCGTTGTAGAGCTCGAGGAACATTGTAAAACTCCGTACAATTGCAACAATCAATAATTGCAATAGAACAATGGCATTTGTCTCTTCATAAACCTTTTTTCTTGTGCAAACACAACGAAACAGGCTGGATTATATAGTTACACAAAGAACTCATATCTTCGAAGCTTTTTTATGTAGGACTGTGAATTCATACTTCCACTGGATATCAAGCCATGTTATGAGAATCATAAAAAGTGACTTATATGCTCTTTGAAAGAATTATTATGTGAATTTGTAAATAAATATTTAATGACTACAGAAACGGCTCTAAAAAGTTTTAGTTAACACTCAAGTAATGCTCTAATTTGGTGAATTGGGATACGTACGGTTTAAGCTAACTCTAACGGAAGGTTTCAGACCCTCAAAAATTTTCAGTGCCTTATATTACCCTAATACTTGTTTGTCAATCCATAAGTCTTGTCCAATGTTAATACTCCATAGTCTCTAAAGATATTATAATTCATAATGGAGAATTTAGTGCTTAGCACTTTTTCCATTCGAACCGTTGTCGTCTTTGGATATTTTTCCTTTATCTTAAAAATAATATTTTATTCGTGATAGGTATTATATCCATTTAAAAGAATCTTGGCATTGGTTCCGCTTTGTAACTTTTCCTTTTTTTTCCTTGCCATTTTCCTTTGACATTTTTTCCTGACATTGTTTGTCTTACTGCATTTTCAACTGCCGTATAGGTCTTTAATAGGGGACTGAACAACGGTTCCGCCTCTTCCCTGCTACGGGTGTTTGAGAAAGTCCCATATCTTAAATCACTCTTTACATTGCATATATTGATAAACCAAAGAAAACGAACCACCAGGTGTACTGTATATAGTGATACGATATGTATAACATATACATATTTTTAGTATAAGAAATTATAATGTAGTCGCATTAATGAAAATAGTATATTGCAAGTGTACTATGCATATAGCATCGAACGAGTATACAGGGTGCACTGTATAAAGTGCACCTTGATGTAAATCATATAAATATTTTTTATAAAAGAAATAATAATGTAATCGTATTAATGCAGCTTGTGCATGTAGCATCAAATATACATCACTGTTTGTTTTTCTTATTGCTCTCTTATGTAAATCATAACTCATGTGCATTTTCAGTATATGTTAATATTTGAATTAAATTTAAACGTTGTTATGTTAAAATGAACTTTGTTTGCTTGTATTTGTGAATGCTTTAAGTACTAAAAGTAAAGTACAAATTTGTCTTGCCATTATATCATTTTTTTCCTCAAACCCTTCTCATTATTCTTTCATTCTTGAGGACAGAAACTACATGAACTCATATAGGTAATAAGTAGTAACGCATAAGCGTACTCATGAAAAACATAAAGTAACAATGATGACTCTTTCGGGAGTTAGCTTCTATATATTATTATAGCGCTTTTTTAACCAATGCTAAATTACTTCGAGCAATGCCGCTTACTAACGCTAGTGTATATTAATAATCAAAGTTTATTATTATTATTTTTGAGGAGATAACTTGAAAGTATTGAGTGAGTAGCTGAATATAAAATCTTAAAATAAAAAAAAACAACTCTTTGCACAATACTATTACTGATGTTAGAGTTATTGGGACCCTTGTTTAGGACCACCCTCTACATCTAACACAAGTTAATATTTTATCTCAATAATATGTGGCATTGGTTATCCACGGTGGTTAATCTATGTAAATATTGAATCATAATTTTTACTGTATAATCAAATATCAATATTTATCCTCCCCCCTCCAAAAAAAAACATACAATATCGATCGGGCTGTCATACAATTCCTCTTTAGTTTCTCTTTTATGTCCAAAGTATTACAATAAGCTTTCATTTTGAACACTTTATGTATATAAACAATCATAAATTACATATTCGTTATATAGGTGTATATATTGTTTGAATGTCGATATGCGTATTGAATAAATGCATGAAATAGTAGGTAACTGTTGTTTCACAGTAGAGTTGTTCAGTCTACCGGTACTATAGTGGTACCGGGATCCTGACGAGTTTAAAACGGCAATATACTACATTGGGTTTGGAGGAGTATTTGTATTATATTTACGCCTTTAAAAATAACTTGCTCATGTCGTTACATCCTTTCTAAAGGAAACTCATACTTTATAAAAAAGGCCTAGTTATGTAAATCGTGTGTATTTTTTAGCTGGTCTGCTTTATTATAATTATTAATTCGAAGAATTAATTTTCTATTCCTCAGCTGCTTTCATTATTATTTAACTTCTGAGTAGTAAACTTATTTTCCTTCTACATTCATTATATTCAAAAACTTTATTAAACATTCGTGTATGCTCATAAAAGACGGAGAGTAACCTTGAGGATATGTTGCAGAGTTATAATTGTAAGATCTTGTTGGACTCAGTAGAATTAAGGATCGACATCCGAGTCATTCTTGCCAATATCTTTGCTCATTTTATTCTCCCCTTCATCCCAGGCAAAGCTGATTGTAGCTGATCTAATGAAGCGTTATCAAAGCTAAGATGCTCTCCTTTAAAACATTCTTCTAATTGTCTGAGTAACCATGTTGATTTTGTTTTTTCAACATGCTCAAAATACGTTTAATTTTCATCAATTAAATAATGAATAATAACTAGACGTCATCTTGTGGGATCAAAATTGAAATTTTTAATGTATCAAATGAACAAATTTCCAATAAATCTTGATTAAATTTCATCCAATGGCGTTAAGAAAACCTTCATTGAATACTAATTGATGCCAATAATAATAACCAGTTGTATTTAATTAAATCAAAGTAATATGTACTGAAACTTCTTATGAAATGTCTAATTATATAGTACTTTTTTTATCAATTAAAGACAACAAAAGTAGAATATTTACAAAATGATATTTTATTCATTCCATTCTAATAGTTAATTTGGATCTACGACATGGAAAAAAGTTTCTATAACGATATAATAAATTTTTTTATGCATTTTAGGATAAGATATATTGTAAAAATACCAAAAGAGCAATTAATGTTTGATGGTCTATAAGGTTTAAGTCATTTTATTTGTTGATTCATTTTGCATGGTTAACTATATCCTTTAATAGGATTGAAAAAACTGTTTCATTAGTATAAAATTTGGTTTTTTAGGCCCCCTAGCATGGCCAACGCCAACAATGTTTGCATCACCTAAAAATGCTTTATTAGAACGAAGGAATTGAAATAATTTTTAAGCTAACCATATACCATCAATTATATAAATTTGATAAAACTTATAGAGTTTGTTAGTCAATAATATGGGCTATATTCAAGTATCTAAATATAAAATACAAGTGTCTGTGTGAGGTTGTTTTTAAGTTTCGAGGAATTAAAGGCAAAAAATGAAAAAAAATTTCTAAAATTTTGAATGTATCTTTTTCAAACTCAAGATAGGGTTTTAGTAACATTCTTTTGACCTTTTAAAGTTAAATTAGCATTTTTTAAAACCATTTTTATATAAATAAGTAACGACTTATTTATATAAAACAAAAAATAAAGACCGTAGAATTCTAAAAATCATTTTCACTGCATATTGTATTTATATTTGCACTCTTTTTTTAAAGGAGATTATAAGGTTTAGAGAAGAAGAAAAACATAGAAAATCAGAAGGATTTTTGATAATAATCTTAAAATTGTTCAAACGACAATTGAACTTGAATATTTTTTTTCTTCTTTAAACCTTTAAATTTTCTTTAAAAAGACCGTAAAAATAATTTTAAAATTTTACGGTTTTTATTTTATATAAAGCAGAGGAGTTGAAAGTTAATTTTAATTTCGTAATGTCCTGGATAACGCTGTGCAAACCTCCTCTAGATTGAATGAAAATTAAAAAAAAACACAATTTTTGTATTTGGGGATTCTTTGGAGGACTTTACAGAAAACGAGTAACAGAAAAGGCTGAATGTTGTCTTGAAATACAAGGTTATTCCTAAAAGAAAAAAAGTTCAAAATCAAAGACGTGATACTTAATACAATTCTTTTAACAAATGTTTTTTATAATAATCTTAATTCTTTTTAATTAGAAAAACAAGAAACACTTGAAAGAGAAAAGCTCAATTTGAGTCAGAATAAGTAGCAAAGTATTAATAAGAAATTGAAGTTTGGAAGTGCCATTAAATTTGATTTATGAAAACTAATTTACTTAATACTCGGATCTACAAATAAATAATTAAACAATTGAAATAATATCTGAGGTCTTGAGTTTGTCAATAAAGACTTGGAACTCGAGGCGAAAATCCATATTAATGACTTTGTAATCTATTTATTGTTTAAATTTAGACACTTATCATACATATATTGGACATGTCAAGATGAAAGCAGGCTGGGACGAAAAGAAGAAATTGTGATAGGAAGACTATTCTTTTTCAAACTATTTTCACATACCCCATAAGAAATGGTTATAGAATTTTTTATATAGGCCATTATACCCCCGTATATGAGAAAAATATTATTTGTTGATATTGGGTAGTTATAGGTAAGACTTTGAGCTTTTTTACGATGCTCTTCATTTACATTTCGAAGGCCTTAGACGTAACGGTTATTTAATCATGACCAATTTATTTTTATAATTAACATTGTAAATTGAATTTCAATTACATCTTATAAACATTCAAAACCGCAGCTTCTATCCAAAGAATAAAAAAAGCTTGTTATTATAATTTAAAGAATATCACTTCATCGGTTATTTTAGCTACCTAATCGATTTTTACAAAAAAATTCTACCTTGCTTTTGTATCAAAATGTCACTTATCTTAGCAAAATTATTATTACTGTTTCTCTTTCATTATCTATGTTCACTGTTTTATATCCACAAATAGACAGGAATTAGTTGATTTTGAAATGTACTTTTCAAATCGTAAAAAGTAAAAAAAAAAGGAACTTAATTTAAAGACAAGATTTTAATCGCTCATTTCAGAATCTCAATGGACTTAAATAGAAAAAGTTTAGAGTGTGCTTTTACTTTAATATTTCAGATACATAATCATTTTTCAAAAATCCACCCTCAATGAGGATCCATCAACATGGCTTTTATTTTTTAAATGAAAAGTTCAATTTTAATTAACTTGTTATCATAGTAAATAATACATTTACAAAAATAGGAAATTTATTAGCAAATTGAAAACTTTTTCACATTTTATTATTAACAAATTCTGAAGGACCATCCGGGAGGCTTCCAATTTCAACAATTGATTAAACATAATTCTCGTCGTAGAGAATAACTACTTCATGTAAAAGAAAGTTTAAAAAAATCATATTTAAAAAAAAAAAAAAGCTAACGGTGACTCATTTTTGGTGGGATTTGTAGATTGCTTATTTATCCTGAAATAGTGAAACAAACTGTATTTTGTTTGATATCTGAAAAAAAAAAAAAAATATATATATTTTTTTTTGGGCATGCCTTGTTCTATAAAAAAGGTTTGTAGAATTGGAAAGAACTTATATTTTGATGCCAAGACAGTTAAGAATCAAGTTGTTAAATTACATATATTTGTAGGGGATCACTTGGCGGATTATTCCATATACATAGATAGGTAGTGCAAGAGTCCAGAGAGGCAAATAATGATTAAGAAGCTTTTCTCATTAAATTGTGGATTTTTTTGGGCCTTAGCCCACTTTTATTCTCCTTCATATTCTAAAAATTTAAATATTTAGGTACATTGTGAACATGTAATATGCTTGTATGTACAGTGCGCACGAACAAAATTATTACGCTCCAAAAAGTATATCTAACCTGACAACCCAAATGTTTTATGCAAAAAATTTGGTTTGAATTTCATGCAGAAACTATCTAAACAAAAAAAAAATCGTACTGGGGGAAAAGTGATGGAGAAGGTCAAAAGGCAAAAGATAGAGATCTTGCCCACGCCCAAATGAGCAAAATGATAATTTAGGAGATTGAAGAGGGACTGGATCGGTGCCAATTATAATAGAATCTCCTATGTGTGGTAAGAAGAAAATTCTCCTAGCTACATATGCAACTACGCCCGAAAAGGAGCTAGCAGAAAATTTCTAGGATTTTGGGGCAACAACAATGTTTCCTCTATCCTCACCAGATTGTTCACCATTGGACTATGGTAGATGGGGCTTCGTGGAGGGCAAGACCTGTTCTAATACTCACAGGAATCCCACAGTAAATCAACATGCCAGAGGACTATGTTGTCAATTTCTACTAGGTCATCAGGCCTCGTTTGGAGGTTATGGTTACTACCGGAGGATCCTATTTTGAATATAAAATATATATATTTGGTTAATTGATTTTAAACTATATTAGATTTGCCAGTGTAATAATTTTGCTTGCATACACTGTTTATAAGGGTTAAAAAAACCAGAGGTGCTAGGAAGAAAAATATAAAGACTTATTATGTTATTTTCCTGTACCAAAATATGACTCATTTAAGTAGTCCAATTAATAGGTATACATATATGGAATATCCATAATATAAAAAATATCCAAAAGCGTACTTAAAAGGGAGGAAAATGGAGGAAGGCCTTAAACGGAAATGCTCTAAGTAGGAATGGGAATATGAGTGAGAAAAAACTCTCATCAATCATCATTGCCTTGTATATGTACATGAGTGTATACACATATTTGTTTGGCTAATGAGTAATCATCAAAATGCTCATATTAATATAAATAATGTTATACACACCGACAATATTTTCCTTTTTTAATATAAAAAAGTCAGTTTTATAAATGAGTATAGTTGTACTTGAAGTGCTGATTACGAATCTGTAATTGCCAGTGGTGATAATTCCGTTTATCACTATTTTGTTAATTAGTGGACAACAGAAATACCAAAGTTGTAAGAACAACTAACGTTTCCTTTTCAACTCTTAGTGCATTGAGTTAGTGAGTGATGCTCAAATGAAAAATCTTTTTTTATATATAAAACATCTTTTTTTATGCTTGTCTAGAACAAAGTTAAATTAAGTTAACAGGGATTGTTCTATAATAACACAAAAGTGAATGAAGGTACAAATAGGCCAACAGTTTGATTTGGCTATTTAAACACTGAGTCAGATAAATAAAGTTGTGGTAGTCTTTTGACTTACTAAACTGGTTAAAAATACATAATATTTTAATATGTAGTTTTTCTTTGTAACTTTGCCAACAAAAGAGCTATAAATGATATTTTTTGAAGCAGTGGCTCTATCAAATCGAGCTGTTATACCCTCTTCCTCAAACCTAGGGAGGAAGGACTGGTCCACAAGGCCATAACTTTAACAAAGAAAGACGGTCTATCCGTCAAAGAGAGCCCACCGAACTCTTGCAGCATTTTTGTCAGATTGATAAGCATAAACACATATATTGAACTAGAAAATAAGCGGAATGGATAAGGGAAATTAGTGGATTAGAGGACTCTTGCAAAATTAGTTGTTGCCCAGTTCTTGTAATTCCTTATTAGTTTTTTCATATATTTAGTTCATTTTGGATTTGTTTTCAATTTCAACAAAACAAAAATGACACAAGATTGATATAATGATATATAAAACCTCCATTGTGTATCCATTTATATTAGCATTAATTTATTAATTGTCCTTTATTATAATATAATTAATTATCATTGATTTTAATTATTAAAAAAAAAAAAAAACAGCAGTTGTCTTTGATTAATTTCTGCATCCAAAAATGAAAATATTCCTACTAAATTATACATATTAGAAGGATATTTACTTTTTAGTAAATATAAGACGAATTATTTTATCACCTTCAGATTAGGTTAGGGTTATTAAAAAAATTCTTAGACATGATTCAAATTACAAAAGACAAAACTTATAGAAGAGGTGTTTTTCACCTTTAAATTACATGTTTCCATGATTAAATGACCCAACATATAATTTTACAAAAAAAAAAAAAAAAAAGTGGATATTTATCTGTATTACTGATTTTTTTTCTCACTCAAAAGTTATCACAAAACTTCATGTACAAAATAATATAAATTATAAAGACGCAACAAATTATATATTGGTAAACTGCACTTCGAGTGCTACAAAAAAAAGATATGGAACTTAAAAGTAATTTATTTGGTCCTCGCTGGAAGTGAAAAAATATTAGGTAGGACTAAAAGAGACTAATTGGTTTTTCGGACTGAAAGATAGACTTAGCTGTACATTGGAATAAATGAAACCAATTAGATAAGAGACTGAAAGGGAGGTAATTAACTTTCATATATTTTAGCTTGAACCGTTATATGAAGAAATGTTTATGATGGTTATCACCAGTGGCATTGCTAGCCCCTCCTCCCGTCCCTAAAAAAATAATGATATCTGAATCCCCTTAAATTTTTATATGGTATATATAAAATGAGTGTATTTATATAAATATTTATATTATAGTGTTGATAATTTTTGGGGCTAACCCCCCCATCATGAAAGATAGCAACGTCACTAGTCACCACATTATTTTTTGACCTCATTGAGAGATCAGTTCACTCACATTCACAGAAATTCATCTTTGTCAACAACTCTACCGAAGGGATACTTTTACTTCAAACACCAATGTGAAAACTTTTTGAGGGGGTTTCATGATACCAACTCAAAAATTTATTCATGAACAATTAAAATATAGATAAATTATTATCCCATCTATTTATTTCCAATATTTTATTTATGACTGATTAGAACTGCAATTACCAGTTCCTATATTCGTTTAGTATACTACCCTTTTAAATGCCTTAGTAACATAAGAATGACTATGTACCTAGTACCGGTATACCGAATATAACTAACATATGTATGTAAAAAGTACCATAAACTGAAAAAGAAGAAGTGGATAAATGGATATCTAATTTAATCATTGTTCAAAGAGGTATAATGACTAAAAAGCACGCTTTATATAAAAGTCCCTGATAAGAAGTAAGTTTATTTTCTATATAGTAAAAAAAGTTTTCAATAATTCGGGTAACTTTGTATTTCCTAAAAAAAAGTCATTTTGTATAATTTTGTTCAAAAAGAGTAAAAGCTTTTTTTATGTGTATATTCCCTTTCTTTTTTTGCCAAAATATGTTGTTGGTTTATTTTAAAGTAAATTGGTATAAAAAAAAGAAAGAAAGAAAAGATTTCTATCTATGTACATACATTATTCAAAAAAGGTAAATATTTTGGGAGTAATAATATAATATTCTTTTATGAATGTACATTTATACAGTACATGTTCTTGTGTCTGTAAAATTACTCTAAAATAAAAATATATAATATATACAATACATAAATATAAAAATATTATTTACCAGCAAACTGAGTTAGTGAAAGCTAAACATGTTATGGACATAACTCCTCCGATATTTAATTTATTTTATTTTTAAGAATTTTTTTATAATAAAAGTCGGATAATTTGTCATCTCTATTAGAGTTAAAATTACCATGTCTGTTCGTAACAAATTTTGTGTCCAATGATTAGTAGTATATGGATTTAAATTATCTGCCCTAAATCAAATTTAGCTCTGTCCTTCAAAATTTTCCAAATTTAGAGTCTATTATGCAATTTTTAGGTTTTTGTTACCGTGAACTTTGACCTTGATCTCTCAAATGTAATGGCCTTTTACTGTGACCATATATAATCTTTGTACAAAGTTTAATCAAAATTAATCAGTAATTTTTTGGGAAATCCTGGTGACTAACAAACAAACAGAGTCAAAAAAAAAAATCTCCATTAAACTTCATCGGCGAAGGTGTTTTCGGATGTAGTATCAGAAAGAGTGTTGGAAATGTGATAGATGAACTTTTCCTATTCTTGATGTCAAGTTGACAAAAAGTGCCAAAGCACTACTCCTAAGAATTTGTTGGAAAATTGAAGTGTTTCCACTTACTTGCATTTCAATTAGCCCAATCTCACTCATAGTGAGATGGAGTAAATGATATACTTAGGTTTTTAGTTGAATAAAATATGACCCAGCTGGACAGGTAAAAGAAAATAAACTGAAAATAACTATGGTAATCCTGATAATTTGAAGAATCTTTTGTAGAAGGGAAGATTAGCGGTCATGAAGTTTCATTAGATAAGCTGCAAGGGGCTTTGGTAGGAAGGAAATGAACACAGTCCCACTCCATAAGTGCCTCTCAGGCATTAATGATTACCATGTCGATCATCAATTTTACTCAGATTTCCAATAAGAGCTTAAACTTATATCTACCCAAAAATATTTATTCTTACTCTCCATTTTTCATATGTACATCACAATGTGGCTATTATACATTTAGGTGTCCTATCCTCAAAAATTAAAGAAACACTCCTTGGATTATTAAATACAAAGAATATGTCAGGTGTTAAAACTCAAATATTTGTCCAATTCTATGCATAGACATTATTGCTTAAAATTAAAACGTTATTAAATGTAAAGAAATGTGTAGAAAATGGGAGCAAAATTGGAAAAAAATGTGGTTATGTACTATGTAATTTAGCTCTTGAAATATAAAACGCAAGTAAATCCTCAAAACTTACAATTCAATAACTTTGTATGTACATATTAACTTTTACTAATGAGTCCTTTTTCTATGCCTCAGTTTATTGGAATGACGTAGTTAATACATATTATGTTAAATAAGATGCTCATTAAATCATCATCCTTTATTTTCTTTTTTTTTCTTTCTTTTATATTCATTTGATGAGGTAGATACAAGGAATTTATAAATGGATAAATAATAGCTTTTAGCTTCTTTTCATGTATTTGTATACACATGAAAAGAGGGGGGGGGGTCTCAGTAGCATTAATAATAATAAACTTCTACTCATCATTTAAGAGAGAGAGAGAAAGACGTTAGGTTACGGCTTTCTCTTTTCCTTTTAATTGATGTTTAGTAAAATGAGGAGAATAAAAAGAAGGAATAAGGTCATGAATCCTAATTTTTTTATTATTATTCTCTTTGAATGAGAATTTTATTGACACACACATAGACTTTTATTCTCCTTATACTCGTTCCACAAGTGTTTCCGTCTATTTGTAAATCCTTCATGATACTTTTTCCTCACTTGAACATATTAATTCTCCTGATCAAATAACAGGAGAATTGATCCAACCAATCCCTTGTTCAAATATTATAAGTATATTGTTAGTTTTCTGTTCAAAGTTGAACCTACATAAGATGAGGAGGGTATTCAGTTAGGATGTTCTTGAAGTGGATATGTCTCATATTGACATTGACATGGGAAAAAGGTGGGGGGGGGTAATGCAATTCTCGAAAATGTTGGCCTCTTTGCTTTTCTTCCTTTCCTTAACTCTCAGTTCGTAAACTGGGTAAAAACGAACCCCAAAAATAAAACAAATTTAAATACATAACAACCAGTTGAATTATTATAATTATTTCGTCAATTAAATTTGACTTTAACCTATTCCATACATTTTGCACTCAATGATAAAATAGTTGGATTTATATTAGAAATATTTTTTTTTTTTAAGTACGAGTTAAAAACTTAATATTCTTATAGAAGAAACATTTCATTAAAAAAATCAAAAAATCAAAAGGAATAACATTTAAGTAAAACAGTGAATTAAATTTACTGATCGTCAATTACAAAGGTTTAAATGTTCGAATAGATTTTAAACAATTTATTATCAATATTTATTGATTGAATGTTTCAAAAGCTTGGTGAAAAGTATTGTCAATATAAAATGGATTCAAAAGAATAAGGAAAAGTATTTTAAATCTCGGGGTACATATTATCCCAGTTCACTAACAGATGTTTAATGTAAATAGTGATTACACTAATAATTTAGAAATACGTAACGGTTGTATATTAAATTACGACCCATTTGGTTAAAACCATTAAAATGGAGAATGACTAAAAAGCTGTTATTATTCTGCATTTAAATAAAAACAGTTTCTTCCCTTCTCCTAAAGGTAAACTTATCCTATTTATATGTCATATACACGTAATAAGTACGTTTATAAGTATAGACAATGTAATTTTTACTAATTCTCCATTTTTTAAATCTTCAAACCTTTCCAAATGAAGAGGTGTTGTGAGTTTTGTGTCTTGCTTGTAGGAGTGAAAATTGTATGATAAATAAAGTTTTGGAAACACAAAAATAACAACCAGATCATTTTCTCTCCTTCAAATAATAAAAATTTTATGTTTTATTTTGACAAGAAATATTATTGAGGTTTGAAAATTTAAAATGTCAAAGTTCATGTTAATAAATTGCATGATATGGAGGATAAATGTGGTACCCGACTTTTAATGCTCTGACAGAGTTGCTTTCATTAGGTGTATGTAGAAATTATATTACTACAATAGATACATCTGACATTGTAGGTAAATATCTTTCAAGTCAATAAAAAACATACCAAGAATATATTTCCTTCTCTAGGATCGCACAATGATTTTAAGAGAATTACTTATTTGCTCAGCATTATGTACTAAACTAACATTTTTTGCTCTACCACATCTTTTTACAAACCTCTCATCAAGTATCAAGATGCAAAACAAAATCCGTAATCAGATCTAAATATGCTGCGTGTCAATGTCAACGTGTGCAAAATTTGTAAGGACGTCAACGTATTTTGATCGACTGTACATGGATTAAACATACATCTCATGAAAATTGATAAAATCAAATTTTTGTATGGAAATTATTTTTATTGTTCGAAGCACTTTTGGCTCTTCACTAGACCTACATCTCTTTGATAACCACATATGGTGGATGTTAATGCCAAAACTTGTATTTAAGTTTTTCTAAATTTACTCGATGTACATTCATTCACGACTGAACCAGTCAAGAGCAATACTGTCCCAAAAACGTTTGTAGTCTACATTCCCACCTTTACAACACTTGATCATATGATCCGATATGATCAATAATGTACAAAATATACTTATTTAAAAAAAAAAGGATGTGAAATACGAAATTACTTTTTCCCCAACCTAATATATGTTTATGGAAAAATATAAATAAAATAATCAACAAATTTGTATTTTCAGTCGGTAGATATATTTTTCAAAACATTTTATAAGAAGTAAGACTTTTCGAACCCCTTCTGTATGTCATATACCAAAATTAATTCTATATCTTCTTTGTTGCAGAATATTTAAATTTTTTTGTTTGTTTATAATTTATTGCATATACCTATGTTATTTATTTCATTCGCAATGCATATAATTTTTTTTCTCAACAAAGATATTTTCAGTACGTTTAATGAATTATATAAACGTACAAAATTGCGTTTTTACCACTTCTTATGGGCTAATAAACTTTTGCATCAGAAACTGTTGGTGGTAAAAGGGCAATGAATCAAATTTATTCGTAGTTGTCGAAAAAACAAAAAAACTTTTCATTATTTGTAGACTCCTAAACTATTATCTTTCTTCATATTCTTTCCATGTTCAGTTTATTTATTTATGAGAGAGGAAAAATTGCTCAACTAAAAAGGTACAAGTTTTTTCTTTAGATTCCAATTTGTTATGTATGTATGCTTACAAACTATAAAAAAAAAAGAATTTATGAGATGCTGTGTGGCAAAATGGGAGATACTACTCGCATATAAATATTTTTTCACTTTTATACATATCTATCTATCTAGGTAGTGTAACATAACGAGTTACGTAAATACTTTTTCCATATGTCAAGTAAAATTCTATATAATTAGGTATTTTATCAACATTTATGATTTTTTTTTTTTGTGAAATAAATAAGATGTAAACATTTGGCTGAAGGGCGCCTGATAGGCAATTATAAAGCTTGTAGAAGCTTATAAGCTATGTTTATCCTGTATTTGATAATTATCCGTCCAAAACTATATAACAGATACCTTATGTTAACTTAGATGCCATATATTATATAAACAAAAATAACATGGTCCATCTCGGTCAAGTCTTCTCCTCATTATCTACAAAATGTCAATACCTAATATTGCCCATTACTAGTAATGGCTAAATAATTTATATAAGATTTTTAGAGCTTGTATTGTTAGTTATTGTATTAGTACAAATTTTGAAAGGATTATCATTTTCTTACGATAATTTCAAATAATAGGAAGGGAGTGTTGATTACTTATTTCCGTTTCTAATCAAAGCCATAAGGAGTTACGCCGTCTTGCAGGAAAATAACCCAACTCCGTGAATTAAATATTATTTTATGAAATATATAAGTGCATCTTACTCAAAAAGAGGACGTTGTGAAAATTCATCTTGCCATGCCCTGTTTTTTTAAACACCAAGCTACAGATTGTCACACTATTTTGTTGCAGAGAATATACATTTTTTAATTTGCTCATGCATTATTTGTTTATCTAACTGATTGTATTTAACTTCATCTAATATATGTATAAAATAAATATATTTTATTTATTTGAAAATTAATTTTACACCACAAAAATAATAATGGAGGGGATTGAGATTTGCAAAGGACGGCCTTGTCTTTATTTTTCGAAATTACCAAGAAAGATTTCAGCGAATATAATACATGTAGTAAAAATATATAAATTATTTTTCAGATAGATCTTCATTAATCTCGTGTGGTATATTTGCAATCGGTTTACTATACGTGATATTAAAACGATAAGATTTCCTACTCAAAAGACTGGTTGACAGTTTTTGTGATTGTTTTAGCGCATACGATAAAAGAAAGATACGCCATATTTTACTAGTTATCTTCGATAAAGGTAAAAACAGAAGCCAAATCACCAGAAAATACGTTTATGGTCATGATACTGTGACAGGCCATCAATCACAATTTTGGTTTCGTCGATTCCCTTCCCGTTTATTTTGCTTTCAAAGATGCACTACGCTCTGGAAGGCAAATTGTCAAAAATGTGGATAAAATAATTTAACTCGTCCGGTAAGACCGCCATATAAGCACTGATTTGTTTTTAAAGAGATAAATAATCCAAAAAATCCCTCCCGAGATATCCCTAATTTGCTTTCCCCCCCAACACTTCCATAGTGTCCTTTTCCATCTCCTTGAGATGGATAATTAATGTTTTGCTTTATTTTGATGCACACAACTCCAATTTGCTGACAAAGGATAATGGAGTGAATCAATCATACTTTGCAAATGACGTTCTTAGTTCTTTATCCCGATGTCGAATAAAGAATACTACTTTTTATTAAAAGCCTAAAGTTTATAATATCAGAAAACGTGGTTTTCAATCACGTCTAATCATTTTAAATGACTATAAAATATGGACAAAAAATTGATGCGGAAAATTTAAAAGCTTCACTCTGTATATCTCAAAATCAACAAAAGGAAAAGTAGTCATTCTTTTTTATCTGTATATTTTACATATATAGAGACAACTGCACGGTGGTATAAGTCTACATATACACAGCATAATATTTATGTATATGTATGTGTCAGAGTGGCTCTTATTTTCTACGTAAAAAAAAAGTTTTTACTTTCGTTTTCTTGCCTTCTCAATTGGCTCTAATAGTAAAAATATAAGAATATATTCAGAAGCGTCTGCATAATTATATATAAATTTCATTATTATTATTATTTTTTTTTTGGGGTGGGAGGAGGGGGATTTGAATGTTTGAATTGTTTTTGAAAAATAATCAAAAAAGTAAAATTTTTTGAATAAAAAAATATGAAAATTAATATTTTTGCGAAAAAAAAATTCAAAAATACATAGCGATTCTCAAAAAATTAAATTTCAAAAATTAAAATTTTCCAAAAATCTATACCCTATCACAAAAAAGTAAATTTAAAAAAAAAATAAATCCAAAAATTTAATTTTAAATATTATATTTTTGTAAAAAATTTCAAAAATCCATAGCTATTCTCTAAAAAAATTAAATATAAAATTTTTCTGAAAAAAAATGGAGAAATTAAATTTTGTAGTCCTAAGTCCTTGTCTCTTTAATTTTTTACTACAATTTATCAATATTTGCTGACATTTTTATTTTGAACTACAAATGAACGGAGAATAAATGTAAATTATATCACTACTGAGAAATGAAGAGTGCACCAAACAATGGTTTATTTTGTATATGGAATACTTTGTAATACAATAAATATTAAATAATGGAACCAAAGGTAAAAATGATTGAATATTTAAACGACGAAAACTACTACACAAATAATGGTATTTTGGTATTATGTGTATGTATACATGCAAAAAAAAAAATATTTTAAAATTGTCGAATTTTGTTTTGGCAAATTTTTCACCAAAAGGAAAAAAAAAACAGGAGCAAAGGCCATCATTAAATGTTAATTACAGTTAAATATATTTTGTAGAGGGAAGTTTTATTATAGAGGAAGCATAATGGAGTTGAGTGAGTCAAGTAAACGTAGAGTATAAGAACCCCTCTAATAAAAACATAAAAAAATCTCTTCAAAACATAGACACGTTGAATAATTCATAAAGATACAAAAACATTCATAACTATTTATTTACATAGGTATACTCAGCTTTCTTTATCACGGACTTTTATTTCTCTCTCTCTCTCTCTCTTTCTGAGCTACTCATCATAATTTTATTTTTATAAATATGTTAGATCCTCTAAGTTCAACAAAAATCTTAGTACCTAACAAAGTTTCTCCTCAATTTTTCCTTGTATATTTTACTAATGTAAGGCCCGAAGAAAGTTTTCAGAACTCATTTGCTTAATTTAAAGACTTTTGAAGTCCTACAGTTTTCCTCCTCTATTTCTGTGAAGAGTAAGTAGATCAAAATCAATTACCTAGGCTCTGTTTCTGGATCATTTACAACAAAAAAAAACCCACTTTATTATGCAGTAGCTTGACTTAATTGCGAAAAACGTAATATTAATGGAATCAAGAAAAGATAACACAAAACCAATTTGTGATCTGTTTAAATACTATATTTAGCCATAACTTCTTAAGTAATGACAGCCACGAAATGCCAGCATACCGAATGAAGACGAAGTCATTGACTCGGTATACCAAGCTGTCATGATGGTAGTTCGAAGCGAATACAAATTTGGATGAAAGTTGTAGCATACATTTTTCTAACACACGCCCCAAACTGCAAAATTCAAAGGGTTTATGTCAGAGCCACATAAGGCCAGGCCAGAAGTGAGTTATATTGTTGCCATTTCTGGTTTTTGGTTGGCAGTCTGGATGGAGATGCCAACGGTGTTTACATGCTTGTTGGTATTGACATATCGGTGAAGAAGAGATTGCACATTCTCACCTTTTTGTCTGTAGCTCCGACATATTTACAATTGAAGACATGGTATATACAAAAAACTTGTTTATTTTTGTTTCAGCTGTTGTTTGATTGCGTAATGATAACGGAGATACAATCCTAATTAAATGCAACTGCAAATTGTAGGTCTCCACTCTGTATCGCGGCAAAAAATCAATAATTTGAGATATTGAATTATATAATAAAAAAGTAATTTCTGGAAGATCAATATTTTTATTATATTGCTGTCAGTTCGTCATTGTTCTTGCAGCATCTTTATCATTTATATTATTGATTTTATTGCTATAATTATATGATATGTTTCATGAAAATACCTATCTCACTCGCTAATGAGAAATTTGAGAGTTTGTAACAGTCAATACAAAGGGATCATTTGTAAAAAGAGTTGCAATTTTGTAGTGTAATTTTTTTCTCAATTTAATTATATATTTATGATGCTAGTTAGCTATGGTAGACGCCTTAAGAGAGCTGTGAGAGTGAGCATTGATAATATATGTGCACTATTAATCTTACTATAACTTCATTTCCTTGAAAATTGTAGTTATAGAAAAAAAAAAAAAACAAATGCAATGTTTTCCTTTTTTGATTTTTTCTTACATTATTATCTGTTAACAAACGTCTCAGAATTCATTTATAATCATTTGTCTTCTTGCAAATATTTACTTACTTTTGTGGTTTGTATGTGGAATATGCATAGAATAGAATATGTATCATTTGGTGTAAATGTCAAATGAATGATGTGTTTTCATATTGATTATGACACTCTGAAATGGGTAAAATGTCATTTGATAAGATATTTATTAATTATATGAATAGTCAAGTTAATGTCTTATTTTTTAACATTAAAATGCATATCTTTTTAATATATTTAAGTCACTTTCCATGCTTTTTTTAATATATAGATATTATACATATATAAAGTGTTAAATGTGTCTATAAATTTGGCAAAGTCAAGTATACTTCATTCGAAAGCCTTATTGATTAAGAGCCTTCTTACTTTATTCATAATAGAAGGTTAAATAAAATATATATATGTACCTACATATATAGACAGGGTGAGCAAAGTATCTATGACTCCACTTTGGTACACTCCCTTGGGAAATATGGAACTTAAGTTGCTGATTTTTTTGTAGGTTTGTCAAACTTACATCAGTTTGAAAAAATGGAATTAATTGACGAATTTATTGTCACAAATATTTGGAAACGTTAAAATAACAATTGCTTGAACTCTAGGACTCAGTGAGGTAAGCAGAGAATTTGAAGTCTCTACAAGTGATTTTAAGGAAACAGCAATGTGGAAATAAAAATTCAAATAATTCCAAGACAATTTTGACAACTGCATCTCACCGAATCGTTAGCCTCCAAACTCCCGGGATCTGAATCAGTTGGATTTTTTTTTGTGTGGTGTGCGATCGAATGAAAAACCAACCCAACCTCCCCATCAACACCAAACAAAAAACTAATTGATTCGATCAAGATGTAATTCCAGTATTTGCCAAGGGATCAAGTGGCTATAGAGCCTGTAATTGAAGCTGTAGGGGATTTTACTAAATAAAATTGATCAGACTCCATCAAGCTTTCAGAATCTGGTTTAATTATTTTAATGTGATTAGAGGTTGGAGATACAATTGTGTTGTTTTTTGGCAGTACAGATAGCTTGTACACCCTGTAGTTATGTTTTGTGTATACATGTACTATAATGGCACCAACGTACTACTGCATCTATAATGTTACAATAATAAAATAATATTGAGACTGGTACTTGTGTCATTACGCAATACAAAATTGCACCACAATTGACGTAATTCCCCATTTTTCTGATGATCTCCTCTCTTTCCCAAACATAATTGTCTTATATAAGCAAATACACCAATGAAAGTTGTCTTGCATAAATAAACATCATAAAATTTATGTGCAAGCCCCTCTTCCATCTTGGAAAAAATCCTTTGGATCTAGTAGTAAGTGCTAGTGCATCACCACTCTTTTATTTTATATTTTTAGCTGAGAAAGTATTCAAATACCTACACCAATTTTGCTGCTGGAACTGGTACGGAAAAAATGGTATTCTGAGAATACTAGTATCTACAGTTCTTCCTGATTAAAAATCATCATTTTTACCTTGGCCTTTAATTGATAAAATAGCAGGCCTTCTTATGGCTTTTATTATTAAATTATGTCCATTTTTCATTAAATGACTTTGTTTAAGAAAGGAATATTACTTTGACTTTTTTCATATAGGTCAAACCATTATTTATTTTTATGCTTAATGTATACTGTATATATTTATTTTTTACAAAAATTATATCCATCATGTCCTTCCAATCGAGAGCAAGGCTTGCGGCAAGTGCCTTCGTGTAAAACCACCCATGGCAACACAACAGTGAATTATTTCTGATATGAGAAAGAATGCATAAGCTGTCACACAAGATTTGTGAAACTATCTTTTAATTTCTTAGCAATGCTCACCCTTTCTCTCGAGTACTTTTAATATGCCTTTGTGTATATTTAAGTAGACATTAAGTATCTATACACAGGACTTTATTATTAAAGACATTTTTATTTCTTTGTAAAATATTTGTAAAAAAAAAAATACTTTTTAAACAAAAGGTTTGCTTCATTTGCAAAAACAAGTATGCAACTAATTATAATAATAAATACACATATACAAAAAAAACTAAAAAAAACATATGCAAGGAATGGTCATTTTCATAGTCTATGATCATTTATGTAGGTATGTTTGTAAAAACATAAGACAATCCATTAATTTTCTTTCCCTTCAAGGTCTCTTGTTTGGTAGTTTGTTCTATTTTAGTGCATACACATGTGTACTGCCGTATTCTTTATGCTTTCTCAAAATCGGATAGTTAAAATTCAAAAATTGCATCCTTTCATCTAAAGAAAAAAATATATTATTGGAATAGGGAGAGTCAGAATTTCAACTATTCTCTGTCGCTGTCTCTAATTTTGAGATAAGAAGAGACAGTATCACGTGCAGGCAAGTTTGCCTGCACATACCCAAAGATTCCTGTATGCATTATATATACACATTAGATTAGTTTATAGTTATTTGAAAATTTTGGTCTGAGACATGTATATCTCATGAACAACTCGAAATTATGTGCTGAAATTCAGTACACTTAATTTACTAATAAATTTGAGTTTTGTGAGCCATAAAACATGTATATCTGAGAGGGTCGGGTGATATGTCCTACTTGATTTGACACAGAATGACCCAACGGCCTTTTCTACAACCTTTTAATTCTCCTATTGTTATACATAGTACAATGTCTATTTATATTACGGTAAAAAGAACCTAATCTCTTGTCTAATCGTAGAACCAAGTTGGAAATAGATCAATACTGCTAAAATTTTGATGATGATCCATTAAAAATCAGGAAACACTGGGATAAAGAGAGACTCTACGAGAAAAAGTGACAATTTGGTAAAAATATTAATTAAAAATAAAGAAAGACTTTTGTAAATTTTATTCTTTCATTCACACGTCTTTAATGAAAAAATGATTAAGGATGGGTCTTTTTTGTAGAATGCAAAGAGTATATAACTATTATGTTTCTTAATAAAAATATAATACCTAACAAAGACGCCAGTAGAAAGATGAACATAGCACACTGAGACAAATTTAAACCTATATGAATTGAATATGATATTTTTTTTTATCGCATTGATATGTTCGTTGCCCCATATTTCTTAGAGTATCCCTAACATCACTACTACGTACCGTTTATAACTATTAACTATGTTTAAAACTACTCTCAAGATGTGTATAGCAAACTACGACCTATGATATTTTACATTGCTTAGAAAATCTTAATTAATGCTTGTATTGAAACTACGGTGTTTCAGTGCTTTTATCTCTAATTTTAAAGTGTACTACATATGAATGTATATTTAGACAGTAAAATGATGCGTGCGGATTACTGTATAGAAGTAATACCGTTTGATGAAGAGGACTCCTTTGTTTTAGATGAAGAAGTTGTACGCTTGAATAATTGAGTGATAGGCATCAACAAACCTAATAAAAAGGGGGTATGTAAAAAATTCTTTTTGTTTTGATTATATAAGTACAATATTTATAAATTTGAATAAGACTGTTTCTAAAATATAACAACATTGTATCAACAAATCATTCTAGGACTCTGTTTATTCGATTATTATGCTTAAAATAAGATTTGTTACAGGTCATAAATGCTTATAAACTTGTATTTCTATGCAGAACAATTTTTCAAAACATACTAAAATTGTAAAAATACAAGGGTTGTCTGTAACGAAATACAAAAGTATTCATATTCAAAATCAAGTTAAAACTTAAATTTGAACGAAATAGTTATTATTGTTGAAATAATGAACTTAATCCGACAATTATTTTTGGTTTAAATTAGAATTTAGACTCGATTTTGTAAATCAATCATCGACTAAGAAATTTATAAAATATTTGGACCACCATTGTACTTTAACTATCACAATATGTTTTAATGAATCTATTTGTGAAAGTACAACTGAATTAAAATAAATAAAATTAAGAGCTCGTTTTTATATATAAAGGGCCAGTAAAGGGTTATGATTTATCGTAATAATATATTTTGTGAAACAGTTTAATAGAAATAGAAAAAAAAAAAAAAATTATGATTTTTGATCTTAAATTAATTGCCTTAAAGCTGCTTATTTTTTTCAACTCATGTTCCTGTGATTTTTATTAATAAAGTTTTTTGATATACAATTTATTCCGGACACGATTAATTAGTGTGAATGATCATTAAAAATAAATCCAAATACATTAATAAACATATTCATTGTCATGTTTAAAGCAAATTTCGCACTAGGCAGTGATTTAAATGAGTAAATAAATATCTTTATATAATGTATACTGAGTGTGAGAGCAAATCGTATCACGCCAATTAGAGTTCCTGAAATCCATTATTACTTACATTCGGTTTTGGAATATAAAAAAGATATTGTTTCAAAATTTATTTGCTTTCATACGTAAACTGTTGTATGGGCTGCAATACGTCAACAAAAAACGACAAAAATGCAACAGATTGTAGATCCTCTAATAGTTGTGAAGGCCTAGTTGGATGCCAACTACTCCAAAGGGAATTACTGATAGAAAAAGACTCCGCACCTGGGCATAAATCTCATGCTTGGTGCTAAAGAAAATTTTCCTATTTCTTGCTTCCAAACTTGTGGCCTATCATCATGGGACTGCTTTCCACTGTACTATGGAATATGGTGTTTCGTGGACAGAAAGGCCTTCAAAATCCCCAACCCTAATATTGGTTCCCTGAAGGCCTCTGCTAAGAGTGCCGATATATCCATTTACTAACTCATAAAAGTTTTGAAGGTCTTTACGCCCAGGTTGAAGCCCATAATGGGCGTAGAAGGAGGACATTTGAAAAATAGTTGTTGCTTTTGTAAGATTAATTATGACAATAAATGCTTCTGATACTGTGTACAATGCCCAAATTGTTCTTGATGAATTTGGTTCTTACTATCAAAAACGGTTCGATTTGCTTACAAAAACTATAGACTTATATTATATACTATTTATAATATTCCATACTAGTGGTGCTGACTTTTTGTACTTTAACATTTCTTTATCATTTTTTGTTATATAGAAAGAAAGAGCAAAAAATAACTGTAATTATTAAAAAATCATTTTTGTTCTTTTTCATTGAAATAGCTTTGTTTTTGTACTTTTTTCAAATCTGTCAAAACAATACAAATGGGGTTTATGATAATTGGATTAGACTCAATTTAATACCTTGGTATTCATTATCTGTTTTTGCATATTTCCCCTTGTTATGCCTATTTATTAAATTAGAAAGCACTGTTGAAGTAAACTTGAATATATCCTAAATATTCTTTTAATACTATTTTTTTGTAAGGGTATAGCCAAAAAAATTCATAAAAAACTCATTAAAATATATGTATATATGTTGATTGAATTCAGAAATAAAAAGGTGTGAAAGCCCTTGTTTTCTGTGGCTCCATTTAAAAAAAATTTAATACTGATAGAAAATAAAAATTCGTAGATTAAACTATTTCTTAGTTTCTCTCTCTCTTAAAAACGGAGTTCTCAAGAGACAAAAACTATTTAATAACATTTATGCAGTCGACATGTATGTACTTATAAAAATCCATAATTTTTTGTTTATTAACTTTTATTAATGTCTGTTTGTCCTCTCTTTATTTTTTTTGACAAAAATGAAATCTTTGTAACCATATATGTATGTACTAGGTACCTTCTTTATTCGACCCGAATACTCATTAAGATTGAAAAGAAATAAAAAAGAAAAATGCTCATTAATGTTGTATTCATAAGGATTTGCAGTGAGTATAAGTATATAGGGATGGCACTAGAGTTGTAAATATTTAGACTGCCGGTATGTAAAAAAACAAAACAACGAAAAATGATATGGTTACCCTAACAACTTGAATAATGTGTGTTATTTATGGCGTTTAGCTAGAAGCAATTGATCGAAAATCAATCACTGCAATTCCTACTCTGTATCTAAACGGTACACAGACATGCATTACTCAAAGGTTGACTTTTCCTTCAAAAAAGTTGTTACTAATATAAAATCTCTTCAAAAATATAGAATAATTATAGTTTGATTTGTAAAAAATATATACAAATCCCGTATGTAAATAAAATATACTGAAAAATGAAATACATTACCTAATAACATGAGGGATGTTTGAGGAGTCTTTTAGAACGTGTTCTTTGATTAATTTTAATCGTACATTAGAAGAAGAAGATAAACACAAATCCTGCTCCGTTTTTAGCTATAACATAGGTGGGATTTACTCCCATGAAGACCAGGGAGTTCAGCAAGTACTTATACTATTCTTAAAATTCTCAAACAAACCATCAGTGTTATTGATCGTGTTTTATGAAAATACGTAAATATTTTATACATTGATGGTCCCTCTTTCAGAATAATTAAAACAGATTTTGAAAATAAAAAATGATCGTATCGGTGACTACAATTTTTTTTGTTGCTCTCGATTAATGCTATCTTTTTTTTTACAACTCTACTGATAGTTCCATTAGATTTTTGTTAAAATCAAACATCACTCGAATAGAAGCTTCCGATTTACAGTGCTAGTTGATATTTTTGTAAAACTTTAAGTGAAGGTGTGCAAAACATATTGTGTAATTGATCTAAAGATATTTTATTTGCATAAACTACTTGCAAAATTGTTATGGAGAAAGAAAATGTACAGCTTCTTTAGGGAGAAAAATCATCTACTTTTAACATATTATATTTATAAATATGCATAAAAAGTTGTGTATTTTAATCAATTTAAATTTTGATCTATGATTTAAATTCATGTCCACGGTCTTAGATTACATAATATTGGTTCAGATCTCTGTTAAAAATATCACTCAAGACCGAACCTATAAAACAATTTGGATTCGAACCGAGTCTTACCACTAATATAAATACATTTTAGTTGGAAGTGAGGATCATTTGAGAAATGAGGTGAAATAAATTAACATTTGTGTAGGTAGGTACGTGTTTTGAATTTCATAATTATGTACGGATACATATAAGTTAGTTTTAAAGCCTCATTGGTTCTCTCTTTCCTTTTTAAAGATTTGTACAAAATGCATTTGTTCATAGGGACAGAGAAGGGGTAATAAACATATAAAAATGTCATTAGATCGTGGCATGCGTACATATGTACATGGGTGCTAGTGATGTAATGGATCCTTAGATTCCAGTTTAGGGTTCTTTGGGCTTATTAACAGATCATCATCAAATCCTTGCAACTATTACAAGTGTTGGCGTGATATTATTATTTTCGTAGCCTTTACGAAATACTCCGAATGTTATGTATCTTTTTTAAATAAAATTTATATTTTCTTTTTTTTTACAAAGGAATATTATGTATTAGTTGTGCTCTGATCTTGAAATATATACAACATATAATAGTATAAAATTATTGCCTTTTCAGCAAATTCGATTGAATTTGAGTACACTATTTCAAATAACGAAAAATTATATAAATATGAGGTTTATTTATCATTATATTAACTAAGTAGATTTAACTTTTGATATTCCTTTAAAAAATGTTATATATATGATGGCCTGTTGGGTGATATTTCTTTTTCACTGAATGAAACTGGCGTTTGAAGAGTCCAGGAAAAAAATAAGTTAAATTTAGTTTGGGTTGTGAAGCTATATTCAAAATTTAAGGGTTACATCATTGGACAGCCAATTTTGTAGTAGGGCTGTAAGTAGAGGTTCATAGATCAGCTTAGTATACTACAGTTTAAATGATTTAGTAACCTGGTACCGGTACACTGAATAACAATTGTTTTGTCCCAGTTCTTCGATTAGGTTAGAGGTCCAGTTCTTTTGTACCCTTTTTCAGTAAAAATATTACCTATTTAATACCAGGGACGAGTAGGAGGAGGTAGAAGCAAACCCATCCCTATAGTTAATGATGAGTTAGACGTTTGTGGAATATTAAAAGGCAACATGAAAAGAACTTTGTAGTTTGTTATTTTTCCCTCACTTTAAGGAATTATACTTTAATTTTGATGAATCATGACACTTTATTATTTTTGGTTGGTATGTACACATTTACATTTTCAAATGGAATGACGTAGCTCAATGGACTTCGCACTCGAGATAAATTATTCTCTTGAACTCAATGTGCGTAAATTTGTTGGTCGGTCGTTCCTAGAGAAGGAAACATACTATACGCAAATGGACATCAAGGACAATTTTTAGGTCATAAAGAGTAAATGTAATTACATTTTGTTTACTTATACTTAATCAGTGCCACTCTATCCGACCGTTTCGAGGAGCATTAAGAAAAAATTACATTTCAAAGTCCCGGTTCATTTTGCAAAGCCAGTTCTCTTACATATTTTAAAAACTTTTATCAGTTAAGCAGTTTGTAAGCCGATTCAGAGCTGGGATCCGTGTCATAACTATTAAGTACTGTTTTATCGGTCCTTATTTGGGACCAAGGACGGGAGTTCAGTCCAATCTGGTCCCATTCAGTCTAATCCCACTTTTTGGTCCTCAAAGAAGGTAAAATCGATCCCTCGACACGTTAATCATCGTATTTCTCCTCTTTTTAATTATTCCGTTATATAATACAGGGAGCGGGGATCAAATTGTTGCCTACTTTAAACCTTGATAACTTGAAGACGACATTATCAAATAAAAAATCGGTTACCAAATAGGAAAGCTATTCTTGTCAGCTGACGATACGTAGTTCAGTTAGTATCATGCCATCATCATATGAGGAGATAAAGAGCTATAAGTGGAACAAGGAGCTTTCGAGGTCCGCCGTAGTCATGGCATTGGTTAATAATGGAGGTGAAATCTCCAATTCAACGATTGCTTCATCCTTAGGAATGAATTTACAGACTATTCAGCGTATCCGTAAGAAGCTAGAGGACACCTGGGATGTTGATGCCACCATAAAGAGGGCACCCAAGGAGGAGGGGGCCAACAGGAAGGTCAGGGACACCGACTTTGTCGACAAGGTCAAGAAGATGGTTGAGGATGACCCTACCAGGTCCATGAAGGCCAAGGCGTGGCCGGAGACAGGCCCTGGGTGTGGCAACAGGACTCAGCACCCTGCCATGTGTCCAAAATCTCCATACAGTGGTTAACTGAGAACTGTTATGACATCGTAACCAAGGATTTGTGGCCACCTAACTCTCCCGACCACAAAGTCTCTCTTCTCGACTCTTTGGACTATTTGTCTGGGGCTATGTCGAGACACATACCAACAGACATACCCATAGCACCAAGGCCAGTCTGATGGACTCTACCAAGGAGGTATTCGGCAACATAGACAATGAGATGGTCAGAAGAGCCTGCAGCCGTTTCAGAGGCCGTTATTGATGCAACGGTGATTATATAGAATGAATGGCTACTCTATAACTATATGCTCGTTATAGTTTTGATTTTCAATAAAAAAGTTAAAAAATGTATATTTTGTGTTGTTTTTTGTAGAAAAATATTTTGGCGACAATTTGATCCCCGCTCCCTGTAGAATAAATTATATTAATAATTAACAATATAATTTGCTCGTATTATATGAATTATAATGTATTATATAAATTTTTTGCAGGATATGTGCAATAATTTTAATACATATTTCATTTGTCAAAATTTGCTTAATAAACAATCGATATTTTTATGAAAAATTCCTAGGACCGACAGTCCTAAGGACTGGTCCCAAAGACCGTTCCCAAGGAATGACGGTCCTTAGGACTGGGCTGGATCAAATAACTAAGGACCGACACAACACTAAATGTAGGTAGGAAGGTGACAAAAACAAATTCTTTATGGTTATTAAAGTATTCTTCGTTTTCCCTCTCTTTTCATTTCTCTCTTTCTCTCCTTTTCCACCTTATCTACTACTATTATTACTAATACAATATACTCCACCATATGTACTATACTGTCTACAGCGACTATGCTATAACAACCTGCCTTTCCATTCCTGTTCTTTCATTTTCCCCTTCTCTCTCTTATCTTGATAACTATAACTATGTTTGTATGAAAAGACAAGACTCATGAATTTCCTTTTTCTCACATTTCCCTTCTTTCCTTCTTCTACTCTCTCTCTCTCTCTCTTTGAATGTACAAAGATATTCCCTCCATTTTTTATACATAGAAACCTCCCGTCCCTTACTCTTCACCGTATCATCCATGGACAAATAAATCCACACAATACTATGTTGGTATGTATGATTACCCTTGATGTCATATTTTTTATACACTCCCAGCCTCCATTGTCAAAAGAGAAAGGAAGCATTTGAAAAAAATACAATTGGTAGCTAGCCTTTTGTAATATTTCCAACTGCTAGTTACTATATACCTTGAATGGATAATTTTATCAATATAAAAGTCCATCCTTTATATTTGTATATGATATGAATTTATTGAATATTATATTAAGCTATTTTACTTCATACATGAGTCAACTCATGCAAATTGATTAAAACAGATGAAATATAGATACGTTGAATCTCTTTGTGTTTGGAAAAAGAGAGTTGTATGCATTAACTCTCTCCAAAGCTATACACCAAACAGGAATAAAACAAAGAACACGTGATCCATATTTTTCAAAATTTAAGTTACAAGGCGAATCCATTGATGGAACCAAAAATTGAATAAACTTGAAATAGTAATGATATTTGAAGTAGCATAAAGTTATATGTCAGTCTCATTTGGCCACTAGTTAACTATTAATAGTACTGGCATTCAAATATTAGCATATAGTTAGTATTTGTTTGTGCAAGTTTGTTCGCTAGCATAAATTAGATATTAATTTGTCACTTAACTTTTCAAACTATCCAGTAGATATCAATAAACCGTGTTTAAAAAGTTAGACATATTTTAGCTAGATTGAAGAAAGTCTTGAGCATTGAAAGGCTTGTAATATCTTTGAACTATTTCTCCTCCATAAAATAAGAAAAATAAAGGAGCTCTAGAATCACGTGATTGCTAATTATGACGACTATATATTCTTCATTTGATATATTTGAATACTAGGTACAAAAGAGAATTCAAGCTATAACAATCAACTTTATTTAAAACACTAGAAATAACGTAAGAGTACGTACAGTGTAGAAAAGTGAACAGCTTACTAAGTACATTTGATGCACATTCATCGCTTCATTGTTAATTTTGTTCGCTATAACTGAAAAAATGTATACTTCAAACTTTTTTTTTTGAATGGCGATTACAAAACAATTCTCTTGAATGATTTGTCTGACTAAACAATATCCTTATCCAAAACTAAGGCCTCGTTCAGAAAGAAACGTTTTCTGAGCAAATCCAGAAATATATATCAGTTTTATGCTAGCATTTGCATGAGGAGGTGTGGGTTCCCTTTTCATCTTCAACAATATTTATTTAGAATACGGCTTCGAGTGTAAGAATATGACAACTTTTTTTATGTATAAATTAACTAGTACACTCTGATTATACAAAGTAGTAACTTGTACAAGCAAATTGTACAAATTAATAGGAGGAGTTAATTCTTACACGCCGAAGGCGCTCAGTTTCCCTTCTCTAATAGTAAGGTTCCCAGTATATTCGTTGACCTTATTAATGGGCTTGGAATAAGTGGACGCAAAATCCAAATAAAATGCATGTAGCATCGTATTAAAAACGTAGCAATGTAGACGGGGCAAAAATATGAAAAGTACAGCAGGAAATAAGACAAAATACACTTTGCAGAACTAATACAGAATATAAAATCAACCTATTTGTAAAAATATTTATTAAGAAGCCAAAATTGCATGAGTGTATAGAAGAGAGGGGGGTAAATATATACAAGAGAAAGTGAAGGAGGGGGGAGAAGAGCTTTCTCTCTCTTTTCCATTCCGCCCCTTACTCCCCTTAATTTCATTAATATATGTAAAATACCCAGCATCCAAGGTTGCTTTTGTACCTTCCTTCCCCATACACTTATTATTCTTTTTTACTATTACATGCAAGTCAAATGGAATTCAAACTATGTACAATATAATATGCCCTCACTCAATAAGTTTGAGATATTTTTATTAAGCTCTTGATGGATTTTCCCCTTTTTTCGTCATGTGTTTACTTTTCATAAATGCATTGTCTTTTCAGTATATCTACTCTACGAGCGTGATCTTAAAAGTTTCCGCCCTCCAGGTGGAAATGGCAGTACTCGTAAATAAAAGCTATTTGGATGGGTTACAGAGATTAGAGCATCAATGGGAGAAGTGTGTAGAGTATCAAGTTAAAAAATCATAAAATGGTATTGTATCTTTGTTAGATTGGAAAAATTTCAGTTCACTCTCGTATATATAAGTCTTAATTATTATATAGGCCTTTGAATTAAGGAATTGTTTTCTACTTTAAATGAGAATAATTGTTTCAAAGGAAAGACGAAGAAATAAGAGTCAATTCCCATTTATTCCAAAATATGGAATAAAAATAAAAATAGCTTTGTCGTTTACTATTCTATAATTGTAATACCTTTTCTTTTATGTTTTTTCAAGCGTTCATTTTATTGATAAATTTCCTTTTGAATAATGAAATTACTTATACTAACAAAAATAAAGTATACCCTAAAAACTTTAACAATAGTGCTGTATTAAATGTTTGTATCTACAAAATAGTGCTGTTCTGTATACTGGCACAATATCTATTTATAAGTATTGGGGGTACTGAAACATTTCAAACAGTTCTGTACTAAATTTATTGTCCTATTAAATCATCAAACAATTTGTCCACCGATGACTAAGTCAAGGATATGACTCTTATTGATGTGAGTGAGCACACCCACAATTTATATTTAACTTTTCTGTTTCATTCTATCTGCTATTTGTATCAACTTTTTTTTTTTTTTTCTTAAACTAAACTGATCCAAATATGTACTAGTACCAATTCTTCTTTTCCTTATTTGCATTATACTCAACTCTATCACAACATTTCTTGTAACCCTACTTGTTAGTCCTTTGTCTCTCTTGGTGGGGAATTTTTTTCGATCGATTGGGAATACTTTTCAAAGATAGATCTATTGTTTTTGTGATCAAATCCTTTTCTCTCATGGGACTCTCATTTCTGAATTATCTGCTAATTACAAATTTAGCAAAGTTGATAGTCCCTACATGACTAATATACTAACATATTATAAACTAATGGTTATGCATCAAAATATGTATATGTGTATACCTATAAACATGGTTATTATAAACTTTTAAAATTAATCTCCTGTTAAAACTTCATTAAAAAGGAAAATCCAAGTTAAACACTTCTACTGGATGATGATGAAAATTATAATATTTAATTAAAAAAAAAATGAGCCTTTTAAACAAAATGTAACTATAAAATATGTATAATTTATATTTTATGGAATTTTTTTAATCTAAATGAATTTTATCTTGTTGTTAATTATAAGTGTTTTTACTCTATGTAAATAAGTTATTCGGCAAACTATCTACTATTTAAATAAAAATTCCATAGGTCAAATTTTAGGCTTCAAATACCACGATAAATCGAATGATATTCATAAATGACTTTGATTATGGATGATACTATCTTTCTTTTAATGTTTTTTTAATTGGTCAGATGGATTTGCAATGATTAAGTAAAGTACACATTATAGTATTACAATTACTAGGACTAATTTAGGAATTGTCTTTGAAGTCCATATATATTAAGACAATTTCATTTTCTAGGAATGACCAAGTATTGGACCTAATTATATTGAGTTCAAGATAATAATTTCTCCTGAGCATGTTGTCTATTGAGCTACGTTGTTAGAACAGAAGTACGTTTTCATATTATAAAATTTTTTTTATGAATCAAAACTTAATTATTGTAATGGTTCTTTTATATTCTATCTGGCATATAAAACTAACTTATAGGCAAGTCCATGATTTTATAAATAAGTTAAGGCTTTTTCTACAAAAATTAGGTATCATGTGGGAAAACAAAAGCCTGGACCAATATATTTCCTAATATATGCGACAAATTTTTGTTCACTAGAGGCATAAAGGGTGTCTATAAAGTATTATCTTGTATTAGTTTGAGATTCCCTATCAAAGTAATTTACGAGCAACTTTTTACTAGTTTAAATGGAGTTTCAAGTCCAATCTGGCCTAGGGTAACGATGTAACTATGATACTTGAATTGAACTCGACTATAAGTCACAAGTACAAGTCACCAGCGCCATCAACTTTAAAACACAATCATAAAAAAATGTTTAAAAGAGTAGAATAGTTTTTATATGAAAGAAGAAATTGACCTTTCTTTTAATCGTATGATGTTTTTTTACTTATTAATTTTTAATAACTTTAAGTCAATTCCTTTCTACCAGATCTTTTGCTTATTTTATTGAAGATTCTTATAAAATGTGATAACTACTACCAAGTAATTTTATTATCTTTTGACTCACCATGCTAAATAACTATTGTTTTGGGATTGATTTCAAAACTAAAATGTTTATTTACATATAATAATAACTTAAAACGAATATGGTCTTTTTGACAGAAAAAAAAGGAAATAGAATATTCTTTTAATAACTTTTTTAAATTAGTCTATACATTTCATGTTCTAAGATCAACAATTAACATGAAAAGTTATTTTAATTTTCTTAAACAATTATATCACGATTGTTTAAATTCAATTCACTTTTTTAATTCATTACTGTTCTTCTTAAGAAAAACGAAAACAATATAGCTTTAGTTGGTTAAACCATAAAAGGGGGAAAAAGAGTGCACATACAATGTGAACAGTACTTTTAGCATACTCTCAGATAATTTTAAAACTATACAGATATAAAATAAAGAGCCCTTGAAATTTTATCAATTCAGTAGTATCCAAAGATTACAAGGTATCGATAAAAAAAAATTAAAATGAGACTTATTGCATTATTATGATCTAATGAAATTTTTCATATATCTTTTGAAGCTAAAAATTTCAAATATAGATATTTAAATAAAGTTAATAAATATTATTAATAATAATAGAGTTCAATAACAATTAAAGTTTAATTTAAAAACTGAAGCAAAATAACTTTATTGTAAATAATAAAATGTAATTTTTATCATTAATGAGTTCAATATTTCATTGTTTTTATGAGAGAGATAATAAAAAAATGGTTTTATTGGAGAAACAAGGTGCCGTTAGAAACCAAGTATAACTTCCCATTATATTTTATCGATACAAACTCATGCAAAATATAAAGTTAATTAAATTTTCCGTTAGATTTTTTTTCAACCACCCCATATTTTCAAATAATCACTTTTGTTTGGAATTCATAATCAGGAGGATAGGGGGGGGGGGCTGCATATTGTCCTACACATTTTCATAAGAAGAAAAAATGTACCAACAAAAGGTACATATATAATGATTATGTTACTTGATGGTTCAGATTATACAAAGGGATATGTAATTCAATTAGAGTCCTCTCAGGTCTAATTAGGTTTTATGTATTCTCCTTACAATATACGTATACATGTACACTAAGGATATATTTTTCTTGAGAGAGAAAATAGAGTCAGAATGGAAAAAAATAAAACAGTCTCATTTAATCAAATAGATATTAGGAGTAATGACAAAAACCATATTTATTTAGCCAAAGACTGACGTAAATGTAGGGTGTATCAATATATCTATTTGATTCGAAGTTGACAAGAGAAGCTTTAGAGTAGAAATTGCAATACTTGGGCCTCTCCACACAACCTTTTATGAGGAAAAAATAAAATATTTCTCTGTTTTGGGATTGTTTCTGCATATATACGGTGTTCCATTTTCCTTAACCCTCCATTAACAAAAATAAATAAAATATTTAATTACATGACAAACAGATGAAGAATTATAAAAATTAAATCATTAAAATTTTGAATAATTTTTTTAATTATTCTATCGAATTGTCAATCGCAAGGGTAAATTAAAATATAAAAATGCTAGTATAGATGTAAAACATCTTTTAAAAAAAATAAAAATTTCTAAAAAAAATAACTTTATAAACATTTTGGAAATCCCATTAGTATTCATAACTTGTTAATGAGGTTGCATGTATTATAAACAATAATACCTGCTAAGTTATAATTGTGTAGCTACTGTTGTAGGTATAGTTATGAAAATTGTTTGCATTTTGGGCATCTTAAACAAAAACACCCCAAAAATCGACATGGTGGAACTGACAATTTGAAAAATGTTTTCGAGTGGATCAGCCACAATCAGCTGTGACAAGAGAGGAGAGGGGAGAAGGAAATAAAAAAAGACATTGGCAAGAATTACTCCGATGTCCAAGAAAAACTTACATATATAACTTTGCAACAAATCCTTAAGGTTACTTTCCGTTTTTTTATATTTTTTAACATAGTCACTAAATCTCAATATAAATTGTTGAATAATTAAGGAATTCTAAACACAGATTATCAAGATAAATAAGGACTTTTATAATTGATTTTTTTATAAGTGGATTTAAAAATATTGGTGATAAAATGTAGATTCAAAGGAATAATAAGCATTTTTATAAATATTAGGGTATATAATATCCCTTTTAACTAACGGAGGTTCAAAAAAGAATCTTATGGGTTTTACTCAAAATATTTTACAAACGGCGTTAACACGCTGTTATGTGTCAGAAAAGTATTCTCGTTAAAATTTGAATGAAAAGTAAGGGAAACCTACAAAAATAATTTATGGTATATAAATAACTTAAATTCATTGTAAAGTTAACTACATTAAGAAAGCAAACAAATAACAAACATAAACAAAAAAAAAATTGAATTATGAATTTTTTTTTCTTCAGAAATGAAAAAAATACAATAAAAGACACACAATGTGTAATTTATTGCCTAAAATTTGTATTTCTTTTGGACAAACATAAAGCATGCTGCATGAAATTGAGGCGAAGGATAAAAATATCCAGGGTCCCCCTTTGGCTCAAGGCCATTCTTATATTTATTTCCTATACAGTATACCCTTCGAAAATCAGATGATTTCAAATAACATCAAGCTGTGCTTTACATGAAGGAGAAATAATAAAATAAATTCTGTCAAAATGTAGAGAAAGAGAGAAAAAAGTTAATAGGGCCCATTTTGTTTGATAATGATATCATCATTGAATAATAATAAGAATAAAAATAATAAGCCAACGACCGTTCTCTTAAAGAAAGCCGTTGAGAGCGTTGGAATGACAGAATCATTTGACTATAATAATTCTACTACCATTATCATTTTTACTTCTTCTACCAAAAAAATGTCTTTCTCTGTATGTTCATGACAGTGCAACTTTTTTTTAATTATTTATATTTCTAAAAAAAGATAAACATATCACATGATGTGAATACTGTATAGTATATAGGAACTAACATAATTGAGGGAATACATTAATTCCCTGGCTCTTCATTTCCTGCAAAATTCGTCCCGAGCATTTCATTCCTATTTTGACAAGGGTTATTTTGCAATGTAGCACTTGGAGGGGCCCGATGAACGTGCATATTACGAAGTAAGTTTTGAATTATGAGGAGATAAAATAAAGATAAAAATGAATTATAATTGTTGAAATATAAGACACAGTATAATTCCATTTCTACACATTATTTAAGCTGTGTGATGACGTCACTCTTAATACAGAAACAAAATAAATCATGTTCGCCTTCATTAACTCACTAGTCATTTAGAGTCCCTACTTCGAAGTCAGCTCTCCCTGTACAAAATTACACAAATCTACTAACTATCTCAGAAACATTAACCGTATGATGACACTAAATTTTCTTCTTCAAAATGGGAATAAACTATCTGGAGATGAAATTTGCATTAAACTTTTTTTGAAAATCCAATCATATTGTTATTTTAAGTGGAGGACATCCCTGGCTCTGTATTTGGGTAAGGCCCAGTCACTGCAGAAAGTTTTCTGAGGAAAACGCAAAATATTTATTCATTTTAAACTTGTATTTACTTCAAGCCAGCGTTCTTGTAAAAAAACCTATTATTTTGGAAAATGGCGTCTACTCTGGGAAAATCGGACAATGCCGTTTACCCATAAAATAAATGTAACTTGTATAAACAAATTAAGAGGATTAGTTAATAACTACACGCGAACGCAATCATTCTTCCTGCTCAAATAATACAATTCCAATGACTCATTTTGTGGAAATTGTCTAAATCTTCATGATTATACATATATATTGAAAAAATACTCCCTAGTGTGTTATGGTTAATCCATCGACTGGTAACTTTTTGTATGAATCAATGACAATGTAAGTAGCACTTCTAATAATAGTTTAGTTAAGTACCATTTGTTTTTTTAATGATTAATTTACTTCCTAATTTAAAATAATTTAATTACAGACTATACCGTTCTACTTTTTGTACGTTTGAGGTTTTGTACCTTCTACATTTTGTTCGTTCAACGTTTTGTCTTTCTACGTTATGTCCTATTACCGATTTTAGATGATTCTATCAGTGTTCTAGTCGAAACAATACTAGTCCTTTTATTTTTTAAAGAAAAGGAAAATAAAAATTTATTTTATTAATACTACCAATCCAGAATTCCTCTGTACTGGATTTAAATTCATGAAAAGTCAACATACATATTTTCCATGGTACATAACCTTAAAGTGAAAACAAGAAGTTTAAAATAAAGTTTTCAATGAAAACATGAATATTACATCGATAGGAAAACTTTGTGAAAGATATGTATGTAAGTATATGTAAGCACTGTGTTGTAAAGAGAGAGAAAGAGAAATGTAAGATTGTAATCATTGTACAAAAAAAAAAAATATATATATTTATATGTGTCAGGAACAGCAAATTCCATGATATTTTTGATTCAGTTACTTATCTTATAAAAAATGTAGATATTTAAGCATCATTCTACTCTTTCAGCCATAAAAATAACAGTTTTGGCTATAGAAAGGCCAGCAATAAATACGAGTAATAAAAATAGACATTTATAAATTATTTGCTGTCTTTTTCAGTTTGCTAAAGTAAAAAAAAAATGTTCACCAACAAAATTCAACTCTTATTGTTACTTTTTTTTTACAAAAAAACAAAAAAACATTAAACTTTTAATAATTGAAAGGATAATATTTTGAATCCTTTATTTACTAATTTGACACATTGTCTAGTTCACAATTTTCATTTAACTCAAGCATGTAATAACTGATGTTTATAAAAAAAATAAATGTTTTTCTCTTTATAAAGTTGCCAAAAGTTTATATATTTTTAAACACGTGATGTTAACATTTTTTTGATAATACAATACGTTTGCAACCTGAAAGCGCAAAAGTAAGAAAATCGCTTTTTTTTTCATGTTAGGTGAAATATTTGTTACATAGTTGTAGTTCCAAAAGACTAATACATAAAATAGGACACGTATGGCGTTACAAGTTTACAGTACCAGATTATTTAAAAAAAAAAAAACTTTATTGAAAGTTCAATACATTGTAGGAGATACAAAGCTTTGTATCTTCTCTGAGGTATCACTTTCTTTTTAGACATATAAAAAATAAATTCACGCATTATTTTCTCTCAAAAATGTATCAAATGAAGACACTGGTATTTTAAGAGACTATTGAAGGAATGGATCTCAAATTCTCAGTACTTTCATATCTAAGTAGTATCTACATATTAGGGACACAAAATTTGAAGTTGAATCCCTAAAATATGTGAAAAACGTGATTGGTATAGGGTTGAGAATAGACAACTCCGAAACAAATTAAACCTGATATGTTTAATGACTATATTTAGCTTTATTTTTTATTCAATATGTTCTACCTCACAAGCAATAACAGCCAGAACACGCCGGCGTACAAATTGACAGCTCTTGGCGAATTGTCCATGATAATTTTACACACTATCTTGGTGGTAGTTCGGAGTAAATATAAATTTGGATTGGAAGTGTGGTAGGCATTCTCCTCTAAGGCTCCTCAAACTGCAAAGTCCAGGGGTTGATGTCTGGACTGGAGGAGGGCCACCGGAGACAGGCCCGAAGTATTGGGGCAATATAATTTTTGTTTCTTCTTGGCTGCATGGGCATGATATTGTACATAGTCTGGATAGAGATGGCGACATTCCTTGTATCCTTCTTGGCACTTGGCGTTGCCTCTTTGTTGTAACTTGGACAGTTTTACATTTAGAGACACGAGATCAAAACAAAACTCGTTTTTATTTGTTTCAACTGTTATTTGGTTGTGAAATAAAATTTTGTAATTTAAAATGTCGGGATGAAATTATATTCTAAATTGTAGGTCCACACTTTTGTACATTCCGTACAATATTCAGATAGTTCTAAAAAATGGTTTTAACTCCTGTGGTCTTTTGGAATTGGAATAACCCTAATACAAAGTATAAATGATAATTTCAAAAAACAAAACCAAAAAACTAAGGATTTATAAGGTTCTTAATTTTGATAGAAAAATATATAACTATTTTTATGTTTGTTCTGCATAAATGTACTTTTTTTTACACTCGGCATACAATAAAAACATTTACAATGAAAATGGTATTTGATCGATTCAGTACTTTTTGGGATTACTTAAGAAAAGAAAATGTGTATACTATGAAGAGGAAAGTTTAGTTTTTACCATTTAAATTCCCGTGGATAAATATAATGGTCAGTATATTTATTTTTATCTTATATATGTTAATTTTTTTCTCTAAGTCTATTTAAATAAAAAAAATAATATTATATCTTCTTTAGATTAGAGAAAAAAATGTAGGGACCTATATTTTTATATCTTTAAATATAATATGTAAACGGTTTTTCTTTTTCAGAGATTGTACATAACATATATGTAGTTGAGAGTAAGAAGGGACAAAATCATTGGGTAGATCCAAAAGTGAGCGACTTTGAATGTCATATATTTGTATAAAGTACGGTTATTTCCTTCATTTTCAAATTCAAAACTCTAATATGAGCGTTTTCCATATAAAAATAATGTTTAAATTTCTTACGTCTATATCTCCTTTTTCAATTGACACAAAAATCATGATTTTATTGAAGAGCTGCTATTTAATTATTTAGTTTGCATTCAAGTTGTTCGATTATAGTGTAATCAGTAGTAAAGCAATGTTAATTTTGTCATTAGCGACAATACAAAATAAATTAATCGACAAATGCTTTTTTTTTTAGGATTACGAAGTGAAAGAGAACAATATTTTCAATATTTAGTAGCATAAATCTATAACTATTTTGACAAATATAGAAGAAATTTGACAAATTTGGTATAAACTATGTTAATAAAGCAAAATCTATCAGTTTGTATGCTAGACATAAGTCATTTCTAATCTAAGAAAAAACGATGTGCATAGTCAAATTAATGAAATTTCTTAGACAATTTGCATGTAGCATGGAACATATATATAGGGTGCATTGTATGTAAAGCTTTCTGATATATATGATGTTGATATACATGTTTTTGACCTAAAAATAACATTATATTCATATTAATGAAATAGCATGTATCATCGAGTATGTGTAGGTTAGGATTTTCCAGCTGTGTTCTAGAGACTAAAGTACTCCCTTGGCTCATCATTTATAAAGACATATTTTTTTTCTTCTCAAGCCGTTACTATTATTATTTTATTTATGAGGAGATAACTTTTAATTATTGAGTAACTTCGTTTGAGTGTGCTCATGAAAAACAGTGAGTAACACTCAAGATTTCTTGGGTAGTTATCTTCTACTTTTTTCAGGCAAAGTTTGTCGATTCGACGATGCTCAATAACTCCGGGCAATGCCAGTAATGTGAAGAAACAAGACAATGTTAGCACTGTATTTAAATTGAATGACTTAATGATAGCACTAATCTATAAAGTTTCAAGTTCTTTTGCTTTTTGATTGGGATGATGCGGTTTTGGTTGCTTTTACTCCAAGAAACATGAATATCACCTTTTCCCCCAAAATTTAAGAATTAGAGTGTTGAAAAAAAAAATATATATATATATTTCGTGATGCACAGTTGACATAGACTCAAAGTTACGTGAATAAATCTTTCACCATTGGATTTGGGAATCAACTTATTATAAATTAAAGTTGAAATATCATAATTTCAATTCGAGTAAAAATTCTATTAATCACGTTGAATAAACACAATTCACTAAAAATGTACACATTAACTTTGATAGTACCAGATGATATTACATTTGTAGCAATGCGTATACATTAATTTGAAAAAAGGGAAATAGACAACGCCTTAGACCGACTTAAAAGAGAACAGATTAATCAAATTCCTCTAATATAAATTGCAGAATTTGAAAAGAACTCTAAGAAAGTACATTTTTTCAAGAACAGAAAGTATATTCTGAAAGATGTTTCAGGAGCATATTAAAAATTTACAGCATTAAAATATGTTTTAAACATATTTAAAACATTTTTGTACAATTTAGGATAGAGAAAATCCCAATTCGTTAAGGAAAGGTTAAGACCTAACCAAAAAAAGTATTTATTACTATTTAATATCAACTATAGATTGTCTTAATTGAATTAGATTTTATTACTAATGATAACAAAATCCTTCAAGTTAGAGCTTTATTGTATTTTATTATGCAAATCCTCTGTACTCAAGCGTACATTGTTACTAGTTTTACATTTTTTTAATTGTACTTTTTAATTTTTCCCATCTATAAAAGAAAGTAAATAAGACTTTCTTTAGTTTCTAATATATTTTTGGCCTCCTCCTTCTCAAAAAGGTCAAATAATCAGTATGATAATTGAATAACCATGCTCAAGGTCTACAAAAAAGAAACAAAAAACAAAGTTTTTTTCAAAGAAAAAATATTGAAGCTAAAAGCATCAGCTATTCTTCTTTTGTTTTTTTATATGTGTAAGTTTTTTATTATTTTCTCCTGTTTTGTTTTTCCTAACAAGAAAGAGCATAATTTGAAGAACAAGAAAAAAAAAAAAATTACACTACGTGTAGAAAAAAACAACCAGACAAAACAAAAGCACATCTTTACCGCTGCTATTTAACTTTCAAAAATATTTATAAGCCTAAGAATATTTCTTTGTGATTATAATTATTAATCTGATTTTCTTAATAATAACACAATTCAAAACTAAAAAAAATATATATATTTAATTTAATATCTAATTTATATTGACAAATAGTGACTGGAGTAAAAATTCATTATAATAGTTTTAATATTAATAAAAGCTGGAAAACTACCTGGAATGTTGTCACGAGGAAACAATTTTACTTTCTTTAAGGAATGACAATGGGGACTGGACTGTGGTCCTTAGTTCTAAATAAGGACCCACACAACACTAGTTTGTAGTCATCCAAACATTTTTAGCTGTCAGAAACACCAATATATATGTACATAAAAACTTGAGACCAAAAAAAATTAATCCGGATCAGTCTCAAGTCATTTGTATAAACCTATATGGACTGATGTTTTGGTTCAAAGATCGACCTCTAGACCAAATGTGTTATACTATACTGAAAATGGATATGCCGATGAAGCTCAAATATATTTGTCTCATTAAAGTTTCTACAGATACGTTAATTAAGTTTAATTCTACGATTACTCGATTTTGAATTTGAATACTCGGTCAACAATTAAATAACATATGAATACTTTGGCAATTTTTTTTATATAACTCTTGTACTTTTACGTTATCAATATTTACTGATGAACCACTCAATAGAAATACAACAACTATATAAATAGATATAAAAGTAAAAGTTTTTCTTTTAAGTATAATGAATCAGAAAAAGTATACGTATGTTTATTTAGGTCAACCCTGTAATAATGGATCAAGTTTTATCATTGATAGTAAAATAGCATCTATTTTTTATCTATGGATTGATGTTAATTCTCTTGTATTGCAGCTCAAGATATTTCGCTTGAAAGTGTGTATATAATGTACCTATGTACCTTGAACATCTACGTGAAATTCTCCCCTTTGATTACTCTAGTGATGCAAGAGTTCACTTTTTATCCCACTGGTCAGCTTACGTATTTTTAAATTACACAAGTTCAACTCCACCAAAAATAGATTGTTCATCACTTTTTTTGCATGAGTTGGATCTGAATTCTAAAAAGTGGAATCAGTGGACTTTTAAAAACCGAACCAGGGACAATTAGGGATAGTCATAAAAATGAGTATATTTTTATTTATTAAGTGGATGCCTATAATTCTCAGGATCCCCTGACTTATAATTAATTTCTCCGGAAATAAAAAAAACCCTATTATGTATGGACTACCAAAGATTACTAGAGAGTAGGACTGGAGACAGAGTTAAGTCAGCTTTTGACTGTAGTCCCTTAACTTAATTGGTCATTATCATGTGTGACATTATAAAAATGATGAGATAATGACAAACTAAAATGGGAACACGGTAAAGCGCATACTTCCACCTATGTAATTGGATTTTTGTCATATGAAGCAATCCTTCTCTCTAGTAGTATTTGATACTACATATTATTCTTTGTATATGAGGCCATAATTGCACTATAATAAAATACAGATTGGCACCCTATGAGCACGCAACAAAATAAACCAGCTCTTTAATATGAAATAATATTAATAAGAAAAAAAAAGTTTTTCCACATTAATAGAAAATAATGTAAAAAAATAAGTTATTTATTCAATATCACATAGTGAAAGCCATTAAAATATTTTTTTCTTTCTTTTTTCATATCATTATTTTTTAACAATGAGTTTTATGGGCAATTATCTAATTGCTTTTTCTTTTTCTCTCTCATCCTTATATTATCTGCCGCCTACTTTTGGTTGCTTGACTTGATTAAACATTTATGCATAAATAGAATAAAATAAAGAACTGAATTTAACTATTACTGAATATGTGTACGTAAATACTTTTTAATAAGTATGAGGGAATGTATGTTTAATCACAGGAATTGTATAAAAAATGACCTTCCAATATGATAAAAAACGAAACAAAAATCCACAAGATAAAATTTGTTCGAGAGGAGATATGTTTAGTAATCATAACGTTTTGTTATACATATTATAAGCAAGAAATTACCAAGAGGAAGGAAGTTGATCTAACTTCAAATTTCTCACTGCAAAAATAAGAAAAAAAAAAAAAAAAAAAAGGTTATTTTCTATTACTTAACTGGTTTGGCCTTAATGAAATCAAATAGTCTTGAAATGTCTCCAGTTTCTAACTGAGTTTTATATACTTGCCTTTGCAATTGAAATATGTTTTCGAACCAGTGTTAGAGTCTAAACTCGTGTTGTTTTTAATAAACCCGGGATGAATTCTGATAACTCGAACTTGATTTAGAAAATTTGGACTTGACTTCCTTTCTATTATAAACAATATCATTCTACAAACATACAAAAAATAAATATTTTGTGAAAAAGTTACCTAACGGTTTCAGAGTTAACCGTTCAATCCAACTCCTACAGTTATAAAAATTTTAAACTAAGCATGATATAATTCAAATGTATGGGGCACTAAAAATGTAGTTACTTCTAAATTGTTATTTTCTACTAAATTTCATCTATAAACCTGCAAATTTGAATAATCTTTCTATGTACTCCCCCCCCCCTTCTTTTTTTTTTTTGAATTTGTATGAACGTTGTCATCGAGTAAAGCTATCTTATAGATTTGTAGCACAATTTTGTCTCCAAAAATCAAAGTCAAATACATTATATTATCCAATAAAAATAATAATGCATAGTTATCGGTGGAATCGGCATAATTGAGCCGATTCCGATAACCCATACTTCAAAAAAGGTATATTCTTTCAGATTTCAATGCATTAGAACACCCCTAATAGATGCATTATATAAAAAAGAGTGGGATCCCTCAATTAAGTATTGTTAATAAACACTCAATAAGTTCATCTAATAATCAGTATGCGTTTTAAGATATCCTCCATTCAAATATAAAGTCAAGTTGTCTGTGTTCTGGTTTTCAAAGACATTGCTTTTTTTTTAATTATTAGGCTTTGAGGAGGAATTTAGCACAAGCATTGAATTGACCAAGGATTTCACTGTATAGCGTTAATATATGCTTTTAAAACAGTATCCTCATCTCTCATTAACTTTTAGAAGAGTCGATCGAAGGCTTACTTTTGTAACTCAGTAGCAAACCGTCATTGATATTTATTGTACTTCATGACACAACCACTTGTTATTACTTTACAATTAGATGTTCTGTCTTCAAGATTTTCATAATAGTGAGAGTATCTTTGGAAAATACAAATTATGTTCAGATTAAAAACGAAGAGTAGAATCAAGGACCGACATTGGGGTAATTTCTGTCTGGGTCCTTGCTTGGCATGATGTTTATTTCCTTACTATCACTACTCTAATGACACCTCATGCCACCTGCTCTCCTCCAGAATATTCTTCAAATTGACAGGGTTACATCTTACTAGAAAAATTCTTGCACGCCTTAAATGTCAGCTGTTATACCCCTTTAATAATCACTCACTTAATGCTACTTAAAATGCCCATAAAATCCAATGTATTTAATGCTTTGATTGCATTTATAGCTAGATATAATAATTCTTTTTATATTTTGTCGGACTAAGCATTTTTTTATGGAGTGTTTGTCTTACAAATATATTTTTTTCTCCTCCCATACAAGTAATTTTATTTTAATATATCCCTATTCATACCATTGGTTGAATGGTTCTAATTGCATAATATATATATATTTATAAATTTTATACAATTTCCCTTCTTTGGAGTATCATTACATCATTTGAGGATTTTTTTTGAATGTACATGTTTTTCAAAAAGTCAACTTAATATATAATATGGCATGCATGTAAGTGCCACTGGGGAAAAACAATCAAATTATTTGTAACCAATGAATTGTTTTTTAATGTAATAAAAATTATGTTATCTATTTTTAATTGCTAATTACGAAAAAAAAAACCAGATTCATCAATTGTGTTTTGCAATTTCAATATAGTTGAGCGTACTCCTTCATGAAACCGTATTCATTTATACTCTATATATTAAAACAATTATGAAATAGCAGGTCGTTAGCATTAATGGGTATTACAACCTTTTTTCTAAAAAGAAACAGCGAAAAGGCCAAAATTCAGTATGTAACTAGCACATAATTACTAACTATGGCATTTTTATTTTATTATTAATTGGTGACTATTCACAGCTATTTTTTTGATTTTTTAATGTTCCTTTAATTGGTCTAATGGAGTGACACTGATTAGGTCTAAGAATACATTATAGTATTTCATTTACTCCATCTGACATAGGAATATTGTGTGAAATCCATTTACACAAAGTATATTTCTTTCTCTAGGAATGACCAAACGTGAGCTACGCACATTGAGTTCCAGAGAATAATTTATGACGGGCTTGTTGTCCATTGAGCTACTTCAATTCTCCCATCTATATTTTTTACACATAGAACCTTCAGAGCACTAACTTGGAGAAAGGAAACAGAGAAATCGACAGCTGACACCGAAATTTATTGTATTTTTTTTTGTAAGGGAAGACACACCATGATATATTTATTATTAGAAATGGATCGTTACTAAAATTATGAAAACAAGTTATAAATCTTAAGAAAATATCAAAATCAGACGTAGAATTGATTTCTTCTTCTAAATGATGTCATTATAGATACGAGTGATCTCATCATTAATTAACTTAATCTATTTTATAGTTATATCTAACTTCCAATTCTTATAAGAATTGTAAAAACTTTCATTGAGCCTTAATTAAGAATAAATTCCGTCAGTTAGGACTAATGAATGATTTTGCCAGCTTAGACTAAATGAGATATACGAAAATTTGTTTATTAAATGTTTTTTGCATGACAATTTAGAGACAACGACAAAACAAAAACATTTAAACAAAATTTAGTTGAACAAGAATAAATATTTTCTTCTCTTGACAATTTAAAGACCATGCTAAATGTAACAAAGACGGGGCAAAATTTGACGAAGAAAGACGAAATTAACTTTGTCCTGCTCCAATAATATTTAATTTTTTTATTGAACATACTCAATTGGTAGAGTGGCGTGTAAATGATGTCATGTGTAGGGTCTTTTAAAATATCAAACGTTCGTCAATGACCGTGACAGGGACGGGATCGATTTTATCTATCATATCAAGGACCGATAAAACCCTATTAATTATAAAAATGCAAAAAGTTATTTACATATAATTTTATGTAAATTAAATAAAAGTGTTTAATTGTTTTTCTTGATAATATTGCTTTTGGTATTTTTTTTTTTTTTTTTTTTTGCATACAACATATTTGCTCAAGTCGTTCTCTCATTTGCAAAAATAGGTTTTTTTTTTTCAAATTTGTACAGTCATAAATATAACCATTATGTAACAATAAAAAACAAAAACACTGTTGACAATTTTATTGTAGAGAAAATGAAAATATGCTAATAGAAATTTAGCATAAAAATAACTCTATTCTTCCAAAAGGGTGCATGTGTATTATAAGCATACGTTCTTTATAATCAAATTTGGAGAATGAATGACTATAATTTGAAAGAAAGTTTCTATATGTTTCTATAGGATATATATTTAAATTATTGGGTCACATCTTATGACTTCCTGCAATACTATTGATTTAATTAGACGTTTTATAATTTACAATAATAAGTATTTTTATAGGGTGTGCAAGCTATCTATCCAATACGCTGAGTGTTTTTTTTCTCAATTAAATCAGCTCCAGCCTCAAGTACAGTCTCTATTCGAGGCTGAAAGTGCAAGCAGGCCTTCACCACTTGGTCCCTTTGCAAATCCTGGAATTCCATTTTCATCTGACAGATAAGTTTGCCATTGGATTTTTTGGATTTGGAGCACGAGTTCCGTCGTCCAGACACAGCCACTTAGACTTTTTACATCAGCTCGTATTGCTGTTGACTCAAATCACCTTTAGATGCCTCAAATTTCCGCCTATGCCTTGCTATGTTTAGCTTCCCGGTGCCTTTTCAAATATTTTGGACAACAAATACGTCAATTAACTCTATTTTTTCCAACTGGTGCAGGTTTAAAGAACCTATTTGAAACAACCATCTCCCTAAGTGCCTGCATTAACGCAAAATAGTGCGTCAAAGTGTCGGCATATATAGCATGCTCACCCTGTAGTGGTATATGTAGAACAAGTGGAAGATATGTTTTTAGTTGGTAACCAAATAATGTTTTTCTATTTTCAGAAGCTGTTAACATTATTCTTTAATTTCTGCAGAAAGAACATCTAAGTATAAATTAATTATTATTATGTGTACTTATGAATAACAGAGGGTAACACTGATTGACATTGCAATAATTTCTGCATATATCCTTTCTGGATACAGAGTGGCATTTGTGTTCATTTTCTTTTTTCAAACGAGTTTGCTTTCTCCTAAGCCGCTCTTCTACACACTTCAAATTTTCAGGGTTAACATGCTATTTTTCGTTATCTTTTTTTACCATACCAGGATGTCATATTTTATACAACTCTATATACATGACTTTATCATTCTTTTTTTCTTTGGAAAGGGCGATGATTCAAGTGTATCTCTTGAGTACAAAGGGAATAATGAGTGGTCTTTCAAAAAAAAACCCTCACACATTCATATGATTATGTATTAGCTTAAATGCCTAATTTCTATTATGATGGTACCACAAAGGAATAGATGTATACTTGATATAAAAATGTATATCTTGCTGTGTTTATATATTTTTTTACTCGTTTATAACTTTTTCTTGTATCTATAAGTGGTATTGTGTATACTATAGATTCTCTCCTAGAATTTTGGAATCCCGTTTATCCTCAACTTCTTGGTGCTTTACAATTAAGAGAATTTCTGTATAAAAAAAATTTATTACAGTTTTTGTTCATGGCTTACAAACGTATAAATCCCTAATAAGGCGTTGGAAAGGAATTCTATATCTTTCTGTAGCCCCAGATGAAATACACAAGCACATTTTTTGTTTTTATGCAAGTGATATCACATTTTATGTCATGAACTTTTTGAAAACTTTTATTAACAAAGAAAAAAAACGATAAAACGGATTATTCTAGAAAACTGGAAAATATCAGTTGTTGTTAATGCAACAGTCCCCTCATCTTCAGTGGTATTGTGTCAGTCCTTATTTATTTGGTCCAGTCCTGTCTTAGGACCCGTACTATAAATCCTTGGCACTGCTCCTACAGAATGTCAGTACAATAATATATTTCTTGAGCTATTTGTGCTTAACATTCAAAAATGAATTGCTGTCCTTCCACTAATGGATGACCCCGATTCACCATTTTTGAAATGGTGCCAAGGATCATCATTCAATGCTTTAGCCTATTATTGCACAGTTAATGCAGGTCAACTAATATATACGGGTTATCGTATTAAATACCCCATTAATCAAGGGAAATTAGATTACTAGTAGACTGAGTGAAAGAAAAGTAGCTCGAAAAGGTCGGCCTTGGTGATTTTGAAGCCCTTTATTGCTGTATAAAATAAGCTTTCTTTATGTAATTGATTTATTGAAAAGTTGGAAATATGCTACAGAATATTAACCTGCAATAACGTTTTTAAAAGTTGATTCTACTGTGCAAATGGTCTACATAGTACATTGGTGAAGACTGATACACAAATTAGCACCTATTCTAAAATATCTACAAATAAATATTTAATTATAGCTTGACCTTTTCATGTAGGAAATTTATGATATTTTGAGAACGCAACTTTATTTTATGCTTTGTTTTTTTAAATTTATGGAATTTTCAGAAATCTCCAAACTAAAAATTGTTTAATTTGGATACTTAAAAAACAAACAAACAGTAAACTGTTTCAAACACATCTTAAACTATTTATATAATCATAGAAAGGCAGATTTTCTGGTTAAATATTGTTTTTAAACCTTTATTTCATGCTTAAACTTAGAGTTACTTATCTCAGTGCTTTAAATTTCTTTCTAAACGCTCTGTCAATATCAACATCTCTGGAAATTTATTGACCTTTCTGAGATAGTATCAAAGTTTTCAGACCTTTTATCTCAAGGAGCCTTAATGAATTAATTAAAACCCTGTTGATCAACGTTGAACAAAATTTGTGGCCTTATTGATCTATAGATTACAGAAAAAGACATTTTGCAGCTCGCACTTAGTTTGAGAAAAAGTGGCATAAGTTGCCACAAATATTGAAAGTCTATTGACGTCACTTTTTTTCCTTTATTTTCCACTTGAGTCATAGATCCTTTTTATTTAATCGACATTATACACTTACACTGTTAAGTGCAGAATTTGTATTTACATGTATTTTTCGTATGTAATTCTTTGTAAATAAACACATTCAACAATATCCGTTGTAAGTATAATTTTTGTACTTCATTTTTTTGGAAAAAATTATTATGGTTAAGATTAAAATATGTTATCAAAAATTGAGAAAAAGACCAAACTTTACTGAAATTTGCATATTGACATCCTAGAAATCTTAAATATAATATATTCAGCCCTTAATTTCCTCATGTTTATTATAGTGACAAGATAAAAACATACATTTCTTTTTTTGCTTTATCAATATAGATTTATACTATTTAAACTCCTTTTTTCTATTTGAATATAAAATTAATAAATTGTTATTTCTTATGCCAAGTAGTGGGGAACTTCTAAAATATTTAGCACCCACTCAAAAATGAGACCTTAACAGTCAGGAATATATATATATATATATATATTTAGCTGTGTGGGGTTAATTTTGGATTTAATTATAGGAATTGGTTTAGTATTTCGTTATATACCTAGTTAAATTCAAAAAGTGGCAGAGAGAAAAAGTTGAAGAAATTCGTTACCACCATTAAACTAATATCAGAGCTAAATGTGTGCCAACTGTTGCATACTGTTTTGACTTTCCAAAAAAATCATGTCTCAATATCACTTCTACATGCGGAGTACTATCCCAAAAAGTGGATATCGTATTAAAATCAGTCCTACTCTTCCCTATGTCATCTGATTATAAAGTCAATAGAGATATATGTATACAAACATACATCTGCAAAAATAAATATACTACTTTGTTTTCTTCAAAAATAAAATTTTGACCTCAATTGAGCTTTATTTTAGTAGGAGTTTCCTTCCTTCTTTTTTATGGATATATTTTATTAAAGAAGGGATAGGGGTAATTGTATAAAACCAAGTTATGGTCAGCTAATGTTTTCATCTACTTTCTTTAGTAAATACATCATGAATTTAAAAAGAAAAAAATAAAGTTTTAAAGTTAGCTAAGAAAAAAGAAACACGTTACTCCTCCGAATATGTCATTAAATTAATTATTTACTTAAAGCAAATTATTAATTTTAAAAATAATTGACTGCCTAAATGTATATATTTAGTAGAGAAGGAGAAAGGAGAGCGGTCAGAGTGTAAAAAGTAACTCTTCATCTTGATGTCATCAAAAATGATCAAATAACCCCGGAAGTAATCTTATTTACTATCGCATAACGTTATAAATGTGTGGGGCTGTAATTGGTGTTGAATCAGTCCTATGAATGCATTCCTAATCCGTCTTCTTTATCCCCTCCCCCTTTTTAGGCTCCTTTTCTTTTAATCGGTCTAATCTTTATTTCTCATTCAACAGTACGATTAGTATGCCCCAAATAGACGCCAAATTAATTCAATCCCTTATTATGAAACAATGGCAATGTTATAAATGATGATTGATGGTTGCAGAATATCAACAATTGAAACGACTTAGTAATAAAAGACCAATAAAGATTGATCCTAGGACGTACCAAATTAATCAGGACTGGACTCTACTCTTGCTATTAGGAAGAATGACGAACATAATAATAATTACCTTATGACAGAATATTTTTATTAATTATTCAGGGTGTTAAATGAGATATGTTTTGTGTATCCTTGCTGGCTAAAAAATGCACATTTTTTTAGCGTCAAATACTAACAGAATAGTCAAGTATACATTTTTCATTATTAGAAAAACTAATAATATGGTTATCGACTGATAGATCGCGACCCGAAAGGATGTATAGAACATTCTATTGCGAGTTGTAGAAAGCTGAACATATTATGTATTTTGAATAATAAAGTTATTTGAATTTTCATCTCATTTTTTATTTTCAGTAAGAAAAAAATAATATTTATCAATCTACATTATATTAAAAATTTCTTATTGAATGATACAAATAGAAGGGTTAAGAGCAAGGTCAAAGGAGATCGTAAGTTGGCTTATCTCTTAATGATGAATACTTTGTATATGCTTGACCTCAAGATAGTATGCCTGAATATTAATATTGATGTACTGGTGTTGGTAGAAATAAGTGCCAAGATTTTACAAAAGCGTCAAAGGGATCTTTGTTTAGAGAGGAGAATATAAATGTGGATTTTTAATTAGTGACAATTATTGTTTTATATTTTATAAAGAACAATTAGGTGTGGGGTTATCATCATTGGTGCGTTTATATTTTTATGACGTAATGGCGCTATCAACGAGGTTCCAATATCAATTTAATATTGTTCCCCTTTTAAATACATCAATACCCCCCTTATAACTATATGCAGTGCCGATATAATGAATAAAGCTACTTCAAGGACAAAAAAAGTTTGTCGTGACATAGTGATCATGGCTAAATGAATGTTGGACTCTTAGTGTATGATTACTTGAGAACCCCTGAAATAAATTTGAATATAGCTACTCTTGTTTTATCAATGGTCAAATAGTGTAATATTTTAAGTGACAAAACACTTTGTACAAAATATTTATTTACTAATGTTAATGAATGTTTGTAATATTTTGAATATTTTTTCTCTGCTCATTGGCTTGACAAAAATATATTTTTTACAAACTATCATAGTTTTTTTATACAATACAAATATTAGAATACTGATAATGGTATAAGAGAAAGCCTAAGGTAGGTTAATAGATTCCAGGCCTTTCTTGCTTTGGAATTAAATACATATATATATATATATTACCAATATAGTAAACTTTCTATCAAAAATATAGCATTTATATAGCTTCACATTCTAATATGTACAACATAATCCATGCAAATAGTACTATGTGTAGTGATGAATAGATTATCATATCTGATACTGATAGGGTTGAGAAGAGCATTCTAATCAGAATTCAACCTCTATTAATTTGACTTTAGTCATATAATTTTTCAGCAAAATAAATCAAAAAGTGGTGTTCAGCAATCAAAGAGGAGAAAGATTATGTCACATTTATGCTCTTTGATACATCAAAACTATACAATGAACACATCAACTTTTTTCAAACACATTTCAATTACATTTTTGAGGTTAAAAAGAATGTTAACTAAATTCATGACAAGAGATTTGAGAAGTACAAAAGAAATTTAGTTTCCCTTGAATAAAAGAAATCAACATGAATATAATTATACACAAACAGAAAAAAGGGATTTGCCTGAAGTATTTAATGTTAAATTGTATTATTTAGCGCTTATGTACCAGAAATATATATTTATACATATATTTTCTCTAAAAAGACCAAAAAAAAAAAAAAAAAAAGGAGGGAAAATTCTCATCAAAAAAGAAAAAGGGGAGAGAAGAAGCACGTGTAACGGCTTTCTAATTTATAAATGTATATATAAATACATTTTTCTTTTCTCTTACATTTTTGTATTTTTCCTACAAATTCTATATTTTCATAATAAACTACAAATTTTGTTTTCATTCTTGTTACAAATTTAGAATGATATAATTCATATTTTCCACACAAATGAAAAAAAAACAACTTTATTTCCCTTACAGGGCCCTACAGGTGAGACAATTTTTTTTGTAAGACAGTTTAATACAAGTTATATTCTGTCCGTAAGGACGGGTGCTCCTGCAAATTATGTTTGATTTGACATGTGCCAGAGTTGTATTGTCATACACTCATTGGAATTTGTTTTATTTTAAGAAATCCATTATTTACACATAATTTGAGAAATATACCTTTTGATTAAAATTGGCCGTATGGTTACATATAAAAAAAACAATTTACAAAATCAAATGTTTTATATCAAGCTCATAGTATGAAAAGTACGATAAAACTGAATACATTAAAAGTGTAAAAACAGTCATTATAACAATCATCAAAACTAAAAATGTATATATTTTCATTACATCAATGATTATAAGCATTTTACTCTAATTTTCAGAGTTTCAATAAAGCCAATCCACCCGAATAAATTATCCTTTGATTATATGATTGGCATTTTTGTATAAAATAAATTATAATCATAATATATTTAATTATATATATATTGCTTCGTAGATGGCGTTTTAGACTAGCCCTCCATCCCTAACCGGTATAAGAACCACTGATCTACAGGAATTATGTAAGAAATAAAAACAATTACTCAAGTTTTTCTGTGAAAAAAGTTTAAACGATTAAAAATATATCTATCAAAAGTTTTAAATAAAAACAAAAAGAGTATTTTCCTTGAGGACTTTCAAACATTAATATGAAAGGCAATATTAAAGTTAGCTTATGAGTCAAATTGTGGTGAATATTTATTTTAATATCTATGTATTTGCATACATGTAAAATAAGGATACATATTTTAAATATTTTAAACATTCTTCAGATATTTTCTAATCTATCTAATAGATTTTTTTTTATCAGGGCTGGTTTTTTTTCCCGTTTAAGTCAAGACGAAGCAAAACAATTTGTCAATATATTTAAATATATAAAGAGTCATTTTTGGATATTGTTGTTGTTGGGATATTGAAAAAAGGAGTCTTTGAAGTAAACATAATAGTCATGTTCTTTCTTAATCTTTGTTCCTCATCATTGTCCTGAAGCCCTTGTCTCAATGACAAAACAATACTTCTTTTTTATGATCTCTTGTCTAGACAAAATTATATTAACTATACTTATAACCATTGATGTATGTGTTTTGAAAGTTTCCATTTCAAAGATGTCACTGTCTAAAAATATCACCTGTGCACTTTTATTTAGAACATGACTTTGGATTACAAGACACTTTCTAAGTGACTAAATTATTTTTATGTATGACGGGTTGGTAATTCCCTAGATTTTAGTCAGTTTGTACTCAAGACCATGATTCATCTGACATATGAATTGAATTGTTAATAAACTAATATAAATAAGTATGGATCAAATTTGAAAATGACTAATGAAACAGTAAAAATTTAATCCATAGGTTTATACTGTAAAGAATGAATTAATAAGTATAAAGAAATAAAATGTTCAGTTTAATTTACCTAATGTCTGAACTAAATTGAAAGTTATTTTTCATTGACATCTCTTTTATCGAAAAAATTCTTAGATCAGTGGTCGTAAGCTTCCAGTCAGTGGATCAGATATTGCCTTCCAACTTTTCAACTAATTCCAACTTTGTTTAATATATATATTTTAATTATATATCTAAAGTTCAGTCTTTCAAAATAGTCCATGTTTTTTCAACAAGGTGGTTTGAGCTTGATAAAATGTATTTATATATGGCCCTCTGCAAGAATCCATGGCACAATTTGGTTTTCTCATAATAAAAGGTTTTGGATCCCTGTTTAGACAATAATATTGATATTCATAAGTAAGAACAATTCAGCTTTTTCAGACTACAACTTCATAAAAATAATATAATTCGATCTGTTAGGGAATTTATTTATCTAAGAAAAGGTCTGAATCAGTTTGAGATTTCAAACACTTCTCCAATAAGGATATTGCTCGTTAATCAAAGTCAATCTTTTAATTTTTGTAAAAGTTTTGAACCCATCATAGTTACTAAGTTATATGCAAGTATTTTATGACCTTTTCATAAACTAGTTATATGGACGTGTTGGGAAGACATAATGTCTTAAAGGAATATTTTCCTTGACATAGTTAGTCAAGTTCGTTTACCTATCTTTACATTTGAAATAGGGATAATTCAATTCTTGTGAATATACACGTTTATTTATTACATTGAACAGTAATACAATAATACTCTTACAGGCACTTTGAGTTTACGATCACCTTTTCTAAAAGTTATGTATGTTACTCGTAATCCAACTCCACTACAGTCAGTTTATTAACTCTCCGCAGCAGAGGGATAAAAAAAATTACCCAAAAATGGGAAAATCTAAATCTAAACATTGGTAAAATTCATACATTGATCTAAAATTTGTTGTACAAAAAATGACTTTTTTGTGAAGGTTTTGAAAAACTCTAAGAAGATTTTCATATTATGATTTAAAAAAATAAGTTGTAGAGGGTTAATGGGTTAACCACATTGACTTGTACCTGTCTACCTGTTCCTTCCTAGTATTTCTGGTTTACCCCCCTTCCTTTTTGACAAGCCTTGTATAGAAAATCAATAGTAAGTAGATTTTATCAAGCTCTTTCTTTCCATGATTGTATAAAAAACATATGTATAAGAATATTTTAAAGGAGTTAAAGAGGTTTTTAGAGCGTTAATTGATGCCTTGATTATATTATACTTCAATATATACACATTTACATGACAAAAAAACAAAGAATACACAAGAATGGAAAGCTTTTTTTTTAATGAAATACACAATAAATAAGTAAATGTCTGTTTGTGATTTTTTTTTTTTGTGAAACAAATGATAATTTTTTTATTTTCTTAAAACAATGAAATATAAGAATAAGAACAAAAGAAGTAAATCATGACGTAAATGGTCGGCATCTCCTCTAAATTCAATATACAGCCTCCTTCACTCCTACACAAAGACTTTTTTTGCTGGAGTCCCAAAAAAAACCAACTTACTTTGCCAAAGTTTGAGGCCTCTCAGACTATTTTAATTTTAGACCCTGTTTGATCAAATATAGCAGAACAAAATGTACCCCTAGTTAGAGTACGATAGTTGCTGAACAAAAATGTTGCATAAATAATCTTACTTAAATAGTAAATCATTTAGCATATCTTAGTATAAATACCTTATTTGACCAATTATGTATACTTGTCAAATATTAATTTCTTTATATTGACATATAAATTTAATTTTGGGTAAAAATTCTTCTTTTTTCAAATAAATTGTTAAATATACTGCTGAATAAATACTTGTAATATAATTAAAACAAAAACTATAATTGTCTGTACTACGCCGAAATGGTTTTAAAGGCCTCAAAATTCCCCATAGTCAGCCTTTATTTTGTTCTTAGCAGAAAAGTTATTTCTAGAAGGGGGGCGGTAATAACCCATACATAGGACAGTTTAATTGAGTAAATACTGTGTTGTGCTAAAGCTTTGAGACAATTTGAAAACTTAATAACTCAGCGTATACTTTAAACTCAAAATATTGAATTTTTTTTTCTCATGCTGCAACAACAAAAATGTCGAAAGATTTTTACTTTAGTTGCTTTTGAATGTCCCCAAAAAGGGTTATTGCGGCCAAATATAACTTAAAGTTAACTGTATACTGAGTAAAGGAGGCCCATGATAAGGGGATAATCACAGATAATCCCCCCGATTGGTCGGCCAAGAAAATTGACTACTGAAGCTATAATCAAAGCCTTTAAAGGGCAGATGTTCTCTTTATGTTAAAGATAACCTTGGATTTCGATATCTCAAGATTCACGCTGTCCATATGCGTCAATGAGGCTGAAGGTGTCTCTCTACGATGCTAAAAAGTACCACGCTTTACAGCATAGATCGTGAAAAAGAGCCTGGATAGTCCCAAATTCCTCCTGAATTAGAATTTACAGCTCATTGCCTTATCTAATCATAAAATATAAATAAATTAAAATTATATTTTTTGGTGAGGGGGGGGGGGTAATTTTTTTACTCTGTTGTATAATTTGAAGAAAAAACCCTTAAAAAAATTAGCTTTGTTTCCTGATTAAAGTTTTTTTCTTCCAAAGCAATAATTTTTCCTCATCCAATATAGAAATTCCTTTTATTGGGGGGGGGTGAAAGCCCCTTCTGATGGCAAGTTTAGACCCAAACCTGTAGAATCTGTCATACAAATGCTGAAACCTTAAAGGATTTTTTCAATAAGGAGTGGGCTGCCGTGTCAAAGGTCTACATCAAGAACACCTCCACCAAATTCCGCCACTACCTTGTAGCTGCCTAAAGTGATCATGTTCAAGATTACTTATTCTTAATGTCATTTTTATAAATTATATAATATAATTGCTTTAGGTATTAAATGTATAAAAAATCATCATTGTTTAAATAATTCGTTTTATTTTAGTTTTAAAACTTTTGCAATACCCGGTTAATGAAAAAATAAACTCATTGTACATATACGAGGATACTATACAAATAGAATTAGGTTTTTCTTTATCCCTGTTTTGATAAATGATCTTAAGTACTATATACTAACTAGGTTACAGGATTCCTGACCCCTCATATCTATCCACCTTTTATACATATATATATATGGTGATTTATGGACCCATGATTAATGGTTGAAAAAAAAAGCATAATATATAAAATAATAATAATGTTATTAGTGCAAAAATATTTCAAGTATTTTCTTTATATAAATTATATATTTATTTATGAGCTAGTCTTTTAACCTTTTTATGTTATGTCAATAAATCAAAGTTTATATTGTGGTTTATTAGGAAAATATGAGTGAAGTAAATTAATTTGCAGGCTTTTTCAATGGAAAGTAAGCGATAGATCATGCTTTAACCATTTCCACATATATATTGCAAAAAATGTTTTCCATACAATGTAAAAAAAATTCTATTGATATTATAGTTTATTGAAGAATCAACATATTATTTGTGTACATAAGTACATTCATAGCTAGTGATGAAAATCATTTGTATTTTGTGATTTTAAAAAGGAAACTGAAAATCAAAATGGATCACCCTGACAATTTTAAGAATGTTTTAGATAAGAATAGTTTTGACGTTCTGTTAGATAAGTTATAATCAGCAGTGACAAGAGAGGAAGGGCAGAAGGAAATAAACAAGGACTTTGGCAAGAATTACTACGATGAGGATCATCAATTCTCTTTGGAGTCAAAAAAGGACTTACTGATATAACTCTGGATGAAATCATCAGGGTTACACTCCGTCATTTATGAGCACCCAAGAAAGTTCAAATTGGTTTTTAATATAATTGAATCTATTTAGGAATGGATGTTCACCAATTAGAAATTAAATTTTAGTGACACCAGATAAGGAAACGAATATTAATTCTACAGATTTCCAATTCCAAAAAAAGGGGGCCACTAAAAAATAAACCGAATTTACATTGCGGTTCATATCTTTGATTTCCTTAAATTTGTTTGCTGTATTTTTTTTTGTATTTTGAGTGTATTTTATGAACGAAATTCAATTCCTTGATCAAATTTGAGGAATTATAGGAAAATACAGTTTAAAAAAAAATTAATTTTTAGTAGGTATATATAGAGTTGTATAAAATATGACTTACCCGTGTGTTAAAAATAGAAAACGAAGAAAGACTAAATATGAAATAAATAACACAATTATTAAATATATATATATATATATAGTTAGACTTATTTGAATTTATTTTTATCAAAAATCTATATAAAGCTTGTTTTATTGATGCACTTATTGAGGGTAGGTCCACACAAAACCATTTTCATGGCTTATGCAGTTATATATAATCGTTTTTTACATAGGATATGTTAAATTTATTAAGGTTTCAAAGCCTATCAGAGTATTTAACTACTCATATTTCATCATAACACATATATCATTGATTCATTTGTAACTTCATTAATAACAAATTATTTGACGTATCAACAGGCAGGAATTGTGTTCGTGAAAGTCAATCCGTTAGCTAAAATAATCAATTAATTTTTGTTGTTAAATTTTTTTATCAAAACTTTTTGTAAAGTGAAAGTTGAGGTTTGCATCTGCTAGAATGAGTTGAAACAAAATTCAATGTACAGCATAAAACATCGAAATAGATTGGCTTTGATTATAAAAACTTCTATTTCCTAAGGCTTTACATTTTAAATGAAATGCATCATGGACATCATTAATATACATAACACATTATATGATCCTTTTTTTAAGTAACTAACTTGAAAAAGATATCACATTTTTTCTCCATTTCATTTTTTATCCAAGCTTGTTTCTGTGTTGACTCTTCACATCTACATATTATTTATTTTATGCAAAATACGTTACAGATTACATTATAAGCCATGTTGGATGTACATAGTTGATTTATACAATCAAATATACAGAATTCTCAAGAAAAACTTGAAAAAACTTAATAAAATGCCTTTAAAAAAACCAAAAAATAGATGGCGAAAATCTTTTGGGATGAAAGAGCCAGATTTTAATAATTAATTATCTTTGAAAACGATTATGAATTTTAAAAGTGTAAAAATTAAAAGTTTTAATAGACAATTATGTTCAAATCCAATTAGTTTAGGACATCCAAATACCCAATAAGAATGGATTAAATTACTTAATTAAAACAAAAATTAGGATACTTAACCATGATAAAACGCATTTTTTTTGTACCCAAAATGGACTGGTATCTATTAACTAAACATGACTATTATTACTTATTTATTTAACATTAATATAAAAGGAGAAAGGAAAAAAATAATTTCCTTTCTACCTTAGCTATAAAAAAGTTATCAATCATATTTTTAGATATCGGTAATAATTAAATGTAACCAAAAAAAATTCTATGCATTAGTGTGTACTAGGATTTCTCATTCCCCATATAAATTGTTTTTAAGTTAATTTGAATAGGCAATAGTAGATTTTAAAAGCTATTTCTGTCCATAATAGATTCTCAGTTCTTATGTTCTTCAATTATATCATTATCAATAAGAGTGTGTAGGTTGTTTTTTTAAAGGCTGGGAGTTGTTTTTTTATTAAATTCCGTAACCCAATCACACCCACAATAAAAAAAAACCCATAAATACTAAGCTATGAACTCTCTAACATTTAAAGGGCTATTATTTGTATAAAACATGTCCTAAAAAGATGGTGCAGCTTTTTTTAGTTGGAAATCTGAACTAATTTTTTTTCCCGATGCTATATTCATTATTATTTAATTTTTGAAGACCAAAAATTTTAGTTTAATAGTAATAACTATTAGGTGTGACCATGAAAGCCATAGAGTAAATATGAGGTTTGCTCTAGAAGGATAAGTGTATGTCTTAATTGGACTCAGAGAAGTATTGAGGAACACCATTGGACTTTTAATGCATGACATATTTTTTTTGTTGTAGGCAATCTAAGGGTTTTTTTTATATTTTTTCCAACCAGTTATCCTTATATCTGTGTAAGTCCTGGTTAAAATTAAAGTATAAGTAAAGATCAACATCAGAGTTATTTCTCCCTATGCCTTTTCTATATATTGATAGGAATTTGTGTGGATACCCTTCCTCTAACAGCTCCTTGTAAATGATCATCACAACGACCTGTCAGCTGAAATGCTCCTCTTCCATGTATTCTTGAAATTGTCTGGGTGATATACTTCATTTTATGTTTCTTTTATTTTAACATAACAGCAAGAAATAAATGAAATATTACTGTTGTGAAATATACAGCCCGACTCACGAGCTAAATTTATACTCGTACACATCACTACAATTCATTTAACTCTTTTTATATAAATATAAGACTGCTTAAACGTCACATATCGGCCTATTGCTTCAAAAAAAAAAATATGCTTTAGATATGAAACAGTAGTAATGAATTATTTATTTTTAAGGAAAAGTTAAATAATGAAATAAGTAAATACATGATTTCTTTTAGGTGTAAAGACCCCGAGAATTCTCGGGAAAATGGTATGTTGAGAAAAAAACTTTCTAGTGGGAAGAAAGATGGTATTTGCATTTCGTTCATCCTTTTAATCAATATATAAAAAATGACAAGCTGTGATCAATATTTTATCTTTTCCCTCCTCCCTAATAGTTATGATACTGTATACGACCGACTATAAAGAATAGTACGTGTATATCCTAATGAAACATTAAAAGCTATTTGGTTTAGATATATGTATATTTCTTTACATATAAATATATGTTTATTTATTTATTTTGAAAGGAAAAGCCGGATATTGAAAAAAATAAAACCTACAAAATTTATTTTCATTAAGTTTTAATCTCCATTTTAAATTGAAAATCCTTTCTCTTCTCATAATAAGAATTTATTTTCAAGATATTAGATCAAATCTAACACATTTCCAACTCTTTTTTTTCTATTACCTCTAAGCACACTAAACATTCTATGGATTCTGATTCACTCAAGATGACATAATAATTTTACTTGTGCTAGAGTTTTTTAACAATATTAATCAGCCCCCCTCCCCCAACTTTTATAGTCTATTATATTTCATTAATGGTGGAATGTATGTTTGTATGTACTTAACGCGTTTCATACTAATGAAAAAAAATAAAATACTTTATAACTATCAAAAATAATATTAATAATATTTTGTTAATAAGTGTTCAGTCCTAATAGATGGATAATAAATAAAAGAATTATTCATTATGGTCTTTCTTTCTTTCCCTTAGAATGGCCTTTATTTCAATTTATTGATGAATTGTACTTTATTTTCTTTGTTAAACTCACTTCTATTGTTAGGCTAGAAAAATTCTAACCAAAAAAAAAGAAAAAATAGAAAAAAACATCAATATTTTACTTGACATCAAATAGAAAATATAAAGCCTGAGCTTACCAAATTCCCACCAAACAATTTGTAATAAATTGTGTTCACGATCCGTTAGTAAATTGGGATATTATACAACCCAAGATATAAAAAAACAATCTTACTTCTTTGAATCTTAATTTTATCTCCAATATTTTTAAGTATGTTACTGAATTATTAATTATGATTTTTTGCAATTTTTTATTTATCTTGTTTAGGATTTATTTGTACAGTTTTGTCCAGCTTCAGTGAATTTAGTTAACTGTTTAGCTTCAAAGTTGTTCCTTTGTTGTTGTTTTTTTACTACTTGGAATATTCCTCTTTTTTTTTTAATGTGATGACAGAGACGTACCACGGTAGCCTCAAAACAAAACTAAAACTTCATCAAAAACTCATGGGTTCTAACTTTTAATTTTATTCCCTATATTCGTAAAAACTAATGAATATTTCATAAAAATTTTTATAAACATAAAAATTTAACTTCTTTAACATAGGAATACCAAATTAAATCTTTTTGAAACCTCAAATTTATGTAGTTAATATTTTTTTAAGATAATTAAAATCGTTTATGAAATACGGATTATTTTTTACCTATATTCATGTTTAATAACATGTGTGTTAAAATAGAAGTTTACAATTTTTGAACCTGCTTTATTTTGAATTGAAATAGAAAACAATTTTTTTTTCTTCAATCAATCAAAAATTATGAAGTAAAATGTTTGAAAATGTCCCTTTAATCGAAAAAAGTTTTAAAAATTTACATAAGTTACAAAACAATTTAATGTTTTATTAATGAAAGTAACTATTATACACTTGGGAATTATTAATTTTTTCTTAAATACTATCATAATGTATAAATTATAAAATTGCATATTTATCAGGTTAGTTAATGCAATGTTATTCTAATAACTAATTACACTTATCAACAGGGCTGTTGCAGATGTAAAAAAAAATGCAGTTTGACTCATTTTTAATGAATTATATTAAAATATCATTTTATTTTAGTATGTTTCATATATACTACAAAGAGCATTTAAAAGTTATATAAATTTGATATAAAAAATGAAGAAAATAAATAGGTTTTCTTATAAATATTACTTGTGCTTATATATTTATGTTGGAGAGGGAGTTTTTGTCACTCGTATTGATAGTTTTAAATTGTTCTTTGGTGATGATTACAAATACTAATCACTCTTACTTTATCCTATCAAAATAACAGGCATTATATAAAGGGATTTAATAAATTATCTATTATAGAAACTTTCATAATTTTATATTCTATCCATTTCTTAAAGCAAGTTTTGCTCGTTTTAAAAAAATACAGTTAATTTTTTTCAATATAGATCATCTTCGTTGAAACATCTTGTTGTAAAAGAATAATTAAGTAACTCTTATTTAATTTTGTTGTATATTTTGATAAAAATGAATAATTAAATTAATATACATATTTTTTTTAATAGCAACATGATTTAACTAATGCTATTTGTAAGTAGAAAATTTTCCTTTCAAGAGCTGTAAGATCAAAGTTATAAGAATAGCGGCTGATGTCTATGTCAAGTGTGTTTATCCAATATTATCATAAGTCCCAGTTCTGAATTCTCCTCCTCGTTTCTGAAAATGTCCTATCCCTTGTTCAATGCAATAAAAAAAACAGAAAAACTTTCTGTAAGCTAAAGGAGATTTCCTTCACTTTATGGAAACTTCCTTTCCCCAGACAAGATGTCACTTTTGAGATACCACAGATGACGTTACTTTGTGCCTTTCTTTAGTGATATAAAAGATTTTTTTATTCTCTTTGCCACACAGGTGTGCGCGTCTAAAACTGAACACTCCTTTAAATTTTAAGACTTGAAGGCTTGACGAGGGGTTCTCTTGTAGACCTTAAGGCCAAGATCTTTCTTAACTGGCCGGTCCATGGTCCTTTTGTTGACGTTGAACTCCCCGGAGAGGTCGTTGACGGTGACCTTGCCTCTCTTGTCCTCGATAGACTTTTTCACGGCAGCACCATTCAGTCCGATCTTCGAGGTCTTGACTTAGATCTTGTGGTCGCCTCAGGAATCCCTTTGGCTACCACGCTGTAAACGGTGGTGCGGCTGCTGTTTAGAACCTTGGCAATTTCAGTGGGAGTTTTCCCTCCAGGGAAAGTTCCAAAATTACGACTCGACGTTTTTCCATATTATCGGCTGTTGTTTCACTGTTGCTATTTAGATTTTGCTGGAGTTTTGTCAAGACACCTGCCTCGAACTATAAACTGGTTTCAACTCAATAAAATCACGAATATGTGCATGGCGTAAAACTTAAAGGAGTGTTCTGTTTTAGGCGTGCACACCTGTATTTGTCATGTAAATTCAATGAAAAGGTAATCTTAAGGAGGCTTCATAGTTAATAATAAATACGTTGGTGGTTCCCTAAGTATCCTTAATTTAACAAAAAAGTAAAAAAATGATTGAGTTCTCATCGTTTATTGGTTTGGTATAAAGCTTTGGTCTATTCATGTTTATTTTTGTTAGTGTTATGAATAACTTAGATTAGTTGCATTCATATTAGCTATTTTTTTACTATTACCTTAGAGGAATAGTCTCATACTGAGAAAAAATTGGTTAACTACAAAAATAACTGGAACTTTTTTTAGTTTCAAAGGAAACCCCCAGAGTCGCCAAAATAAAGGATGGGCAATGAAAAGTCGTTCTTATTAATTTTCAATGTTCCTTTCATACAACTTTTCCAGGTATGAATTAATTATGTTGCTCACCTTTGGGAGATACAGTGAAGATCACGTCATCTTAAGGGCCATAAGTAAAGTTTGTAGGCAAGTTTTTGTCTCTTTCCACCCGTATTTGCATTTAGGACACTATTCATTTTAAGTACGCCCATTACAGCTTTTGCTCTAACGTACATTGTGAGCGCCCCTCGTAAAAAGTGCAACTTGTACAATATGATACAAAATGCAAAAATATAAATTTATTTATAATTTTTAATAGAGCCATTTTAAACTTTGTTTTATCAAAAATGATTTATTTATTTATTTTCTAAATAGGAGGATTGATGACTTACTTTTGAATTAAATTATATCGTTGAGTGTCCATATCAAACGCAAACATGTACAACATATTCAAAACTAATTTGATGTTTATTAATATACATATATATGGTCAAATACAAGTATATACAAGAAAAAAAAAGAAATAGTGTAATTATCTAATTGTAGATATAAATTCTTTAATGGCTCTGGGTTATTTTTTAGATTAAATGATGCGAAAAATAATTTCGGGGATTCCTTTGCTACAGTAGGTTTCTTTCAAGGCAGATAATTTCTTTGCTACTAATTGTGATACAATAGAAGAGATGAATGAAGTTCTATTTTGAATATACTCAATGCAATTCAAATTATTAAAATAATTCGTTTGAGAAAATGTATTCTTTCAAAAAATTAAAGAAAGCATGGAAGTAAAAAAAAAAGGAGATATACATATTTGAATGAGCGTTGTCACTATACCAATACATTATTATAGCAACAATATGTAAAATTTTAGTAACAGAACCAGATTAAAATGATTATGATAATTTTATATCATAATTAATCCTTTTCATTTTTGTTTACAAACAATAATTTTATCTGAGGGACTAAATCATACATAAAAAATTTATATCATCATTAGAACAATATTTTTTTTCATGACTTAACGTTTTCAATAACAATTTAGTATAGTACCATTTTAAATGGCTCAGTACCCCATAACCAATAAATTATCGGTATACCGAACAAGACTACTTTAAAGAGTTGTTTTAACCAACCCTATAATCAGTTATACATCAAATGTGTACTGCTGGTATATTATAATAAAGTAAGTCAAAATTAACATCGTCACTCTGACTATTTGAAGACTTTTTGAGTGAAAAATAATTTAATTGACATGACGCTTTATTAAATTAATTGTAGCAGCCATGCGAGGAAGGAGATACATACAAATACCACTCTGTATATAGCAAAGAAATTACTTCAATATTGATCTGCAATTCTTCTCAGAGTCCAGGCAGGACATACTCTTATAACTCTTAAGCAAAGCATCATTGTTACTTTCCGTCTTTTATGAGCATACGCACTAGTCATACTTAAATGTTTTGTCTTCAAAAATTGTATAACAATAATAGCAGCTCTGGAAAAAAAAACCCAATTCAGATTGCCAACTAGGAAAGTCCGTTCTCACATTCTAGGGCATATGTTATACAACTCTACCATTAACACCCACTAGGTTGATTTGTGATCCATGCTTTTTAATTTGTTTGAAATTAGAATTTTTGTCTAATCTAAGAAAAAAAATGTAAGAAGAATGTGACTTACTGTTTTTACTTATGGTCACAAAAATTCATTTTCTCAAGACAATAATAACTCTTAAATTATACTTTTAATTTTTCAAAAAATAAGTAATTTAAATAGTTTTTTGATGAGGAAATTAATTTGGATCATTGTTAGGTTAACAATAATATATTTGCATTTATTCTGTTTAATGATCTATTGATAATTCATTTTGAATTACACCCAGGATATTCTTATGCTTTTTATTTGCTCGAACAAAGGATTCCAAAACTCGTGAATCAAATATGATACGTTTGGAATCAAATTAGTCAATTATGTATGACATTAAATATGTAAAAACTATTTTCTCTATTTATTTACAAACAAAGGTAATTTTTACGTAGTAAATCAGACTTTCATTTATCCCTTTTCTCTAAAAAATCATTATTTCCTATGCTTCTATTGATTTATAAAATAAAAATAAGTCGTCATATTTTTTTTTGTCTTGAAATATTTAAAAGAAAAAATAGTTCGGAAACACTTGGCAGCATAAAAGAAAGCATTTGTATTATTCTATTAATTATAGCCTTCCATTTTTGAAAATAATTTGCTCTAATTAATCCTTAGAAGTCGATATAAATTGCACTTATATTTGGCAAAAATTCGGAATTGTAGAATAATAATATGATAAATTTTATTTGAAAGACCATATTGCAGCCAAATATCGTTAAATAAATTATTTAGCATAGTAAACAAATTTAGAGTATTCAAACTAACACAAAAGGATAAAATATGAAGTCCAAAATGGATGTAAATATACAGTTATGAAATAACTAGTGAGTTTATATTTAAAATGTACAAAGAAAATTGTTAATTTCTCATTTCTTGATTTTTGTTCATAATTCCTTTTGTAATTCATTACATTACCTATACTTGTAAGCAGAGGCAATTGCACAGTAAAAAAAATATTATTAAGATTATAAACTTCAAAAGTTTGAACAAAAAATTTAATTTTTCTAAATGTGTTCTTCAGATGTGCCCTAAAATCATTACTTTGTCCTGAAATTTTTAATTTAAGTTTCTCACTTTTTTGTGACATTATTTGTAGATCATACAATTTAATCAAAACAACGTTGTTTATTTGTTAAAAGTAGATTTGGGTTCGAATTTTAATCGAACTCGACCCAAAATATCTTTTGAAAAATTTGACATAGTTTGAACTTGAACTACGGAAACTTGAAATTTTTAAATGAGTCTCGAGTAATCAAGGAATATCTAACTATTCATGCAAAAATATAAACTTATATATAACTATTTAAATTAAAAAGATACTGATAGCGTCAAATTAACATATATTTTTTGTAACTATTTATAATAAAAGATAGTCACAATTATACAAATTATAACTAGTTTTAAGCCTCCCTCCCCTCACTCTCATGGTATATAATTAACAGTTTTACGTGCGTAGGCCAAGGACTAAGTAATATTTATATGTTGTAAAACGTTATATTTTATTTAAGAATCAATATTTAGAATTGTCCTGTCCCGATTGATAAAATGACCGCCCAATGTGACGGAGCAATGATGGAAAACCATCATTCTCTAACCTATTTAAGTATTTATATACGTAAATATCCATTTCTGTTCTTTTTTAGAGGGTCTTCTCATCTGTTGGGGAAATAGTTTATAAACAGAGAAACAGGATAAATTAAGATGTAGCGTCCCTGTTCATTACCCTTTCTGGGTAACTTCAATTAATATAGTATTAAATTGTAGATAATTCAATAAATATGAGAACGAATGCATTAACTTTTTGTAATAAATTTCTTTGTGTGTGAATATATCCTATTACTAAGCAAAACAAACTCAAATCCAACTCCAGTAAATAAGTTTTAGATCATACAGCACCGAAAAATGAATCTGACATACATATAATGCCACTCTATATTCTAAAAACAGTATTTTACTTTTTATAAATTGAACTGGAAATAAACGTTTTGACAGAAGTATCCGTTTTTATTAGAAAGGTTACATATTAAAATAAGTTAGTGACAACATTATTTCATTTCTTTATGATGTAAAATCCCTTTGCTGATATACAAAAGAGACACATATTCCTATTAGAAATCAATAGTAGAGCCTATTAGAGGTATGCTCAAGAAATGTGAAACTACAAAAATATTCTGATTACTTTGTTGATCAAAAAGAAAAATATCATATGTTGAACGATTCTCTATTGTCCTCAAATAAGTATTTATACCACAATACAAGATATGAATATAAGAAATAGAGATGTCAAAATTGTTGAAATGTTCGTGAAAGTACATTTCTTGAAAAGTAACCTGCAAACTATTACCCTTATTACTCATTGTTCCTCCATATTTAAAAAAATCAAATGTACTTGCAGTCAAGGAAAACGATAGCTTACAGTCAAAGTTACCAATATGGGGCCTACAATTATTATTTACTCATATATATTATTCAAATTTTGAGAGGTTAGGAGTCATATTTTTTTACCATGTTCCGATGAACAATGTTGAAGAACAAATAATTAGTAGTCGATTGCTTAGAAAAACATAGTCTTAGTTGACACCATGATCACACTTACGGGAAGAGGATTGAGATAGCAGCTCTCCTCCATGCGGGATTGTACCAGAAGGCCATCTGGGAGGAGACTGGGTCCTCCAGAAAGACGATTTGCGATGTCTGCATGCGATTGAAGGCACAAGAGGACATCAGACACTCTCCAGGAGCAGACAAGAAACCATCTGTGTCTGTCAGTCGCCTGAAGTCGGCCTTCAAGTAAAAACCAAATTCCTCAATTGATTATATGACCAGGAAGATGAACAACTTCCCATCATCGGTGTCAATGGGTCTAAAAACGGCAGGAGGAAAGGCTCTGCGGTGTAATCCGTGGCTTCTGTTGACATAACACTCTATGTGTTGAAATTGGTAAATAGTAACAGTTGCCCCTGTATATAATTTTTATTCAAATGTTCTCTCAATAAAATTTTGACAATTTTTACATTTCCTGATATTAAATACAGATATATTGAGAGATGTATAAAATATGAGCTAAAATAGGTGCGCAATTTTTTTTTTCTATAGCTACTATCATTATTCTATAATTATTGAGGTAGGAACTTTGGATTTTAAAGTGCATTTGCTCATGAAAGGTGATGAGTAACAATAGGGATTTCTCGAGGGAGCTAATATTAAGCTTTGGTGTTGGACTCCGAGCATAATTGAGCATCAACATTGGAATAATTATCACCTTCATTTCCTTCCAATATAGAGATTGGGGTTATTTCTTTTCTCACAAATCAGAAGCTGCTTTCATCTCAAATATTCCTTATATTGTCAGGGCTATCATGTCAGTTTGCTATATATTTTTTTTATTAAGCATATTTGTTTCTTAAGGTTTAAATGCCTTCAGTTTCATCCCTTTGTTGCACACCTTTGCGGGCTAAGAGAGTTAGTTATTATTGGACTCAGAGTAGAATAGAAGATCGAAATCTGAGTTATTTCTGCATTTGTCTTTGATAAATGGAGAGTGGTTTTGTATTGATTTCCTTCCCCTGTTCGCTTTTCGTAGCAAAGTCAATTAAGCAACAGGGAATCTATGTTACTCTCCTCTTAATATCTTCTTCGAATTGTCAGGTTAACATGTTCCTTTTAATATTTATTATATTTAACATACCAAATTTTCAATATATATCTTCATGCATCCTGTTTTTATGTTTTAGATGTGTAATTATTTATGCATCATACCCATTGAAAAAGTAATTTTCAGAACTTGAACAATACAATTTCCACATATTATATTTTCTATTATTTACTTCATATTTTATAAAAATAGTACTCAAAGCAATAGTCATAATAATAAAATTATTTAATAAATGCGATGCGTAGTCAAAGAGTTGATGAGCAAGAACATACTTTTATAAAATCCCTCTGGTATATAAAAGCACATACATCACTATGTTTGTATATATTAGTCTTCTACTTTAATTTGTTTTATATACATATATAGTTCAAAAATGTTCTTTTGACAACAAATTAATAAATATAAATTTCAAACCACATTAAGCAATAATTAGAAGTGACACACTGCCTTTGAAGCTTCAAATATCAAATTATTTGCACTTTCTATTTTCAAAAACGAATTTAAAAAATAAGCTAAGAACTTATGTTATAAATAAAGGCAAGAAAAATAATTTTTTTATATCTTTAAATTGGTCAGACGAAGTTGCTCTAATTAAGTTCCACTAAGCAATTAAATTTACAATGACTTCATATGACCTAGGAATGGCCTTTGAAGCACATGTATATTAAAGCACTTTAATTTTTAACTTTGTTTGAATTTCAATTATGGGTAGTGTGGTAAAGTTGTCAAATTGTATGAAAATTACCAATAAAAAATTGCATTGTCTTACAAGGTAATCTTTAGGGTTGCAGATCTGTTTGTTTGTTTTTTTGAGAAGGGAACGGGAGACCACAAAACCTTTTTTGCATGGGTGCAGCAAGACAAGCAAAATATGGGATCTTTTGACCAAGTAATATATGTGAAACATAAAATATTTTTAGATTGAAGATTTCCCATCCTTTTTAAGTTTATATGTACAAAAAGCCCTAGTGCAGATTGTATCATTTTAACACATGTTAAAATAATAAACGTATTGTTGAATTATAAATTCAAGAAAGTAAAATATATGTGGTTGTCTGGGTGTACAACTAAGAAGTTATGATGTGCCAATACTCATAAATGCCAGAGAGTTGTAGTAAGGATTTATAAATGTTGGACTCGTGCTATAATTGAGGATCTATATCGAAACCCATTCCTTTTTCTGTCCTTGCTACATACAGAGTTAGATTTGTATGGATTTTATTTCTCTAATGGCTATTTGTAGCTAATTATATAAACGTTATGACATCTAAGTTGTTCTCCTTGAATATATATATATATATAACTTCAATGGTTACCACCTTCAATTTTTTTTTACATAGCGGCATATCATAATTATTTAAGACTCTAAACAAAAATATCCTTCCAATATTTAAAACGAAAACAAAATTTAAAAAACAGTCTAATGTAATTTCATATTTACAATACATCCATGTAAATAACAACCGTACTATGATTGATGTATCATTTTTATAACGTTGTTCTTTTTTATTTTATTGCCTCCTTTTTGTATGTTTTTTTTTTATTTATTCCAAAAGTCAAATAAAAAGGAAAGATACAGACAACACACGGTCTCACTCAAAGAGGAGCAAGTTGTACCTAACTCTCCTTTTACTATGTACATATTATTTTTCTTATAATGCCTGTACGAACATACATAAGTATTTACTTATCTACTTATTGTGGATCCATATCTTTAGTTATTTGCAGAAAAAGAAGGAAAAAAACAACACACACACAGAAATAGGCAAGTATGTAGAAAATCAGTCTTTACAATAATAATAAAAATGTAAACATTGTTAGAGTGCTGCTTACTTAAGGGGGATTTATCTCACAAATAGTAAAAGAAAATGAAATATATATATGCACATCGAACTTTTGGTTAAACTATGTATATGTAAGAATTCATAATTTTATAGAAAAATGACACGTATAAGGACGCTACCGATAATCGATTTTTGTATAGCAAATTATTTTCGTGTTGACAAATTGATAACCGATTATATTTGCAGTTAAAATTTCTTAACTCGATGAAAATAATTAAATAGAACCCATCACCAATTATATCATTTCAGCAAGAATCTACCATTCTAACATTTTTGTAGACTGAAATACATTCGTAAGAGCTCAAAGAGCGTGTTGTTTAGTTTTTTCTTAAGTTACTTTATTTCAAGGTTGTCATCAAATTCACGTGCAGTCCTATATACTCCCAAAAACTGACATTATGACATTTAGTGTTATTTCAGTCCTTATTTCCTCGGTCCAGTCTTAGGATCAGTACTATTGATCTTTGGGAAGGGACTGTGTGTACTTTGGATTGAAAGTTCTAGAACTGATTAACCAAAGAAGAAATAAAGTTAATTGACGTGATCAAGGACCAGACTTTATAAGTTTTTAGGACTGAACAAGACTGTTGCCTTCATTCCTATATAAGGACAGACACAACACGAATTTTACCCCTTGGTATTTTCAAGTTCTTACGAGTGTATATATAGCCTAAGAAATGTTTGCTAAAGGAAGATTTTGTAGAAATAATATCCTTTTATTTTCATTTATACTAAGGTTGTTTAAATTGTGAATTCAGTTTTAATTTATTGTATATTAACCTTTGAAATTATAATGTCTTTTTCTCCATGGAAATAAGATATTGCCTATAATCGGTTGTCAATATATCGATTGTGTCCTCATATTTATTTGTTGAACCATGACTTTTTCGTTGCTCGCCCCCTAGACGTTTTGGATTGAGCAAATACAAGAGTCATATTCATTACAAAAAACAATTGAAAATAAATTAATAATAGAAAGTTGAATAAGAGAAGCATTTAATCTAGTTTTTAATGATTTATATGTAATTAAATAAATTTGAGAGTCGTACTCTCGTATTGTATCCACTCATTGATGGAGTAATTGAAAAAAAGAGTCAATCATAATTTGAATGATCGCTAAAAGGTTCAAAAAGATTTAAAACCATTTCTAATTCCCAATTACTCTGTTATAATGATTATTCTAACATGCAGCGAATTTTAAGTTAGACATGGTATTAAATGAGGAATATGAAAGCATAATATAAGAAAGACGATAAAAAGGGAAGAAAGTGGGTAATTGTTACGTATTTTTTTTGTGTCTTACCTTGCACAACATTACTGACGCTGCTATCGACGGGTTGTTGTTGTTGCTCTTGCAGCGATGGATTTGGCTGGGGTAATAATTGTGGACTATTCATATCAGACCCTGGGGGACCTTGACCTAGAGGTTGTCCCTGTGTCCATGGAGGTCGAGGTCCCCTGATAGGACCTCCGGGAGCCGGTCCTCTAGGACCCGGAGGGCGAGGGCCACGCATTCTTGGGCCTCCAGGTGGGCCAGGAGGAAAACCACCAGGGGGACCAGTGCCTCGAGGGGTTAATGACCCTCTTGGTGGCATAGGCCCACGTGGCCTTAATCCCCTTGGACCTCTTGGGCCAGGACTGCCTGTACCTACTGCTTGGCCCTGATCTGGTGTAAATAAGGAAGGAGGTTGTGGTTTTTGTGCTAGTGATGGTTGCTGTTGTTGTTGAGCTACAGGTTGCTGCTGTTGTATAGGAGTTGGCTGTGTTGGAGCTTGTGGTCGAGGAGCCTGTTGCTGTTGTGGTGTTGGCACAGGTGCCTGAACTGGAGCTGGTTGTCTAGGAGCTAACTGTTGTTGTACAACAGGTGGTGGTGCTGGCTGGCGTGGAACCGGCTGCTGTACTGCAGGCTTTGGAGGAGCTGCAGCAGGGGGTGGTGCACCTGTGACTTGAGATGCTGCAGCTGTAGCTTGCTGTGCTGCACCTTCTGCAACAGCAGCTGCAGCATTAGCTGCTGTTTCAGCAGCTTTGGCGGCCTCACTTGCAACATTGGTTGCAGCTGATACGGCACTGTTAGCAAAGTTTTTGAGTGCTCCAAACCCAAATGGCATTTTGTTCTTGTAAAGAAGAAACTAAATGCAAGGGTAAAAACTAATTGAAATTGGCAATCAATATTGTCTTTTAAACTATGCTGAAGGAATCAACAAAAAAATAATAATAACAAACACAATAGATTCGAACTTAGTCCTCACATCCTGGATCTCTATTTTTCTTTTGCTAAATTCCACGTTTTTCTTATGGTTTTATACTAATCAAAAGAAAACAATTTATTATTATAACTTAACAACTCTCGTAAGTGTGTTCTTTCTTCTTCCTTTTTAAAAAAAAGTCAGATGACTTAAAGATTTAGTCAGTGTCTTCTTTCTTTTTTCACTTTTTTTTAATTCAATGATTCACGTGTTGAACAGAATGAATCCTCCTTAATCTGATGAGAAATAATTGAGTCAGAGGGACGGACTCTTTTTTCAAATCGATCCTCTATCAGAGTCATTCTCCAATACTTGAAATAAGTTGAAGAGGTGAAGTTATCTGAAGGGTTAGAACCTCTCAAATCAAGACTTGTCATCTTTTTTCGTATTTCAAGCTAGATTTAACTTCCAAACGACTAAAAATATAGCTATTTAATTTTCATATGTATGTTTATATTAAAACTGCATTTCCATTCCAAATATCACCGAAGAAGAAAGTCAACAACGGTTCATGCACATGTTGTATACTGCATAAAGTAGAACTTGAACAATTTTACAACAAAAAAATATAGATATTCACTCACACACCACTATCTTTTCTGTTTTATGTCACTTTGGATCTTGTTTCGATCAAGTTGTATATACGAGAAGAAGAAGTGAAAGGGATAAAACCGATTTAAAACACTCACAAAAAAAAATATCACTGTAAATAATTAAATAGTTGTTATCTCCTTTAATTGGTTGTTCTTGTTGTTTTAGTCAAATATCAAAAACAACGACTATGTATGTATGTACTACTCTACTTCGAAAAAACTGGAGGAAAGAGGGGAGAGAGTTACATATATTGTTAAAAAAATCGGGAAAACGGAGAAGAAGAAGAAAAAAGAAGAAGAAAAGAAGAAAAAAAGGGAAGAAAAGTCCTATAAATTTTTGTCTATCGTTGTGGAGTTATATGTTTGTAGATAGATCTTGGAGTCGGCGTTTGTTAGAATGAATATCCTTTTTGGTTCGTTTGCTCCTGATCGATCGATGGTTAAGGATGATGATGAACTTGAGGAATAAGCTCTGTGAGTCTTTCCCCTTCCTCTTCTTTTTTTTTGGGGTATAACAACTCTCTATGTTTATCTCATCGTCCTTTCACCAAATGGTTCACTCAAAATGTCTTTGCCTTTTTGTTGTTATTGCAGAAAAGAAAAAAAAATTAAGGGCACTTTATTTTCGCGTTGTCCGAGTGCCACTAGTGAGCAAACTATCATCACTCACACCCGACACCTACAGGGAGTGCGCTTATAAAAATATCAAGAGGAACACACACATAATGTTTTGAACCATTTGAATATATACAGAAATAAAAGGCAGAGAGAGAGAGAAAGGCTTTCCTGGTAGCCGGCTTTCTAAAAGGCTCGCCGGTGAAAACATAGCACCATTCCTTACCTTGTGGCTGACGGTTGAAGGCAAGTGAAAGCCTTCTTTATCCTCCTTCTTGGTATGCAAGCCAATAGCCTCTAGTGCCATCTTCATCATCCCCTGTATCGTGTTCGTCCTTCGTTCATGTACAGGATATTAGAAAGCCAGTTGATCTGAAATAATTTTTTTTGCTCTCAATTGCCAAGATTGGCCTGAATAATTTTGCATACATTCACTCTCTTTATTTTTTTTATTATTTCTTATTCTAATTTAAATTAACATTTTTTTTTCTTGTCTCATGTAATTATTATGATATTTATTTATAAATAATTATATATAGTACATTGATAAATAGTTGGCAGTTTAATGATAAATATATATTTTTTGAATGGATTGATAAAATAATTATTGGGGGGTATCAGAAAAATATACGAAAAAGAGAAAGTGCATTCGACCTACGGTGGAACGATTTCCATAATTTGTAAATGCTTGGTACAGAACTCCCCTCTCCCTAAAAAATCATGTTTTAATGCACTTACTTTAATAAGAAAATGGAACAACAGGAAATGCAGAAACTTAAATTCAAAGAAATCAGAATTTAATAAGTTATTTTGATCAATCAATCAACAAATTTGATCTATGATGGTTATAAATTTATCATTCCTGGAAAATATAATATACGTATTTATATTTATATACTTTAAATGACATATTTTGTTTTTGGTTTTTCTCGAGAGAGGAAGCCAATTGGAACTATAATATACGAATAAAGTAAATTAGAAGCTATATAATGGGCGGAGAAAAAATCAATACGAGATCTTATTAGGTTAAATTACTTAAAATTTGTATCATCCCCAACTACGGATGCGGGTCATTTTGAATACATAATATTTTTGACAAAATAAATTCTAATATTTTAAATCATCAAATACTTGAATGAAGTAATGTTCACCGACAAAGCATAAAATACTTGGAATCCGCTCTTTATTTTAAGTACATTTGGTATGGTATATATTGAAGAAAGGAATTTGTAGATTTTTCCCTTTGTTATTTCAATCAAATCAGAGAATACTAGGTTATATGCACGGCAGATTCCTAACAATGAATATTAACACAACTTTGATTAACAGGCTCAACACATTTTTTTTTGTAAAGGGGTGTGTGGTCACATGAGCTTGCATTGTCATGGTTCTATGTAAAGAATATAAACGAAATACAAAAACTGAGTAGGGACTAAAGAAGGATTTCAGTTTAGAGCCTTGTTTTTTTATGAATGCTAACTTCTTGTTGCTCAGGCTCTAGCAGTGGCTTTCTTGAATCTAATGTGGCTAAAAAAGAGGTGATGTAAGTTATAGCCAGAGTTTATCCCTTGTTTATAGTCGACACTTCCACTAGTCAAGCATTTTATCATGTTAAAATAAATACATTTAGTTCAATTAATGAAGTGATTACTTTAAATGTTCAGAGCTTAGAAGGAAAATAAATAACACGGGGAACAATTGGAGGGAGGATTTTGTACAAGTAATTGACGTAAATAATCGAATTTCTCGTGAGCGCAGAATCCGCAATTGATCCAGTTTTTCTCTCAGTCATCGGAATTCGATGTATATTTTACCCTTAAAACAATCCCCAAATTAAAAGGGGGATTAATTTAACTTGTGTAAAAGTGTTTTTATTGATTTTGTATCTTGTTCGGAACTCGATATATTTCCAAAATGTTCCATTAATAATTTTTTTTTAAATATTTAAATAAAAATATGCATCTTTAAGGTTCTTTGTTCCAATTTGTAGTGATCACATTTTTATTGAGGTGTACTAGCAAATAGTCAACATTATCCTATGTTTTCCGATTTCAATGCAAATTTCTTGACGTCATACCTCGTAGAAGAAAGATCGAGGTAATGGAAGGAATATACTTCTAAATTGATTTTACATTTCAAAAAATGTCATATTTTGGATTCTGAATTCCACGAGGGACGACGGGAGGATAGTTCATCCAAGGAAAACTACGAGACTTCATAAGGGTGTAGAGTGGACTCCTTCCTTGGAAATGAGACTCCAGAATCGAAACAATAAAGCGATTTATTCACGATTTGTAGATAATTTTAATATTTCAAAATGGGATCACTTAAGAAATACAAAATGAAACAAAAATTGTTGGTGATGCATCTTTTTTATAAACATTTTTAAAATTTTATATTGTATAATTTTCTGTTATATAAGCTAAGATATCCCTCATTTCAATGAATTATGAATACGTTATAAGGGTCTAAAGAAGAGTGTCCTTTTTCAGAATTTTTCTGCCTACAAATGTGAATAAATCGAGTTTAAAACAAGATTTAGAATGAGTAAAAACCCTTTTTAATCAAGTTATATAAATCCTACTTGTAATTTTGGGATTGTTCTAAGTGTAAAAAATGACTCGTAACGAGAATAGTCCCGAATTACTCAAATCACAGATATTTCAGAATTAAGGTGACTGAGAGAAAAAATGAGATCAGTTCTGGATTTTGCGCTCAAATATAAATTGATTTCATTTGTACAAAATGATTGTTCCCCGTGTAGTCTTTGATAAAAATATATCAGGCTTCATGGAGAAGGATGAACTCCCAAAATATGGGAAATTTATAAAAAAAAATGATCGATAATACTTGCTTCATAATATTCACAAGACCTAAGACTGAGAATTTGACATTTTCTTTGCTTTCTCAAATATAGCCCATGTACCTGAACTCCTTTATGACCTTCAAATTCCAAGGGATTGGGCTTCTAACATATTTTATAAAGGTATGCCTGTTTTCTGCCAAATAGTTGATCATATTTGAAAGACTGAATTTATTCACAGATCTTCGCATAAATATAATATCCTTAAATGCTAAAAAACAAACCTGCTTGTTCTCCCCTCTCCAACATCAAAATGATAAAAAAACATTTGGAGTATATGGCACAAGATGAAGGATCTGAATATAAAGATCCTTTCAGCTTTATTATTAAGCAGCTACATTTATATTTAATTCTCCGAAAGATAGTATACATTTTTCAAAACTTTTTGAAAATGTCTACTTTATGGTAAAGCACTAACGATAAATTTTTTGATCAGGACTATCCATCCCGCCATCTGTAAAACATTGCATTAAATATTAACGAGTGCCTTTAATGCTGATTTGTAAATAAATGCTTCCACAAGTGATTATCACTCCACAAGAATAAAATGTTTGTATCCATAAGATAAAATAATATTCGCTATCATAGATGAAGTCCATTCCAATTAAAAAATTGAATTTGTTGGAAAAAATAATTATTGCAGATAGAAAAACGTATAATACTAAAAAAATTGTAATGCTTAGTGGTTAAGCGTATTTTTTGACTTTATAAGGATAGAGTTGCCATGATACTCTTCACTAAGATCAATTCTTCAAGTATTAAGAATTATTTTATGTAAGCTCTTAATCTAGTAATTAAAATTGTATAATGAATTCTTATTCAGCTAATAATAAGTTTTGCCGCAGTGAGCTCGTTTTTTACTTAAGCTATCTATAGCTTGAATACTTATTCGACAACTATAGAAAAAAAATGTCAGCCTTTCGATCCGGTTCATATTTAAAAAAAAAAAAAAATCTATATTAATTTTGTCAACAAAAAAACTACATTCATTCCCATCATTTTTGCAAAATGCCATCCTCAAAATGGGCCGCAAAGATATGCCTCTCGAAACATAAATAAACATTAAATATCATTGCTTTCCATACCATCCAACTCAAGCTCCTTACCCCGAAAAAAACATAATTGGATACCAAAATCATACTTCAATCATAATTATGAACTCTAAAATCAGTGATTAAAGTTTTTCAGTATGTGGCCACCCCCTAGTGGTTAATATTTTAAAAAGGGAAAATACTTGCAAAGAAAAACATTATGATGAATAATGTTATCAAAAAATAACCCTCAATAACGCGTTAATTTTTGCAAAAATTGCAAAAATTATGTAATAAAAAGGTCCTGGAAATTGAAAATACCAATGTTGTGTCGCCATTTTTTGTACCCAAAAGCATTGTCTTAAACTAAAAATATACATTTGATGAAAAAATTGAAAAAAAAGAGACAAAATTAAAAAATTGAAAAATTATTCAGAACATAACAGATATTTCAGTTAATCATCAATTTTTTTTCGGCAAATTTAAATGCAAACCAATCTTCAGACAAATTTCTAAAACTTTATTCTATTTACTAATCCCATATTCCATTAGAAGTTTATTTTTTTGCACATGAAGAAATGAAATTGCAATTTTCACTGATTTATTTTTTTGCCCATAACTTTTTTGATTAAATTTAGAAACGTAGTTAATCGAGTTGTATTCGAAACACCAATCTCTTATTGATAAATAACTCAAATCCTTATCTAGTCTCCTTGAGGCTCCCAAAAACCGTCTTGGGTTTTGCGTAAAGCATTAGCTCCCCCCTTATATGACCTCTCCAAAAATCCAAACCCCTGTCTTAGCCTATCCAAGCTCAAAAGAGGAGCCCAACCATGTACAATTTTAGCCTTCTAGGTTCAACAGTGAGGAAACGTATATTAGGGATATCTACACACACGCAATTTCTCTTTTATATATATACAGATTTTATTATTTATATTGTTCAATACCTCATCGTCTAATAATGTATCTACTAACAGTTACAGTCGCTAACAATTGTTTTTTAAAAGATATAATAGGAATTGACAAACAGGTCCTCTTACACTTTTTCGGAAATTTTATAGCACGAGTACTTTAATTTTCATTTCTGGTTGATAAATTTAAAAGTACTCAAAGATTTGACAATCAATAACCAATGACTGATTAGCTGATATTGTACACTAAATTTCCGTGGGAAAGGATATTAAGCTCCTATTGAAGTAATTTTCTTATTAGATTACATGGAGCAGTATTAAAATAGACAAGCTATAGTTATGAAGATTTAGATATACATACCATAAGTTTCAATGACTTTAAGGTAAGTTACCAAATTTACAATAGCCGTACATACATTTTGTTTTTAACTTTGCATATTATAAACTTCGAACCTCAAAAACTTTCCCTGTCAAAGTAATGAGGTTCTATGTTTCAATATGTTTTTGTTGTTTTTTTGTACTGGGGAGAAAAAATACTGCGTAAAATAATTTTGAATTCCACTAAAGTGATGCAATTTCTTTCATAGGGTAATTTTAAGGCATTAAAGCCATATTTCTTACTAACTAAAATTGAAATGACATATTTTCGAGGAATAGCAAGTTAACAATAATAATATTAAACACATAATTCTTGAAATTATGTGTTTAACGTTGCTTGTCATTGTAATATAACCATATACTATAATATTCTCATTTCAAAATGCTTAGTGTTGCACCAGTAAAATTTATTCAAATTTAAAAATATTTCATATGGTATGTTATTATTACTGATATAACATTTTTATCATACCGCCAAGACTAATTATTTTATTTGGGGGGAGGGGGTCTGATGCACCCTTATGTACATGCATGATGGATGTGGTAACCCACCTTTATCATGCCTAACTAAAATAATTTACTCTCGATGAGATTGTTATTACATTAAGGCTGGCAATGATTAAAGGTGTACCCACTAGACTGTTTTCAAAGAAATTTAATTATGAAAATATTCATTTTCAGCTTAATTATGCTAAAAATATACTCATTATTAAATTCACATTTAATTATAATTTCCATACAACAGAAGTAACCAAACTACGACTTCAAATATCGTTTCATCCAACTTCTACTGTATTAGTGTGAGCTCATTTTTTTTTGATAGAATTAATATATTTACAATTTTCAGAAATTAATTAAATCTTGTTTTGACTTATATAATACTTTTAATTTCAATGAATTGACATAGATCGATAGGATATTTAAGAAAAAAAGTTCATTGAATACTGTTTAACTTTTATTTATACTAAAGTTAAAAAAAAAAGTTTGTATAAGTATTTGTGAAAACTGTTAGAATAACTCAAATGTAGCTTGTTGAATTTTCTCATGAGTCAACAAAATTAATAATTTATCATATTTCATTAATTATTTGATGGAATGTGTATCTTTTAAGGCATTAAATTTTTTTTTGTCCTAATTTTATATATATTCTCAAAATCTTTAAGTTAATTGTTACACAAAGTTTTCAAAGGAAAAATAAGGAATAAATTAATTTTGTCCCATAAATATGAGAACGAGTGTAAAATGAAAAAAAAAAGAATTTAAACTGTGAAGGAAAATGTATTATTTTTACTCTAAATTATACTAACTTCAGTTGACTATTAAGTAAACAAAATTTAAGAAAAGACACACCAATTTTATATTATCTTTTCAAGAAAGTATAGATCCCTCAATCCGATCTATTTGCATTCAGTAAAAAAATTCAATGAAATTTGACTTTTTCTAAAAAATTTAAATTCTATAATGAATTCGATTAGTATTTCACCTGTATATAACAAATTTTTAATAGTTTTATCCTTTAAAATCTGTTTTTTTTCAATTTTAGATTTGAAATGTTTAAGTATTTTTACATTTTTATAGCGGGTCAATCATAATTATTTACTCACTTCTATAAGGCAAATTTTGAGAGGTTAAAAGTTATTACGAAAAAAATTCTTATGAGTAAACACATAATTAGCTGTCTATTGCTAGGAAAGAGAGTGTCCTAATCTTGAGCACTTTGAGAAGTTGATTGAGATATACGTCCATCAAGGAGTAGACTATGGCCTCGAGGAAGCCCATTTACAATGTCTTTATGCATTGGTTTGAGTTAAATTTTTAAGTATGTTAAAAAACCAATAATTGATTTTTTTTTTTTTTTTTTTTTTTTTTTTTTTTTTTTTTAAATATCATATTAATTTCAAATATATGCTTATATATGATAAGCGAACTCCAATACAAAAAAAATTCCCTGTCAAGGCTAAAAAATAACCATTGAAGATAATGCTTCAAAAGAACAACATCTTTGTTTTTAAATTGTGTTTACTAAGAACAACATCATTGTTTTTGAATTGTGTTTACTGTAATTAATCTCATTGAAATAATAATTTGGTAGAGTTTATTTACAAATGAAGATTTGCTTTCAGAAGGTTCTTTAAGCAATAATTTTGATATGAATTGTTGATCTTAAGCAGCTATTTATTGATTTTCAGTACAGAAAGCTAAAGAATGAATGTTGAATTGCAATCCCAAATCTTGGTAAAAAATAATTATTGATTTGATATTGTTCTGCATTTTCTAAAAAAGTTTTCAAACATTTCAAGGTATTTTTGAGATACTAAATGAAATCAATAATCAGATATCAGGAACTTTGTAAGTCATTGTCAAATAATAATAATAATAAAATTGTCAATTAATCAATCATACAATTTTAATAAATAACTAATGCCAAAGAAAGGTGAAAAAAAATGGATTTAATTGTTTTTGGCGTCAATAAGGGATTTGACTCGACTTTAGAAATGAGAGCAGGTCTTGACGATTTTGTTTTTTTGCAAACTCTGGAATTCCTAACATATCCTGGACGTCAACTAGGATTCTGTGTTGCAAGAGTATGTGTTGGTGTGTGGCTCAATTGTGCCCTTAACAAGGAAGTCCATGGGGTAGAGATTCGGTGTGCTTGGAAACCAAACACTATATCTAATAAAGTCAAAACAATTTCTGAAAATTCGTAGATAGCTAATCTAGACTGTAAATATAATGTTTTTTTATCACCCCTGTGATGAATATAAGATTTGTACTTCGAAAAGAGATAGCTAATACCTCAGATTCATTCAATCCGAGGGATGTGTTATAAATAATTTGAATTCTGGAAAGATATAAGGCAAAGATATCCATGCCGTGGCCTGCAGGCTTCATTGCAGACCACTTAATGTTAAGTTCTCATTCTCATTTCAAGAAGTATTTTGAATCCCTCCGCAAATAAATGAATTTTTGAAAAATTATCACTCTGAGAAAAGAAAACTTAATAAGAAAACAAAACAAAAATTAAGAGGTCATCCGATCAAATTATTCAGCAAGAAATTTTTTTATTTTTTTTTTTGATGTTAAGAAGAGTTATGCACCCTCCCTCTCCCCTGCCAAAAAATTGAATAGATTTCTGTGGACGCCCCTGATCATGTTTGCCATATTAGACCTTGTTTGAAGCAGTTTGGTCCTAAAAAATAGAGATTTCAACTTTTTTAATGTTTGGCCTAAATTTGAAATAAATATGTGTTTAATAGTTTTGTTTTATGGCGCCATTTTCAATGGAATTTATTTTAATAAGTTCGGTGCCCAATTAGAGGTCGAAGGCATTTTATTTTATTTTCTATTCAAGTGATTCTTAAGTTATGATTAAAATAACTATAATTTCTTTTATATAGTCTTATTACCATAATCGTTAAAATAAAAGGCTGTCATTCCTAGTCTGATTAATAGAATTTTTTTTTTTTCTATTTTTATTACATGTATTCATAATTTATGAATATTGTATCCATCTTTATTTGGAGTTACAGCCGCAAATCCCCGTTTTAAATATGCACAAAAACCCCAGATTATTCATTTCTATTCTCGTACATCTTCAAAGCATAAATATTTTCGAAATTAAATCAATGAACTTTTCTCTCAAGATATCCCAATATAAATTATTCTATTCCGTTCAATTCCAGGATATATTTTCCAGGCTATATTTTTTAAGGTTAAAATCTAATATTTGATTTTTCTTTAAACTATGACAGAGTGCAGTATTTTGCTCGAATAAAAAAATTTTTATGTCGTAGGAATTTGTCATGAACCAAGGATTTACCAATGGCTCCTTACCCTCATCAATTTACGTCTAAGTGTTAATTTTTGCTGCCTTGTCCAAAATACCAAAGAAGCTTTACCCCATTGGAGGATACGGCAAATCCTATACCATTACGAAGTTTTATCCGTTATGTTACAATTTTCAGATGGTGTGGGACATGATTGATGTAATTTTGTCAGAATGCCGTGTCAGTTATTCGTCTGGGCAACTGTATGAATACTACATACAAAATGAGTTCAGTTTGTCATCTTTTCATGAAGAACTGGTTAGCTTCCACGTTTTTTTAAAGATTATTTATTAGATGACAAAATCTAGGACTACATTTTTTCCATTAAAGATCCTCTTTAACCATTTCAGTCCTTACAGACATCTACATCGATTTTCTTATTCTTCTTATCCATCTTTCTGGATTGCACAAGATTTTCATACGGACCTATTTTATTACATTTGGAGTTCTAACCATTCTGCATTATATTTTTTTCTCGGCTTCCGGAGGGGCTTTTAGTTTCTCGATACATTTTGACAATTTTTGTTAGCTCCTTGATGATTAATAAATTTTCTTAATCCTCTTGCAATTTCTGTAGACTTTTTTTATAAAGATAAACAAAGAGTGTCTTTGGTCTCGAAATATGATTAATAAAGGTAAATTAGTACATTTAAACTAAACGTTCAGGATTGATTCCAGCTTTTAAATTTAATCACAGTAGGCATTAAAAAAAATTCTTAACACCAAAATACCGTACATTCTATTATGCAATCAGACTGTATATCCAAACTTATATAAATTTGAAATCTTTTTATGTGTGGCTTTTTTTGTTTACATCAACTTGAAATAACATGTTATTCAAAATTTGACATATAACAGATCTTAAAATGTTTCAAGAATATCAGATAGCAAAAAATCAATTACCCTAATGTAGATGTTATGTCTCTAACAATAAGTTATTCAAACTTTTTTGTTCAATATATATATATATACATAATATTTATAAAACAATATATACATATTGTCTTTTTAAAAATGAATCTAATCTATGTCTACTTAAATAATCAATAGGTTTTTTAAATCCATATATTTTAAATAATGTAACTAACTTGAAATATCTTGGGTATACAAGTTTGTGTACATAGTTATTACAATACTCCTATATCTCTTCATTTCCGTTTTGATTAATGGATATATATGAGTAATATATCTTAAGTGCTTATTAAATTAAGAAAGTTGTCTAACAACTTAAGTGATACGAAATGTGTATTTTCCATGTTTTGTTGTGGGGAAATCTTAGCTTTAACTAATGTATGCTTCATAATATTTTTCATTTTCATATGTGCTACAGACAGAGCCATTTAGATTTATTGGACTAACTTTAACCTCTCTCTTATAGATTGGAGTTCATGACGGCAGAGCTGCCAACTTGTGGCATGTTTCTTATCATTATAATTTGGAATCCATTAACTCACCAACTCCTAGACTCTAATAAAATAGCCATGAACACTGACATCTTAATCTACGACCTGTAAGGAAGAAACTAAAGCCAATAGGGATAATATTCATTCTAGACTTACTTTCTTTTGATCTTGTGACAGTAAATTATATCATCTTTCCACCATATTGCATTCAATCTAATTGTGCTGCCCGGTGCTATGTAATTTTGGCGTAAACTATTTCGCCTCAAAGTATTTTGCCTTTAAGCTATTTAGCCTCAAGAATATTTCCCCTTGATATATAAATAAATAAGATATATACGTCGATTTTGTTCAAATAAATGTTGCCTTTAAACGTCGATTTTGTTCAAATAAATGTTGCCTTTAAATTTTCAATCAAAATATGTAATTAGTGTATGAACTTTTGTATTATTATTTATGTCTTCATAGTAGCTTGTGTGTTAAATTAATACAGATTCATTCTTATATATACTATCAAATTAAAAGGAATTATTTTATTTTATAATCTTAAGGATTATTAAGTGCTTACGTATTTGCAATTATTAGCATCAACCGTGGCGCTGTGAGAGGATTCCATTTTAGTAATTAAGTCAAAGTTAATTAAGGCCATATAATCTTGAAAACAACAAATAAAGAAGATCGATAAAATTGAGAAAATTTATAATATTAAACGTGGATGGTAAGAGGTTGCATCTATTTGGGAAAGTTCCGTGAGATATATTAATATAAGGAAGTATTTTATAGGTAGTGTATATCTTTATGGGCGTGATCCAATTGATAGTTGTTATTAGTCCATTTGACATTGTAATTAATTAAAGATGGCAACCAAAACCAGGAACATCTATTCAGGAATAAATGGTGTTCTCACTAGAGCCATTATAAGTCTAAAATCTCATTAAAAGCTGAACAAAGATAAATCGTCTAATTCATTCAGTATCCAAGAATTACAGAATACTATTAAACAAGTTGGGATTATAGACGCAAATGGTAATACCTGAATGGATTGTAATGGAGAAGAAAAAAATAAGAGGACGATAAAATTATTCATTCAGATTTTGAGGAACAATTTCAAAGTTATCACAAAGTTGTTGGCGAAGGAAGAGTGGTTCTGATCGAAGCCATTGAAGCTATTCATTCCAATTCTTCTCAGTCTACTTCGCTATCTATTCCAGCTGTTGATGGGTCCAAAATTTGCAGACCAAACGATTTTATCAATTCCTAACCTTTACTAAAATATTACACAGTATAGAAAATGATGAATTGATTAGTTAGGCTCTAGTTTTTCTGTTCCACCATTAATATGAAAGCTATTACAATTCAAAATCAGCAAGTCTACTACTTCCACAGTTGTCTGTTTTTGAATTAGGAAAAAACTGTTGCCTCAAAAATTAATGATAGATGTCCGCAATTCATATAAGAATAATTTCATGCTATATATCAATTGTTTTCAAGGATATCAAATTCTTCAGGGCAACTCAAGGAGAAGATGAAGATATCACTGATTTCGAACTAAGATTAGATATTTTAAAATTTGTAGGTGATGCAAGAATATGTTTATTGAACAGATATATATTTTTCTATGCATTGTTGCCACGAATAATGACTAATTCAGAGAAGAATATCTTAACCCTTTCTGATCGACGGGACACTGGTGTCCCATATTTTGATTATTCGTCATTGCTTTATTTTTCATGATATTTAAAATATTTTTAAATTATTCAAAAGAGTAATAGTACATTTCTAAAACTTATCAAAACATTTCATCTTAGGCCATTATATTCGTCTTTATAAGCCTTTAAACTGTGTCATTTTTTGGAATTGGATAAAATAACATTCTACCTATTAAATACTTTTCATGTATGGATAGTTTAAATTTTTAATTTCTAGTTTAATATTTGTCTAGTATAAGGAGAATTGGTTGAAATTTTTTCTATGTTTTGATGAAAAATGCAAATATTATGGCAGTTTAAAGCTGTTGTGACACTAGTGACCTTCTGAGTTTGAAAGGTATTTTATTTTTCTCTTTTATTAGATTTTAAATTTATTCAGGATACATGTACATACAAATATTTAAAAAAATACTTTATTATGGAATGTAGAATCGTTCATAAACGGAAAAAAACAAACACAAAATAAGATAATTTAACAATTTTAGCAGCGCTATTATTAACCAAATTTATAGCAATTTAGACAAAGCAGACAGTGATGATGAAGAGGTCATTGACAATTTATAATAAGATTATGATACTTAAGTTATAGCTGATGAAGAGGTTACAACAGAAGCGAATGTATAAAATGCCAACTTTCACGTTTATATTATGATAATTCGAAATTTTCACTTTGATGATAACCTAAAAGATGATAAGAGTTATAAAGCATATCAAGTAAAATCCCTGAAAGTCTCTTGGTGCGAAAGGTTCACAAATTTTTTAACCTACAATCGTAAAGCCCTACAACAAAGGGATGGGAAAGTCAATCTCATGGATCAAATAACTGCATCATACCAATAAGATTCAGTTATCAATACGATTTTATCAAAGAAACTTCTTTAATCGTCTAATTAAAATGGACAATCATAGTGCTCATTTTCAGGAGTTTGAACGAAAAGAAAAAGATGTGCTTACTATTTAAGCAAAAATAAAGAAAATCAAACTTAGGGAGTTGTATAGTGTGTAATCTTGCTTTATGCTTATTAAGAGATAAAAATGGATTAATTATGTTTCACATGTAAAGCAGTTATTATATTAATACAAATAAATTTTTCATAGTAGAATTATTACTTGTTTGAATTAGAAATAAAAATTATATCAAAATAATTAATAAATGTTAAAAATTCTACTCCATAGCGTAACTTAGTATTTTGTGTATGCCTAATAAAAAATTACTGCTCACACCCAGAGGGACACTAGAGGCTTATCAAATTCAGACGAACCTATTGAAGTTATAAAACAAAAAATTCTAAGTAGTTCTAATATGATAAAAATAGATTAAGAGTTGACTTTAATTCTCTTTAATTTTTTTTTCAATTCTTTGTGGGTCGGAAAGGATTAATGCTAGTTGAGATTTGACAAGAGAAACATAGAAGAAAATTACTAAATCTTTTGAGCAAGCAACTAACTATGTATAAGATTAGTGGAATCATATGTCTTAAAGACTTAAAGATTAATGTTGTTCGAAGAAGAAGAAAATTAGAAAATAAGTCAGTTATACCAAAAGCTACTATTAATAGATTTGATGATTCTAACAGCGGAATCAAAACAAGTAGCTTGTACTCGTTATGAAGTGTTAAACCATAGTTTTGATGATTCGTATTATAGTTTCAATGATATTTGTTCGAATTGCAACAAAAAGGGGCATATTATAAAAGTGTGTCGTATACCTAAAAGGAACAAAAAGATTAGTTCAACTTTTATTTGGAATGTGTGTAATGCATACTCCAAAATACAATGTAATTGTGAATCATTACATCACAAAAAACAATGGCAATTTAAAGCTTAACCTTTATTTCTAAGAATATTGTTGATAAATGCAGTATTCTGTGAAATAAATCTCATCATCCTAATATTTGCAAAGCAAGTGGAAATTTGATAAAATTTGTCGAACATTGTAAATAAAATTTAATGGTTTCATCATCAAGGTTACAACACTTATAAGTTTCAAAAATTTAATAATCTTACCACGCTGAATCAAATAGAAATGCCGAATCATCAGTTAAAAAAAACATTAATCGAAAAAGTAAATTATAATTATGCCAATTTAAAAAAAAAAGCCTCAGCCGAATTTCGGAATACACCGAAGGGATTCTCCAGTTGAGCTTATTTTCTGAAGAGAACTAAGGGGAGAATTATCAAAATACAAGAATAATAAATATAAACAGCAAATTACGTTCAAAAAGGGAGAGAGTGTATGTTTACAAATTAAAAAATGGAAGAAATGGAAACACAAGGCTGTCATTATATCGAAGAATAGGCATGGAATTTTTTATGAGTTCAAAATTGAAGACAGGTTCAGAATGCAAATAAACGCAGTTCATATAAAGGGGGATTATAAACATATTGCACCAATTTCAGATCTACTTATAATCTCCGATCAAGCCAAGATTTAAAAAAATGTATTTAATTTTGTTAAAAAAAGTCTCATATTACCCCAGTTCTGGGGAAAGTTAGGGCAAGGGGCAAGTTGCCGTTCTTCAATTTCTAATATGTTTTTTCGAGTTTTTCTCCACAGTTTTAGTCAAATTACAAGTTTTAGTTACGGTTAATTTAGAGTGTAGGATCTCCCAAACTTGAGTCGTGACACAATTAAGGAATTTACAACCTCAGAATAATTACTTTTATATTGATTAAGTTCAACATATTTTGAAACTCTGATATTAGCTTAATTTATAAAGTCTTTTTTTTACAAAAAGTATAATTATTTGTAGTTAATTTAAGAGTTAAATGAAGATTATATTTTAAGTATTCAATAAAATATAGATGTATGAAGTTCAAAGATTAGATCGATTACTTCCATTAACAAAGGAATTGCTTTTGACTCTTTTTTTTAGTTAGTCAATAGTATTACAGGAAAAGTTAAATATCAATTTTGATCAAATTTGGTACGGAGATTATATATGGTCATAGTAAGAGACCATTAAAATTTGAGATGTTATGGTTAAGGTAATACAAAACGTTAAAATATTCCATTAATTAGAAACAAATTGTGGTGCATATTCAATTTGATTTTAAGAGGAGTTTTTGCGTTTTACCAATTACCCATTCTAGATAGTTTATTCTATTATATGAAGTATATATTACTAATAATAATTTTTTCTTCAATTATATCAGTTATTAAATTTGTGACAAGAATTTTATAATTTTTTAATTTAATGAAAAATTACAGCTCAGTTCTCAATTTTACTTCTACATGCTGAGTGGTGTGCCAAAAAGTGAAAAGTATAGAAACAATTTGTTCAATGGATGAAATACAAGTCAGTACCTTTAATGTATATTTTACATAAAACGAGGCCAATTATTCTCAACTATCACTGAAATTTGGAAAAGAAGCAAATAATTCAATAGCTGACAACAAAATACAGAGTACATTTTTTTGTAAGTTAGGTAATGCTGTGTATATAATTTTTTAATCAACAGTGTATTTTTAAGACTTTCTTCTAACATATTTTAAATGATTTTCCCATAATTTTTCAGTTTATCTATCTTTTTCGGCATTATTATACATAAGGAAATTATTTTTCTTTTCCCAATAGCTTTCTATTTCCAATCATATAATAGTTTACAATTTAATAAATTGTTTGTATTTTATACTGCTTTGTTTTCGAGTTAAAGTTTATTCACCTTGCACAAATATATATTTTTTTTTTTTTGCTGGGGACAATAAAAAACAGACTTTGGGGAAATTTGAGCACACTCAGGCTAATTTAGATATGATACAGGTGACTTTAATTTGCAAAATGGGACTTTTGGATCGAAATTGATCATTTTTAGGACTCTTGCACTATTGATTATGCAATGAGACAAAAGTTTTAAAATCTAGTTATACAATTTAGTAATTGGGTTTTTAGTAAAAATAGTGTGCACCTTGTTTTTAATTAATTAAGGGATCTAAGATGTTTGTGGAGGATAAGAGATGTTTAAAAATAGCAAATTTTGACCCAAGAATCTCATAAATGCCTTGAAAGGCTTACAACTTGTAAAAGTCCGTTCTTTAATGTCTTGATCAGAAAATATCGTTGTGTAGGAAGAAATACATAATTATTAACTCGAAAACTTTACCCTTTAATATATACCTATATACGTATGTGTCATAAGTCTTTGTACATTTTTTATACAGATAATAACGTTTAAATTTCGGAGAAATTTCATAAAAAGGGATAATTAATAAAACACCAGTTTCCTTTTAGTCATTTATTGAATAAATAAAATCAGCCGTAGGTCTTTCATGAGTTACAAAATACAGAAATGGAAAAACTTCGTCAAAAAATCATTACGCGCATCAAAGCCGATGACAATCCCTCCGTGATTACACGTAACTTCAGGATCAGTAGGACCACTGTATACAACACCAACAAGCTCTACAACAAAACCAAATCCTTTGTTGATCGTCACAGGCCGGGAAGACCAAAATCCGTCCACACGGAAAGCCCCATAAAGAGTTTAAAGGCAAAGATAGACGCAAACCTTTGTGACAACATCTCCAAAATGGCCAAGGACCTCAACGTTCACGAAACGGATGTCCGATGCATTGTTAAGGAGGATTTGGCTTCAAATATAGGGCTGTCGCAAAAGGTCAGGGTTTGACAGCTCTACACAAACAAAAGAGGCAGGAACGATCAAAGATCCTCGTAATAAATTGAAGAAACCCAGTAGGAAAGTCCTTATTTTTCTGATGAATTTTTTTTTAAAGTCGACTCAGTTTGTATCTCCTGCAGCTTTCGGTACGTCACCAAGATCCCCTTCCGAGGTAAATTCACCGGGGGTTCGAAACACCCAGTCAATTCTCGGTGTCAATGGTTCAGGAGGTACGGTGTTTCCATCGGTGTGGAAAAAAGAGACCTTGAAGGCCAATGAATAGAAAATTATTATGGCCAAGAAGGTATTTCCTTACCTCAACGCAACCTATGGCATTGGAAATTAGGTAAGGCCACAGGACAGAGCACCGTCCCTCACATCCAAGGTCACCCAAAAGTATATGAAAACAAATTAGGGGCGAGTGGATTATGGTCCAAGGAGATATGGCTGCCCAACTCCGCAACCTGAACCCACTTGACTACTACAAGTGGTGCACCGTGTTAAGCAGGACAACACCCACTTCAACAGCAGCTTGGAGGTTAAAGTTGAGGTCAATATTCCGCCAGACACCCTCAGGAAAGTTGCAGGTAAATTTCGAGCACCCCTGGATCTCTGTATTGTGGCAGAGGGCGAAATTTTTGAAAAATAATAGAAATTAAATATCCTTCATCTCCTTTTTTATAACTTTTTTTGTATCATTCATACTAAGCCGAGATTTCTCTTTCTTTCTAATTAAGTAAAAAGTGTACAAGGACTTATGACGCATACAGTATATATGTATATGATTATTGGGTCTAAGTTGCAACTCTAGAGTTTAACTAGTTATATAATGTTTCAAGTTAAGTTGGAGTTTTTAAGCATTGAGTCAAGTCGTATGTGGTTCAATATAAATATTTTGAAATTAAATTAATATAATGTAAGGTCAACAAATAAGTCATTTGGACTACTTAGATAAGGCAGTCAAAAACTAAGTCTCAATTAGATAAAATAAAAGTCACTCGGTTAAAATACCCCCAAAAAAAAAAAAAAAAATATATATATATATAAATTGTAGAAACATTTGGTAATACTATAATGTTAACTTATACTTAATCAGCGCAACTCCATCCAACCAATTCATGGAACATTAAAAAAACAAAAGAAACGACTTTTTCTTATGATCCAGAGGCTTCAATAATTGAATTTCAACTTTTTCGCTTACACGGTCTCCAATATCAAGGTAGAAAGAAAAAGTATAAGGTGCATGCAATCTTGTACAATGTACCCACACTTTTCAGGAAAATGTCTAGTTTTGTGAACTTGAGCTTCTTTCCGGGTTCAAGTAATACAACACTAGTATATATACAAGAAATGAGTTTATTTTCTAATGTTTATTTATTTTGACATTTTTCCCTATCATTTTTGGGATATATGATCATACATTTTTGTTGTGGTGGTATATACTCGTACTATGTTAAATATATTATACCCATATATATCCTATCCCCTAATTCATCCTCATATTTAGTTACTGTATGATTTATTTACAACAATGTTCACAATGCCCCCCCCCCCCCAACAACAAAAACAACAACCATAGAAATATGGTTAAGACCCCCTTCTGAATATCCTTTTTTACGCTCATCCTTTACATATTTGACCATAGCATGTCTTTTTAGACGAATATATCATCTTGTTTTATTCTGAATTTTATATTTAAATTTCCGTTCTTTTTTTTCATTATTTTCCAATATATATTTTTATTGTATGATTTGAAACAGTATTTTTGATTTATAGCTAATAACATATTGCACCTTTTTCATATAAGGGGAGACCTGGGATGTCGAAGCACTTTTTGATTTTGGCTGAATTAATAGGTGTTGGTTTGACTTAGATTTGCCAAATTATACCACAACACATATCCATATTTTTTAATATTTTTAGGAATATTGTTCGTCAATAGATAAATTACATTTGAATGCGAATCTACAAGTCTTGTAGCTGTGATATTAGACATGCCTTTTAATTGTGTTAAAAATTACCTAGCAATGCATTACAGTAGATTAAGATTTAATCATATTTATATTACATATAGATCACAAATCAATAGGTCGAAGAAGTTCACTAAAGAAAACTATTTGGGACCCTGGTCTGAATGTAAAATATACTTCATTTAAAGCTAAATTATATCGTCATTAATCAAGCAAAGTTTTAGTGATTTTATGTTTGAAAAGAAACTGTCATTTTTGATCAAAGAAATAACAATATTGTCATATTAATGAAATCGTGCAGAAGTTTCACATGTAGTATTAACCGTGTATACAGGGTGTACTATAAATAATAATCCTTGTGGGTTACTATATACCTATTTAAGATCTAACATATAAAAATTTAGTGGTATATATGAAATATTACAGTTGTATTGAATATAGCATTTATCATATATACAAGGTATATTGTAAATAGTGCTCCTCAAATATCTCATTTGTATATTTTTGATCTACAAAATTAGAATGTAGCATTATTAATGAAATATTGCAGGCATTTTGTATGTAGTATGTAGCTTATATAGAGGGAGTGCTGTATATAGTGCTCTCTGATGTATATCATAAAAAATCTAAAAATAAAAATGTAGTCAAATTAATGAAATTTTGCAGGTGTTCTGCATGTATTAATGAGTGTGTATAGCTAATGCGTATCCAGTTAGCACTCTAGACACTAAAGTACTCAATGGCTCATCAGTCATAATATATTTTTTTCTCAAGCTGTCATTATTATTCTTTTATTAATGAGGATGTATTATATATATAAGAAGTAACTACAAACGTGTGTTTTCATGAAAACGGTGAGTAAAACTAAGGGTTTTTTGTGTAGTTCTCTTATATATTTTTAATCAAAGTTTGTATGTTTGACGCCAACAAATAAAAAAGGCAATATCGGGTACTTTCATTACTAAAATATTAAAGAAGAATAAACCATGCACGATAAATTTGATCCCTTTGAAACAAGTGTGAGAATATTTCAAATTTCTTCACAAAGAGTGAAATTTGAATTTTGTTAAAACTATGTCAACATAGGTATATTAAAATAATGAATAATTTATGTTATATAGTTACAGTAAAAACAATGAATACTTGACTTCATTATCACAAAAATGATCATCTTAAAAAACTATTTTACTACTCAAAAACAGTTTTTATCCAATATCTTGAAAAAAAGTTTACAAAAACTATTGTCTTTTATCTCAATAACCATATATTATTGTGATGTAAATTTTATGGGTTAGCATTTTTGCAACTTTTTCTTGGTTTACCCTACACTATAAATAGATATGTTGAATAATATTATTTCCATTCAAGCATTAAATGCATTTATTTATTTTATTTCTTGCTTTGATTTTCTTTATCTAGTGTTTTATATTTTTACTCCAACTTCAATTTGAGTTATTCATTTATCATATATTTTCTGTAATTATTTATGGATCGTTCTTTTTTTAAATTTTTATATGTTATAAAATCAGCCAAATGCATAGAATTGAACAGTGGTTGCAAATTTAAAAAAAATAATTAACAAAGAAATGAGTTTTCTCCAGTTATTTAATAAAATATTGATATTTTTAAAAGCTAAGAAGAATTATACAATAAAAATGTGAAATGTAATATAGCTTAAAAGTCATTTGTGTCCATATATTTCATAATTGTTTTGTTCAGACCTACAGGAAGAGAAATCCTTTTGATCTGCTTGTATATACCGGGTCCGGCGAAAAAAACTTTACACTTCGTTTTTGCAATATAAATCTAGGTTTTTGATAATGCTGTAAAAATTGTTGGGTCAAATACTAAAAATAAAAATAAATAACATCTTCCTCAGTGTCTTTGAAGCCACAAATGTCATCTGAATCTGACCAACAAAATTCGGTCAGCGCACTTTTGGACGTTGTGAATAAACCAACAGAGATTGCAAAGCAGTTGAGAATCTCCAAGTCGACTGTCTATACCGTTATGAAGTCGGAGACGGTGGAGACGAAACTTGGATCGGGTAGGAAAATTAAATTGAATATAAAAGAAGTCAAGAAGGGTGTCAAACATACAGTTTGAAGTTGAAGTGGGAACATTCCATTTTACACAATTATTATATTTGATAAATTTACATTTTTTGACAGTCCTGTGGACAGTTCGGTCCGAAAAGTCAATTTGCTTGGCTGCTCCCAACCTGAGCTTCCTATTCATCGTTTCCGACTTCATAACGGCATAGACTCTTGGCCTTGAGATCCCCTAGAGATAATATTCATAAAAGAAAGAGAAATTAAGGTATGAAGGTGGGGAAAACATTTACCTGTCTCATTGTTATTATTTACTCTTTTCTATTATGGAAATTTTGAGAGATTAAGACTCATTTTCTTACAATTTTCCTATACACAATGTTGTAGAACATAAAATTAGCTGTCGATTGCTAAGAAAAACATTGTTGTAGATGAGCTCACAGTACCAGAAGGGGATCGAGATAGCAGTACTCCCAGAATGCCATCAGGGAGCAGACTGGGGCATGGAACCATTGTAAATCAGTATTTATGTGTATTCATTCATATTTTATTTTTATTCATACGTCAAGAGAAGGTGTATAATTAAATGTCTATAGCTAGTCACCCTTTCTTTGATTTGTACTTTAAGTTTAAAAAACTGACCGTTAAAAGCTATAAACCTATGTAGTAGCTATATAATACTTAACGGTGACCTTTAGGCAGGTTTGAGTGTATTTTCATTTACAAGCATGTCTATTTTTTTAAATATACCAAAAGTAATTGAAAAAGTTTTTGCTTAGAGCAACATTAACACCAAGACGAATATTTAAAGAAAAAGAGCACATCCACATACTACTTTGCTTCTCTTATCAGTAAACTGTGTTTTTCTCTTCATTCTTAGACATCAGTATTCCACGAATAGATTTTATAAAGAGTTCCAATGGTTTGTATGATTACAAATGAGAATAGTCCAAAATTGTTTATTTGTCTTACGGGGGCAACAATGTTGAGTTTTTATATATTTTAATCATGCAACTGATAAAAAATGTTATTTGGCATATTTTGAAAATTTTCAAGACTGTTGTAATGGTTACTAAACGGATTTAAATTTACTTTTTGTCGATTTTTTTTATTCTTTTCTATTATCATCCAAACGCAAACATATATATTTGGTTTTATAAATTAACTTTTTTTATAATAGTAAATTATCATTACAAAGATGGATGTCACTTTTTACTGAAAATATTAAGGTAGGTTATGTTAACAAGGTTCTTAATCAAATATTACCACATATCTCGCTCCCGTATTCTCCTTGTCCACTCCGAATTATAAGAATATTAGGATGAATTATGTTAATATTTACCTTGAGTACAATGTTGGTAAATTTTAGGAAAAAATTACCAAAAACTTTACAAAAACCCTGTGTGGTATTCTAATAAAAGTGCAAATGCACATGGGAATTTGGTGATTTATTTTCAAACGAAATATAGGTGATATAATTATTTTTAATCTATTACTCACATTATATATGCTTAGTTCTTTCATTAATCAGTAATATTTCCAAAAAATTATATGTATATTAATAAAACAAAATGGGTATGTTTGTCTGGCAATGCCTAATTTTTTAGTGTGTACTAAATACGATATATTATAACTGCCTGACTATTTGATAGAGGAACTACCAATTTAGGAACGAGCATGTGTATATAAAACTCATTGCACCTTGTTAAAGAAGAAGAGAAAATGTGTGTGCATATCCACAGTATGCCAGTAAAGTGTGTCTGTCTGTCGACGCCAAATTATTACAAGCAATGTCGAGTGCTCTTGCTAGTAGTACAATAAAGTGGAAATTGATCCTTTATTTGATATAGGATCGTACTCGACGAAACCAAAATGGCATGTGATTGGCTGTTATAGTATCAGGACCATTGACACTATTTACATTTTTCGAAACATAACTTATATCTTCGCCTTTATTGACGAAAACTGTAAAATATGGTGAATATTTTCTTTGCTGGTATCTATCTTTAAGCACTTTCAATCAAACTGAGTCAAACATCACAAAACTGTCCATAAAGTTTTTGAGTACGAAATCTTATCTTTCTTACGCCATCAATTAAGTTGATTGTACTTATACAACGCGAGATATACATTACTAAAACCATCTTTGAATAACTAATGGATTCTTTTTACTATACCTATTATAAAAAAAGATGACGTTTACTGTAGGGCTTGTTATCGCATGGTTAGATGTCATTTGTTGCTGGGTCATTTTATGCTTGCTTTTCTTAAAACTCCAAGTTTTCCAAATATATGGCCTCAAACATCTATACTTATAAATGTATTTTAAATGTTTCTTTTATTTTAAAATCTACAGGCAGATGCACTTTTTTAATGTCTTTATTATCATATTGGGAAATCATAACTTTAAAGGACCGAACCTAAAAAAGATGGTATTATTTACGGTTATAAAAATATACAAAAACCGCAAACATCTATAAAATTTCTTATAGAGTGGTCATTTTACATTAGTTTACAATGAATTGTGGTAAAATGACTGTCGGCAATTTTATTGTAAAACAATTTATTGGAAGCAACTTTATCATTAACGATTTGATTATAATACAATTTTATTGCAAGCAATTTGATAATCGTTTACACTTTCATTGAAATTTCGGACAACCAAACTATTGTTTGAAAAGAAGTTGTCAAGAGAGACTCAATTCTATTTTGCAAAATATACCTCGGCGAACAGATTGTGCAGGATGAGAGCTGTTCCCTAAGGGAGATCATAAACTATCGCCACAGCTATCTTGAGTATCAAGGACCCTTTTAACATAATATTATGTACCCCAGCCAACGTGTTATGCAAGTGAACATTGAGCATTAAGGACCTTTTCTAATGTTTTATAATAAGACTTGGCAGTGCAGTGCAAGTGAACTGCTAGTAATATACAACCGTGTAGTTCAAATGATATTAAATAGGGTCAACAATTATACTGTACATTTTTATAAAACTACTACTTGTAGTTGTAGTAATTTTATCATATCACTATTTTTTTTTGTTATTGTTACTTTTTAATTCTTGAAGATGGAACATTTAAGTATTGAGTAACTACGGGTGAGTGAGCTCATTAAAAACAAAGAGTATGACTGAAGATTTCTTGTGGGGGTATATTCTATACATACTATTAATGTAACGTTTTTTGTACTTCATGCAATAGCGGGTATACTCAAATTTATATTAAAAGTATATCAACTTAGTATTTTGTATCTTTAAAAATATTTTACATACAATTAAACATTAAATGAATACATGTAAATAAAAATATAAAATAAAATACAAATACCAAGGGCTTGAGGCAAACATAAAAAAATGCCTCACAAATTGGTCTCGAGGGCTACATCATTACTTTAAATTATGACATTCCCTCCTCCATTGTTTTGTAAAAATGGAAACTACTTGCCTATTAAAGGAAATTTAAAAAAACAAACAAACAGAAAAAAAATAACAACCATGACAACCCAATGATCGTTTTCAAAAGTATAATAATTTCTCTTTTCATAAACCCTCTTATATGTAAAAAGGATTGTAAATTGAAAGTTTAATATATTGTACGTTGTTTTTAAAAAGGATGTCCTATGATAATTAGAACGTTACTCACAGCATTACCTCACACACACAATAAATTGAATATATTTCGTTCTCGGCTGTCGATTTGATGGCTTCTTTTTACATAATAAATGTTTTAAACGCTATTTGGATGAATTCGAATTAGCACCTGTTGTTAAAAATTTCCAACAATTATGCAATAATAATTATATAATTGGAATAAAATATACCAGTAAGGCTTTTAAGGTGTCATTTTAGCGTTATTTTAGGGACTGCAGCCCCTACCCACCCCCAAATTATGGATTTTTTTGTTTTTTTTAACTAGAAAATTTAATAATTGAAATTTAATTTAATTTTTCAAATTATTTAAACTTTTTGTAAAGAATGTAGTTTTTATTCTTTTTTCCAACAAACTTAATTTTCTGTGAATATTTATAAATTTTATATTTTTTCTCGAAAATATATTATTTGAATTTTTTTTTCAAAGAAAGATATAATTAAAATTGTATTTGTTTAATTTTTTTATATTAAAAATGAATTTTTGTAATTTTTTCCCCAACAGATTGAATTTTTTTTAGCTGTGAATTTATAAAAAAAATTCAATAATTTTAATATTTACAATATAGTATAAACCTTTTTTAAACTTTTTTCCAAAAAAACTTAATTTTTTGTGAATATCTAGAGATTTTCACATAATTCTAAAAAATTAAATATTCTAAATTTTTTCAGAAAATTTAATTTTTTTTTAAAATCCATAAACAAAAAAAAAAATCCTACGAACCACCCTGGAAGTAGTTTTGAAACAATGCAACTACATAAATAAGGTTAATAGAAATTCAAGTATATACCATAATGCTTGTACGACTGATGTTCAACTTCCGCCACGTTTTTATATTGACTTAATAGCAGATTAGTGGTTGTGTGTTTTGTCAGAACCTGTTTTTCTTGCCCAGCAGTAAGGACGATACATTAAATTCAAAATTCTAGCAATAATGACGTCATAGACTATGAGTGGTTGTGTATTTTGTCAAAATCTGCCTGTATTGCCTAGCATTCGGTACAATTTATTAGATTGAGAATTCTAGAAGTCTGATAAATTGATGGTCTACCATTGTATTTCTATTAATCTTGCAATAAGTAGGTTTTTCATCAGCTGAATTAATTAAAGGATGGAACAAGACAGTATCCTTAAAGAAAGGTACATTTAACTCCCAGTAGGGTGTAAATATATTGCTTATCTTTGAGTGTAATGTCAATGCATGTATTTAATCTCATAAGCCTTTTCCCCTCATTGTCTTATTGTTCATTGCTTATTAATAAATATGTGACTCGTTTATTAACAAAGGACATAAATCAAAGTGCAAAAAAATTCAACCCAGATTGAAATAAATCAACTTCATTTATCAATTACATTCTTGCCATGATTTGTATATTTATAGATAAAGTTTTTTAAATTACTGAGTTTATTCATTAGGAGAAGTAACATACAAAAAAATTAATTCATTCGGAAAAAATGTAGAAAAACCAAATTTTATTTTTTTTTTTAAATTTCAAAAATTAAATTTTTTGGAAATCTATATGTATTGACAAAAAAATAATTTTTGTCCCTAATTTCACTTAAAAAATTTTTGTACTGACCAAAAAGGTATTAAAAAATTCCTTTTTTTTTTAAAAGGCTACTACCCTTCAAGCCCACGCCTGTGGATGCCCCTGTAGTGCCATGTTGTTTATTTTATTAAACACAAGGAAGTAGTACCCCCATTAACCCCAAAATTTTCTAAATTAGCCCATTTTGGGTAATTTACTCCTCTTTGCCGACCACTGCTCTAAACAAAAGACAAGCATCTTGAAATAGCTTGCTCTATATAGTGTTATATATCAATTCATTTTCACGAGAGATCCCTTTCCAAAATTCCAGAAAGATAAAGAACAAAATAAAGCCACAAAATTCATAAAAAATAATGAGAAATAGTTTCATAACATTTGAAATAAACGATCAAAATTATTCTGTAGATCCAGAATAGCATTTACATGTTATAACTGTGTAAAATTGGGGAAATGTTTTAAAGTTTTTGTCCGAAAATAAGGGGTAGTAGTGTATTGTGTCCCCAGCATAGTTCCACGACTGATACCACACATGGAATCATAAAAGGAGAAGGCAGAATATTGGGCAACGGCTGCAATCAGAATAGCTCCGATAGGATGCACTTCTGTTAACTTCTTTGCAATCATGCTTTATTAGCTTTATAAGGCAAACTCGATAGCTTTCCTTTTTATAGGATCACTTTGAATTTTTAAAAACAATACGGAATAAAATTAATGACATTGAACATTTTTATTTAACTCCATCTATGTTCACCGTGATAAAATCTTTTAAAATCTGGAATGCTTTACAACTCACATATTTGTACTATCATGTTGTATATTTTGCCGGGGTCTTAAAAAATAAACACCCTGAAGATATTTGAAATAAGGAAGTCAATTTCTTTTCATTCTTGATTTTAAATATAAAACTCGTGATTCTCTTTCACAATATTATAGGTAAATCCAACCGATTTAAATATCTGACACAGAATTGATCCACCTGTTTTTCCGAGTTGGAAGGAACATTTACTCATGAGTGCCACAAAATTGGAAGGAGATGGATGTTTGCTGCTCTTTTTAGTGGAAAAAAAACTATTCACTATTGAAAAAGGAATTATAGTCATGATTTGTATAATTCTATATGGAGAAGAACCTTAATCCTATTATCTCCAATAAGTTAATGCGTGTCAATGACTGTCACTATCAAATTAATCTAGCACTTAATCGTTACATGAACAACTCTCCAACAACAAAAGCAACAAACGTGCATAAAATATTAGAAATATATTTTATCTTAAAACTTTAGCTCATTGTTCGGTATACCGGTTGTAGTGCCGGGGTATTCATTCTTTTGTAATGGTACTATACTTAATTGATATTGAAACCGGCTATTGCAGTGCAGTGTTGTGCCTTGATGTAACCTTCCTAATGCGTGCTTAATTTAATAAATATGTAAAACAAGGCAAGATTGAACATTGTATTTAATAACGACATTAAAATCCTGAATTAGTCATCTTTTCCTACTTTAAATCCTTCAAACGGGTAATTATATTGTACTAAATGAATTTTTTATTATATACTTTTTGTCAAATATGTACTTAAAAGAATCATAATATCAATACTAATCTTGTGTACTGGAACAAGTATAAAAATACTCGTACACTGACAACACTATTGTGTTTATGAGTAGTAAAATACTGTAATGTTACGGCAACAGTTTCGTTTTTTTTTCGTACCCAAATACAAATATATATTTCAACTTATTGTTATACCATGAAACACAAATAATGTGGAGGTAAACACGCTCCTAAAACAAAACAACACGCACTAAAAAAAAGGAAATCACATTCCTGTAAAAATCTTTTTATACAACTATCAACCATTTGGACATGATTCTCAGTAAATGGCGTTGTACTGTATTTGGATCCGTATAATATGCTCTGAACTTTTATGTTAATAAAATTATTTTTTTTTTTTAATAGGGCCAAAGTTATTTTATGTAAAATTTAATAATATTTTAAAATTTAAATAATAAACACAACTTAAGTGATCCCAGACAATTTTTTTATGCTCATTGTCAAATGAAACATACTTAGCTGTTTCCTTTGATGCCTTAGAAAATAGGCAAATTCTTCACCATTAGTCTTCCCATACACATTATCCAGAGACAAAGTGTTAGTAACTATTTTATGTTTTATCTTAAATTGTGAATAATCGAGCAAAGGGTTCTCCCAGCCTTTTACTATATTTTGAACCAATGTTTATAAGCCAAACCAAGTTTCTCTCCTTACGATTTGATGCAACAGCTGTTGGTTTTTTATTATAAATAGTAACAAAGAAATCCTCCTTTTCATACAAATTTGGTACTTTGTTGAACTTAATCTATTATCAATCCCTTACAAAGCATAACTCGTAAAAACTTTTAGCTTTCTAAGGTTCGTCAATATGCATTTTAAGTTTAATTTATAATATATATATGTTCAAATAGAGCTTATACATTATTAAGAAATAATTAAGTTCAAAACTTCTTATGAGTTTTCAATAGGTATTAAATCCCGAGAAATCCCAAAAAACAGACCTTATATAATATTTGCTAAATAAATCTTTACAAAAAAAAAACACTTTAATCGAAATATACTTGATATATTTTTTGTGTTGGGCATTTAAAACGCTTAGGAAAGTATTCACATTTAAATTTGAAGAGAAATTAACTGAGGGATTATCATTATCAAAAAATTCTGATTTTGTCCTGCAAAATATGAAATTTCCTTGCATTAGTGCACGATTTTTTGACATTTTTGTCATTAATAAAGGAGTAGACTTTTTCACGTTTCAAAAATAAGGCTATTCCCTTAGCCCCCCTGGATACTAAACAAAGGCTACCTCTTCTACAAAACGAAACTCTTTGATCACAACACCATCTACTCTCTAAAACCAAAGAAATAAATTTTGGAGTGTAGGTTTTATTATGTGTAGATCGCCTAGTCTTTGTAATTCTATACCTATTAGTAAAGGAAGTGAGTCTTACCACAGAAGCTTTTTATTTAATTCCTTTTTTGTGTGACATATTAAGCTATATACTATTTTATTTTGTTAATTTTTTCTTTGGAATTTTAAATTATTTAAAAACAATTTCTATTCGTATTTTAATGTTTAACTTTTAATTACAAAAATAATTTACAAACTAATTAAATACTAACTTTAAGTTGGGGATTTTAAGCTTTGATTATCGCCGCTAGAAATACTTGAAAATGTTTGTAGTACTGTTCCCTGCTCTCCTAATAATAATTTGTCATTTGCCCATTCAAAAGTATCGCTCCTGCCTTCTCCTCGCGCTCTACAAAAATATTGTCCCTTTGTTTATAGAAACTCACGTTTCTTTCGCATTTCCTACACGTTTTGCGTCCAAAAACGTGAGGAAAATGTTTAAACAGGAATTCATGTTTATAATTCTTGTTTTTTTATGCAAAAACAAAAAAAATACGTGTGTTACGCTCTATGGGACTGGAGTGTAATTTAAATATTTATAAACGACCAAATTTAGTTATAGATTGAATGGAATGCATTCATTCATAATGTTCTTCGATGTCTAGTATTTTTGACATGTTTTCGAGGAAATTAGTTTAGTTATCATTAAATTAGATGGAAGCAACTAAGAATTGTAGGAAATAAACACATGTCTTCCTCTATATCTAATAAGAACACTATAGACAGGAATTACTTTGATGTTGATCCTCCATTCTACTCCGAGTCCAAGAAGAACTTACTTTTATAACTCCCGAAAAACTCCTTAATGTTACTCTGTCATTCATATGCAAAAAATTTCTGGTTTACTGTATATTGAGTTGCTCTATCCTCCAAAATCTAATTAAAATTATCGAAAAAAAACTTTGTTTATGGTGCTAATATCAACTAAATTTGCACAGTAAAAATACTTAGGATTTACAACACTACCTACACCGATAGGTAATAAATACAAACTACTTCCATGAAATGGACTTACACCAAGATTTGACAACTCTATATAATTCATCAATTTGACAAATTTATACTGAAGTGTGGTTGGTAAGAGCTAACATGCACAACATATATTAAGGAATGTATTTCACTATGATTCTTTCCTTGGCTTTCTCTCTCACATTTTCAACATTGATTTATGTATATTTGCTATTTTTTACACAATTCTATGGAAGTCCAGATTTATTAGTATAGGTATGAAAAAGGCACTGGAAATTGTTACTCTATTATATCTCTTTTGTGTTGAGTTCTATTTACATATCTTTTTTTTTTTTAAATGGAACAACATTTTGTCAAGAGAAGGTTTATGCTTGTATACATATATACAATGTCAGGACTCCAAGCATGCAGTACCATATAATTACAATTTAATCCCAAATTTTTTGAATTTCAATGTTTCATTACGTAACCACATTACAGCTAAAACAAAAATAAACAAGTTTTATGTCTCATGTCTATAAGTGTATAAATGAAGGAATAACAAAAAAAAAAAAAAGAAAAAAAAAGTGGGATGTACTTCGTTCCCGTATTAGCCAAGATGTCTGCAGAGACTGTTGACAATACCCTTCAGAATGCTTACAATGTCAAGAAGTCAATTATAATCCCATACACACAATATTTTTGCAGCAACAATATGGCTGACTTCTGGCTGGCCCTCTGTGGCCCTCTTCCAGACCTTACCTCAGTCTTCTGGGCCTTGCAGTTTGGAGTGTCTTGAAGAAGAATGTCTTTTGCACCTCTCATCCAAGTTTGGATTCACTCCGAACCGCCATCATAACTGTGTAGAACGCTATACATACGGCCTTTATCGTAAAGCGCTGTCAATCTGTTGGCCAAACGTGTCTAGCCTTTTATTGCTTGTGAAGGTGGACATAACTAATACAAAAATATAGCATTTAAATTTATTTCAAATTGGTTTGGAGTTGTGTTCTTTTGATTCCATTTAAATCACGATTTTATTAAATGATTCATGCTACTGTAAAGTTTTGGGTCCCAAATCTGTTGGTGTAGGGAAGATCAGGGATATTTTACTAGACTTTCTATTTTTAGCTGAATAGGTCAGAACTGGTTTGACTTAGACACGGCTAAATTTAAATTGAACGACGTAGCTCAAATGATAGCACACTCGGGAGAAGATATTCTCTTGAACTCAATATGTGTAGATTTGCGCCGCGGTCGTTCCTAGAAAAGGTAATTTACTTAATGTATATGAACCTCAAAAAATTCATAGGTTAGATGGAGTAAATGTAGTAGTGTAATGTTTACTTATACTTAATCAGTACCACTCTATCTGACCAATTAAATAAATATTAATTATAGGAAATTATTAAATACAAGGTATAAACTACATCTATCTATTATTAATTAAATGTATTTAGTCATTATATTGAGTTGGCTGAAAAGAAATCAATAGTATATTTTTTTAAATTCGCCATGCTTCACCTACGAAACAAGGAATCAAAAAAACTATTTTCATTGGTCAGATGGAGTTGTACTGCTTATGTAAGAGTAAATATTATAGTATTACAATTTATATAGCTGCCCTATGAATTGTCAATGAAGTATATTTCCTATTTTAGAAGTGACTGTGAATCAACCTACACATAGCTCCCAAAATTGGTTCGCTATATAAGGTTTTTTTCGTCATTCATATCCTTGAGACTTTTATATAAATTGTGATGACCAACTTCATCTCTTGGCAAGGATCCATAAATAGTACTCACGTAACAAATACAATATATTTTTTTTTTGTCGGCTTAGGTGTGAAGTAAATAAACTAATCAACATCTTCATTGCATCTCATTAGACATCCTGTTTCTGAAATATACATTATAAACCATATTAAACAACTAATATACTTTTTGTTGGATTTCACTTCCTGATTGGTTAATTTTGAAATTACATAATTATCCGAAAATACTTTAAATTTTGTTCCTTTCCGACCAAGTGATGATCAAGAAAGAATAGGTCACAGCAAACTTATATTTGTCCCAAACACAGCTCCTGCTAAAACTGGCTCAGACTATTTAATCTAATTTCCAATTGACAATATCACAACTTGCTACTTGAATGGGGTTCGGGAAAAGAAATACATCTTAAATTTTTTTTAACTTAACCACATTATTTTGAGGTCGTAACGTTAAATCATTTGTCGCTATTAGAATTTAAACATTATTATTTCATTTTTTATAAATATGCTTATCGTGTATTCATGTCATAACACGAATTAAGGACATCAAATTATTGTATATCACTATTGATTAAGATGTGATTGATATGTTAAATAATAATATATTTATGCTCCCATTTTGGCGTGCTCTCTTGGGCTAACACAAGGATTCAGGCATCTGATTATTCTTTGTTAGATAGCTTTTGCAAACTTGCATCAGTTGGAAAAAAAGGAATGTATTGACGATTTTTTTTGTCCCAAATATTTGGAAAAAACAATAATCCGTGCTAAAAGCAGTAATATATCAATTGCTTGAACTCTTGTACTCTGTGAGACGTTCGTTCCCAAGATTAAAAGGGAATTATAGGTCTGTAAAGGTTATGCAGACGAAGTTTCTGGCTCTTGTCAGTGTTATGAGGTTGTTAGCTCCAAGGGCTGCGTCATACCTATTCATGGGGTTCCCAAAAAAACTTCTAGGTTAATACCGTGATCTACGTGTTAGATACCAAAATGAAGCCCTGGATCAACATGGTTACCAATTGGAGGCCTTAAATGTGGTAACTGAACTAATCTTTTAGACACACCTCACAAAAAAGTATCAAATTGCTCCAAGACAATTTGGAAAACTTAATCTCGACAGACTTTTGACCTCTTAAATTATCATATCTAAAGTCCATTTGGTTTTTGTGGATGAGTGATCGAACGACAAACCAACCACACACACTGTAATACCAAGGACTAACTCAACTCATAAGTAGGATCAAGAAGGAATTCCGGAATTTGTCATGGGACCAACTGGCGAAGGCCTTCCTATTATAGAGACTGGAGGTGATTTTATAAAAGAAAAAAATGAAAATCAATTAAGCTTTCAATGTCTACTTTTATAATCTGATAACTTTTTGGAGAGAAAATTTTGTTAGAAAAAAAAAAAAATCATTTTCTCTTACATATATAGCTTGTACAAATTTTTAAATATGTTGCAAAATATGAAAAACAGGAGCTTGCTTTTGAAATTTTTATTAAAATTTAACAAACTCTTAATTAAATTGCAAAATATAAATATATTTTAATTCAACAACAACAATAAAAATTCCAATTATCATTACGGAGACTTCAAAAGCATTTAAAAAAGTTCTGGTGATATAATGTAATTTAAAATAAATTAGAATACATTTTATCAAATTTGGATTAGAAAAGTATCGATTCACTTACGTAGGGTTACAAAAAAATTAAACTAATGCTCACGTTGTTATGTCAAATGACCTGTAAATAAAGTTAATCCTTAATTTTCCAACTTTTTGTATACACCTTTTCAAGAGCAACCAACTCCGTGATAAAGAATGTTATATGGATAATCAACACGCTAATCTCCTTATGGCACGAAATCATGCTATAGATTATGGTGGTATATAAATATGAAAACGTTTTTTCTGAGATGATTATTTACTGTTAAGAAGTTACAAAAATGTTTGTTTTTTTGGCTCTGTGATTTATGAATTAGGAATTTAGTAACATAAGTAAGTTCGAATGATTTTTAATCAAAGTTGAGGGTTATTACATTTATACTCCTCAACAAACTATTATTAATTTTTATGAACAAGTTGTTCAGATCACCCCTGTAGAGGATCTGCAAATTACACTGATCCTCATCATAAAGAATAATATGTTGACATATTTCATTTCAAAGACCAGGGCAAATAAAAACAACTACATACAAATTGGAGTATAGAGTCAATGTTTTACTTAAATATATCTATGAAATAATAGGCTTTATATATATATAAAGTATAAAATACTAAAACTTTCTTAGTTTCCTTATTTTGTTCAATATAATTGTGATGTCAACGTATAAAAAATCAAATCGACGTAAAAAAATTGTTTATTTTAAATAAATCAATTATTTTTCCGATAGATGGCTTTATTAGTATGTTTTAGTTCTATTGAATGGCAATAGCATGTACAAAAATTAAGAGTTATGGAAAAATAGTATTTCACCCAAAACCTTTCTGCTGATAAATCACAATTTAGAGTGTGTTAGTTACAGTTATACCTTGAAATACAAGTCTCCACAACTTACAAGCTATTTGAGATATGAGCTGGGTCTGGAGTAAAAATTAAGATTGACTTACACGCCTTTTTTCCTCAATAACTTATCTGGTAGAGAGCTGACAAAAGCGACATGAAAGTTCCTCCAATTAAATTTTTTAAAAGTTATTTGTAATAGTTGTAATTCCTTTTAATTAATAGCTCTGTTCAGGAACGAATTAAAATCGTATGTCAAAGATATTACAATGTGCATCATTATATCATTTTTTGGGCATATTGACTAAATATAACAAATATATAGGTATATCCGAAATAGAAATGCGGAAAATATACATTCTGAGAGTGGATACAGGCCATTCATAAGAAAACGATTATACTTAGAGACGTCATGCTAGCTGATATGCTATCCAGTCATTTAAAGAAAACTCTTATAACAGCTACATTAAGAATTTATTATTTATTCCAAAACTATACATATATACAACAAAGAACACAACCACAGAAAAGGGTATATGTGATACGACAGCAGAAAATGATCTTAAGTCCAACTTGATTTTATAGTCATGATCAATAATTTGTTTTACTTTTGTACATGTAATAAATTTAAGAATATTAAAATCTTTATCCTATTCTTGCATGGCTTGATATCACTCATATGAGGGCGATGGATATCTGTTCATAAGGTGGTCTGTCCTTTTTACTTCTTCCATGCAAATATTGCAGATTGCACAAGTATTCTTGTATTTGCTCAGATAGGCCAAAAATGGCAAATACAAATAAGTTATGTAAAAACTATAACGTTATTACTAGAGTATAAAAATTGGCTAAAAATGAAATGAAACCTAATTTTAGAAATTATTTGCAAAAAAGAATAAATAATTTAATATTAATAAAAAAACAATCTTTTAGCTCGGTTAATTCCCTTTCAATCTGAACATTAGTTATTTATTTGAGCAATATGAAGCATTATTTACTATTAGTAGTTGTCACGAATGATATTATAAGCAACAACGAACAAATTAAATACTTTTTTTTTTACAAATGTACTTTAAATCTGTAAATTTATAGTCTAGAATGGTAATTGAAGAAAATAATATTGAATTTTGTAGACAGTAGAAGATAGATTATTGTGAAACAATACATTTTTTAAATAGAATATGTGATTCTTATTCTACTTATATATTCATCGTTGAGTTTGAAGATAAGTAAGAAAAACCCCTAAATCACATTTTTTGAAACCTCGATAATTAATTCCAGAATTTGTAAATAGCTGAGAAACTACTAAAGTAATATTTCAGATACAGATGATAGAGGAATAATATTTATTATAAATTAAGAAGTAATAGAGAGGGTAAAACAAAAATAAATATACAGAAGATTGATATTTTAGTAATATTGTATAATATAATAATATATGTATTTATAATCCATGAGTAAAAGCTACACGCCATATGCTATTTTTAACATAATTTTCCTTATCTATTAATAGTGTTTAATAAGTATGACTTTTACTTCAAAAAAACGAATTATATACAAAAAACTTATTATTATTTTATATTGTAATTTTTATAAAAAATGTTTTCTTTGTCCAGGACAAATTTACTTCCAAAGGTAAATATTAGTACAAAATGCTTTTTTTCGTAAAAGTTGAACGAAAAAACCATGACATTAATTATGTTAATTTTCTAAATTTGCCAGATACATATGTACTATTGGAAATTGTATTAATTATTTTTTACCAACATGTGTTATGTCGTGCATCACTATAAGAACAATCTCGAACGAAAATCAAGAAAAGGCGAAAAATCTTTGTGTTTTTTTACTACATAAATAACATACACCCAAATACTTTATAAGAGTCAATTATAGGTATTTTATTCAAGTTTGCGATGTAAATGAAGATACACAATTTTTTTATCTATAGTAGAGAGCATTTTTATTATTTAAAAGACTGATGTTGTCTTTCGAATAAAATCTATCGAATTATCATTCTTTTATTGTGGTTATCAATTTTGGGTACTTTAAGTTCAATTTGCGGCACCTGATAATAATTATAATTTGTTGATAAAAACTCAGGAAAATTTGTCAAATAATACAAATGTAATCCACACTCAACCTTAAGAAACATCACTTTAGATTCTTATTGTGATGGCAGGACACATTTATATAAGATCTGTAACGTTAAGCAATATAATTGTAAATTGCCCCCCTCAAAAATTTAAGAATCATCACTCCAGAACAGGGATCGGCAACCTTTTACACTGAAAGATACGTTTGGACCAATTTACTACGGAAAACAAGACACTGAGGGCCAAAGTACTTTTTGAAATCTAAAATGAAGCTAACTCTGTAAATATTGTTTTCAATATATATTTTTTAAACTTTGTAATTTACTCTTAAAAACTAATAAAAACACCAAACTAAAGGTATATTTCAGATTAATTAAAAGTTGCGCTTAAATTCTAATTATACGTGTAGCAAACAAAAAGTACGGTTGGCTATCATCTTAGTCATCCTTTGGGGTTTTTGAGACGTGCATCAGAAAATTGACATGGATCCCATCCCAGAGCCGCAGGATCAGAATGAAAGAGTTGAATGATGATCAGAAGCTACAAGTTGCCGATCCCTGATGTGGAATGACTAAAATACACTAATGATATTTTATATAACCTTTCGATGCACAACGGGGCAAAAAATCAGAAAAAAGATATCGTTTTCTGATAATTTCTTGATAATTGATAAAAATTGTTGCTCCTTATTCAAAAAGTTCTTCAGAGGATCTGTATTGGATGAAATACCATTCCTATTTGTTCACTATCTCAAGTACGTATATTTTTTTTAATTTAGATTTTGTGAAGCTTTATTATATTTGCATAAATGATTAAAAAATGATATGTTTGTATACTTAATGAGATAATTATTTTTATTAAGATCTTTTAATTATGGTTTCTTTATCCTTGAGGTTGTTGATTTATTTATCCATAAGCTAGACTTATTAATCAACAAGATAAACATATTTATAATAAGTTAATAATAAGAGTTCCATAAATATAAACTCCCAAGATGTAAAAATAAAATAAACTGAAAAATAATGTTGTAGTCCTGAAATTTTGAAAGATATTCGCGAGGAGCGTAGCTTTGCTGTCATAGAATATATATTATTTCAGCTGCAAGCAATCATAAAAGGAAAGAAATAAACACAAATTCAATACCCTCTATAGCAAATACCTTAATAGCTGGAATTACTCAAACGTATATCCTCAATTCTACTCTAAATCCAATAACGACTTACATATATTTACAATTCCCGAGCATATTGCTATTTTCCGTCTTTCTTGTACACACGTAACTATAACTTTATACTTCTTAATGTTCCCTTCTCAAGAATTAAATAATAATGATACAAGATATAAAAAAATCAATAAGTCAGCTGAGAAGACCGGTTGAATTAGAAACTTTTATATGGGTAGTGCGGAAAAGCTGTCATATGGGCTATAAAATTTCATCTTTAGGTAGCACATTTAGTTCTAAGTTTGAAAGGAGACAAGGGTCCTTCATTTCACCAATAAGGATTCAAATATAGTATTATACATTTTTCCCCATTGATTAATGATGATAGAAATTATTCTAACCTATTCAAAACATAAATAAAGTTTCTTTTTAAAGCTAACCTATAGAGCAAAAAGATATAATAACATAAGAAATCTGAAAATGTAAAAAAAAGGAAGCGGGTTATACGGGAATCATTAAATTGTCAGTAGATTTTTTTATTTTTTTGCTCAATAAGACAATTTAAGAAAACATTTTGTTTGAATATTTTTAATTGTTAGAAAAATGTCTGCAAAACTATTTTTTTGACAACAACTTGAATGAATAGTATCTATCTATTTACTTTCACTATGTAAAGAGTTTTTGTGTAACCTAAAGATGACCTCGCAGGATCTGCTATTTTGCTCTAGTAATTTTCATGTCCCAAAGCAGATAAGTTGAAAATCAGTTTAAGAACCTGTTCAGATTGCAACTACAAAAAAGCATTGTACACTTTCTATATCTTCTTTTTATATAACTTTATTAATGTTAACAATAGGAATATTTAATTCTTTTACTTTGAATACTGCAATTTTTATTCTTACCGAAGAAAAAAGATATTTATTGTTTCACAGACAAAGACATAACGCTGCATCTAATGTAGGAAGGATGAAAATGTGATTGTGTTTTACATAATGAAATAACCTTCATAAAATATTTATACAATTTTGTTCTTAAATTAGATTTTAAACGGAATAGTGGTGAAGGACTTTTTTTAACCTATTACTCACAGCGCACATTATCGATCTTTATTTTTTTTTTAATTAAACGGCAATATTGTCGAATCTTTACAGTTAAAAATGAACAATATTATCAGAGGGACTTTGAACTTGCATTAAGGGTTTGTTCAATAACCTCTTTTGTTACAGAAAGTCATCGAACTCGTTTAAAATAAGCAAAAATGTATTTTCTTAAATAATCTACTATTTTTTTCGTGAACAATCAAGATAAAAAATTGACAAATCTAAATATTATGTACATACAATGAGTGTTGTTGATATTAAAAAAAAATTAATAATCTTTCCTACTTGATGTACTTTTTTTTTTTTTGATGGTCTTGGACAAAATAAATAATCAGTAGTTATTATTAAGTTGTTAATGATTGAACCCGCAGCCTTATAATCTTCTCTTGAATTCCAAGTTTCAGGGTTAGTTTGAAGGAAATTATTTGTTATATCCAAACATGTAAACAAGTTTATGGTGTTTTTTGAAATAAAATTTGATAAGGATAATTGCCCAATATTTTTCGTGTTTATTATTGCTCGCTTTGGTGTATTTGATGGATTAATGGGCCTTTCCGAATTGTTAATTGCTTTGGCCATATTTCTTTTTTCTTGAGATGACACTTCTGAGTCAAAAAATGCTAAGGCTATATTATGATCGTTTAAATACAATGGATTCTGAAAATTGTTTTTGTCGAAAACTACAGTGCAAATTGTAAAATTTGTATTCGATGAATTACTTTCCGGTTCGACATTGAACTATTACATACACACTTTAAAAGAAGAATCTTGGAAAATAGTTTCCTATTTTTGAATCAACCCATAATTTTAATAACTAATGTCAAGTTAGCTGATTCTCTGTTTCATCAAAGCACTATTGATGCCCTGGAGATAAACTCAAAAATCCATCCCCATTTTCTTGGAACAACCCCTTTCTAAAGCTGATTCGTAATTATTAAAACATATTGAATGTGCAAGATCACCCGTCACCGGCTATAGGAAAAGGGATAACCTAAAAATCCTTACAAATTATGGACAATGAACAAATCAAAGTCTTTTTGAAATATTTTTTGGATTAAGAGGTGGGAGTTGAGTAAATAAACCAGGACTTTTGGAAAAACTTGAACATCAACTTTCCTTATATAGTTTGAGGGGCTCATTTTAGGTGTTCATCAAATGGTGAAAACACTTGCTAAAACCAGTTTACATGATGTTTTTAAGTTTGTTTATTTTCAGGTGTTATTCAAAGTAATGAAATACTATTGATTTTCCCAAGTTGTTTGCTGTTGATCAAAACATAGAGTGCAAATTATTTTTGTCTGTGAAGAGCTACTTGGAAGGGGATAAAAAATATTCTGAGTGAAGTCACTTATCAAATTCTCTTAAAGAAGATCCAACACATAATAAGAAAAATTTGATAAAGCTTCTGTCAATGTTAGATGCTTTTACTTTAATGGAATGTGATTGTTATGAACTTGACTCTAATTTTTTTTTTTATAAGTAGGTATTTAGCTCGAATCCTCAAGACATCTGTGTCATGCAACAATAATTTAGACTGTCGTCATATTTCCAAAATTTCAAGCACTATGTTTAATATTTTTATGAAAAACTATAAAATGAATATTTTTCATAATACTTTTAACTGTTGATGCAATAAATAATGGTTGCATTTCACATCAAATAGCTTTGCTCTGTCTATCGATCCAGACCCCAATTTAGACTTACAATAGGATTTGACTTATTTTATGTGATCAATGGCACTTCAAAATTACGTTGAAACTACTTTGAATTTTATCCAAGCTTCTAGGAGGGTGGAAACAATGTTAGTAACTAGCAGGAGAGGGGCTCATTTTGACGTTCATTGTCTTATTGTCCATAAGAGGTAGCTTTTTGACTATTTTTTCCAAAGATTACTGCATCTTTTTATCTTGATTATGGGTATAATTATAATTATTATCTTTGATGGAGGCTAAAATATGTTTATTTAGTATTTTCTTTTTCTATCCAATATTTCGGTCCAGTTCGCGGTCTCAGACCGTGGACATATTTTTTTCTGTCTCACCTTTGTGGACTGATTTTTTTTTTTCGGTCTCCCTTTATGAAGCTGTTTTTTTTGTATAATAGACCGATTTTTTAGGCCTTACACTTTGCACTGATTTTTTTCGGTCTAGCTTTTACCAAAAAAAATTATAAGATCCAATATCTTTTTTTTGAAGCACTATCATTTATTTTTTTAATTATATTTAACAAAGAAAAAATATCTGGATAACCTTGAAAATCTCAAAAGTAAGTATATGACATGTTCTAGAACAAAACTGTATACATATAACATAAATTTTTTCATGCGAGCTATCTCTGTTTAAACTTCGTATGACGTCATTGTTTTATCTAGACCGAACTTTTCTATGAGTACGGTCCAGACATAGATTTTTTATTAGACCGAACTAATTTGGTCCGTCAATTTTTGCAACTCATGTAGACTGGACAAGGATTTGAGTTATTTATCAAAAAGAGATTGGCATTTCAAACAACAACTATACGAATAAACTACGTTTTCTAAATTTATTCCAAATCAAAAAAAGTTATGGGCAAAAAAAGCAATCGGTGAAAATTTTAATTTCATTTATTTCAGTTTAAAAAATTAACTTCCAAAAATGGAATTTAAGAACAAAAAGTTTGTAGAAATTTGTCTGAGTTATTTCTTACAGAAAAAAATAAAAAATGATGTTTAACTGAAATATCTGTCACTTTCTGAATAATTTTTTCTCTCTTTTTCCTCCAATTTTTTTTATAAAACGTCAACTTTCTGAGTCAAAAATATACTTACTATTGTAATAAGATTGAGTGTGATTATTAGAAAAATAGCGGATATTACATTAGTACCAACACTATTACTTCAAATTGAAAAAAAAGGAGCAAAATAATGACTTAAAAGCGAACAAATCAATCAATTAACCAAATTAAGACATACCTATTTGTTTTTACAAAATATAAATGTTGCATATTTTATAAATGTTTCAGAAGCATACAAAAAAGTTCTAGTGTTATTAGCTATTTTGAATAAAATTGAATCAATTTCATCAAATTTGGTGAAGAGAAAATCCTAGTTCACTAACAAAGAATTAACAAAATTATAATAAAAATAAATCTTGGTTTTCTTCTTTTTGTTTGTTTTTCTAATAGAAAAAGTTATTATGTTATAATTTTATGTCCATGTAAGAAAATCTAAAGGATTTATAAAGAGTTTATTTATGTACTTTCAAAAGGAAAATAGTCAAATATATATTTCCCCACATTTGCATATAGTTTTTCAAAGACGATGGTTGTTGAGTACAAAGACTCTAAGTCTCATCATAAATATAATACTATTTATTTGTTAATTGAATTAAACTCAAAATAAAATCCCTCATACTTCACCCATTATATGTAAACAAAATATAAGTATACTGTAACATCTAATTATGTTCACGAGAAAGTATTGTATATCATACATAGAGTCTTCAAATAAAAAGTAGGTGCATGTAGATTAGAGTTGGTCGAAATTCAAAATTTTAGAAATTGAGGAGGGGGGGAATAATGCTAAACTATTAATATTATGAAATACTTTTCATTGCAAAATTTCTGGAGGATTGATGGTATGTACATTTCAGTATAATATATACAGGGTGACCATAAATTTTAAGCCTTATTGAATTTTATATATTGAGTGATAGATTGATCGTAGAGAAAAACACTTTTTCTAAATATTTTAGATAATTTTTTTATGCTATTGTATTCCATATTTTTTATAAATTATTCAATATAACTGCCTCCTTTATCGACTACCTCCCTTAGCGGTGATTGAAATGCTTTACATGCTGCACGCAACATAGATTTGGCAAATTTTGCCCATTCCATCTGTCTGAATTGAGGTACAGAGATCTTCCAAATTTAAATATTGACGAGTTTTTACCTTCGACTCGAGATAACCCTGAACAAAGTAGTCAAGGGGGTTAAGATTTGGACTCCAAGGGACCACATACATTTGTCCCAAAAAGGAATATTTGCTTTAAGCCACTCTTGGTATTTATTGGAGCTCCAATTGCTAAAAATTCACTTTCAAAGTTTTAAATGAATTGGCTTTAAAGCACGGAAGGACCACAGGCTCTAAAGCATATTAAATGTAGTCACCAGTCTTTATACGGAAGCCCTCCGGAAGAACCAATCCAAGCTTATCTCCTTTACTTGAAATCCTTGCCCAAACAAAAAGGGATCGACTATTAACAAATTTTGGAATTGTTCTTGGTTCTTAAGATACATCTTTCGATGATGAGGCCAAGATCCGATAGTTTTGAATGCTGAATTTTTGATCCAGTTCCCATTTCTTCTCATCCTAAAAGACAATATTTAATTTTTGTACGCAAAGCTCAAATAATGTTTTACTTCTTTAAAAAAAAAAATGATTTAAAATATGCACATGGATTGCCTATTTTTAATCGAGAAGGCTTCTGTTGAAGTCAATAACAAACAGAGACACTCTATAGGTAAATATGTATATGGAAAATTGTTTTTGTTTTTGCCATGTTAAGAAAAAAGAGCCCAAAATTCATTATGGTAATACATACCATTAGGAAAATGTTTTGGAAGAGAGCAGTTGAGCTAGAATGGCATTTAATAACATCAGATAGATAGATATATAGGCTAAGAAAAATAAATCAAATATTTAATTTTATACAAAAATGTCAAAAAGTCATACGCCTCAGTCTTTAGATTTAAAAAATGAAAAATCCAAGAAATCGAAAGGAAAAATACAGGAACAACTTTTTAATTTTTTTTAGTATTAACTAAAGGGGGGGGGGGATTTACCTTTATTCAATTTTCTAAAATTTTAAATGTAGATTAAAAGGAATACAAAGTATTTTTATAAATCTTGGGATGTATAGCTTTCCATTTTAATATCAGAGGGTTAAAAAATGACAAAAATATTTCAAATCCCACGATTTAAAAGTAAAAATTAAAGAATCGATACATAGAAAATTATGAAAAAAGCGTATTTGTTAAAAATTATATATATACTTCTTATATAAACATTATCTAAATTAATACCTATATAATTGCTCAACATTGAATTTTATGTATTATATATGTTAAAAATTGGGCAGACTGACACATTTAATCAAATGAGAGAGTTGGAAAAACAAAACTTCTCATATGATATTAATCTCCTTTGTTTCTTTCAAATTAATTTAATTAAAATAAATTACTCATATTTCACCCTTTATATATTTAAAAAAAAAACTATACTCAAAATGATAAGTAGGTAATTCTAAAGGAGGTTCGGTACGAGGTTGTACCACCGTTTGGTTCAATACGTTTTTATGTACATATATACATAATCACATATTTTGATATTATAAAATTTTTGTTATTTTTTATTATTAGTCATATTTGATTTATTTATTAATCATATATAAATGCCAAAAGCAACAGCATGAGCTATTGATATTTACAGGGTTAATGGCGATATTTCGACTGCGAATCGGTTTTATTTATTATTGAAAAATGTCGACAAGCTCATTTTTTAGTAGAAAAATTATAATTAGATGAATAACAGTATGTTATATCCAGTGTATATTTTATAACAACTTTTGTTTTTTTAAGAAGTTTAATATATTTAGGAATAATTTATTAGCATAGAATATAAACTATTAAAAATAAAATATTGAAAAACTTGAAAAACTACATTAATTATTTAAAAAACCAAAAAACCTTTACTATTATACCTTACAATACTGCAACAGTGTAGGATGTACCACGGTTCATCAAGGATTGGGGGGAGGGGGGTTGTATTAAACTAGTAATACTACGAAATGATATTCCAAACAAAATTTCAGAACGATTGAACGTATGTTGAATATTTCCTAATTCAATATTATTTTGCTTGTATAATTAATGGATTGATTTTTCAAATATGTTTTCAAAAATAAACTACATTTATTGAATACGTCAAACATTGGGAACAACGAACAACTAACATTTTTATCCAAATTACAGGAGAAAAAAAAAAGAAGTTCCTTGTAGGATATTTATCTCCTCCCTTTCTCTTCTCTAGAGTCACTTAAGTATTACAAATTTAGAAGCAATATACATTTCAAATATACAGTTATGTTCATGGAATTGATCTTTAAAAAAAATTGAAAACATACTATCGTAGTATATAACAAGGTAATCTTCTAAAAATATATATAAAGATTACAGCATTCAAAGAACTCATACTTTTTGCGATCCAAGATCAAAATATCCTGAGCTAAGTCAAATTTAATCCCTTAATTCCAAATACAGCCTTAGTTTCTTTTTATTATTCTTAAAGCCTTTAAAAAAAGTGATAATTTATTTGTATCTTTGGTTATCTTTAATGTTCAAAGCTTTTTAATCCTTGGTGTTCTATACGATGAATTATAGAATTATATTTCAAAGCCTAGTGTTGAAATATTTTAGAACCATTTTCAAACTGTCTTGATCATGTTAAAAACTTCAATTGCCCATGGTTAAAGTTGAAAATAGATGCTTTATCTTCAGAGGCTAATAGTTTTCTATAAAGTATAAATCAAGAAACCTATAAATTTTTGTCAATTTAAGATAAAGCCATCACATTATGTATAAATTATGTATGTTTATATTTTGAACTGATCTCATAAAAAAGGTATTATTTTCTAATTGGACATATCAAGAAACGAAAACAAAGAAAAGAAAAGGGCTGGAAAGAGAAAGAGAGTGAGGAGATGGTAAATCTCAGAAAGTGTTGAAATAAATCCCTCTTGAGGGTGGAATACCGAATCAAGAATCGGCTTTTATTAATGAAGCAGAGTAAACATTATTTAGGAGTCTTTTATAATCTACTAATACCTGAAAGATTTTTGACACTTTTAGAATTATTTTTTTCTTATTGAATGATGTTTTAGAGTATTTAAGATTGTAATCATTTAAGTTTTTTTCTTACAATCTTTATATGTATTAATCAAGTTTTGATAAGAAAAAATTTAAAAAAAATCATATGAACTACGAGGGTACTATAAAAAATTTCCAACCTGTACGTGAAGATGGAAGCACTCGGTAATTATAAGCTTCTTACGTTTACCTAGTATCTGTTACCAATAAATCACCGAAGTTTCAGCCATTTTGTAAGTGCAGTTGTTTTATAAGACTCATTTAAGTGAGTTGATGTGAGTGTTTTTGTAAAATTGGACAAAATGGAGGATGTCTCCGTTGGCCAGTTTAAGGGCAACAAATCCCAGCTTTGGCACAAATTAATTACTATAGATGAAACTTATATACACTATTATACGTTCTAATTAGAAATTCAGTCTAAACAGTGGACTGCAAATATTTTTGTCAAATGAAAAGGCAATCATCATCTTCGTTAAAAAAAGATTCCAAGTACTATTTGGACGAGTTAAAGATTTTGGAGCATCACTGGGAGAGGTGTATAAAGTTACAAGGAGACTATGTTGAAAAAAAAATTAAAAAAATGTCTTGTATCTTTGTTAGGTTGGAAACTTTGCAGACCACCCTTGTATACTTTTATTTCTTTTCAAAGTGAATATTTGCCAAATTATTGGCAAATGTTTAATGTTGTGTTCATCTTCAAGGAAGAAGATCCTCTTGATCTTTTTAATTATAGGCCTTTATTCCTTTACTAGTCATGTAGTGAAAGTATTGGAGTGGATCATTAAACGGAAGATACAATAACTGTTTGAGTGTAAAATACTTATCCCTAAAAGATCTAATTGTAGTGAGTCTCGAGTCTAACTTATTTCTGAGGTGTACTATTAATCGTTGTAACTGTAATCTAGACTATGTTGCATAATAATTTGACTTCAGTAATGCTTTTGTTAAAAAACATATTAACTCATCTTTAAACTGTTGAAACATTGGTATAAAGGCGTACGCGGAATACTGACTTGGAAAAAATTGCCCGTGGAAGATTACCTTGGAGAAAATTGCCAGTTAGGAAAATTATCCGTATTTTGTTCAACCTTCATGATGAATAATATCACATTATAAATTTGCTTCATATTATTTATGACAAATATCTAATCATATTTGTTTATTCCATCCCAAAAGGGAGTAAATTCAAGTGTGAGTAATATTATTCTAATATTGGAGGAGGAAGGGGCGGAATAAATAGCTTAGGGCCTCTTAAAATATGATTGAATACTCTCTGCCCTCAGATTGTCTCGTGTTCCGGAAGTAGTGTGGGACTAATAAAAAACATTACCAATACATCCAAGGAACCCCTCTAACATCAAAAAATAGTTCCAAACCCTCGGGTAGTGAAGGTTGGGAAAAAGTATTTCTCTTTAAAAGGTTGACTATTGAAATACAAATAATGTTACTTGGATGTAATTTAGCATCCATAAGAAAAAAGAGTATAATGGATTAAAAATACAGAAAAATGCGGTTTTCAATTTGTAAACCGAGGGCTTAAACTATTTTTTGGTATTAAGGGGCTCCTTGGATGAATAGAATGAATTAGTTATGGTTTTTAAGGATCCAGAGGTACCCCCAAATACCTCGTATAACCCGAGGGCTTTAACTATATTTTGGTATTAGAGGGGTTTGTTGGATGTATTGGATGAATTAGTGATGGTTTTTAGCAATTTTACACTGGCAGAGAATATTTAACCTCGCAATCCATTTCTTAGAAGACTTGATTGGATTAAAAATTGTGGGATGGAACAAACAAATATTTTTAAATATTTCTCATACATAATGTTAAACAAAGTTAGAACGGGTTATTATTCATTATGAAGTTTGAAAAGAATACGAGAAATTTTCCTAACTGGCAATTTTCTTCCAGGCCAATCTTCCACGGACAATTTTCCATAGGGCAGTTTTCCTAGTAAGGTATAAAGGATAAGTTGTAAGAGTGGCTTGATTCCCATGAGATGAATGGGATCTAGTGTGCAATGATCAATACTTGAAACTACACTCTTTTCCGTTTGCAATATCCATTTAGTGAATAATTTTTCAGAAGATATATTTTTATAGGCGGATGATACATAAATTATCTAGCAATATTTAAACTCTGTCGTTGTTGAATTTACTAAATTGATTAATGGGAGTATTACTTGGAGAGTGCTTATTCATGTAAGTAAATGTATTCTACTTCCTTTCTCTAATAAAGAGTTTATCTACTCAAGTCTTTAGGCGGTAAATAGTTAATTAAATTTCAAAACTTTCTAATCTTTCATTATCTAATATTTCAGAAGGGTATACACTACTTCATAAGGAAGACAATCAGAACTTGGGAAGAATTAAAAAAAAAGTTTCAAAAAACCAGTCGTTCATTGTGAAATTTTATAAACCTTAGGACCTCCAAATCTTTTTGTTTGGATATAAAAATTTTAAATACTTCTAGAAACTATTTGATTGAGTCCCTGGTAAATGTACAAGGCAGATTTGTGTCGATGTTTCCTTCCTTGATTTACAGTGACGACTTTCTATGAAAGCTTAAAAGTATTTTTCTTATCACTCTATACTATAGGCATAGCATTAAATATGTTATTAAGGTCCACCGAATTTGAAAAAAAAAATATATAGAACTATTTTCCCCTCCCATCATGCTAAACAAAGGCTATATTTTCCACAAAACGAAACTATCTAAACACAATTACATCCCTTCCAAATCCTATAAAAAGACATTTAAACGTAGTTCTTATCATAAAAAGAGTCTATTTTTGGAATTCCATACCCTTTTGCTTTGATTAGTAAAGTGAGTCTGATCTCGGGGATTCCTACATAATCCTTTATTTATTTGACATATTTAGTAATATCCAATTAACATTTAGGAATTACTTTTATATTCATTTTAAATATTCTAACCTAAAATGTTTTACTTTAACTAACTATTATTTATTAAAAGTCAACCATTCTAGGATTTAACTATATCTACTGGTCAAAAATAAACACCCTTTTGGAATTTAAGATTAATTTTAGAAATGTATTTTTATTATATATCAAGATAAATAAACATTATTTTAATCATAATAACTTTTTTAAGATAAACAAAGCCTCTATTCTTCAAAAGTATTTAAGTATGTGGAATTGGTTTTTAAGCTTTTAAATCATGATTGATTTCTCTATCAACAATCTAAAAATATTTTCAAATAGAAAAGCTGATTATTTTTATAAGAAATTATAAAAATAGACGAAGATAACCAGGAGAAAATATGAAAAGAATATAATATATAGCAGGAGTAAACCACGGAATACACTATTGTTTATCCCTGTGCCTTATAGGTAAATTTCAACTATGTTGTGACATAATTGAAATTTGGCAAAGTAATTACATATTACAACTCTAAAAGAAAAAGGATTAAATAACGAAAAAGTAAGTTGGTATTAGATCTTTGATTCTGTTAGCATTATTTTGAATTGCCTATAACAAACAGTTTGTACAGAGTGCGCAAAAAATCTAAACCCCCACTTTGTTTTTCTTTGGCAAACGCGGACACTGAGGTAGCTGTTTTTGAAATAGCTCTTTAAAACCAACACCAGTTGGAAAAAAATGGAATCATTTCAAATTTGTTGTGATTTTAAGGCAACAGTTATGTGGGTTGAGGTCAAAAGTCGAAGTGACTGTGTCTGGACGCAAGAGTCATGCCTCAGAGTCAATACTGATGCCTATATGAACATGCTAGAATCGAACGTGAAGCCCTGGATCAACATGGTTAATAATGAGAGGCCTTATATGTGGAAGTAGGACTCAGATCCCTGCCACACCATGAAAGAAAGTATCAAATGGCTCCAAGACAATTTTGACTGCTTCATATTTCCGGTCTTTTGACATCTTAAGATCTTAGCCGTTTGGTTGTGGGATGCGATCAAAGTACAAATCAACCGGAGCCTACAACACCAAACACGAACTTATCCGTCGGATCGAAGTAATTCCACGATTTTCCAAGAGACAAATTAGGGGAGGTGAGAAACTTGCGTTTGAAAAAAAATATATACTTTTGCAGTACAGATAGCTAGTAAAATTAAAAAGTATTAAGCGAAATTCAATGACTGGCAAACATATTCACCTCAATAAAACTGTCACCCAGTCATTGGTAGTGTTTAAAAAAAATTGAGTTTAAATCAATCTGTTTTTTTTTGGTAGTAACAGTCTGAACATTTTTGTTTAATTTTTATTCGACCTGTCGATACATATATAAAAATAAAAATGCAGAGGGCTCTTCATAAACATAAAATGTAATTAAAACATACAGTGTTGGTTAAAAATTGTCACGAGTAATACTCATATTCGTGGACTTGAACCTGGAACATTATTATAAAAAAATACTTTCACTCTATCCACATGACCGTTACTTTCCAGATAATTACTTATCAGCGGATAACATTAAAAAAACAGAATTTTCTTCCTGTGTTCTCACTCGTCAACTTGTTCGCCTGTAACAATTCAAAAGAATTGAGTGAAAAAGATGTCCTATATTGACAAAAAATAATCATGCAACATTTCGTAGTTATTATCTTTCACAAGGCGATGTGGCAATGATTCTTCTTTTCTAGTGCCTATGTTCATCACTCATCAGTTAAACCACCAGTTCATTTACCCGTGTCTACTCCAGATGAAAAAATAATCCCTGAAATCCATCCGCCGTGTTTACCCGTTCTAAGTGATAGCTTTACAGTCTAAAAAAACAACAACATAATAATGGTTACTCATAATTATATAGTGTTTCTCTAGACAACATGACATATCAACCTTTCTCAATTTTCACAAGTAACTAAAATAGTAGATATCACTAAATTTTGACTCTAAAACCATCAAATATACTTAAACATAATAGCATATAGTTAAATTGCATGGAATGTACATAATTGGTGGTCAGAATGGGACTAATTTATTTCACATAGGTCTTTGAAAATATACAAATATATTCCAAAACCTTTATAAATTTAGATACGTTTTGATCTGTGTCATTTCTTGTTGTTGTTAAGAAAACTAAAAGTATTCACTTTAACTGAGCTAATGTTCAATTGTACTTCCCTATACAAAATTTCTCCAGGGAATAATTGTATTGAAGTATTTTTGCACGAAAAAAGGAATTTTCTATCACCTCACACGGTATCAATTATAACTTCAAATGAAGAGATCACAATGTGTTTTTCTCTCGCTGTATAATATATATTTACATACATGTACATATAATTACTTCAAGAAGCGCTCCTACCCTTGTTAATGAACTTATGCATATAAATATGTACAAGATCGAAGCATTAATTATTTATGCATGCATGCTCGAACTAAAGAAATCTAAGTTAAATTGTATCTGCGCAGTGTGCATACATATAAATAAGTATTTTCGGGCTAAGGATGTACTTACACGTATATAAAAATATAATATTACTACATTCATTGTATATATACTCTGCTGGCCTAGTTATATTCTGTCAGCAGCCCAACTCCTTTAAAACGATGCTGTATTTCTTTTATTAAGTTTTTTTTTAAATGCTTCCACGCGACGATAAGATCTGCTTCGTAACAGCTGTTTAAGATTATGGTTGTATTTGTAATAGAAGTTTTATTATACGAGAAGGGAAAATAAGCACGTCCGACTTGAAAAAAATTATCTCCTTCTCTAAATTTGCTCCCATTTGTTTATACAAGTTATAAATTGTAGACGCTGATTTCATAAGTTATTTTACACGTTAACGGCGTTGTCATATTCTTCAACTCTAGAAGCTGTTATCAAACATATCGTTTTAGGTCAGGGGTCACTAACCCTATGAATGCGGGCACTTGGTCGCCTGTTGGTGTTTTCTTAGTCACCCTCAGGAATGATTATTGTTCTTTTGTGTGAATATTGTATGCTTTTGATTTCTTGATTCGTTTATATATTTTTTTGAGCTGCTAGCCTTGAAATTTGTTATTTCCCCTTAGCAAAGGAACACGCCCAAAAATAATGTGGTTGTCGTCGGATGGGGATGATATTCGTTAAGTTATATTTATATTTTATACTTTTTTCTTCCTCCAAACATTTTTTATACTCATATAATATATCTCACTGCCATTAAAATTATAAACTGCTTTTTTCTTTGTCATTTGGCAAACTTACAAAGTCTTGAATGGATCAAGTCATACATTTCCACTGTATATGCATAGCTTTGTCTTTTGTTCATAAAGGATAATTTCGACTGCATCCTTGTTTTCTATGTCTTATTTGTAACCAATTGAGGATAGTTTTGATGTGTATGTGTGCATCGGTGCGGAAGAATATCTCCATTTATAAATTAGTCCAAGGAGGAACAATGACAGTTATATATATATATATTTATATTCACATTGTATGTAGATAGTTGGGCCCTAAAGAATCATTTACATATTTAGGATTCATATATATATATTGAGATAGTGTAGTAAATAACAATAGACTACACGAAATAATAGAGACAACAAAAGGGCTGATTTTTCTAATTGTCATCGTTGTCGCAGTAGAAGAGGCCTTTGAAAAAACTTCAATGGTGTATTGAAAGAGATAAAAAATCATTGCACATTTATTCAACAAGTTTTGTATTTGTATAATACTTGTAGTTATATTTTCTTGCTGTTGAATTCAATTTTTCTTATTCTCTTTCTTCTTCCAGAAACCATAGAAAAATCATCCGAGTAGTAGGATATCAAGTGTAAGGAAGTGAAAATATGCGCTTTTTTAAGCATGCAAAGATACAAATATACAATCTCTCAGTACATGTTGAACTTTACAATTATATTTTCACACGCCAAAAAAGGCAGTCATTTCAACTTTTTACATAAGATAATATTAATACAAAAAGTGACCTAAGACAAACCCGATACTTTTTGTAGATCCACCTTAAACAAGGTATTTTATTTTACAAAGCTTTTATCCTCATTTCTTAATTTTTTGAGGAGTGAATATATGAGTATAAACGTTCGTGACATCATGAATAGTGAAAAGGAATACAGAGTATTTTTTAGGGTGTTATAACTTATACGTAGTGAAGAAAATCGTATGTATTTCCGGCATGTTAAAAAAAACCTGGCTAATTTGAAGAATGCTTCCGTGGAAATCAGCTTAGCTGTCACGACGTTTCATTAGATACTTTAAAATCAGCTGTGACGAGGGAGAATAAAGTAAACAAAGACATTGCCAAGAATTCCTCCATTGTCAATCCCTAATTCTATTGAGAGTCAAACAAGGACTTACAATCATAATTGTCTTTTATAAGCGCACAAGAATGTTTAAACAGGGTTTGAATGTCATAAAATGTAGTTGAAAAGGAAGTTCACTACTCAGGAGTTATATAATTACGACAACAGATGTGGAAATAAAATTCTGTTTTTCGATTACCAATTCCAAAAATGGGCTATCTAAAAAAAATACTAAGGATTTTCATAACTATTTATAAGTGGTGTTGTAAAAATATAAGCAAAGACAAAAGCAATACATAATTTTTCATTTTCCAAAGCTGTCATGATATTTTTTTATTCTAAAAGAGATAACATTTTAGAATACCGATATCACTTTTCTGTGAAAATGGAAAGTAAAACGAGAATTTTTGGTTGAGTTGTAAGTGTAAGTTTCCGTTAAACTCAGAGTCAAATTGAGGATCGACATTGGAGTAATTCTTGAAAATGCCTTTCTTTATTTCCTTCCTTCCATTCCTCGTCAAAGCTGATTGAAGCTGATCTAATGAAACGTCAAGACAGCTAAGCTTTTATCTTCCCAAACATTTTTGAGATTGTCAAGTTGATCAATTCAAATTTTGTTTCTTTTTGAACATACCGGTAGGTTATATTTTTTTACAATTGTAAGTATAGCCTTATATGAACACAAATTGCGAGGTAGAATAGAAGATAAAAACCTAAATTATTCAAGTACATACTCGCATATAAAAAAACTCAACGACGCATAAGTAAAAATACTACTTAGTGAGGTATATTTATATATGAAAAAAAAAAAAAAACTTGGGAAAGAGGAAGGGCAAGAGAAGAGAGAGAGAAAAACGTTTCTTTTCTCTGCTACTCTATGGAACTAACTACTTTAAACCCTTAACTTTGTATATATATATTTGTACGTATGTATGTTATTTCTGCCGCAGTGGAAAAATTATAAGACATTCAAATAGGGCTGTTAAAAGCAGTAGCAGGTTTGTTTTGTCGTCTGTAAATGAAAAGAAAAGTTGATAATATAGTACGAGGGAAAAAGTTTTCTTGTAAGTGGCCTAAGGTAAGGCCTTTATAAAAGTACCTTTTTCGATTAATCTATTTTGGGCTTGAATGGTTGTTATTAATTCATATATAACCTTTTTTCTTCTTCGCGTAAATATTACTTCTATGTATATACATATCAATTAGACAGAGTTTTTTACTCCATATTGACAGTGTTGGATTAGTCTTGGTGGTTAGTACTGTGGAAGACCAAGGCTTTTTTTAGGGTATAAATATAACAAACATTACATATTGATTTTTTAATAGAGTATCCATAACATAAACTTTGATACTAATTGATATTCGATGTATTCCTATGCATTTATTTCAATAAAATAACTGAGAGGTAAAAAAACATAACATTTCAACGTATCTTATCTGTATTTTGTAAATACAGACTAAAACAACACTTGAAATTTCATAACTAACGAACTAACAAAATTTTAAGTAATATTTTCTCATTCAAACACAAACTTATGGTAAAATTATTTGCGGAGTCCAATCGATGGCTGAATATGTTAATATACATGTATAAGCTAGAAAATGTATTCATTATTATTTTGATAACTACAATTATCACAATGTGGTTCATCAAACGAATAATTAAGGGATTCGTTATTATATATATATATACTCATGGACCCATTTCAAGAATTTCGTAAAATTATGAGCACTTATTTAATAACATATAAGGTAAGTGACACATTGTCAGATAGATCAAAGACATATTTACGTTCATATACTTTATTTTGCGTTAAATTTGAGGTTTTTTTAAAATAAATAATCACTTCGAAAAATATATTAGTAAGAAGTTTGTATCAAAATGTTTTCATTAAAATATTGAGTAAAGAGTTTATTAAAGATTTAAAAACGCTATAAAAAATGGCCGAAGTTAATAAATTCGGTCAAGTTTTGAATTATAATTTTTAATTTTGTATGTTATTCGAATCGTGTTTTTTAATTTCGGAGTCCATGATTTATCAAAAATATAGTAGAAAAATATACATACGATTGCAAATGCTGTTCGAATATTTATCTCTTGAGTGTATAAAATTCAAAATACAATGTACCTACTCTTGTACGCAGGGGAATCCCTGATTTTTTGGCAATCCTTGAGATAAAGGATCTCATATTATTTGATGAGGAGGAAGAGAGGGAGGAACAGACATACAGTACATAAATTAGAAGAAAAAATTAGAGAAAGAAGAATTTCCTTCCTCTCCTTTTCTTATTAACGCCCAATTTTTTTTTGTTACAATTGTTGCTATATTTGAAGTCATTTATACCTAGAGTATATATATTTATGAATTAAAACAAATATATATTCAAATACTCAAAATACTATACCTTATAAATATAGTAGGTTGGGTGATTGTGTGTTACATGACTCCAAGAAAAGGAAAATATCATTTATACTTGGTATCCAAGTATTTGCGTACAACAAATACAGCAAGGTCTTATTCTTGTTATAAAAATATGACATTGATGTACAAACACATGGATTTCCTGTGCACATTTGTTTTTTTTTTTAAATTAGAAAATGGAATTATAAAAAATATACATTGATAGTAAAACTTTTACTCTGGTTGCTTGTGATATAGAATGAAGCATATTACCCAGAGTGGAACGTCACATTTTCTGCACCGTTGTGATTGGCTGGACTTGCATGTTTTCAGTGCACATGCCCATCCTAACTTGAAGATAGATTCTATAAAATGTCAAATATTATCAAAACGGACGTCACTGATTACTAAACGAGACATTTGAGGTCTATCGGACTTCTCACGAACAGGTGCTTGTTGAATAAAAGGTTCCTCAATTTCTCTCCGAAATTGGAACAATGACATATCTTTATGTTCTCTTTCTGCAAAATCCAGGCATTTTGAATTGTTACGTCACTCATTCAACTAAAAAATTCCCACCACTAATTTTCGATCTTATATTTATCCTAGCACCATTGCAATTTTGGTCTATCTTATCAGTCCCACCCCATATATCTATAATATTGATAAATCACATCTGGTTGAGTGACTTGGACATTTTCCTTTTCCTTCGATGACCATCTGTTTACATTTATTGTTGGATTTAGGATATGAATATTAAATGCTACAGTCATAATAACATTATCAGTCCAGCGATCAATACATATCTTGCTTTGATATAAATAATTTATTATAAGTATTATATAAATAGTATGATACTGTAACACATCAAAATAACTATATTCAATCAAAATTGTTTCTAACTACAAAACCAAACTATAAACTATTTTGTTTCTCATTTGTAAGGTTGTACTCTCATATTCCCGACCTACTATATATAGTAGAATGTATCTATAATATCCCCCCCCCTCCCCAATAATGATAATTTTTATTTTTCAATTTAAAGTAATTCTATGTTAATATATTCTATAACTGTAAATCCTTCATTTACATCAACAATCAAGAGTTATCATTTGTATATCAATATATAATGTTGATCATTTATCAATAATAATAATTATTTAACACACCATTGTCTCCTTTAGACATCTTTGGGTTACCGTTGTTCAAAATCCAATTTATCCTCTTTGTTGAGAAAGGATTTATTCACTAACTTGGAAGATTCATGCTCGATTTGGTTAAACTTACAAATAAGCAAGGAAGTCAATGGACTACCTCATAATAAGTGACTTGCCCCACGATAACTCAATGTTTTTAAGAATAGATAACACGTAGCTCTTCCACTATATCCAAGTTCATTTTTTAAAGACAAAATAAGAGTACTATGTTTTAGTAGTAGTATTTATAGACCTAAAATTATTAATGGTGTGTCATCCTTGGTCACTAAAACCAGCCTTTTTTTCATTTTTTCATTTGTTAAAGCACTCAAAAAAAAATAAATCTTTATTTTTTACTTAATTTTAATTACAAACGAGCTAAAAAATTCCATGGATATATAATAAATTAGACAACATGTATTATTGTTTTTGAATAACTAAACTTAGCCGTGTAAATATATGTATCAATGTGCAAAAATACTGGATTCCAGCAAACGTAAATTTGGCACAAACTATCAAGCTATTTAAAAAAAAAACTATGAGCACAAAGACTTTTAGTTCAAGTTAAAACTTGAGTACATCAACTATGCTACAAATTTTAAAGTTACAGTTTTAAAATAAATTATCTTACCACATTAACGTGAATAACTATTTTTTTTAAACTATTTTTTTAATTTAGTTAATATGAATAAGATTAAAAAACATATTTTCATCATAGAATATTCGTCTTTTGGTCGAAAAAACGGTTGGATTTATAAAATTGTACAAATGAGCTCTGATTACATTTTAAATATATTTTCTTAATATAAAATCTACAACCATCGGATTTTATTGAAATATATTAAAGTACCACAAAAGAAGAATATTCCTAATGTATTTGAGTTAATTTGTTAAGGATTTGTATATAACTCAACCTTAAATATAAAATAATGTATCTTCTCATTTTCTTTGAAAGATATAAAAGGTAAAAATCAATATTAGTTACATAATTGTCATTATAGACTTCTTTGACTTGTATCACAAATACTCTTTGAAGAATATGAAATATAATAATACTTCGTATTTTCAAATTAAGAGGATTAATTTAATCTTGTGTTGTTTTTAGAGGATATAAAATTGTTATATTTCTATGACAAAATTTGTGTTGATAGGTTAAATAACGTTTTTACGTGACTTTATTATTGTGAAAGCCGTAATCTTGGAGTAAAATATAATAAAAAAAGTTTTATTAGAATAATAGCCCTTGTAACTATAATATTAAGGAATGTTGTGAATTATTGCCGTGTATTCGGATTTTGCAAAAGACACGGACAAAAATATGGATTTAAACTTTTACAGTCTATGAAATATACAGGGTACGGAAGCAAAACGTGGACTTAATGACTGATTTTAGAAAAATGTCAATAATTTTATTTTTTGATAAATAAAAGCAACAACCTTGAGACACGACCTTAGTGAACATGTTCATTCAATATGGACACCCTCAGCAGCAATCATAGCCTCTATACGGTGGCAGAAAGCCTTGCAGGAGATGATAATGGACTTCTCAGGTATGTTGTTCCACTACTTTGCAATGGCGGCCTTCAGGGAGTCCATGTTCGGATGAGAGGTCCAGTTAGTCTCCCTCTCCAGAGTACCTGCCCCACACAGCTAAGTCCAACAGGTGCAAATCTAGCGAAGATGATGGGCACATGTCCTCAGGCCAAAAATTAACCATGTTGTCGGCGCAAAACTTATGGCATTTGGCCGATTTGTGTGATGTTGCACCATCTTGTGTCCCCACATAATTGCCCTCTGGGTAGGCGGCCTTGAGCCATGGCAGTATAGTGAGCCTCAGCACTTTGTAGTAGGCATCCTGGCGGGAGACATTTTGTTGCCGTCAGACGCCACGACCCCCAGGAGTATTGTTTGGGCCGGATGTTTTGTACGGAACATCTCCTTGACCTCCTCTGGTGATCACTCAAGCCAACGGTTGTAGGGCTGGTCCACGCTGAAAATATTCTCGTCAGAGAATATTTTTACTGTGGATCGATTTGTCTTGATACACGCACAAACTATCTGGCACATCTGCAATCTCCTTTCCTTCAGATTGTCCGTCAACAGGTGGCGTGGGGTCCTTGTGTTAGAGGACAACTCCAAGTCCTCCTTCACAACCCTCCTGATTGTCCCCTCGTCCACGTCAAACTCGTTATAGAAGCGATTCATGGTTTTTGTGGGATCCCCCTTGATCTTCTTCTTTAGGGCCCCTAGTCACTCAGAATCCCTATTCAAGTTGTATCCCCCACTTTTTTCTTTCCTTAGAGAAGTATTTTCCATCCTTTTTCATTTTGGCCACCTTGAAAATGAGACTCCTGGAGCATTTCACAATGTTCGTAATATCTGCCCCCTCCATTTTGGCATCCAGAAGGTATGAGATCATATGCTTTTTGGCTTCTTGCTCACTCTTAATGACATATTTGAGAAATGTTTATTATTTTTTACATATTCAGAAAAGAAAAGGAGATTCGGAATATGCAAGAAAAAATTAAAAAACCTCTCTATTTTTATTTCATAATTAGCATTCATTAATAGTCAACGTTTTGTTTCTGAACCCTGTATATTTCTTTTATAATCATATCTTATTTCATACTTGGATGTATCAAAAATATTTTTTAATATACACTCAAATTTACATAATGTAGCCAAGAAATAACCTTAAAAGCATTTCAATGTTTAACGCTATCATATAGCTAGGCTAAAGTATGTGAAGCTTTTGAAATGTAGTTTATTTATATCCAAACATATTTAGTGGGAAAACACGTAGCAAAAAATACTTTGTTGCGTAAATGCTAGTGTTCCGATGCTCAATATAAAAAAATTATATATACTATATATCTTTAAAGAAGACGGACTTGACTCAATTAACATAATAAAACATTGATGTTTATAGAATCAGTCACATTTCATCCATTTCGTCTCCATTGGAGACATCTTCAGAAATAATAAGATAACATATTCTTAAATTCTCAAGTTTTCAAAAAAACTTAAAAACATTAAAATTTAGAACTTGGAATATATAAAATAATATATACGAGCACATTAATAATAAAATATCAAAATATTTTCCGTTTACAGGATCTTACATAAATTAATAATTAATTTTAAATAAAAAGTGATTTTTTTTAAATCGAAACTGTTTACAGTAAATTTAATGATCGATCCATCATTTTTCTTAAAAGAGTAGCAAATGTATCATATCAGCATCGGATCTAATTGGCCGGACTTGTTCAAGCATCTGTACTTTTGTTTTGGATATTTTATGTCCTCTCGAATTGTAGTGTTCTCCAGTGGATTCCAAGCATTTATGGACATATCTCATGTGTTCACTTATCCAATCTTTTTATCTTCTTTTGGTTTAGTCGACATATTGCTTTGATCATTTCGTACAACCAATCACATGAATTGAATGTGTTGAATTGCATGTATTCACATGAGACAATTTCTGCGTAACACCCGATACCGATGATTTAATAACCAAACCTGTTTGAACATATATACAGGTTTATATACGTTTTCTAAGCACTTTTTTAAACCCACTTCATTGACACCACGTAATGACCTACTTGGAGTCTCTTGAAAACTTTTGGACGACAAAGCAAATCCTTGAGATTTTATTTTTGCTTATAGGAAATCATAGCTGGTTTTGGAAACATTATTTCCATTCTTGGATCCATAATTAATGCTCTCCAATGATGGTAAAGTATGGATGAAATTTGCTTGAGCTGCGGATAATATGTTATGACAAAAACTGGGTGATAATTATATTTGGATTCGGGTTTCTTGAGTGCTTCATCGCTTCCCATTAACTTTGCTTTTTCAGTCGAAGCATCAATAGCTATCAGTCAATAATAAAGTGCAATCAGCTTTTCTTAAAGTTCTTGAAAAACACTTTCCTGCTCATTTTAATTTCTACAAATTCTCAAAATTCTTGAAGTCCAACTGTAGGGAATATTTAAACACACGTAGGATGAATTTGATGAGGAGGGGAGAAGATATTGAATTCGATCAGGGGTTTTTTCGGTACTAATCTGTATGGATTTTTCTGTCCCTGATGTAAACTGTGAAGTCCAAAAACTCGGTAGATTTCGTTGCAAAGTTGTATGATGCCGTGAACTTTATTATAGAATGAACTAAATTAAGTATGCTTAGACAGAGAACAAGTTTCAACGATGATATCTGAAGCGATGTTGGAATAGATTTATTGGTTCGAGTTTCAAGAGCTTCTTTAAATATATCAATACCCTCACTAACGGGAATATTGCTATATAAACAACAATATCCAAGGATATAGGTGTTGCGTTTTTGAGAAGAGTTTCACTTTTGTTGATCTCGTTGATAGATCTCAAGAAGTCTGGAGTCTCCTGGATGAAGGTTTCTTGTGATTTTACGGAAGCTTTTGAATGAAAATCCACAAATTGATGATGGAAGGCTTTCTTTTGGATGATCTTTGTGAATTTCAAATGTTTTAATAAAATCGGGCAGTTTTTTTCTTTCTTTTTTTTTTAGGGGGAAATCTAGGAAAATGCATTCTTATCAATCAAGCCATTCAATATCCCATTATTTGGAACTTCTTTGAAGTATATATTGCGATTGATTGTTTTAGATAAGCGATGTTCATTGCAAGATTCCAAATAGTTATGAAAATCAGCTATAAAATATTTCCACCTTTATCTGGCACTTGGCTCTTCAAGGCTTGTTTCTTGTCTGATGAAATGTTTGGTTGAATAAGTGTGGGTGGTGATCCGAAGAGTTCATTCCAGATATATATCCTTAAACTTCTTTACTGCCTTTATTCGGAAGATTCGATTTTCGTATCTTGAAACATGTGGCACATATTCATCTTCACCAACCCCTTCTTCTAATAATTCATGTTTGTTAAAGAAGAACTCACGCCACTTTGTGTACTTATCAAACTTGTGGAAGTCAACCAGGATCTTGGTAAGGTTCAATTTCGTTGGGGTAATCAAAAAATCCGTTTTCTAGGAGTTTTTTCATTCAATTTATTAATTGAAGAGATGAGTAGTTATGGATTGTTAAATATTTTTCTTTCTTTATCTCATCGGTAGCCGTCTCAATTTATTACGTTTTGTGAATCTCTTTCTTTTCTTTTTCTCTTCTGATCCAGGGTTGTATACATTTTTTGAATTTGGATCTTCATTGTCAAATTAAGCACTTTCAACAACTTGTAGATGAAGAATTATTTTTCTAGCTTGATTTGTAGCAATTGTCTCATATTTTTGACGATTATATCTATCATACTAATAAAATACTCTATATATGATAAAATAATATTATATTTTGATAAGAGATATTTATCTGTTTGTCTAGTGGTCATTTTGGAGTGTGCAATTAAAATCATAGAACTGCCTGTTTGAAAAATGTTTCGGAGGAGAGCAGCTGGTTACCTATCCTGGCGTTTTACTAGATCAACTATAAATAGCTGTGATGCAGAAACAGGGAGAAAAAAGGAATAAAGAAGGTCATTTACGAAAATGACTCCGATGTTGATCCTCAATTCTATTTTAAGTCGAGGGAGGACTTGAAATCAAAATTCTGCAACAAATCCTCGGCATTACTCTAGGTCTTTTAAGAGCCCACACAAATGTTCAATGAGGTTATGAGTGTAATTGAATGTAGTAAAAAGTGAAATTCACTACTCCGGAATTAAATATTAATGACAGACGTTGAGGAAAATAATTATTCAGATTACTGTTTCCAAAAAAAGGGTTAACTAAAAATACAACTGATCTACATCGCTATATATGGTTTTAAAAAGGCTGTGTAAATATGCTAACGCATAGCTGACATTGCTTTGCTTTCTAACTAGATATAAATTGTCAACTATATGTTATAAAAGTGTTTGTTGTCTATTTATCCCTGATGCAAGAGTCCGTTATTTTTATACGAGTATCCTGATATTTTTTACAGTACATTTGAAACATAATTAACTACTTGTTAAAATGAAACCTTTTCATATAAACTTTTACCTCTTTATAGTGTTCGTCTATGGGGTCAAGTTGTTTTATATACTGCTTACAAATCTTTTTTTCACTTTCAGAAACCATTAAAAGAGGTTTATTAAATATTGTAATTCCAATATATGTTCACTAACTTCCAAAACGACATTGCTTTTGGTGAATGGTGCAATCTGTGACGACATTAAAAGGCTCTATTGTTCTGTATTGTATTTTTTTTATTCCTACTTATGCTTCCATTTACTTATCCTATGAAAGAAAAAAAGACATAAATATTAATCCATTTTTCTCCGTTACTTTATTTAAGTTTATAATTGCGTTTATGTGTGTTCACCATATCCAGGGTGAGCAAGCTATCTTTACCACCAATTTGGTACACTCTCTTGGGAAAACAGAAGTATTTCTGTAGCTGATTTTGTTTGCTCTATAAGTTTTTCAAGCCTGCATCAGTTGAAAAAAAAGGAAATAAATTAACGAATTCACTATTCCAGGTGTTTATAAGAGGCACAAATTTGGATTCCACGTTGGGAGCGACGAAGGTCAAATTCTGGGACTCAGTGGGACGCTCGTTCGCATGGTAAGGAAGGAATTTGGTTTCATGGTGTTTGGGGTGGTGAGCTCCGAAGGCAACGTCATTCTTCCTCATGTATTCGCACAAGGCCTCACTTATGCCTACTTGGAGGTGCTAGATACCAAAGTGGAACCCTGGATCGACATTTTTGGGAGACCTTACATGTGGTAAAAGGCTCTGCAACATCAAATATGAACTAATCAGTTGGATCTTGATGGAATTCCAGGATTTACCAAGAGACCAATTGGCGAATGCCTACTCTCATTTTCTGCTTTATTTAGAGTGTAATTGAGGCTGGAGGTGATTTTATTGAATAAAATAAATCAAAATCCATTAAGCTTTCAGAAACTGGTTATATTTTTTAATCTAATAACTGGTTGTAGAGATAATTAAGTTTGAAAAAAAATCATTTTCCGCAGAACAGATAACTTCCACACCCAGTATGCAGTAAGTAAGTAGAGAGGAAACAAGAGACTGTTGTTATTTGGGAAAGAAAGTTCCTTTGCCAGCATACTCCAAATACTAAATTACTCCTAACTACAAACAACAACAAAAATGATAATAATTAATTATTTTTTTGTTAATCAGCTCTTCCTCATTCACTTGAGTCCATAGCTATGTTAGACTCAGAATGTAAGTAATGTCTATCTACAAAATAAAGGAAATAAAACAGAAGGTAATTAAATAACAAGATTAAATAGTAATTAAAAAAAAGAGGCGAAATCAATTAAATATACAGTTAATCCATAATCCATTGCCACTCTATGGTTTATTTAATTATTGAAAAAAACAAATATATATATATATATATATTGTGTCAAAGTGTGAAGCCATAGATTAAATACTATCTGGAAAGGATCATTGAGATGTTTGAATTTGATATACTCACATAATGTGTACATCAAACTGTTTTGTTTTCATATTGTTATCACTTATACAACAATTTGATCTGTTAAGGGTAATAAAAAATGTATTTGCTCAAGTGTAAGGCCTCTGAGATCATTTTTGAGCTGTTACTCATTTTGGAAAGAAATAATTTTTTTCATCAAAATTAGTGAAAATTTTTATTTACATATAATATCGATAAAAAATCTTTTGAGTTTCTCATCCAATTCTTCTTCATAGTAAAAATATCTTTCTGCAGAAAAAAAGAAATATGAATCGGAAAACAAAACGGTCTAATGTACGTAGATACTATTGTATATCCGAAAACATGAGTAAATAAGGACGTACATGAGTCCATTTAGGTACACTTAGACCCTTTCTTTGGGGAGAAGAGTGGATAGAAAGCAGGAGGAGTTGGAAGGTACAAAAATATATTTCTGTAACCACTCTGAATAGTTTTTTTCATTATTTACTTGTAGTAGCATTGTTGATGTTTTTATTATAGGAACAGAAGTTCATTAAAACTAATTAAATTGATTTAGTGTGCATTTAGTTGGCTCCATGACTAGTATTGTGTGGGTCCTTATTTATTCAGTCTATTCCAGTCATAGGACCGGTCCTTGGGACCCGTTCCTTAGTGTTGTATTTTGGAAGTTTTCATTAAAATGTCAATGGCTTACTAACCCAAATAAGATATTTGAGATGTGTAATAAGATAATTGCACATATCTTTAAGAAAAAGTTCCTATTTTCTTTCTGATACCATTATATATCATGCCAACCTTTAGTATTTACCCATTTTAACACACAAAGTGTTTTATCAAAAAGGCCGCAGAATGCATCACAGATACTTTTTTCTGTCCTGTTTTAGAGCCCTGGACACCGCTGATGTTTTTTCCCCCATTTTTCTGGCCATGTCAGCAATTGAGAAATCTGATTTTTTTTAAGGCCGACTTTAGACGGTTGACGGACATAGAGATTTTCCTACCTTCTCCTAGAAAGTGCTTGAGGTCTTCCCCGACCTTCAACTGCATGGAAATATTTTAAATCGTCTTCTTCGATGCCCCATTCTACAGACAGATGGTTTTCTGGGACTATTCTGTACGGAGGATCTCAATCTTCTTCTCGTACTGTGTGCCCATAGTGGCGACTAGGATAATGTTTTTCTTAGCAATCGACAGTACTTAGTGTTTCTACAGCATTGCTCATCAGAATATTGTTAAAAATATTAATCTTAAACCCTCCAAATTTCCATAATAGAGATGAGATAATAGTAACAGTTGGCTCGATAATATGAAGATATTATCATTTTACTTAGTTATATAATCTATTTTATCATTTAGGGTAAGTTACGCATCGTCGGACATTTCAAATTGTCGGACACTTACAGGTTAACAATCTAAAATTCTTTAGTACTTCAACCAAGGATATCAAAAGAGATTGTTATTTAATCTTGGCACATTTCTAAATAATCCTGTAAAATTTCGAATCGATTGATAATTTCCTTTTTGAAAAAAAAGTTTAAAGTAATTATTTTTAGTTAAAATTCAACACTTCTATATCTTATGGTATGTGATAATGTGAAGATATTTCGTCTCCATTTGATTATATGAGAACAAAATTGCCATGTTCGAGTTGAATAGGAGTTTTGACATTAGTATTTTATTTATCTGCTACATTTTTGTTATATTGTTTGCGAAATAATTGCTGTCTCATAATATGAACCAAATAATTGACATATTCAAATTATCGGATAGGGTTTTAAATAGAATACAAATAGCTTAAAAATAGATATGGAAAATAAAATCAGTCAAATAGCTGATGATTAGGAAGAAAAAAAGGAGGAACAGACTTCCGGTACATTCAACTCCCTCAAACATCACTTTAATCATATTAATAATTAATAAAAGGGATCACGTTTATATCCGTGCATCATACTCCGATGTCTAAAGAAGATTGTGATGTAGTAATTAATAATCAACATTGATAAATGCAATCAAAGAATGTAAAAGGCTATAATATCAACATCATCTATCGGAATATAAATGATAACTCTTGATTGTACGGGTAAATGAATGATTTAGAGTTGGAGACAATTCCTCTTCACAATTGATCCAACATATTATCGAGATAATATACATTTTAATATGGTATTTAATATACTGTATTCATTATATTCCTTCCCCAGACGGAGTTAGAAAATCGAAACGCAGACATGATCCTTTATAAATTATATTAAGACGACAAAAAAGGAGGAAGGATTCTCCTTTCCCTAATTTATTTTTCTAATTTATGTACCGTATGTCTGTTCCTCCCTCTATTTGTTCTCATAAAATAATATAAGATCCTTCACCTCAAAGATGACCAAATAATCTGGGATTCACCTGCGTGCAAGAGTAGGTACGTTGTATTTTGAATTTTATCCACCCAAGATATAAATATTCAAACAGCATTTATATGTTTTTTTTCCACCTATATTTTTATTATTTCGAGGTGTTTGAAATTAAGAAACAGGATTCGAATAAAGTTCAACATAGTTTGCATGTACCTCTACTAATACTTCTCTAAACCTTTCTCCCATCTCTGTAACCCTTTCCAAATAGTATTTGGCGTTTTTCACTGTAAAATAATAGTTAAAAAATATTTTTTCAGACAAAGTGGATACTTGATTTCGACCATTTGTCCAAAAACACTCACATCAACTCACTCAAACGACTGTCACATCACAACTGTATGAATAAAATGATTGAAACTTGTCCTTCTAAATGTCCACAGATACAAAAAAAAAAATGTGACTAGCTTTTATTTATGAGTGCTGCCATTTTCACATTGAGGTCGGAAACTTTCCGGATTTCCTTCGTATATTATATCAAAAATATATGTTTTCTTCAAAAATTCAATTCAAGTAGAATGATTCAATCCTGAGAAAAATGGTTTTTACTGCTTAAAAAGTAATATTTTTAAAAATATCTCAATTTAAGTTTTAAAAAAATAATATTTAATTTTTCTTTATTTACAAAAGAATATCTCATATTAAAAATCTAATTTAGTAGCAATATTGATTTGATTTTTTTTAAGTCAAAATCACTTTTTCTTTTTATAAATATTTTTTCTGCTACTTTTTCTAATACAACATAATAAGTCAAAAAACTCATTATAATTAAACAAAAAAACAGAAATGAACATAGAATAAATTTGGCTTTAAAAAAATCAATATTGATACGAAACTAAAACTTTTTAAAAGCTAATTTACTATTTTATAGTTGTAATGACATCAACCAACAATTTAAATAAAATCTCCTCTATATTATAATGGAACATGAACATGGTTTACTAACAATTAGTTTGTCTATATTCCCAAGAATGCTCCTTCCCCATTAAATATAAAAACGAAGCTTTTTTTTTTCGTGCTAAATCCTCATAAAAGATAATTTTTTGACAATCATATGGTATTTTCAATGTTTTCTTTGAAAAACACTTAAAATAAACAGAAACTGATACAATTTACCAGATAATAAGTTTCGGGTACATTGTATAAGTTTGCTTGCACGTCATACATTCTGTATATATACAACAGACCATGTAAGCAAAAAGTCGAAATTTAATTATAGCAGTCTTATATCAATAAGAAAATAAATTTACCAGCTGTTGCGAAGAATATATTATTCTTCGGTTGGAGGAGAGGGAACTCGACTGAGAATTATAGATTTTCTTACATTTTTCAAAATTGACAGCTTAGGTAATAGGATTAAAAGCCATATCGGTTGTACCTTGTTTATTTTAGGATTTGGACGTTAGGATTTAATAAGATTGAAAAATAAACAGTCAAGGGTGATATGATTGATAATTAAACAACATTTTAATAAAATTTGAGGGGGCTGTGAATATCGTTAGGTGTAAACCTATTGGATAGGGGGTTAACAGTTTTTATTTATTTTTTTCAACTTACAAAAAGTGTCGATGTTGTTAATAATTAATTTTAACATATGGAAAATAATTATGTTATCAGGAATCCTAGGGGTTACATGAAAAAGTCGTAGTGCACACATAATGATCTCCTCCATCCTTATCTCTCAGTCAACATATCGACTACGTACCCCCTTCCCCGACATGACATACTCTGTTAGATACAACTTCTTGGACAATCAATATATACAGTTGAAGAAATAAGAGTTATATCCTTAGCAAACTTTCTAAGTTTGCCTATTCACAAAAAAGAGAAAAATTAATTATATTGGTAGGCTTATTTTAACAATGAAAGATATTATATGAAGGGGTTGGAGGTAGAAAATGCTTGTATAACCCCAAGAACACCATCCCCATTGTCAAATAGGAAGAACATGGAAACATGTATGTGCGTCTATCTCTTCTAAGGATAAAAGAACGACTTCATCGCATCGAAGGGAGGATACTCCAGGAAATCTAGGGTGACAACGTCTTTCCCTAAGGGTAGATCTCTGAAAAAGAGTAATAAAATGGTCTTTCAGTAAAGCAATAACCCAAAAATAGAGGCATCGAAACAAAGGATGGCTAAAGAAGAAGAATATTAAGTGTTATAAAGTGGTTGGACTTCTCCGTTAGTAAAAATTTATTGATATCTGCCACGGACATGAATGTGGAAATAATATATATATATAAACTAAGCTAAATAACACTATCAGATATTGTACTCTTTGTGCTACGAAAGCAGTTTCGGATTATTAGTTAAATATTAAAATTGCTGTCATTTTTTTTTTCATTTTTAAGCATTTCATATATATTAGAACATAAACTTCTTCATTTACTTCTTGCATCACATGGTGTCTTTTATAAGCAAGAGTGCAGGACATCTTTTTCCTGGATATCAATCCCATATTCAATCTTTATAGTGTGTAAACTTACAAATCAAAAAGGTACAAAAACATATTTTAACCACTGTATACTATATTTCCTTCTTTAAGAGCGACCGTGTATAGAACCTACGCACAATGAGTAATTTATCCCGATCACGTTGTACACTTTGCTACAATACTACATGAAATTATACTTTTATATATATTTGTGATATATTTTTCTTGCTCACAAGCTGGTTCAAACCAATATAACCTTCTATATTAACGTTGAGGGGACGCTCGAATAACGAGGATGAGGATATGCGCTGCACTTTAAGGTGGTCGTATTTTTCATTTTTCCAAAATCAAAAACTGGTAGTTTATTTTTTTTTTTTTATCTAGATTTCAAAAATGAAATTTTCCAAAACATAGGACAACCTACATCAATTTGAATTTAAAAATAAAAGAAAATGCATTATTTCTATATTTTCCATTACTGACTTTTTTTAATATTATTTATAGATTTTCATATTAAAGGAATGTAAATGAATTGTTCTTGATGTGAAAAATTCAAATATGAAGAAATTTTACTCATTAAATCATTCTAACCTAGTTATTTGTGCACTTTAAAAAAGATAAATAAGCAATAATTTAAATACTGTCTTGTTTGGAGAATATTTAGAAACAAATATTTTTATTTATTAGCCTGATGATGCATATTTGTTGATACTATATTTGATTAGTTTGTTTATTTTTATTCTAAATATATAATGAGATAAAATAAAAATCACAATCCAGAATAATTTATTAACAATTTTGTTATTCATTAAATGATGGAAATATTTAAATTACATTTAAATAAATTAAAGAGTTTCAACTTTTCTTTCAGTATATCTTTCTTGAAATTTATTTAATTTTAGAAAGTCATAGAGGTCTTGCTCAGAGTAAATTTTTGACATCACTCTCCTGCTAGCCTCCTGATTTCTAATTGCTCCCTTGTCAATTATGCTAGAAGCCCCACTGTTTATAGCCGGCATTTCTTTGACAGAGGCAAATAGGCTACCCGGTTGTCCGTTTGGTCCACTATCTCCCTTGATAGCCAGAATTCGTTGAAACCCAATTATTATCTCCTTCTGGTCGTCAAATGAAGCTAGGGCTTGTATGATTATTTAACTGTGGTATACCAAGCAGATCTTTTGACGGATGGCATCACAAGTTCACACACTTATTTTTTCGGGGACTTGAGAGTATTAAGTTGAAATATGATGTGCCTCGGCAATTCTATCCAACAGTGCTTCACCTTGGTAATGAGCCAAGATGGATAATACACAAGTATTATAAATTTAACTATGAATCACAGATTTTTTTAGATTTTTCTCCTTCAGTACATTCTTTGATACTGAGAGTTGGAAACGTATGTTAGCTTTGGTGAGCCAGCGGCTCTGATATACAGATCCAATCTCCACGAAAACCATTCTTCCAGTAAAAACTCCTTCCCTCATAGCACGCACTATCTATCATATAACCGTAGTGTTAATCTATAGACAAATATTGACTAACCTCATCACAAAGCTTGACCAGTGGTTGGGCAATAGATATTTGGGGAATGTTATAATTCATATAAAAGCCTGTAATCGAGTATAAAAGCTTTCCTATTGGCCCAGATAATTTTTTATCTCAGAGAGTTGGGAATCAAACTAAAGAATTAGACAGTGTAATGGAAATTCATTAATATGGAGACTACACGCCAACTAAACCAGTTTTTTTCCAAACATTTTTTGAGTCCCCTCCTATGGCCATAACTGTTTTATCAAAACTCCTCTCCAATATCCATTTAAATATAAACTTTGCAATTTGTTTAGCAGGTAATTTTGTCCTTGTTTGCTTTCTCTGGTATAAAGTGGAACAAGAAATTACTCCCAGCCTCAATTAAAACATTATAGTGGTCTTGCTTGATCCAAACCATAAATGACTATTCGCTGCCATTGCTTCCATCACCACATTAGTCAAATCGATTATTCCATCAAATATAATACAGGAGATTGGATCCTCCACTCTACATCTCATCTCTTTCATCAACTTCTCCTGCACTCTTTTAATCTTATTTTTGTCAATTATTTACGTTAACGTTTTATTAAATTATTATTGACTTTGTTATTTTGTCTGTTAACCTAAAATAAAGACTTATTAAACGATGTAGAAATAGATTTTGGCAGTGGATGTATAAAAGATTTAAAAGTTAACTTAAACAACCAATTGGGCTCAATTATGACATTTATATCTACACGAAATGTAGTATAATCCAATCATAAACTTACCTAACTAAATTTTAAGTTATGATTAAAATTTCTTCATATTTGAACTTTTTACATCAAGGGCAATATATATACATTCTCCTAATATGAATATTTATAAAGAAAGAAAGAACTGGAAGGTATAGAAAAAAAAACACATTTTCTCTAATGTTCAAAGTGAAATTTATGTCGCTTAGGGTATTTCTATCTTTTTGAAAATTATATTTTTGAAATCTACGTGAAAACCCCACATTAAAAACCATAACCAGTTTTTGATTTTCGAAAAAATGAAAAGTACGACCAAGCCTTCTGCACATTCTCTAGCGAGAAAATATAACGTTAGCACATATTTTCTACGAGTGTAATAGGATGAGTCTTTTAGTAAGAATGTGTGAAGTAAAATAAAAAATAAAAAGTACAAGTCTCGACCTCAGAAACTGATGGGGGTAGTGCCCACTGATACAAATTTTCAAAGGTCTTTTAAAGTGACGGCCGTCATCAGTATAATGTAAGTTATAAAGTATTCTTGTTGATGTAACATGAAACTCATATTGACAAATTTGGAACATGTAATAGAGAAAGAACTCGACATTTTAGCTCATTTTTCTGACAATGGCCCATAATTTGGACTTTTAGGTGCTTCGTTAGAAAAAAAAAAAGGAAAATATGTGATTTTTATGGTCGCTTTTTTCTTTAACCCATATCAGATATGTGTAGGGATAAATAAATATAAATAAAAGTATGCCTTTATAACTGACAAAAAGATATTGTCCGTAAATACTTATGATAGTCAGAAATAATGTGTATATTGTACATAGTTTGCACATCACAAAGCAATCTTCATTGCATTAAAATAAAATAAAAAAGGCCACAAAATTAAATGGTAGCTAGCCAATGAAGTCATTCCAACTTTTGGATTATTCATTATTTAATAGTAGGGATATTCATAGCTTAACAATAAAGTTTGATTTCAACAAATTAAGCTAAGCTAATGCTCCAATTGTTGTTGTTTTTGGGTGTCTGTTTTTGTCTTTCGTTTTTCCCTTTTGTATTGGATGTATGAGGTGTATATGAAACAATCAAGTGTAAACAGAAATCTAAAAATATATATAGATAACTTTCGTTAGCTCTTCCTCAAATCCTAACAGTATATTCACAATTTAATAATAAATCATGTTAAGAGTAGCAGATCAACTTTTAAAATATTAATAATATATAAAATGTAAAATGTTTCTACTGTTTAAATATGAAAATATACATTTTTTTATTAGAGGCATAACGTAATACCATTGTATATAGTTGGATATCAGCTGTTGCTTTCTCTTTCGTGTATAAAAGTGTCATAAAACCAATTACATAATGTAATATACATATTGATAAATCCAATACAAGTATTGTAGAGCTCACTAGTTGCAACGTTAAACAAATATATATCATATTATGCCAATCCTCAGCACTGTGCAAAAGGAACAATGAATATATGAAAACCATCTATATATGTAGACCAAAATTTAGCATTAACCATTTGGAAGTACACTGTGGGTGTAATTGTCGTCTTAAACTTTCTAAGGCCGGACCCAGTTGGATCTGGTACCCGACATACCTCAAAAGAGGAAATAATATATTCAATACCCAAATTTCATAAACAATTATTTAAGTTATATGGGAGAAGTAGATTTGTTTGACAATGATATAGCCAACGACAAATTATTATTGAAAACAAAGAGAAAGTACTGGGTGTTATACCTTAGTTTCCTATATGAATGATGATTCAAGCATGCAACCCCTATAAAAAGTTTAATACCTGAATATCACCAAAAAAATGAAGAGATTAGTAAAATAAACTTGATCAGGAGTAGTGCATTATTATCAAATATACAATGTTAGGAAACATCAGAACATCCCTAAAGACAACTAATTAATTCCCTAATGGAACGACATTGGTGAATATACAGCGCGCTCGGTAGAAATTATTCTCTTTAAATCAATGTTTGTAGGTTCACGCCCCGATCGTTCCTAGAGAAGGGAATATACTTCGTGTATATAGACTTCAACGAAGATTCCTAGGCAAAATCAAATAAATTTAATACTATAGTGTTTTCTTATAACTTAATGAGTACAAATCCATCTGACCAATTAAAGGTTATTACATAAAAAATATAAAGAACTCACAAAAAGTGCAACAAGAATTTTATAGGTACAATTTGATATACTTCAAGGTTGAGACAAAAAGTGTTCTGTCAAACTTGTAAAGCAACGACAACAGTTCAAATATTTATAACATATTATAGATGTAAGAGATGTGTAGTAGGGATTCATCCCAAGTCCTTATGCATATCACATAAAATCAAGATAATTTTTTGTCTACTAATAAAATTAGAGAAAACAATAATTATTTATGAAGATGAATTATAGTTTTACAAAAATAAATATTATAAAGTCAAAATATATAAAATGTCCCAAATACGTGCATATGTTCTTTAAAATATGTACCCATAGGAATCATATCCACTGTAGAAAATCAATTAAAAGTCTAATAAAATCTTATCTATATTAAAGGAATATTTATAATTTTTAGATGGTTTTGGTAGTAATGGGTTAGTGTGATAATTTATTTTTATATGTGTACATATTATCAAAAAAATCATTAAAGATCTACTGAAACCAAATGAAAATGTATCCATGGGTAAAAAAAGAGAGAAAAGTTGTAAAAAATACATATAACTAAAATTTTATATGTGTGATACATTTTGTATTTAAATAAAAGTATAAACATGTATACATTAAACTTTGACTGAAAATTATTTTGAAAAGATTAATGGGATACATTTTATTTTTTTGGAACATTTAATAATTAATTTACAAATTTATCTTTAATATTTTATATACAGACACAATTATATATCCCTGATTTAATTTATATTAAATCTTATCTGCAGTGAAGAATAATATAATTTAAATATTCAAGTAACGTGTACAAAAATATATATATGTATGTACAATTTCTACATTTATTTATGTGTAGTAATATCTACACTTTCCCCTAGTGGTTTCATTTGTAAGGGAAAAAAGTATTCCTAGAGGGATGATATGTACTACGTTGAGAATTGAAAGGAAGTAATTCATGAGTTAGAATATTTTTTTCGATTTGAAGAGAAAATAAACTATGAGAATAGTCCAAATGAGGATATGTTTGTTCAAAAGATATCAACCAAGTGGGAAAACGAAAATATTTTACACAATATTTGTATAGTTTGCTATGCAATAACTATTTGTAAACTGGGTAAAAAATACACAAAAAAAAACGATTTTAATTACTTTATAAACAGTTCAATGATTATATTCATTACGTCATTAAACTTGCATCATTTTTTTACTATTCGACGGATTTATCAATTCCAAATATGTATCTATTAAAATTCTAAAAATACTTTTAAGACATCGAAAAATAAGTTTTTAAATTAAAATACTCTTAATATCATAAGTTTGGGGTTTCCAGAAGAAATAATTTGTAAAAAAATATTAAATTTTATTATTGATAAAAGTTCTATGAAATATTCGTTTCTTCTGCGAATTTTGGCCAGTAAATTAGTACATGTCAGTTTTGTTGAGAATGTGTGATATATATAAAATATTATCTATAATTAAGTATCTACTGTTATACTCTTCAGTCCTCACAATGACAAAAAATACCATTCCAGTAGTTTAATAGAAAAAAAAGAACAACTTTTAACCAAATTGAATATAATCAGATTTTATGTTTAAAGAGAATACTGATAGTATTGGTGATCAAATGTAGATTCAAAGAATTAATAAGCATTGATATATTTCTTGGTGTTAGTAATATTTGGAATTTCTGAGAAAATTTTAGAAACTAAAATATCATAATTTTAAACCTATGTAGACTCTGAATCATGCAATAATTCGTTTATTTTGGTTCGGTCTACACCAATTCACTAACAACGTTCAAAAAAATATTCACTAACGGAGGTTGAATTATATTGATGCTGAATGAAATTATATGAAGCGTAAATAATGAACTGATTGATAAAAAAAAATCAATAAAGCAGCTGAACGGGACATTTTAGAAAAAATATACTTTTTTAATTGCAACTTTTATTGTTCAAACTATTAAAAAGTTCCCTTGACGTAACACAATAAAAAACCAAAGCACTATTCCTATTAAAACAAAACTCTCACAATATGGTGGTTTTTAACATTTAATTTGCATTTTCTAAGAATTGAATGATTGCATATAAAATACAAGCACAATTTGAAATCAGCATAAAATGTTGCCTAAAATATTTTTATTTTTATGTTGATTATTATTTTTTTCGTAGTCAAAAGTTTACTCAAACCTAAAAAAAAATTGTAAAAATACTTACAAAATTAAAATCCAAAATTCTGGAAATAAAAGATGGGATACGGAGAAACCAATTTGTGAGCAGCTCGTCAATTACTACTTGAATTATATATGTATGTAGTGTAAAAGATTTTGGAAAAAGTAATTTTTTGTAGACTTTTGTCATTTAATATAAAGTTATTTTTATTCCTTAAAATATACTTTAGTTGGTCATATAAAAGAAAATGAAAATGAGAGCCTGTTCATTGTATAAAGTATTCTACATTTAAGAAAGTCGACAATTTTCTAAACTTACTCCAAATATTTTTTTTTTTGGAAAAAACCACTTTACTTAAAATCAAATAATCAAAACTTGTATCATTTGATTAGTAATGATTTGTCAACTTTCAACAAACTGAGCTTTTCTTATTAAAGGTTTATTGTTAATCCTGTCAACAAGCGATACCACTGAATCAATTCAGCTGTTAAAGCAAATGCCGCCCCTATCCTTGGGACAAAGTGAAAATAGGCAACAAAACTATGATTGTCATGTAATGTTATATCTAGGGCGAATAAGCTAAAAAAATCCCTATTAAATATATAGCTCATAACTCTATATATCGAGAGGGTAAAGACAATTTTCCAACTATACTAAGTCCTTAAGCACATTAATCACTGTCGGAATCTCAATTAAAATAATGACAGCAGTAAAACTATGGCTGGCTTTCCGAGTTCAAGTCTACAGTGAACATGTAATAAGCTCACTCTAAAAACTCTAAAACCTTAGCTCACGTGATTTCTTTTGCATTAGTGTTTACTTTTTTTGTCGTTATAGTAATAATTGTAAGTGTATGATTAAGTTTTGTGGAGATAATTTTATTTAAAGGTTATTTCTATATTTATATTCTATGGGCACTCATTGTTGATGAATGATTGATGAAGAGTTTTGTTGAGACTAATAGAACCTCCTTTCACTTTTTGAAAAGGAAGAGAGAGTTAGTTTCGGGGTTTGTAGAGAGTACAAGGGAAGAGGTTTTGCTCTAATCTTTATAGAATAACATACTTATGTTATTGTGTTAAGACGATTATTTGGATTGCATGAACCCCCCCCACCCGACAAATAGCCAATCGGAAAATTGTTGTGAGAGAAGTAACTCAGCTGCCATGATGTAAATACAAACAACCACATTGTATTTATCAAGGCATAAGGACAAAATATTTTATTGTCAAATTTCAATTCAACTCTGTTTATAACAATGACTTTCACTAAAAGCTCCCTAAATAATCTTCAGTACATATGCATACATTCACACTTGTTTTTAATATATTCTTATACGCTCTATCTTCAAAAATGAAAGCATAATGATAACAGCTTTGGAAAAAAACAAAACAATTCTCAGATTGAAAATTACAAAAAAATTTAGAAATCTAAAAAGTACTTTAAGTTTAAAACTCGGTTAATAAATTGAAAAGGATTTAAACCATATTAGAACACTTAAAATTCTCAAAACTTGATTTTAAATATTTGTATTTTGACTGAGCATGAAAACGTCAATCCGATACAGTACACAAACACTCAAATTAAACATTTTTGACTCTATTCCAGCACCTAACAATTAATTCATTAATTGATTTCATCCCCTTTATTCTTACTTAGCTTCTTGGACTTTGAATTATATATAATCTCAAGTGCTCCTTATAATGATATTAATAGTATATATTATAAAAACAAACCTTATTTCGTTAATGTGGGAAGAGGTGAAGTGGTTTGATTAGAAAGTATATACTTGGGAGTTGGTGTCTCTTTGTATTAACATGTTGGGTAAATAATATATATATCTCATTTACAAGTTGGTGACTTGTTGTGTCCTACAAAAGACTAATTTCGTCCTTTTTAATTAGGATAAATTAGTTGTTAATACCTGGGGAGGGGAGGCGGTGCGTCATCGGGAGCTAATTTTTTGATAATGTTATAGAACTGAAATTACCAGTTCTAATATCTATTTAGTATAGTACTTTATTAGCGTTTGGAGAAAGTCTTGCACAATCTTGCATATTGTATTTCATTTTAATCTGAATGAAGTCAAATGAACTGGACATGGTAGACATCAAAAATAAATTAACTTAACATTTATGCTGGGAGTGATTTGAACTCTTTTTCACGGATGACTCAAGGTCGGCAATGTTGCTATTGCTACTTTTTTTGTGCCCTCTTACGGTCAAATAGTATAACTCCCTGAATGATAATATTATTTATATAAAATACTAATGGATGTTACTCAAATAGATGGTACTGTAAATTTCTTTGTTTTACCAAACAGCTAGTAAAAAAAAACAAGCTAGAGACCACCTATGTAAGTTATATTTTTTAGTTTTGCTCATGTCCGTTGTTGAGAATGGTGTTCACAAATCAAAAAGAGCTAATTTAATTAAACAACATTTAAGAAACTGATTAGCAAAAAATAATTAGAAGCATCGACAGTAGATAACAAAATACTCATTGTTCCTTATTCATTTAAGTCCATGATTTAAAAGTAGAAATCAATAACTCTTTTGTATATAAGTATAAATATGATATAGGTAAGTAACAAATTTATTTTATTTCAATACTGGTAAGGGTTGATTATCCAATTAAATATATATATATTGCAAAATACATAATCTACTATTAATTTATATATGTATGCATTATAAATAAAATGCAAATTTTAGATGTAGACATGCCTAAGAAAGCTTTGATATTACAGTTATTTGCAAGAATATAAAGATAACATATGCGTAGAACCTTTTATAAAAATTAAGTATCTATACATAAGTATAAAGTACGATAATCTAAAAACAATATGGCTGAAAAATTAAGAAAATGAGAAAACTTACTTCATAAAATTAAAAGCTTTAACATTTAAAATAAAATTTTTTAGGAAAAGTTATATACTGTTCATAGGATTGAAATTACCGTACAGCTTAGCATATTTTGGATTGTAAGCTATAATCTGGAGTAGTTATTCCAAATTTTTCATCACTGAGGAGCCTCATTCCTCAAAGCATATTCAATGTAATTCTTTAGGACAAAAATCACAAAGCCTCCGAAGGATATATAAGAATAGTATATTTACAGAAATCATACAAATGTAATTCAGATTTTGTCTTGATATGTTCATTGAACATACATATATGACCAATAATTTACAAGAAATGTACAAAAGTATCCTTTACATACCTGCCAAGGTTTACAACTCCCTCTTGAATATATTTGTCTTAGAAATACTCCCCCCTCCTCTAAGGAATTGAACTCTCTTTCTTTTCCTTAATTATTCTTATGTTGCTGATGAAATCCTAAAACAAAAATTATATGCATACTTGGATGTGGAACAAACCTTAACGAAAAAGAAGAAAAAGAGGAAAATAAGCTTTTGAGTTATATGTCTTTTTATAAAAGAATATTTGAATTATAAATTGAGATTTGTTAGGTCAAATTTCAAGTAAAAAACACTCTCTTAATATAAATAAAATGTTGTGTATTTTATTTTGAATGGTCCCTCAAGTCAGTAAAATAATCCTATTTTTTCCAGCAGGATGGTGCGCCAATTCAGACACCCATCTCTTTATAACTGGATGGCAGAAGTTATTAACTTCTGGGCTGATATCTCTGAACCTAAGTTTAACCTTCTAGACTATAGTATCTGGTAACATGTGGAGTCCAAATCCTGTAGAGTTCGCAATAGCAATAGTCCGCAATAGTTCAAATATAAATATAAGGTGATGTCGCATTGTTAACGAATTAACATAAGTAAAAAACATTCATGCTCCATTATTAATTCATAATTCAATAATGAGAAGGAATTGGCTAACTCTTGACCTTCTTTATTGAAAGGTTGCGTGATATAATAAAAGTAATTACGTGGGAAATGAATTAATATATACATTTATATTAAAAGTAAAAAAAAAAAAATATTTTTGGATACTTTTAAAACAATATTTTTTTTATTTTGTAGCATGTATTTGGTTTTTTGTTCATTGCCTTTAAATCAGATCTCCCTAAATCGATGTGGGCCCAGACTACAAAAAACTAATGAAGTTATTGAATAATTCACAAATATTATTAACATATCCACCATATAATTCCAAATTAAACATTAATCTGGTTCAATTTAAAAAGTTGAGCATTTACTTCATTTGCTTAAGTTCAGTTTATTTGAAAAAGTTTTCAAATTTTTTTATTATGATAATAATTATAATTATTTAATTTATTATTATTATTATAATAATGTGACTTTTATCCAGGTAATAATGAGCTATCTGGCTAACGTTATATTTAATGGTTTTATAACATAAATTACAGTCCATGCTTATCCCAAAAAAATAATTTTTGCACTAATAAGTAATTTTTACTAGTTTATAAATGTGAAGCGTACGCAGTGATACAAATAAATACAGCTGTTATTGCATTTATCACATACAGTGTCATAAAAAGTGATGAGTACTAATTTGGAACCCTAAATTCGTTTGACGTTATTAATATTTAACACAAAATTTTATCAAATTCTTTTAATGTTTTAATTATGATGAGAACCCATTCTGTTAAGACCTCAATTAATGTTTTTAAAAATAATAAAAAAATACAATTATCTATGTTTTAATCTTATATAACTATTTTCAGCATTTTAATTGATATTTACGACTGCAAAATGGATAAAAAAGTTTTAAAATTATTGCAAATCCAAATGGTTGTATTATAACTCAAATAGCTGCATAAAATTTGTTGATTTTTTTGAAAAAAGTTTTACCATACATTTTTTACTAGCTACGGTAAAAAAGTTTACTAATGGATAGTTAAAATCAATTATGCTGAAAAATAAAGTTGGTAAATGGGTTTATAGTTTAATTTTTTTTTTCTAGTTTTTGCTCAATTGGTTGCTGCATAAACTATTGTTTTTTATTCAATTTTCTCTTCATATTTGTGTCAAATTGCAAAACATTTTTATGTAAAATTATTTTTTTGTTGCCAAATAGCAAAATATTGTTTGTTAAAACGGATTGTTTTTGTTAAATTTTCAATCAATTTGTCAATTAGCAAAATTATGTTTTTACTATTATTTCGAGGTATAAAAAGTATTTTATGCAGAAAATTCTTTTAAAAATTTCGTATCAACCTATCAACGAAGTCATGTTACATTGTCTTAAATAGTTGCTTATTTTATCTTTCCTAAGATAATGATGTTTCTGAGTAATCTATATTTTAACCAAGATCCAACTATTAAATATTTCATTATTCTTTCTTTAGTGTGCTTTCAATCATATAACGACATTAGAAAAGTTATTTTTGATTATATGATTGCGATTTCTTGCCACATTTTTTAATAGTAATTAAAATTCATAGCACCGGGTGGCTCATGGAAATCTAAACTCTTATTAATTAATTAAAGTTGAGTGATTGAAATTAATTCATATTTCGATAAATTAAAGTATAAACAATTAGTTGCAGAACAGAACAAATTTGAGATCTTTGGCTTAAGTGCAAGTCAAAAAATTACATTTGAACGTGATAGACGAATTTCCCTCATACCTACCTAGCAGTCGAACGTCTTCCACACCCCCGTCTACGTTGTAAGTAAGTCGAAACGTTGCAAAGGAAGAATGAATCAGTCAAAAATGACAAACGAGACCTAGAGGAGTTAAAGAAAGCAGCCCAGACCAATTATCTCAGGTACATGAGGGCCCATGCAAGAGATCTTGGAGTTTCACACAATAAGTGGGTGAAAATAGCTTTGTGAGTGTAGAGAGGCCACTTTCGACATAAACAATGAAATAAACCCATGCCCTCTGTCATAATAGCTTTTTGATTGATTTTTTTAGCTCTTTTGAACTCTTTTTGACACTTTTGGCCCCCCAAATCCCTGATGATCCCCCTTGACAATATCATTTGTGTGGATGTCGAGAGAAAGGCTTCAGTGTCCTCATCCAAACACCGAGGCACTCAATACCACCGTCAGTCACCACTTGGACTCCTTGCAAGATGACTACATCCATAATAGGTGACAGGACATCCTCCCCACCTGGAAACCATCATTGCTGCTAAGGGGGACAAATTAATGATTGAAAAAGCTCCAGGACACATCTATTTTTGGTATTAATCTATGTAGAAATTATATGCTTCATTATTAAATTATATCTTGTTGAAGTTTAAAATCCAAAGTGTTCAGATTTTAATAAGCCACTCGGTAAATTTATTTTATTAAAGCGCTTGTGTATTGCCAATAGCCAACATTCAATGTTTCAAACAAAATATAACATCTACGACTAGACATTTTAAAGTCTTAAGGTTACAAATATTTCCACGTATGAAAATTAATGATACAAGTATTAGGCAAAAAACATCATAAATTGATTTTTTGGACTTAAAGCTTGGAGTAGCGTTTAGTTACGCTTTTATTCATGTTATTTTATATTACAATGTTTCATTACGCAACCAAACAAAAGTTTATTCCATATTTATAATTATAAAAACGTCGGTGCAACAATTACAAAGGCAACACGTATGCAATCTTTTCCACGCCAGTATCGGTGCCGAGAAGGCTACAGAAGCCGTTACAATCTGTATTTGGACAGGTTAAAACATCAAAAATGCAATTACATCCCCATGCAGTAAATACGAACTAAAAGTTAGACAGCTACAATATTACTGACTTCGATTTGACCTTCCTCCAGCCCTTACCTCAACCTCCTGGACTTAAGGTAGGGGCGGGAAAGAATGCTTGCACACCTCTCATCCAAATTGGGATACCCTCCGAGCTGTCATAATGACAGCATGGTACGCCAAGGAAATAGTCTTCATTGTCAAGTGCTGCCAGTCGAGGCTGTAATTACTGGTGAAGAAGGACATAATGAATAAAAAATATAGTATTCAAACATATCCCAAATCGGTTTTGAGTAGTCTTTTTTTATTTCCATAAAAGTTTCATTTTTAGAAATTTAGACATGCTATTGCATTTTTTAAGTCCCCACTCTGTAATAAAAAAAAATTCTAGATATCTATAGAATTTCCAACTTATCGTTAAAGGGTTTACAACTATGTGTAAAATTATTGTTGCTGTGGCAACATAATAACCTACAAGGATACCTGGAATAAAAGAAACCAGTGACATAATTTTATGAAATTGGATTGGATCGATATATTTGCAGGTATAACATAAATAACTATTCCACTTACTTGAACAAATACATATACTTTATAGAAATAATATGTAGAACTAATAGTTAGAATTATATATTACGCATATAATTATAAACTTATATGCTCACAAAGCTTATCACTAAAGTTATATGTTAGTATGAAATGAAAATTCCCTCTTTGTAACTTTATGGTGCAAAAACAATTCCAGAAAAATAGTAAAGCACGATTCACCATTACTTTTCTACTGTAGTAGACTGAAATTAAAATTGAGAACTTAGCCACCATGATTTTATATCTAAATTAATTATTGCACTTAATTTAACCCTTCGTTGTAGAATTCTTCGCCGTTTCGATTTTGTGTAGGATTATCCACTATTTTTTGATTTTGGTAGAGTTCAAGTTTTTGAAAAGTTCTGTACAATATCTAATGTGGTTTCATTTGATTAAACATTAAACTTTTGGTTTTAAAAATGAGTCAATGTAGTTTTTTTACCATCCTTTCGTGTGATACTAGAAATTTGAAATACTAATAATATTGTTTTACAAAAAAAACAAAAAAACAAGATAAAATATCAAATTATCAATGTTGATATTTTACCTTTATTTAGTAAACTTTGGTCTTCTGATTCCAAATTTTACCTTACTACTATTTTATTACCCTCATGTTCTTCAAAAAAAGACTATAAAGTGTATTTTTACTTTTGGTTAATTTTGAGATAGAAAATATTTTCGGAGCTTGGTGTTGAAGATAAAAAAAATGATATGAGTATATTTCAAATTCTAATTATCATAAATTATAAAATCCTTTTAAAAGTTATTTATTATATTTTAAACTTGAATTATCTTTGTTTAATGTTGAAAATGGGTGCTGTTTATTCAAAAGGTGCATAGCTCCAAAAGGATCCAATCCAAAAAGTTTTAAAAATATCAAATATAAAGGTAAAAAATTCAAGTTAATCATAAAAAAGTTATTCTTCAAAAAAAATATCATTGTCAATTTGGGATAAGGCCAACAAAATATTTCAAATATTTATTTTTTAATTGATTTTATAAGAAAAGTCCATTTATCAGGAGATCATAGGGAAGAAAGACAGACAGATACAAGGATATAGTGAGGAGGTTGTTTTGATTGGAGAAGTGCAGAGTCCGTCCTGAGGATTTCCTGTGAATGGAAGTAGAAAATATGAAATCAGTAAATCATTCGGATTCATCCTGTTAAATGCATTTGGATCAAAAGATGAAAGGATGAAAGGTTTATTCCGATCGTTATGGACTAAAACGGAACATTCATACTTGAAACACAATATATATTCTAATAGTCTTATCAAATTGTGCAGGTTATCACCAATTACTTTTTTTTTAAACTATTCATTAGTCTAATTGTTTATTTTCTTTCATTACAAATATAATAATAAACTAATCATTTTGTTTTATTATAAATATATTACATATTAATAAATCTGTATCTTTACTCATAGAAAAATGATAAATACATAAAATTTAAAAGAATATATTTTATTCAGTTTGTAGGAATCTGGTTGATAGGAACAATTAAAATGTTTTTAATAGGAAGACTTGAGCCCAAAAAGATAAAGTCATACTTTTTATACATTCAGTATCTAGAACTGAAAAATCAAAAATATTTTCCCAAACAAAGAATTTATATTTATTGTCTTTTGGAGTTATCACTATTTGACATTATCATGATGCAAACGTAAAAAAAAAAGACAATGTTCTTGTAATAAATTCTACAATCAGAGAATGAAAAAAAAAAAATCGAGAATAATATGAGATACGAAAATTACGATCAAATAATTTTAAGTGATTCTCTGTTAAAGTTACCTACTCTATACGATTTGCCAGACTATTTTGAAGTTATTAAGCGTTGAATTGATAAATTCAAGTTCATTTGATAAAATTGGTAGTGGAAAGTATAGTGATATGGAGTTTTTAGAGAAGGCTTTGTCTTACATTGTTCTTATATTCAGAAGTATAATAAAGGCCCTTTCTTGATTCATGAAGATTTTATTGTTCATCAGACTATTTTTATTCATACGAGAGAAAGACTTGATGTGGAACCTGATGACAAGAATGTTTTTATTGAAGAAAAAACAACCTCATCCACTGGTATTAGAAAAAAAATTATCCATAAGGAAGCAGAACATTCTGACATGGTGCATTACTTAATATTTCCCCAACGTCACCAAAAAAAAAAATATGAGGAATATCCAAGATGAAAAAAAAAGAAACTAACAAAATATTACTCCCATTAAGAAGAAATAACGGCTGCAATAATTTAATTATAATTTCGTCAATGTTATATTTTTATGTAAAAGAAGTAAAACATCTCATGTTAACGTCTTTGTGATGTTATATATATTATTAAACAGTTAATAAACATTTCCATAATGCATACTGAGCATCACTCATTTAAAGAAATCACCAAAACATTCGTTAATTCAAGTGATTTATTAAAATCTACACCCTTTGAATCTTAAACTTCAACAAGACATAATTTATTAATTAAAAATAGAATTCCATAAATAGATGTGAGTCTGAGCTCTCTTAATTATTAATGTAGCCACCCTTAGCGACAATGACGGCTTCCAACCGGCGGCGGAAGACCTGGCATCCACTGTGGATTTAGCTTCTGTAATTGTGTTCCAGTGCTGGCGGAAAGTGGCTTTGAAGTTCTCAGTGTATGGATGACGGACAGTGAAAGCTTTTCCCTCAACAAGCACCCAAAAGGCGTAGTCGAGGTTGTTGGCATCAGGGCTGTAGAGGGCTAAAAGTGTCAAAAAAGGATTACAAAATACTCATTCAAGTCTTGCAGTATAGATGATGGGTTTCTTTAATTATTGGTGTCGAAAGTGGCCTCTCCACCCTTGCAAGGCTCTTTACACCACTTTTTTGATAGTTCTATGGGCAATCTAGTGTGAACTCCCAGATCTTGTATGGACTCTCATGAAATTAAGGGGATTGGCCAGGGCGGGTTTCTTTAACGCATCCTGGTCCATTTTGGACTTTCTGAGAGAGCCCTTCTTCCTCTTCAACCTCTCAGACTTGCTAACGGCGTAAATGGTGGTCTTTAAGACTCAACTGATTTGAGCGCGCGAATATAAATTTGTGGATCACGTTTAAGGGTCATTTTTTCGACTTGTACGTGAAATAGAAAGTTCCGGCTTCTTTTCGAAATGTGAATTAGTTTCACTCACTCAACTTTCATTAATTATTTTAGATTTCAATAGTCCACCTGGTATGGGAGAAAAATACCAAGAAAAGTATAACACTGGAATTTTAGCGGATAATTTTTGGGAGTTTCCCATCTTAAATTACAGGTGAAAGACTTAAAAACCATATAATCATAGCCGTGTGAATTATATTATATATATTATACTTAGGTATAATCAGATTGATTTAAATGTACAAATATTAATATACATAAAATTAAATTTATTTAGACTTGAACAAATTTCCTCATAGAATGACTTAGTAACTGAGTAGAAGTTGATATCTTAAAAATTGATCTTACTTTAATTCTTAGTTTTTTTATTATTTTACTTTGTATTAAGATCTATTTTACATTCTCAAGAATTTTAAAACGAATACCAACTGATATGGATTTTTCTTTTGTGAGGAAGAAAGGTTAAGGGATAAATTAAAAATAATATACTGATAAGGCATTAGTCATTTTGACAAGTAAAATTTCCTCAACAAAAAATATTATTGTATAAATATATACTTACAAATAATAACTCTCAAGATTAAAACGAAAATACATTATTGTTGTTTATTTAAGTTATACCTCTTTTCCTTATCAACCCCAGAAACTTCATCCATCTAATTTTTTAAATAATTTTTCTTGCATCAAATTTATTGTGGATGGTAATTCATTTGTTTTTGATTTATTAACAAATTATAGAATTTGTTATTAAGAGCGATAATAATGGTGTTTTTTTTCATTTTTTTCACCCAACAATGAATAGAAAATAGGGAGATGAAAAGTGAATAGAAGATGTCTTCACTGTACTTTAATTATGTTAGTTTTTTTTTTAAATACAACAGAGAGTTACGTTTTCTTTCAACTAAATAATATAACTCCCTGAATGAAATGAAGGTATGTTACAAACATAGAGAGCACCGCAAAAAATTGATATTTCATCTTCCAGCTCTAGCCTGTCCCACCACCTTGCAGATTATAATGGGAGTGCAAGGTATGTGTACTAAAAAAATACGACGGTAAAGCCCAAGTGGCTTTTGCCACTTGGTCCCAGGGTAAATCCTGGAATTCCTTCTTGATCCTACTGATAAGTTCGTCTTTGTTGTTGCAGGGTGTTTGGTTGGTTAGTCAAAGTATTGCACACTACACACAATAAAAAATACATTGGAATTAGATCGGGCGAGTTTCGAGGCCAAAAGTATAGCAAGATGTGGCCGTCAAAATTTTCTTGGAGCCATAGGAGACTCTTATTCAAGGTGTGGCAGGGAATTGACTCCTAACACATGTTAGGCCTCCTATTGGTAACTTTGTCTATCCAGAGCTTCACTTTGGTCTCTAGCACGTTCAGGTTGTTGCTCCTGGCACAGATTCCAAGGAGAGCTATGTGCATTTTTAAAATATTTAGAGCAACAAATTCGTCAATTGATTCCATTTTTTTTCCAACTTTTGGAAATTTGAACATGCTATTTAACAAAAAAAAAAATCTCCCTAAGTGCCGTGCATGCTTAAGAGAGTGTAAAAAAGTGGCAGCATAGATAGCTTGCACACCCTATAAATATTTTTACTTTGCTCATTCCCTGTTTGTTCACTGTTTATATTACCATTTTGTGACAATATTATGTAAACATCAATTTTAAAGTTGGGTTAGTTAAACTCCTAGAGAAGTATTTGTGATCAATAAGCAGTTAATGTAGTGTGAAATTACTTACTTTTACAAAAATTATTTTTAACAATACACTGATAATTTATTGAGCTTAAAATCCCATACATATCAAATTAGGAAACGTCAGTTGGGGCAGTTTCACCAATGGATTATAAAACTTAAAAAATCAAATTTTTCAGTTATGACTTGAGAGTCTTGCAAACGTATTGGCCTTTGAAAAAGTGCTACAACTACGTCATATTTAGAAAATTACATATTTAATTTAGTGGAAAAAATCATTCATTATTGTAAAAAAATTGGCATAAACAGACAATTAGTTATAAGTAGGAGCTTACATATCATTGAAGCGATGAAATAAAAACCAATCTCATTTTGTATTTAACAGAGACGCTGATAAGATTGTATAATGTAAATCCTCAATTCTATTTGGAGTAAAATACTGTTTCTTCGATTTATGCAAAATGAGGATTACTTTATACTTAGGTATTATTTCTTTAAGAATAAAATGATAACAGCACTGGAGAATAAAAACAATATATTTTGAAACGTTCAAGTCATAACTACAAAAAAATATGCCCCCGTTTCTAATTTGATATGTATTTTTTTAAAACTTTATAAATTTTGTTTATAGTAATTTTGAGTAATAGGAAAACTATAAAACAAAGTGGCAAACTTGATTGTTAGCTTGAGTAGAATTATATTAGTACTGATACTTTTTTTCCACAGAAAATGTCACTTTTTATGATACCACACATGACGTCACTATATCATTTTAAGTCACTTTCCCTTGTGCCGTATACATTTTTTTTTCTCTACGAAGAATATACCTTGTTAATTGAGTTAATTGGATAAATTGATGAAAGCTGCATTGTTAGTAATGGACAAGGATGGATAAAACGTAGTGAAAAATATCATTTTTATCCTAGAAAAGGAGAAACGTTTGTTGTTATCATTTTTCTTTTCTTTTTTTGATCATTCTTTAAGAGATCGTTGTGGTGAAGACAGCTTTCTCAGAATGATGAACTATCTCTTACTTTTCCTGATTTTTTTTTTAAATTGATGAATAAATTTATACCATATACGTTTGAATATAATGTCATGATATTTTATCTTCACTAATACTATTTTAAATATGAAATCCCTTCTTCCCATTAGAAGTAACACATTTTCCCACTCCAAAATCACATAAAAGACAGCTGATGATGGCAAATGTCTTAAATCATCAATATTATTAATCTTGCTCCCGTTTTCTCCCTACTTATAGAATTAAATTAAATACTCCAAGTGGAAAAAAATAGTCTTACAAGACGCTACTCTTTACAAATATTTATCACGTTATCTTTGATTTGTACTATGTTTATGGCTACAGATAAGAAAGAGAGTTAAATAAGAGCTTTATTAAATATATATATATTAGAAGTTGAATCTCCTAACACACCTCTCCATCTTCCTTTACGATACTTTACATAACATAGTATACAATGTAGCAATTTATATAAATGACAAACTTAATAAGTAACTCTGTTAAATGCTTCCTTTTTCTCCCTTTCCTATATAATAAAATAATTATTATTTAATTATATCAGTATTAATTATTTTATTATTTTCTTTGTACATGCCACACTTTAACTTACTTTTTTTATAAATTAATTTGAAAACAATTTCCTTATAATTAGTACTATAATAATTGTTTTTGCTATTATTGATATTTACTCTTACTTTGTTTCATTACGGAATCATCAATGGTTAGAAAGTAAATATTGTAGGTATTTAAAAGTGTATAATCTATTAAGTAAATAATGGATCATCTTTTCTGTTTGTTTTGAGTAGATGGCAAGGATGGATATTAAGTTTATTTAGCTTTGTTACTTCCGCCAAGGAAGTTGAACCCTCCGTTCAACTTCCTTTGTTTCCCCACTGTTTCTTTTTTATTATATCTGTGTGTTGATTACCAAGATACAGTTCGATGTTGATCTTATTAAGTAGGATGATGATTTATATTCACAGTAAACTATCATAAAATTTTAAGACCCAGATAGTACAAAATGTTAAAAATACATAATCGACAATAACTTAGAAATTATTAAGGCAAAGAGCTCCAATTGACCTCATTATGTAGATTTAATGTAGATGCTTCATATAACAAATAATCCCAGGTCAAGATGTAAGGTCAAAGTCACAAAAAATGTCAAAATTAAATAATCGACCATCACTTTTGAACAAATTAATATACTGAGGTCAGAACATGTCATTGTGGAAGACAATATATCTTCAATAGATACTAAATTCAACACTGTACATTTTTGACATTGAGAAAAAATGAAATTTTTTTAGGAAAATGAGTTAAGGCGGGGATTTGCAATCTAACAAATCCCCATTCTAGTTTGAATTTTTATTACGACTAGTGCTGAAAGTCGTATTGTGCTAAAAAAATAATATTTACAAAATTTCATTGCTTTAGGATGTAAAGTTTTGATCGAACATTATCGTAAAAAAATATTCTTTGATTTAAAAAATAATTGCGAATCTTAAAAATATCCTTATGTTATTTTTACTTTTTCTCCGTTAGGAGATTTTAGGGGAAAAAAATAAATTATACTTTTTATAAGTTATAACAACCGCCATCTAAATGATTCAATGTAAACTAACAAATAATACTTTATTTTAGGTTTTTTTGTCTAGATATATACATATAGATATATATTTTCAAACATGGACCGGGAGGAACAATTTCTAAATAATTTCGTTTAGGCTTTCAGCATTCTTCTCAACGCTATTAATGAAATATCAACAAATAAATTATGTTAGTATTCCAACATGTGCTTTCCCTAAAATCCTTGCTTTTACTCCGTCTGCAAAAACGTATTCAAATATTTTTGTGCACTTTTTCACATCTGCAATTCATTAACATAGAAATGAGTATACTGCTCATTGGCATTTTCAATTCTACAGTGTTCACTCGAATTGATGAATAAGCCAGAAGAACTTATGTCTCACTTCTTTCAATGCTTAGAAAATAATACTCGTTTTATTTATTTGTTTATAAATATGTAGATTATGTATCTCTATATGCCATTTGGAAAATACATAAAAATTATTTTAGTGCACAGGTTGTTTTTAGAGCTCATAAGTCCATCTTTTTTAAATTTCATAATCTAATCTAACTTGCAAATGAAAACTTAAATAGTCAATGATTACTTAATCCTCAACATGAAGAAAAAAAACCTATGAAAACATAGTCTTTCCCTTTTTTAAATATTTTTATAACATCGGAATAAATCAAACCTTAAAATATGTTAAATCTATAATTTAAAACTCTTTCTACTAATCTGTAGCTTGGACTTACATTTACTTTTGCTCCTAATAAAGGCATATACAAATTTATTATTCCATTTTTATCAAAGCCTGAAAATAAAGAATTCATTTCATATAAACTTTGTATACTGCTTCACAAGCTAGATGCATTCAATAAAAACTTTGTAATTTTTTTTAAACTTTTGGGTCATTTGAATATCTTCACCACTTGTTATCTCCATAGATTATGCTTCTTCTTTATTCTAGAGTGAAGTGATGGATCCATGTTTCATCTATTGTCACATACCAGCGCAATAGTTACGATTATTACGTTTAAACATGGCACTGCTCAGAAGTAGTTTTTTTTTTTTTTCAACACTGAGCAAACGCGGAACTCACTTTAAACAAAGCTTTCTCATGGACAAATGCTCATGATATAAAAAGGCTCCGTGTTTTTTTAATATTTTTCCAATGTCAGCTAACTTACAAACTTCAGTAATTCTGATCATTCAAAATTATTTTGTGGATTTTTAGTTGTTTTCTGTTTTTACTGCCTCATTTAGAAATCCACTGGTTCTTCATCATTGGTTTCTCTATGACCATCTTTGAAATCAGCAAATCAATTTTTAATTGTTTTTCTGATGAAGTAGAGCCCTTTTTTCATCTACAAACTAAAATTCATAAAGAAAAGTTTAAAATTTATTGTCCAGCACCCCATACGTAAATAAATAGATTAAAATCTACAAAGTTGTGTTATTTCAGAGGCAATTTTTCAAAGACATCTTATATATACGAAACACATTCTTTCTCACACACAAGGCTAAGAATATAAAATTTTTGTGTAGGGAAAAGTAGATTATTTATGGAGGGAAAATCTTTTTTTAATAATTTCCTAACATAAACAATTAACTTGTGTTTACACAAAATCTCCTATTTATGAAAAAGAAGGATTTAGTAAATAAAATATGAAGAGTTTTTGAAATGACCTTTCTAGATTGTATTAAAAATACATAACACACGTAAACAAGTAAAACAAACCATAAATGTCATTCAGCAGTAGAACCAAGTTTATGATCTCTCTTAACCAACATATGCATCCTCTCATCATTAAAAAAAACTCTGATATTACTTTTCAAAGAGGTAGATTACGTTTGTTTTCTTAATCTTTTATTTCTAATAATAAATTTTTTTGATAAATCATTTCAAGACACCACTAATTATACTTAAAGATAGTAAAAATTAATGGACATAGTTAACAGAGTTTCATATATCAAATGAAGACTCAAAACTACTCTTCAATATCTCAATTCATTCAAAAAAATAAAATGTCAGGTCTATAATTGACCAAAAAAAGTTTAATGAGAGAAATAATTGTTAATATTTAATAAGTAAAACAAAATATATTACAATTTGAAGCATGTTTTGGATGTAAGGCTGCTGACACTAGCCTTCTTTCTATCTTTGCAGCAAAACTTGGAAGCAAACATTATAAAAAATATGGTGTATATATATCAAGAATGTTTGAACATGACAAATAAATTATATCTGCTAACAAATAACCCTAAAAAATTATGGTTACTAAAGGTGAAGTTGAGAATATCTACTTTTCTGTTGACAAAGTCAATAGAATGAATATGATAATGTTTCTTAAGTGTTGACTTAATTAACTCTGATGCTAAAAAGTTGTTCCTTGGTTTTTCTTATCATTTCATGGTTTCTTCTTATGACTGAGATGTAAAATGGTAGCTACAAAATTAGAGCTATTATTTTATAAAATATACGTAACTTCATCAACATTAAAAAAGTACTAATTTGATTGCTAAAATTTGCATAAAGTAAGAAATATTTTATAAAAATTGTCTAAATGAATGAAAAATTTTGGAAACTCAAAACTCATGTTGAAAATATTATTTAAAAATAAGGATTTTTTCTCGTTTTCCTATATTTCTACAGATATTTTAAACACATTAATTGATTCAACATGGTTAGAATAGTTAAGCAAATGCTATAAAAGTTAGTTGAAAGATTATTTTTATTATTTAACTATTAAAACATTTTATTAGTGGGGTTTCTTTCTTAAACAATTTACTAACTCTGTTATAAAAAAGATGTATACTAATAGAGATTTAAAGCAAAATATTTTTACTAAATATATATATATTTTTTAAATTTATTACTCAAATTTTCACATTCAAATAGAAAGCAATAGTTTACCATTTTACTTAATGATAATGGAAAAATAATTTTTATACATGTAAAACATGGTTTTTTAGACCTCTTTGGGTGGGGGGGGTTATGTCAATTGAAAGCCTTCTAATTTTTACGTAATTGGAATTCATTATATGTAGAACTGAGAAACATTAAAAGCTTTATCATAAACCATAAATCGAAAATCTATATATTGATCTTGATTGCATATTGAAAAGATATGAATAAAGTATTTGTTTATTTCAAAACATAAAATCAAACATATATCGATATATTTAAACAATGAGATGGAAAAAAAGTTATAGAATCATTTTTGTGGTGTATTTTTATTTATTATTAGCTTTTTTGATTTCTAAAGAAAATCATTTAGTACCGAAAACAGTAGTTTATAACCGAAACTCCTTGGGACCCTGTGTGTTTTGCAGTGTATAATTAAGGACTACATATTAATTAATTAATATAATTATCTGAGTAGAGTAAATCTTTGAGATTAAAGTTCTTTTATCCAAACTCACAAGGGTTTTTTTGAGATATAAGATGGATTCTGAGGAAAATTTGCATTTCCATAAGATTTTTGATGGAAATATATGTGTGTAAAGAGTTGGCAACGGAACGTCAGAGCTGTATCATACTATTTTTAGTTATTTTTAGGAATGAACAAAATGTATAGAAAAATATCAGTTTTAAGATTTGAAAATTGCTACCGGTCTTTTTTTTCTTTTTTAATTGGTTGTCGTCAAACTATCTCAAAATGGTGAATTTTTACATAGTTTTGATGTAGTTTAAATAATATAATTATATAAATGTTTTAATTTAATTGTACTATATTTTACTAATGTTAATGTAAATATTTATAAAAACAGCTGTTGTTAAGAAGGGCAACGTGATAAAAACCATTTGTTTTTTAGGCATTATAAAAATAAGCAATATCAATATTCCAACCTCAACAATTCGAATAATTTTTTGGAGAACAGTAGCTAAGCTATCACAGCATTTCATTAGATCAGCTATAATCACATGTGATGAGGAAGGAGGGGTAAAAGGGAATAAGCAAAGATATTGGCAAGAATTACTCCAATGTTAATCCTCAATTTTACTCTGACTCCAACAAAGTCTTTTAATTTTAGCTCCGCAACAATTCCTACAAGTTACTTTCCCTCCTTGATAGGCGCACACGAATGTTCCACCCGATTTTAAAATAAATGGAATTTACTTAAACTGGACGTTTACTACTTAAAATTTAACTAAAAATGATAACAGTTTAGAAAAAGAAAACTCAATCTTCAGATTACCAACACACAGACAAAAAAGAGTTATCTAAAATATACACACAGTTTTCATTACTAGTCTTTATTTAGTAGTACTCTGAGCTTTATTCGTGTTTTTTACTCGCGCTCAACTAAATACACATCTCTAGATATTTGTTAGTATATGAATTGCTATGATTCAGTAGATTTTTGTTTAACAAGCTCTGTCAAGCAACAAATTAAATAATTTATGTAAATACATTACTGTTTTATTAATAGCAAGTAAGGAAGGAGCATCTCCAAAATATGAAAAAATAAATATAGGGCTCTGCAATTATGTCAAGGTTGGGAATCATTGACCTAAAAAAAAGTCAAATATGAATGGTAACATTTTATCATTCGAAATACGTCATTGTTTGTTTGGCATTGACGTCACAAGTGGAGTGTAGCCTACATATCTAAAAAGAATAATAATTTAATTATTATTATGTTTGCAGTTGATAATCCCAATGAGGATTTATTGAGGCTCAAATTAGTTGTTTTCTTGAAATAATATTATTTTTCGAAATATATAATTGTTATTCTATATTGGCTATGAATATTATTTCAATAATAATAAAAAATAGAAATATATTATTAACCTACGACTTAAATTAAAAACAAGAATTTAACTTCTCAATTTAGGAATAAAGTTAGTATAATCATTTATTGGTTTAAGTTATTTCCTTTAACTTTTCATTACTTCCCCTTCCAATACTAACATGAGTACTTGCAGAATTGTCTGGCCATTTCAACATTAGAATAAATGGATAATTTAGAAGAATAAATTTATAATTATCTGTAACCAAGAGCAAATTAAATACTTTTTGTCATTATATTTTACATCAATTAATATATAATTTAAAATTTGATTGACTGAGGAGGAGTTATTATTTCTAAATTAGAGGCATATAATACATATTTTAAAACAAAATATATAGAAAACTTTGGTCTAATGGCTTTTATGATGGAAAAAACTAAACATCTGTATGTATTCAATGTTACTTTATGAAAGGGAAAAAGATTGAAATTTTAATCAAATCAAATTAAAAAGTGTTAAAAGTCCCTATATAATGTTATTTTTTTTGTATGGGTTAGACAGAAAAAAAAATAACAATTGGAGAAAAACATATTAATCTTCAAAATTCAGTAGTTTATTTAATATATATGTCACTGGCAAATAAAAAACATCGATAAAAATAAAGCCTTATTTTAATAAAATCTTAAAATGAGTTTAGGGTTTCAACTATAAATATTTATTACATAAATTTTCAAAATAATAACACTTCATGCAAACTTTGAGAGTCACATTTGTATTCATCAATTTTGAGGAGGTTGCATGTATTATATTAAAAAATGGATACAATATTATAGTTTTGTACCTACCGTTATACTTATTAGTTATCAAATTGAAAAAAAAATTAAAGAAATCATAAGGATAACTATAGGAACAACTTTTAGTCGAAACAATTAATCAAATTCAAGGTGATGCATGTAAACATGTAAGGTAGTAGTGTATTTGGGCCTCAAAATTTCAGATTTTTTATTATCAGGGGAGTAAGGTCATGGGATTGTTCATTGATTTAGAGCCCAATGTGTATATTATGTAAAACACATTAAAAAACATATTCAGATATTTATATAAATTCAGACAGTTCAACTAGATGCAACAGTATACTAAGTCACTCAACACAATGTTTGAGAAAGTATTGAGCATGTTTGGTTTCTGTTTTGTTTTGGTAGCACCGCCATTATCGTTCCTCGACCTCTCTCCCTCATTAGCTACCCCTTTAGCCAACTTATGGCTAGATCTTGGCAAATTTTGATGGAACAAAGTAGTTCAATGGACAACGTACTCGGGAGAAATTATTATCCTGAACTCAATGTGATTAGGTTCGATACTCCGTACTTCTTAGAGACGGAAATATACTTCATGTATGTAAATGGACTTTAAAAATGGAGTAGATACCACAATATCAACGTAAACTAAATCCGTGCAACTCCATTTTACCAATTAAAGGAAAATCAAAAAAAAAAAAAAAGAATAAGAGATAATTTTTAATTTCTTTAATGTTCAGATTTTTTGTAAGAATACTGTATAATGGTGGTCAATGCTGCTGGGTATGAAGTCAAGGAGGTTTGAGGAGATACCATTATTTACTCTAAAGCATCGACAATTCCAAATTCAGCGTTGTATAAGTCTTCTTGAATACCTCAAACATTATGGTGACCAGGTGATTTTCTTCTCTGATGAAGAATTCACGGAAAATATATTTACTTTACGATTAAATATTCAAAAATTGAGAATTGCAATATGGGGTATATAATTTTGTATTAATATAAAAAATTTGAAAAGTTGGTATAAATGGGTCACACTGCTCTAGAGTCTAGACAGAACCAACCATTTGCCATGGGTTTCAATTGTTTATAAAATACTTAGGTTTTTCTTGAGAGTATCGGTAGAATAAGATAAATCAACAAAAGATATTATTATGAAAAAACAAAAACAAAAAAAACAAACAAACATGAGGATCCCGATTCTCAATATAACCTTTTTAATAGAGTTACCTGACTTAAATCAGAAATTATAACTAAAAATAAATCAAAACCAAAGTATAAAATAAATATGTTAAACTTTATGATAAATTGGTCTGAGTAATAGGTTACAAAGGTTTATTTTAAAACAAAATGCAGGGAGATCCCAAATCAGTTGAAAAGTTGAAATTACAATAAAGTTTCTTCTTAAGTAATCATATTCATTGGTATTTAAAGAAATGCCCTCTTATCATGGAGATAGCGACAAGGTTAGGAAATCCTTTAACTCCTTTGGCTCATACAAAAGATCGGGACCTGATGAACTGAAACCAGTTGCCGATACCATAGAAAAATCCATCTATCAACAACAATGCACACTTGTTGTCAGTTTTGATTGTATAGTTACATTTGATTATATACAATTTCATTCAGCTGATGTAGCAATGGAAAAACTCAGTATTCCAGAGTGTATCAGATCCTGGTATAAAAGTTTACTAAGTACCCGTATGGTCATAGCCAAGCTTAAAGGCAAAGAAGTTTGTGTCAATCCAACCCTTGGAAGCCTACAAGGGGGTGTTCGTTTGGAATATGATTATGGATAGCTTACTTAATACATTTAAAAAGCAGCAATCAAGGTCGTTGGCTATTCAGACGACATCCTCCTTTTAATTAGTGGGAAACATCCCCAAGCCCTTTTCAATAAAATGCAAAGGGCAATCAATACTGTTATTGAATGGGGGGGATGTTCTTACCTTTAAGCCATCAAAATCAAGCGCTATAGTATTTTTTAAAGCTTATAAACTTAGATTAAAATACTTTCCACAATAAAAAAATGGACAATAAAGTGATGGAATATACCATAATTATGATGTACCTAAGTGTGACTTTTATGTAAGACTCACTTGGACAGAGCATTTGAAAGATAAAGCCTCCCAGTGTTCTTGGATATGAAATATGGCCAAGGCAATCATAGGACAAAAATGGGGGCTGACCTCAAACAAGGTTCTCTGGTTGTATGAAGCTACGATCAGACCTATTATCACCTATGGATGTCTAGTATAGGGACATACAATCAATACAAAGAAAAGTGCAAGGAAAATATTAAACACCATTCATAGGAAAGCACTCTTGGCAATGACTCATACATTTCGATCGACACCTACCGCAGGAATGGAGACAGTTTTGGGCATTGCTCCCTTGGACATATCCATTAAGAAACAGGCAATGCAACCAAATCAAGATGGAGAACGAAATATTTCTTATGTGATACCTGGGATGGAATTGGTAATCTTTTAAAACATTGTGGGAATCGGTTCCATAGTGATAAATACTTACACATGTTGGAATGGATCAACCAAGTAACTATATAAAAAGTAATCGCATTAGGATAGATAATAGTCTAAGTAAGAATCCTGACGCGATCATCTATACGGACGGGTCTAAAGACAAAGTCAGAATCACTGGAGCTGGATGGGCCATCCTCAAAGGTGAAGCAACAATTCTTCATTCAATAGATTCATTAAATAAAGAGGATATTGTGTTACAAGCAGAGATTTTCGCAATAACACAAAGTGTAGAAGCTCTTCTCAAGTACGAAAAAACACTGAGCAATGTAATAATCAGATCGGACTCCCAATTAGCAATTGCTGCAATCTTTAATCGACTTACTACTAGTAAAGAAGTTTTAAAATACAAAGAAACCATTATCAAAGGAATGAGTGAGAAAAATATACATGTATCTGGTATAAAGAACTTCGAATATTACAGGAAATGAATTTGCAGACCATCTTACGAAGAGGGGTACTGAGAGCGAAAACCAGTTTACTATTGGGATGCCTCCAAGGTACATAAAGAAGTTAATTCATCACTTCTTCTTTCATTATTGGTGTGACCGATATAATAAAAATCAAAGTATGAAATATACACATAATAGGCTTAATAAGCCGAAATCGAAGTGTATCAAGCTCGGAAGAGAAAAATTGAGACTCATTATACAAGCCTACACTGGGCATAGCCCTTTTCTAGCCCACCTAAGCAAGTGGAAGGACACAACCTAAACTTTTAATGTAATTATGGAAGAATTGCAATGTGCAGACCATTTCATCGATAAATGGGCCGCTTTATCTTAAGGGAGATATCAAGCAATGAATGAAGAAAGCAAAACATTCGTATTTTAAAATTTATGAAATAAAAAAAAATAAAAAATATTATTGAACAAAATTTAATTTAAACTAGGTTTTAGAATCTGTTGTAGTACCACAAATACCCCGTTGTGCGGCCGTGTTCGTTGCCTATTTATTCGTACAATTTTATTTTATTTATGTATGGCAAGCAGTAATAAATATTTAACTAACTAACTATCATGGGATCAATACATTTTCAGCAAATAAATCATACAATTTAAAAATCTCAAGTCTTACTTATTATTTATAAGGCCCTCACCTGTTGAGTCCTGAAAACAAAAATGCAGTCAAACTTGTATAAAGTGATCAGTCACATAGTGCACGTGACCTATTACACAAATTAACCATATTCAGTTTGAAAACTAAATATGGCTGCTTAATGCAGTGGCACGCTAAAAATAGGGGCCCATTTGAAGGAAAAACTAATATCAATAGTTATATTGGGGAAAATTGGATAATTTACATTTATATTGAAAAGATCCAAATTTCGTGGATTTTTTGCTATGTTTACGTGAAAACATTTATTTTTACAGTTCCCACAAATTTTCATCTTTCAAATTTATTTTCCCCACAGTTTAAAAAGGAACTGAAAAAAGTGAAAAAAAATAAATAGAAAAAGAGTGAATCGTTCCAAGCCATGTGTAATGAAAGAGAGGCATTATTGATTATATGTTGTCTGCAAGATGAAAAAATAAATGGTAAAATGCGATGTAGTTGCCTGTGTCTAACAGGCGTAAAACTAAAACTTTGGAAAAAATAAATTGAAAAGTTGTTATCATTTCAATATCAGGTGTTTGTAAACTATACTATTAATTATTGTAGAGGAAAATTAAAAAAGTATATAAATATTTAGTTATTAATATATAATAATGTACATTTTCTATGTTTCTTTTTAATTATTTGCATCCTACTTTTTCAAAAGGAAAAAACTTTTTATGCACATGTTTACTTTGGTATTTGTAATAATAAATGTAACAGGATGCTACTAAATTTTTAAAAGAAGTGAAACTTATAGAAAATATAAAGATATAATTAAATCTCTCGTACTTCGCTTCAAATCAGTATACAAGTACTTAACTGGGATTGTCTAGCCCCATCAATAAAAAAAAAATCCAAAATAAATTTTATATAACCTTATTAGTTGATACATAATATGTTATTAAAAATAAGTATATTATTTTCCCTTTAGATGGATTTAGTCATGTGTAACTCGCGTTGTATAAGTGCAATTGGTTTACTCTAGATCAGTGGTTCTCTGTATGGGGTTGATCGAACCCCATAGGTTCGGTCAGACACTCTCAGGGGTTCAGCAAGCTCCTGTATCCACTGACAAGATTGTCGACCGGTGTAACCTGCTTTCAAAAAAGGAACAGACTCGGTTACGAAAACGATATGAGAGTGGCACATGCCAAGGTGAGGACGCGCATTTCTGAACTTGTGCTCGAAAGGCAACAACACAAGACATATTAATGTGCAGAAAATATTCTTTAAGTTATGTTTTAGTGTGAGATTTATGTTTTGTTGGTTTTGTTCCTGGAACACAGTGGTTTTTTTGATGGAACTGCTATATGGTTTTGAAGCAATCATATTTATTTTTCCAATCATGAAGGGGTTATGTCAATGCACTGATGAAGCTTGCAGGGTTCAGTACTTCCAATTAGGAAAAGAACCACTGCTCTAGATGATGGTAGAAATATAAGATTTTGTACCTTAAAAAAATTCCGACAGGAATGTAATGGTTTGACTGAGTATAGTTTTAGCGTGCCAAAGAGAAAATACGCCATATTTTTCAGTAACTCTTCAATAAAATCGAAAACACATTCTAAGTGGCTCAAAATATGAAGTATTTATGGACTTTATATTCTTAGGGTCAATCACACGCATTTTTAGTTTCGTCGATTTTGTTTCCGTAGTTTCTAACTCAAAAATGCATCACTCTCTGGAAGGTCAATTATTGAAAATATGTTTAAAATAATGTAAATCGTCGTGTACAACTGTCATGTAAGGACTGTTTTGATTGCCAAAGAGATAAACATTGATAAATAAAAAAATTAATTAAACTTAACAGGTTTCATTTTACTAAACTTTTCTAATACCATTAACATCAGTGAAAATTGAATACTCGAAGTCTCCAGCTAACCCAAATGACCATATCTGCAACTTGAGTTGAAAGAACATGGATACTCCTTTTTACTTCTATTACTCCTTAAATCTATATATGATATTTTTTCTTTATTTATTGTTAGGGTAATTAAATAATTATAAGATATAGCAAACATTATATGAAACCATCATAAATAATTCCAGAATTAATTACATTACTCTCCAAAGTGCCCCTCACAGCAAATTCCAACGGGTTCAAATCCACCCAAGATGATGGCCACATGTCCTTGGGTCAAAAATCAGCCATGTTGTCGGTACAGAACTTCTGGCATTTGGCCAATGTGTGTGAGGGTACACCATCTTGAGTCCACACATAGTTGTCCTTTGGATAGGAGGCCTTGAGCCATGGCGGAATAGTGAACCTCAGCGCCTTGTAATAGACCTCCTGGCCGATTTTCTCCCAACAGAGAAATACTCAATTTTGTCTATTTCACAAAAATACTTACATTACTCACTCAAACATTGTTACTTAAAAAATGATGTCCAAAATGGTTGAAACTCTGGTGAGTAACTTTCAACAGATGCTAGATAGATGTTACTTATTTTATTTATGAGAGCTGCTTTCTTTGTGTTTAGGGTCAGGAACTTTTCAAGCCACTTTTTTAGGTTAAGGGGGAAATTAAAAAGCAATATCTTACTTTTACTTGTCTAATTCTCCTCTTTTTGTTTCAATCATAATACAACTTCTCTGTGCAATTTTTTTAAAGCTTGATTAACCTATATATATATAAATATTTTTATTTAAAATACTTTATATCCAAAAAATTATGTATTATTTAGTTGATTATGAACATCTTTGAAAAAAAAAAGTTTAAATAATTTAAATATTCATGGAGATATTTAATATTTAAACTTGTATAAATAGTTATTTCGAAAAATTTACACTTCGGTTTTGATGGGTAAAGAGCTTCAAAGAGGAGAAAATCCAATTTAAGAAAAATGAAAAAGGGCAAGTTTGCGCTCTACTGGGTTCCCATCCTACTTTTCTTCACTAAAAGAACCGATTGAGACGGTGAGGAATGAAAATAAAAACATTTAATTTTTTTAAGTACCTTTATACAAAAAAAACCCAGCCTAATGTACATAGCAGACTGAGGCAAAAAAAGTGACAATCTCAATTTTATATATATGTTAAAATATATTCTTCTATAAAAATGATTTTTAACCAATAACGTCTATTAAGTATTTTTATTACTATATTAAGATTAGGCCGGTTTGTACTTCAACTTGTTTCAAATTTTGAGTATGGATGGTTCGAAAAGGATAAGATTAGGTAAGGAAATAACCTATACAACATTTTATTTTCCTAAGATGTCATATTTATATAGCACATCTAGTTTAAAATTTGAAAAATTCTAAAAATATAAAAAAATAATTCGTGCCATACGCGGATCATCAAATTATCCGAACTTATTTTCCCTTTTTTTGCTCAATAAGACATATTTAGGATAAAAACTTATAAGATACTTATTATTGGCTAGAAAAATGTATATCATTACTATATTATACAAAACAAATAAAAATATATTTTTAGTATCTGTATCTTTATTCATAATTTGATTGACATTTGCGACCTTACATGATCCTGTAGAACAATTTCATTTTGCAAAGGTAATTTTCATACACGAAGGTAACTATTCCGCTCTACTCGTAATCGAAATTTGAAAAAAGTTGAAAATCAAACCATTCTAATATACATACATAATAATAAAAAAATTAATGGTAATGTCGTCTAATTAATGCACCATTTATAAAAAATCATGTTCTCGTTATAATATAATTCCTTATTCTACTTGAATCACATGACGACTTATACCTGTCTACCTCTCTCTCCATTATAGTAAGACAATTTGATTAAAAAACAGACAAGCAAATTTTATATTTATTTAAAAAAAAAGTCAGACACATTTATAATTTTTGGCTGAAAATTATCTTTATTGAATATCAAGTTTTGCCATGGAAATGTTAAAATATAAGTCAATGTTCAATTTGCGAAAATCCTAATATGACTAAGCAATTTATGTATCAAAATGATTCGCTTTTTATCATTCAACCCATTGTGGAAAAAATACATAGATACAACCAAAGAAATAATCGAAACTTATATGTGAAGACTCAGGCACACCCTCTACAAAAAGGGTAAAAATTACTGATAAATTATAAAAATGACATAATATAAGAACACACGGTCGTTTGTCAACCATTTTTCATATTTTATTTATATAAAATAAAGTATTTATTAAATTTAAAGTGTTGTGTAATGAATAAAAAAATTAGGCTTAATATCGGAATTAAATAATTTCATTGGAACTGTAACTTATGACTTTTATGTGCTTATTTTATTAATATATAGAATTATTTTCAGCTATTTAAAAATACAATTAAAGAGTTTTTCTTATAAATTATGAAAAATGGTTGAAACTGATGTTTTGTCAGCATAGTAATTTCCCAGTTATTTACCCCCTTTAATAGCGAGCACGCTTGGGCCTTCACTTCTAAGTTTCTAGTATTATACAAGATATTTAGAGACAAAATATATCAGAGACACGGTTTTTCATATATAAAAAAATTGAAAAGGCAACCTCATTATATGACATTATAACGATAAATCTTACAAATATACACCATCATTCGTGCATCTTGTCGCCTCTATCTATTTATGTATCTATAATTTAAACTCAACAAAATAGTGACTTCTTTAATTCATGAAATTTTTGCTTCAAACATCACTAATACTATTATATAACACGACTTTTCCATTAAGAAAAACAAAAAGGCCCAACATCAGTTGGTAGCATTTAATCAATACTTCCCAACTATGAAATAGTTATAGTAATTTTAATTTTACTTCTTAAATCTACATTATGATAGATGATTGGACAATACATGTTCCTATTATAGACCCGAATATGTCCTTGGTATCATTCCCTAAGCATGTTTTACATTTAGACCACAGTTACTAAATTATAAATCAGACAATTATACCAAATTTCATGTCCAAATATATCAATGTTTAAAAACTCAGAAAATTATCAACGCGCCTATTAAGCGTTACAGACTTAAAATAAAAAAATAAACTTTTAAATTGTTTTTTCAGTTAAATAGTTTATTATGTTAAGTTTATTTCATATTTTTTAAAATGATATTTTTATATCAAAGAAATTCAATAAAATAGATACTTCTTCAAGTCCCCTCCCTACTTGCTTTCTTTTTGGATGTTTTATGATGTAGCAAAACAAGAAAAAGTCAATTAAAAATGTATAAAGCAATTGTCGCAGAATGAACAGAGTACTAATAAAAAACACATTATATTTTGGCTTCTATGTATATAATATAATATAACATTGGTAAAGTGGATAATGAAAAATGTTTATGAACATTGCAGATATAGGAATGAGAACGAATCATGTTACTAGTATAACACAATTTATTTAAATGAAATAATTGTCTTTTGAACGGATATTAGAATATAGATTTGTGTATTTAACTACTTAAAAATTGAAGCAATAATGGAATAATAAAAAAGTAGACAACATTTTATCACTATTTTGGTCAATTTAAGGCAATGTAGACAAATATTATTTCTAAGATGTTAGAAGCGTCAGAAATATTGTTAGAGCGTCAAAGATGTAAAAATTTCGATTTAAAACCATATCACGATTTGAAATATGGGAATAGTGGAACATTAAGGGAAATAACAATTGATAAAAACATTCTAGCATTCAAAATATAAAATATTTTGTAAGTTATCTTGAATACAGTTCCTTTAAAATGGTTTTAATCATACATACATCAAATAAAAAGAAGGGTCTATTTGCATATTTTTTTCAATTTCATATTATTGTACCTAAAACTAAAGAATACACTTTAAATTACAACTTAACAAAGTTCAGTTGTAAGTTATTTTTTCTGTTTAACTTTTAATTTTATTACAGAATCTTTAATAATTATTCAATGAATATTTTAGAGGAATGAAAAGCTCAGAAACCAATAATTAATAAATCAATTAGATTACTTACATCAAATCAATTAATACTATCTAAATACATTGGATATCAAAAATACTTGAATTAGGGTTAACTTTTCCTGACTCTAAAATTTTTATTACTTATTTTAATTAGTCAAATCATTGACGTAGTTATATTTTATTTCGAAACTTTTTCACTCACCCTTGCATTGCTTATTTATCAAGCTTTTTATAAGAAAATGAAAAAATCAAAGAAAATCTAATTTTTTTTTACACCAAATCTTTTAAAGTTGTATTATAAGGTTTAATCTATATGTTTTGATATAAAGCAATTGAAAAATATAATATATTTCTATATATGATTTTTCAGTTAACTGAATTTTTGTATCATTAGACACCTCCAATAAAAACTGTATTCTGTATAACATAAAAAAAAATTATTTTTGTAATACTGGAATTTTGTTTATCAATTGAAAATTGTTATTGTCATTTTTGTATTTTAAACTAGCAAAAATGCTGTTGCATAGTGTTGTTAAAAGTTTTTAACAACTTAATATTTGCTATCTTATAACAACTGAATAAAAAAAATATTTATACACTAGAAATGTGTATAACATTCAGTTAACATGAATTTTTTTTCGTTATTATACGGAGAAGGAAAATGCAACATTATATAAATATATTTTGTTTGTTAAATTAAATGAAACCTCTAATTCAGAGTGAATTAGTATTTTAATAATATAAAAAAATAATATCAAACAAGTTAAATACAATTTTATATTTTTATTGTCAGTATGTTCTATAGTTCTTTCATCAAACATAAACCTGTACATGATAAATATTTCAGATGAAAAAGTATTTGGAATATTATTTTTTATTTTGAAAGACAATTGTCTAATTTGAAAAAAAGGTTTTCTTTTTTAATTTTGAGTTTTTATAATCGATCAACAAACCAAGAAAATATTAATGCATTCGTGTGTTCTTCAGAAACAACCATTTTAAGGTACAATCTCTATTTAACAACCAACATAATTTTTTTTAATGGTATTTCTCCTAAACTAATTATCCAATTTTAATAAAAAACATTTCCAAATGAACGCTGACTCGTTTTTTTAATGTTTTTATTGAATGTACCTCTTACATAGAAACTAAAAATATTTAATAGCTGAAACAGTAAATATATGTTTATGGCGATTATACTAATTAAAAAAAAAATGGAACATACCAAATGTACATTGACAGCGTAATTCGAATTGTCATCTTACTTTTTGAACACATCTTGTACATACAGTTAGTGTCGTGTCCTTCTTTATTTAGAATTGAAGACTGAAGTCCCGTTCAGCTCAGTCTTGGTCCTGTATAGTTCAGACCTAAAGTTTGGTCCATTATAACGTCACTAAACTTTTTATTTTATGTTTATATAAGTTTATATATTACTTAAGTAATGACGGTCTAAAGAACGGGCCCGAGGACTGTCATGACCAGCCTTATGACTAATAATTCTACAAGATTTTTTTTTTTTTTTAAATTAAGTATCATTATGGAAAAATGAGATAAAAAGTCAATATTCATAAGTATGTTAATTCTGAGAACCAAGCAAAATAACAGGATTTTCATAATGATGAGAAAAATATTTTTCGGTTAATAACAATTTAATTTTAATAAAATAGTAATTTTTAAGTTAGTTTGAATATTAAATTGTTATCAAGGAATTGCTTTAAACTCTAGAAATATATTTTTCTGAGAATAGCCTTTGGTATGTCAATATTGATTTATGTAATGCTTATAATCAGATAAAAGCAAAATGAATTCGGGTCACACTTAAAATTTTGAAATTAAATCTTTTAAGCTGGATAAAAAAACAGTAAAAAAGTGTTGCTTACACTTTAAAAGTCTAAATTTTGTAAGGTATTCTTTTTTATTATAAATTTGTGTGTCTTCACTATAGAACAAACTATACTTTTTGTCACTGACATTTAAAATGATGAACCCTTAGCCTTTCATAGAAAAGATCAATTTTTGGTTTTTTTAATTATGTTTTTTGTACTTACAGCTTTTTTTCCAAATTCAGAGAAAGATACATACACATTTAAAATACTTTTTGAACATGGAAAGATGTATCAACACAGCATATATGATGCTTTTTTCTTTTATTTATACATTAAGACCGTTGAGACCCATTTCTCTACATGGTTATTTAGACAAATTTAAACTTGTAATATCTCCATGAATATATAGTTTATTTGAACTTTTGTTTTTTGCTAAGAACGCTCATGATGATTAAGATAATACCTTATACATAATTATATTTTTTTTTAGATATGAAGTACTTTTAATATTAATATTTGTAGCTATATTCATAGGAGCAAGTTCAATAATGAAGCACCGCACATTTTAAACACAGTTTAACGACAATTTTTACTTGTTTTTTAAGAAATACTTTTTTTCACGATATATTAGAAGAAAAAACAGAGGACATATGTACAAATTTTCAGACTCGTAAATTCATTTTTTATTTAGAAAATATCATTTTGATATAAGGGAGTCTTCATCCAATTTCTTCTTGTTTGTACAACAATTAAAAGAGTCTATTATGTAATTTTTTTAGGTATACCTTTTTGCATGTTAATATTTCATTGTTAAAAAGTAGTCAGAGAAAACATGTGTGAATTTGGAGGCCCATCAATTCATTTTTTATTAAAACGTTATCATTTCAAAAGAAGGAGCTGATCAAATTTAGAAAAAAATGTAAAACTCTTTGGTGTTAATGGGTTATTGCTACTAAAAACACAATTTCATTTCGTAGTTATCAAAATATCTTCCAAAAAAGCACATTGTCATAACCATCAATGGTTCTCGAAGTAAAACAAATCAAATCCATACTATCTCAATTCAAGGACAAAAAAAAATGAAATATGTTATTTGTAATAACCACAAAATTCGGCCTAAAAACATATAATATAAAACTGCCTGAGTCTACTTATAAAATCGTCTCACGACTAATATATCAGTAAAGTGTATACTAAGGTCCATATAATAAAATGTTTGAAATAATTTCCCAGTGTACTATGTTGTATTTTTTCACTGCAAAAGATATGATGTAAACATTATTTTATTTCATTTGTTATGTCAAAACAAATATACTTATGCTTTGCAAAATATTTATGAGAATTAAGAAAAAATATTAACATCTAAACATAAAAAGAAATTTATCTACAAATACCAAATACTTTTACTTAATTTATCGTAATAATAAGCCACCCATAATAAATTAAATTGGGCAACAAGGAAAATACAGAAGATTACCTAGCATATGTTTTTTTCAAATTTTTATTTTCCCTTTTGCCATTCGAGGTTGCAAATGAATAAAAAGCTTGATGTGTTAAAAATGTTTAAAGAAAAAATGTCACTATAGATATTCAAAAGTATACTTTTTTAAACTTTGATATGTTTTTAGATAAAACACAAGATTGAATGCCAAAAAGGACATTAAATTTAAATATGACTATTTTTGAATAATACTTTTTAAATACTTTATTATTAAAGTATCAAGAGTGTCCAATACAATGGAGGTAGAGAGAAAAGTGTGCGGAGGGTAGTACTAAAAATGGATACTCACATCTATCAATGTTATTTTATGTTATACTTACCATTTTTTGGGTAAAACATATTAATATTTTTGAAAGATTATAAACTAATTTCATTACCCAGGAATTGAAGATTAGCCAGAAAACTGGTTGGAATCATGTAAATCAGATAATCCATTTATGGTAATTTTATTTAAAAAATAAAGCAAAAAAAAACAACATTCAATACTTTTTAATTGACCTATTTTGTCATTTTTTTAAATACACAGTGAAGAAATAAAACTCAAAAATAGATCTTACGAGGCATTTTCATCATCATATGACTGCTGTGTATTCTTTTACACTAAATATAATATTTTTTTAATTTTATGATTTATTCATTTTTGTCTATATATATATATATTTACAGAATATAATTAAATTTCTTTTGAAAATATGAGAATAATAATTCAGCTTGTTAAAATATACTTTTATCAAAATAATAACTTTTAATAAAAGTGCCTATGGTTTATTTTCTATACAATACATAGATGTAATTTAATGACATAAAAATATGTATAATTGCTACTAACTTCCAAATGTTTACTCTATGGCTGAGCTTTCCTTCATTCCCTACCTATTTAAAATAATGCATGAACTGAATGCAAAAAGATGAAAAAATAATATATAACTCAAAACAAAACACTCAAAAATTTTATGGATTTCCAAATTATATGTGCTTTATGTATGTTGCAACCCTAACAATAACTTTTAATAACTAGAAAACTTGTTGCATTCACTATTAAATTGGTTTTTTCCCTCTTATCCCTTTCAAATTAATGACGAAAACTTTGTGTTTGTTTCTTCTTCTTTTCTAGTACAAATGCAAGTGTAGAGATATTAAAACAATATGGAGGTAGCGTTCAGATGCTGAGTAAAAACGGATCTACATATTTGGTGCGTCAGCACAAAATGAATCTTCAACACAAATAAATAGAAGGAGAAAGTCCTAATATAAATTTTTAACATCATATATATATATATATACACACAATGTATAACCAATACGATTTTTAAACAGATTTGCTTCTAAAAAAATAATTCTATTTTAATTAACACCAAAGTCAAATGAAAGCTGAAAACTAAAAAATATTACTGTTCAATATTATATCTGTCAGTAACAGACTCGACTCGGGGTAAGATACGGAAGCAAGTATTGATGACAGTCTTCTTTAGCAGATTCCAGAACTCCTCCTAGATCCTGGACTAAATCCCAGATTTTGTGTTACCAGAAGATCTGTTAGTCTGTTAGACTTTTCAACTTTCTTCCTTATTTGTCCAGAAAAATACCGGTCCAGGCTTAAGAAGTTTACATTCTCATCATTGTGTTGTCCGGTGCAGATCGAAAAAAGGACATTCTGTTTTTTCCAAGATTGGAGAATAAGATCGATATCATCTTTTTTAACCGACTAATTTAGTGTAGCCAAAAAAACAACACAGATCTCCATACCTGCGCATACGCAGCTGTCAGAAGTGTTCAAAGTTCGTTGTTAAACAATAGCTGCACGCTGTACGTTAGGCTTGTTCATACTTTGTATTTTTTCGAAATTCAAAAATCGTTAGTATTTTTTTACTACGTAATTTAACGTAGATTACAAAAAAGTAATTTTGAAAAAGATAAAATAACTTTGAGCTACATCAATTTCACTTAGAAAATGAAAGAAAATGTGGTTTTTTGCTTTATTTTCCAGTACTATTTTTCTTTAAGTAATATATTGATATTTCTATTAAGGGAATGTGTATTTATTGTCTTTGATGTGGCAAGTTCAAATATGAAGAAATTTTAATTATAACCTAACATAAAGTTAAATAAGTTTATGATTTAATGATATTTGGTGTAGATATAAAAATCATTATAGATCTAAATTGATAGTATAAGTTAAATTTTAAATATTTTTAAAATTAATAGTCAAAACCTATTTCAACATTATTTAACACATATAATAATACAGTCATGAATTTATTTCATAAATGTTAAAGTAAATTATTGGCAAAAATAAGATTAGAAGAGCGCAGGGGAAGCTTATGAATGAGATGAGAGATGAGTTTGAGAAAAGGAGCCAATCTCTTGTATCCCATTGGTAGAATTGACTTTACTAATATTGTGAAGGAAGCAATGGACAGTGAACAATCATTTATGGGTAGGATCAAGCAAGATGCACAATAATGTTGTTAGTGAACCGGGGAGTAATTACTTGCTCCACTTTATACCAGAAAAAGCAAAGAGGATTGAATCACATCCAGCACAAATGGGAAAATTTTATTTTTAAATGGTTTAAGGTGAGGGGTTTTGATAAACCAGTCATGGCCATTGCAGGGGACTTAACAAATAAGAAGATTTGTCTTAATACTTTTTTAGTTTCAAATCAAATCTATCAATTTCTCATTATTTGATTCAAGTTACGTTAATTTAAGACAAAATGCGGCGTCTTCAAAAAAGTTTAATAACAATAATTTGTTAATAGAAATTGAGATAAATTGTTGATGAATACAAATATAATCTACACTTAATTTTGAGAAAATACAGCTTAATTTGTTTAGTGTTGACATGCTACATAAAGATGGCTCAAAAATAAACAATGTGCCACTATTGTATTTATAAAAAAAAACCACATTAAGTCCTTAATTAATAGTATTTCATGTAAAGCAAAGTCATTGTAGGTCATGTGTCTTGAGGCCTACTGGATATAATTGCCTTCAACCTTGATGAAAGCCTCTTTATAACCTCTGAAGCTGGATCAGGACTTGATGAAGAGGTCATGGGGCATGAATACAATGTACTCTTTGATGGTACCCACCAGACTTACCTTAGTTGTCTGGAGAAGTCTATTACTGTGTGCCTGAATGTAGTCTCTTATAAAATAATCCATTAGATTAAGATCAGGGCTGCTGCAGCCTCACAGTCCTTGGCCACAAAGTCGTGGCCAGTCTGGAAGGATACACATGGAAGGGTGTACCTCATAGTCCTACTGTCACACCCTGGATGTAACGCATTGTCAGCCGAGTCGTGTTACACATGTCAAGGATGCTGATTTGCCATAGACTATTAATTAGAGACAAAAATAACGTACATCTCTGTTCCTCGTGGACCCTTATGAGAAGAAAATTAATCCCTTCTTCTACAAAAAGAAAATCGGGGCGGAGGTCTACTAGAAGGTCCAGAGGGGAAAATCTTACCTTGAATGATTGGTAACTATCCAGAAAATAATCTATGCGTGGTCTCAAGATGGTACCCCCGGCCTTGAAGACACATAACTTCTGAAAAGAACACTTTGTTGACTTCTGAGACCAGACACTCTGGTCCTTATCCAGTCCAAATCTCAATCCCCTCAACTTTGCTGTGTAGAGCGTCTTAGAGAGAAAAGTTGGGAAGTCATTACAAATAAATGTGCAAGAGTTCAAGACCAGTATCAATAAGTAATGGACCAACATATGTGCCGATTATATTGTGGTAACCTGTACAAAGTCCCGACCTCGTGTAGAGGCTGTGATAGAGGTCAAAATTGATTTGCTGAATGTTTTTTCAATAACATGTATCATTATAATTTTCTAATAAAAAAATATTAATGTTTTGGTTTGGTTTCTTGATCGCAGAAAATTTCACTGTCGCACTCTGTAGTTCTTTCATTGTGACGAAATTTAGACTAAAGGAATGTATTTTCTTTGTAATATACGCGGGATTTAAAAAAAATGATATGACGATAACATTTGTTTCTAGGATGACCCGAAGAGGGTATAGATTTTATCTTTGAGCCTTGTATATTCTAACATTTGTATACCGAACAAAATATTAATAATATTCAAGGTTAATATACCAATGTTTGTCTCGTTTGTTTACATAATTATCGATACTTCATTTTTGAGTGTACACTTAAAATCCTAGAACTGAACGACTACTTGATCTAACAAATAATATTGTAGCAACGAACGTATGTAACTAAAACTCAGAACTGGTGTTGTGTTTTAGTGTAAAAATCCTAGACAGGTTCGTCACTATCATGATTTTTCATGGACTGAACAAATTTGGCTTAAAAAAAGGTCTGGATATGACTTCCAAAAAATCTGTCCGCATAATTTTAATTTAAAATTTGGTATATACCTATTCTATAAATAAACTGTTGATGACGCCATGTGTACTTCAAAAATGTAACCATCGGTACAATAATGTCATATGAAGTGAAATGTTAATGTATAAACCACATTTGTACAGCTCTTTAATCAGGATTGCAGAGAAAGTAGGTTGAGAACAAACAAAAAATTCTAATTATTGAGATACAAAAGTTGGTCAACAATTTGAAACCATTTAACTTAAGTCTACGGTGTATGATCGAGGTCTGGATCTAAATATCGGTCAAAATTAATCTACAACAAAAAACTACATAAGACCAAACTGAAATTTAAATTTGTTATGAACATAGTCTCAAGATTATTTTTTTGTGTTTTTTGGGAGATGGTACTTGAGAAAAAGTGGCTTTCCTTGTTATTTGAATAAAATATAATATTATCATTATTCTTTTGTTACTAAACTGGTTAGCAAACACAAAAATTCAATAAAGAGGAGAACGTTGTACATTGAAATTAGGATTAATCTAGGGAAAATATAATAGCTGTATTTAAATATATACTGGTTGTATAAGATATCTATGCTGCTACTTTGGCACACTTTTTTGGGTAAACACAAGGATTACGCCCGTTTTATTATTTAGCTATTTAAAACCTGCACCACTTGAAAATAAAAGAAAATGTGTACAAATTTGTTTTGCCAAATAATTTGAAAAGGCACAGAGCACTCCTTGAAATTTGAAGGCTTCTTAAGGGGATTTTGAGGCAGCAGTAATGCATTGTAGGCCAAAGGTCAAAGCGGGCCTCCTCATGTTTTATCCCAAAGCCTCAGAGTCAACACTAATGAATCCATGTACCTGCTAAATACCATGATGATGCCTTGGATCCACATGTTTTCCAATGGGAGGCCTTACTTGTGGCAGCCGGAATCGTCTCAACCGGCTAAAAGAAGATATGACGACTTCATTTATCGGACTTTTGGCCTCCAAACTCGCCACATCTAAATCTGACGTACTTTTTGTGTGAGAGGAGAGATCAAAAGACAAATCAAGCGAACCTCCTCCAACAACAAAAAAGGAACTTATAAGTCAGATAACGAAGGAATTCCAGGATTTGACATAGGAACATGTGCTTACGTTTTCGGACTCGTATAAAAACTATTATTGAGGCTGGAGGTGATTTTATTGAATAAAATAAATCAAAATTTATGAAATTTTCCGAATATGGTTTTATTTTTGAAATGGTAATGGGTTGGGATTTTGAAAAAGGTTCTTTTCGCAGTTTATATAACTTGGAAACCCTGTATGCTTAAATTTTTATTATTTTTGAATACACCAAAGATAAACAGGAACTTTTCTTTCAGAGAATGATGTTATAACCACGGCAATCTATTAAAGAATGATCAAAAAAAGAAAGAAGAGCACAAACACCAACCGTTTTTCTTTTTCTAATCTGTTAACTGCTTGTTTTCTGTACAATATTCTCATACCTAGCGATTGGATACTCAACGCACTCAACTTCGTTATCTTCTGTTATCTACTATACAATAATGAAAAAAATAACTGATATACGTAGTCTCGAAGCATCTTGGTCTTTCCGGACGAAATTAACACTGCCATATCGATCAACAGCTGATATAATAATATACATTTTCATACAAATGCATTTCTTCAACTTACATAAAATTCTCGCATGTAAAATTTAAAAGTATTTGCAATTCAAACAAAAAAGGCCCACCCAATATAAAAGAGCTTGTCCAAGCATAATTTATATCTTACATTTTTAAGTGCATATATTCATACAAAAATAGATTTATGCAAATATGGAGAAAAAAATCCATTTATAAATCTTCAGTGCAAGAAAAATGTTCATCAATTGAAAAGAAAAAAAATATATATAATTATATATGCACATAATGTTTTTGAAAGATTTATTTACTATCTAACTTAATCGTCTGTTGAATTGAGCAATGACGTTGGCTTTTACTCCCATGTAATGGACTTTAGGGTGAACCTCATGCTCCATCTTTGTTCAAAGAAGCTTAATCGTTTTTCGTAACTGCTTATTAGCACGGATCCTACATTTTAAATGCTCAAATAATGAGTTTTTTCATATCTCAAAATGAGTTTTTTCTTATCTTAAAATGTTCATTTTAGTCTATAGCTACCATTTGCTAATGAGGAAACCATTTAAGAATGTTTAGGCGTATTTTAACTTCCTTAAAATTTGAAACATGTACACATGACAGATTGTTATTATAAATAACCAGTTTAGTAAAAAAATTGTTCTGAACAGTGTTTTATATTTTGTTGTAATAATGCCATATCAACATTTGCAAAAGAAAACTATAACTCCATAACTACGTAAATTGTAACTTTCGGTCTATTTGTCTATTTATAAACATATCACAGCCCAAAAAATCAGCTGATACATACAAAAATTTGCGAGTAAGCATTTTGATTAATAGTTTAAACAAAAATATGCAAATCTTTAGAACCTTGACCTAGGTAATCTTTTTTTTACCTTTATTTGAGGGAAAATGTATGTAAAACTAAATTTTATGTTTTCACTAAAAAAATTATGTATTAAAAAAAAAGTTTTATCAGAAAAATTTATAAGGAGTATCTCCAAATTAAAAACCATTGACCTCATTTGAGGCCAAGGTTAAGGACAATCTAAGCTATATATATAATTTTACTATTACTAACTATCAAAATATCTCCTCAAATTCCTTTAATTAATATATATTCATATTAACCTAGAGCTAAGGTGATGAAAGAGACCAAAACTATTGATCATCCATTTTAGGTTTTTGAATGTATCATACATTATATATATTTCAACTAAAAATGCAAATAAGTCCCTTAAATAGTAAAAAATAAGAAAATGAACATGTTATCAAATAAATATATTGTCCATAGCCCAAAATGTTTTTACTATGTAATTGTTACTCAGATCAATATTTTAGTGATAAATAGTAAATTTTCAATGTAATGATACTAATATTTTCTAAATGTTGTATTTTTATCTAAAAAACATATTCTTCAAGTAAAAATGTAAGACATATTCTAAAACCCAAAAATGAAATGTTTATTTTTTTTTGCCCACTTTTTCGATAATTTTCTCTACTGTATCTTGAAGGTAAATATTTGTATACAAAATTGCACAAATATACTCATAAGGTACAAATACATTGGCAAAACAAAAGGATAAGCTTTATATGTCCAAATTTAAGAATTTGTTAAAATATGTGCATTAGTATATGCAATTTATGTTAAATCTTTGTCGGCATCTGAAAAAAACTCATTAAAAAAATAAAACAAAGTCTTTAAGATTGTAAACTGTAAGCATTTTCGGTATGTAAAAAAGAGAAAAAAAAAGTAAGTTTAGATGCTAAAACTGAATAGTTCTTAAGAAAAGAGGAAATTAATTATCATGTCGTGTTATTAGTAGAGTTGTAAATAATATGACCTTTTTAAAAAACTGATGAATGTTTGGGAGAATAGCAGCTTATCTCTCTTGACGTTTCATTACATATGTATTAGGGGGAAGAAGCTCAATTTCTACTCCGTATCCTGTAGGGACAAAGGAATGAACTCTTCTATGTAATATCAGTACTCAATTCTGCGATAAGTCCAACAACAAATTACCCTTACAACTCACCCAACAAATACTCAGTCTATCTCTCCGCCAGTCACACTCTTGCTAGCACTTTATGACTTTTTAGTCAATAAGAACAAACGAATAATGATAACAGTATCAGAATACATATCGGTAAAGAAGATATAGATATATTGAGGACGCCAGGGAGGTGAAGAAGGCAGAAGAGTCCAGATACAGAGTGGGCATGAGGTTCAATTATACATATATTAAGATTGTAAGAACTCGGACTAAGTAAATAACATTTATAAACTCAGTAATTATGTCAATCGTGGTTTTTTAACTGGCCTGCATTTTTGGAATTGGTAATCTGAAGTATTAAATTTTTTCTTCTTCATGTGTTGTCCTTAATATCGAACTCCTGAGTAGTTAACTTTATTTACTACTAGATGCACTTATATTCAAAGTCTGATTGAACATTCGTGTGTGCTCATAAAAGACAAAGAGTAACCTTGAGGATTTACAACATTGTTAGTTATTGTAAGCCTTTGTTGGACTCAAAGTAGGATTGAAGATCGAGATCAGAGTAATGTGTGCCAATGACTTTGTTTATCTTGTTGTCGTCCTCCTCTCTCGTCATAGCTGAATGTCATGACAGCTAAGCTGCTATCCTTTAAATTGTCTAGGGCACTCGAATGATTGTCGATTTATTTTAATTAAACATACTCAAAATATACACGATTTTCATCACTAACTATCGTAGTAAACTTATGGAAGGTAATTATTATTGATCTGGGGTGTCATGTATTAATTAATATAGTGACAAAAGGAGATAGAAAACAAAACAAAAATACTGTTCATGTTGTCAACAACAACAAAAACCGTACGCAAAAAAGCGTACGATTTACAACCTTAATAATAGTATATATACATGTTGAAAAAATGGCTATAAACGAGTGATACTTTTTAGCAATAACCCCAATAGTATTTTTTAATTTTTTTAAAGCTGTTATCAGAAAGGATGTGAAGATTGGCTAAATTAAGGTGAGCTCAAAATCGATGCCTGAGAGAATATCATATAGATATAGTAATTTAGGTAACTATACAGACAGAGATTACTTTGAACCATAGTTCTTCTTGCTCACTGATACGTTAGAGTTTTAAAGTAGAAAGGAATCATTAATAGTCACATTACTATTTTGCTCATAAGATTTTGATTTTTTTTTGGCATTTATTTATGGCAATTATATAATTTAAAAATACATTGGAGCACAAATACATAAATCATGAAATTAGTAGACAGTGGAGTGGGTGCTATGAAACCAATTTCAACCAAAATAAAATCCGAACTGATCAACACATGAATTTAGATATAAGTAGGAATACCTCGCAACATTTTTTTTGTTCAGACAGAATTCGAATGGATCCTTCTACTCAAAGCTTCAGGGTAGTAATATAACTCCTCCATAAATTATCAAAATTTGATAAAAAAAATAATAATTTCCGTAAGTGTGTATAAAAAGAAAAACTTATTTACAAAGAAAAAAAAAGTTAAAAAAATATTAATTTAGCTCATTCATTTATATTCCCCATATACTGTAGCAAATACCATGGGTAGAAAAAGTAATGAGACTTTCTAAAAATAAAGTTTTAAATAAGTGTTATTGATTATATCTTAAACTTCCGATTATTTTGGAATAGCTTAGATTTTAAGCCTTTGATTGATGTACATGATGTAAACAAAAAAATGTAAATGTCGCATTGGAGGCAAGAAGGGCCATCATAGGCAATTTAATCCGCACTGGGAGGACCACTTTGGACATCATACAGGCCTTTCACGTCAGCAAGGCCACGGTCTTGGTGGGTCAGAAAGTGTTTAGCTGATGGGGACAACCTTTAGGACAACCCCGACAGTGGAAGACACACCAAAGTGAACTTTGAAGACAACATGGATGCCTTAAAGGTCAACCCAAGGATGAAGATGTCAGAGTATACAAAGATGAAGAAGGTGTATCAGCCTACTGTGGGCAAGGTCATCCGAAAGACTGAGGGGAGATCGCTTTAATAATTAAGAGGCTACTTCTGTCCCAATGTCAAAAATAACTCCTTCTTCAGGGATGTCAACAACTCTTGAATGATCTGAAGCACAAAAGCAACCGGGTGATATTTTTTCATTGATAAAAAAACCTTTACCGTTGACACATCCTACAATAAGCAAAATTATCGGGTCGTATGCATTGGCAAGGTTGACAACAGCATCAGGACAGGTACCAAGACCAAACAACCGGCCTCTGTGATGATGATGGTGGTTGTGGCATCAACTGGAGAAAAAATGCCTCCTATTTGTTCTCCTGTTGGATACCGGTTACCAGTGGCCAACTACTTTTTAGTGTTTAAGGAAAATGTGGTACCATAGATCACCAAGACCATAAAGAAATCCAACAAGACCACATACATATTTCATAAGAATGGGGCTCTGGAAAATACTGCTAATATTGTATAAGAGTGGATGGGTAGCAACATAAACTTCTGGTGTAAGAATCATTGGCCTCCTCAGAGTGCAGATATGAGTCAACTGGATTATTTCATTTGGTAGCAAATTGAGAAAAAGATCTACAAAGTCCACCACCCATATATTGATGCCCTGAAGAACTCCATTGACCAACAGTGGAGGATAAAGAAAAAGGACTACGTTTTTAATGTGTGCAAAGGGTCATGGAGAGGCTGATGACATTGACGCTGATGGTTGCCAGATTCATAATTAATGTTAGTAAAAAATATTATATAATACAATTTTTGATGTAATATCATCCGGATCAATTATGTGTATTTTAATGACTACTTCGAGGGAGGTATCAGTATTTGTTTTACATCTCGTATAGTAATACTGCTTGCGTTGTAATCAAATTCTTATTTTGACAAAAAAAAAGAGGGGATATGTTTTTATTAGGAACCAATAGGAACGTCAAAGATTATGTGCATTCCAACTAAAAAAATGCATTTTCCATATTGAAGAAAGTACTCAAATATTTACTTAAATCCCTGCATATAAAGCAACATACTGATCTCAACCAGGTTCTCCAATCAAAATTACATATGACTATAACATTAGATACTTACTGCGGGATTAAAAATATGTTCGTTGTTTGATGAAACTTCTAGATTCCTAAAAAAATATTTCTTAATCGATTTGGCTGCCAAACCCCTATTATTGGGTAAGCCAAAACAAAAGAAACCAAAATGATAAGCTGCTCTTATATCAACACTCAACACTACAAAACAGCTTACTCAGAATTAAAACGCAGAAAATCTGAAATATCCTTAATAATAGAACATTACTAATAAAGCTGCTTGGTAACAGCTTAACAAAAACCTATCAATTGCAAACATGGCTCAACCCCAAGAGCGGACCTTCCAACTGCTTATAATTTTCATAAATGTTTTGTTCATGATGTTGAATAGTATGCTTACAAAAAGACAATTCTATAACGTATATTTGTCCCGTTTATCTCGATTAATTGTTTTTAGTTGAGAACAAAACACTGTTCCGTCTCATTGAACTTTGTGAACACCTCCAAAAACCTCTTCTTATGGCCATGGATTATGTTGCTCATAATCATATTTGAGTCAGTAATTACATTGGCAATAGAGGATAAATTCTGAAACATCTAATATCTGTACATAATCTTAAAGTATTAAATGATATTTCAGGAAATAAATTTGCAGACTTTATTGGAAAGAGTGGTAATGAAAGTCAAAATCGTTTGTGCGTTAGAATGCCACCTAGCAACATAAAGAAGGTGGTGGGTGACTTCTTATTCGAAGTTTAGTGCAACAGATACAGGAAAGATTGAAGAATGAGAGATACACATCACATGTTGAAGATACTTGACATACTTTTTCAAGTTTACACGGGTCATGGGACATTTTCGTTCCATCTGAGCAAATGGAAAAATACAAGTGCAATGTTAATATCTGTATGGAAGAACCACAACACGCAGACCACATTGTTAACAGATGTCACTCGCTTTCATATGAGAGCCATGCAAGAGAAGGATGAAGATCTTGGTATTCTTAAATTTATAAAATGTACAAAAATGAAACAAATGATTGATGATAATAATAAAATTAAGTAAGACTAAAGTTCCATTTCTGCTGAAGTAGCATATTGTATTGTATATACCCTTTGTATTGTCTCCTACGACGAAGCTTAACAGAGCAAACTCAAAATGTCTGCGACCTACCATACAAAGTGATGGTCTTGAAGACAGATCTGCAATCTGTTCCTCTTTTGCTTTCATTGCCGTTGTTTTTTGACGTATTGCAATCAACAATATAGCGTATGAAATCTGATAAATTTCCAAACAATATATTCAAAGCCACACTGTTCTCTATCCAAGTTTATACTAAAGCCTGTTTATTTAATTCAGATCTTATGTGCATTATATAAACACACTGAGTCTATCCTGAAGGATTGACTCGCTACATAGGACCCCCTAGAGGATCCTTACGGTAATTCAAACAATATAATCAACATAAGATATTAATATTATAAGTTAGAACAGTCATATCCCATCATTGTGACAGACAACTAACTAGAAACAAAATAAAGCAGAGTGGCATCATTACTAGTAAACAAGGGATCACTTTCATCAATCTCTTGTAATTATACTCTTAGAAGAAATATAACAAACCAGAGCGGCATTGTTACAAACAAACAATAGGTAATTGAGGATGATTGTGGAAGTTTGACAGAAGTGATGCACTCTCGGATAAATTGTCTGATATCTTTTTTTAAGTACAGCCATTCGAAACTACTCAAAAGTCCTTTGAGTGTTTCATTAATCTTGGGGTGGTTAGGATCATGTGTACGACTATAATTTTTTTTTTTGAGTGCGAAATAGTTCCTTAATGTTAGTTTAAATCAATTACAACGGACAAAGTCTAAAATGTTATATTTTCCAAAAGATATTACTTGACTTGGCTGATTTGTAAAATGTGAAAGGAAATGACGTATAGATTGAGACTGTATTATTCTTTTGTAGATATTGTCTTCTTCGTAAATGCTAAGTACTTCTCTTGATTGGAAGTCGGCGGAGACATAACATTTACCTTCAATGTGTTGCATGTCAGATGTAAATTCATAGATAAATGAAAATGCTCGAGCTTATCTCGGAGTCCATTATGAATCTTGACAAATAGGGCGTTTTAAACATTGATTAAATTTATAGTTTATGGTTGGTATAAACCGTGAATGTGTATCCTTCAACCACTCACTGAAAATGTTTAATTGCTTCTTGAACTGAAGTGAGCTCCCTATCAAATGTAGAGTATTTACTTCTGTGAAAAGCCTTTTGACCAAAATGCCTGGGTTTCCTAGCCTTCATTGGGTTGAACTGCTCCAATACAGCCCCCATATCGATATAAGAAGCGTCTGTAGTGAGAGCAAGAGTTCTTTTGAGATCTCTAAAACTTAAGATTAACTTTTCGGCTATGGATGATTGTATCTTATTTAAAGCTTCTGTATGAATTTCAGTCCATTTCAAATTGATATCTATTTTTAGTAAATCATTTAACGGCCAAATATATGTTGCAAGATTTCTAATGAATCTAGAACAGTGGTTTGCAAAGTGGTCTGTTAAGGGGGTTTGAGGAGACAAATGGGGAAGTTAGAAATTTCCCCTTCAATGCGGCTGTTAAACACAAAGTACTATTGATATCTTTAAATTTATGAAATTTGATATTTTAACCGTGATCTATGAGATAGCTCTTTAATTGTAACAAATATATTATCTACCTGTTTTAGTCATGTATTCTTTGAGATAGTCAGTTGAGCATTGTTGCCCGACGCTGGATCATTATATGTGCTCCCCTTTTATGGGATTTAAAATAATCGTGTTTTTTGTTTCTATTATAAAGGCCTGTTTTTTCTTTCCTTTCAGTAGACTCCAAAGACATCTTCCACTCCTTGACATTAAATATAATTTAGAGTGCGAGTATTTATTTAGTAAACGACACGTAGTTTTATTGAACAAAACTACGTAATCGAAATTTTCTTTCATGTTCTGGAGTAGCTCAATTTACAAGTTTATATAATCTATGCTTCAATATCTTGTTATAAATTAGTAGAATTAAATTATTAAGCTAACCTTTTGTTCTGTTTCCGATTTACCTTTTTAAAACTGTTATGTTCTACTTTTTACCGTTATTATGTCTCAAAACTCATTGCAGAAAAATTGTATACAGTATTCTGTTATATATTTGAAATTTGGCTTTGTTACTTCTCCTTGCAAAGTTCAAAACCCAATGTGTCTCATTTGTGAGATGGAATTCTCTAACGAGGTATTGAAGACATCAAGGCTCACTGCACAATTAAATTAAATGCTTGCAGAAAAAGAGAAAAATGATTTGTCGTTTTTTCAAGCCTTAAAGACAAGTTAAAGCAGAAGAAATCCATTGTCTCACTTATGACGCAACAAGAATAAAAAGGTGATGATGGACTCGTCTGTTCTTACAATATTGCCTAATTAATTGCAAAAATACGCAATTCCTGCATTCAATAGGAGAACAGCTTCTTTTACCTGTTGTAGAAGAAGTTTTGTGCACAGTAGTACATCATAGTTATCCTCATACTATTATTAAATATATTCCTCTTAGTGAAGAACTGATTAAATGGCTGAATATATTGAAGAAAGTTAGTATGAAATTCAAAAAAAAAAAGTTTTGGCTTGCAGCTGGATGAATTAAGTTGTTGAACAATTCTCTAAAGAAAATGGCATAGCTATGAAAAACATCATTGAGTGTTCTACAGATAATGCTCCATCATTAACAGGAAAACATAAGAGGTTTCTTTCTTATTTAAAAAAGCAGTACCAGATGTTTTTACTATACATTGTGTAATTCATCGGCAGAATTTGGTTGCGAAAAACTTGAGTTGTTGTCTTCATACCCAACCTCTAAATTCACGAATAAATATATCGTCAATTGTGTGGTGATAATAACAAAAAAATTGACCGTCTTCTTCTACATACTAAAAGTTAGATGGTTATCCAAAGGAAACTATTTCAACCGGTTTTATTTTCTTCTTGAAACAGTCGTGTATGCAGTGATTTGAGTAAGGGCATCGTGGCATGCAAAACAGATATTGCGTATATAACTGATTTATTCTGTAAATTTAATGATTTAAATTTGCAATTACAAGGAGATGATATAGGTCTAATTAAGGCAAAATCTAAAATCTGTACTTTCATAGAAAAGCTATGTTCCTTCCGAGAAAACATTGATCGTCAGAATCTATCTAATTTTCCAAGTCTGAAACTACTAATTGATGACACTAACACTTTTATAGATGATGATATTTTGACATATAGTGATAATTTAGAATCACTGCAAAATGAGATCATTTTACGGAAATACCAAACTGGGTGTTAAATTCATTCATTGATGTTTCTTCAAGTGACCCTAATTTTCTAATTCAGGAAGGTTTAATTGCTGTACATAACGATTTTGCATTGAAACCTCTCTTCAAAAAATCATACACTTATTTTTCGGGCAGAAATAAATTCTTGAAAGATATCCAAAAATGGGAGGCAACTATACTTTATTTTCTTGCTTTCCCATCCTCTTACAAGAATGAAAGTGGATTTAGTGCAGCTTGTAAGCTTCATGCCAAGCAAAGAAATTGCCATCAAATTGTATAAAGGCGAGATTTGAGACTACTTCTATGCAGTATCAATCCTTAAGTGAGTGAACTAGTTAGAAAACACCATTGCATTAGAAATTTTAAATAAAAACTGCTTTCTTATAAATATTTTTATTACAATATTAAGATTGATTTAAATGTATATATCTTTTAATTTATAATATACAGTTGTATATTCATTAGAGACGTTGACTAATCATTTTATTATTCGACCTATTTTTGGCTACAAAAAAGAATCTCTGACCTTGATCCAGTATTATCGAACAGGTAAATATATATTTTACTGCTATTCCAACATCGGATTTGGTAGAACGAGCCTTTAGTACAGTTGTCTTGATTCTTTGAAAACAAAGAAACAAATTAAGAATTGCTGAACGTTGCTATAGACGTTTTCTTCTTAGTGATTTTCAATCTGATGTGGAGAAACTAATATCCCTACACCAAGTACACCAACGGCATAAACAGGAATTGTGCAAACATATAATTAATTTATTTTGTTCATTGATGTGTTGATTTCATTTTGGAAGTAATGTGTTTGTGGGGGAGAGGGCGCTAGAAGTTTATATGGAGGTCAGGGGGGCGCCAGTCCGAAAAAGTTTGAGAACCCCTGATCGAGAGTATTATTGCACTAATCCTAAGAAATTGTGTAAAAAGTTGACAGATGTACGGAGTTTTTTGTGGAGTCTTAACACGATCAAGGTAAGGTCAAAGTCCTTTTTCTCAAATAAGGTGGTCTAACAATTTAATTTTATTAATATAAAACTCACACTTATTCCTGAAGAGGACAAAACCATTGTCTTGAAATTTACAGATTATGATATCCAAGTGTTTCAATACTTTCTGAAGCTACTGGAATATCATCTAAATTGACAAATACTCCTGCAATGTTGCCTAAGACAATGTCAAAGATTCATTGAAATGTTTGAGACGTATTTCTACAGGCCCACTGGTGTAATTATAAAAGTTTTGTAAATGGAACAGTTCGCCATGGGAAATCGGTGATATCTTCTAGGAAGGTCTAGCTTACCGAAAATTTTGGACAGAGAAAAATTGGAAGAAAAATCCCTCATGTTAGGAAGAAGATAACGATCAAGCTCTAACAAGTTGTTTAGACCCTCCATTGGATTTTTGAACTATGTGGATAGGTGAGGAAAATGTTGAATTTTAGGGCCAAATTTTTCTAAGACTTGGAAGTTACATTACTTCATTCTTTGGAAATAACAACATTTCAAATTAACTTGTCTTGTCTTTACAAATTATGTCATACCTGTGGTAACAGTAGAGTGTAAGACCTTATGTTTTGCCTCGCCTATGGGCTTAAAGTAATTTTTTTTATGAAAACACTTTGGAATTTCATTTGACAATTGAAATGTGGGTTCTGTCGTTTCCCGAAACTTGAGGGTGGTTGATCATTACAGTTTTCTTCTTCATGTTAATGGAATTTCTGAAATGCTCCAAAAAATCAATGTTAAGAATAGCTTTTTGTGTGTCCGCTACATAAAATGACCAAACTATTAGATTATGACCAAATATATCAATAGTCTTATTTATTTTTCCGAATGTATTCGCTTTGTTTCCTCCAAAACTTATCAATGAATGAGCTTCGGGTTGTTCACCACACTTGAGAGTCTTTATTTGGCTTATTGGTAGCACAGACACTTGAGCTCTTGAATCAACCAAGAAATTAATGGCATTCAAAACGTCTTTCACATAGAGCAGTTTGTTTTTTCATAAATTTACCTCAGCTGTAAAAAGCTGCCATCATACTAAAGAAAGTACAATTTTCGCCCTAAATCCATACGAAAGATGATTTCTACAAATAAACGTGTTTTTTTTTAAAGACGGTGATCATTATATGTTTTGCCCACTCCATTGATTTCATGATCTTTGCAAGTGTCCTCCACTGATGAGACAGGAAAAATTGGCGAGGATGAAGAGAAGCTGTCGCAAAACTTTGTAAGCTCATCATCATCTTGAATATGACTCGCCCTAGCTAGTCCCTTTTAAAAAGATGAACAGTTTGGACCGTAATTTCCAATTGGATCCTTCATAACTTTATTGTCCCATAATGACTTCGTATATAACGCTACAAGTATCGCAGAGAGGTCGTGAGCCTCTCTGGAAAATAAATCACCAAGCCTTTCAACCATTTCTTCTTCCTAAGATTCGTACTTTTTAAGGAGTAAACTTTTTGCGAGGACGTGATGATTGATTGCTTCTGGAGAGATTGTTGTGGCCGAAAGTGCAAACTTTTTCCTCGTTGACATTATTTCTTTGACCTCAAATTCGATTTTAAGTCAATGAAACCTGAAACATGAATGACGAAGGGCGATAATTAATTGCCACTGAGTTTGAAACTGCCTAGGGCAATATCTCGGAACTATTACGCGTTTTCGTGATTGATTTTCAAGTCGGGGTTACCAATGAAGCCGTGATGTTCTCTATCTAAGTTTATACAGAAGACTGTTTATTTTATTCAGATCAGATATACATTATATAGACACGCTGAGTCGATCTTGTAGGATGGACTTGTTACATATTTTGAACGACCCAACATCGATTGTAAGTAAAATTGGTTTTATGAAGCTGTAGTTGGGCGGTATGATTTACACTTCTCGGAGGTTTTTAGCCACTCAAATATTAAAAAGGGCATTTTTGTGCTGTATAACCTTATTCATCTTGTACAGTGAATAATACAATACTTGCTTATAATTATATTTTATACCTTTGAATTCAATATCTAAACTAGTAGTTTTAGAAAAAGATATTTATTTTATAGATTGTAAAAGCAGCAATTATTTCTAATGTAATACTTTATTGTCAAATAGTTATTCTCATTATTTTTTTGCAGAATCAGACATTAACACTTCCTACTCCCCTTTCACACCCCTTTTTCATATTCCCCATCAGGATAGATAAATAAGTATAAAATCACATAAAAACATCTTTGAACATCCATAAGAATTATGTGAATAATTAAGAAAAGAATTAAATGTTATTATGGAAAAAATCGATAAAGGTATTATATAATGAATTAAGAATTTACATAAAAGGTGGAGGAAAAACAAAATATATGTAAATTTTTTGGTTGTTTAAACATCTTAGAGAAGAAGGATCAATTTAAGTTTAATTAAGATAGTTATTATGTTTATCAAAATTAAAAGCTTACATTTGGTACCCACATTTTATCACCTTAAGTAGCAATAATGTGAATTATACACTTAGAGGCGTTTACCACATCCCTGGAAAAGTTATAAGCCCAGTTTCACTGTAACTGCTCCAAAAATACCCTAAGTTATGATTATGGATGAAAAACTTTCTTCTCAAAATGTGAAGGCAATCACTTTCCAATTTAGCTACTCAGCAAACCTATTTAACTTCATTTCACAATTCAGTTCATGTCACGGCTATAAAAAAGTATTTATTTTACATTTAACTTCATTTCATGAATTTTTACCATTTCTGACCGTGATAACATATATTTTTTTTCAAAGTTGTAAAGTCTATATTACTTAATCCTTATGTTTTTAATTAATGGTTCTTGAGATATTTGAAGTGCTTTAATTTAGTTTTTTGGACAGGTAGGTTTTAGACCTTCTGGATTTGACCTGATGAATCGTTTTAGGTAATCAACTAAAAATGGGTCATCTTCTTGTAACATCTTGTCTTGTGGACTTTTCAAATATCCTAGATACCATATTGAGTGGTGGTAAACTGTTATCATGGAGAAAAAAATAAATCTATAACAATTTTATTGACTTCAATCCCATCGATCAGATGGAATAATTGTAATAGTAAAATATAATTTTGTTATTATTAAGAGATCCATTATAATCTGAATACTTAGCATTTTAAACTTCAACAACATAATATTTATTAATAACAATAAAATTTCAACAAAGTTAAAACTATAAATAAATGTGTATTTGAGCTTTAATGTAGCAGCCTTTAGCGGCAAGTATGGCTTCCAAGCGGCAGCAAAAGGCCTGGTACCCGTTGCAGAGGTAGTCCTCTGTCATGGCGTCCCAGTGCTGACTAAAAATGAGTTTGGGGGCATCGGTCTTTGGGTGACCGATACTGCAGGTCTTCCCCTCGACCCGAAAGTTGGAGTCGGGGGTGTTGGCATCATAGCTGTAGGGGGCCAAAAGGGATAAAAAGAGTTCAAAAGAGCTTAAAAGAGTTTTGCAATGGAGGAGATGGGTTTCTTTCCTTGCTGGTGTAAAAAGTGGTATCTCCCCCATCACAAAAATTTTACCGTCCACATTTTGATAGATATCTGGTCAGTCTGTTATGAAACCACGAGATCTCTTTCATGGGCGCTCATGGACATTGGCTTTATCTGTTTTTTTTAACTCCTCCGAGTTCATTTTGCCCTTTTTGATAGAGTCCTTCTTCTTCTCCAACGTTTTGGACTTGGTGACGGCATAGATAGTGGTTCTTGAAACGCCCAACTGCTCCGAACAAATGGAAGTTTGTAAATCACGCTTAAGGGTAATTTTCTCTAGTTGAATTTAGTTAGGGATGTAAATCATATTGAAATACACTATGCCTTCAACAGAAAACCTAAAAATTTGCCCGGTAACTATGGTAATTTTAAGAATGTTCTGGAGAAGAGCAGAATAGCTATAATGACGTTTCATTGGATTAGCTGTAATAAGCATTGGGAGGAAGGAAGTAAACAATAGTCCCACTACGTATGAAGCGTAGGAATAACTCTGTGGTCAATCATAAAGTAAAATTCAACAGGGGCATACAATTATAACTCCCCAATAACTTATCAAATTGCTATTTGTCTATCATGAGCACACACACTCGTGATTACACTTTATACTTAGATGTTCCCTCTTCAAAAAATTTAATAATTGTGTTAGTAGCTTTAGAAAATTTAAAAAAACTGTTTAATTTCTAGAAAATAACAAAACTCACTCTTTAAAAATGCTTTTAATTTACAGCCCTTGAATTAGTTAGTAAAGTGAAGTCAAAGAAAGAAAATATATACTTTTTTATAAGGAATTTGATTAAATTTAAATAAAAAAATATCTTTTAAATTAATGTATGACGATGATAAAACTTGCTTTTATTCGGAGAATGTAACTATTATTAAATATTACTTAATACACAGTAGTTTAAATATTTTGTGAAAAAAGAAATATTCTTTTCAAAGAAAAGTTATTTTTAAACGATTTTTGTTTTTGTTTTCAGAGAATCTATGATAATACATTGATTACTTAACATATGGATATATATATTAGACACGCAACCTTGTTATCAGTACATTGCAAATAAATAATCTATCATTCTTCCATTAATTCAATTAGTTGCTATTGTAAAATTGATCGGATCCCTCTTTTCTAATTGATTGAAAGTCTTAAAGATAATGTTTATTGTTATATTTGTAGGTCATTTTGGAAGATTGTACTGTCAAGGACATCTCATTCTACTTTGTAATTACAAATAGATGATATTGCCTGAATCTTAATCTTTAATCTTGGGAAATTTAAACTTATTTTATGAAATAATAACCTAAGTATCAATTACTCAAGATTTTAAGTAATTCGTGAATAAGTCATCTTTTGCTTATTTTAAACCAACAAATCGTTTTCATTAGCACTACTTAAACTAAATACATGGCACATGATAATGTTTAATTAATATTCCTTATATTTCAAATTTATTGTGAAAGGCAGTTCAACTTTTAATTCCCATCAACTTTTTTAATGTAAATAATAAAAAATATGCCTGCTTTGAATCTTATTCAATTGGAATCATTCATGATCGGAAACATTGATCCGTTGATGTAGAGTAAGTCACTTATGAAGTATACTTTAAATTTCTTTTTGAATTTTATAATTATTATTTCTTAAATCATAACTATATCTATGAGAAAAAAATAATTAACGACTAATGTTAAATCCGTTCAATGAACTATTTTAGCTGAGATATTGAGCTTTTTTTATATTAATAGTAAAGACATTTGTCTTAATTTTTAATTTTGTGTGACTACAAAGTTTTTATCAAATCATTATAAAATATGATTTGGTATTTTGAAAAAAAGATGAAAAGGAATATGCTGATTGAAAGGATTTAGTTTAATAATTTTACAAAAAAGGAGTTAAAGACATGGACTACTTATTAATATTTTGAATGGATGAAATTAATTAAGTAACTGGATAACCTAAAATTAATAGTTATCAATGATTAATTTAGTAAAAATTCATTAATTTTGTATTTGGTGCAAAATACCTGGAGGTGATTTTGTTTTAAGTAGATATTAAACTTCATCTTCCATTAAATTTATTGTTATTTTTGTAGGAACACAATTGATATCTAATTTTTGTTTAGGCTCTAACGAATTTCCCATTTCATCTTCTCTCTAAAAGTTCTGCAACTATATTTATATTTTAATACTATTCCATTGTCACCTCACTTCATCCATTGAAATTAAATTAGTACTTCGTTTCATTGTCGCTTTTGTTTTTAACCAAAGACATACTATTGCATTTTTCTTAAGATGCGTCTATTTAATTATCATTTTTTCATTTAATTTATGTTCTAAAATCTTTATGTTTAAAATGAAAGGAACAAATAATTTTTTCAAACCTATAAACTGATAACCGTTTATATATGCAATAATCATAACAATTAATTACTACTCATCAGATAATATTAGAATTTATATCAATCTTTTTAACCAAGTATCTAATTTTTTCGTATTGCTGATTTCAATTTATTAAAAATTTTCAATGTTTGAAGTTGGAAATTTATGCAAAGAAGTTCTTTTATTATTATTTTTGAGGTTTTGATCTACTTCTTTACCAGTGCAAAAACAAGAAACCACACAAGTTGATTGCATACTTCACGTCTAGGAAGAATAATCACTTTCAATGCAAAAGATATATTTATTTTTATCTACTTCACGATAAAATAAAATAATTCAATGAATCAAAACAATTTTGGTTAAAAAGAGAAGTTGCATGTTCCAAAGTGAAAAGTTTATCCAAATGTTAAGTAGTCGATCGTCACTGTACTTAAAAGTATTATTTTAGAGTTAAATTAATTTTGATTGATTATATTATGTTATACAAGGTGTGTTCAAAAAATAAGGTGACTTATCAAATTATGCATGGAAGGTATACTCCATTTTTTTATTTTTTTATGTTAGTACACTTATCACGAACATATATTTACTGTTTCAGCTATATAATATGTTTATTTTGCTTGTCAGAGGTATCAATGTTAGAATTATTTTGTGTTTACGGCGATTAAAACGATGGATCAAAGAATTTGCATCAAATTTAGAGCAAAATATGAAGTTAAATGTTCCAAACACTTGAAATGTTAATAGTGACAAACAGTAAAAACAGTTATGAGTAAAAATATGTGTACAAGTGATACGAACTCTTCCAAGATAGTCGTGAAGATGCCAATGACGAGTCTCGCTCTGGACTCCCAAGTACCTCAACAACAGATGAAAACGTTGAAAAAGTGGAGATTTTTTTTTTTGAAAGCTATCAAATCACAATCAGAGAAGGTGCTGATAGTAAAATATCAGTTGGCTAATTCCATAACTTTTTTTCGAATGTTTTGTGCATGAAACGACTGTCAACAAAGTTTGTTATGAAACTGATTAATTTTGACTAAAATAATCTTAGAATGTACTTTGCTCAAGAGGTGTTGACAAACGTCAATGATGATTCTGATTTGTTCATAGGGGTCACAACTGGTTATATGGATATGGTTATGATATCAAAACCAAAGCCCAATCATCATAATGGAAGAGCCCAAGTAAGTCAAGACAAAAAAAAAAACATGCAAAGTTCGATCGAATGTCAAAGTTTTGCTTACTGTTTCCTGAACTACCATGGAATATTGCATCAGGAGTTCTTAACATATGGTCGTATAGATAAAAGAATAACCTTTAGTTATACACCACTTACTAGAAACAATACTAAGAAAACGTCCAGAATTGTGAAAAACAATTCATGGCTTTTGCATCACGATAATGCCCAGCTCACTCATATTTGCTTGTGATAGATTTGTTTGACAAAAACAACACCAAAATCATGTTGCAACCACTATTTTTACTGAATTTTGCCCAACATGACGTTTTCCTTTTCCCAAAAGTGAAGATATCTATGAAAAGACGAAGATTTGCAACGATTGAGGAGATTAAGACTGCATCGCAGGATGAGCTCAGGGCTAAACCTACAAGTGAGAAGTGCTTCGAGGATTGAAAAAAGTGATGAAAAAACAATGATTAAAACCTTTAACAATCTATTATATTAAAAATGCATAAATTATTTGAAAGTTGTGGCGTTTGTCTTCTAATTCTACTCAAAGTAGGGACCCTCTATGGTGATGACCTTTTCCAGCTTGTACCTGAAGCTGTAGCAGGTACGCTAAACCTGGTTCCTCAGGAAACTTGTTGAAAACCACAATGATATGCTGCTTTAACTGGGCCACAGTGTTGTACGAGGTTAGGTTGATGTCCCGTTCAACTGCACCCCACAGGTAAATGTAACAGGGATTGTATTCGTGGCTCTTGGGAGGCCTGATGTTGGGGCTGGTGAAGTCTTCGAAGTTCTTGGACTCCCAAATGTGGGACTTGTGAAATAAAAAAAGAAGACAAATGACCCTGATAGTCTTCTTCACTGTGTTCCTAACCATGAAGACATACTTCATTATATTACAGTCTTTAGATCTGGCGAGAATCATCCTAACTGCAGTTATTCTTTTTCACTGGTTGGACGGGTTAAAGTTGTAGGACTCCATTGTTGTCAAGACAACATGTTTTCAACTAATAATTCAATATTCTGGAAAAATGTTTTATTAATTTACTGCTACCTAACTGTCATTATGGCAATAATATCAATTGTCAAAAATATTGTGTTGAATATGTATTACTGAGAAAAAAAATAGAACCATTTATTGATATTTTTATTGTATAACAACAATTCAAGGGTTTTAAATTATCATTTTATGATATAAATTATGTTATTTAAAAAAAGTTTAAAACTAATAAAATATGAATCACGCAAAACAAAACAAAAAATATAATTAAGTATAAAATCTTTTATATTAATTCCCAATTTTTAAAGACGTTGAGCTACGTCTAAACATAGTTCAATTTGATTTGCAATTAATAAATTATACTTTTTAATCAAAAGAAAGTGTAACTCAGAGACTTTAGCAATTCAACTAAATAAAAATCTTTATGTTTTGTAGTGAGAAAAAGGGAAAATATAAAAACGCTCCGTGCAAAACGTTTTTTTAATATCTATTATATTAGTTTTATCATTAACTATTTTGCATTTTACTTGATATTTGAAATATTTTTATCGAGAACATCATACATTTAAAAAAAAATTCTATAGGAATAAACCTTTATTGTAAATTGTTTTCACCATGATCAACGAAAAAATCATTTTTTTTATGGAAAAAAATGGTAATTTTCCAAAATTTGAGGGTGTTTAGCTACCGCTTCAGATAGTTTAATTTTTGCTCAAACTTTCCTAATTGTAATTTTTTATCAAAGGAAACGGATTTTGATCCTTAGCCTCGACTTTCATAAAAAAAAAATCATAAAAATTTAGTTGCTAGCTTTCTGCTATTTTCTAGTTGAATATTGTTAATCAGTACCCAATTTTGATATTGTATAGATATTGATTTGAATTATTGGACTGGAAATATAGTTTAAAGTCTTAGATACATATGAATTAATTTAAAAATCTTATCTAATACCTATTTTTGTGTTCACAATACGTAGGGTCAGCTGCTTATAATAATAAAAACTAACAAATAAGTATTCAAAAAGCAGTTCGAGATGAAGCTGTTTTCTGTTTCAATGCTGTTGGTATTTTATATTCAAATTATAATAAAGTCATATCACCAAGTAGCCAAACGCACTTCTTAGCTTAAGTAGATACCTTGTAAGGTCACTTTTTATGATACCACAGTTGACATCACAATATCATTTTCCCTCATGAGGTATGCAATTTTTCTTCCCTTCACAAGATTCACATTATTAATTCAATTAAAAAGTAAGGAAATCACATAATTAATTCAGTTAAAAAGTAAACTCATTTGGGTCGCATAGTCAGTTAAACATATTAGTGATTATTTAACCATACCCGACGACTCTATTGCACAAAAAGTGATTTCATAGCCAACTATATTTGTATTAATATTCATCTTGTGGTCTTCATTTCCCTACTTGGTATGAATTTTTGATACAGAGGAATAATTTAATACCAAAGAAGCTGATTTTCATATTGTTTTATGAAGGTATTTATTTAATAAGCTGAATGTGCTCAAATATCCCTCTGTACAGTGTACTTACGCAAATGTTGCCGTGGTAATTATACATTAATGAAGCCATTATTACTTGCAATTGATGTTGGGTAATTTTACAAAAAATTGTTTCTAAATTGATAAGCTTTCATATGTTATATTATAAGTAGCAATACGTCGAAACTGCAACGGATTGCGGAATTTCCTCGTCCTATCACTATCGAGTATACACTTCCACATTATTTTTAAATAAATCACTCTCAGATTCAACGAAGAGAAGATGCTCCTTCTGTGGATTAGAAACCGAGACAAGCAGACTCATGTTTTACATGTGGTCAAGGGTTTCAGGTATTAGTAAGGCTGTAGAGAGGAATATTCTTGCCAGGTACAGGGTGAAAATAGACGTCCTATACTGGCTCATAACGACGTCGAGCCGGCATGCAAAACTGCAGAAAAATTGAGAGTTTGGTTGTAAGCGTCCTCTCAATACTCTATGCGGTCCGGTGAAGAGGATCCCAGGCGGTTTCGAGAAATATATGGAGCAATTGATACATATCATCCGATACTTTATATATGAAGGAGCTTGGCTTGGATGGGGAATGGACGGACGAACGTGTATAGGAAAGGATGTATGGCGGTGAAATATATATATTATAAAAGTGTTTTGTGTACATATGTTTCTCTACTTTGCACAAAATGTTGGTTTTTAAAATGATAGTTTTTTATTCTTATGTTTACATAGCCTATCTAGGATCAACCGGAATTCTAAAAGGGAGGGATGAGCTCTCGCTCATCAACTCCACCTCCTTTTCTTTTTCTTTTATCTCCTTCTTTTTTCTTACGTCAGAGGAAGGGAGGGGGGAAACATAAATTGTATGTATAATGTTTTTATTAATGTATATTAGATTTTGCTGGGATAAATGTTAATAATAATTTTAAAGAATATATGTATATAAAATACAAATTTTTGAGGAATATCTAACTATAGGAAACAAATATTTTTGGTGGATGTGCCCAAACAAATGTCTATACATTGATAAATATTTATTCAATCATTTTAGTAAGTAAGTGTAACCTTACTAAAGGTAGTTTTTTTTAGATATGTACAAGTATAGGGTTTCATGGACACATCACTTTTGTTGCCTATGTATGTAGAGTTAGATGTAATCAGGGAAAGCGAAGAATTATGTGATAAATATTCAGTTAAAACTTTTTACACGTTCTTGTAACTTTTTCCCATGTTGTATTTTATTTGAAAAGAAGGTTTTTTTACATAAGTTTTTTTTTGTTCAATGTAAATGCTATGTGATGATGAAGACATTTTCTTTCGTCTTTTCTAGTTTTGGTTTTGTTTATCTCAAAAACTTATTACCTGTTTACTAGTCAAAATGTGGAAGTTAGTAAGTGATGTTTTATTTCAGTAAATACAAAGTATTTGTACATATATTTTATATGTTTTAAAACTATGGATATATGACTTTCTAAATTAGGTAAAAAAAAATTGGCTAATAAATCGAACGTTTAAAACTTTTTTATTCAAGTAAAACTATACATGCGTTGAATTGAAATTAGGGAGGTATAGATACCAAATTTTCTGCCAATTTCGGTTCCAATACAAATTTATGGACAATTCCCATACGGATTCTTTATAAGGTATAAAGGAATTTCAAAAAACAAATAAGAACATCGTTTACTTTTTTTCATGCTTTAATTTTTATTAATTCCGGATAGGAATAAAACATAATTTAATAAAGTATAATAAATTTTAATTTAAAAAAGTTAATTTTTCTCTGAAATCAGGAGTTAATTAATTTCTAGTTGGCTGATATTAGTGATTTGAAAGCCCCTTCTTTTTTAGACATTTTAAGTCAGCCTCCAAGTCTTCTTCGCCAGTGATCTAGTTTGATATGTCTCACTGCAAAAAAAAAAAACTACTTACTACACGAACCGAAACGTATATTATTCAACTGGTACGGCCAACATGAGATCAAATAGTCTTGAACTGTTTCCAGATCCCAACTGAGTTGTATATATTGCCCTACAAATTTCACTATGTATAATTTAGGTATCGGTGGAATTTGCATTATTAAGCCGATTTTGGATAATTAAAAATCAAAAACTTTCAAAAATCAATAGCTGTCAGGATGAAGGCGAAAAGGCAAGAGTATTCTCTACCCCAAAGTGAGTGTCAAAGAGATTACAAAGGTCTTAAGGTACTAGCAGACTCTTGTTTACAAGATTAAAAGTATTGTGGTCAGAGCAAAGCAAGTTTCCTTGGCAGTAGTGGATGCAGGAAATTCGGGATCATTGAGGACGTGGACACTGAGATCACCAGAAGTCCAGCCAAGCCAATGAGGAAGCATACAAAGGATCTCAATGTCATTAATTGAACTGTGATGAGGTACGTGAAAATTTTGGGGAACACATTTTTTGTCTGATATCATCAACAACAGCTATCAACAGCAACCAGGGCCAACTGGGCAAAGACATGGCAGAAATTGTTGACTTGGTTAAAGTATAATCTTTTTTTTGGCCACCCTTCTCCCAAACTGTTCCACCCTTTACCATGCCATTTAAGGCATAGTCAAGAATGCACCACATCACCGAAATTTGTATGACCTCAAGGCCTCCGTTGAGCAGCAGTGTGTTACAATGTGTGAGGCCTTCTTCAAGAAGTGCTGCAGTATCCTTAGGCCCAGGTTGGATGCGATGGTAGCAGTGAAAGGAAATAATTAAAAAATATCAATTATCCATAAGGAAATTCTTGTAAAAGCACCAATGTTGTACTCCTTTTTATTCTTGCAAAAGTTTTAATTATTTGTTCATTATTAAAAATTCCACTATTTTAGTTTGCACACTTTAGAATGTACTTAAATAATAAATTGAGTGTGTTTAAAACTATCCAAAAAAGCATCACACTATCAATGATGATTGCCCGACCATTTGAATAATATTTGGGAGTAAAGTCACTAAGCTGTCATAACATTTCAATATCTTAGCTCCAACAAATAATGAGATAGATATAAAGGAAATAAACAGAAATCCCACTGTATATTTACTAAGGGTATTGGAAAAAATCATTATCTAATCCTAATTTTCACTCTGAGTCAAAAACAGATTTACACTTATAACCAGTGGTGCTAATCGGCAGAAGTTTTTTACACGCCCGTTTTTTGGAGTTGGGAACCTGAAACGGGATTTTTCTTTTCTACTTCATAGAGTTATACGTACCGGGAGCGACGAAAACATCCTTACACTTTTAGTCTAGTACTTTATCTAGATGTATTTCAGTAATCGGTTGTAATAGGTAAGTCAATAAAATTAAAATAACTAATAAGATGTTTTGGCTACCCTAATTATCGATGTAGCACCCCTTGGCGGCAATTATGGCTTGCAGGTGGCCAAGAAAGGCCTTGTGCACATTACAGATCTAGTCCTCTGACATGACATCCCAGTGTTGGTTGACTTTGTCCTTGAGGTTGTTGATATTTGGTTGAGGGATGATGTAGGACAACATGCACCCAAATAGTGAAGTCCAATCTGTTGGCATCTGGTGAGTAGGGAACCATATTATCTTTGGTCAGGAAGGAAAGTTGTCCTCCAACCCCTTCTGGGCCTTTTTGGACTTGTTTGCAGGCGCACCATCCTGCAAGAACAGCATGTTCATGTCCGGGGAGTATGTTTGTAACCATGGTAATAACTTTTACTCCAACTTCCAATAGTCAGCATCCAAAAGTGTAAGGATCCAAATTTCTTGATCCTGTTCTGATGGCATTTTCTTGGCTTCTTAGAAACTTAGGAATATCTTTTTTTTTTTGTTAATTTTTAGTATTTGACCTGAACAAATTTACTGCATTTACAATGATCTTTATATATGTAGCACAAAATAAAGTGTAAAGATTTTTTCGCAACACCCGGATGTAAAACTCGAGTGAACATTTTTCTTTAGAAATCAATGACAAATTTGTTGCTAAGTTATAAATAGCCTTGTTGGACTCAGAATAGAACTGAGTATCAACATGAAAGTAATTTTTGCCTGTTTCCTTCAATATTTCCTTCTTCCCTTCCACGTTTTCAAAGTTGCATGAACTTGATCTAATGAAACAGTGATGACAGTTCAGCTACTGTTCTCCTAAAAATTATTCCTCCAATTGCGCTAGTTATAATGTTGATTTTTGGTTTCTTTTTTTGATTACTTTATATTTAAATGTTTTTGTCTCAAGAATTAAAGAATAATGATAACCTTTGTGTAACATAAAAAATACTTCTCAGATTGTAAAATACCGAAGATTTTACAGGCGAGTAAGGATTAATAGTACAGCTGTATATATTATCAAGGCAGTCTATCTTGCTAAAAATTGAATTTGAAACATATGTTTTTGATGCAGATATATTCAAACTATGTCATCATATCAATTTAACCCTACGTTACTTTCCTAGGTTATTTAAAGACCCTAGTTTAGTATTGTTTTTAAATAAGGGCTTATTATTATATTCGTGTGCTTTTGTTATTTATTTGGAATACTTATATCAATCATATTTTGCAGTGATACTGCATTTGTAAATCATCGCATTGAACCTTTATAGATTATAATTAATGCAATCTCTATGATTTTAATGTAACACAACATATCTTCATATATGAGATATGATTGATTTGCACATTTTTCTATATTTAAAAAAAACGTTTATGACTTTGTTGTTGATATCAACTTGAGAAAATGTAGGATGATTTATTTTATGTTAACGTTAAAATAATAAATGAATACGAATTAAGTCCATAATCAACCAGGACCAAAATATTGTTGCTGTAATAACAATGCATTTGGGTCGGTTCTGTGAATAAAACTAGTATTTCTACTTTTAAACTTTTTCAATTCAAAAAAAAGATATACTATCTTAAATTTTTTTTTTAAATATACAATTTTTGAAAATTTAGAAATTTTTCGTTTACTTCCAATATTTTAATGATACTATAATAAAGTGTAGTACCATTTTAAATGTGTCAGTACTTAAGTATAGTGAAGAACACAAGTACAATGTATTAATTCACCAATGCATTATCAACACAAATCATAATTATATAATCATTATTATAAGTAAGATTATACTTCACCGTACTGCGTAGTGAATAATGCCTACTCCACCTTTTTAATTGTATTTTAGAGAGGTGTAGGGAGTTTCATTAATAAATTTGAGACTCATTAAAGACAATCTTTTTTAAATATCTTTCAAACAAGATATTGCGAACAACCATATATCTCACTTCTGGACAAAGATGAAAACATAACAGTTGTGGGTTGCAACTTTGTTCTGAGCTTGTCTTGAAATTTCTAACATCTTTAAGCATTACAGTGGCTGCAGCCATACCATCTAACTTGCTCACAAGCGCCTAGAAGATTGGTCCGGACTCAAGGACTGCCTCGAAGTAATAGGACAGTCAAGCTAACCTCCAAAGCTGCCAAACACTCTTTTGAGGACAATCCAAACCTGACCATGTCCTAAATTGTCAAAAAATTACTTAAACCTATTTACATTGTCGAAGCTTAACAACCCCATATACTGATCCTTAACAAACTGAACTACGGTACCTGTTGAAAAGTGGATTACAATGTCTGCCAAGTCCGCAACAACCATTGTTAATCCTCCACTCTACTCTGCGTGCAACAAAGACTTACAATTATAACTCCCTCTTGAATTAATTGTGTTAATCTCTACGTTTCATGACACACATTCTCTCCTCAAGAACAACAGTTTTGGAAAATAAAGAAACTCCTCAAATTGTTAGCTACAAAAAACTGGCATGCTAGAAAATGCTAAGAATTGCAACTGTAATTATGTATTGTAATCTCTGTCAGCAGACTTGGTTTTCACTCGTAAGGATTTTGATTTTATTCCCATTGCTGTATAAACATTGATTTTTTATGGTTTTGCAAGGTCCAATGGGATGTAATCCTAAATTTGAAACCCCTTGCTCTACTTGCTCTGAAAAAAAGTTTCATATATAAAAGTTTTGTATTTTAACATAATTAACCAGAAGATGGAGTCCTTTCATGATTTTATTACAAAAATATATTTTATACGTCTTTTATGTATTATGCTTGAATAATCTTTGAAGGAGTTTTCATTATGGTAATTTATATGTATTTATGTCTTTAAGTAAAGATAGGAGAATACTTCAATAAATATAGGCCCGATTTGGATGGATTTAGGTTTATACACTTGCTTGTTGAGTACTTCATGCTGGAGGGATCATTTGGCTATATTTTTTCGTTGATGATGACAACTTCCACTTTAGTGTAAATGAAAATCGCCATCACATCATGATAACCGATTTTTTCAAGTTATTAGACTTGCTGTTATTAGAGCTACTCATTTAGAAGATGAAGAAAGATTCGTTAACCCATTAATAGATGATGATATTAGAAAAGAGGCAATGAAAGGTCAAACATATAAAGATTTAGTCAATGCAGTTGAAAACAACTGTATAAACGATTCATTACAACCATTTTCCAAGATATTAAGTGATTTAAGTACTGAAAATGATATTATTTTATATCGTAATAGGCTGGTAATTCTAAAAGAGAGGCAAGTTCAAGTTATTCAGGGATTGCACAGTTCACATCAAGGTATCGAGAAGACGAAAAGAAGAGCTAAGGAGACGATTTATTGGCCTCCAATAAACTCAGAAATTGAAGAAATGATTAGAACATGTAGAAAATGTATGGAAAGATTACATAGTTTACCAGAAGAAATGATGATGAGGGACCAGATACCCATTATCCCATTTGAGAGTGCGTCTGAAGATTTGTTTGAGTACGGAGGAAACATTACTTGGTATATGGATATCTTCTTTCAGGATATCCATATGTAGAGGAATTTAAAAGAGTTCCTTCTTCGTGAGAAGTAATAGTGGCATTAAGCAAAATATTTTCTGAAACCGGGATTCCAGTGAAAATAAGCACAGATCAAGGCCCTAAGTTTAGTTCCAGGGAATTTCAGACATTCTTGAAAAAGTGAAGAGTAACATGGTGACCTTCTTCACCCCATTTTCTGCAAAGTAAAGGACATGCTGAGAGGGTTAGTGAAATGTATGATGAATCTATTAGTGGAAACAGGAGGAAAATGTAGTTCTGATGAATTCTTACATAGAATTGTGGAGTTTCGAAACACTCCAAAGGCAGATGGAAGATCACCAAATTAGATCTTATTTGGTCATCATTTAAGATCGTGGAAGAGCTATGGTCCAAGATAAAAAAAAAAAGAAGAAGAAGACTGTTTCAGGAGAAGTGAGGAGCAAAGGGAGAAGGAGAAAATCCGATATGATAATAATAAGAGGAATTTACCGGAGTTGAAAATAAGAATGGAGGTGATAGTGCAAAATTACAAGAATAATCGATGGTCGGATGACGGATGGATTATTGCAAAGGAAAAAAATAGAAAATACCAAGTTCGATTAAATACAGGAAGAATTATATGGGGAACTAGCCGTTTCTTGAGGCTGAAGAAAGGGGAAGAAATGGAATGTGTGGAAGACAATGGTGATACACATGAACTCGGAGTCAGAAGGTCGAAAAGAATTCGAGCAAGCTCGAACTTGTGAGGTAGATGATATCATATGAGTATCAAAGTGTAAATAGAAAGTATGTTTAAATATGTATTTATACATGAAATAAAGAGTCAGTCTGTTCTAAGTGTTTAAAGTGTATTTATTGATTTTAATTAAAATGTAACAGTTGCCAGCAAATATAAGTCGTTTAATAATTAAATATAAAATAAAATTTCGTAAAACTTAAATACAATTTTAATTTGCTTCATGTATTAGCTTCAATTTTAAACAGTTATACTAAAATATCATATATTACAGGGTAAAAACATAAGCTTTCTATTTATTGGAATGAGTCATTTTAAAATATAAGGGGTGGTTCGAATAAATTGGAAAACCTTTTAAAGCTTATAATGAACGAACTTTTTGGGAGAGAGCTATAATTTTTTTATTATTTAAAAATCTAAATTTAATTTTCTATAATAAGTTCCGCCTTTCTTGATAATCTCGGCCACACGGCCCCGAAAGCATTGGTAGGCCAGTGGCTCCTCGTGCAGATCCAGCTTTGGCATTGTGCGTAAAATGACTTATTCAAGGCCGCCATACTTGATACTTGGCAAAGGCCTCATACCCAACGCTCCTCCAAAGATATAAATCGCAAGGGTTCAGGTCAGGGCTGGTTAAAGGTCAAATATCCCGACTCCAAAGGAGATGAGAGTTTTGTGGCCTTGTGGATAGATGCACTGTTTCGTTGGAAGATGTCATTGCTGACTAGGGCTACTTCATCCATCCAGTAAATATAAATTTAAAGGGGAAAACCTGAACTTTTACAATGACAAAGTAAAATCCACCCGAGGTCTCCCTGGCCTCCAAAATCTCCCAAGCTGGTTGGCCAAAGTTATCAAGAGAGGTGGATCTCAATAAAAATAATTGTATGACATTAAATGTAGCTTTCAAATAATAAAAAATTATGGTTATATCCCATCGAGTTTGTTCGCTATAAGCCTTTCAAGATTTTCCCTAATTATCTGGACCACCTTGTATATAGAGCCTTTTTTATGACGTCATAAATTGCAGTATCATTAAAGACAATGGTATCTTGGGGCTCCTATTTGGTACGTTTAATACATAAAATGTACAAATTTCAAATAAATTTTAATGGGACATCAACAAATGGCTTTAAGAATACAAAAATACTTAACACCTCCATCGAATACTTCTTGATATTACTATACTTGATATAAACTGATATTATAATTACATGCATAAAGTAATATGCAACAGAAATTACTTGAAAATGTTCAAATTTGTACAACTAATTATTGTTTTTAGATCAATTATGTACGAAAAAAGTCGGATAATTGGAGGAAAATATTATTACTTCCATTGTAATAGCTAATTAATTGTCTAAATATGAAAATAATATTTTATATCTATTTAATACCATATTTTTAATAGATATTAGGTTCTAATATATAATATAATTTGCCATTAGAGGGATATATTTCTAAAAAGACAGTAAAGCTTAAGTCTTTTTGTATGATGCTCCCTTTTTTAGATCTAATAGTTCACTATTTTCCTGAATATTAATGCAAAATGGTTTTTATTATTTTTAAAATTGTTTGTTTAAGTCCTAAAGATGGACATCATCAATAATGCCGAAATTAATAACATTTATAAGACTACAAAGAACGATTTTTTATTGATTTTCATAAAGTATTTAAAAAAATTATCCTCTCTTTACTGCCAACTAAAGTTGCCAAACATCATACACGGACTACGACGTTAATGTACTTTTAAACTAAAATAACAAGCTTTTTAGTTAAGTAGTATCAAGTTTATCTTCCTTTCACCTCATGGTGCGTATTTGTAGATATGTTTCTGTATGCATAGATCTTAATTAAGTCCATTAATTTTCCTTCACTTGATGAATGAGTAATTATGATCAATGATATCTAAATATTGCTGACGTTGGCGATGCATTTAATTAGTTTTTCTATGCGTTTGACAAATTGTTTATATTCTCCATTCTACATTTATTCATTAATTATTATTTGGAGACAAACAGAGACATTCTACGTTAATAGATCAATGCTTAAAGGAAATTGGAAAAAGTTTTTTAATCATAGTAAAAAGCAATTGATTAAATAAATTAATTTTTGTTTATCCCCAATGTTCTGGAAAATTGTACAAAAAAACCCACAATTGAATTACTATTTAATTTGTTTGAATGTTTATAATATAATTAATTAGTTAATTACATTCATTTGTCAAAAACCATGACTTTTTTTAATTAGGGAATAGTTGAGATAAAACTCGTACCCACTGACTCGTAGTCTGAACATCAATATAAAAAAACCCTCATGTTTTCGACAAAATGGTTACACTACCAATAATTAATAGGGCTGTCAAGCAATATTTATTTAATATAGTGTTGATATATATATTTGAGCATCTTGTAAAATGTATGATAAAGTTAAAAGTATATTTATTTGATTCCCATTGTCTTACTTTGGTTCCAAATTCTTGGAGAACAGAGAATCCCCCCCTAATCCTTTCCTAATGAATTCATTGATAAATGATCATAGGCCTAAGCCATTCTCAAATTAAATGTATATTTAAATTTCAAATTTTTCAATATTTTAGGTTTATGGTTATCATTTCAAATTTTTTCTATAAGTAAACTCTACATTTCATATTTTAATATATAAATGGATAGATTCTGAATAATTTTAAATGTTATATTATATTAAAATATTATTTTTTATTTTATGATCTTTTAGATTTTCAAGGTATATATAATCTATGAAAGATATTTTTTTTAATAAAATGAAAACATAAACTACGGTAAATCTAGAAATAAATAAATTCGGTATCTCATTATATATTGAGAGACTAAATTTGATCCATAATGTACAACCGAAAAAAGTTGGTCCATAAAATGAGACGAATAATAAGTCTGTGGATATGGGCTCAGGGTTTGAGACCGCGATCTGGAACCAAACATCGTTGGAGAAAAAAAAATTAAGATAAAACCGGGATGAAAATTATGCGTATACCTAATTACGAACCCTGCAAAGTTCAAAGTAGAAAATTTTCAGGAACATATATATTGAAAAATGTGAGCACAGGGGATTTTCAGAATGTTGAGATTCATTAATACCAAAAAAAAAAAGGTCATGCCTATCGTTAAGTAATATCAACGACATGTTATTTACAGAATGGAATATTCAAATAACTTTTTTTTAGAGCAATTATTTATCAACCTATAATTTTCCAAAAAAATTATATTTATTCACCTATACAAAAAAATTGGCAAGAACGTCCCCTTGCATAGTCTCAAAATGTGTGAAAGTAGTTTTTTTAGAATCAGTTTCTTCACATAAAGACTTGTGTATGCCTTCTGGATTCAAACATACTTATTTCATTCACAGTTCAAACTCTATGCTCCAAAATCATAACATAATAGACAGCAGATTATAAAAAATAATTCTTAGTCAAAAGTACCGTAAGTCCCCTTCCGCTCTCTCCTTGAGCTCACACATATTCTTAAGCCCTGTATATCGATAAAAAGGCACTATGCAAAGTATGTAATAAAAATGAAACGGCCGGCCATCTTTTCGTGATTAGTAATAACTTGAAGAAATATGTACAATAATCTTTGAGAGGCTCACTCACTATCTACGGAAAGGGACCACCCAAGTTTGTAGTTTTAACGACATGGCTCTTTCAATCCGAATAGGATCAAAATTTATTGCAAAAAATGATTTCATGAGCAAATTCGGAAAAAAGTAGACTTGTTAATAATACAAAATATACTGCTCTTATCCTTACTTTCGTGAACAATCTTCTTATAGCACAATTAGTTCACAAAGTTAAAAGTATATACCAAAAATATTATTAATTTAATTGCATGATAAACAGTTGAACGATTATAATAAATACGTAATTTCAATTTTGTATCATTTTATAACTATTCTTTTACAAATTTAATTATTAATTAAAATGTCAAAATATGTGTTTAAATATCAGACATGGTTATAAAAAAGTCCTCTTTTAAAATAATCTTAACAAAATGTGGTTTCAACAAGAAATAATTTGTTATTCTTTTAACAAAAACATTAAATTTTTCTCTTTGTAATTAATATTTAAAAAATATTAATAACATAAATACGAATTTGGGGAATCAAATTAGTATACATTATTTTTTGATGAGTTTGCCTGTATTATATAAAATAATAGCTACAATACTATAATTTTGTACTCCTTTGTCTCACCTTGAAAAAGAGAAGAATACAATGAATAAAAAGAAAAAATTAAGGAATTAATTTTCAAAAACAGATAATGAAATGAACTAAACTTCAATAATAAATTATTACACTTATGAATAATTTCTAAGCGAGGGATTATCTAGATAAGTATACCACTATACATAATTTAATGGAATATTTAAGATTTTTACTGAAAATTATTGACGATAAAATGTAGATTCCTAAGAAAAAATACGATTTAAAATAAATAAATAAATGGGGTATGTAATATTCCTGTTTACTGACGGAGGGTAAATGAGTTTCGTTTGCTAGCCCATTAATTCAAAATTTGAATCAATTCTTAAACATATTTAATTGTCATTTTTTGTTTTAATCCTATTTTTGTAAGAATACAACACCTATTTAAATACGCGTTTGGCATTATCAACAAAAAACCAAACAAAAAAATACAATAAAAAAAGGAAAAGGCAAGAAAAAAACTTTTTGTTCAACTCTAGCACGACGGTGGATATCCAAAATGATACCCATTTATATTTTAATATTGTTAAGTGTAAGTGGTTGCTAAATTGAAATTAATGTCTTACCAGTCACTTCTCTGTACAAGATAATAGCATTTGTACCAGCAAAATCCAAAATATTATAAAAAACTTGTTAAGGCCAGCGGCCAAAATATATTTTGGTTGAATAAAGTCTTGTCGTTTGATCTAGAATATCAACTGTATATATACGTAATTTCAATATAATACTAAATTGGTTCTATTAACGTTTTTTGTCCATCTGAAACTTTCTCACATACTTTTGTGAACAGAGCTCAAAATCAAAACATTTTTGTTGATTTTTTTTATAGGATGTCAATCTTAGCCACTATTTACAAAAAAAAATCTTAAATTTATTGCTTTTTCAGTAGCCTTCTGTTCAACAGATATTTCTTCCAGAAACAATTCATAGTCTCATAAAATACTGCTAATCAAAATTTAAAGTATCAGGCTTCTTAGCCATATATTGAGTAATTGGATATTTAGATTTTGTTGAGAATAACTTCTCATGAATGTTAATGTTTTTACTTGTCCTGTACGCTAACTTACGATTTTCGACCGATAAATCCCATTTCGTTGAAATCAAGATCAAACATGTGGAGCAGATATCAAAACTGATAAATCTTAATAATTCCTTAAATCTATCAAGCGGCAGACTATTCCAAAAAAGATAGATCCCCAATTTTCTTGACCAAATGACTTCAGTCGACTATTCTTGGGCTAAGATTCCTATCTCATCCATTATAATAATTAATAGGTGTATTTTTTGTTTTTTGGTTGTCCATATGTCAATCTAAAGTTTGAAACGAGTTTCAACTATTGTACATTTTACAATGGGATCAATAGTATATAATTATCGATGAGAGTTCAAAAGCTGTAATATTTTATCTGTAATGATGTTACGTTTTGAAAATGATGATGCCCCTTGACTTCCTTCAATATGTGTTGTTGTCTAAAAAGGACTGAACTCTCTCAATCTCTTATTTTGACCCTTGACTTCCTTCAAAATATTTTCTTGTTTAAAAAGGACTGAACTCTCTCAATCTCTTATTTTATCGTGCTAGATTTTAATATCCTTTTCGAAAAAACAATGATTCTCTTAATAAGTCGGTTTGTTTATATTGCTTCGAAGTTGGGAATTGAGTCGTCACATGATTGTATCCTAGCATTTTTTGAAATGTTAAATATACCAATTAGTCGTAAACAAATACATATAGCTTCTACCAAAACTTGTAAAGGTTTTCAACAAGATTACAAAAAAAAGGCTTCTCAAAAGCTTGAGAACAGTCATCGAAATCGGATGTACTTGATTGAGATGGTTGGACGTATTCTTCATCTGCTTCAAATTAAAAATAATCTCCTCTCGAGTTATAGTACGATGTGGACAAAGGATAATATTTTATTTTTCGAATGGATAATTTTTTCTTAGACCATAAAAAGTGACATCGATATGTTATATTTGGAAGGTCCAAGATTCCTTTTTGAAGTTGTTTATTCATGTCTAAGCTAGCTTAAGCTTCTTCATATACAGTTGTAAAACAAAAATATTATTTGAAATAATTGGATATCAAATATGATACCTAAGTTTGTCTAGGTAGTGTTCACTTTATTTATCAACCAAATGATTACTAATTTTAATTGTCAATTTTGTCTTTTGAGATTAATAAAAATTCAGGAGCTTATAACCAAATATAATTAAAAAATTTGTCGCAATATTTCAATGAATCCCAAATGGGTATCAAAAATGATACCCTCGTCCTTCTAGTGTTAAAAAATAGTTATTTTATAATTTACTTAGTATATCAAATATTTTTAATTAATCTATTAAATAATTGTGAGATGTCTCCAAAGATAATGAAATAATGGGCTAGCAGAAATCTTTTATAAATAAATCATCGATGGTACATGGTATCAGAGATGTAAAAAAACTTCATTAAGTCGGCAATTTTCAATGAAAAATTTTATTCAGCATAACTAGAGGAATCGGATAAAAAGAAAGTTCTTTAAAAACATAAGAGTACGTGGAAGAGAGAGTTGACTAAAGGAATTGGGATATCGACAGATTCAAGGAGATTACATCTCCTTGAATCTACTAAAACGCGATATATGAGATCAATAAACAACAAAGGGGAATATATGGGTGAAAAGTCTTCGCTAGGGGAATATTGCATGTCATAAATTGCGAATAACTATTATTTTCAACGTATTGGTTCATTTACAGAACTATAACAAATTATTTACCTTTTGGAAACATGTACGTAAAAAAATCAAAGAAGAGACAATGTTGAAAAATGTTAAAATTGAAAAAAAAAAAAACACCTGAACATTTTTTATCATAATGTATGCGAACATAAAGGATAAGGAGTCGAGTGTCAGAAATATTGTACAAGAGACATGGAGTTACTTTATTATCAAATACTTTTTGTTCTATCTAAATTGAATCCCATCAAGAGGATATTTATTTTATTATAATAAAAATAGCGTACATGTTTTATAAATTTAGAAAAACTAGGGCTCCCTTAACAGATGATATTTTAGAAATTGTATATAAGATTTGTGAAATGCATTAGATTTACAATTATTTGATTTAAAAAAAGTAATAATGTAGGTACAAAAAAATATGTTAAATAATTTAAAATGTAGTTTATAGCAGTGGTCCCTGATTCTCAGGCTGTGGAACGGTACGAGTAGGTGGATCTATCAGTATTGGGCCGTCGAAGGATTAAATACTTGTATATATGCTTAATATATTATCTAAGTCAGTTAGTAGGAGAAAAAGAAAATATTATCAATAAATTCTAATTACAAAAGTTTATTAATTGTGCAAGGTAGTTGTAAACTATGTTGAGTTTATAGTTTTTAATTGACTCATCGGATTTCATGGGCATTCTACTATATACTCTCAGTGCTACTTTGTTATTTTGATTCATACTTAATATTTTATTTTTCTCCTACCAACTGTAGATAGAGATGTAAGTCCCTCTCTATTTTAGTCCCAGTCTAAGTTGATATGTATTTTATTTTAAAATGACCGTATTCTCTTCACGTGCGCGTCACAATTTTACCCAGTTAGCAGAAGAAGTAAGCAACAGGCTTCTTCGGAAAGTTATTTTGCGGTTTTTTGTAGTGACAGCTACCAATACAAGACAAAGTAATATACTTCTGGTGTCTTTGTACGCTAAATGGTACCAAGTTCAGGGCTTCCATTGATTTAGAGTTACGGACAGTTATTGATGTTATATTAGCGTTATATTGTTAGGCAATATGCTAATAAAGTTATTATTTTCAAATGTTATAATAGCACTGTACTGAGGTTTCAAAATACGATTAAAGTTACATACGAGTACATAGTGGATTTACGTTGATTATTTAAGCTCTTCTCCCTGGACCGCAGTAAGTATATAACAGTGGTCCCTAAACTTTGTCGAAGTAATAATTTTTAAAGCCTTATCGCTTAAAATAAAATTATTTTCATTAATTTTGGTTTGAACAAATACGAACCGAAATAATCGTAGACTTTGTAATAAAATTCAGGTCATGCAATGTTTTTGTTCTGAAATTACGTGTATTATTGTTACTCTAAGTCCTATAACACAAAAATGACCTTTAAAACCTTCAACAAATCCAAGTTTTTCCTTAGAACTTTTTAAAGTAGTACACATTTTAAGGATATTTGTATTGATTCGGAGCCGTATTCGGCTGTGAAATAACCGTAATCCTAGTAACATATATTGGCCAACGAGGAATAAATTGACTCCTGAACCGAGGAAAAAGTTTACTTTTTTAAATTTTAATTTAAAATTATTTACATCTAATAATAATCATCATTATTATTGATAAATTCATGTATGTCTTGCTAAACCCTAATCAGTAGAAGGTTAAAACATTAAAAAAGTAAATCATTTTGTTTTATGGTAATGTAATTATTTTACATTGGTGTCGGCTTCGGCTTTAATTTTGGTATTATAATTATATGCTTCCATTGTATTTTAATATGTCGTGCTTAACACCTTTTCTCATTATTTTCATCTTAATGTACGAGATGGTCCTTCTCGTCAAAGCGTTTCAAATATTTTAAATGGCGAGAAATTGTCAATTTATGTGACTATAATCAATAATATACAGAGGATCGAGTTTTGTTTTTCTAGTCCTATTATGCATATAAATATAGTTAATTTTTAATCCTTTTCATACTTACTCTTCGTAATATTTTATCAGACTCTTGTCAATTACAACTTTCAAGTCAAGAAGAAATAATTTATTTGGATATTTAAGATAATAAGAGATACAGCTGTATACACATACTATATCCATGAAGATCGAACAAGTTTCTTAGATAAAATCGTGTTGATAACTAAATCTTAGTGGTAGGAAGCAGTTCTTTGATCCATGACATCGACAGTCCCATGCATTTGTTGTAGAGCTTTACAATTGCAGGGAAAAAAGTTTGTGAACCTTTCCTTGTAACAGACTTTCAGTGGTTCGACTTTATATGTTTTATACCTCTTATCATTTTTGAGATTATATTACAATTGAAAATTTCGAAGTATCATAATAACAACGTGAATGCTGACTTCAGGAGGCAATGAAGCATATTAGACATTTGTTTCTGTAGTAACTTCTTCATTAGCTTCAGTAACTTCAGCACCACAAGGACGTACAGTTATAACACCGTAACAAATCTCATGATTACTCTCCGTCTTTAATGAGTAGACACGAATGTACATTCAGGTTTGGAGTATAATTGAATGAAGTAGGGAAGTAAGTTCACGCTCAGGAGTTAAGTAATAACGACAACAGCTGACAAAAAGAAAATTCATTTGTCAGATTACCTATTATAAGAAAAACAAAAAAAAAAATTCTAGCTAAAAAATTCATTGGATTAGCATAATTATGTATGCCTTTTTTTTACAATTTATATTTAAATTAAGATAAGATCAACCAAATATTAATAATTTAAACATGAGCACAATAATGATATTCTTAGTATAATTTTTTTTCAATCTGAAATTTAAAGAAAACAAAGACTCTTTTTATTCTTTTCTGCTGACTGCTGTGTTCGGCTCTTCAAATTTTGTGACTTTCCATACACCTCAATGCAAAGAATAATGGATTCAGTGCTCGGTTGACACATTCTCCCTAGGCTGTGTGAAACTTTTTCAAGCCCTTCCCATTAGTATAATGTTCTTTAGTCCTAATTTACCTTGGTAGATGAATTGACTAGCTCAAGTTAGGTAACCCTCCTTGGCAAGCTTATCTATACTCCTTATTCATGGGGTAAAATGCAATGGCTCTTTAGGACCCAGAAGAGGAGTTATGGAACTGAGAATACCGGCTTATCACAAAGCTATATAATGACAATACGGTCTACATTGTTTGACTAATGAAAGGAGCTCCGTTGGACCCGTATATACTCTGTTCGAAAAATCATATCACTACTTTAATCATTGAATTATGGAATGAATTATTAACACCTTTTTGTGATATTAGCTTAATTATATTTTTTTTAATCAAGACTTTAATTTTTTACAGGATCTTATTTAAGTTGTGTTGTTGTTGTTGTTGTTTTTTTTAAATAGGCGTTGTTTGTGTGTTTGTTTTATTTTATTTCATGTTGGTTTTTACCTTTCTTTTAACTGTCTAATACTAAATGTATGCCTGAAAAAAAAAAAAAAAAAACTTTTACTGCTACTTTCATGTTATATAACATATTTTAATATAGTTTTACACAATTTGGTTATGACATTATTATGTAAATAAAGACATGCAATGGAAAATAAAAATGAGATTAAACTTTTTAAATGAAGGATTTACATTATTTAAATGATAAGTATATTGCAATGTTTGAAATTATATGTCATCCGGTATAACTTCAAATGTTGACAAATAAAAGATGATATCTCCAATCTACACTCCGGAATATTTGCATAATTAGGTCTTGGTTTACTTTTCTTCCAAAAGAGCAGATTCTGTTGGAACTGCTCAAGTGCTAAAAAAGAGAAAAAATATTTTTTTATTATACCATTCATGAATCAAACATGATAACAAACTTTTACCCAGAGATATACCAATGTAGAGACTGCAAAATACACGAACACAACAAAAAAGAATGAAATATGCTTTTCAGAAAATAGAAAGAAGGTGGTTTCTTTAAGATTGCAAAGATAGGAGTGATTCATAATTATATATATAAACAAAAACTATGCCGGAAATCCAAATTTACATTATATCACAAAAAGAAAAATAAAGCTCCTGTTGCAAATTATTTCCCAATTTAGAAAAAAAATATGTGTCCAAATAGATCCGTTGATAAAAAAAGAATACGACGATGCACTTGAAAAAGAATCCTTTCAAAAACACCTTACCAATGTACGTGTTATCTTAATTCCGAGCTATAAATATTGTAAATTTGTCGACAACCTCAGGTTGTTAAAAATGATGTTTGTTTCATAAAAGATTTATAGTTTCATTCTAACTAAAAAGTTATGAGTTGTCATTCCTTTAATGCTAGACTCATCCAGAAAATGTTTTGTTGGAGGCAGATATATGGAAGATGTAGTGAGAGGAATTGAAGTTAACACATCAGAAACACACAAACAACATTTCCACCATTTCGTTATGTCATGCAAGTTCAAGAAAGTCTTTCAGAGTGTATTCCAAAAGGGGATAGTTGAAAGTTTGATTGTGCACAGAGTTGAAGACAAATTTTTAAGAATGGTTGTATCATGATATGATTACATGGGTTGAAATAGAAGAAACCCCGTTTAACATCAGCAGAGGATGCCGACCAGGTAACTCAATTAATTTATTATGACTATAAACTCATTAATCAATTATATTAATATTGAAAAATATACTAAATGTTTGGAAGTCGGAAGGCTGTGAATAAAGTCAAAGTATACACTGATGATATGGCAGAAATCTACTCCGGCAACATTGAATATATAAAAAATTCACAATGAAGAGGTTTCTCTTATGAACCCACTTGGAATACTTTTTTTTTCATAACAGTGTAGCTGTAGAAAATGTAGAAATATAAGGGCTAAAACTTACGAGGTTTTTGTTAAAACATTCAACCTTAGTTATGTAGAATATTCCAGTAAGGATTAAAATATGGAATACACTCAATACTAAGTAACACATACTCTATAATTGACCTTGTATTCAGACGACTTAATTAATATTGTAATTGAAATATGTGACTACTTTTTATTCCCAAATGAACACCTTTTAATTTTTTTTTTTTGGAAAATGAGTTACTTGCTCTAGAAAATGTGATGGTCTAACATTATTGCCTATTAATATTTTGTGAGATACTTTGCTTTTTAAATGGATCAAGAATGGTTTTGAGAAAAGTACAGTTTGGTAATAAATTTCAGAACAAATGTGATAGAAAACATTAAGATTAAAATGGAGGAAGCTAAAATAAAATTTCCAACATAATAATAAAGTTATCTTAGGATAAAAGAGATTTTTAGAAGACAAATGCTATAATTAACTGAAAACTGCTCAAAAAACTCTTGTAAATAATGAAATGGCTGACAAACGTCGCCGAAAACAAAAGATTCGCATATGAATCAGACATGTCAATTAAAAGAAAGGTAAATGATATAGGCGAAATTTTGAACAAGTACATTGTTTTTTCAAATAATGATATTCTGAAAAGAGAGATAATTTTGAAAAAGATAGGCATTTAAAAAAGACAAACAGGTCACAGTACGATACTTTATAGAGTGCAACCTAAATAGTGTTTTTTTCAACGCAGTTATTATTTTTAATAAATTCGTGAGGAGGAAAGTGTAAAATGTGTGTGCTCATAAGGTGACAGGGAGTAACATTTAATATTTTTTAAGGGGGTATAAATATAATTCCTTGTTAGACTTGGAATATAATTGGGAATCGGCGTCGTGGTATTTTAAACCTATACCGATTTAATATTATGTAGTAGTACCCATTTTATTTTTTTCAATTTTCCCAGAATAAATATTGAAGCAAAATGTTTTGTGAGGGCATTTATTCCTACAAAATCATCTGGAAAAATTACTCGGAACAACTTTATATGAGCCTTCAAATCTATTAATTGCCTCAATATGAGGCCAAAATCCCTTGCCGACTTTGACTATGTATACAAACTCGAGCATTGTCCAGTTCTCCTTGATGGGATACTCTAGAGATTGGACACTTATGTGAGGAGAGGTACACACCTTTTCCTCCAGACGCGTCTAAATAGAGTAGTCCAAGGGGTTTGCGCCTGGAGAGGAAGGTGGGCACATCTTGTGGCCCAAAAGTCCGGAAAGTTGTCTCTTAGGAAAGCCTGTGTCTTAACTACGAAATGGCATTTCTTTGGCGCGAATTAGCACTATCTTATTCCGAAGTTTGATATAATTATCTGCATTGGTTTGCTCCTTCCTCTCCACGAAAGGAGGAGAGCCTCCACAACTCCTAAAACTATGGTTCCAGCTGGAGTTTTGCTTTTAAATACATGTCTTACTGAAGTTGAGACATTGTCTGGATATTTTTTTTGGTATTTAGCGTCTTTTCTACTGATTCAGAGGGGCATCAAGAGAGAAAAAAAATTCATCAGAAAAAAAAAACTTTGCTCGAATTTTGTTGACTTTGATAAAATTTAGATTCTTCTTTGCTATTTCTAGCACTCACAGCTTTTTCTGTTCAGAGATTAAATGTCAAGTTGTCCTCCTCTGTGCTTTGGCACTAATGTACTTCCAGATTGAAAATAATGAAATATTTACCACTTGATAATATCAACCTTGTATACATGATACATACAGTGTGGGATTTGGGAACATTTCCTTCCCGTGAATCAAATTGCAGCTATTGTAATAACACGTAATTACGTAATTTTCTGTTTACTTTTTACGCCACATTGTTGACAAATCTAAAATAAAACAAGTCCAATGTACAAAACATTTTAAAATAAATACACAAGGATCAAAGACGAACACTCAAAAGTCATAACAATACTAAAAGATGTCATTCTCATGTTCTAAGAAAATAAGTTGTAAGGACATAAAAATAAAATAATATCGGTTTTTTTTTATGTGTTGTTTTTAAATTGGATCTTGTTTTTAAGGAAAATAAAATATTGGTTATATGCCATAAACATAAAAGTACCTATAATCGACCAATTTAACCGACTCACCAATATATTGATCGAACTACAAATTACAATTTGTACAATCTATTTAGTTAAAACTTCTACAAGTACTTTTCTATCTATCTCTACATATATATATATACCTAAATTATAAAATACAAATCATCAATCAATTATGTAGAATGTATTTATTTTATAATAATTGTTGAAGCTTTTGAGTAAAAATTCGGGAAAAGGTTTTGGAATATATTCAATCATAGAATATGAAATAAATCAACATAGTATTTATTACTTTCTATATTTAAAAGCAAATATCTTATCGAAAAACTCACTATCATTGTATTTTATAAATAAATATTTTCCCACCACCTATTGAGTTATTTGTTTGTTATATCGAAACGCCCTTATAACGGATAAACTTTTTTTAAGATAACTGATTTTTGAAAGTCCAACAATTTTATGCATATGTAAATTTTATAAATAAATCATAATAGTTTTTATGTCGCACTGTGTATATATTATGGCTGTAACGGTTCACTAAACCCACAGTTTGTTCCAAACTCCCAAATATCCTTCACAGTGTACTGTTCGGTACGGTATAATAGAAGAAAAAAAATGTTTGTAAATAGAATTTTAATTTTTTATATTCTTTCGATATTTTATTATCTATTAATTTATTTTCTGTAACAAAAAATTATTTTAATATATACTTAACTTCTCTAAAATATTAAGAAAAGAAACATAAATCCCACTCTGTAGCTAGAATTATCCCGATGTCAATCCTCAATTCTACTCCAAGTCTAACAAGAACTTCCACTTACAACTCCCAAACAAATCATAAGAAATGATTAAACCGTATGTATTTTGAACAGATTAAAAAGAAACTAAAATCATTTTTCTTTGTAAAAGTTGGGGGTTTTTTAATCCATTTTTTTAGAAATCATCATTATAAAGTTTTTTTATTTTTAATAGCTTTCTCATTTTTTTGGGGGGCGACACGAGATCTTTTTATTTATTTTCTGTAATATATTCAATTGTAAATGAATGTTCTTGTACATGTCGTATCATTTATAAGCGGAATATACAAATTACAAAAAATAAATAAAAAAGGCCACGACCCTAAATAATGATATTTTTTATTTATGCTTTTTTTTTTTTTTGCATACATCTAATAAAAATGTGTTTACATTTGATTGTTCAGGCATAAAAAAGCAATTATTGAAAGTTATTTTTTTTTTTAATAAATTAATTCACAAGTATATAATATACGTATGAGACTATTTCTATTATATAAACTAATTTATTGAAAATGTAAAGACTTTTCAGAACTTTGTAAACAATTTTAAATAAAAATATCTCAATATATTAGTTAAAAATAATTATTTTCAAGTAATATTTCGTATTATATATAAGTAAAATATATTCATTTTTTTTTTTTTTTTTTTGGTAAATTTTACTATTTGGATAACTTAAACATATACAACTATTATTATACAAAATGCTTTTCTATAGAAGAATAAGAAGGACGAAAAAAGCACTCACTGACGTTAAGGTTCATAAGATATATCATTAATGAAAAGTATAACATAAAAAAACCTTTGAATATTTAAGCACTTTTTCCAAATAAGGATTTTGCTTGAATCATTAACAACAAGATTCCCCTCCTAAAGCTAGTCAACCAATATAATTGGTAGTCCCTCATACAATAAAAAACGTATTTATGGAAAACTTGTAATTGAGTAATTTGTTTATCCAACTGAGCTTTATTCTCAAGAAACTGGAGAAGCATTAAATAACAAAACTAGAAATGCAAGACTTAATTACATAAGAAAATGATCAAGAATCAACACCTTTACAGATCAGATTCATCATCTTCGTATAAACAATGATCTTTTAATATTTCACGTTAGAAATTATAATTTTAAAGACAATAACAAGAGTTATAGGGAGAAGATAAATCATTGTTGTATATTGATACAGTAAACGATGAATCTAACGAAATAGATTAAAGTCATCTATTCGATTATTGCCCCTGAATCAATAATTTTATTATGTTTTAATTATTTTTTTAAATATCTAAGTAAATGCTTTGAAAATCATATATAATTAGTCAAAGTGAATAAGTTTTTGATAAATAAGTTAAATAAAACTTAAATTCAAACTTGAATGCTAATAATCAATGAATAAAATCAACTTTTATAGTTTTTCCCGCTTTTTCGGAGAAATAAAGCACAAATTATTGCTTTGAATTTTGTTTATAATTTACATATTTATTTACTTACTTAATAACAAGATATACTGTAATATCTTTTCAAAAAATGTTTCATATACTATGTTCTTATTATCTATCTACTCTTACGATAAATATAAAATAAAATCTTAGATAAGAGAGGAGTGGGAAATTTCAAATTACCTCCACCAACGAAGTTAACGTTATTTTTTTGCCTCTATTTCTTTGTCTGTTGGTCACAAAAATAACAGAAAATGTTCTAAATCATGTTTGATCTAATTTAGTATAAAGATTATATATGGTTACAGTATAATTCCATAACATTTAAAGATGTTTAAAGGTCAAATTAGAACAAAATGTTAAAAATACATAATCAAACATAACTTTGAATCATATTGAGGTACAGAACTCAAATTTGTGTCCATATGTATATTATATAAAGATGCTTCATATAGCAAAAAAAAATCCAAGGTCAAAAACATATATGTATCTTAAATAAAGATGCTTCATAAAGCACAAAATCCAAGGTCAAAAGAATATAATTGACCATAACTTTTTAACAAATTGAACACATTTTCCCACATGCTTACCCATGGAGCATATGTGGCGACACAGCCACCCCAAAGTCACAGTAACTTCATTGTGTCATTTCACGACAGTTCGCGATTACTGTCAAAATTACAAACTTCTATAAAACGTTATCAAAACGACTAGTGGCAATTATTCTGTAAATAAAATATAAAATGTCCTTCTTATTCCATTGCTGACTTCACCTGAACCCCCATATACTTTTCCTCTCGCTTTCAAGGGCATTATGTCTTGTTATTAGATTTACAGGAGATTCTAGTACTTTTCCACACAACCTGCATATGAGTCATACTCCCCGAATCTGTTTAGATGTTTCTTCAAGGGAATATGACCAGTCACAAAACATAAAACTTTTTAATTGATGTTTTTCTTTCTTTATTGAACATAACTTGTATGATAATAATTTAATTAATAAGAAAAATTATGTTCTCTGGAGTCATTGAAATGATGAAGATGCCTTAATAATCCAATCCACAGAGAATACCTTGTTTTAGGCTTTGAAAAAAATAAGTGGTGTTTAATTTATAGCTGCAATATATTATTTGTTTAGTATATCAATCCTAGCAGCATTGCTTGGAGTTAGTAAACATTGATTAGCAGGGACACTATGCTTCAATAAAATATAAACTTATGTCCTCCCATTTCTTTTTTGTTATGCCATACTGAGCTTTAGTTACACACACTCGTTGCTACATTGATATTTATTAGATGAAGTAGTCACCCTGTTCTAAAATATAAACTGAGTCCTACACAAATAGAAAACTATACTGACCATAGGTATATAGGTGGAACCTTACATTATATTATGCACCACAAAATAATAATTAGTTTGTATTTATTTATTAGAAAAGCAAAAATTATACAATTCATATATGGATCATACACAGAATATTCAATTATAACTATATTCAATTATCCTGAAGACATGTAAGATTTAATGTATGCATTTAAAAGGTTTCCTACTACTATATGTATGTAACTTGTAGAATATTCTTGTACAAATTACAACCTGTAAATAAGATCAACAGTTTGCCCCAGCTAATTGTGCATATAAATTTGGAAAGATTTTATTAACTTAATTTATAAATGGCCAATTTTTTTATATAACAGCAATTGGTAGAGCAAAAAAAAAAAACTATGGTCGAAGAAATTTCATTATCAGATCAAGAACAATTGAGATGATGGTCGAAAGAAATCGTGTATCAGCGATTTTTGTCTCTAGAAGAAGTTATTACAAGATCTAAAACATCTTCTCCTGCTCAAAGTATATTATACCAAGTTTAAAAAGGATGAAGGACGATAAAAAGAGCCTTGAGAGGAAGCATAGAATCTACAAAGCCACAAACTTGAAATATAACGTGAATAAAATTGACGAATTTCTAGCCTTGGTCTATGTGGGCTCTGTTCTCACCAGACTACAAGATTCTTGACTAGGGATCTGTGGCCCAATCAAGAAGAAGGCCTGTGTTACCTCCGATGTGAACGCAGATTCCCTAAAGGCTGCAGGAGTAAGTGAGTATGGTCTATATAGGCTCTGTTCTCACCAGACTACAAGAGTCTTGACTAGGGATCTGGGGCCCAATCAAGCAGAAGGCCTGTGTCACCTCCCATGTGAATGCAGATTCCCTAAAGGCTGGAGTAACTGAGGAAGAAGATTTGCAAGCCTTCCGCCCTAGGATTCAATTCATGGTAGAGACTATGGGTGGTCATTTTGAATTGAACAATGAAGTTGTTAAATAAAATAAAATAAATTTATTGAGTCTGATTAACTTAGTTCTTATACTTTTTTTAGAATTATTAATCTAACATTGAATAGTCGAATACTTGGTCCTTTAAATAAATAGTATTCGATAACACGAAACAAAAAGGCGTTAATTCGAATAGCTTCTTCATTTTCTGATGCCCATTCCGACCCTTCCCTTTTATTCATTCTCTCCCACGCCCTTCCCCTGCGTCTTTCCTTTTTACTCTGCACTATGGATGCCCTCGAATGTGAGCACAAAAAATAAAAGAGACTGCAGCTCAAGGAGCTATAAAAAAGAGAGGGGGAAACGGATTTATTGAGCACCCTGAAAAACAGGGACTGTAACAAGGATAAGGAAAAGAAAACACTGCAATTTATGTTGAAAGTAAGTAAAAACTCTATACATCCATTTATATATAAATATAAATGGACCAATTCTACTGATGGTTTTACACGAAAAAAGGAAGAAGAAATAAATAAAGCATTAAAATGTACGACTTATATAAATAATAATGCGCAAAGACCTCGGGTTTTTTTGCACTAGGCATCAGCGGCTTTTGAGAAGGAAATAAGGAGTAAGAGAGGACCCTTTGAAGTGCTTTCTTCCCCCCCCCCTCAAAACCCCGTATACATATTCTTAAGTATATTGTTAAATTAAAAAATAAAAACTATCACGCCATCACATGATGAAAAAATGTGTAATACAGAATCAAAATACCCTGTTGCACTACCGAGGAGTTGTATTTGATCAATTCAAAAACTAAAAATACTTTAGTTCTCCTAGTAAAGTCTTGATTTATTTTGTTAGTCCAAAAACCGATCTTCATCGTTTTTTTTTAATTTTTTGAATGTACTTTAAATTGGTAAGATTAAGTTGCACTAATTAAGTATAAATAAACGTAATAGTATTAATAATGCTGTCTCTGATCTAAGAATTGTTTTGGAAGTCCAAATACAAAAAGTAAATTTGCTATTCTAAGGGTTACCCTGAATCAAACGCTCTGCACATTCAGTTCTTGAAAATAGTTTCTTCCAAACTTGGTACTACGTATTTTTAGATATTGGACTTTCAAGAAAAGCTGCAACAGTTAATCACAGTTTATAAAAAGGGCAATGCTTTCAAATCTGGTCAAATCCATTTAGACCGAAATGTAGATTTTTCTTAAGCACAATTAAAACCATTTTTAATATTATATATTTCCGTAAATATTTACTTTATTTCAACTTTTATTTTTCAGCAATGATCATGACGATGCAAAATATGACTTTTCATTATACATATATATATTTTTTTAAATAAAGTACTTCCAACATTAATATTTATTGTTATATTCATACGAGCAATTTCAAATTTGGCATCCCAAACATTTTGACTATAGTCTAACGACATTTTTTACTGTTTTATAAACGATACTTTCTTATACAACATATTAGAAAAATAACAAGCAGTTGAACGTATAAATTTTGAGACTCGTTAATTCATTTTAAAAATAAAAAAGTTAATTTTGATTATGGGAGGTTTTATCAAAAATTTGTTTGTTTGGACAACAATGGAAAAGTTTTTTATGTACCATTACCTGTTTTATATTTATATTTAATCGTTAAATAATAGTAAAAAATATATGTACATACAAGTTTGGAGACTTAAAGATTCATTTTTTATTTTGAAAACTATAATTACCATTAAAGAAGTGTTGGAATTTTCGAAAAAAAAAACAATTTTTTGTCCTAATAGTTTTAATTTTGTATCTCTCCAGTTATATAATAATCTAGTTAGTATTATACAATCTAACCTTCATTATTTCCTATTACGAAAAATTGTCTGTGGAAAATTGGCACTGAGAAAAATTATCGTGGAGAATATAGGCCACTTACAAATACTTCAGAATGAACTCTGGGCCTATGGTTTTTAACCTGCTTGGCGTTTCTACCGTATCTTTTATCAACCTTTGGACCAATTGTTTATTTTGAAGTATTTGGATTGGTTTACATGTTTTTTGAATTGTTAACGGTGGTCTTTATACTGATTGGTGGGCCTACCGTAGTCTTAATTAACTCATGAGTTTGGGGTTTATTTTGAGCTTATGGAAAGGGCACATATGTTTTGTGAAGCAGTGGCAGTGGTGTTTAACCTCCTTGGTGTCTTTGGCCAAGCTTATTTAACCCATGATTTGGGGTTTATTTTAAAGTATTGCGATGGGGCCTTCATCCTTTAAGAAGTGACGGTAATGGTTTTGAAACATACTCTGGTAAAATATTATACTTTCATTTAATAGTTATTCAATAAGAATTATTTCTCACGTGATCTGAGATTTAAGAAGCATATATACTACATTATAAAGAAAACAAATAGAGACTCGGGAATTATTAAAATAAATTTCAAAACAGTTAACCCCTATTTCATGGTGAAACCTTATGTCCTCCCGATCTTAAAGTAAGGATCAAAGATCTAGAATCCTTTCAGAATCTACCTAATTAAGTTCTTAGAAAAGGTGCAAGCTAGGTGAGTGTCGTTTTTCCCCTCATTAAGAGATAACAAAGTTGTGAATGCTATGAGTTTAAAGCATTGTATGTGTAAAAATTGTATAAATGGATAGGGAGGGGTGAATTTAGTACATGAAATCAGACAAAACAAATGATCCCATGATCAAAAAAGTAGATTTTGCTTTACAGTCTGAGATATTATATCAAAAAATCAGTTTAATTTTCTCGAAAAAAAAAGAAAAAAAAGAGTAATTATCAAAAGAAAATCAATATCATACAAAGTATCAGCACTACTTACCATCAAGCTTGTGCTTTCAAACAGAAAGAAAAATAAATAATCAACTGTTGTTTTCTCAAATGCAAGAATACGTTTCTCTTATGACGAGTACTTTAATAAGAAAGCTTCCTTCGTAAAGACATTATAGTAACAAAAGTTTTATGACAGTTTGACTCATGAAAAAAGAAATATCTTGAAATGCATTTCAGCTATTCGCAAACGGGGTATAGCTGCATCAGGAAAGAGACGGTCAGCTTTTGGAAAAAAGAAGACATTTGTAGAATTAACGACTTAACTATTCCAATAGGGATGTAATTTTTTTTTTCTTTGGATATGGTTTTGGACAATTATTTAATCAATTTCATGAACTGAGCTGCTTTAAAAAAAAAAGATGCCATCTCTACCCATTTTATTTTTATGGCAGCTAAAGTTTCTTCTACTTCAAAGGTATATTCCAAAAGACATCTGCCAAATAATGCCTAACTCCCTTCAAAAATATTTTGTACCTTCTATTTAGTACATCATATTTAAGTATACACTGAAAAATTTTCTTCAAATTTAATTAAAACTCGTTTGTGAAGAGCGTGAGAACCAAAATAAGTTTATTTATCTACATTTTTAATTCAAAATGGCCGCCTCAGCCTCAATGATGTACTTCCCTCTTTTTTTAATTGCACAAACCAAACGGATGTAGTCTTCTGACAAGCCTGGCCACGGCAGAATACAAAGATCCGTTAGACACGGTGGAGGCAGTTCTCTTCACCTATGCCAAGATTGAAAAATCCAAAGGATTAATATTGAGAAAACATATGTTATTGCACTTATTCAAAAGAAGCTTGTCTATAGACAACATCTTCTCCTTTGTGGCCATTGTAATGAGATGTTTCTTCTTCCTTGCACTTGATTTTGCTCTCAAGTAATCTTTAAGGATCCTTCTGAGCAATACCTCACTCAAATTCATCTTTACCGGCTATATAGCGAATCGTACTCCCTGGATTTATGCTCGTTTCCAACCTTGTCCATACTTTATGGTGACTGTTCTTTGGGTTTCAAATAGCTTTTTAGTGTACTCGGTATCCAGTTGATCCTGAGGTAACTGTAATATCAGTTGGGATCTTTTGGTACGAATATTTGAGTATAACACAATTCACAAACTCTTATCAAAATTTGAGCTGTGAACATTTCATTAAGTGTAAACTTAAATATATATATCTTTTTTTTAGTGCGTGACCTTGTTTACATTCCAAAAAGGCCGGTTAAAATTTTAATTTAACATTTTTCAATTATTCTTTTGTAAAAATGGCTCTTTTTTCGAAATACATAATTAGTTTCATCGGTTGATTGCTTTGAAAAAATTTATAGTATATGAATAATACTATATACTTATGTTAATGATATATACTCGTACTGTAACTTAATTTGGCAAACAAACAAAGTAGCACAAATATTCAAAAAAGTACAAGATTATGCACATAAAAAGGAGATTTTATGTATACAGTAGATATATTAAAAGGAGATTTAAATATAAAAGATATATACATGTACACATTACAATATACATCTGCAGTGTTCATCCACTTCTCCTTGGTTGATAACTTTAGCTATAATAACAATTATTATTAATATTATGATCATAACTACATATATTAGAGAAAGGAAGCAGAGGTATACTTATCCCCCCCTCCCATCCCAAAAAAGCTATTTGTAAACCATTTGATTGTCATCCTACTATAAATGGCCAAATGAGTCTTTTAAAACATCAGGGAATACTATAGAGTACATTTGGAACATATACTCTTCTTTTGCTTCATTATTTTTCTTTTACCAATTTAAGGCTAATATTCTATGTACAGTGTTGCCCCTAAATACTATTGACTATCTTACAAATAAGGGACAAAAAATGGTCTCCTTTGTACGGAATGACAACTTTGAATCTATAAGTGAAGGTATCATAGCAAGGAATGGTATCCCATTCCCGAATTAGAAAGGCTTTTAGTGCAAGCACTTCCCTCCAAAATTTCACAGATTCCCAAATCCATCGGGTTCAAATCTGGACTGGATGGAAGCAAAACTTAACGGCTCCAGAAGCTATAGAAATGTGTCTTACACTATTGGTGTGTCATGTTGAACGTACAAGAAGGAGAACCATCTTTTCGGGGAATTTGCCCATGGAGGAGGAAGACCTTTATACAGGATGATGTTAAGATACTCTAAGCTGTTAATTATTCCCGAGCTTAAAAATACTAAATGTGCCGTACCAGATCTGCTGACGGCTCTCCAGACCATCATTGACTGTGATTTTTGTGTCTTTTATTGCCAAAACCCGAAAAATTTGATAGTTTCATTTAGACTTAAGTGAAAAAGTTTCTCATCACTAAAGATAATAATGGGAGCTATGACCAACTTCAACAAACTGAGGAGTTTCTTGCTATGGTTGACTTTATTTTCTTGTTTTTAAGAGAAATGAGATGTTTCTTAAAATTACAGCAAAGCCACATCTTCCCAAAATTTGTTAATTGTTGTGTTGCGGATACACATGACCCTTTATGGAGGCTCTACTTTGGATTTAGCCAAATCCTTTCATGTACGGTTTTGATATTTTTCGTAGTCCTTGCTCTTCATAGTCAACCCCATCGAGGACGATCTTTGAGACGATATGTTCCTTGTATCTGTCTACAGTGCACTGTTTGAAAGTTCTGTTCTTCAAGACCTTTAAGGCCTTAAAAATCTCTGGAGGGCTCTTCTCTCAAGGAGTTAAAGTTGAAGACTGCATCACGTTTGCAATCCAGGCTAGTAAATGGAAGATCATTAAAAAAGTTGACAAATGGACAGTTTATTTACAACTAAAATATTTACAATGACTGATATAACTCACGACATTTATTACAGAATTTAGGGGCATAATAGCTACTCTGACGCGAAAAAGTATCAAGATTTTCAATCCAATTTCTGTGCATTTAATTAAAAAATTTCAGTCATTTCAAAAAAGCTTTGATTTTCATGACGATGTATGATGAGTCATGACACTTCTTTTCTTTTCTTCTCAGTTAACCAAAGGGACACCTTAAATTAGAGTACCACACTTCTTAATCCCTTCCATGATAATTAACAAATCATTTTTTTATAAATGATTAATATGTCATTGTATCCCCTCAAATACTGCATCTAAAATTTCTTTTTTTCGATTATTCTTGTAGACCATCTTAATTTAGTATCTGATTATCTACATATAAGTCTACTATTTGTCATTGAAGGTGTTATTGTCTTGGCTTTTCCTCATCAAAATCTTTTTTTACGACAAAAAAAAATATAGACAGGGCTTTGACAAGATTTTGTTGTAGTTGAGGGAGTTGATTAGGTTATACATTTCAAGTTTAAGGTGTGGGTTTAGTATCAATTTATTTTTAAAAGGCATTTTATTTTACTACTTTATATGAATGATCAATACACAATTTGACTACGTAATTTAAGTTTTTGATTTTAAATAATGTATTTAAAGTATATAGGAAAATATTTAAAAAATGTTAAATAATACAAATCGGAAAATATAATTTCACTTTAGAACAGTTTTAATTTCAAGTTTGACAATTAAAATTGTTTTCACAAAAATGTTTTGAAAGTTACAGAATAATTAAGATTATATTCTTTTAACTCTAGTCACAGTCATCGAGAAATTATGTTTAGAAAAGTTTATTTAACCAATCCTTCCTCAACTGAGATATAATAGACCCCAAGATGGATAAAATTATTCTTATTCCTTGAAAGAATAAAAAAACCGCATTGTTTCGAATTTATTCGTATATTTAACTACTTTTTAGTCAATGTTTCATGAATTTATTTGCTGAAAAGTAACTCCTTTGTGTTTCCTTTTAATTTCTTTGATTTTTTTATAGGATTTTATAAGGAGATAACAGTAGCTACAAAGATATAAAATGTTGCTTAAAAATAGATATTTAATGTTTTTACTATACAAATAATATATTTCATCTTGATGAATCCCAGAACTTATGTTGTTAAGATTACTTTAAAACAATAAATTAAATAATATTATTATTAAAATCGTTCAACTGTTTCGCATGTAATTAAATAGATTTAATAGTATATGGGTTCTATTTTTTTATTCAGTTCACTAATCCTGTTTTAAAAAGAAATTTCACTAACGGAGGGATATGTATATCTGTTGGTTGTTTCTTAGGCTTTAATTTCCCATCATTTCCAACATGTATATACCATCTCGAATTATTTATAAAGTTAATTTTGTAGAGTTAATCAATAAATACTATGAATAAAAATGTTGAAAAGAGTCACTTTTAGCAAGTGTCAATCCCTCCAAAATCGTTTATTTAAAAAAAAGTCCTTCTTCTTTCAAAATAATTATTAAGTACACAATTAATTACCCTTGGTTGATGAACTGGGATATTATGTAGCCCAAGATTTTAATATAGTGCTTCTATAGAAACAAAATCAGAGAAGAAGAAATGAGATAGAAACAAAGAGAGAGAAAAAGAAAAAGGAGAAAAAGAAAATATATTATACAATTTGTTATAGCATTAATGCTCATGTCTCAAACTGTATAAATAAATTATTTGGAGCTTCATGGACACAAGACGACTCGTAGCATACCCGTAGTGAGTGAGGGATTCCAAAAAAAGTACATTCAAGGGAGTCCTCCGAGCAAATGCTTTTTTTTTCTCTTTCTCTTTGTTTCTATCTCTTTGTTCTTCCCTGTCTTGGTTTTTATCTCTTCTAGCTGGGGCATACGAATACTTATGCACTTTTATTATGAGATCAATTCGAAAAGGAGTTTTTCCTTGAAATATTGTCGTGTCATTATCTCAAATTGACAACGATATAGAGAGTTTTTGGGAAGGCTCTTTTTTTAAGTTAAAATTCATACTTTTAGCTATCCAATGCAATATTTTTAAACTTTTTGAGTCTATTCGTCTAAAAGCTATGAACCTCTGAATAAAAAGCACCTATTTTCCACTTTAACACAAATATAACTAGAGTTAAAAGTATTATGCAGACATTTTAAAAATGATTTTAGAATTTTTTTAAATTCAGCTTAAAATATATTTTCATAATTTATCCCTATCTTCAACACCGAGGGTGTAAACAGCTTCGAGCCTTAAAAATAACAAAAATGTATGGGCTCTTTCTGAAGGCAAAGAGGCTATGACAGAAAAAATAAGGCCATATTTGGAATCAAGGTATGAAACTTTACAAAGTTGGGCATGTACTTTTTTTTCAACATGTTTGCTGTTGAACAGTGTTATTAAAGGTTCTTTTTTTTATGTACATTAAAGGGTATTGTCCAAAACGAATATGAGATAGCAATGTTTTAATCATAAGAAAAGATGTGATTTTACCTTAGGAATCAGCGTAGAAAAATAGATTTTGAAGATCTCCTCCTCCTTCCAGACCCAGACGTGGGCCCCTCTTCCATATTGAGCTCAAGGTTTTCTGTATGAAGTAAGACTTTTTTTGATTTGGGTCATTTTAAAAATAATGTACTTAAAAAATATGTTTATTATCATATAATGAATTTATCTTATAATATTAAAAAAACGGGAAAAGAAAAAAAAACACATTGGCACTTTGGCCTCTCTCTCCGTTTATTTGACTCCATCATCCTTTTGCTTGCAATTTTGTCAATGGGCCCAAGTCTTATATTTCTGCTCAATAGATCCTTGCTACTCTCAAAAGAATCTTTTTAGAGCAACGATATATATCCCTGAATCAAAACATTGGCATGAAAAAATGTCATCTTTGATCAATTGCTTAGGTTTTAGCATTTTCTTTTTTAGTCCTCTTTGAAAAAGTCTGCCGACATTTTCATCCAGTCTTTGTATCTTTTTACAGAAAATAAATTTATTAGTTGTTGAGACAATAAACTCATATTTTCAGTGGTCTGATTGTATGCATCCCTTTACACCCATTTTTCAGTACCAGTCTCATTTAAAAGTGTTTTTTTTTTCATCAACAATCCCCGAAAGCATTTTTCTTTGAAGGAAGAATCGCTGGATTAAGATGTTTTGATTAGTCAAAGAGAAAATTATCTGTAGAACATCTAGTTACCATTATACAACAGACTTTAATAATATATGTGTTTAACCAATAAGTCAAGGGATCACGCATACAAATCTATACATTTAGGAAATATGATGGGTTAAGGTAACGTCTATTTTTTATATGACAAACCAAGAGAACAAAGTGTAATAACTAAATGTAACAAAACAACGTAATAACACATTTTTTGTTATTTGGGTGGTGAAAGATTTAATCATTTGAAAAGACGGCGAAAATGTAATTTTTTCTTCCTTTTTACTATTAAATTATAGTAATCCTTCTTTCTTTATCAGACGGTGCGCGTGCAAGGCTATATTGCTCTTTATTACCTTGGAAAATCCTCTGAGAACTTATTTAACAAAAAAAGATATTCATTATATAATAATTGACAAATTTTTTTAAACAGAATTTTTTTAAATGACCCATAACAAAAAGTTTTACTTCTGGGGTATTTTATTTTAAATTCTGTATTTTCTAACGTATACATATATTCAATTATGAAGTCTTCTGCAGAACTAAGCAGCATACTATATAATATTAATAAGTTATATAATAAAAATACATACAATGACTCAACGCGAATGAGCGTAATTTTTTATTTTTATTTTATGCTAATATTTAATATGAAGATATTTTATTATCCACAAATAAAATAATGTAGGGAATTATATGAGTATTAAATACCTCCATCCATTACCGAATAATTATCCAAGTAATGAGTTTTAAAAATAAACTTACATTTCTTATGTTTGTATACAAGATTCACCTGAAGCTTAGGCCAAGTAATTGGAAAGAAGGGATTTCTAAGATAAAAAAGCGTCTTTTTTAATTACCCAAGTTTATAAGTATTATTCTAATCTCTGTCCCTTTCCTTAAAGTTCTTGATTTGAATCCTTCAATGACTGGTCTGGTATTTCCTTCATCTTGTTTCATCATAACATTGGCTTTTGTTATGTTTTCAATCACTCAAATCAGGTAATACTGTGTTGCCTTAAATATCCAAGGCTGTCAAAGAATGACCTACGTGGGGGTTTAATCTTCAAACAAATTATAATTGTAAATAAGTTTGCAAAATTTAAATATGCTCATTAAAATAAGCTTACACAGGTTGATAATTACATATTACTCTATCGTTTTTAAAAACATTTATTAATGGAATTTATAATATCTTATCTTGTTAATCTTAAGGCTGATAAGTGTGGAACCAAACTACGACTTGGGTAAATTTTTACTAGGAAACCACGTGTAAATATAGTGGATCCTTGACTTTAAAAACGTTTTATTTATTCTAAAGTATCTTGATATTGTTTTATTTTAATAAAAGCTATTTTGTAAAAAAAAAAATAACTTTTCTCTTGTTTAAATAAAAGCCTGAATTTTCGTGATGCACTTTAAATCCTTTTTCATTAATGTTGAAATTCCTCAATTTCAATTTGCCATGTCTTTCAAATATTTATCGAGGCGAGGGACGTTTCATTTGCCTCTCTCCTACTAAGCAGCCACAGGTGGTACCGTATTTTTAAGCATTAAAATATGAAGCACATATATTTTTATGTTTTATCCTTCCACCTCATCCTTACTGCTATTTTTAACATGATCTTCAACATGAAGCCTAAGCATCTTAATATTATCTTAATTGTGGTGAGCGTAAAACCGAGCCTAAAAAAGGTTATAATAAAATATAATATGGTAACATTGAGAAACTATACATCTACTGACAGGGATAACTTTAAACATTGGTACTCCTTGCTCGCTGACACATTATAGTTTTCAAAATAGAGAGGAATAAAGCTTTAAAACTAAATGGCTAAACACACTTGCTAGCTTGAGTAGATGGATATATTTTTCTCCGTGTTAAGTGTCGTTTATTATAATTCCAGAAATGACGTCACTTAATTATTTTTGTAATTTCCCTTATGCCAAAACTAATTTTTCTTCTTTTTGTAGAATTATCCTTGTTAATTCAATTAAAAAAGTGAATTTATGAAGTCTGCATAGTTAGTTATAGGAAAATATTGAAAGCTACAAGCCGAGAAAAAGAGATTTCACTACGACTATTACCTTGTACAATTATTCATCACGTGGTCTTTCTTAAAACCACTTACTTTATAGCTTGGGAGATGAATAACAAATAATAATAGTTTAAAATGTTTTAAACAGGAAAACATATTATCTATTGAAGGGGGAAGCATATATGAGTTTTCAGAATCCATTATTAGCTTCTTACGGTGTGATTAGTACCCTGGAAGTGTTAGCTTTTTAAGTAATAATACACTCTTTGGATACATTGGAAAAAAGAAAAAGAAACACCGTTTTATCTGTTATATTAATGTAAAATACTTTGGCCAGTATATATTGGCAGTAGAATTATGGATAATTTTGTAGAGGTTAAGGATAACGAAGGATTCCTGTGTCTTCGCATCAAAGGTAATCTAAACCAGCAAGTAGTGAATGTAACGCTAATGTATGTATTACTTTATTGCAATCAAGGCAAATATAGAAACAAATAGTGGATCAATTTAGAACATAGCAATAAATTATTTATAAATTTTATTGGTTAGGGTTTGAAATTTTTTCTAAACATAACTTAATTGTTGATTCATAAAGTTTTATGCAGTTTTGATACTTTTAATGTTGTTGCAGTGTCAGTCTTAAAATAAAGTAATACTCTTTAAAATACTAATACTAATAATATTTTGCTATTATACATATATTTATGATCACGGCAATAAGGGATAATATTGTTATCCCTAATTATATCCTTGGACTTTACTTACTTAAAAAATAAATTTAAAATATTATCGAAATAAATATAATAATCTAAAATGTCGGACTTTGAGCAAATAAAACAAAAACTAGACTGAGACTTTATATTGTTTGATCATTACTATTTTACTTCTTTTAAATGAATGTGTTCTGTGAAAAAAAAAAGATAATCTTGGCTATTATTGACCCATACATCATTTGTTAATCTTAATATCAATAGATTATGTCTGTGTACGAACAAATATATATAGATACAAAGACACAAACTATCTATTAGGTTTAATAGTGTAATTTATAATATAATCTATTAAAAGGCTGACAGTTTTTAAAATTTATCTTAGTAATAAGTATAGATGGAGACGTTAAAATTGTTTTAATGCCTCACAACGTAAATTTAATAGTAGTAAAAATAAATTGATCATAATTTATCCTCTCTTTTATAAAAACTATCAGCGTGGAAGGAACAATTAAGTTTGGATAGTGATCTCTGTCAGCAAATATGTCGTCTCTCAAAGTTAACGTACTTTTTATGACTTTTCTGCGTTTTGACAATTTTCCCATCCCTACTTGTAGGTAATTGATCTTCATACTATGGTAAACGTAACACTGGTATCAAATCTTTCACTCCGTCCTCGATCAGCAACTTATTAAAATTTTCATTTCTTCCGGGTAACGTAAAATTGATAATATTGGGAGATCCATCCTGATTAATTTGAACCTTTGGGTTTTCAATCTGATTGAGGGAAAATTTATATAATATTTTTGGGAGATAATTATGATCAGAGACTTTTTCAAGCCTTGTTAATCCACTGAAGTAAATATGACACTTTTATATTATATATTTCTTCAAGTTTTTGCAGTAAATATAATCAAAGAACTTTTAACCTGAATGCATACGTTTTCATTGCATGAAAAATGTCAAAGACAGGGGTTATTTCTAAATATTTCCTTTACTTCCTTGATAGATTTAGTATCTATATGTAGTAACCATGTTAAAGCATGGTAGGGGTACCCCTGATCGGAAGAGGGGCCAGAGGGAGTGAGGTAGTCAAAAAAGTAAGATCTATAATAACTAAGTATGTTTACTTTAATTTCATATACTAAGTCTCGTAAAGTTCCGATTACTACAAAGGTGGCCCCAACGTATTATATATGAAGGGCAGAGGTAAGATTATTTTATAAACAAAGCCATCAAAGACTACAACGGCAAATAATAATTAAAGTCTTAAAAAATAACTTATGATAGTTGATATGGTCACTCCTGTCCATGAGTCATGACCCTCCAATGACGTAGCGTGCCTGCGCCTATTTAGATGAAATAAAAATAAATTAGTTATCACGAAAAGGAGTAAAGAATAAATATGTTAAAAAATAACGTTTTAGTGAAAATATGGAGATGCAATCGCAAATTATGGACAAAAACGCTGTTTCTGTTAAGTAGGTTCCTTTTTGGACAAAAGGCCCCAAACAATGCTTCATACAGCTAGAAACACAATTTCATCTCAAAGGCTTGCAAGATCAAAAGACCTAATTCCTCCATGTTATATTGGGATTATCTGAGGAAGTGATTTGTCACTTCGACGAATCGGAGCTGGAAGGAAGCGAAGATGCACCTTATGATAATAATAAAAGTTTATTATTGTTGTGTCTTGATGAGGGAGAGGAGACAATAACTTATTTATAACGATGAATCCAGGATGACCAAGAGAAATGAGAAGAAGGAATGCCGTGGAGGAAATAATACAATAATTATTGATAAGAGCATCTGTATTATTTATAATACAAAACCCTACTCTAATTAATATACAAAATATATGACTATTTATACTACGTAAAAGACAGTACTATAATACATAATAAAAGAAAATACAAGACGATAAGAAGAACAAGGGGGAAGGAAATACGAAATACATTACAATTATCTAAAATGTAGTCTCCTTTGGAGGAATCTCGATTGCATAAATATATTGAATTATTACTAGCTCAAGCAGCACCTGAAAAATCATCGAAACAAAGTAAGTTGATTTGATTCCCATCAAACACGAATCCACGTGAAGATTTAATCAAATTCATAAGAACGAGCCGAGTTGCACAAGAATGCAAACCAATATTAAAATCTCTATTTGGAAAAGAATCCATTGATAGTTTTTATGATGCACTCTGCAAGTTGTTATATTCCCAGACACATGAAAATTTTCCATTATGCTTGTTACAGATGGGAGAAAATCAAATGACCACGGGTTATTTTACCCCAGCAGAAATGGTATATAGAGAAAATATACGAGTTCCCGTCGAACCCATTGAAGAGTCTCATATAAATTCAACACCAGATTTGGATCGATAAATTATTCGAGCTATACCGTATTTTGGAACTGATCATCGTTAGGGTAGTTTGATTTTGGAATTAGGTCATTGGACAGGCCTAGAAAGTAGGATATCGATGTCTAAAACATAGTTATTTACTTTCCCGTTTCATTAAGGACTCACCATTTGAAGAATATCAAAAGATTATGACAAGAGTTATGCTCGATCCTTAGAATAATTTAAGCTCTTGGAACTTGAAAAAAAAACTCAATTTTCAAAACCTCGGTTTTTTATAAAACATAAGAATATTAAATAATGAATAATAAAGAATGCAAATTTGAACTGATTCAGATAATCCTGTTTGTGATATATCACATAATAAGCGAGGAAAAACTCACGGATGCATCATTTTGTATTTTCGGTAGTTCGGTAGTCATCCTTGTCCTCTTAATAAGAGAGATCCTCTTACCCTCTGTCAAGTTATTCAATATAGCTAATTTCTTCTTAAAAGTGAACTGAATGCGAAATATATTGAGATTACCAAACTAATTTCTATGGATGTTATTGAAATCTGGAGACAAGTTAAGCCACGTGTTGCCATTATATAATGATCACTACGTGGTAAAAATGGTTGATAAAGTTTGCTTTAATGGAGCCAAAGAAATCAATAGAAGGTCACTGTCACCTATTCATGAACATAATTTAGAAGCAAAACTGAACAAACTTCTCGCCATCTCTGCATGCACATGCAACCTACCAATCCAACCATGTCATGATCTTTATTTAAAATACAAAAAGTAAATTGCCTCATAAAACATATTGTTTGTACTTGCACGGTTAAAAAAAGTTGCTATTGAAGACCGGGAAGTTCTTCTTGATCAAAGAACAAAAATAGGACCAAAAGAAAACTTCCAATTAGGAGCTGTAGATTAAAAAAAACAGGAAATGGGACCATGGAGCTATAATTAATATTCAAAAATTGCAAGACCAGATTTGAAGGCCACAGAATGATTGTTCGGACATATTTAAAGTTACTTCATCACAAGATACTGGATTAGAAGATGATTTTTTTTAGTTATTGAAAGCGAGGAATATAAGCCTTTGAAAAGTCCAAGTGGAGAGTATAGCCTTTTGAAAATTCCTAGATATACCATGGATCAGATCAAGGGAGATATCTCGCCCAATCCGGGAGCAAGTCTGGCTTATGTATTTTTGCTAGATCTTAAAGTTAGTGGTTTATTGCAGGAAGAAGTTGATGTTAAGGATTTTTTGTTAGACAAATAAAAAATAAACCGAGAATAGAACAGTGTTAAAACCAAAACTGATGAGCGGCAAAAAAAGATATAGAAAATTTAATATGCATCGGAGTAGACGGAAAAATTGATAAAGGCACTTTAACATATGAAGAGGTTCACGGTATAGTGGAGAGTTTAAACTACAAAAATGTAGGAGGCCTGAACACCATTTTACATTAACTATAGAGTCTGGAAGCAAAAAGGGTAATTGTTTTGATGGTATTTCTAAAATTCCAAGTTTTTTCTCTGTTCAAATTGGAAAACTCTGTGAGATTGACCATCAAAATTTACATCATGTAAAATTGCAAAAATGAGCAGCCCTATAGAAGAGATGACCCTATCTGAAGACTTTTCACGTGATTTGAGTTGGTACCAGAGGCTCCTTCTTGAGTACGTTAGAGGAATATCTCAAGGTAATGTGAATTCAAGATATGCTGTTTGGGAAATCATGCCAGATAGATGACTTTGGCAATCAGGTTGATGTGGTTATGAACCAGAGGCCCCTATCCTTCCGAAATGCATGATAAGTTGTATCAAATTGCTAAATATATTGTAAAGGTTTACGCAGTCAACTGGTTTGAAATTAAATTGGATAATAAATTTCATAACCAGCAACTTAACATCTTCAACTCCATACAGGGACAAAACTTCAGTCAAAAAAAGTTAAACTAATTGGCTTTAAAAATGTAAAGTATGATGCTATTGCATTGCTTCCAGAGAATATACTTTTTTCTATGATGAAATCTGATAAAACAAAAATCCGACAAACTGCTATGACAAAGATTTTGTCGATAAGGAGTGTTTTACTAGATTTATTAACACACACTGTAATTTTGTTTTAAGATTTATTCTTGCATATTGATTTCTTAATATTTTCTTATTTAACTTTTTTTTTCTGATAAAAAAAAACCACTATCAAAAATATTACAAGAACTGATACAGAATCTCAAAATTAGTCATATATAATCGATTTATCACAACAAGGTATTTGTAAACTATCTCTTACTGAGAGTTTGACGAATAAAGAAATTAAAGAGGCTCTCTTAGAAGGGGCAATACTTAAACTACTGGCCTGCCACCCATTCTCAGTCTGTTCAAAGGGCAGTCAAAATAGCAAGTGAAGCATTTCCTTCTGTATATGGGCTAGAATCTAGACATAAACAAATACTTGTCCAACAATTAAGCCGTCACATGATAAAATTGTTTTGTGTCTGGGGGCCACAACAAAGAAAATTATAACATTATGGAATTTAAATATTATATCAATAATTTAAAAATAAAACACATTATGTAAGCATTGTAAGCTTTTTTATATGAAGACTTTATTTCCATTGAAATTTAGGTAAAGTATTAAAACTTATTATGAGTTTAAAATCTTGACACAAATTCTCTCAAAAAAGATGTTTTTTAATACAGCCGATATTACAAATGTTAAAATAAATAATTTTGTAGTGTTATATATATATTGTTCAAGTCTCAGAAGTAGATTGATGCAAATTACCTAGTGAGCTAACAAAATAAATATAATATATATCCTCTTTTCATAAATTTTAATAATACATATTTTCTTGATTAAAGGATTAGCCGATCTTTAAGGCAATTTTGTCATAAAACTATTTGAGTTATGGATTAGAAATTTTCTTCTATGTTATCATATGACCAAACTCTCACTATCAGAGCCTGTCCAAAACCGAAATTCGAAAAAAATGGTCAAATCGACCTACCCTAATCATCATAACCACAGCAAACTTTGGACTTCGAAGGAAATTCAGAAATATTAGAGAATTTGGGTTAGGGATGATAGAAAAAAAAGAATGTTATTTTGGTCCGAGACAACTCAGCTTTCAAAGTGGAAATAAAAGGATCACTGGAAATCATCCATATTAACCGACTGAAACCTGCGTTGAGTTCATCAGAATAAATATAATTTTTATTTTCTCTGTGTCACATGTTTAATTTAAAATTTTGTTCGGTTATTGTTTTCATCGTTTATTGTTGCTTGTTTTTGTTTTTCGAAAAGGGGGAAGTGTAGTAATCGAGCTTAGACAGGGTAGGTGGCACCACTAATTGGGAGAGGGACCAGGGGTATCCTACATAAGTAGTTTGCCCTACGTCATACTTTCCATATCTAAATTGGAGACAGCGACAGAGGATAGTTGAAATTCAATTCTCAAAACCTTTTAATAATAAGGGAATTACTAAGATACGTCCAGCAAATGAACACTAAGTGAAGGGATGTCTTACATAATTATATATGATCTTATCCGGACTCATCCCTCAGTCAGCAGATGGACTCCGAGAGAACTAACCCACTTCCCTACCTCGAATACTCCATAAAAGCCGAATTACAACTTCTTCCACGCAATGAGACCTTCCATTTATTTTTGTGACCTTTCCAAGAGCTAATGATCCAAATAACTCGAACAATTCGAGATCATCTTCATCCGTCAATATACAATATATACTCAAATGAAAACAAATAAAAACTTATTTTAATAGTCACCAAACCTAATGAACGTGCAGGGGAAAAACTCACCCGTCATATACTCATGCAATATTTGGATGAGGTCAAAGTTTGTTACAATTGTAGTGCAATATACTAGTGTACAATATAAAAATTTTGAGAAGCACTGCCACTTCATATTAATTTTATATCATACTGCCTTTAAATGAAGAGGCAAACATTTATTGTTTGGTGCATGGTTTTTTCATCTAAATACAAAACTATTTTATTTCGGTATAACTTGGCAAGAAAAATACTCGTTGTTTTCAAAATAAAGAAATAGACCTTACTACTTCAATTGATTATTTTATCTCATCCTCACTTATGTAACTCACAAGACAGAAAGTTGAATGTTTTTGTTATACAATATATGTATATATTTATATACTAAAAATATAAGCAAATATATTTTTTTATTATTACTAGAAGGTTTACTATTTTAGCATAGAAGACTCTAAGACATTAGCAATAGAGCTCATATTACTACAGGCTATAGTTATTGAGACAAGTCGTTGAAACATCTGGAAAAGAAGTATGATAATATAACAAGAGATTCTGCTGAACTCTACATATTTTACTATCTGGTATCCCAAAAAAAAGTCCTTAGACAACATGTATTATTGAACGACCTATGTTATCACACAAATTCAACTCTTGAGGTCAAGTAGGTATGCAACAGTCTTCATTTCAAGTTGAGTATTACTTATCAGTGCCACCATACACCGTTTGTTATACTTATGGCCTTGTATTCTAAGAGAGTTACTAATGTAACATATCAGCTTCTGTGTATGTGCCTTATATTTGGAGAACTAGCTATCCTTCAGAGTGACAACAGTTCAGAGTTCACAGCTAAAGTCATCATAGAGTTTACACAATTATGCCTCATCTAATCATGGTTAATGGCAAGCAAAAAAATCCACAAGGAGAAGGTTGGAAGGTTTGTTGAAAGGGCAAAGAGTGATATCAAATACATGCCAGTTACTTGAATGACACTCAGAACTAATCAGTTACCTCAAATATGTTAATGAAAAAAAGAACTATGCTCATCATGTTGAAATTAATTGAACTTCATATAAAGCCATGTTTTAAGATTATCCTACAGTTTATTTGGCGTCAAGTCTTCTTGATAAAAGGCATCATCCCATATTATATAAAGAGTCTTCAACTAAATCATTGTTTGATTATGTTAGCGAATCGACTCTTGCTTTCAATGATTCCCCTCTTCAATACGTCAATATAACATTTACAACCATTTGTGAACCATTTACTACTGTCTATCAGCCATCTTAAACGGAACAATTTATTAAGAATCAGTCGTTCAAACTAGCACCATAATGAGTGGTCCAAAATAGCATCAAGACAGTCTTCCACTAGAAAGTCATTTAGTTTACGATTAAAGATCTCAAGACAAAGACATTCTTTTGTGTATAATTGCTAAAAGCCGGGATTTTAAGAACAACGTACTCCAGGTATCAACTCCACCTTTGTCAGCAGCATTGACAAAATAAATTTTATGTTTAAACGGACACTACAATGGCAATTCGTCAAGCTCTATGACCATATAATGTCCATGGATTTTTCGATTATGAATGTATAAAGCAGGGGCCCGATACCTTTTTTTAGCGTTTTCCCAAAAGAACTTGAAATAAAATTAATCTACCCTTAACTAGTGCCATGATGTTTATTTTTTTATTTAATTTTACACTATGGAAGTAAATGTCTGCCTGTATGACAATGAAATAATACACAAGAAAAATCGTTGTAAATGACACATTTACAAACAAAATAAAAAAGTAAATCTTTTTATTTTTGCATGACACTCAAGCATAATTAGTTTAATTCATATATTTACAAATCCTATAAACCAAAATAAATTTTTTTATTGAATTCACTATTAGGGGGACAATGTATATCTCTACTGGCATAAGTATGGCAAAGAAAGAAATATCAAGATTTTGTATTTCTAACTTAAAAATTGTGTTAAAAAAACAGCTCTCTGGCCTTAGCTAAATAATACTGATTCATCTTTGATACAATAGTGTCAATGTCATGGGTTTTCGATATCACTGTTACTCATATGTTATCTTCAGCATAGCCTTGGTGAGGTATTATACATATGCGTAAAAACCACTGACATTTGAAGCCCTGCAATTGATAAACTTGACTATCAGAATAGCCTCAGCAGCATAGGAACGATTCCAAGACCCAAGGGAAGCATCTATTATCAAACAAGAGGAAAAAGAAGTAGAAGGTGACACCACTAAACCAAATCAAGGAAATGATAATAAATCAAAAACAACTTGTGGCATTAGCATAAAATATTATACTGCCACTAGCAAAAAATATAATACTAAAGTTAGTAAACAAACTGAGATTGATAGTGGTGACAACAAATCACTAGATGATGATGGTGCTACTGATGCCAATTGTAGAGTGACTGAAGCTATCAATGAAGATGACAGACCAAGAAAACAAGCAACAGCCCAGTCAAGTACGGAAAAAGTCAATCAGACTCAATGACGGCAGTTAAAAATCCTACTATGAAGATTCCGAAAAAGCATTGAAAATATACAAGTTATTTGATAGTGCTACAGAAGAATAGATCAAGCGACAACAACACCCCCAAAAAATAGTGATGATTAGCTGCTCGTATATTAACACTCAACAATCTATAGCTGCAAAATCGTAGCTCAAATTGCAAACATCACAAATATCCCCAATAACTGAGCCATATTTCAGTAATGGTATGATGAAAAGTCTCGCTCTTAGAGGATTTACAATCCACGACTCACCAGGGACAAATCCAAGGGCATGTATACGACCTGTTAACCATTTACAAGCATGGTCAGTTCCAGAATTTTCAGACAGAGACTTCTGCACGATATGTATGAAAATAGATGAGCTAATAACGTTTACCTCTATTGCTTACCTAGACAAAGTATTACCTATTGAGAATGAAGCATTGTTACATCTCATTAAGCATTGTGAACAAGAACAAAAGACACTTCTCTTAGCTATGGACTCAAATGCCCACAATCAACTGTGGGGTAGTAGAGAAACTAACATAAGAGGAGAGTCTCTGGAAAAAATCATTGATTAAAATAATATGACTGTTATAAACGAGGGGAACAAGCCTACTTTCATCACTAAAGAAGCCAGTTCAACCATCAACATCACAATCGTGAATCAACATGCATTCCAAAAATTCAAGATAACAGGGCTGCATGTAGATCTTAGACCATCAATGGCTGACCATACATATCTAGTTTTTGGATTTGACAAATACATGCCCATTGTAGAGCAATCAAAAAAATTTAAAAAAGCTAACTCGGACATCTTCAGGTCCCCCACAGAATCAGCATCATTACCAGTTATAGTTTCAAACCCAAATGTTATTGAGGAGTGCACTGAATCGTTTTACATGACTATCAAAATGAAATTAGTTATGGGGTGTCAAAAAAGAAAAGCTATCAGAGCAAAATCAATTCCCTGATGGACCAAACATTGAGCAAGTCGAAGGTATAAACTCAGCAGACTCGAACCAAACCGTCATCATAGTTCCCATAGAGATGAATACCTTATCGCTAAGAATGTTTATCGTTCAGGACTTGAAAAGAGCAGAATCATTGAGGAATTTCTGCAACAAAGCTTTTAATTAGTGGGAAACATCCCCACACCCTTGTCAATAAAATGCAAAGGGCAATCAATACTGTTATTGAACTGGGGGAAAAATGGTCTTACCTTTAACCCATCAAAATCATGTGCAAGTCTTTTCGAAAGCTTATAAACTTAGATCAAAATTCTTTCCACAATAAAAAATGGACGGCAAAGTGATGGAATATAACTTAATTATGATGTACCTAAGTGAGACTTTTGATCTAGGACGCACTTGGACAGAGCATTTGAAAGATAAAGCATCCAATTGTTCTCCGATATGGAATATGGCCAAGGCAATGATAGGACAAAAATGGGGAGTGAACTCAAAGAAGGTTCTCTGGTGGTGTGAAGCTATGATCAGACCTATCATCTCCTATGGGGGTCTTTGATTGGGACATACAATCACTACAAAGAAAAGTTTAAGGAAAATATTGAACCTTTGAATAGTGTAATCTTGGCAATGACTCATTCATTTCGATCGACACCTACCACAGGAATGGAGGCAGTTTTGGGTATTGCTCCTCTGACATATACATAAAGAAACAGGCAACCAAATCAAGATGGAGAACGAAGCATTTCTGACGTGATACCTGGGATGGAATAGGTAATCTTCCAAAACATCGTGGGCATAAAGTACTTACACAAGTTGGAATGGATCAACCAAGTAACTACATAAAAAGTAATCGTATTTGGATAAATAATAGTCAGATTAAGAATCCCGACGCAATCATCTACACAGACGGATCTAAGAACAAAGGCAGAAACACTGGGGCTAGATGGGCAATCACCAAAGGTGAAGCAACAATTCTTCATTCAATAGATTCATTAAATAAAGAGGCTATTGTGTTACAAGCAGAGATTTTCGCAATAACACAAAGTGTAGAACCTCTTCGTAAGTACGAAAAAAACTGAACAATGTAATAATCAGATCCGACTCCAAATCTGCAATTGCTGCAATCCTTACTCCACTTACTAATAGTAAAGATTTTTTTTAAATGTAAAGAAACCATCATGACAGGAATGAGTGTGAAAAATATATATCTAGAATGGTGCAAAGGACAATCTGACATTACAGGAAATGAATTTGTAGACCATCTTGTGAATAGGGATACTGAGAGTGAAAACCAGTTTACTATTGGGACGCCTCTCAGCTATATAAGGAAGGTAATTTATGATTTCTTCTATCAATATTGGTGAGACCGATATAAAAAAGATCAAAGAATGAAACATACGCATTCTATTCTTAATAAGGCGAAGGTGAAGTGTATCAAGCTCGGAAAAGAAAAATTGAGACTCATTGTACCAGCCTACACAAGACATGGCCCTTTTCTAGCCCATATAAACAAGTGGAAAGATATAAGCTCAACGTGCAATGTCTGTATGGAAGAACTGCAAAGTGCAGATCATCTCATCAATAGATGTCCCGCCCTATCTTATGAGAGACATCAAGCAATGAATGAGGTAAACGAAGACTTTAGTATTTTAAAATTTATAAAATGTAAAAAAATGAAAAATGTTATTGAACAAAATCTTAATGTAAACTAGGTTTTAGAATCTGCTGTAGAAGCACAAATACCCCTTTGTGTGGACGTGTTCATGGTTTGTTGCATTGTATTTGTAAAATGTTATTTTATGTATGTATGGCCAGCAGTAATAAATATTTAACGAACAACACTTTGCAGCTTTTGACATCAAAAAGCTTGAATTGTCATCCTTGCTCTCAATTTCCATGTTTATTTCACGGTTGGAACGAAATTCAATAAGTTCTTCCGCATATTCTTCAAACTTGTTATACTAATAAACCAGTTCACATTTGAAAGGATTTAAAATCCAGCTGACAGTATGTAAATCAGACCATCTCGACACTCGTGAATTTATAAATATGAAATGAAGGGGACTTGCTAAAGGGACCACTGATACCGAAACGGTACAAGTAGCATATTTGTAGCGATACATTGCTGATGTAATACTTGAATACCATGGCGGAATACATATACAATTATTTTTATTAGTTGTTTATGTATGATGTAAGTTTAATTTAGTCCCTTGTACAATTTATTCATTCTCGAAATTTTAAATATCCTGGACTCTACGATGCAACTTTTTTCTTCAACTTTCATATTTGTTACCCTCACGTAAAATATATACTCCCATTACTCCTAAGGTTCCCTAAATTACCCCATATGGTGTAATTTCCCACTATTTAAAATAATAAAAAAATGGATGCACGAGTTTTAAATCAAAAATATTAGTACCAACAGATGCCATATCAGTTTCAATTGTAGTTATAAAAACTAATTTTATAATTATTTAAATAAAATAACATTAGTAGATCATTGTGCAGGTAAATATATTTATGTGCAGTGCTTTTGTATTATATATTATAATGTGTAAATAACGATGTTGGTTTTTTTAGTAAACATTTATTTTTAATGTTTGTTATTTTTTATGGTGTATTTTATGAAAATCGTAAAAAATTTAATCATTTCTAGAAATCCTCATTTCAAACAGTCATTAGTTGAAAATTAGCACGTCATTTCAAAAAAGAAAACATATACGAACATATATTATATTGTAACCAAAATGACAAAAGTTATAAATTTGGCAGCCCCAAATATTTTTATTTTACGTTTTATTCCTCTAAATAAGAAAATACCCATGAAACGCCCAAAAATTTTTTGACATAAATGAACGACAAAAGTATATAGAAAACTTGGTTTCAAAAAATGAGATTTCATTAATAAAAATGAAGAGAAACATAAAAATTAATAGGCGTAATACGCGGTACCAAAAGATAATATTTACTTATTCGCAGTATCTTTGGAACTAAAATACTCGTACTTTGAAGAAAGTTTAAAAAATTTATTTTTAAGTATTATTCCAAAATATATATTTCATCTATAATATTTAAAAAATTAAAATTCTTTAACGGCATTCAAATCGATAATTTTTATAGAAAAATCCTCAAAATTTCTTTTCTTTTTTTTTAAACTTTACAGATTTTCAAACCAAAACACATACATTAAGGACAATTTTCTTTTCAATTGGCTATTTTCTTGTTTAGTGGAATAAAAAGCCTTATAAATAAATAATATCCGCCGATACCAAATTTCCAACTTTTGTCACTACGGTCTATTTATATATAGACCCTTTTTACTGACAGTCTTAATTACATTATTATTGAAAGGGGAGGGGGGACTCACAGTAGATATTTTTACTAAAAAAATGGACAATTTTCCAATGCAGCTTTATGAAACTCCACCAAATGGCTTCAACAATAAATAAAAGTTACAAGCTATATTGAATACTACTTTTTGCTTATGATAAACACTAATATTGGAATAACATCAAAGTAATATCTACTAATAAATAATCCCTATACATTCTATAAATTTGTGTCCTTTTTTTTACTCGATCGATTAGGGCAAAAAAATAGGATAATTAGAGAAAATTATTTTATTCATTCCTTTAGCATTGTGAATTTTGGTCAATCAGTTCGATTTTAAAAGGATGAATTGTTAAAATTTTGAAATTAAAAAATATTCATCTAGTTTCCTTCTTGTTTATCATATTCTTCATGTTTTTTAGTGACCAATAATTGGACATTTCATCCTTTTTTAATTTAAATTGTCTTTTATTTTCAATCGAGTTAAAAACTGGCTATAACCCATGAAAAAAATCCCCCAAAGTCCGGATCGTGCAGGATATAAAAAGTTGCCACTCTATACTATAATACAAAACTTTGTTACGGACGTCATGATTTACATGAAAGCTCAAACTTAATAATTTTACAACATAAAATGGAAATATTTTAGATAAATTTTGTCCAAAATTCCTCATATGGCTTTATAACTATAAAAAGACTTAACACTTATATTGAATATTACTTGATGCAAACTGTAAACTCTGATATTTGAATTAACCTAACGTAATATTTGCAAAAATGGCTAGATTTGTAAAACGTTGGTAAATGATCGATCTTGGACCAGAAATGTAAGATAGTTAGAATAAATTACCTTACTCTTCCTATAGGAATTTTTAATTTATATTCACAATATGGAAATAAGTTTGTTTAATAAAATATTTTTAATACATTTTAAGGTATGACGTGTTGATAAATCTAGGACATAGAGAACATATATTTTTAAGACAATGGTAAGGTTTAATTCCTTGTATTTGATGATTCCATTTTGGCATGGAATAGTTCAATATTTCTCTTAATATTAATAAAAAAAGTGTTTTTCTCTTAATAATACTTGGTTGTAAACCCCCAAAATGGCCAACATTCACCATAACGACGTCAAATGAAACGTTTTATTATTGAGAAAAAATGTGTTTGTTTTTTTGTCGACACCTAATTTCTCCAAGGAGTGTCAAGTGTACACTTTCATGGAACTCTAAATATATGGAATAAAAGTAGCAATTTTACTTTTCCAAAACAATTCATTTGTTCCTTTTTTATTTGCAATAATATATTATAGTAAAATAAGGCTTAGTTATATATATTTTTTAATGTCAAACTACTTATTTCAGCAAAAAAAAATTTATATGCCCACATTTTTTTATTACACACTTTAAGATGAACAATTATTTAAAGAAAAATAATAAATAAAAAAACTTATTTCTAAAAACTGATATCTTTTAATATGTATATTTCTAAAGAATTACCAGCAAAAAATGAATTTTAATACAAACTAGAATAGACACTTGGTGGACTTGGTACACCTTCGTATAATGTTTTGATATATGAAACATATCAAAAGTACAAACTAGAATGGGCATTTGGTAGAGCACAAAACCCTCACCTCAATTTGAATTATGTATTTCAAAGAATATAAGTTCTTGTTAATGCAATAGAAAACTGACAATCTTATGTATTACAAAATATTATTTCTTCAAAATAATATTTTACCACTCAAAATTAGTTCTTATACAGATGGAGCTATTTAGCTTAGTGGAGAACGTACTCAGGAATAATTTTTCTCATGAATCAATGTCTGTAGTTTTGCGTCTCGGTCTTTCCTAGCATATGAAATATACTGAATGTGTATGGACTTAAAAGACAACTCCTGGGTTAATAAGTCCGTTTATATCCAATATCTTGAAGGACAATTAACAATTTTTTTTCACAAGTATTACATTGTACAATACAAATGTGATTTAAATTTTTTATTTTTCCTTATGTTTCAGGTAATAGGTCTGTTAATTGTCTCCGGTATCTCTTACCAAAGTAACCCTCATCTTTTAATAGTAAAAGATTTTTAATAAAGATCATGTCAACTCATATTAAACTTTTTTCCCGCCTTTGAAAACCCACTTTCATTTGTAGTTTTTATTTATCGTTTCTTTTAAAAAATATATAACACTTTTTTACATTTTTTTATTCACAAGAAAATGGTTAAAGAAAAAAAAAAAGAATATATAAAAAATGAACTTGATTTTATGCGCAAGTATAAAATTAAGTAAGTCTATAAAAGAGGCAGATGGTTCGTAATATGTATGTACATATGTGGAAAAAACTAAAATAAAAAAATAAAACATGGAGAATAACTGGAGTTGATGTTCCAAAAAATAAAAAACATATAAAGATGGTTAATTTGAGTAAATATAAGGGGAAAAAAGAGAAGTTGTGTTGACCAAGTGTAAATATTTGATCAAAGCTAATCCAAAAAATATTTGGATGATCTTACACTTGGTATGAAAAAACAATCATAATCATTTGTGTACCATATTGTATCACAATTTTATTAAAGAGACTTACATTTTGCGGTGTCCCGAAGTTTTGCCTTATTTTCCTTTTTTATTAATATACATACAATACTGAGTCTCATGCAAATAGTGTCAAATACAAAGTTTGTTTATTATATTCTTCCTTTGTTACATCAGACGGATATAAAACGAAATTAGTACAATGGCTGATTCGAGTGTATTTCTTCAAATTTTTATTTATAAGAGGCTACTAAATTTGTAACGGATTGATGGGTACGACACTTTATATGATATTACTTATTTGGGGGTATGAAGTTATTATAAGCTATTGAAACTGTAAACAATAGCAACCCTCCGTTAGTGAGCAGGGATATTAATCACCCATTTAGACCATTTGATTTATAAAAACGATTCTTATGCCTTTGAATCTACAAATTATTCTCTAATACTTTTCGTTATTCTTCTGAAATTATAAATCAGATTTATCAAAGAATTTTAGAAGAGGTCCTTGAAACTCAGGATAGCAGCAATGATAGGCAATGATCCCCCTAAGGGATCAACAGTCCACCTGCACATCCGGTTGGCTGAGGTATATTTTGAAAAATAAAATGGGTCCTATCGTGACAATTTCCTATCATAAATAATTTGATTGTCCGAATGCAATATAAATTTCAAAGTAAAAGCACACGATTATCAAATTACTTCAATAAAATTGTATCACAATCCTTAATGTTCAAATTGCTTGCAATGAATTGTTTAACAATCAAATTACCCATAATCGGTTACCTGACAATGTAAATGAACGTAAAATGGCCACTATATTAGGAATTTTATAGATTGCCCGGGCATTTTGGACATTGCAAGTTCTATTGAAGTATAAAATACACATAACTTTAGCGATTACTGCGTCAGCTTTTACGTGAGCCCCAGTCATCAGTGACATAGCCTCCAACTAATCTTCTTTTTTCAGGTATTTTCCAAGTAAATCCCTAATTTTCCCTTTCACAATTTCCCTTCCCAACACTTTCATAAAATGATAGTGAAAGCAAAGAGTACTTTTTTTGTTAAAGAAGTGCAATTGAAGTGTAATATTGTTTTGTTTTTCTTTCTAGTTTATTGAGGAAATAATCAATGTGAAGCTGAAATAATAATAATATTTTAAAACTTCATGGTTTACTTAAAAATAATAGATAGATTTTTTTAAATTATACCTATATATACTTTAGACATAAATAACTTGATGTACTAAAAATTCCAGCACTAACCCTCGATTTCTGCTTTACAAAAAAAAATCGATATTGCTAGTGAACTAATAATTAATTAACTTTTTCAATAAAATATTTATATATATGCATCATCATGTCAATATTGTGCATTTTGCAATAGTAAAAAAATTGTTTATCAATAATATAGAACTAAATTTAAGTTTTTAGGAGCAATAAACATAAAATAAACAAATACATAAAACTAAGCTGATACCAATTAAATTTATCAACTAAATTAAAATTAATTACTAATGTTTTATTTTATTACTTTGTTAAGAGGATTTTATTTGAGGTCTTGTATAAGCCTCATTTTGTCTATAGAATATTACAATTCTTTTCAGATACATAATTTTGTGAGCAAGCATGAAAATATTTGAACGGTACTTGTCAAATTAAATTTTATAAAGCATTTCATTGCGTTCAATTTTATCCATTAGAATTTGGCTTAAACTGTTTTTATTACAGGTTAAAAATGAGAGGATGTGTTCATGGGATTTTTTTACGTTATAGTATTTCTTGAGTTGTTTGTAAGAAATATAGAAAAAATAATTAAAATATTAATGATTTTTGTCAGCCAATTCTTGGGCGTTACCATATAAAAGCAAACATTTATTCTGCATTTCATTGTCAACTCTGAATTTTTCTACTTCTTTTCCATTTATCAGTATTCAAAACACTAATTTGTTAAGTTTGAACTAGTTATTGTTCAATTCTGAACAATTTTCCTTTCCCTTACTATAATTCTATAGTTGGAAAGAATTGGGTAGTACCAACTAATTTTTGTTTCATTTAATGTTCGTTTAATTGGTTGGATGGAGCTCCACATATTAAGTATGAGTATGCATTATTGTGATATAATTACTCATTTTGAACTAAAAATTGCCTTCAAAGTTCATATTCATAATGCATATATATACTCTAGAAGCGTCTGTGAATCGAACTTACACACACGTTCAGTTTAAGAGAATAATTTCTCCCAATAACATAAATAAATTCCGAAAATGGAATGTTATTTTATCTATATTAGTGATGGAACGATTAACCCTAATCAGAAATCGGATAATTAGGTGTTTGTTCTGGAATTGCTATCGGTATTGAGAAAATAATGTTAAATTTCCAATTCCGATATAATTTATTACTGGTATAACTATATACATAGATATTTTTTTTTTTTGCAATAAATTAAATTAAAAAAAACAAAAAGATTTAATTTCCTCAATATGTAGATTTGAGATAGCAAACATGATGTCCTTTGACGAACGTGTAAGCTTTAATAATTTTTTTTAGCTACGAAAGTGTTTTTACTCCCGTAAAATATCGTTTATGAAGTATTTATAACATTTTTTCGCGCTTAGTAAACAATTTCTTTATCCCCTTAAAAGAATTAACAGTACAAATTCAATTAAAAGAGTAAATTATTAGAGGTTAAGTAGTCAGTTACTGATGGAACGGCGTAGCTCAATGAACAACATTTATAAGAGAAACGAGTCTCTTGAACTCAATTTGCGTAGGTTCACGCCTCTGTCGTTATCTAGTCGTTCCTTGACAAGGAAATATACTTTACGTGTATAGACTTCAAAGACAATTCCTTGGCAAGATGTAATAAATATAAAATTAGAATATTTAATTATACAGTATTGGCAATAAAAGTGCACACTTTTCTAATAGTTGTCCTCGAAAATTATGAATGAGAAGTAATACTATCCTGCTAAAATTAAATAAAAAGATTTAAACTCTAAGAATACTTTGTCAATCATGATTGGAAATCAAAGGAAGACTATCATGCTCTTATATCAAGAATGAATTAAGCCTCTATTTATTTATTTTTGTAATCATAGATGGATATATAAGCTTAAGGGACTTTTTCCTAATTTAAAATCCTAAAACGTTATCGGGCCACTGGAAGTACTCAACCAAAAATTTATAAAAAGAGAATACCCTATCCAAGGACCTTTGAAGTCGTTAAATTCGAAAGAATGATAATCTATAGAAACAGTGCTTAATCAATGAATAGGATAGCTCATTCAATGGATATGAATATTAAAACAATGAGGAGAATTGTCAAACAGCATTTTAAGATGAAATGCGACAGATACAGACATCAACTTTCTAAGGATTCCAAAAAGAAAAGAAGAAAAGGAGTTACAAATCTCCTTAAAAAAGTCAAGCGAAAACGAAAAGCTTTTCAATGTGTAGGCTATTAAAAATAATCAAGGAGATAGAATCACAGCCAAAGATATACCTAAGGTTCCAGAAAATAGTAACTAGAAGTGACAAATCACCAGCTGTCATGATCTGGGGAGTAGTTTCATCAAAAGAGGAGATACTTCCATTGTTTTTACACGATCAAGGAGTAAAAATCAATTCCGAAACCTGCACATCCTGCAGCCGGTAGTGAAGCCTTGGTTCGTAGAAAATACAACAAGAAATAAAACATATATTTTATAAAGATTATGTAGCCAGTCGTACAACATTAGTTGGTATCAAATATACAATTTTGGTCAAAAGAAATATGGCAACCTTGTTTACCAGATTTAACTCCTATGGATTATTTTAAATAGGGAAATCTGATGAGGAAGGCTAATCATTCCATCTATCATAATGTCACCTCTTGAAAACGTGCTAATTTTACTGGAAGGGAACAAAATTCCGCAATAAGATATTCGGGATTCATCCTATACATTTGGAGGCTGAAATACAAAAGCAAGGTGGATATATCTAATAAATTAATGATATTTCTTATTTAAATATAGGTATATTTGTAATGAATGAAGTAAAATAAATTTGCTTTTATAGTAGACTTCAAATTTGGGCTTATATTTAAATAATATGTTTGTACGCATATTGTCCAAATATTGTACCTAATCCGTTAAATTCCATCTTACCAAAAAAGTTAGTCAGTTATGGAGTAATTCATGGCATACTTATTTAAAAAAATAAGTAGTAGTCTATGTCTACATTCATTTGACATGGCCTTATGTGCAAGTTTTTTTCCCCCCTTCTGTAAAATAATCCATCCAATAAATATAATGGATGTCTTTTTAGTTTTAGGGATACCATTTTTGGGTGTGTGAGAGATAATCAAAACATAGAGACATCATCCGTTTATTTTTGTTTTGTTTTCCTTCAATCCCTGGATCAAATGATCAAGGGTACAAATATCTGTATCCACCCACATGCGTATATACAATGTTACGACTATATTTATCATCATTATGAATATAAAAATATTGAGGTTAAACAAAGAATAATTATTACATTTTATGTATGTATGTCTTTTTTAGAACTGCAATGACGAACAACACTCAATGCTTTAAATATGTAGATCTACGTATAAATATTTAAAGGACATGTCAACCATTATTTATGGAAAATTGTTAAATTTATCATTGAGAATGATACTTTTTAATTTAAAAAGTTAAAGGAAAAAAGTATATATAGATATAACATTTTTAAGACCTAACAAAAAGAGGGTCTGAATCATTAATCCATAAATTACTTCTTTATAGGAACTACTGTAATGTTTGGCTTTAAATTTCCGTAAACCCCTTTTCAAATCCTAACTTCAGTTATTCCCTGTGGTGTTTAGCATCCCAATATTAAAATGTATATTTTAGAAATATAAAAATTTATTTGTCAATTGTATTTTTTCCATATACATGGGTGTTCAAGATATCTATACGGCAAAAATGATTTTTTTTTAAATGCAATTTTTCTCTAACCAGTTATCGGACTAAAAAATTAAATAAAAGTGAACTTGATGGATAAAAACTTGATGGATTATAATTTATTTTATTCAGTAACATCACCTCCAGCCTAAATTAAAGTCTCTATGCGAGGCCGAAAGTGCGAGTAAGCCTAAGCTACTTGTACCATTGTCAAATCCTAGAATTCCTTCTTGATCCAAAAGATAAGTTCACCTTTGGGGTTGCAGGAGGTTCGGTTGGCTTGTTGTTCGATCCCCCCCAAATACACAAAAAAAGAACATTGAATTATTATCCGGCGAGATGAAGTTGTGAAAATTGTCTGGGAGCCAATGGAGCTTATAGCGTTTTTTCTTGGTCTTGTTTGTCATTCCTCTTCTTATATAAGTAGTAACAATAATTATGGAGAATGCAGAGCCGGATCAGCGAGTCTAACCAGCCAACTTCTTGATCTATTGCCCTAATGGGGGATCCTCGTGTCCTCATTGACGATTTGTTGGACTCTGCCAACGAATTCTGGCATCCAGACACAATCATTTCGACCTTTGACCTCAGTCCTGCATTGGTGTTTCCTAAAAATCACCTTTAGAGGCCTCAAATTCCCTCTTAACCTTGGTATGTTGTCGCTTCTGGTGCAGATTCCATGGAGGGCTACGTGCCTTTTCCAAATGTTTGTGACAACGAATCCGTCAATAGATTAAATTTTTTCCAAAATGCTGCAAGTTTGGACAAGTTATCTAACAAAAAAATATGCTGCATAAACGACTGGTTTTCATTAGAGATGGCACCAAAGTGGCGGCATAGATAGATTGCGCACCCTGTATGTAACGTTTTTATTTATATCATAAGGTACCTATAATTTTAAATAACCATTATACTATCTTACAAATAAACGACAAAAAACTATTCAAGGTGGTCTTCTTTGGCTGAAATTACAGGCTGGAGTCTGTAGACATTGCAGCAAACACAAGCTATCTCCGGAGGAGTGCTGTCCCATTTTCGAATAAGAAAGGCCGATAGTGCATCAAAATTTTAATTTGGTTTCTTGCAGGCTGTTCCTTCAAAATGGAACAAATTCCAAAATCCATCGAATTTAAATCCAGAATATACAAGGACATAAGTCGGGGCTCCAAAAACTAGGGATATGAGTTTTCCACACACAAAAAAAAGGAAGTCACATCCTTATAAAAGTCAATAATTTGGGTATAATTATCAGGGAATAGCGTTCAAATGGATTTGACTTAGTAAAATATGATCGGAACTTTTATAATAATAGAAATAACTTCTTTTTGATTAGGGCCAAAATAAAAATATATAAAATCTTTATTATATGATAATGATTTTAAAATGAAGCAATTAATGGGGAAATAACTGAAAAAGTTTTAGAAAGAATAAAATGGCAGGATCAACTGTTAAAAAATAGCAGATTGGCATACATATATATCGGATACGTCAGTTAGGAGAGTTTTTTTAATATAAATAATGAATTTAAGACAAATTAGATGATGGAAAGAGATTTTTTTAAATAATGTTGTTTTTAAGAGAAGAGAAATTGGATCTAAATATAGTCTTTTAATTATATAAAAATGATAGAAAATAATAGGCTCAGCATATTTATAGTTAGGCTATACAAAAGACGTCCATTTTTAGATCAGATAAAGAAGAATAAATATAGGGGTTGCTTTCAAGACTCAATTGGTGATATAACCATAATAAGATGATACACTATTCCTTGTATTGGAGGAAGTATAGCTACTTACAAACTAAAGGTAGTTTATATGGTAGAAGATCGGAAATCCAAAATCGAAAGATAATTTACAGAGATTTTTAGGTATGGCTCAATTCTATTCACAAATCATGGGGCCCTCAAATAATACTGAGTCAAAAAATCCCAGAACTGAACAAAATGTTTTTTTGTACGGAATCTTATTTTTCTTACACCCTCTTATGTACACCAATTGCACCTAAACAATGCAAGATACACTTTACTAAAACCATCTATCGGAAAAATAATTGATTTTTTTACTAAACATATTATATTGATTAAAATAAATAGTAGTAGTTATTCTTGTCATGATACGAGTAACATAGATTAGAATTATTGATTACATAATGACATGAAGGATGTGAAGTGATTAGAGTTTGTTTTAAATACTATTGCCAATTTATTATATTTAGCCATTTAGTAATACATTATGGTTAGTTGATGGCAAGAGGGACATATTAACATTGCAAAATACTTTTAAAAAAAATTAGGTATTTTATTTTACATATCGGACAAAAAAAAAAAATCCACGTGACACATTGGTACCTGATTTTTTAAGGAAGCAATTCAATTTATTTTGTATAGTTTTACAAATGATCAACATGTATAAAACTGTATAGATCTTCATTTCTTGACAATGTTCACCTAATTTTTTTAAATAAATTATAAAAGAACCAGTCCAGTGTGCATGCATAGGTAACTATGCAAATTTGCAAAATTAAATAAAGAAAGAAAATCAACAATGCATGTAAAATATATGTATAATAATTTTTTAAAGTCATAAATGTGCTTTTAAATATTAATATTATTTTAAATGCCCAACTTAATGGGGGAAAATATAAATGTTCATAACTATTTAATGGAATGGCTTTTTAATAGGTGTCCATTATTCAACTCCCCAACATTGTAAAAGTAGGTATTACATTTAATTATGTACAACTTGAATGTTTGTATTATAGAATATTTTTTAAGCGGAGGCAGAGGGGGTACAATGAAGATACATACTTAAATATTATACAAATTGAAATTTAGCCTCATTATGACGATATTTTGATACACAATTGTATAACTGCTAGAAACGTTTCATCATCATTTGACTAAAATTTTATAGGTAGATTCTTAGTAGAGCAAAGATTGCCTCATTGCCGTATGGAACCTTCCAAATTGTGGGTTTGTTGTTGAGTCTTTAAGTCCATTTTTGCTGGAGTGTTGTTGGGAAAAGAGGCAAAGTAGAACTATGAAATCATTCTCCACAAAATCCACAAAAAAAGATACATACAATTAGGAAGGGTCAATAGGGCATAGTACTACATTGCTTGTTGCTCCGCCAAAAATCGACATTATATCTTCAGGATTTTTTTAACGAGTCAAATAATAGTATTCAACAAAATGCCTACTATTTTTAGCCTGTGATTAAAATTGTTATGTGTTTTACTTTGCTCTTTACTCCGAGAAATATGAAAATGGTCATGGAATCGACGTAGCTCATGGACAACGCGCTCGGGGGAAGTGATTCTCTTGAACTCAATGTGCGTGGGTTTGGCCTCAGTCATTTCTAGTGAAAGTAATATACTTTATGTATATGAACTTCAAACCAGATTCCTAAGTTAGATGGAATAAATGTAATACTATAATGTTTGCTCACACTTAATTAGTGCAACTCCATCTAACCAATTAAATGACCACTTAAAATAAACTTACCTATATTAACTAAATTTTCTAGTTTAGTGACAACCAAAGTACTTTAATATCTATGTCAGTTTTTTTTATTCAGGATCTACATGAATTAGTGTTATTTTTACCTTTCAGGATCTAATTAAATTAAAAATAGTTCTAAAATACGTGTTTTTAGGTTCAAAAAATATTTTAGATATTTCTGTATTTTATACAGTGTGTGAAAGCTATCTATCTCGCCACTTTTACGCTCTTATATTGGCAAATGTGAGTACTTACGGAAGCTGATTTTTTTATTTTATTAGATAGCTTGTTTAAACTTGTGCAAGTTTGAAAAAATGGAATCAATAGACGAATCCATTGCATCCGTTTTTAGACCAACAAGGTGACAATAATTCGAACTCTGGACTCAATGAGACGTTCGTTTGCGAGGTTTGGAGGTAATCGGAGAATTCTAAAGGTGATTTTGAGTCAACAGCATTGCAGGCTGAGGTTAACTCTGATGGCCACGTCATGCCACCTCATCTGCTTCTCCAAGGCCTCAAGGTCAAAAGTGATACCTATCTAGACGTACTAGAGAACAAGGTGAACCCCTGGATCGTCATTCTTACCAATGTGAGGCCTTAGATATGGTAACAGGACTCAGCTCCTTGCCACACCTCAAAAAAAGCTAAAGTGGCTTCAAAACAATTTTAGCGACTTCATCCTACCAGAATTTGGGCCTCACAACTTGCTGGATCTTAATCCGATGGATGTTTTTTTTGTAGAGCAGAATTAAACAACAAAGCAACCAAACTTTCTGCAACATCAATGAGCTTCATGAATTCTGATGGATTCTATTCTACAGAATCACCTCATGCTTCAATTACATTATCTATACTAGGCCAAAAGTGCAAGAAGAAATTCACCACTTGGTCCCTTTGCAAATCCTGGAATTTCTTTTTGACTTTTACTTTGTTGAATAAAATACATCAGCATCGATCAAGCATTCATTATTTAATTTATTTCTTTAATTTGAAAACTGTTGGAGAAAAAAGTTTGTTTAAAAAAAATCATTTTCGCGACACAGATAGATTACACACCCTTTATATAATTAATAAAAACTGACGTAACAGTACTTATAAGTATAAAAAAATTAGGGAAAATTGATTTTTTCTGTAAAAAAGTATAATAGATTACTCATTTTTTAGCACGATTATACCAATTATAGTTTGGTATAAAATGAAGACACGTAACTTCATAATAAAAGAAAGGCACCGTAAAAAATAAATATTTTAAAAGTTAATTAATATTTGATGCTTGAAAATGTTTTTGTAAATGTAGAAGCTTATTTATATTACGTAAAATGTTGCTTATATTTTACCACAAAAAACCGAAATTTTGGGCTATATATAATATTTTCATGTTTTTGTAGGGTAAAAGCAACACCATCTCAATAGAAAGGCATATATTTTTTAACTAATGTAATATTAATACATCAATTAATTTATAAAAAACACACAATTTTGTTTAAATTCAACCAATTATAATCACTTTAAAATATTTAGCTTTCTTTTTATCTTTGTGCCAAATGAAATAGTGTCAGACAAAAGAATTTATGCTCCCTTGTAATTCCATCTATTGATTTATATCTTACTAGTCTGTAAAAATTCGAATGTAAAATGTCTATTAATATTAATGTATTTAAGAACGAATCTCCCTTGAAGCAAAACACAAGGGAATAAAAAATTAACGTTACAATGGTCTGCCAATACACATGAAATCATCACAAGGAAAAGAAAGACTATTAATAAAAGATATAATGACGTCTTAAAAATTTATGAGACATTTTGGAAGGAAATCACAAGGGGATCATAAGTTTTTACTTTCACGCAGACTTTTATTTTAAATATTAAATACTCTATATGTGGATCGAATAACTTAAACTTAGAAAGACCCGTACTAGAATATTTTCTATTACATTTAAGATCTCTAAAGAAAGAAATACTTTGTGCCTTTCGAAGCTTGCAAAAAAAGTCTTTTAACACAAGTCTAGAGTTGCAAATTCTAAGAGTTATTTAAAAAAAGAATCTTAAATCGACAAGGTAACCTTGACAACTTGAAGCATGTTCAGGAGAAGAAGAGTGCAGCTGTCATGACGTTTCATTAGATCAGCTGCAGGCAGCCTTGAAACAAAGGAAATAAACAGAAATCCTACTCCGTCTATGGCAAATACATATCGGCCGGAATTACTACAATGTCTCCCTTTAATTATACTCAAAGCTCAACCAGGAATTTTACTAATTACTTAATGACAAATCTTCATTTTTACTCTCACTCTCTCATACGCACTGAATACGTAGATACTATATACTTCGATGTTATCTCTTCAAGAATTAAATAATAATCATACCATTTTTGGAAAATAAAAAATACTGTTTGTATTGCCGGTTAGAGATTTTTTTAATGCTTAAAATCTACAACTTTACACATTTAAGTTGACCTCCTCTATCAAGCAGTATTCCTGCTTATAGCTATTGTTATTTTTTCCTGAGCAATTCCTAGCAGTAAGGCTGGGACGGAAACATCCATAGTGCTATAAAGAGACCAAACAAGGTAATTGTCATAACTACCATTTAGTTTTTGATGATTATTTTTATTTATTTGATGACTAGTTGCGTGTATATTGTAATATTTACTCACATAAGTAAACACGTATTACATAAATTGTATAGAGGAGGTATTGTAATGATATATGAGCTTTTGTTGAACTGTGTGTCTTAGACTCTATTACCAATAAATGACATATACAAAGTCTACAATATTATAAGTATACGATTATGTTATTTGTTTGTAAAATACAAACAATATATTTTTTTCATATTCCTTGATGTATTACAGAAGCCCTTAAGTTTTACGCATCCAGGGACGTCGAATGCTTAAAAAAGAAAGGCATCTTTTTCAAAAATTGAAAAATTATCCATTAATACGCAACTCCTCCCAAAAATGGTACTGGCGTAGAGTTTGGAATTACTCCGATGTCGATTCTCTATTCTACTCCGAGTCTAACTATGACTTTTACTTAGACTTCCCAAACATTGTTACTCATAACGTAGTAATAGTTAATTTATATTCAAATTTTCTATTCTCAAAAATTAAAAAGTAATGGTTATAGATAACTTTATATAATAAAAGATCTTGTTCAGGTTGAAACTACAAACAGTCCCTCCTGTTTTTAAACACTTTTACTCAATATTGATTTAGAAAACGAAATATAATTAAATTAGTAGAGTTTAATCCCCTGATTCAAAATATGGCCTTATTTTTTTTTTTTGTGTTAGCCTCATGGCCTTTAGAAAAAGACCATATATTAAGAGTTTCTTCTCCCATGGTACTTAGATATCTCAATATTGATCAGATTAAGAAAAAATGAATTACAATTTCAGGAGAACACCTCCATCTATCAACTATAATCCAAGACTAAACTACGAAAATAGATTTCTCATTTTACATTTATTCTTTGAATTTTAGTTGTTTTAGTTATTCACCCCTGGCATTATTTTATCAAGGTTATTAGATACAAGATCACTCGTTGCAGAGTCGTTGTAATTTAGGTATCCGAAAAGACATACATTTAGGGGAATTTTCGGAACGGATCCTCACAAAATCCAATTCTATTGGTCAGGGGCAATTCAGTAGGGATTTCAATGACATGGATTCCAACCTACACATATACACTTATTCATTTTGACAATTTTTCATATCATATCGACCACGTCCTACACAATATATTTCCACATACTTTTTTCTCTTTGTAGCTATGCCCATCAAATATATCAAATTTTCTCTGCTTTCTTTCGAAGCTATGAGCCTCTGAATAAAAAGCACCCATTTTCAACTTTAAAGAAAGACACCTTTAGGTATAAGCTTAATAAAGACATTTTAACATTAGACTTGGAATCTTTATTCGAATTGTATTCGCATAATTGATCCCTACCTCAAACAACAAGTGCTTAAAAAAGTGTAAAAATAACAAAACCCTTTTTTGAAAGCTATGAGACGAATAAAGAAAAATTAAGACCATATATGGGTTTAGAAGATCAAAATCTACTAAAATTGATATTTGGCTGTAGTTCTTGTAACAAAAAAAAAAAAAATGCGTGATTTTGTGAGAAAGTGTAATTGAGATTGATATTCAAATCTGATTTACTCTGTTAGGGTTATAAAAGTATTCATTATTTAATACTTAGTTATAAAAAAAAATTAGCATTGAAAATTAGAGACAAATTGGTCTAAACTTAGAGATTGCTACTAGCCTTTTAAAATATGCAAATATTTAGTCAAATGTATATTTTTGACAATGTCATTAGTGTCCCTACCACTGTTCCCAATGAAGCCCAAGGTATTCATGAAGACTATAAAGTTTGCAATCAACATGTAATAGGCCTTATCTTATGTCTCCGCTACGTATAGAGCATTCTGAACATCCTGTTATGATCCAGTTCACATCATCACTGAAGAAAAATGATTCTTTATAAAATAATTTCATTTTTTAAAACAATGTTTAACCATTTTTCATAAGGATTTAAATGTTTCTAATTTTGTCTTTTTGCCAGGGTACTTATAAAACTCCAGGATTGAATCTGAGTGATTGTTTTATATAAGCAACAGAGATGGGATCCTATTCTTGTCACACGCTTGCTTTTTGACTTTTCGAACATCCTTGTCGTTCTACCAACTACTTTAAGCATCATAAACTGTGTTCTCGGAGTACGCAAGCATGTTTTTTATTGTATAACGACAGCAACCCGCGTCTGCGCATTAAAAAAAATATATAGAATGTTTCATTTGATTGGATATATAACGGATATATTAGAATATATATGTATGTTTTTGGAGAAATAATTTCACAATTCCATGGTATGGCTACTTGCTTTTGATAAGTTATTGATTAGGTTTGAAATAGTTCGGATTTATATAATCGACCCAGTATTTTAGTGCATGTAAAAGATAATCTTTTTACTCATTATTGTTTATGAGAATCTTGTTCCATTAACTGAATTCATCTCTCTGCTATATCATTTGTACCTAATCATGTGTTCATGATTATTTGATGTATCTTTGGATAATCATCATTAAATCCCAATTTTTCTGCTCTTAGTAGTTCTATTATTGCTTTTAGGTTCAGCCCAATTAATCAAATCTTCCATTCTATATACATTGTATCTACTGATATAATTATCCCTAGATTCTTTACTCACAAATAAAAGTCATTAAAATCGTACCTAAATGAAGAGAAACGAGTGGAAAGAGGTCTACAAATTGAATGCTTTTCCCTGCAATTAATATATTATTAGGTGCCATAAGTTAAAAAGGTTGCCAAACTCTGTAAAAGAGGGGCGATATTCAAAAAATTTGTTATTTATTAAAATGAAGTTTTTTGTGGAAAAATCTTCTTTATTTTATCTGATAATTTTTTTTGCAGAAAGAAAAAACCATTTATCTAATATTTTTTTTTACAATAAAAAAAAACCCCTAGTTCAGTAATAAATGTATACTATCTTTTAAAAACACCTTTGAAAAAAAATATTTTAAAATGCTTCATTAAAATAAAGATTCGAAATTTATTTTTAAAAAAGAATCAAGGTCTGATTGTTTTTTTCTTACATTCACTTTTATCAATTTATCTTCTAGTGGCGTTACAATTTGCACATAGCCTCCCCTGTTAAATTCCACTACTACTCAGGAGGCTCATGGGTTATGTTGTGTCACTCTTTATTTATTCAGTCAATTGTGGTCTTAGGAGCTGCCCTATCAATCCTTGGGACCCTTTCCTTTGGACTTTTAGTACTAAAAATGATAAAAATAAAGGAATAAAGTTGAATGGCGTCATCACGGATAAAACTTTATATCAGAACTAAACTGGACCATGGCTAAACTGGACGGAACTACAGTCTTCAGTCCACAATAAGAACTGACATAACACTACTCATGGATTTCTAAATATTATCTAAATCTTAAACTAACTCCTTGCCTATTAATGAAGCAACAATGGCAGTTCCAAGCAAAAAAAAGATACACTGATATTTAATGCGGAAATTTATATTCTTTCTGAAATGAAATATAATATTTAAAGATGGAAAGAAAGGAAACACATATATTTTTTCTAAAGAAAATTCTTATTTTTTGTTTTTATGTACGATAAACATACATGGACGCAGAAATACCTATATACATACGAATGTCTACTATCTATTATTGTCAAGATGAGTAAAAAGATATGATGATACATTAATTATATATAAAGAATATAAGACATAATAAAACCTTATCAATTTGCCTTGTTTATTTATCGTCTTCCTTTTGTTTGTTGTTCCTAAGCAAGGCCCTAGAATGTAATGAAAGAACCTTTCTCTGTCTAGGGTAGTTATCATTACATTTCTTAAGTAGGTTGAATCGATGATACGAATAATTTTATAAAAAAGAGCCTATAAGTATCTCGTTGAGATTTTTATCTACACGCAATCTCGATTGTGAAAAGGGGAAAAAAAATTCGACTCTAAGAAGCGTTTGAAATATGTTCCAGGTGGGGCCAAATTTTATTTATTCACATACTCAGTATAAGAAATACACATGTCCATTTAATAAATTCTGAGAGCCTTCCCCTGAAACATAGTGGGGACTCAAAACTTTCTGTTGTAGTTCATTACCCAACTGAACGATAGCTAAAATAAAAAACTTTTGTTTTTATTTCATGGCTCTAAGTGTAAAAATGTCGAAGCAACAACAAAATAGGCGACGCATGAGCAATCTCCTTCGCACCGGTCTCAGTGCGGAGAATACTGCAGAGACCCTTGGCATCTCCATCCGAACTTCTTAAAAATTTATGAAGTCAATTACAGCAAAATATGTACCAACATTTCCGCAGCAACAATTTGGCTGACTTCTTGCCTGTCTCCATGTGGTACTCCTCCATCCCTGTCCTCCACTCTCTGAACTTTGCAGTTCGGGAAGTCTTGAAGAATAATATCTCTTGCACTTCTCATCCAAATTTAGATTTGCTCCAAACTGCTTGCATGAGAATGTGGTACGCCATGGACACGGTCCTCATCGTCCAGAGCTGCAAATATGTTTGCCGGCGTGTCAAGGTTGTTAGTCCTTGTGTTTAGGACATACTAAATAAAAAATATAGTTTAATACAGTATTTAAACATATCACAACTAGGTATTGAGTTGTATTTTCTTAATTCTATAGAAATCACATTTGGCCGTGTTTTGTAAGAGGAAAATCGGGAAAATGCAGTAACATCACAAGCAACACGTTTCGATGTAATACTGTTCTTTCCAATGTTTTTGCATTGTTATTCACATCTTTATGTTTTTTCTCAGAACCACAACAAATATTTTTAGAGTACATGAATTGATCTTAAAAAAGTTATGAACATAAAAAGCTTTCTCTTTTTTTCAGCACCGAAAATGATTAGAGTTTGCAGCCTTACCTATAAGTACTATAGAAAATCGTGTGTATTTGGAACATGCTAAAAAAACAATCAACATGGTTGCGTTTCATTAGATCAGCTTCAATCCACTGTGACAAGAGAGGAGGCGATAAAGGAAATAAACAAGGGCATTACTCCAATGTTGATCTCCTCAGTTCTACTCGACATACTCTTAGAATTTATAAGTCCGCAACAAATTCAAAGGATTACTTTCCATCTATTATGACCACAAACAAACGTCCAATCAGGTTTGGAATATGCTTAAATGAATTAGAAAAGGAAGTTGACAGCTGAAAAATTAAATAATAAGAAGTTTAGGAAAAGAAAATTCACTTTTCAGAATACCAATTCCATAAAACGGGCCAGTTATCAAATACACACGATTTAATAACTACTAATAAAGCGAAATGCCTAAAGGTTGCGTGGCATATAAACACATAAACTTCCGTAAACTAATTAAAAATTCTTATCTTTACATGTGATAAATATGTATGTATGTATTTTAGAATGACTTTTGTCTGACTCCTAGCTATACAAATGAGGACATTCTATCCAATTAATAAAATCATGTGTTATTCTTGATAGACTCTGTCTCTAACCAATAGAGAGCGAGAGGGAGGAAAGAAGGAAGATTTTTTAGAGACAGGGTTTAATGCAGTAAGTAGCATGCGTATTGTTATTACTTCTACCAATACATATATTCCTCTATTTGTGTCTTTTATATAAATGTAGCAAAGAGGAACAGATAAGTATGGAGCATATTTTTATATACCTATGTAATATTATGTATAAGGAAAAAAGTTAAATAATAAAAAAAATTCTTGGGAAAACAACAAGAAAATAAATAGAAAACGAAAAACTTTGTGCATTGCATTCTAAAATATTATGTTCAATAATAAATATATTTATGTATGTATGTAAAATCCTTTTCTCCTCTTCATTTATGACTTGGTTTAACTCAAATCTTTTGTTGTTATTGTTACTATTATGCACTAATTTGAAACTATGAAGGAATAGGTATGTTGCAGGCTTTAATATTGAGCGGAAAATGAGCAAAGTAACGGCTTTCTGTTTATTTGTAAGGACCTGAGCAGAAAAAAATTAACGTAGAACGATAAAAATATTTGACAACGTCCATTTTTCCTTCTTTCTTTTTCTTTTCTCAATATATATTTCACTTCAGAACCAAATTGCTGGGACTGGTGAAGATATTTGACACAAAGAGAATGACAGAGATGTTTTGGGGGGAAATATATATTCTAACCACGAATATCATACTTCTCTAGGGGCGTCCACAGGGGATTGGCTGGAGGGACTGTATCCCCCCCCAACTATTAATGACTTTTTTGTGTTTTTTACAAGTACTTTTGTACGTCATTGTCCAAAAAATTTACATTTTTGTGAAAAGCTATGGATTTTATTATCAAAAAAAAATTAACTTTCGATTAATTAATGTGAATTTTTGAACTTTGTTGTAAAATAATGTAATATTTTGGGAAAAGCTATAGACTTTTGAATTTTTTTTCCAAAAAAATGTAATTTGTGACGTTTTGTTTTTGAAAACGTTTTCCAAACACTTTTATTTTCTGTTACTAGCTACAGATTTTTGATTTTTTTTTCCAAAAATTTGATTTTTTATGACTAGCTATAATTTTTTTTTTGAGAAAAAAATCTGAAAAACATATAAAATAAAATATAATATAAATACATAATTTAATATAATGTAATATAGATATACAAATATTTGTGGAGTCCGACTCTTTACTTGGACATTTACAATCCTGTCATGGTATTTTAGAAAGAAATATACCCAAAAGGACTTAGTCAATAATAAATAAAACACATATTTTATAAACATATTCCGTAAAAAAAGAAGAATCAAGAGAAAATACATAACACAAATGATCAATTTTTACCAAAATTTAATTTTGTACAACACCTATTTATGTCCACAAAGGGTGTAACGTGACAGAGGTGCCCGAATGTATTTGCAAGTGCAAAAGAATAACAATTTTTTTTTGCAAATTATATTATTTCCCCCAAATATTAACCTATTTAAAATTTTTATACATTAGGAAGTTTTTTTCTTGTGAATATATAAAAATTCCGCAAAAGTGAGGGAAAGGAAATAATGCCCCCTATGCTTCCAGGGCCACTACCCCTTGGTCTCTATTGTTATGTTACTAATGCTACGTAGTATCTATGATAAATTCTGATGGATATCATTGTTTAGTTCACCAACAAAAATGATTGAGGGACGTCATTAGTATTGTTTAGGCGGGAAATTGAGCGAAAAATTAGCACTAAGAGCCTGAACAGAAAAAAATTGAATTGCTCATTCCTTTAGCTTCTTTTTTTGTTCTCCAGAGACACATCTTTTATCCCAAGATGGTACCTATGTATCAGATTATGTTGGATTCAAGTCACCATAGCCCCTGAGCTAAACAAAATAACTGTGTTTAACAAAGGACTTTCCATTGATTCTCGCCCCATAATGCCTACAAGTGGGCACTGCTCTTTCGAATCTCAAGTCTGGGCATAGGCCTCTTGAGGAAATACCGCCAAAGAGTTAAGAAATTAGCTTAAAAAAATATTTGCAAGATATTCATTAAATTTAAACTACAATATAATAAATATTGTCTTCCAGAGAAAATCTGACTAAGGAAATAAAAGCCCAAAAAAAAGTAAACCTTTGTAAAGATTTACCCCATTATTGTGTAATACCCCTCAACCAACTTCGCTCCAATTCACGTAAGAAGAAAGAAAATTATAATAAATGATCAGAATATGAAGAGGTTTAAATGTGGCCAGTATGACTTCTTCCTTATTCGAAATTAAAAAAGGGAAAAGAAAGTTGCGAAACAACGACACCGTGATCTATTTTTGTTGAATTTTAGTTACCTACTATAATACATTTTTGTTCGCTAGAGAAAGGTAATTGTACTGTCAATTACTCTATAACTAATTACGCAATCTTCATCAATTCACAAGGTGAATTCTGCCAAGAGAACACAAAAACCGCATATGTCAAGAAAAAAATTGAATAAATGACGTCATCTGTTGTATCTTAAAATAAATTAACAAATGAGAACCTGAACCAACCACGTTCAAGTCATTTATTTTAATATATATATATATATATATCTTGAAATATTTTTATATTTGAGAGGATCTGAACCTCTCTTTTACCCTTTAAAACACTTGTTACATTTAGGTTTATTCATAATATATAAGTGGTTAAATAAAGAAATTATATTATTTTTCTGTGAGTGTGTGATTTTTCTATTATTATTCTTCTTTTAAAATATTAAAGATTTTGACAATGATTCTCCCCCCTTTTTTGGCTTCTTTCGTGCTTCATATGTAACTATTAGAAAGCATTGTAATTATTTTTTAATAAATATAAAAATAGGATGACACCTTGCAATTTTTTCCTTCAGTTTACTTTTAAACCAATTACTTTGATTAAACAAAATTGAAAAGGAGGGCATTTGATAGCTAAAAATGTAGGTTTTTGGAGAAAAGTAAATTTTGCTGGATTCAAACTCGAGATGGATGAGTATATACGCCTTTTGAAAAGAGTATCGACACAATCTAGGAAAAAGGCCCCCAAAAAGGATTGTCATAAAAGTATTGAAATGAAAAGACTCATAGCTTATTTTCAAGAAAAAAGTATTACAGTGGGAAAATGAAATGTCAGTGGAAAAATTGTGAAAAAAAATCCAGTAAAAAACATCAATGATCAACTCAAGAAGGTTGAAGAAGATAAAATGATGGTCGTGAAATGAAAAGTAAGTTCAGGATCTTTTGGGACAAATGATTGGGGTGAGATAATTGCCAAATAGATTGATGGGGTCAAAAGTAAACTCTGAATTATTGAGCGACGTAGCTCAAGGGAAAAAATTATTCTCTTGAAATCAATGTGACATAGCTTTGCTACTTTCTCGCTCATTGAAAATAAAATATACAGTATTTATTTGGACCTCAAAGAACATTCCTCGGGTCAGACGGAGTAGTTATAATACTTTATAGATTATTTTTTTACTTTTACTTGATCAGTGCAACTCCATCTGATTAATTTATAGAAGAAGAAAAAAATGCCCCCTACAGCTCAGATACAAACTTGAGATGAAGATATATAAGAAGCGATAATGGAGTGTGTTGGCCATGAAAGCAGTTGTAAATTAGGACTGAATTAAAATGAATCCAGACAATATATGTAACACCCTTTTTGCATCACTTTTCGAAAGAGGATGACTCTCTTTATCCATCCAATTCAATCTTGTTGGTGTAATAGTTTCTGAAGTGAAATCAGCACCAACAAGTTCATCATGAACGTGACCTAAGTCAGTAACAAGGCGATCAATAGGATCGAGAGACTAAGGAAACGGGATTATCTCTGAGGATCCCGTTTTTACGGGATTAATCCAGGGGTTTATGTATATCTATCATTTTGCCTGTTAATAATAGAATATATAATTAATCCAACTCAGTATGTGTTCAGCCCTGAAAACAAGTGTTGTTTTTTTTGTTTGTTTTTTTGTCCCTGACATAGTAAAGGTCTCTTTTGAAGCTTTAGAGACTTACTAACAGCAATTATTACAGACTTAGCATTGGCTTTGTTACTGGCCACCTCAGTTATTTCTATTCTTCAATTAGCTTCTGGAGTTAGTTTGGTAATTGACAACTTCAAGGTTTGTCTTCAACGTACCCCCAGCTTCAGATCGTTTCGTGACCCACAAACAGTCTGGTTGCTGACCGCGAGCATGTTTATGATTTGCGTGCAGGTGTGACTAGAGTGGACTAGAATAGAAACCTTCTTTCATTTGGCTTTTATTTTTCTACTTAAAAGTATTTAATCTCACCTAAACAACTGACCTTACATTTAAAACTATCTCACCAAAAAGTTTGAAACATATGTTTACAAATTAAAAGTCTTGCAATCCTTTTAAATATTCACTTTGATTGCATTCCAAGACTTTCCGACCACCCTGTAATTATTTAGAAATTGTAAAATGTGTAAATTTCAAGTTTCACCCTGCATTAAGTTTTTCATAAAATAAGGCAGGACGGAAATTTGAAAGGGTCACCTTGTATATACACCGGGGTGTCGTCCACAGGATTTGTTTTTGTATTTTAAAAATTAAATTTTCCGGAAAAAATTTCAAATATTAAATATTTGAGAAAAAAATTTACAAATTTCATAGCTGTGCACTAAACAATAAAATTTTTTGGAAAAAAATTACCAAATTCACAGTTGCATACAAAAAAATTATTTGTTTTTGAAATATTGCAATATTGAAATTTCAAATATTGAGTTTTTCTGAGAATATTTAAAAAATCTACAGCTGCTTACAAAACAGTAAAATTTTTTGGAAAAAAATTTCAATAATTAAATTTCAAATCTTTATTTTTTGGAGAAAAAAAAAAAATGTAGTTATTCATAAAAAATAAAAATTTTAAAACAAATTTGGAAAAAAAATGGAAAAAAATAACTTCAAATATTAAATTTTTAATTGAAAGAAAACCTTCATTAATTTGCTAGAGTTGAGAGAGGATACAGCCCCTCCAGCCCACCCCACCCATGATACGTAGATGGGTGAAGAAAAAGTAATTTTTACATTCATAGAACCATTTCTCTCCTTCTTCTTTCTTTTGCTAATCTATGTCACCCATTTTTATTGTTTTAAGGAGAACTGGACATGCCTATTTTTCCTCTCTCCCTAGCTTTTCCTTCCATTTTTTCTGGATTGAACACCATCATCTTATCTTTAATATATATACTTTTATATAAATTTCCTATATCATACGTATAAACCTATATTATTTCCTCTTCAGACGGATTAAACATGACAAATTGATGTAGATAGGTATGTTTCTTATCATTGAATAAGAAGCAGCATTTGAAAGTACGTAATATATATATAAAATATAAATTGATTATAATAAATATTTATATGTCATATAAATCTTTATACAGTAGGAGGGTTGACTATTCAGCTATTTTCGAATTTTGATTTAGGACAGTGCGGAAAATTTGTGTTATTGTAGGAAAATACAAAAAATAGTACAAAATATCATTTATTCAGTCAACTCCATTTCAATCATAAGACATAGTCATTTTGGTCCTTCGGACTGTTGGTCCTTGATACAGTTCCGTGGGACGGTTTGTCCTTTTGACCGGTTCTTAACTGTTGTACCATGGTATTTTTCCTTAAAAATCTGGAGATTATTGAGCCAAATAAATTACAACAGACTTTTATTAAGATCATTGCTTATTAGGTCAGGTTTTTTTTTTCATCTTTTTTCAAATTTTGATGATGGATGGTTTGGAAAAGTTGTCATATGATAAGAACATAACTTATGCAAAAATTCATTTTCCTACTATGTTATTTTTTGGTAGCACATCTAATTCAATCATTAAAAGGGATATCTTGATGTATCTCGTCAATAAAGATTAAAATACAGTATTCATCATTATTAAACATTAATTACTCTAACCTATTAAAAACATTAATAATAAAGTTTATATTATACAGCAACCCTAAGGAGCAAAAAAATATAATATATAAAGAAAAAGTTGATCTTTCCTTTCTGAAAACTTAAAAAAAAAAATGTTCAATAAAAGTCAATCATCGAATTTTCCAAACTTTTCTCTCTCTTTTTTTTTTTTTGTTCCATTGGACTATTTCAGAGAAAAACTTTTGAAACATTTTTCATAGGCTAAAAAAATGTCTATCAAAATAATTAACAAGTCTCCTTATTATCTACTAATTATTGAGATTTGTCTTTTTTCATAATTTGATGAAGATGCGCAAAATAAAGGTGACCTTGGGGGGAAAATGCCATTATAATAATTTTCATTCCATATGACATTTTTTCTGCACTAGTCTTACTTTTAAATTAAAAAAAAAAAAGGAAAATCAACCCACTATATTGCACATATTTAACAGAAAATAATCATATTTTCATTATAAAGAAATAGAAATCGAACATTTATTTGCACTTAGTTATAAAATGTACTCTATTACAAGACAGAATAATAAAATAAGGGGAAAAAATATTCAATGAGGTAACGAGGTATCGATTTTAACAAACTCTTTTTTTTACCGGTTCAAGTACATAAACAATTATCCGTATTTCAATAGTTGTTTCTACCAAGAGTATATACTCCGTAGAGCGCAAAACTCCGCCTAGATCCAAATTGAGTAATGTATCTCAATTTCTTTTAATCTTATGGTCGATATTGTATTTTTAACAATTTAGTGCTATCCTGAGCTTCGCCTTTGACCTCTCAAAGTGTAATGGTCTTTTACTCTGACCACATATAATCTTCGTATCAAGTTTAATCAAAGCTTATGTTATAATCCTGTTGACAAATAAACAATCAGAGTCAAAAACATAACTTGCAGAGGTCAAAATGTCGTTTAGGTCGATTCACATGCAGATATAAGGGCGTCTCTAATATGGATATTTTTTTTGGGGCCATAGACAGGGATCAGCTAACGTTAATTGGATGACAATCTAATGGAGAGTTTTCATTCTTGCATTGTTTTATAAAGGACAATTTTCTAACTTAAAAAATTGGGAGGTGTCGTTATCAGCATGACATTTTCTTTATGTCGTGCCAGTTTCAAAATAAATTTAGTACAGCACTGTTATAAATATGTCAGTACTCCGCTTAATAAACGGCTCCTGTCTGTTATAGTTTAAGAAAAGAATGATTTTTTTGTCATTAAAGTTTTATTAAGCCATAGTTTTGATGATCTGCGCATTGCTCGCATTTTATTTTTAAATGTTTTTGTTCCTTTTTATGAATTTAGTAAAAACCTTCCCAATATTATTCATAATTAAATATTGTAAATCATAATGGTTATAAACAAAAAATAAAATAGTGGCTTATATAACCCTAAGGCATTAATTGAAGAACAAAATTAATATGACAAGTAGACAAAACGCTTTTGTTAACCTAAGAAGATTCCTTGTCTTTTTGATATATTTTTTCGTACATGATATGTCCCTTTTTATGATATCCCAGATGACGTCACTTTATTATCTTCCTTCATAGCATAGCAACCTTTTCTTGCTATAATTCACCAGAATTTAAAGGGCGAATTCATAAACTGCTACTTAGTTAGTTATATAAAAATATTTGAGTCTACTGAGCGCTTCAAGCGGAGAAAAAAGGATCACTACTTTAAACAAATAATAATCACGTTTCCCCACATAATTCATAGCTATAACTGCACAAGTTGCAATCCAAAATCAAATCAAGTTGAAACACAAACTGCCCTAATCTACAGATGTAAATATATCATATGTAAACTTCCTTCTGAAATAAATTGGTCTTTGTATTTAAAGGGAGGGGGAAGAGGTTAGAAATTAAAGTAAAAAATGCATTGTATCTGCTTATGAAAGTAGGTTCATATCAGTAAATGTTTATCAAATCATACAATTTCCATATATACATATAACTTTGAATGCATAGCTAAAATGCATTGATGAGTAATGCCGTCTTTTTGATACTTTGAAATATGATTTATGAACGAGGAATGTTTTAGTAGAAAGGAAAATATAATTTAATCTAAATTTAATTTGCTATATTATGTTTGTACAAATTGCAAACCTAATTAATCATATGAAAGGTAATTAAGTAAGTAATTAAAATTACTATGCAATTCCTGCTGTCCCCATTGTTATTGAAAGTGGATGAGTAAAAGCTGTGATTGAAAATGAACACTTTTTTGCTATTTGTTGTGTGACTAACTGACTTTTTCGGCCGGAAATGTTCTCTTTTATATCCTTTTATGAGCGGCTAGAGAAACTTTTTGAAAATGTCCAAATTTTTCATAGATTCAGTCAATTTTTAGGATGTAATAGCAAAACATGTTTGAGCATAAGATAACGTTTGGTCTTCCTAATTTTATATTTAGTTGGGGTATGGTGTCATAATAAAAAAGTAGAAATGTACCGATACCAAAAGTTTAGCCTATTCCGACTCCTTATACATATTATGTATAAAGGAATTACATAAACAAATAACAAGATTATTTACTTTTTTCGGTAGCCGGACTTTATAGAGACAGGGGAAAATATGGTGACAACCAATCAAATTACTTTCTCCATAAAGTCAATGAACGGATTAAATGGAGACTACGGACAATTTGGAGACATTTATGATGAAATTAGAAGTTTGAACCGTTTTTTCCTAAAATTTGAAAAAAGAGATGGGAAAAGAAAAGAAAACTAATACTAATATGAAATATTAATTATTATAAAACAATTTAAATCAAAGATTGAAGTTTTGATGGATTCTTTCTCTGAATCGTAAGAGACTTCCTATGATAAGTGGACTACGGATAAAAGAGAGACCCAAGATTAATTTATCATGGCTTGGGTCGCACAGTCGCCGTATCTCTAGATATTGTCACGCGTCCCTTGCTCCTGGTTGGATGACTTCCGACCTTTGTAAACAACCTGCTATCCCCGAAGATGAGATGCCCAACGTGTGAATAAATTGTTCATCAAGTAGTAAAGTTCAATAGTCAGTTTGTTCATACTCTTTTATAGGTCCCAGTGCCCACGAGTAGGAGAGTCTGGACGCTGAAACAGGTGACAATAATAACTGAAGCTTATGGAAGAGTAAAAAGTGAATAAGAATAATTTTGCTGAGTTGTTCTTTATTTTGTAAGAATCCCTGATTGCTCTTCGTTCGGTTGCAAAATCACTTTAAATACTGGACAGTTTCAGTAAATGGAAGACTTAGATACGTGTCTTCAAAAGAGAGAAAAGACTCTCATGTGCTGTGTTTTGAGCATTTCAGTGGAAATAACATCGACTATGAGATTAGTCAAAGAAGGAATTGTCTTATACCTGGAGCCATACTATGTAATTGATATTTTTAAAAGTGTCAAGACCAAGAACTACATCCAATTTCGTGAAGAAGAAATAGCAGATAGCATAGGAGTACGACCTAATGTACGAGATTCGACAGCCAAACTTCCCCAGGCAGTGAAACAGAAACCCTTTATGCCATTAGTAAGCATAATGGCCTTGGTGAAGGTATTCGAATTGTTTTATATGTGTTGTTTTTCATATTTTAATCTCAGCTACTTTCTTTTGCATGTGAAAGTTCCAGGATCCCATCTATTTTTGGGCAGACTACTGACAAAAATGTTGTCATAGTAACGCATGTTTTATGCTGGCAAGAATAAAGACAAGGTCATTACTTCGCTTAGTAAACAGCTCTGGTCAGACAAGGTGAAGACAAGTAGTTGCATTTCATCGAACTGTAAACTCGTTTAACCCTAAGAAAAGTGTTTCTATAAATAACTAAAAGCATAATTTGTTCAGCCTGTGACATCAACTACAAGTTGGCTTTTATTATCTGTGACATCTCGCAACCGTGATGAGGATTTCCTGTGTGATAGGTCTGATGGAAGAATATAATGAGTTTTATATATTATATACGAGTGTTCTTCGTGTTTATAATGTTAGTGCTATACAAGTTTTTGTTATTGTATCCATAAAATAATTCCGTGTCAGGGATATTTACCTTGAACCATTTTGTCAATATTGAGCAATATACTTCGAATGACAAATACTACTGCTTTTTGAAGAGAAGTAAATTTGAAATATGCCAGAATTTGTTATATTATACAAAGGAATCTTAATAAAACTTTTGAGATTCTTTTAAAATTGAATCTTCTCAATCCCTTTACAAATATATAATTTCTATTAAAAATAAGTTATTTCAAATTATTAGAGGTTACAAAAACGGCCTTTGAAGACTAAACCTTTTCAAATATATCCTTTTCATCCATACATAACAGAAAATTAGATTATCGAAAAAGGGATACACCCTATTACACATATTAAGATACAAAATTGGAAGGTGCTTTTGAGTTTTTATGTTATAAATTTTGACTTTGCCAATTTGTTCTCTGTTAAAAATTTATAGAAAATTGTGACTTTATTCTATTTTTATAATTTACATTTACAAAAACTGATCATAGCATTATATTTAACAAATACAAATACGATAGTATATGTAATAATAATAGACAGAATTCTGATTTTTTATAATTTATGCTCTTATCGACACTAGAGCTTCCATATCCTTTAATCCATCGAATCTTGTAAGGAAATGTACTCTCAGTCCTATATCAATAATTTTATTCTGAACAAGTGGGGCTAGATTAATTTATTTGGAAAATCATAATAATATATTTCGATTTGTTCTTTAAGGAGGTTCCCTGGACATAGTTGCCGATGTTCAATTTCCCATTCTAGGCTTGAACTTTCTAAGTTTTAATAAGTTTGAAATGGATTGTGGAGTAATAATTATATTTATTATTATATAATTAAGTTATATTTCAAATCGATAAAGGATATTTGTTAAAAATAAACCTATTTTAATATTAAATATATTCCGATTTTAAACCTCAAACTCTGGAAATCTTCTTATCTTATTCAATTGTAAAAGCTAGAAAACTCAACAATACTGGTTAAAAGTGGCACTGCGGCCCTCGGTGCTTGTATGATGAACACTGCAGGCCTTTTCCTCGACATGCATCCAAAAGATAAAGTCGAAGAGGCTGGCATCAGGGAGGGAGGGCCAAAAGTGTCAAAAAAGATCTTGAAAGAGTCTGGTCAAGGAGGAAAGGGGTTTCTTTCATTGTTGGTATCAATGGTGGCTTCTCAGCCCTAACAAGCCTCTTTCCATAAAAATTTTTGATAGCTCTGCGTGCTTTTTTATTTAACTCCTCCGGATCCAGTTTGGCCTTTTGACAGAGCTCTTCTTCCTTTCCAACGTTTCGGATTTTCTGATGGTATGGTCTTGGAGACGCCCAACTGCTTGGAGTGCACGAATTGAAATTTGTTCAAGTGTCATTTTCTCGACTTGTATATAAGCTAGAGAGCTCCGGTTTATTTTCTACTGTAACTAATTGTTTATCCTTTAATATATCAAAAATATATTTATTTCAATCACTCAACGTTCATTCAATATTTAATTAGGAAGTGTTCAGTTTTCAATGTACCACCCAGTATATAAATAATAAAGCACATGTATCAGTAGAATTGAAATAATTGAGCCGATTCAGATACTTAAAAAAAAAGTCAATTCTTGTACATTCCAATACCAATTCCGACACATCGGTACACCCCCACAAAAAAGTTCTACAATAAAAGTCAACTAAAAAATAAAGAAATATCTAAATCAACAATAATAAACAAAAATTAAAAAATTTAGCTTAAATTTTACTAATTTCAAAATATTTATCCTCTGTCCTATAAAACAGCACTCTATAAGCTTTCCCTTTCTTTTTTGGATTTAAAATAAGAACACCAAGGTATATGAAAATAGGAAGCAAACTTACAAATATATATTATCTTCGAGGTGTTGGGAGAGTCTGTTACTAGTTCTGTTAAAAAATGGGGCAGGCTGATAATAATTTTCAAAACGTGAGTATGTGAGTAACCTATATAGCAATGTAAATCGTGTGTATTTTTTAGTTGTCCCATTTTTTTTGGAGTTGTGAACCAAAGAATGAATTTTCTTTTCCTAAGCTATTGTCATTATTATTTAACTCTTGAGTTGTGAACTTATTTTCCTATTACATTCAATTATATTCAAAGGCTGATTGAACATTCGTGTGTGCTCATAAAAGACAGAGACGTAATCTTCAAAATTTGTTGCGAGTTATAATTGAAAGTCCTACTCAGTCCACTCAGAGTGGAATTGAGGATAGAGATGGGAGTAACTCTTGCATATATCCTGTTCTATTTCCTTCTTCCCTCCTCCCTTGTCACAGATGATTCTAGCTGCTCGTCTCCATCACATTCTTGAAATTGTTAGGATTACCATGTTGATTTTTGGCTTCTTTTTTTATCATCCCCTAAATACACACTATTTTCATAAATAAACATACATCTACATTTTATGTGAGATGTATTATCATGACAGAATTGTATTATTTTTCTACAAGACAGCGCCACTCCCTATCGCTTTGTTTACAAACTAGTATAAGTAGACGTTTACTCATTTCAGGGTTTATGTGAATAAAATTCATTAATTCTGAGTGTTGTTTCCTTTGAATTTATTTGTCCAAGTAATGTTGTATCGGTCCAAGTTTCTACATCCAGTCTTTGAACCGTCTCCTTAAGACTGCCTAATGTCGATAGTATAAGTATAAAAAAATCATACATCAAATTTCGTTTGATCTCATTCCAAGTCTATAATTATAATATATGATCCATAATGTCAGAGGAGATGCTACGAGGAGAGAAGTAAGGCAAAAAGGAATTTAACTTTTAGTGTAGAATCCAAAACTGATCTTAGTTTTTCTCTCACTCATCGGAATTCTGAAATATCTGAGATTATAGTATATAGTGGAATAATTATCGTTTAGAGTCATATTTTACACTTAAAACAATCCCAAAGAAAAAGTAAAATAAATCACATACTTATGTAAAAGTGTTTTTTAGGATTATTAGGATTATATTTTTGTGTTTTTATTGATTCTGTATCTTGTTTTGAACTCGATAAATTTCCATTTTTAGGCTGAAAAATGATGAAAAAGGACATGCTACATTACACCCTTATAACTTAATCATAATACATAGAAATGAGGAATATCTTAGCTTATATTATAGAAAAATATTCAATATAATTTTTTTAAAACATGTTTTAAAAAAATGCGGAAATTTATAATACTTCATTAGTCCAATAAATGATAATTACTTGCGAAGAAAGTACACATTTTAGAAGGGGTTGTTGGTGCATCAAAATGCGAGGGATATAGGGTGTTTACTACTTTGGATTCCAGTACACCCTGAGAGCTGGAGTGTATTTTTGGATATTATAAGGATTTCTGGATGCTCAGAGACGCGACCGCTGAAAAATTTAACATACATAGATAGAGCCCAGGAGCTCATGTATACAACCCATGGGGCTTGGTGTATTCTAGCATCATCGAAGGAGTCATTGATGCTAAGAAACGTGGTGGAGTTAAAACTGCATTGAGGCCCCATACTTCAACTGTACATGCTATATGTATTTTGGATATTAAAATGGTTGTTTGCTGCTTAGATAATCTGCGACGATAGCATTAGACTTACCTTGGGGCCCAGCCGTTCACTTGTAAAGCCTGTTTTTTGGGGTGTGTTATCACAAATGCTTAGAAACGCAGTTGGGGTGTATTTCAAACTGCTTTTGGGGATCAGTGCTTCACTTGTACACCTATGAGCGTGGGATATTAAATTGAGTATTTCCTGCCCAGTTTCTTCATCATTCAATAATTATATCGTTCGAATATAAATAAATTGCAACAAAATTGCTCATAATAATAATATTTTGCAATGCAATTACTTTCAACTATATTGCTTATAGTGATGTTGCTTCACAATGATATTACCAACAATATTAAATATTTATTTTATTGCAGATGGGATCTTCCTATTTTATCATTTTATTTATTTACACATTTAGATGTCATGAATTAATTATGTATTTCATAAAATAAAGCTAAATATCGACTCATCATTCAATCCATTTAACTATCCCCCGATTAATTTAATTGCTTTTTGGAAAAATAAAGCAGCTTGTATATGGACAAAAGTGTATAGATTAACTTAATCAAAAGAATTTCTTTACTAAAGTTTCCGTATTGAAAGAATGATATCAGTATTGATAACAAATAGAGAATATAAACATTGGGATGTAAATATATATAAATATATTAGGGCTTTTCCATCATAAATTTGGGAAAAATATTTTTCTAAGATTTATAATGTATAGCTGTTGTTTTTTTTCAATATATTAGCACAGAAAATAAATTAATGAAATTTTTAAGTATTGAGATCGTAAAGATGAAGAATTTTGTCGAATTTTAAGGTAAATATAATACATTTTATCTCAAATTTACAATGAAGATGTCATAAAATTGCCAAATCCAAATTCGCTTAGAAAATTGCAAAAAACTGTTTCCACTAATTTTGTAAAAAAAAGTAGTAAATTGGCCTGGTGAAGAAAAACGCAAACACAATAATATTTTTTTGTGCTTGCAAAAAGAAAAAAGTTATGGAGAATAATGAGGTCAAAAAATAACTTCTCGATAACTGGTTCAGTTTTATGAATATTACAATATTATTTAATAAAATGTTTTGGAAATTGAAAATACAAAATTTGAAAAATTTGATTTCTTGGCTTTTTTTCTTAAAAAATATAAAATTAAAGTTTAATGAAAAACCGAGAAAAAAAATTAAAAAAAGGTAAGAAATTATTCAGATTATGGATGATATTTTAATTAATCATCACTTTTTCTTACGTGTGTCATATTTATATGCAAACGAACTCCCAGACAAATTTCTACAAACTTTTTGTTGTCTATGAATCCAATATTCCATTGGAAACCTATTTTTTGCAGCTGAAAAAAAGAAACAAAGTGCAATTATCAACAATTTCTTAATATACACATAACTTTTTTAAGAGCCTTGCAAACGCCCGTCCCAAAAGCACTTGTGAATTGCGTCACCCTATCTGACACAATGATGTCCAACCTTCCAAAAAAGCTCCAGAAGTACTAGAGGTGATATTTGGAATTGGGATCATTCCCAGCCACCTCGTATACTGATCCATTAAAGTGAGGGCATAGTGCTGTCTTATGACGTGTGTGATTGGGCCTATTATATCAATGTGAATAGAATGCAAGTCTCGCTGATAGTAGATCAAAAGAGAAAGTGGGCTTGGATGTTCTTAAAGTCTTCGTTTTTTGACATGCAATGCATTCTTCAGTATTGTTTTAAATATCAGAACGTAATTCAGGGCAATCGTAGAAAAGTGATATCCTTCTTAAAGTCTCTTTGAATCCCGGATGATTATCTTTGTGGCCTGAATGAATAACTCGTCGGGAAGTTCTGGAGAGGACACTACGACACAAAATAAGTTTTCGTTACTGAAGTCTGTAAGTAGAGTTTCTAAAATACACTTCGGATAAGGTTTAACTTTAAAATTGAGTCTTTGATCATTAATGACATCTTGACGAAAATTGAGACTTAATTTGATGTTGTTGACATTTCTCGAAAGAATATCCGCGGTGTTGTTTATTTTTTTCTGAAACATGTTCAATCCTGGAATTAAACTCTGCTATATCTGCAAATGTACTGAATTTTTTTGGAGTCCATGAGGGATGGCAGATGTCTATCGCCGACACTAAAGGGTTATGATCTGTGAATACTCTAAAACTTTGTCCATTCAATGCCCACAGAAAATGTTTAATACTTTCCTTAATACTAAGCAATTCCTTATCAAAAGTTGGATATTTCTCTTGCGTTTTAGATAAGGCTTTATACCAAAATTCTAGTAGTTGCCAATACCCATTCAATTTCTGTTCCAGAACGACTCCCATTGTAGTATCGGACCCATCTGTTGTAAGGGCTTAAGGTAACGAGTTGATTTGGAATGAAAGTTGAGTACTTGAGGATAAACTGTGTTTTATACCTTGAAAAGTATTTCACATTCATCCTTACATACGAATTTAAATTTTCCCTTTTTAAAACTAGATATAACATCATTGTCCTTTTCAACAAAAATGTTGATGAATTGTTAATAGAATTGAGCCATGCCTAAAAATCTCTGTAAATCATCTTTTGATTTTGGAGATGAAGTTCTTACAATAGGTTCAACTTTCCATTTAAGAGGTTTAAAACCCTCCAGTGAAATAGAATGTCCAAGGAACTCAACAGAATCCCTGAAAAACTCACATTTTTCAAGCGAAAGTACCAACCCAGAAGATTTAAGCTACAACAAAACTACGTTTATGGACTGCCAATGTTCATCCCTTGTCTGAGAAGTAATCAATATATCATCAAGATCCACAAAGACATTTTTGATTCCCCACAAAACCAAATCGATGATTCGTTAGAATGTCCGGGAAGTGTTTTTAAGCCCAAACGGTATTCTCAAGTACTCATACAACCCAAATGGCGTAATGATAGCTGTTTGACTGTTGGAGTCTTCACTCAAGGGTATTTGATTGTTAGCTCTGTGCAAGTCCATTTAAAAAAAATGAATCCCTCTTAGATTGGCTACGAAATCCCTTAAGTATGGAATAGGATACTAATCTAGATTCGTCATAGTATTTAATTTATGATAATTACCACACATTCGCCATCCTCCTTTGGCTTTAGGTACTACATGAATCGCTGATGAAAAGTTTGAATAAGATAGACGAATTATTCCGTTCTCCAAAAGTCCATCAATTTCGTTTTTTAACAAAATTTAGTTTAACACCATCCAGCTTCGGGATTTTGCAAAGCAGGGAGGACCCTTAGTTTCAATATGATGTTCAACTCCATGAGCTGGGTAAGATTCAGCTATTTTTTTATCATATAAAACTTCAGGTATTCTGATTGAACCCATTGGGCTTCTGATAATTCTGAAATAATGCATGGATCATTAAAATACATTTCATTGTTGAATAGGTCAGTATTAATCTTGTAAAAATTAAGAATATCTGCACCTAAAATAGAGCGGCCTCTGGATAAGACAATAAATTTCCATTGGAAAGTTTCTAAATTTTCTATCTGTCCCATAGAATTTTAGGACCGAGTAGTTCTACTGTACTCCCTCCATAACCAAAGATAGATAGTATTTTCAAACGAATGACACCTTTACCATTCGTCGGGAATATAAGGGATACCTGAGCACCCGTATCTAAAAGAAAATTAATTGAATTTCTATAGTCTTTCATTAATCAGAAATTTGAAGTTTTATTGAATGCCTTGGTCCCAAGCAACCGAGGACAATTTAGTTTTTTTTTTTAATTAATCAATTAAAATGACAATCAGGACTATAGCACACAGTTGCATTCAATCCAAATTTTGAATGATAATAACATACTTTATAAATTTTGCAGATATTAAGGACTTTGAAAAAGTTTCACTAGGTCTCTTCTTAATCGAAGGGGCAACAGTGGGAGAAGAAGATGGATCCTCGAAAGTAGAAATTGTAGTGTTTGTAATTTCCTCCGCAGGCGTACAAATATTTGCTAAATTCTTTGTTAGAATTGTTGATTGTGCTCTCAAATATTCCTGTTGTTCCTTTGGAGCATTCCTTATTAGTTCTTCTTTAATTAAATTTTCACTTAAATCCTTTTGGTATTCCTATCCAGAAGACGTTCAACCTCATCTTTGACCTCCATGCTCGAGAGCCCGGAAGTTTCAACCATCATATTGACGATTCTTTTTATCCTAGCAGAAGCTGTGGCCCATATTGGACTAATATGGATTTTTTCACTCCTGCATACTAAATATTTAATAGAAGAAATAGTACAAATATTGTGTTATTTAGGATAAATTATTAAGAATTTTATTCGATAAGAATTGTTTTATTGAATATAATAAAAAATATTAGTACTCAAATATATAATAAATGAAAAATAAAGTACTCAAATATATAACAAATACAAAGAAAGTACTCAAATATATAGAAAATACGAAAAAAGTACTCAAATACAATACAAATATGTAAAAACGAATTAATAATTTAAGATTTTTTATGGATCAAAAAATCCCTTCACAGTCAGTGGGGCAATCGTGTCCCATAATTTTATCACAAAACCGGATGAGCTAGAATATTTTGGTTAATTTAAATAATGTGAAAATGATCCTAGAGACCTCAAAAATCAACATTCTACAAAAAATACCTTGAGATATTTTTTGGGTTATAATGGATTATGTTTGAAAAAATTTGTTTTATGTCAATATATATTTCATAAGTAAGATTAGAAAAAAGTTGATGTATTAGATAAAATAGGTAATTTATTTAATCACACAATAAAAATGTTTAAAATATGTATTATGATTACATGGCCAAGAAATATTCATAAAATAGAAACATAAATATTTTAAAGTGCACAACCTTTAAAAGACGTAACATTTTGTATCGAAATCACAAAACCCCTACAGTATATTTTCCTTTCACATAATAATATTATGTAACATAACATACTAATAACTGATTTAAAGACATTTACATTTTGTGATTTAATATCATTATAATAAATATTCTCCCCAACTCCCTCAAATGTCATGGAGAGATCATAGTATAATTGATTAATATACGTACAATGTATTTATTTATAGGTTTGTATCATATTATTAGCTTATATACAATTATCATTTGACAAATAAGCAATTCAATTATGATATTGATGCACTTATTATTTTATTATGACACCAGGGCAACAGGTTCGTTATATTCAATAATATTTTGAACACCATTACATATATTTATATTGATTGAAGAAGTGAACCACAAGTAATCCTTTTATTACATAAATAACAACCTAGTATAAGTAATTTTTCCGGAAACATTTTTGTCTCTAGTAGATTTTGCCGCATGACACATTTCATACAGTTTAATGTTTTTAAACATACAGAAAGAAATAAATAGAGAAGAAAATATGCTCAAGTGATTCAGTAAAGTATCAGCTGACAATTGGTATATTATGTATTGTAGTGTTGGATCGTTAAAAAAAGTAAAAAGATTGCATTCTATCAATCCTATCCTAATTAAATTTGTCATTCTTAAGACTGGTCAGTATAGGTCTTTTACATCAGCTGAAATGAGAAAATAACTTACTCTGTTCTTTCAGCTGTTCAACATTACCTCTTTCACGAGACAAGATAGCTGAAGTTTAAAATATGAGATGTATGGGTTGAACTCATTATTATACGTTCTAGCTTTTTTTTTTTTTTTTTTTTGTTTTTATATTATTCAATCCTTGCTATGACTGAAGAATATCTATAAAAATTGCTGGGATCGTAGGACAGAAGGGCCGAGATATTGGTCCTGAGTACCGTCGAAAAAGATAGGATCAATATAAAAAAAGACTGAAAGGAGGGGGGAAACAGACGATTAGGCAATCAGTTCTAGTACTAATCCAACACTAATTGTTCGATATTACATTCGTTTGTTTTTCTTACATTAATAATTGGGAGGGGTGCCCTCATAGTTTTATAGTATCCCTAGATTTCCACCTAAAAATCCCAAGAATCAACACTAAAACCCATGAAAATGATAATATTTTTCAAAATATCAATACAGTTTGAATAAGTTTTTTTCATATCACCTTCAATAATATCAACTGATAAATCTATAAAATAATTTTATTTATGCGTTTTAAACCTAGTAGTGTTTCGTTGATAAACATTCTCTTGTTCAGGTTTCCTTATTAAGGCTATATCAGATTGTTCGTTCGAAGATGTTCCAACGTTCTTTTGAATAGGTAATCAAACTATGTCAACTTTCCACTAGAAATTGTTGAACCTTATTATTCCCAGAAGTGGTAAAAAGTATTTATATTGCAAGTCCAAGTAGAGTCTCAAGTCTTTGCACATAATTGCAAGTCTTTAAATATTTTTATCAAGTTCAGTTTGAATCCTTTAAAAGCTTATTTTAAGTCCATAATTATAATATAGGACCTATAGTATTATTTTTTTTTTTTTTTTTTTTTCTTTTAAAACTGATTTAAAAATCAAGTCGAGTATTTAGTTTTTATCTATCAAGTCCAAGTCAAATGTCAAGTAATTGCTAGTCCAATAAAGTCAAGTAGCAAGTCTTTCAAATATGTACTCAAGTAAACAACATCACATATCTAGTTTGTTGGGCTCCAAGGAAGAAGTCGCAAGATTTTAAATCACAAGATCTCGGTGGCCAAGTGCAGCCACCTCTTCGAGAGATAAAATGATAATTAATAATTTCGTATGGCTGGGATTGGATGGTATTGGTCTTGACAATATTTACTTTAAATAAGATGGCACTACGTGCCACAAAAGCAATGAAACCATCGTTCTTTTACAGGGAACGTTTCCAAACTGAATTATCTCTCAAAGAGATGATCGCAATCGGTCACCGAGATCTTGTGATTTAACACCTTGCAACTTCTTCCTTTGGAGCCTCGTGAAAGATAAGGTCTACGCTAACATCCTATTGTCGATTCACGGCCTCAAAGATGGAGTTCATAAAACTATTGAAGACATACAATAGCCACTTTGCGATTTGGTGATGGAAAAATTTCATAAAAAGTACTCGGTCCTGTAAGTGTAGCTGTGGCGGCCATTTGGCTAATATTGTTTTCCATTATTCATGGCCTACCTTTCTCTTTCCATTTAAAAAAAGCATCCGATCATTTATCTCAAAAATGTCATTTTTTTATGAATATCAAAATAACATATCTTTTTAGGTTTCAGATCAATATAAACTAGCGACTCCTAGTCAAGTCTAAACTCTTTGATTGTATAGTCAAGTTGAGTTTCAAGTTTTCAAATTGTAGACTCTTGTCCATGTTAGTCACAAGCTTCTATTACAAGTCTCCATCTCTAAGTATAAGTTAAAATATTAAGAGATAAAATTGATTAAAGTCATTTATTTTGCTTTGACTTAATGAGCCGTGTGTTCACTCTGAAGATCTGTTGAGGCTTCAGAATGTTTGACTTAAGATTAGGATTGTCATGGAGTAGGAGAACCCTGCATGTAGGGTTCCTGTGAAAGATTCTCACATATTAGAGGGGTGCCTCTTCTATTGGTGATGCTGAACAACCAAATGTAGAAATACTTGTTCATATAAAAAAAGAACACCATTCCTCCTTTAAAGTTTCTAGATCATCTATCAGAGACAACATCTTTTGCAAGACTATACAGACAAAAAGGAAGCTGCTAAAAAGACGGAGAAACTACATCACATCATAATATGTTTTGGGACCCAATCCTTACGCCAAAGAAAATGTATTTAAAATATCCCATTTCGCCAGCTATTCATCTTTACAGAATACTGCTTCAAAGACGGTATAGTTATATGCAAAGAATGTAATAAAAAAAATATTATAATAAAATAATTTCAGGGACTGTAATTCCCTGTATTATGAATTGCAAAAAGTTAGCTATGGTGTTAAATCCAAATTGTGTAGGAAGACATTGAACATAATTGAATTAATATTTAGTAATTGTTCATAACTGTTATGAGCTTAAAAATAGCTATTTCGAATTATTTAACCAGTCAACGTTCAGCGCTTGGAACGGTGTAGCTCAATGGACAACGTGATTGGGAGAAATTATTCACTTAAACTCCATGTGCGTAGGTGTTTTCTTGGTGGCTCCTACAGATGGAAAAATACTTTATGAATATAGACTTAAAAGACCATTTCTAGAGTAAATGTAGTAATATAATGTCTACTTAAACTTAATCAGTGCGACTCCGCTGACCAATTAAAGGAATATTAAAAACGTTCAGAAGAATGATAATGAGAAAAGAATTAAAAAATCGACTGTTGGCAACTCAAAACATTGCAAATCTGTATCTCAGAGTAGAAACATGTGGTCATCGGGTAACATTTTTTCAAACATCACAGATTTTACATAACACTGTGTTTAGAATTATTATGACTCCCCGTATAGTGTCCCTCATATTGCCGTTTTTTTATATTATTATAACAAATTATAAAAAGCCATATTTTAAAGTAAACAAGAATTTTGATATTAGTTGAGGAGTTCGTTTCTATTATGCTAATATATTTATGTATTGAAGTGTACAATTATTCAGAGGGAGTAAAGTATTTAATTTGATACATAGACTTATAACTTTTGCTTATTACTTATTTTACAAACTTTTAATTAAAAAGGTTGCTGAATAAATTTTACTATTATTTTGTCTGGCAAACAATATTTAAATAATTACTGATAAATAACTTGTTATTTGTTTGTCCTAACCATATAAAAAAAAAAAAAAAAAAAGGTTAATTTGAAAAATAATTTCTCCAATTTTTTGGGTTTCAGTAGTAAAAAATTCCAGGTGCATGTAACATGATTTTTTCTTGTTCTTAAAAACTGCAAAATAATCATTGAAGGTTCGTTGATCTGTTTCGCCAATATAGAAACTGATAGTCTAATAGATAGATTTGTGAAAAGGCATTCTTATATCTTGAGAAAGGATACAAAAAAAAGTATGGTGAATGTTAAAGGGGGAACCTTACAAACGCACACACACACACAAGTCCCCTTAAGGTTCTAATAGAAAGAAGACTATGTATATAAATATAATAATGTAGGCAGAAGAAAAGAAATATAATTTTATTCTTATAATGGTCTAAATGGCTACAAACAAATAAACAAACCAACACAATACCACCAAAAATAATAAGAATAATATCTTCATCGCCTGCTATTATTATAAAGTTCTCTTTTGTGTGTCTTGTTTTATTATTGAAAGAAAAGACGAAAAGAAAAGAGGAGGAAGAGTAGGGGGGAGGCAGTTTTGAAGACAAGAACAACAACCAATGAGGAAACGCCATTTTGGAACAACACAACGCTGTTATTGTTATTATTACTTTTTTCTTTCTTAGTATGGTATAAAGATAAGAAAGTCCTACCATACATATAATATGTTCACTGGTTCTATATATATATATAAACTTCCTGAGGCCATAAAATAGACCTAAGGCATTTCGATACACTCTGGAGAAGGAAAGAAAGAAATATATAAAGAAGAAGGAAGAAAGAAATCCAAGCCTTACTTATATTTATTTGTTTATATATAAATATATTATATATTTGTAATATGTAAAAAGGATATTAAATACTAGAATGGTTGGCAATGGATCTTTATACCTGTAAAAAATAAGACTAAAGTGGGTGCAATATATTTTTGTAGTAATTGCAAAATGAATAGTGATTTTTTTTTTTACTTTCCAAAGCTGTAATCCTTATGCTTTTATGATTGAATTATAAAGATATAATGTAATTACTATTGCGTGAAAGACAGAGAGTAACACGATTTATTGTGATGTTATATTAAATGTAAAATTGTTGTTTACTCGGAGTACAATAAAGGATTGACATTAGAGTAGTTTCTTCCCAAATCCTTGTTAGATACTGAGTTTGTTTTATGTTTATGTCACGTCTCTAAAATATCTTTTTTGTTTGTGTGGGCTTCTCTTTAAGGCCTTGACTCGGCAAAATTAAGAGTAAATTTTATTTTAATGTAATACTAGCAATGAATTTGTCTAAAAAAGTCTATCAATTTGGTAATGCACCCAAATATACTTTCGTTTCTTTAGAGTTATTTATTTTTATTAAAAAAGTAGTTATAAAAAATTTGAACATTAAGTTAACATACGTTAAATAATTACTTATGGAAATAACATTTACTTCAGTGCCTCTTTAAAAATATGCAGATACATTTTTTCTGTCATCCAACTATCATAACCATAGTGTGCCTGTCTGTGAAGTAGTCATTATTGTTCAATATTCGAATGCGCTTAATATATTAACTCTACAAGACTACTTCATCTAAAAAAATTATAAATTTAGTAGCAAATATATGTGATGCTCAACGTGTCGTGTTTAGAAAAAATGGTGGTACATTACGAAAAGAAGGTTGAGAATCCCTGATTTAAGGGACTGAAGATGTTTATTTATATTTTAACATATACTACAATTACACATTAATTATGATATACATAAGATCAATATCAAAAACAATTAGAAAGTGTTCTTGTTATACATGTACACACCAGCATTAGTTTTTTAATATTACTACATTATTAGTACTTACATCAAAAATATTAATTTGATTCACATCAGGGATCACAATAGAGAGTACACACTTTTTACGCGTTGGATGCTATATTCATTGTTAATTCTTAGATCAGAATAATTCTATGATGTACATCATGGAGCACTATATACAGTGTACCAAGGGACTTGTTTTCTTATATTCATACAGCCTGACCTAAATGCTTTGTTTGATTAATATGCATAACATATGTCAAAATTTAACCCTAGTTGAGGTGTTAGTTGTTGATCAAAAAGGAGGAAGATTATGATTGAAAAAAGTGAAAATCATTGAGATTCTTGGACCTATTAAATGGTTTTTGATATTTATTACTGATTAACCGAATGCTTATAAATATAAAAAGTAACATTTTTTACTCATATCATCATATTTGGGATGGTACAGGAGGTCTACAAATGATCTAAATAATCTTTGCCAAATACAGTTTCTTGATTGCCCCTGCTCAAAACCCTTGTTTTACAGGGAAGAAAATATTAACATGAAAATGGGACCGCCTAATAGCCCATATTTAATCGGAAAGATAAACTAACAATATGCATGTGAGGATGTGCCAAACTTGAAGGAAGAGGAAGGGGAAGCAGAGATCAAAAACTACAGAGTCTGGCGATGAATTTATGTAAACTCGGATTATCATCCTTTCAAGTGTATAAGGAGCTCACTTGAGGCAGTATGGTTGCTTGTTTATTTTCTTCCATAATTGATATATGATATAATTGCCTATTTTAGAGTAAATATTGAATATGAAGGCAATTCATTGAGTCCACATAGTTTAGGATATATATTGATTCGATTATAATGTTGTTGTTCTTTTGTTAATCGAGGTTAATTGTTATTTACAATGTTGTCATATTTTATACAAAGAAAGGCAACAATTTAAAGATAAACCATAACGAATATCGGGTCTGTTCAATTTCAGTTCAGTCTCAAAAACGGCCTGTCTTACTGATCCTTAGCACAAGTGCTGTGTTGGACTGTATTTAGTATTGAAGACTAAAGTGGCAGTCTAGACCAGTTCAGTCTTGCATATATGCTCTAAAAACTTATAAAGTGCGGTCTTTGATGACTTGATTCAACTTTATTGATAATTTTTTAATCATTTGTAGTACTGACGGTCCAAAGGACTGCTCCCGAGACTGGACCAAATAAAAAAGGACCGACACAATACTACTTAGGATCACAAACTATTTGTAAACAAAATTTCATACATAACATTGATTAATAATTATTTAACTTTATTCTTGGGGTGACCAGGATCCATTCCAATACTCTTTGTTTTTGGCTCAATTATTCGGAAATGTTTTGACTCAGACGCAACAAGATTCATAACGGCATATCAACATCTTCAGATATTCTTTACATTTATCAAGAGAGTATCCGTAGTACTCGGCATTATACTGAGTAATTATGTGTTGAGGAACTGACAAACTTTGCTGTATTAATGTATAAGATAACTCCCCATAAAATCCTTAGTTATACTAAACATTTTTCACAAGGACAATCGCACGTAGTTACGCCGTACATGGTTGTTCCCTCCTCAAGATTGAAATCAACAGCTTAAAAAAATAAATAAAAACTTTTTCCAATTTGTCAACTACTAAAAAATGGTACTTTAAAAATATGTAATTTTAAAATATGTTAATTACATATGTAATACTCTTTTCTTTTTTATTACACCTTGATAAGTGATGAGCCAAGTAGTACTTTATTCTCTGGAACTTTCCCTGTCGGAGTATTACCTACAATAAGTCGTTGATAAATCTCATCTAAAGTAAATTTGATTACTTTTTTAATATAAGAACTTCCACATTTTTTTCTTTTTTATAGAATGTGCATGCTCAATTACATCATTATTTCATAATTCAAGTATTCAAAAAGTCCTAGAATATTATAACTTTATTTTAATACAACCAATTAAATCTTTCAATTGTTCCCATAGGCAAAGACAATTCATATTTTTTTATTATTGAATTAAAAGTTAAGAAAATTACAATCCATAGGTTTTTGTTTTTTTTGTAGAATAAATAACTTTTCCTTTCAAGATTTAGAATTATACACTTTCTAGCTTTGATCACTTGATCTATATTATAAATCCGAAAAACTCACTCACACAGTCATTCTCAAATCCTTGTTCTGACTAATAAAATACTTTCTTTGAAATATAATTGTTGAAGAAAAATAATTAAAAACGAAAAAATTGTAACTTTTTGGTTAACTGATTCATTTGTTCTGGTAATTAGAATATCTCAAACTTATTGTCAATGAGATAGTTATATATTCATGTAAAGTTATGTCAATTTATAGGAAAAATAATCAATTAGTCAAATGATTTAAATTACAGCAAAAGTAACAAAAAATGACATCATTATTCTATAATATTGTTGTTCCCTAAAAAATTAGATCTATCACTCAAAAATTAGTTTTATACAGATATTGGAAGGAAAAATTGATTTTGTTAATTTTTTTTTTACGATAATCTGCATTTTACTAAAAATTATAATGAAATTTTTGTTTCCTGTAGTTTTTTGAGTGGTCGGGTAAAAAGGCCTCTCCTCGATTTACCATACACTTTATTTACTAGCCATTCGGAGCCACCTTCAGAGATTAAGAAAATAGTCATATGTATAATTTATTCTGATTAGTACCAAAGATCCTCATTTTCCACTTTAAAAACTATCCCAAAAATTAATCAATTGTATATAAACTTTCGAAGTATTGTTTCGTCAGCAAAATAAACAAAACTAAGTTATAAGATAGTATCTTAACAATTGAGGAGATTAAGATAATTAGTTATGTTACAATTATTTTTTACTTTGTTGAAAATAAGGAGGGAAAAATATTATTCATGAGTCAACAAAGACCAGTATTTTATATTAGAAATCTATACATATAACATAAATATTTGAATGCCGTTTCTTTGACCAATACCTTGATTCTCGATACGCATAAATTACTTCAAAATCTTGTTAATTGGTAATCTGCAATATAGTTCTACTGCTTGAACGTAACCATGTCGTTGCTCCCTATTTTTTTCAATCTTATTGGACAATACTATTCTCTATGGGTTACCACATTGGTTTGGATATATAGGTGTAAATCCTATGCGTTTTTAGTGTGGGAGTCTTTTTGCTGTTGTATATCTAAATAGTGTTTTTTTTTATATTATTTTTCTTTTATTTTAGAGGAGTTGGCGTCTACGTATAAAGTATTATCACGAATGTACGTACTCATAAATGACAGAGAGTAAAACTGAAATTTTTTGGGTAGGTATAATTGTAATTCCCTATTTAACTCAGTTATGAATTGAAAACGGGCAATTGAGTTATTCCTGCCTATGTCTTTGCTTGATACAAAATGTAATTTGGGTTTATTTATTTCCTCTCATTGCTACTTGTAGCTAATCTAATAAAATGTCATGGAAGGTCAGCTGCTCTTCTTTTTTTTTTATGTCTTCAAATTGTTGGGGTTACCAGCTTAATTTTTTGTTTGAATGGGCATTCGCTAGAGGTCAAACTTCCCCTGAAAATAAATAACTCAATTTTTTCGAAAGTAATGCTTGATTATTATTTCTCAACATTTTGTGTGACCTTTGACCTTGATCTTTTAAATTTAATAACCTCTAACTCTCAATATATATAGTCTTCCTATAAAGTTTTATTCAAATCAGTTTTCAAATTTTTCCATAATCTTTCTTAAAATTAAATAAAAAAGAAGCTTGGGCAATAAAAATGTAAAGGCCTATTACTGTTTACATACGTATATGACCTTCCAATTAAGTTATCAACCTTTTCAGGGATTGGCTTTTTAACGGGGAGATAATGTAGACTTATATTTGTTATTAATGTGATTGGCTTATTTGTAATTAGTTGAGAGCAGTTGAAGTGATTTGCTATCCGATTTGGGAGGGGGTACTAAGCCCCTAAGAGTTTATGAAGCCCCTCCACGCAATTTTTTTTATCATATCTTATATATATTTATTTTCTGTTTTTGGTGCTATCACATATGGAATCCAGAATTATTGAACATATCCATTTGAAATTTAGCAAGTAGACGTATAAAATAACCAAACATGATCCTATGATATTTTTTTGGGATCCAAAGTAATTAAGAATCTGTTTTTGACACTTAAATAAAACCTCCTTTTCTTTTTTTCTTTTTATGTCAATCTCTTTTCCCCTATCTCTTTTTTTCTACCTTCATTCTTTGTTTCTATTCTCCTCTATTCAGCCTGCAACGTAAGCAACCTCTGCTAGTATATAAATAAAATAACCCAATTTATATAAATAATTATATAACGGTACTGTTTTTTTGGCAGGAGTTCTTCTCCCCCTCAATGATGTAAGCCAGAAACGTCCATGGTGTAAGTAATTAGTGAATTGGGAAAAAGGATTAGGGACTATTGTTCAAAGAGGAGGTACAAAAAATTAGAAACATATGAATTAACTAATAGGATCTCCACTCAAACTTGGTCTATGTATTCTACGAGTTATTTCTTATTCTTTCGGGATTTACCAGGAAATCTCCCACTTAATTATTACATTTCTTCATTTAATGTAATTGAAGATTGACAGAGATAAGTCTTGTCACGATACTAACATTTTCCCACCGGTTCTGGTACGAATTTATAGGTATCGGTATCAAGTAACTTTTCAAAACTTTTTTTTTTTTAAAGTTCGCTTTTGTTTAAGAGATTTTACGTCATTGGAAGGACCGTAGTGGAGTTGAAAGTACCACTTCCAATATCTGTTTAGTATCCGTATTGTTCGGTTTCATATACCGAACAATACTACTTGAGATCAAATTTGTAAGGATTTATGGTACAGTGCAAATGATGTACATCTAAAAAAAAGACATCATCAGCAAAAAGCAGCGGCTATAAAAAAACAAACAAAAGAATATCACTTTATTTTTACTTCATTATCTAATACATTGAATCTCTCCCAAATGTAGGTTTTCAATTAAATATTTCATTTAAAGCTAAAAAATAACATTTTACATGGTTTATTATTTATTATCGCATCCCGGAATTACCTGGGATATCGCTGCAGATTTCCAAGAAATGGGACACTTTCATTCCTTTCTTTTTATTGTTAGATGTATGAATAGCAATAAATTTGCTGATTTGAAAGGATAGAATGGATGTGAACAGTGCAAAATGAATGAAGATCATCTAGATTAAGCTGGTTGTTTTAATTAAATGAATAGTGCGTGTCTATCTAAACTGAAAGAACAAGGATTTCTATTCTTCTTCTTCTCACGGTGTTATAATTTAAAGTGAGGATGATTATGGGATCTATAAAATAGAAAGTCGAGTGTTAAGGGTTTATATAATATGTACACAATACATGGTATGAAATGATGGTACATTTTGACAAAAAAAAGAAGAAGATATTTTTTATTATTTTTAGCAGGAAAGAATAAGAAGGAACGAACGAAAGAAAGAATGATATAGATGCAATTTCCTGTTTCTTTTTTTAAGAGAACCGCTTGCTTTAAATGAAAAACACAATATAATATAAAATATGAAGAAGCTATTGAGAAAGAGATTCTATTAGGGGGGCAGAGGGTTCTTTAAGAAAAATAAAGGAAAGAGGCATTTTTTTTTACATCAAAGACATTTATTTGTACATACATATAGCCCCAAAAATATATTAAGGTACATTTATTCAAAAAAATTCGGAACTAAGATAAAAAGTGTCTCAACAAAACCTTTTATCTATTTAATTTGACTTATAATTAAAATTTTTATATAATTTCCCTTATGTGAGTACATAAATAGTCTAGATTATTATACAGGTCTGGATATAATACTATCAAAATATAGACATATTTAAATGGTACTTCAGTTAATTGGTATTAGAACTGGTTCTTGTCACACCATTACGTCACCCAATATTTTAAAAATAAGAAAAGAAACCTGAGTTAACATGGGCTACCACTATTGCCGTGTGGGTCCTTATTTAATTTGACCAGTCCAGCCATAGCCCCAGTCCCATTGGTGCATAAAGATGGAGAATTGAGGATTGCTTTCAGTCTACACATATGTACATAGTAACCGTGTTTTGTATAATCGGGGCCTCAGTATTAGTATTAGTTTAGGGGGTCATGGCATAGTAAAGTTTGGGAAACCCTGCCTTAGGAAATATTATAGAGCACCGAGTGGGACTGTAGACTATTATTATTTTTTCTTGGTTATATAATTTATTATCTTATCATTATATAAGGAAATAATTTAAAAAAAAGAAAGCACACTAAATGACGTCTCGAAGGATAGATTTTACCCTCTTTAAGGACCAACAAGTGGGATAGGATTTGATTGGATGGGACAGAGCTGGACTGTAATGTACTGCAGTTCTAAATAAGTATCGACACAATATTTGTAGCAAATCCCTCGCAATTTATTAATAAGAACTTTGCATATTATAATCTAGAAACCTCAACAATTATCCCTCTTACAATGAAGAGGTTCTGTGATTTATAATATTTCCTGTTTATGTGAGAGAAAATTTTACATATGCGATTTTTGTGCATCTAAAATTTATTGTATCAAGGAGATTTTACTTTTACAAACGAGACACATTTTAAATCACAGAATCTCTTCACTTTCAAAGATATAGTTATTGTGGTTTGAAAAGGATTATTTAGAAATAAAGCATAATATATGTACTTTACACAAATGATAGATGTGGTAACCCACCTTTAGTCCACTTTCAAATAATTAAATCAGAAAGGAATCAGCCTATAAAAATTCTTTTAATTTTAGTTCTTATAAATCAGAACACTATATAAAGTTAAGACTTTTCAATAGTTTGGGTTTTAAAGGATTTTTCTTCAAAACAGCGTGTATTGGAAAAAAAATTTTTTCTCTTTCTTTACAAAACAAATATATCTTTTTTTTTTTTATCTTGTCAGTCTAAAAATTATGAAGAAAAGTATTGATATGCCGATAACAATATTTGTAATACGCGAGCTACATCCTGTGATAATTAAAGGAAATTACAAACAGGTTTATTCTCTGCAATTGTATATTTAGATTTAGTGATTTTGGAGATTTTGATATTTTCTTAGGTAGTGCAGACTGTAAATAGTTGGAGAACAACTGGGATATGCCGTTTTAACGTAATATCGTACAAAGTAGGAAATTTAATTTTATAAATTCATAAGAAAATAGATAAAAAGTAATTACAATGCTACAATAACCACCTAAACGGAATCCAAAAGTTATTTACACTCTAACATGCAAAATTAGATAAATACTTGATAACATATATCTTTATTTGGAGATGAGTGGTGTATTATTTTGGAGTAATATTACATTTTATTTTTAATTAAGAAACTTTATTTCTGTGGCTTATTTAAGAAGTAATTTTTGTAAATTTTCTCCAAAAAATATAAAATTTGAAATTTTTTAACAAAAAATTTAACCTATTTTGATCAACTGCCGAATTTTGACATTTTTTGTTCTATAACATCTAATATTTCAAATTTTTGTATAGAAACTTTAATTTTTCATTTTTTTTCCATAAAGCTTAATACTCCAAATTTTTCTTTAACAATGTAATGTTTAAAAAAAATTTCAAAAAATTTATTTATGAACAGCTGTAGATTTTTAAATTTTTTGTTACAAAAAAATTAAAAATTTTTTTTTTTAATTTTTCTATCTTTTCTTTAAAAATTAGGCTTTTGTGTGAATATCGGTAAATTTATTTTATAAAATTTAAAATTTAAATTTAAATCGACACTGGGCTGTTGGCGCAGACCTTATCTTTCTCGTGGCCCCAAAAGAAAGAAGTTGCAAGATGTCAAATCACAAGATCTCTGTACTCAATTGGAGTCATCTCTTCAAAAGATAACACAATGATTAATGATTTTTATGGCCGGAGTTGGATGGTATTGATCTGCACAACGTTTACTTTCAACAAGAAGGTGCTACGTCCCATACAAGCAATGGCACCGCCATTCTTTCGGGATAAAAGTTTCCCGCTCATGTTATCTTGACAGATATCTTGACAGCGTGTGACAGGGAAATTTTATGTCATTATTATTATTATTATTTTTTTTTTTTGCAGTATTTAAAATTTCATGTGACATCTCAAGCAATTTTCCAATGCATGTATTGTTTTTCTTGTGCATTGTTTTAATTTGATCAAAATTGGACGAAAAATGAGTGAATATGAATAAAAAATAATTTCAGACATTGTCGGCGCGACCATGAGGACAGTGCGAAATATCTGGGAGCCAAGGAGAAAGAGAGAGGAGTTAAAAAGAAGGTAGGAAGTGGGGGATATGTTTTGAAGCGAGATGAAGCATTTTTCAAGTCTCTGGAAGCCAAGATCAAGGAAGATCAAATAGTATCAATGCACCATTTAGCTGATGAGTTCAACGTGAAAGAGATCACCATCAGGTGGGCATTTGATGATGACCTCGGTCTTAAGAGCTTTGTCAAGACTCCAAAACATCTCCTTACAAACAATATCAAGGCATTAAGGCTAGAGAGATGCAAAAAAAGTCCAGAATTATTTGAAGAGTCAGATTTTGATTCTTTTTCAAGGCTGGACAGAAAATCAGCCAGAAGGCCTATTATATGGTGCTTAGGCACACAATCTTCCCATGGCTGAAGACTAACTATCCGGAGGGTAACTATGTATGTCCTCAGGACGGCGCCCTTCTCACACGTCCGCCAAGTCCCAAAAGTGATGGGTACATAACATGGCTCGATTCTGATCCAAAGAGATATGACCCCCTTCCTTCTCAGATTTAAACCCACGTTTTGTTAGATTAGCTTCAAGAAGCTATGAGAGGGCAAGGAAGAAATATACACTAAACCTTTTCGGTATATACCTAGCAATGGTATAAAATATAGTTTATAGATACATGTTTCTATATTTAAAAAATATTTTAAGTACCTCCGTGGAACCAATCTTTAATGTTACTCACCTTCATTCATGAGGAGGAATTCTTTATACATTAATGTTCCTTCCCCAATTTCTTATTAAGAGCGATAAAAGATTTAGAAAATAAAAAATCATGTTCAGGCTGTTACAACACAAAACCTATCGCTCCTATAAGGTTTTATTTTTTAGCATAAGCAGAGTATTGGCTGAAAATATTTTTGCGGAAGGACAATTTTTATTTATTCTGAAACTCAATTAATAATAATATATCAAAATAACAATATGTGAGGTCATTTTTCGATCCATATCTCACTCCTAAGCAGTTCTACCTGAGATACGGGGTCGCCTATGGAGTGTATTATATAGAGAGAGACACGCCTTTTAATGACTGCAACACAAATAAAACGCTTGCCCATGTATTTCGTGACTATGAGTATCTAAAAGGAATATAGTTTATAATGGATCTACACACTAGATGGCCCACACAAAAGGAAAAGAATTATGCTTTAACGACATGGCTCCTCCGTTCAGAATTGGATCCAAATCCATTGCAAAATCGCAAAACATGAGTGCAAGGTTCAATTATGAAAACATTAAACATCACAAAAATATAGCATACGCTGCTCCTAATGAATTTCGCTTTTTATCATGCGTATTGTGATTTTTTTTTTAATTAGATATTTATTTACTAATTTGTCAGATGCTGTTTTTTATTTTGATTATTATGTTTTATAGGTGAGATTGTTTTTTTTCTTTCTTTCTTTTTCTTGCCTCCCTTTTTTCGTTTTCTTTTTAAGATCATTTTCTTTCTCGTATGGAGTGGTATATTTGTTATATTGATCCCGAATCTAATGTCAGGTTTATTCTTTTCACTGCAGCACCCCTGGTTGTGGTTGTTGGGGGGGTGACAAAAATTTGATACTAAGGATAGCTTGTTATATAAAATTATTACCAATATAGTTATTATATATTGGTATTTACACAACTCTAATGTTTGTATCTATTTTTATAAGTACAAGAAATAGTCACCTTTAGGCAATTATTAAATCAAATCAAGACTAATATATATAAAAGGAAAGGAAAGGGGGGGGTAAGAAAAAAACAACTCAAAAAATGGAAGAAAATAATTGTAATAATAATACATCAACAATAGAAGCATAAAAATTTAATAATATCAAATATAATAATGAGTAATAAAATATTCAAAATACAAAACTCTATTTCATTAACATTTCCAAATAATTTATTGCAATGCTTAAAGTAAATTCACCAATATCCGATTCATTTGCCTTGGTTGCATTATAAGTGTAGGACAAGGACTAATTTAAATTTGGATGTAGGGGCAAATAAATCTTACCAATTAAAAAAAAAAAAGTTTTCGTAAAACTTAATCAATTAATTCTTTAATTAACCAAATAAGAATATGTAATCTATTTAAAAAAACGTGGTCTTTTAAATTTATTTTTCCATAACACATCAATTTATAATTTATTAATAACTAGTGCAATGGCAATATAAAAAAATGTAAAATGTTTTAATAGAAAATAAATTAAAACAAATTCTCAGAATTATAGTATTTTTGAATTACTAATAATATGTTTTTAATTTTTTAAATAACGTTAATTGACACAGTTTTTTTTTTTCAATTACTAGGATGAGACAATTACTGAGAATCGAGAATCGGGTATTTTTTTCCGGAATCGGTAACGTTATACGGAAAATAATGTTGAATTTCCGATTTCGATTCTTTTGTATTATAGTTATTAATTTTCCAAGTTGAAAAAGAAAAAATTATGAAATATATCGGTCAAGATATAAAAACGAAAATGTGAATTTGTTACCAGAGATAAATATTGTAATAAAATAATTTATGATAAAAATACTCAAAAAATGACAAGGAACAAACACAGATATTGTTACTATAAGAAATACGTTTTGAATCTAAGAAAGCTCACCTTTGCAAAATTTGTATCTTGAAAGTTTGCCGTAGGATTATTTGCACTAGGAAAATTTGGCTTGGGATAAACTCACCAGGCAGGGAATTGCCTTTCTTTATTTAATATAAATATGATTTAAATTAAATAAGTGAAGGCAATATTTTTGATCAATTGTAATTCTTCGAAATTTATAGCAAAATGAAATTTTATCTATTATTTGAAATATTTAAGAATTGAAATCGGCATCCGGAATTTTATTAGAATCGCATCGGAATCGGTATTTTCTTTGGAATCGTTCAATCACTAGTAATTACATAGTATTTTAATATATTTATGGGTTTGGTAACACGGCATTCCGCAAGGCTATCTTCGGGAAAAAGGTTTTAGGTGTCCTAGAACCGATAAAAAATTATCCTTAAAAAAATGTTATTTGAAGTAGAGGGATTTTATTTTTTTCCAAGTGAAAAATAATTTAAAAAAGAAAATATAAGAAAATGTCCGCATACATTAATCTATAACCCAGGTTCCACTCACACTAAAACCAGCCTTTCGAAAATAACTTCTTTTTAAATTTATTTCAATAAAAATGCACCGATCTTCCCTTAGTGGAGTTATCTTTCTTGTAATTCAATCAAATTGAAACGTTTATTTAAAGTAACTAATTAATTGAAATGTAAAAAAAAAAAGAAAAAAAAAGATGACGAGACTCAAATTCATGATTTATTTGCTCGCCTTCTCTTTCAGTTCTATGGTTTGTACATATATCTGATCCCCCATTTAAAGAAAGCTTTAGACAATTTTGCAGTTGGGAAATAATAAATAAATAAGTGTATATATATAATATTAGAAGAAAAATCGCATTTAAACACCCACAGTCATATACACAAATATTCCCTTATCTATATGTGGCAGCGTAAGTTGTTAAAACTAACAATCCTCTTGAAATAATAATAACTTTCTCTCTAACGACCGACTCATTGCCAAAGAGGAGTGTGTTAGGAGGAGCTGTTCTCCTCTTTGTAAAATGAACTACAAATATATATTTATATAAATAAGAAAAGTATTTGATACAATTAAGATGGGCTCTATGTAGAGTTGTAAAAAATATTACTTTCTATGCGTGCAATCCTTATTGGGATTGCAACATTAACAGTATTTTTTATTTTTCCGAATCTCTTATCATTATTCTTAGAAGTTGAACTTCTCCCCTATAATGTGGGTGTGCTCTTTACTGACGTAAAGTAACACAGACGATTTGTTAGTTTAAGTCCTTGTTGGACTAGGATTAGAACTGCAGATTACATTAAAGTAGTTTCTCCCTATGTCCTTTCTAGAAACAGCGTTGGATTAGTGTTTCTTTCTTTCATATCATAGCTTTTTTTAACGAATTAAATAAAACTTGATGATATCTCAGCTGCTTTTTTACCAAACAGTCTTCAAATTGTCAGCGTTACTGATTAGGACTTTGGTTGTAAAAAATGGTACTATGACAATTTCCCGAAGGACATTTTACCAAAGGACAATTTATGTTTAAAATTAATAATACTCACATGCTATATTTGTTTCATGTCATAATATTGCTTTAATCTAATTTGCTCAATAGCAAGAATTTGAGATGATTGCTGAAGAATGTATAGGTTGAATCAATCAAAAAAGAAAGGAGTTTAACAATACCTACAAAAATGCTCTGTGGCATGTCATTGCATAAAAAATAAAGAAAAAAATATATAGTTAACCATTGACAATAGTATATTTGAGTTATTCAAAATGGTTTTTTCTGTATCTCTAAACATTCTAAAAGAGAGAGGACAAAAAATAAACTAAAGTCAAATTGTTATAATTATGTCCTAATTTAAGACTGATCTTCGTTTATAGAGAGTAATGAAATGTTGATAATGCTTAACAGCAGCTAATACAAATTATACTAATCAGCGTTAAGAGTACTAATACCGTTCATGTTCGTGGAAGAAAATTGTTGTGATAAGTAGGGTCGTAAAAAAATTATAAATAAAGGTGTGGATAAAATAGTAATGAAAATATGAGTTGACTATTTGAATATGATCCCAATCCAGGCTCCACAGGGTCATCAAAGAACCTATTTCTAAAAATGATTGTTTTTTTTTTGTTTTTTGTTTTTAAATATTAGAAACGAAAATGCTTCTAGAAATTAGTTTTCCCCTCCTAGGAACTATGTAATGCGAAAAAGTTTGAGAATTATTGCTCTCTTAAGAGTTATTATTATTTTATTTTTCTAATTTGTTTTTCCTGTCATTTCACTGCTTAGCAAACAAGTAATATAAAAACAAAAATATCCCCATAGTCAAAGTGTTATGCAAATTGTCAATTGAACTTTTTATAATTATTAATTATAAATTACAATCACTTTATATTTTGTACAGATGTTGAGGTAAACAAATATGGCTTATAGGTGGAACCACAGCTTACCCAAATAGTATACATTCATAAATCAATCAATTTAATAACTATTATGAACATAAAATAAAAACACTTGTACTTTCAATAAAAATAAATCATTCACAAAGATTTAACTATGAGTATAAGGAAAAGTGTGAAAAGTAATTATTTTTAAAATAAATATATATATAATCAAATCTTTTAACGTATTAAAAAAAGGGAGTCTGTTTAGAACTCCAATATAAAAAAAATATTAATACCTAGTTTAGAAATTGTAGACTTGTAATAAATGCATTTGAGTAGTTGAACCTAAATCAAATATTCAAGATTTGGAGTGTTTGTTTCAAATTAATCCATTAGAATTTTGAATATTTGAAATTAATTTTTTTCAATCTAAACCACCACATACTTATTTATGATTGTCGATTAAGTACCTATATAAGGAATATTAAATAAATATACACTTGTCCTCAAAATTAATCATTCCCTTGTTAATTTCTGTGATTTTTTTATTTTTAGGATTAAACTAAAATATTTCTTTAAAGTTTTTGTATGAGTTATATCTGACCAAAAAATGAATTTTATTGAAAGATAACCAAAAATGCTATGTTCAAAATTATTCATACCCTACCCCATACTCTTTAATTGTCAATAGCCTTTGATTTTCGTGACTGCTTTCATGAGTTTCTTCCCTGTATCCTGACCCACTCTTCCTAGGCATAGGCATGTAAGTGAGACAGGTTTAGTCATTTCCTTGACTCCGTATGCATCTTGCCAAGCCCCAGATGTTTTTCACTAGTTTGCACTTAAAGTGCTTATTTATTATGCAATACACTCTTGCCACAGGGACATCATAATGCATTGAAATAACCTTCTAACCCTTTCCTTCATAGTATACACAATCAAGACATTTTTAGTCAGATTTTGAGAGGGGTATGAATAATTTTTATGCAACCATTTTTTAGTTATCTTAAATTAAATACTTATACTCTTAATGACTGTCTTACAGGACTGGCTAATGCCACCATTTACCATCACTTGAATGGATCCTATAGGACAAATAAGATCTTCTTTTGATCCAAGCCCCATTATTTTGTTATTTGAATATAACCTCCACTAAAAAAACTTTACCCTCACAGAGAACAAAATTGTCAAACGTGCCAGTCTTCAACAAACTGAGAAAGTTATTGCTTCTGTTGACTATCTTTTTTGTCGTAAATGAAGAGATACCAAAAATGTTTTAATCAAACATTTTTAAAGTTTGATCAATTAATTATATGTTAAGTAATTTTTTTTTTTAGTTTTTTTTACAATGATGTCTAAATACTTGTACATTAGCCAGTTTTTTTGTTTTTTTTTTTTTCGAATGGCATTGTCATTTTTAGATAGCACATCTGTTAAAGAGTTTGAAAGGAGACAAAAGATTTTAAATCGTTCATAAAGTTTAAAATCCTTTATTAATCCTTATTCTACATATATTAATGATGATGGCCATTATTATCAAGGTTAATAGAAATACAAGGTTAGACCATCATGTATTCGGGCTTGCAAGAATTTTCAATCGAATGTATTGTACCGACTACTGGAGAAGACAAACAGATTTTGACAAAATACACAACCACTACTATGACGTCAATGTTAAAGCGTGGTGGAAGTCAAACTTATGTTGTACATACGTTATGGTATTACCTTGTATTTCTATTAACCTTGATGATTCTAAAAAATGAAAAACTTAATGAAGGGTTTTTTTTTAAAGTTACCCTATGAAGCAAAGAAAAAAGACTATCATAACAAAACTTTGATATTTTCTTTCTGAAAATGTAAAAAATGATAAGCAATATAGGTGGATCATCAAATTTTACTAACATTTTCCCTTTTCTTCTTCAATAAGACAATTTAAAAAAAAAATAGTTTGGTAAATCTTTTCATAGGTTGGAAAAATGTATATAAAAATTATTTTACGCAGAATAACTAAAAAAGTAAGACCTATAGATGAAATTGTAGAACAATGCAATTTTGCAAAGGTAGTTTTTATACCATATGTCAACTTTTCCTCACTACCCGTAATCGAAATCTGAAAAAAGTTGTAAACCAACCCACAATCAACTACGTAAATAATATGTAGTTATGACGTCAAGTCCTCCTCCTCCAGTAATTTGTTTAATGAAAACACATGACAAGCAAAAAACCAAAAAAAAAAAAAATGGCGCATGGACATAATGTCACTGTCAATACGTTGACCGATATAACGTCAAACGAAAAACGTCGAATGGACGAAACATCGAATAGACAAACGTAAAATAAGGGGCTCCTCCAAATGGTGTTGTAATTTATCCCATTCAGACATTTCCCGCCTGAAACATGCCCCCCCCCCACTCCTATGTAAACTACTAAACCCCTTTATACAACCGAAATGTTAAAGGTGTTTTGAGGCACCATTCTGTCCCAAAATAGCATGAAACTCACCACCAATATATAAGTAACATCTCATGGATAATAGCCTTTGAAGGTAGATTATCTGACGATGGTGGGTTCCATCCTTTTTTGGAATCCAGCGATAAATGAAAACTTTCCAACTTTCGGAGTATAAAGAGGAGGTTTGAGGGGTCATTACTGTTATTTATCTGGGGTTAATGTTTATTTATCTGGGGTTAATGTTTATTTTATATGAATAAGAATACATTAGAATAAAGAAGAACATTTTATATGTATTAACGTTATAACTATTAATTTTCGTGGAATAGATTAAGGTGTTGAGAGGGGCCTTTGAAAGTAATTTAATTAACTGCTCTGGATTTCATTTCATTTTGGAGCTAGGCGTTACCCCAAACAGCTTCAAATTTCGAGGTATGAAGGGAAGTTTGAGAGGGTTCTTCACTGGTTGTTTATTTAAGGGTGGTGGAGCAAATATCTCGGGCGGTGAATGCCTGGAGTTAAATGTCGTAGAAACTGATTTCATTTTTTGAAATGTCATATTTTCCAGTTGACATTCTGTCGGTGAACGTTTTGTACGATCGACGTTTTGTCCATTCGTCATTTTGTTGTTCAATGTTCTGTCGGTCAACATTTTATAGAAGGAGAGATGAATTCATGGTATAAATATACTTTTGTTGTTGTTTATTGAAATAACTCTTTTTTTTTTTTTTTTTTTTTGAGAGTACTCCTTGTTGATTGTGTTTATCTCTACCAAATAATTAATTGTTTAGTTTGTTTATAGTAGTTATTATTTATCATGAAATAATAAATACAAATGTTTCAAATAGCCTTGATGTAGAACACATACATACCCACTTCAAACTTGTTTATGTAGGTACACATTCACTCTTGTAATGTGTTTCTCTCTGTACTCATAATCAAAAAGATATCTACATAGGTAGAGAGGCAGAAAAATACATAGACTCTTAATTAAAATAATAAAAAGACATCAAAGAAAGGAAAAAGTAATTAATCATCGTTGAAAAACAGAAAGGTCTTATCTCAATCAGGAAATTCAACAAATATTTTATATTATATTCCATATTTATTCAAGGAGCCTCCTTTCTCTTCCTTAACTTTCGCAGTGATCTTTTCTTTTTCTTTTTCTTGAGGTTTTTAAAATATCATTTCACGTGGTTTTGAAAAGCTGAAGGAATAAATGAACAAAGTTGTCACTGATAAATGGGAGGTTTATTAAATAATAAATTTAAACAAGACGTAAATAATTCATTGTTTTAATAAAATGTAGGATCAAATTACAAACAAAGTAATTCTTATAGAATTTATATGAATAAAGGATTTTTAATTAAGTGCGCTACAAGAATTTTATATAAATAAAACACAAATGGTTAAACATTTTGCCAAATTTATTTTTTCAGTACAAATTTTATGCATATTCATTTAAACATACAAATCAATTTATCAAGCGTGACCATAACGAACACGTCTACAGATGTCCAATCGGTGAACCCAATTTTCAACTACTTTTTCCAATAAATTAACCTATATTGCAGCAATTTTACGTTCTATATTTTATTTGAGCTCTTCTATTGCCTCCGGTTTATTGATGTAGACCAATGATTTCACGTGATCTCAAAGAAAATAATCTGAAGGCGTCTAATCGTACGATCATTCAATCAAATGGACCATTTTTTTGCAATTACGCGCTCCCAAATTAGCTTGAAGCTTTAAAGCATGAAGTTCAAACCAAACAATAATTTTTTTGGGACGCAATGATGTCTTGTAAAGCACTTGTGGATTGATGTCTGAAAAAAACATTTGAAAATTTTCCAATAGTTTGTGATAGAGCATAAGCAAAATTTATGTAATTTTCTAGATTCTGGGCCAATGGGTTAGGTAAAAGAAACAGTTTTTTATACCGAAAACGATCATTTATTAATCTGATATTTTTTTTTTTTTTTTTTTGTGGCTTCAAAAATTGGCAAAATATCTTTTGATATAACCGTTTATAAGTTTGTTTGACATCAACTCATTTTTCGAACTCAATGTATGTAGGTTTCCTTCACGGTCACTCTTAGAAAAGAAAAAATGCATTATACATATGGACTTTAAAGACAATTCCTATGTCAGATGGAGTAAATGTAATGCTATAATGTTTACTTATCCATAATTAGTGAAACTTCATTTGATTCATTATAGGAAGATTAAAAAAGTTATTATTTTAAGTATACATTCCGTTAAAAAATATTGAATATTTTGTTATTTTACCTGGTATATTCCATAAATCATCAACTTTTAGTATTTTTTGCTTGTTTATGATGAATTAAGTATTACTTTTACTTATCAAATACTGATCAATAAGTATCTAATTTAATTACCAGACTTTGTAAAAGATTGAACATACTGTAAGGTATTTGTGATTTATAGATTTATCAGTTGTTAGTAATTCTGTAATTACAAAAACCCAGAACTTAACGTAATTTTTAGCTTTTATGCGTAAGCATGGTATTTACTGTCAAAACCTGATCTTAGTTGCAAAGTAAGTGTTATAATACGTAATTTGGTTATGGATCATAGAATATTAAATATTTTACCAGTTATATTCCGAAAATTAAGAGAATTCTAAAATTTGAGTGTATAAACCTTTTTTATGATAGAATAAGCAACAATTTCACTCAAAAAATCCGTCCATGAGTATTCACTTTAATTAGTATACCTCTGGGACTTTAATTCAAATCCTAACGTGACTACATTCGCAGTGGTGAGTTTAGTAGTTATTGAACTAAATATTTTGTTACTATTATATTTTATACTTAAAAATTCATAATCTAAAATAGTAAATGAATAAAATAATATAAAATTTGGTAGCCCATAAAATAATACTGACAATATGCCACAACATTTTTTCCATGCCGGTTGAAACCCTTTTATTATTTTAATTTAAGTTTTTAATCATAAAAATTTCCCTTAAAACCATGAACCGACATAGACCTAGCATGTATAGCCTTTTTTTAAATAAAAGTTAGTTTTTAGAGTATAATTTCTATTCGAAGCCATACTTAAGAACTATATAGATAAAAATAACAGATATAGTTAATTAATAAACACATTGTAGCATTTAACATATAAATGATTTATTAGGCTATCTTGATTAAAATTCCTACAAACTATTTAAAATTAATAAAAAAATCAAGTAAAACGAAGGGTCTTGTTTGGAAGCTAATAATGTTTTAAATTATCCAATATTATTATTAAAATTACAGAATAAATTTGTTGTAAAAAACGTTTGATGTTTTCAGTTTAACTTTTAATTTTCCCATGGATAATAAGCAATGTCAGGCTATATAGAAATGTTTTTAAATGAAATATATTTAGGCAATTATTTGAATATTTGTTTTCAGTAATTAATTAATATTATATAGACTAGTAGATTAACCCCAATTTAAATATTCATCATATCCAATGTATTTATTAATAGTTATTACAGATTTAGTTATCTAATCAAATAATTTATATTTATTTTCCAAACTTTTTTCATGCTTACCTTGCATTGCTATTTATTAAATAATCCGTGTTTTACTATTAAAAAAAGGAAAATAGGCTTTGGATATAAGTAACTATTCTTACTGGTTACATAAATGAGTAAATGAGTAATGACCAGATTATAGATCTTAGATATTTAAACAAAACTTGCAAATCAGTTTGGTATGCAGACAACCAAAGACATGTGTTTTGTTGTATATTGCTATATATTTACTTGTTAATTATTATCTAACAAGATGTCTTACGGAATAAGAGATATCCCAGCCAGCGTTGATCTCTTTTGTTCATACTCATTGATGGGGTAGAAAAATAGTCCTTTTTTTTGGAAACCTCGGTAACTAATTCCAGAATGCGTTGTGTCTCTCCTATTTTGAAACCACTTCCTTATTCGGAGAAATGAAAACAAATAAATAATTAAAAATTTGCGAACATGAGTATAGATTTTCAGATGTAAATATAATTTTTGATTTAACAGAGATGTTTTTACATACATTTCAAAAACAAAAATCTATTGAGATTCTTGATTTTAGCATATTAAAGATTTTTTATGCACAAATGTGTTGGGGGGGATTAAATCCTTTGGGTTTGAAATAGAAGTACCATACTTAAACAAAATGGATTCAAGGAGTACTAAGAATTTACATGAAAGGTTGTGGTCCAAAAAAATGACCCACACAACATACTACAAACACATTCACAGTCAAATCTGTATTAAACGGTCAAGCAAGGGAACCCAATGGAAGCAACGGACTTATACAGATGACCTTTTAATCAATATTTCATATATTGTATAGATTCTAAATTTAAAACTGGATATGGCCTCTTAGTGCAGAGATTAGACATGAACTTATATCAAAATATTGTCCCGTCCGATATCATTAAAAAAAATATTTACCTATCCAATATTTTACAAGTAATTATTTCTACCTGTATAGATAAAAGATTGGCTTTATTTTATCACAATTAGTATGTGTGTGTCAATTACATAAGAACAAGTTGGGATACTTTTTTTCAATATTGCAACAGTATGATAAACGTCTCGCTTAATATAAGTACTATAATTTATACCAATTCGGTAAAGTGATAAAGTACTGAGGCCCCGCAGTTTTTAGGGTTAACTGAACCTGATAAAAATCGGTTATTTGGTAACCCTGATCATACAAGATACTGAGACGTTATGATTTGAAAATTATTTTTAAAAAAGAGTGTATAAGTATTCACGTCGAGAGAATAACGAAAATAAGAAAGGAATTATCTGGTTAAAAACAATCCTCACAAACTGAAATGTACTATATTGATAACATCAAAATTAGATTTAAAGTTTAAATACCACACGATCAAACTTGTTTAAAATATGTTCATGTAAAAATTTAAACAAATATTAATTATATTAATAGCCTGTTGGACAGTTTTTCAAAGGTTAAATATCGTATTTGGATCTTTAAAAAATCCTCTTCAGTTGTTCATTGAAGTAAAAAACTTATAATGCGTTTTTCTCTGTTTTATCAAAAAATCCCAGCTTGTTTTTATGTTATCGTCTCCAAGGTATGCGTCCTTTGCCTCTACTTTTTATAAGGCTCTTCATTTGACTGGGTATTTTAAAGGTGTAATTATTTAAAAATACGTTGCTCATTCATCTTGCGTTAGCCTTAATTGTTTAATGTTTTACTTGATCCAAAACGTTGACCCGTGAAAGGCAAATATATTTGAATAAAAAATATTTGTGTTTAAGTAACCATCCATGTGATCCCGGCTTATTATTGCAAGATGACTTTTTTTTTAAAAGAGACCAATTTTTATGAAAAACCAGGGTTATAAATAAAATGTATCTTGGTTTTTTTACATAATGTAATGAACAGGAAGACAAAATTGGTGTCTCACTCATTTTCATTTTAACCATGTAAGTCTGAGACTCTGTGTATTCAGAATTCCCTAACTACAAAAATTGATAATGATTTATTTCGATGAGTGGCAATAGTTAATGCTTATAACAGTTGACTTATAGAAAGTGTTTAAAAATATAAAAATTACCATTGTTTGTAAAAGTAACACACGTAAAGTAAGAAAATATAAATATTTTAAAACACTCTTTACGATGCTTAAAACTCCTCTTGTGTTTTTCTTATTCCTTGTCCTTGGTGTCGTACAAAATATGCTGTGCTTTTGTAAGGGCAGCATTTAATTTTTTGACTGTTCTTCCTGCTAAAAAGCTTGAAAAGTTATAACTCTGGAACTTGCACTCAAAAATGTTATCTAAAACTGAAAGAACGTCTCCTTATATTATATTTAAAACAGGACACTCCCACATGAAAATATTTGTAGTTTCCATTAAACAGCAAAAAATGCATCCTCCACGTTTATTTTATAAAATTTAGGGTACCAGATAATTTACAATAAGTAAACATTTTTCTGCTAAAGTCAGAAGTTTACTAATAAAGGCTCCGATAAGTTTGTTCATGTTTCGTTTGATTTTTCTTCCTTTGAGAGAGCTGTTAAAAATATTTGTATTGAAAGTGTAATCATAAAATAGATTCAAAGAATAGCAGACATATCAAGGCTTCTTTTGATAAAGTTTGACGCATGTAAGTCAATCCAACTCGAAGTAATTGAGCTAATAACAAAAAGTATTTAGTGAACAATTATTTTGCATAGAAAAACGCCGAGTACTATTTGGACGGGTTAACGAGATGTGAGGATCGCTGGAAGAAGTGTGTGGTGTTCCAAGAAGGCCCGGTTGAAAAATATAAATTTAGACAAAATGTATTGTACCTTTGTTTGGTCGGAAGCTTTTCAGATCAACCTCCTAACAACTCGAATAGTCACGAACAAATAAAATAACAAGGGTGACTCAGCTAATTAGGGGTCACTTATCACCAACTACCTCTTCTTTTGTACAATCCCCCCACTATTTTTATTGTGATCATCCATTCATAGAATGTATGTATATATTCAAATTTATTTTCCTTTGTACACTTTGCATAAAGAATTGTGATGAAGATGATAAAAAAATAAAAAAAAGAATAATAATGTTGTTGAATATGGAGAAAAAAAAGTGTATAAAAAATGGGAACCATTATAGTCTCGTTATTAGCCTTTGTAGACCAATCAACTTTTCTTTGAATAGTGATGAAAAAATAAAAAATAAAAGATTTTGATGAGAAATGAGAGTTATTCAGTTCACGTAAACCAATTTGTTCTTCGTTTTTTTTATATATACTATTTTATTTCTCTTCTTTCTTTTTCATATACTTATTACACATTGAAGAGGTCAATTTGAAGAGACAGTTTCTTCTACATTATTCTTTTGATTTAATTTACTTATATGGTATCCATGCTCCAAGAAAATATAAAAATGTTCATTAAATAATATTCAGGTTGTACAGTGGGTCAAAAATCAAAATTTCATAAATAGATGAAGAAAGATGTCAAAAAATGTGTATTAATAAGCGTAGTACAAAAATCAATTGTTTTTCCAATCGATGGCCTTAGTAATTTGTATCTCCCGTTGTATAAGTGCGATCGGGTTTCACTCAATGACATTGGAAAAGATGATTTTGCACTAAAAACTTATGTGACAGTTTTGTGATTCTATGACAGAGTATTGTTTGAGCACATGTCAAAGATGGACATTGGCAAAGAGAACATATGTCATGTTTAACAGTTATTGTTGGATAAAGGTGGCTGAAAATGTGAATAGTGTGTAGCAGCCAATCACACCTAATTATGTTTTCGTGGATTCTGTTTCAATAATTTTGATGTCAAAGATACACCACGCTTTGGAAGACCAATTGTCGAAAATGTTCATAAAATAATAGAAATCGTCGAGTTTGACCGTCATGAAAGCACTGTTTTGATTGCCAAGAAATAATTAAAAAAGAAGAAAAATACTATATGAATAATGGACTTAATTTTAATACAAACAATAATATGAAAGCCTATTTCATTACCCCTTTTTTAGGATGATCAAACCTATTTTGGAGGATCCCCAATTACGTATAACCTTTTAATTATGGGGGTTGCGACATTATATATATATATACATATATTTATTTTTTTCAAGGAGCAATAAAGCCAGTAGTATAAATTCAAAAAGTTTTGTTTTTCTTTCATAATAATAATATAAACTAAAAGTTGGTTTTACACAGTTTTGATAATCCTATTAGATAGCTAATATCCCCGCTGTCCATACACCAGACTTTGATATTTTGATAAACATTGAATTTTTAGAGGGACAATTATTTTATACAAAAAGCTACGAAATTAAATCAACAACATATCTGTTTTAAAATTGTGGTTGATTTATTGATAAACAGTTCCTTATTTGTAGTTCTAAAGATATTTTTAAAATGTTGGTTTTTCCAAAATGTATCCCATTATAATTACTTGATTTAGCGAAACTATACCAATTGATGTTTTTTTGCATGACATCATTTCTCATGGGACTCATTTTAGCTCTGTAACATTCTTATATTTGCAGTCATTTGCATTTAAAGAATTTTGTAAATTTTAAATAATAAAAATGGGGTCCTGTTTGTTAAAAGCTGAAATATATATAAAGATAATTTTAACTTATTTACTATTCTCCATCAATAATTAGAAATTTTAATAAATCTCAACCTCTACTGAAAGATTTGAAAAACATATGGTAGATAGCCTTCTGTATTTATCTTGTTGCCAGGGTGCTATATTTGCTGAAAAAATATTTTTTTGGCGCAATTTTCTCTACAACCAGTTGTCAGATTAAAAAAATATACTCAGTTTGATGGATTTTGATTTATTTTACTTAATAAAATCACCTCCACCCACTATAACAGTCTATATTTGAGGTCAAAACCGGGAGTAGGTGTCCGCCACTTGGTCCATTTACAAATCCCAAAAATTACCCTTGATCCGACTGATAAGTTCGTCCTTGGTGTTGCAGTGGGTTGGGTTGGTATGTCGTTGAATCGCAACCCACACAAAAAAAAAAAAAATTTAGATCCGACGAGCTTGTAAGACATAATTCCGGCGAGATAAAGTTGTCAATATTGTCACTTTGACCTCAGCCCGTATTGTTGTTCCCTCAAAATCACATTTAGAGGCCTCAAATCCTCTTGTAACTTTGCAAACCTACGTCTCACAGAGCTCAGTTATTCGAGTCATTCTTATGTTGTCGCTCAAGGAGCATATTCCAAGGAGGGTTCGGTGTTTTTTCCAAATATTTTGGACAACAAATTTGTGAATTGATTTCATTTTTTTTGCAATGGGTGGGGGTTTGATCAAGCTATCTCACAAACAAAAATCAACTCTCTAGGTTCCCATGTTTCCCCAAGAAAGTACACCAAAGTATAGATAGTTTGTGCTCCTTGTATGGACATTGAATTGAGAGTCTTATCAATGGCAGACTATGAAATGACACGATTTATAAATTCCTTGATTGATATAAATTAATATAAAAGTTCAAATCCTATGTAAATCCTTTTTTGAGTTCATAATACATTGAGTCAGCTGCTTAAATTAAAAAAAGAGTCAAATTGAGAAAATGAAAGAAAACAGCTGAAAAAATATAAAAAACATATATTTTAATAGAAAAAAGGGAGCCGTAAAAGGCCTAGCTATCGAGTTCAAGTCAACTACTTTTGAGTCTATGAATGATAGATCTTGTCTTGTATACACCTAATATCTACAAACTTAAAAAGATTGACTCTTTTGTTATCATTCAAAATAATTATCTATAAAAAAGAATCAGAGCTTACCCATGTACATATACTCCACACTCTATAATTCAGATTAAGAGCCTTTGTCATCAATAAGAAGAATGCAAACGATAAATAAAGGAGGAATGATAATAATAGGAGAGGTGGGAGAGGATAGAATGAAAAAGCTCTCATTTTAAAAAGATATTCCTCCTGAGTGAGGATTTTTTAAATCTACTCCATTGTGTTATTATTTGTTATTGTGGTCCTCTTATTGTTATTTTTATTATAACAACAACAACGGGAAAAATATATTGTATAAACTTAGAAAGACGACAATAGAAGGTCTCGATTGGGAAAAGAAGGTGAAGAGAGAGAGAAAGAGAAAGCGAAAGAAAAAGGCAAGAAAAAAAGAAAGAACAGAATAACAATGGTCAAATCATGGATCAAAAGAAACACACAAAAAAGTAAAACTTCCGAATTTTCAACGCACTTTCTATTCTTTTCCTATTGAGTATTATCATTGCTTTTCTTCTTTTGGATAAAACTGCAAATGTATGTAGGTACAAATAAAGGAGACTGGGAAGAGTTACAAAAAACAACAACCATAGTTTTAAAAATATGACCTTAAATGAGTTTTTTAGTCCCAGTCAGAATGGGATTGTTTATTTTCTAAAGTTGTTATCAAGAGTCCTTCAGTCTTGAGGAGGCAACATATAAGCCTAAAGTGTGCACTCACAAATGGCGGGAAATAACACAAAGGATTGAGGGAGTAATAAGTATAATTGTGTCTATCCTTATTTAGGACTGAAGACTGCAGTCTCGTCCAGTTGAGTCTCAGTCCGGTCCAGTTCTGTATATGAGTCCTAAAACTGATAAAATTAAGTCCCTGATGACGTCACTCAACTTTGTTTCATCTTTTTTTTCAATTCGTTCAAGTTCTGACAGTCCAAAGGACCGTTCCCACGGACTGATAAAACCGGTCAAAAGACTGGAATGAACCAACTAAATAAGGAATGACACAACTTTTAAGTGTAAGTCCTAGTTGGACTTGGAGTAGAATTGGGAATCGACATCGGAGTATTTCCTTCCAATGTCCTGTCTAGATACAGAGTTGGGTTTATGTATATTTATTTCATATCATAACCTTTATTAGCAAACTTAATAAACACAACGACAACTAAGGTGCTTTTCTTCCAAACATTCTCCAAATCCTTAATGTTACGGATTATGATTAAAGTTGTAAAAAAAATGTATGACCTTATACGAGTAAGATACTTTTTCTGACTAGGTTTTTTTTATTTTCTAAGGCTTTTGACATTCATCTTCATTCTGGAGGAAATAACATTTATGTATAAAGTATATGTACTCATGGATGACGAAGAGTAACTCAGCCGATTTGATGTGGAATAATAAGTCCTTGCATAACCAAGGTTAGAATTGAGAATCGGCATTGGAGTAATTCCTGCCTCTGTCCTTTCTAGACACAGAGTTTTTAGCTAATCTAAACAAAAACCTTCCAAACGTTTTATAAATTGTCAGATTTACTGACTTTAACTATAGTTGTAGAAATATGACCCTATCATCCATCACAAGCAATAACAGCCATGACGCTGTCATCACGAAAGTTATCTACATTTTATACTTCACCCAGACTGTAGTCTCTATAATAAAGTCGACAAGACTCGAGTATTTCATTGACAGACAACTTTTTGTTATTGAACAATGTTGTTGATAGATAACTATTTATGAGAACTGGGTCGAGATCCTCTGTTCTCTTCAGTCACGTGGTAGCTTGCCTATCAGATCTACAGGTTTTCATATCTTATGTGTATATATGTATATTGAAGGGGGCAGGGGAGAGGTAAATAATTATTTCATATATTGAATGTTAATTTTGTCAATTCTTATGATTCAAAATTATGTCTAGAAGAATAAAATAAAAAATAACAGCCTTGACAAACCCCCAAACAGATTGAGGATGAGGGCTGTGTCCATGGCGTACCACGTGTAATTATGGCAGCTCGAAACAAACTCAAATTTGTGTGAGAGGTGTAATAGATATTCTTGTCCAACACAACCAAAACTACCAAGTTCATCTGGTGAATGTAAAAACTAGAGGAGGACACATGAAGGTAGGCCAGAAGGCATCCATATTTTTATTGCAGAAGTTATTATTCCTCTTGGCTATATGGGAGGGGCGCCAAATTAATGTTGATGTTCTAAATATTATAGGCAGTCCGCATGCAAACACAAACAGTATTCTCAGTACAGACAGAGGAAATTACACAAGCATTGCTCTTTTTTCCATTGTTACTCCGACATTATCCATACTAAGAGACATGAGTTAAAAACAGAACTTGGTCATTTTTGTTTCAGCTGTTGTTTGGCTGCGTAGTCAAACGTTGTAATTAAAATAATGGTTATAACACTGTATTTAAATCCTACTGCAAGTTTTTTGTCCCCACGCTATAGATTAAATCGATATTCGACAGGAATAGGTATATTCTATTCAATTTACAAGTGTTTAAGTTACTGTTGTCAAAATTCCAATATTTTTGTGGTATTTCGATGCTTTTCAAAAAAGGAGTATACTTGAGATGATGCGTTTATAGAGATCTCCACAGGATTTATGAATTTTTTGTATGTAAATAGGGAAGGTAGCTCAAGGATTTCCCAAAAAATTATATTAAACAACTTGCATTTTTTAGCTAACGCAAACATTTGGGGAAGTTACATTTTATATTTTTATACGGGTAAATACTTCAAATACCAATTTAGTATGAATATTACCCCTTCATATGTGTGAGTACTCGTGTACCCCTATATATGTGGTACTGATATACCGAACCACACCATTCACACCAGCTCCATGTAATTAAACCTAGAAAAAAGCAACAAAATATTTTTCTGCTCATCGTTTTTTCCTTCAAATTAAAGAATATAATAGATTTAAATATCCACACAAGTGTAAAAAAAACAAAACATTGATAGTCATTTATTCTGTATTAAATCAATTTTATGAATGTAAAGATTTAAGAAACCTTTTTTCAATTTTTTTATTTATTTATTGAAGATAAAAGATAAACTATATCTCATACTGTTGATAAGATATTACTTTATGAAATAGAAACCTTATCAACTGGAAATTGTTGGGGGAAGAGACAGTGTTTTGCTCATGAAAGGTCTTTTAGAGTAGTTAAATCTTTAAATAACCTTGATATATGAAATGATTAAATTACTCTATGATATCAAATAACAGACCTTACATATTGAGCTTCAATTAAATAAAGTATTCTTAATATAAACTTTTATAGTTTTTATTCATAATACATCACTTGGAATGAAATTTCTTGCAGGAATCATATATTTTTTATTACAATTATGTACCAATTATAAATGATTAAGCTGCTTTAAACTCTATCTTCTTAATACTGAGTGAGATAACGCTTGAAACAGCATTTTATAAGGGCTAACAAAATGAATATTAATTAGTTAATGATATGTGAAGATCTAAGCATTTGAACATAAACTTAAAATTGTATGAACCTTAAGTGGAATAATATTAGGTTAAGAGAAGAGTTCGGAGCGTTTTTTGCTAGATGTATTTAATGAGTTATATCTCACAATTAATGCATTGCATCAAAAGTTTTGTGTTTGAGGAAAAAATTGAGCTGTTTATGGACCCAATACAATATCGAATGCTACAGCGATGTGGTAGTTCCAACGATTCCATTCTTCTAGTATAAAAATGAAAATTTCGATCAAATAATGGAAATCGTTGAGTTGGACGAGCAGTTGAGCCCTTATTCCATTGCTCAGGAACGGAAAATTAGCTGAATCAATATACAATTATGATTTATTATCTGCTAATAACTCCTGTAGATTTCCGTCAGAATTTTTTTTTCCCTAGGGTGAGATATTAAGTGGTTTCTGCTTATGAGTAGAGGGTGAATCTGATCCGTATGAGTGTTAATTATTGATGATTTTCTTGAGTGATTAATTCCATAACATAAAGAAGGTACAAAGTAATGACAAGAATATATCCCTGGGCTGACATAACTTGCAATGTAACAGAAACAAACGTGATTGCACGTGGTGGATGAAGGAAGATAACACGTTTAATTCTGCTCCAAAGCAAAATCCTTATTTTGGAAAAGTGAACAGATATGTGCAGGGGTTTCATTTGATACTCTTCATTAATGATGTATCTAATTAACCTCATTGATTTTTTTTTTGTGCACACTTATTCTTCTATGCTAAAATATTAGGTATATAAATAGTTTGATGCATTTAAATCATAAATATTGTAAAAATTAAAAAAAAAAAAGTTATTTTTTAAATAGACAAAATTTACGAAAATGCTTTGAAATATTTTGTATTTAAAATTGTGTACGAAGTTATCAATAGCCTTTAAACTTAAATCAAGATAATTGAAGAAAAGTAGAAAATTCAATTTTTTGCTTACTTTATATATACATACAACTCAACGTTTAAGAAACATATTTGTGTTTATTATAGAGTTTGTATTCAAATTTCTGGAATGAGATAAGGTACACAAGATTTTGGGCTATAGCTTAGATCCTTTTTTTGATTTGAGATACACAAATTGGCCCCGATATGGTCTTAGAAATAAAATTTGTCAATTTCTCAATACTTTATTGTAACGCTCAATTTGACTACTTAATTGTAATTTGTGACACAGTCAAAAGGTTAATACAATGTTTTTGTTGATAGAAATTAACAATAAAAAATGGAATCCACATTCAATTTAGGAAAAATTTCATTCTTACTTGCTTTTGTGTTGGTAGGCAACATATATAAAATGATGTCTGCCTCCAGTCTAACCTATATACATATGTCTACACGTGCATATGTATAAAAATGGTATATTCTTAGCTACCTTTTATACTAAAGACTCTTTATACTTCTAATTTGTAGTCAATAATAATAAAAATAAAATGTAACAATAGACAAAAGCACTTGTTTGAGTCTTTTATCCTTTTTTTCTTCAAGACAAAAGACGATAAACGAATGGTTGTTGTTGCAGTTTTCTTCACTCAACTGTGTTCACCCCTTTCATTTGAGACGTTGTTATATGTACATATATGTGTAATGTATATTAGGGTAAGTTGTTTTGAGGGAGTTTCATAAACTTGTTCGAATTTTGAACCCGAGGTATTTGGAGAATGTGTGTATCGGTATACAGAGTGGACACCAGAAACTTGCAGTTGCATGACTTAATTACAAAAAAAAACGTGATTTCCTTAGAATCAAGAAAATACCACTCAAAAAAAAGTTTTGATAGGTTTAAACACATTATTTTACTATATTCTTTCATCTATATGTTCTCCTTCACATGCTATAACAACCTCGACACACCAGCGAATAGTTTGGCAGGTTTTGACAATGGATGCTGTTTCCATGGTGTACCATTCTGTTATGATGGCAGCTCGGAACGAATCCAAATTTGGATGAGAGCTGTTGCAAAATTATTCTCCAATACGCTCCCAACATCAAACTCCAGGTGGTTGAGGTCAGTGCTGGAGGAGGGCCAAATTGAGGGAGGCCAGAAGTCAGCCATATTGTTGCTGCACAATTTTTTGTTCTTCTTCACTCTATGGAGCTGTAATAGACTTTGAGATGTTGTAGGCACTCTGGATGGAGATGCCAACTGTCTTTGCAGCCTTCTTGGCACTGATATCGTCGCTGACTGATCGCACACGTCTTGTCTTTCTTTTATGTTCTGACATTTTTACACTTGGAGATATGGGATAAAAACAAAATTGCTTTATTTTGATTTCAGTTGTCGTTTATTTCCGTAATGAAACATGGTAATTAAAAATAATGTATATCAAATCATATTTAAATGTTTCAACAAGTTTGATTTGTGTAAAATATGAGGTTGAGGATGTGAGGTTCAGAGGTTCACCAATATAAATACATTTTCAAAATCTGTATTTTTTATATAAAGTATCTACAATTAGGCAAGATCCCACTACATATTTTAATTAATTGATGAGGATGATTAACTGTTATGTTAGAAAAATTGAAATATTAATCTTTTGTACTAGTTTAATTGTCCTAAAGTTTGGATTGAAATATATCCTTTCATAGTATTCCGAATTTCCCAATGTCCCTCATCATCGATTTTTAAAAATTTATTTTTTCGATCTACGATCTACTAATGTACATTTATAAAAATTATCAGTGCATTTGTAATACGTTTATAGAGACAAATAAATTACAAGGGTTTGTTCACTTACATTTTTTATAAATGCTATTACTTTTTTGATATATTTTAGTCAACGGCTTCTTTAAGAGGTAAAATGATAATTATTTAAATTAATTACATAAAAAAAATTCTTGTCTTCCTTAGTTATATATGTCTTTGATCTAAAATACAATACCATATGTTGGAAAAATAGCTTTTTATACAAAAATTAGATAGGACATTGTTAAAAGGAATAAATTGTAACTTGAACAATCTGTTTGTACCAGTTGCAACTGGATATAAAATACTAATCAGAACCGTATTATTATATCAAGAGAGAAAGTATTAAATGAATATAAAGAGGTGGACACCAAAGTTGAAGTAGTATTTTATTGCAATTTTATCTCAGTAATTTTAAACTATCATGTTTCATTATGCCACCAAGCAACAGGTGATACAAAGATAAACAAGTTTTTTTGTAATCCTATGTCAGTAAGTTTTAAATGTAAGAGTATCAGCGCGGGTGTCAGTGACGAGAAGGCTGGAGAGACTGTTTGTGTCTTCATTTGGAATACTGAGAACATAAAGAAGTCCATTAAGGAATGGGCTTGAAGGTTGTTCACCACCACGAAGAACCAAAACTTCTGTAAGCAACAATATCACTGACTATATACATTTCTCCATATGGCCCTCATCCATCCCTGACCTCAATCCTTTAGATATTGAAGTTTAGTGCATCTTGGAAAAGAAAAATCTACCGCACCTGTCGTGCGAATTTTGATTCACTTAGAGTTGCCATAATGGCAGTGTGGTACGCCTTTACCGTCAATCTGTGCATTGGCGTTTCTATTCTGCTATTGCTTGTGAAGAAGGCGTTTTGTTTAGTAATAAAATAGCTAAATACAATATTTATCACAAATTGGTTTTTAGTTGTCGTTTGTTGACTACATAAAAATCATGTTTTTTGGAATTAAATCATACTACTGCAAGTTTTATGTCCCCACCATGTATATAGGGAAACGAAGGCAACATGCATAACTTTGTTATATTGGTAAGTTACGTGGTCTTTGATTGACAGAATATATGTGCAATATTGTTTCTATTTATTCAGTGATTATAACAGACCGTAGCTTTTTCACAAATTGCTTTGGAATGTGATTATTCTAATGCTGCGACTACGGTAGCAATAGTTTAAAAAATTAGGCTAAATTTATTTTATGAGGAATACATAAAAGACACTTGTATTCATTGTGTTGAATTATTAACTTTCAACATATTATTGCAGATTACTATGAAGCAAGATTTATATTAAAAATCAATGATTAATCATTCATAAATTGCAAAGTTCTTCAGAACTTTATTCATGTTTGTATTAAAACGTAAATAATGAAGAATATTTTATGTTGCTATATTTTTATCTCAAGTTGATCTTAAAGATTGTGTTTTTTGTGATAACTAAAAACAAAAGCTTAAATTATTCAAATGAAAAAAAAAAAATTTTTATAATTAAAAGTTTCATAATATAAACGGTGGTATTCGGAGATCTTGACATTTTTTTGGTTGATGTCCCGATGTACAAAGTTTAAAAACCACTGAAAAGGATGATATTATGAAATAACTAAAATACTTGGTTTCGTGAAAAAATAATTCTTTTTTCAGGATTTTTAGTAGGCGTTCAACACCGATAAACTTAAGAGAAAAGGGATCCTGAGGGAACAAAAGCAACCTACTATTTCGTAATGGTGACAGTAACTTTAGTTTCAAAATTAATTACTAATTTATACAATAAACAGGGATCAAAATTTTGTCAAATTTGCGTTCAGGTTAAAAATAAAGACTGAGAGATTGTCTTAAAAAAATTTTAACTTTGAGAGGCAACATATCTCCAATTAAAGATCCACTATAAGCTACAATGCCCCTTGCTTGCTGATACGCTAGAATTGTCAAAATAAGGAGGATGAATGAGTAAAAGCATTTAAAACTTGTTCTAATCAACAAAATATATTGCACTATTTTTAAAATTGACGTTCAAAGCAATTTAGAAAATATTCTAATCTCTAACAACGCCAATACATATTTGAAACTTTCGTTAGAGTATATACTGTCGATTGTACCGAAATGTCAAATTCTTACCACAAGATACATTGATCTTCCATTCTATTCCTCTAAACAATAAAATAAGCATCAAACGTCCAAAATTATTAATAGGTACTATAAGGTGTCTTATTTGGAATAGATAAACAACGAAAATACATTTGATGATTATATATTAGATATACAAATGATATTTAAGAAGTAAAAATGAAGCAATAATAAAATAGCACGCGTAATACGCAGTACGGAAAAAGAATATTTATTTTTTGTCAGCATGTTTGGAAATAAATACTCATTCCATGATTCAAGTTAGAGAAAAGTGATCAAAGTATTGGTTGAAAAATATGTGTTTTTCTTATAATACTTGAAGAAATAAAAATCATTTTACTCAATTTAAATCGGTAACATTAAAGAAAAAAGATGAAATTTCATTTTTTTTAAATATACGGTCAAACCTTTTCTAATTTCCACCTGTTTTAAGCGTATTTAGCTTATTTGTTGTTTATAAAATAAGAAAACTTGTTTAAGAGGTCACCTGCACTCTGCAGTCACTTTTTAAGTTCCCTTTGCCTGACAACTTAATATAGGCTGGACTGTAATTATCAAAATTAATACAAACTTCTTGTTATTGGGTCATTGTTTATTGTTTTTATCTTGGCAAAGTTTTTTTTTGATGTATTACCTCTTAGTGAATAAAATGATTATCAATTTCACAGTCATTAAACAATAGGGATTTCTATTCTTAAGCATATATACATATGAATAAATTGTGGCAATTATTTATTTTATAGATTTATGCAATACATATTAATTGTTATTTGTAAATTGACTACTCCAAAAAAATAAATTAAATTTAGTAACGACGGTTTATTTTTTCAAATTATGCAAATATATTTAGACATATGGCATTTGTTCCAAAGTTAAATGGACATGTTTATTTAATTTTTATTGGGTGAATAAAGGGCTGTCCAACAATTGTACGTAAAGTAAATTATTACGACTAGAAACAGTTGTATCATAGACCAGTTGCGCAGCCCTATTTTCTATAGTATCAAAAAGCTAAGGCCGTAAAATTTACATAATATTGTATAATATATTGCAGACTAATATTGCAAAAAATCAATTATTATGTTTGAATTAATTTTTTGAAAAATATCAATTTTTGTATGTAATTTTTTCATATGAATAATTTAACCTTTGGATTTCAGTTATCACAAAAAAACATAGCCTTAAAGATAAATTAGCGATAAAAATATAGATAAATAAAAAAAAATTCACTATTTACGTTTCACTACAAACATGTTTGCTAGACATAGCAAAGTTCTAAAGGCTTTGCAATTTATGAATTATTAATAATTGATCTATAATATAAATCTTGTTATATAGTAATCTGCAATAATACCTTGAAAATTAATAATTCAACACAATGAACACAATTGTGTTATAATTTATTCCTCACAAAATAAATTCAGCCTAATTTTTTAAATTATTACAACAGTTTCTGCCTAACCGGGTAGTCGCTGCATTAGATGAGTCACATACTATCATTTTTTCATCCTCCCTATTTTGAAAATTATAATGTATCAGCATGCAAGGGGCACTGTAGCTTATAGTGATTTTTAACTGGAGATATGTTGTCCCTCAAAGTTAAAATTTTTTTGAGACTCAGTCTTTATTTGTAACCTTAACGCAATTTAAACAAAATTTTAAAACCTGTTTATTGTATAAATTAGTAAGTAATTTTGAGACTAAAGTTACTATAACCCTTGCAACATAGTGGCTTGTTTTTTCCCCTCAGGATCCCTTTTCTCCTAAACTTATTGGTGTTGAACACCTACAAAAAATCCTAAAAAAAAGAATTATTTTTTACAAAATCTAGCATTTTAGTCATTTCATAATAGCATCCCTTTCAGTGGTTTTTAAGCTTTGTATATCGGGAAATCACCTGAGAAAATGTCAAGATCTCCATGTACCACCATTATATATTATGAAACTTTTAATTATATAGTTTTTTTTTTTTTTTTTTTTTGATAACCTTTTTATTTTTGTTAAAAAATTCTCCCCTCCTACTCCGTCTTCCATAAACCACCACTAAAGAAGAAAATCACAATTCCTAGTCCTTCTGAATGAATATGTAATTCATTGATTGGAAAGTTGTATAGCCATTTTTGAATATTCATTTCATATCAAGTTTTAAATGATTTGTAGTTGATCGCAAATGAAGTACTTTCATATAAGAAACCTATAAATGAATATTTGATTAAAATTTTAATTTCGAATGTAAGAAATATTTATGTATATTTAATACTTCACAACTATTTAGAAAATTTGTATTTTTTTAACCAAATAAAGAATAAAATACAGAACTCAACACTAATTTGTTCCGGAATAAGCGTGGAGAATCGATGCAGTCGTGTCTTGAATCAATTTTCTACATAAAAATATATTTAGACATGCATTACCCAGGATATTTCTTAACCCCTATTATTATTCTAAATTCTTAATATTAAAGGTTTAAAGATAATTTTTCCATGCTAGTAAGGCTTCAACAATTCTTCCTTTAAAAATAAACAAATTTAGTTATTTTAAATACCTCTTGTTTGTAGAAGTGAAAATGTCATGATAAGTTAAATTACTAATTACTTACGTGGCATTTTCTCTCCCTAAAACAACAAACATTTGTTGTTTAAATCACAGAATCTCTTCATTTTGAAAGGGCAAATAGTTGAGGTTTGAAAATTATAGTATGCCTACTTATTTCTTACAATTAAATTCTGTTGACACGCATGATCAATGTGGTACCCCACCTATAGGCAATTCTCATCCACAAAAATATTATTATACTTTTTATAAATTGTGGTGGTTCAAAAATCCCAATGACAAGCAGAGTCTTAAGGACCATTGTGATGAAAATAAGATTCCTCACTCCATAGTATTTGTTTGATGTTTTTTTTAGATCTTCATCATAATAAGAAAGTGGAGAATTGCTACATACTACATCCATAAGGAGAGGTCAATATCCACTCAATGTTATAATTGGTGGTGAAGAAGAAGAAGAATTGTGGAGTGCAGATGTTCTTTATCTATATTACATAAACCTATCAAGACCATAACTAACTAACCAGTGAGAGGGATATTGATACAAGAATAGAAAGGAGAAAGATGTAAATGAGAAGTTGTAAACATGATGGAGTTGACACAATGTTTAATATTATTTTTTATCAAGTAGATCCAAAAAATATAATAATCAACATGACGGTACAAGAGCTTTTCATTTTCTTATTATTATTGTGGTTTTATGTAATAATATTGGTATAACCCTACCATACCAGAATGTACTTTATGAAAGCACTTACACGTCTCCTTGTTAGTGTCTTCATTTTTTTTTTTTTTTCAAATTCAGCTATGTAAACAATGTACATATATTTTTCGAATAATAATGAGCAAACAAATGACTTTTTATGTTGTAGGGGAGACCCAGAACGGTTGCTACACTTTCTGTTTATAGCTCAGTTACCCCAAGTTGGTTTAACTTTGACTCGTCTAATTTTAACGAGACATACTTACATTGAATCAACCTAAAGGTTCTAATAGTCAATAGTTTTTCTACAAGCTACGTTTGAATGTGACTTGTGATATGTTGCAACAGTCCCTGAACCCAGATAGGATTGTGATAGTTGACAAATATACATGATTCTGATACAAGGGCTTCCGCAAGGGAGGGGCTACAACCTTTTCAGCTCCCAATGAAAGAATTTATGTTTTTCTCTAGGAAAAAATATCGCTCTGAAATAAAAAATTAAATATTGTAGAGAGTTATTTTTTTTGTTCATGATTTCAGATCATTCGACTAAATTGTGTAGCCAAATGAAAAATTTAAAGTATTTTTTTTTTTAATTAAAGATTTAGTTATAGGTAGCTTTGTATGTTCAAAATTAACTAAAACTAATCTTGTTTAAGTTGCAATTACAAAAAAAACAGGATCTTCCATTTTCATATTTTTTAAAGTATAACTATATGTATATAAGTTTATGAGTCGCATAAAGAATACGAGGCAAACTACCTGATTTTCTCCTTTTTTAATGATAATTACAATAAATCAAACGTCTTCTCAATAAAGGAGTTATTCATTTTGATAAAATAATACAAAATGACAATAGTTCAAAAAATATCAGCGGAAGGAAAAAAAAATGAAAAAATGACTCAATTTTTAGAAATAGAATCATTATAAAAAATAAAAATAGTTAAGCTTTTAAAAAATGTTTTTTATACAACATCTTGCAGAAAATTTGACAAAATAAATGGACTTTATTTCTCAATTATGTGTATTAAATAAATTTAAGGATTGTAGTTGTTTTTTTTACTAAAAGAAAAGGAACTGTAGGCCCTGTTCCTGGTATCCCCTATAGTTGATCTTTAGTTAGTTGGTTGTATGACAATACATACTTAGATATGTGCAATCTACATAGACACATTCACATTATGTATGGAGAAAATCCTTAATTGTAATGATAAACATGTAAAACATTTGCTCACCATTCAAATAATAAAGAGATCACACATAAGAAATTATTATTGCACTTTGGACTTTGATAAGGAAAAATAGTACACAATCAAAAAAGAAATCATAAAGAACCTAGTCAATTTTTCTGATTATGATTGATCTACACTTTGGACTCTGAGATCAAAGGTTAATCTGTCTTTATATCTCTTGATATCTTCCCTTTTAGTCATCCAAATATTCTTGCACTTGATGAACTGATAATAAGAGATTTTTAAAAAATGACGAAATATGAAAAAAGAAATGAGACTAGGGATCGATGGATATATGTTTGTATGGTTATTAAATTATTTTCTTTTTGCCAGTTTTAGATTCATCAGTTGATAAGTACTAGAGACAAAACTCGGTATGAAACCCATTTTTTGGTCTGGTCTGTCTTTAGTTATTTTTTTAGACCAATCATGACCGTAATATCTAAGTAAAGATCGATCAATATATCAACGAGCTGATTAGATTCTTTATTTTTTGACAGTTTTTGGTTCATCAGCTGATAAGAACTAGTGTTAAAACTATGTACGAACTCCATTTTTTTGGTCGGTTTGGTCTTTAGTTATTTTTTTTAGAACGATTTTGACCGTCATTTGTGTTATGTCAGTCCTTATATAGGACCGAGGACCACAGTCAGTCCAGTCTCATCCAGTCCAATCCCACTTGTCCGTCCTTAAAGAAGGTAAAATCGATCCCTCGTGACATCAATGAGGGTGTTTTTCTTCTTTTTAATTATTCCTATTTAAATAATATAAGTCAAATCTGTCCTTAAGTTCAAAAAGATAATCAAGATTTTTAAAGATGGAACCTTATTGACTCTGATTATATATTGTTAAATTAACTTTTGATCTATAAATGTTTGTCTAAATTAATTTAGTATTGCAAAATTTTGTATGGAGCTTCTTATTAGCTGCTAGTCCATTATATAATAGAATACATTTCATAACCAAGTAAGAATAAAATGTGTTAATGTGTTAAATGAATTAACCAGTTTTTTTGGTTGAACTCAAAGCTGTAGACCTTTATCCACTAATTTCAAAAATGTATAATTTTTGGTATGTATCTCTAACTTTTGCATTTAAAATAAGCCTGCAAAGTGTTTATGTTATAATATGATATCAACATAAAAGAATCCTAGAATATTAAAAAGAGGAAAAATATCTACTAATACAGCTCATTCCACCCTAATACTGCTTACCAAGTCAATGAACGGCAATCGAATTATTATTGATAGATAATATAGCTACTTCATGAGAATCAGGTTATTTCAAACTAATCTATTGTTATTATTTAAATATACTTTGATTAAATTAACTTTTTACTTAACTAATTTGTATAATATTGCTAATATCTTGATATATAGGTTGAATATTTGAAAAATAATTTGCAAAAAGTCCTTATTGGCTGTTATTGACTCTGTTTAAGTTAGTTGGTGAAGTTATACCTACCTATATGGTTAAATTAGATTTAATAAATTTTTGACAAAATTAAATAAGTAAAATATTGCCAATATTTACAAATTATTTTGTAATATAATTAAAAATGGTGCCAATTATTATCTAATTTCTATAATATTGCTACAATTTACAACTAAAATTTTGACTAAATTCGTTTAGGATTACAAATTATGAGCATGTGAGAGTTTTAAAAGATGGATCCCCTTATTAGTTGCTACATTAAATTTGCATATTTAGCTTAAATATTTGAAAAATAATTTCGAAACAAACGTTATTTGCTGGTATTGACTATATTTAGGTCAGTTCTTGGGGGTTACATATGGTAAGTTAACCTTTGAATACATTTTTTTGGACTAAATTAACTTAATAAAATATTTCTAATATTTACAAATTTTTTGGCTATTTATTTAAAGATATGGCAAATCTGTTGCCTAATTTTTTATAATATTGGTACACTTTACAGCTAATGTTTTGACTAAATTAATATAGGATTGCAAGTTATTTGCTTGTGCTAATTTTAGAGATGGATCTCTATTATTTACTAAATTTAATTTACATATTTAGGTTAAATATTTGATGTGCAAATGATATCATGTGCGAATTTTAAACATGGATCCCCTTTTTTACCTGCTAATGACACTGATTATATGCGTAAAATTAAATTTTGATTTTTAAATGTTTTACTAATTTAATTTATGATTGAAAATTATTTCGCGATTTAATTAAATATCGTAGTAATTATAGGTTTAAATTCATTTTTAATATTTGCAAATTATTTACATGAAATACTTATTAGGTGCAAATGACTCTAATGTAGGTCAGTTTGCAGGATTTTAAATGGTTAAATTAACTATTGAATAATAAACTTTTGATTAAATTAATTTTGAATTCCAAATTATATGTAAAAATCCATACTGGCTGCTTTTTTCAATGATTATGCATGGTTAGATTAAGTTTTGAATAATAAATTTTTGACTAAATTTATTTAGCTTGTGATAATTAAAAATGGACACACTTATTAGCATATGCCAATTTTAAAGATGGATTCCATTATTAGCTGCAAAATTAAAATGCATATTTAGGTTAAATATTTAGTATTTACGAATTTTTAAAATGAAGCACCTTATTAGTTCCTAAAATAAATTTACATATTTTGGTTAAATATTTGAAAAATTTAGCATGTGTGAATTTTAAAGATGGAACCTCATTGACTCTGATTATATATTGTTAAATTAACTTTTGATCTATAAATTTTTGCATAAATTAATTTAGCTTTGCAAAATTTGGTATGGAGCTTCTTATTAGCTTCTAGTCCATTTTATAATAGAATACCTTATATAACCAAGTAACAATAAAATATGTTCGTATTATATTGTGTTATAATAAGAAAGAAATTTTTTTTTTTTGCAAAATATGTGCAATAATCTTAATACATATTTCATATATCTTATTTAGCTTAATAAAACATCTTTATTTTTGTCGATAAAATTCCAAGAACCGACAGTTAAAAAATGAGACTCGGTTCGAGACTGATTTTTTGGGTTGGTTCAGTCAAAAGAAATTTTTACTTTACCGGTCTTGAGCGAACTTTCTTATATGGATCGATGAATATATCAGTAAGAAGACCATATTGTTTTGGTTTTTTTTAGTTTTAGGTTCTACAGCCAATTAGTACTACATAGTGATCATAATTGGTATGTGTATGAATTTTTTGGCAAGTAAGTAACTTTTTAAAGAACAATTTGGACTAAAATATCTAATAAGTATCAATTGATATATAAGTAAGCCCAGGGGCGTCTGCAGGATATTATTTTTTTAGGAGGAAGCTTGGTTTTTTTGTAATTTCTTTTTCCAAAAAATTATCAAATTATCGATGCTGAAATTCAAATGTAAGAGTTTGTTGAAAGTAATGGTTAAGTTTTTAAGGTATCTTAAGGTAGGTGTGCTTGATTTATTTGCGTAACCAGGATAATAATAATTACAAAAATAAAGAAGAGTTACAGTCAAAATGCGTGCGTACGCATATCAGTCAGCCACATTTAGAACTGCAGGCCTACATAATCTAAGAAATAACAATGTAGCTTAGCAACAAGCGTTTGTAGCTATAGCATAGCGCGTCATTTAAAAAAGAAAAGAATAGAGGACTATATATAAAAAAATTAAAATAATGAGTAATACTTTGAATGAAGTTCAGCATTGAGCGTGCGTAAATAAAGCTGAGCCCGTCAAAAGAAAAGAAAAGGGAAGCAATTATATTTAGGGTTGTAAATTCCAAACACGTTTTAGCTTGCGAGTTTTTTTATTGTTTGAAACCTGAACAATATTTTATTTAATATTCAACAATAATTTATTATTATTATTTCATTCTAGAGGAGGAGACATCTAAATATTGAAGAACTAGGTGTAAATGTGCTTATAAAAACAGATAATAACAGTGAGGTTATGTTATCCTACTTATCTTATATATTGATTAAACAAGTTTATGTATATTATTGCACCGAATTATATCTTTTCATGCCAACGCTTAATAACTCTAAATAATGGAGGGTAATATGTCTAGTAAGTAAAATAAAGAATTTACTTTTCAATGTTGTAATATTTAATAACTTTTAATATGCCGGGTGGTCCAAGGAAATCTAAATGATACTAATTCAATAATTTATTACGATTGAAGGATTGAAATTAATTTAGTTTTTGATAACTAGTTACACAACAAAACAAACCTGACCTCTGTAGCTTACGTACAAGCCGAAAAAACGACATTTAAACGGGGTCAACGAATTTCAATTCGCGGACTTTAAGAAATTGGGCGTCACCAGAAAAATCTTCTACGCGGCCATTAAGTCTGAAAAGTTGGTCAAGCATAAGGGTTCTGTCAAAAGGACAACCTGGATCCGGACGAGTTAAAGAAAACAGCCCAATTATATACGAGTATGGTTTAAAAACTTTCCAAAAAATGTGCTCAGACGAGAAAGATTTTTCGTCCAATCAAAATTTTATTTTGCAAAGAAAGTGCCCATTATTATTTGAACCGGTCACAGAGATTTGAGTTGGGAGAAGTGAGTAGAGTTACAAGATTACCATATTGAAAAATGAAAATGATACTATCTTTGTTCCGTTGGAAAGTTTTCAAACCACCCCTGAACGTTTAAAAATGATGTTATTATGACTTCTCTATAAATATGATTAGAGTTGTTGAAAATAAGACCTGCCAATATGCTGAAATAAAGAAATTTGCATGTCAAAAGGGTAAGAATTTATTATGATAAGCTGAAGAGATAGCTAAGTGTAAAGTAACCACTTTATGGATACCCACTCATAACCAAAATTTTAACATAATAATGATTTTTTTATTAAAAATGAAAATCTATATTTAATCAGTTAATATTCTAGATAAATGAACTAATGAAAAAACTGGAGTCAGAGGGGACATTACAGCAGGTAGTAGATATCCAAAAGGTAATTGAGTTATTTTAGTGCAAACCGCAAAAAAATAATAGCAAATTTTCGTCTTTTGCGACTGTACCTTTCTTAGAGGAATCAATTTTGTTGACACTACTTTCTTCTGTTCCATCAGAGAACCTTTTTGTTCTAATAATTTGCATACTACCATTGAAATTAGTTTCTTTTCCCTTGACTACACTATAACCGAAGAAGCATCCCTGAAATCTTCCTAATAGAGTAACAAATAAAAGTTTGGTGGAAATGTATAACAGACAAAGGAAAGAACCTATGCATTTCCTCCTACGACAATTCATTTTGCCTAGCTTCAGGATCCACTCCTGAATTACCTTGATTAATTAACATAAAATCCCGAATTCCCACCGACTATTCCTACACATTCGGATACCATCCAATATTGGCATTGTTATGATGACCGTTATCGAAGAAAAAAATGCCCTGCGGCTCCACTAAATAGACCCTTGATCTGAAATCTATGGTCACACACTTGTTCCTTTTCATCGTTATCATCAAAGAAAGAAGAGGGAAATTAATCCTTTTCTTCAACACTCATTACAAGAGTTTAAGGAAGGGAACAGAAGGAATCCTTGAATAAGATCACGGATCTCCATTACTGACAATATAAGGCAAGCAGATCCTGATTTCCCCCTATATATTTTTTAGGGTTAGTGGGAATACTTTTTCATTATAGGGTGAAAGTTAGTTTTGTGCTGATCCCTCTTACTTCGGTCCAGTTCAATACAGTCTTAGGACCAATCCCATTCGTCTTTGGTACGAATCCTTAAGACTGTCGATAGTAAATCTGAGTAAACAAGGAAGAAATAAAGTCAAGGACCGAACTTTATAAGTTTTTAGTACAGATATACAGGACTTAACTGGACTTGACCGGGACGGAACTTGAAGGGACAACATTCTTCTGTTCTAAATAAGGACAAGCACTAGTTATTTGCATATGTAAGACTCTGTACTACTGATAATTTATTAGAAGTTATAAATGTAAGTCCCTGACTGACTCAAAGTAGAATTCAGGATCAAAAACAGAGAGCGGAACGTGTTTATTTTATTCCTCTTCCAAGGAAACTTCATCACAACTAAGCTGCTCACTTCCAAAACATTTTTCATATTGTATTCGTTATCGTATTCATTTATAGTTTCTTTTTTTTTTAATATACGGAAAATGCTCAGACTTTACAACTCTAATTATGGGCTTAAGTGTTTTTTTGAAGTGCGTCGCTTACTTTACAACACTCGTACTTTGTATTTAATTACTTTTTAATTTCAATAATTAGATTTATTAGCTTTTCATTTAGTTTAACAATAAGATAAGGAATAAAGAAAGTATTAGACGATAACAGGGTAATCGCTCATAATTATTTCGATCATTTGAAGGTACAGTAAGTTGAGGATTCAAATAAAAGGGTGTGATTGAATAAATAAATATTGTTCTTGCATAATCAAAAAACAGTAACAATTATTTATCAGTGAATAGCCTTGCTTGCTTATGTATTTATTTAAATATTGTAAATATTATAGTTTTCCATGTTAAAAAATATTAAATCAATGTCATTGTTGTTGATTAAGGTATTTAAATAGCAAAGTATGTTCATATACTTTGATAATAAAGCCAAATAATATTTGTAAACGTATTTTGATTTAAGTTCAGTTGTGACTCACTCATTGTATGTTATTAGTTACGTATAGATTATGAATTAATGATTTTTATTCGCGTTAGGATGAGTTGAGGATGTTAACTACTTATTATTTAGTCAAGCAGACAATCAAGGATGTGAAAATGATTGAACTCCTCGTGAGCATACATTTAAAAAGTATATATGTTGGTAACATGCAAGATAACAGTGCTTCAAGTAATTAGTCCACTCCTCAACTATAAACCAAATGGCAAAAACAAGACCATATAATTAATATTTTAACAAAATTGTTGTCTTAGTTACATTTTTTGTCCACTAGGAGCGTTGAATATTAATCAATTACTAACTAAACAGCCTTCATGAATTCATATTTTATGGCATAAAGGAAAATGACAAACTGTTATAAAGTCACGTCATATGGGCTATCATAAAAAGTAAGGTCTTGTGTGGGGAAAGAAAGATATCAATATGACTATGTATCTCATCAACATAACAGGTGCGTTTCGATACAAAGGTTACTCTCAAAATTTCATGACGTTTGGTTTATTATTTATCGAGTAAGAGTGGTTTAAGTAACGCTACTTTTGTGATTCTTAAACCTAAGCCTCAAGCCTAAGTTTTGCTTTAAAAATGTTATCTGGACTCTGCCCTATCGAAAACAACCATCAAACGATGGCTTGCTGATTTCAAACTTGGTCGTACTGATACCGTTGATGTTGAACGTCCTGGTCGGCCAAATGAGGCTGTTATTCCGGACAACATTGAAAAACCCCTTAAAATCATCATGGGGAATCGCAAAGAGAAGTTGCAAGAGATAGCTGACACTCTGAAGTTATCAAAAGGTGGTAGTTACACCATCATACACGAACATTTGGGTATAAAAAAAGCTATTTTTCAAACGGGTACCGTGTTTGCTCACGCCAGAGCAAAAGCAACAACGAGCAGATGATTCAAAGAGCTGTTTCGAGATGTTCACACGAAATAAGAAGGAGTTTTTGCGTCGGTACATCCAAATGGATGGAACATTGATTTACCACTTCACTATATAATCAAAAAAGCAGTCTGCTGAGTTATGTGCAGACGGAGAAAGCTGACCAAAGGCTCAAACATCGGCTGGGAAGGTCATAGTATCTGTATTTGGGGATTGGGATGGAATTTTATTCATCTATTAATCAGAACATGGAAGAACAATCAACAACGACAATTATATCGGTTGGTTGGAGCGTTTGAAGGCAGAAATTACCCAGAAAAGACCTCATTTGAAGAAAAAAAGGTGATCTTTCACCAAGACAATACACCGTGTCACAAGTTAATAAAAACAGCCGCAAAATTGGTCGAGTTGGGTTTGGAATTGCTACCGCACCCACTGTATTCTCCAGATATGGCCCCCAGCGACTACTGGCGCTTCGCAGAACTAAAAAAGATGCACCTTGGAATAAGATTTGGCTCAGATGAGGAAGTGATTGTCGAAGCTGAAACATATTTTGGAGGTCTCGTTAAATCGTAAAACACCCATGGTAGGCGAAAATCTAGAAAAATGTTGGAATGATTGTATTGTTCTAAAAGGAGATTATATTGATGAATAAAAATGAGTTTTAGTAATAAAAAAATGCAGTTTTCCTATCTAGGCCCGGGACATATTGACCGATGTGTTACATTGACCTGAGTATGGAACTGTCACTAACCATAATCAAGAGTTAGAATAAACATGAGGAAGAGAAAAAAATTGTTCAACTTCTAAAATTGTATTTGATTACAATTGCAATTTGGGCACTTATAACTATTTTAGTCAAATAACAAATTTTTACTGATTGATAAAAGCAGTTACAAATGAAAGTACAAACAATTGGGTAGTGGTTGAGTTCTGGAAACTAGCTGGTATAATGAATTGTAGATTCCCAATTGGTGGACCCAAGCCATCTATTTATAGGTCCAGGGCAATAAAATAACAAGACCATTAAATAAAAAACTATCTTCACAAATTCTCTGTGGACATTTTAACCTTGGATATTCATTTCTGTACTTCAATCAGCTTTTCTGTCTCTATTAATGGAAAGAGCGGACTAACAGGGAGGGAGTTGACGGATGATATCCCCAGTGTCATTAGTACATGTACTTATTTTTACCTTTGTTCTGATTAACAAATATAAAACTATGTAGTCTAATTTAAAACAAAAACAAAACAAAACCCCATTGTTTAATATTGGGCTGTATGTATACTGGGTACTCACAAATATGCAGTACACTTTATAAGATTGAAATAGGTCGTAACTGTTTAAAATAATGCGAAAAAATAATTTTTTATGAGATCACGGTATGTTTAAACTAAATATTTTGAAAAATTTGTTTAGAGTGATTTTGTTATTACACAGAAAATCAACTATGGATGAGCTCTTTCAAAAAAACCGTTACAGAGATTTTGCCAGAATACAAGCCATCAGAAGGAATGAACAATACATTGCACGTAAGACTGAGGTTGTTAACAAGAGCATCAGATACAAATCTCGTTCCAAACATACTCCCAAGGCTATGATGTTGAAAATTGAGTGCGTGCAGTGATGGGTACAAACTGGGATCAATGGGACTCTGGATGGCAATAAATACAAGTACATCAAGGCCCACACTCTAATTCCTGCCCTGAACAGCTAATAATTGAAGGAAATAGGATTTTGACTCAGTGAAGGCATGTGGATTCAAAGCCTGTCTTATCCAACATCCGAATGTGGAGTCTCTATGAAAATGTGATGACCTCCATTAAAACAACGTGTTTGCCAAAAATCTGAAGTACGACTGGAAGTCCTTAAATCACCGTGTTGACTATTTGTCTATGTATAAGGATCTATTTATATGATAACAAGAATATGTATAAAATAGTTAATGAATAGAGGGTATTTGTAAAGCTTTAATCAAAAGTTGATAAAAATTATATCATTTTGATGGGAAATGTAAATAAATCATATGTCCATGCAAAGTTATTTCAACTCACTTTTTAACCCTTGAAATACTAAATAAAATGTAAAAGACTTATTATACTACCTGAGTCTAATGAACCCAAAGTTACTTTTCAACAAATTTTTATGCATTCATCGAAATATATTGTTTTTTACTAGGTGTCTTCGTTAGCAATACATAATAAAGGCGATATCCAAAAGATCAATAAAACTTCGTTATAAAAAGGGCTGCGGAGGAGTCCGAGGTTTTTTGTGTGAAGTCGGCGTCAGGACTCGTAAAATATGTACCAACTCCGATTCCACTACGAATTTTTATTATCTTAGGATTACATCGAGTTTTTGTAAAGTTTTTCTTTTATTTCTACGTACTAAATATGAACATCTGTGAGTATGTGTGGGTGTGTTTGTCCGGGAATGGGACCCAAACGAAAGGAGTGATTATTTCTGAATCTTTTATCTACCTTTTCAAGGTTCCAAAAATACTTTTGGTAACAATTTGTTTGGTTTCCAAAGACAAAGTGGCCTTTAAATAGCATTTTTCTAAAATCCAATTTTTTGATTAACAAACGACTATTTCATATACAACAAAAAACACACTCTTTTTAAAGGAGATTATGAAGTTTAGAGAAGAAAAAAACGTAGAGAAAATAAGACAAAGGATTTTTGACAATAATTTGAAAATTGATCAAACGACAGCTCAACTTTACTATTTTTGCTTCTCTAAACCTTAAGATTTCCATTTTTTTTTTTAAACAGAATAGTTCATAATTATTTTTAATTTTGTAATGTCCCGGCAACGCCAGGCAAACCAATTCTATTTCCTTATTTTAAAAAAAAAGGTGCAAGGATACATATAAAAAAAAAAGCATGCAGCGAGAATAATTCTTATATTTTCTTAATTTTTTGTTTTATCTCAAACAGAAGAATTCTTGATTAACTTTTATTTCTTAATCTCCCAGCAACGCCGGGCAAACCTACTCTAGTTGTTATGAATTCTGGGTATCATTTATTAAGTATTATTATAATTTTATGAAAATTGAATTTAAAATCAATGTATAAGTCTACTTCACAATTCTCCAACATCTTTAAGACCAAAATGATTATATTACATAGGGCGTAGCCACTGACCATGTAAGTTTATAACGTCTTAGTCTTGCGAATAGGAGGTTGTTTGTATTGTCGTTCCTCGGCTAAGAGTGCATAAATTATGTTCAGAAACTTATGCACGAACTAGCTTATGATCTATTTGATTTGTTTTTCACCAAGTTAAATATTTTATATTCCAAAAACTTTATTTATACCTGACATAATTATTCACCACATACAACTAATAATTACCTATAAATTAAATCTATGTTTATAGTTTTTACACTCAAATGACTCAAAAGTACTTATTTAGGCTATAAAATATACTATTGTATGTTGGAGTTGGAGTCGTGAAGTCAAAGTCAAGGGTTCTCAAACTTCTTCCTTCAGTCATAGAGCTTACAAAAATGCATAAAATTTCAAGGCACTCCAGTGTAAAATATTACTAAAAATGACACTGGATAATCTAAAGAAAAATGTAATGTTTATTGAAACAAATAATGAACGGAGCATAATACAAACTGTGAATACTAATAACCTTTAGAAAGACAGACTTACAACATGGTTTACGAACTCGATAGACCGCCCAATCAATAAAGAAATAAAAGGACCCAACGACAAGACGAGGAAAACTTATATGAAATCTATTAAGTAGGTTAAGACTCTAATTCACAGTATATCTTGTCCAGTTTTTGTGGGGATTTTCTTTTTAGAAAACAATCAATGATTCTGTGTTTTTGTTCCATATCTTTGTGAAATCAAATATATTTTAGTGGGTAAATGATAATACACTATGATGCATATTTTAGTCACACTACCCCTTGTGGGATATTGACATGACACGTTATTGAAAATGTGTACTTGAAACATACTTTATTTATTTATTTTTTTGTCTAAAATGAATTTAAACTTTTACGTTTACCCCCACAGAACTAAGCTTAGAAACTCTATTCTTTCATTATAAATAATGGTGTTTACCCACATACTACAATAAAATCGGTCTCATAAGTTAATTTCAACAGTCTACCTTTCTCTGTTTTTAAGTATTAACATTAAATATTACACTACTAGAATAACATATACATGCTGGCTACAAAACAAATCCGGTATTTAAAATTTAATAAATATGTATGTATAACTAATTTATAAACATAAATATTTTTGTTAATTTTGTAATAAAGTTTTAAGTAAATAAAAATTAAATTAAAACACAAAATTTGAACCCTCTGCTTTCATTTATTTTTCGAGACAAAGGAGAAAAATACGAAATGTACGACAGATTTCTTAGGAATCAATTTCTGCTCATTAGCAGATGATGAAGTTCTTGAGATCATTGATACATGAATGGTATACTCTCCGGAACACGCAAAATATTAAAATCCAAAGGATTTAGATCTGGTGAAGAGGCAGGTCACATCTCCTTTGTTAGCAATTTAATGTAAGAGCTAATTACTTAACCAGATATTTTTACATCCACTCTGTAGAAAATAAAAAAATAGAAAATTGTTTCGAATCCAAAAAAAGAGAAATGTCTTCTTCTTTTATGTTGGAGTTACTTATCCAAGAATAATGAAGAGCTGGACATTCGATACGGGAACCATTTTTTCTGGAGTCTACGAATGGATTCACTATATATCTTTTGGTCGCTAATTCACAGCTGTTCCTCGGAGATCCCACACGTTCTTTGTCGCTCCCCGCTACTATCGTTTGAGAACTCGAAGATTTTGCTCTTGACAAAATATTCGAATTTCTAGGGGGCTCTAGGGGAATGGTTATCCGAATTAATATATTTCCGTTTAATGGCGTTATTCATTTGGTCCAGTCTAGTCTTAGAACTGGTTCTATCAGTCCTTGGGACTGGTCCTTAAGAAAGTGTAGCATTCTTACTGTAAGTACAAGAACTGATTAAAAGAGACGAAATAAAGTTGAGTGATGTCATCAAGTATCGAACTTTAAAAGTTTTTAGTACTGTACTGGAAGGAACTGCAGTCTACAGTGTGAAATAAGGACGTACAAAACCCTATTTAATTAAAAGCTGAGTATTTTCATCAGAAAAAGAACTCAATATGGTTTATTACTTATATATAGGACTGAACTGGGCGGTACTTCAGTCAAAATAAGGACCCACACAACAGTATTAAATTAAAAGTGAGTGATTTTATCCAGGACCTAATTTTATAACCTTTATGACAGATAAGCAGGACTGAACTGAGGGGGACTGAAGTCTTCAGTCCTTAATATAGACCGACACAACACTATTTAAAACTATTGCATTATACATGAAAACTTTCTCTGAATTACATCTTTAGGAGCACAAAAATCAGAGCACTTATGGGTCGTAGTTATTCGACTCATCATCCACGATGTACCATTGTTTTATCTATTAACTTTATATTATGTACGTATGCACACCCCTAGACATAAATATTCATTTCCTTTGATTCATACCTTAAAGGAGACATTTCCATCATTTTTCAACATATAAATACATATAGTATGTGGATTCGAACAGAGACGACGTGCGTATCAATGATAAATGTCGTTTCTTGTTGTGTTCCATATAATTTTTTAACTTTAAAACTTATTTTCCCGAATGAAATGAAAAAATTATATGTAAAAAAAACAGTTCATTTTTCTCTTTTGAATGAAAAGAGAGGAGGGGTTATTCAATGAAAAACTTACATACAAACTATTTACTCGAGGGAAGAGGAGAAGGGAAACCATGAGAGATGGTTGAGATTGATATATATTTATTATTATCAAACCATTATCAGGACCCTCTTCTCTTTATTTTAAGTGAGAACGCGTGGAAATTTATTTCTTTGACTGCAGCATCGTGTCCCCTCATTTTTATTTGATAGTTGGAATGAATTTTGCGGGTGTTGAATGAAAGGATCTCCTAATTGAAATTCACTCGGTTGATTAGAGGGGGAGAGAGAGAGTTAGAGGGGTGGGGATGTGGGCAGAATGCACTTCTAATCCCATTCTGCTGACGCTGTATCCCCCTTCATTCAACCATCAGCTCTCTTAATGACTGTTTATTTGTTCTCACTCATTGCTATGACGTGATACACATAATGTGTCAGATATCTTCTCTCATGATTCTTCGTGTACTAAACAAATATTTGGAAGAATCTTCTCCTAATTCATTTGTAAGGATATGTGAACTATTTATTTACACCTTCTCAAGTCTTGTGCACAAATATGTTTTTTCGATCTCATTATGTATTTGACACATTAAAAATATGTCCTTGGTCGTGTTGGATCGGACATATGACTGCATTCCTAATCAGTCTTTTTTATAATTGGTCCGATCTTTTTCATCATTCATTCAATATCTCTAAGGGACGATAAAAATAAAACAGGCAAAAGAGCAAAGGCAAACAGAGAATAGGGCAATAGAGAAGGGGAAAAGTGGAACTATGATTTCATAGTTTCACTTTGCACGATGATCCATCAAAAATCGAGCAAATTATCTTTTTCCTTTGTTCCAACAAATATTCAAAGACTGTAGATAAAACGTATAATACTTTAATAATATGCGTTCTAACCACTCATACCTTACTTTAAACTTCAGATATCGTGTTTCTACGTAAGACAATTTCGACAAAAATGAGAATCGTGATGTACTATTCAATTTCTTGGATAACTCACTAAAAACAATTTCTGAATTCCGGAATTGTTCTATAGGAAGTCTAGTCTTGAGTCTTCAATCTCAAGTACAAGCCAAGTTTAAAACTTCCAACTTTTGATCCAAGTTGAGCGCGAAGATACTCTTTTATTAAACATAAATACAACTGCCTTGCACTGCCAGATTCTGTATTTCACAGATGTGGGAAAAGTCATTATACTACATGTCCAAGTCCTTGAATATTTATTGAGTCCAGTTGGAGTCCTTTATAATTCATTGCTTGTTCATAATTATAATGTAGGATCCATAGTGGTCAGGCTTTTCTTGAGGGGAATGACTATCAAGCTAAAGTTTTCGATTGTGATGGTGACTACGTCTCTATCTCTGGTACTTTATAATAAAGGAATCATATTCCATTCTTCCACTTGGAAATAGACAAAAGATTTGAAAGAGAGGATTCAGTGAATATAATTGACTTAATTTTTTTTTTAATGTGTTTTTATTTAATTCTTAGACTAACTGTAAAAAGTATATTATATATAGATAACTTATTACAAAACTATATCACATTTTATAATTTCTTTCAGATGTTAATGCATATTGTAAGCTAATGTATAAGATTTACCTATATAAGGAATTATTACACATTACTTTGAATTGTCTTTGACAAGTGTAACAAACTTTTCAGGTTTTCTATCTGTTTTCAATTTCCAGAATGTACATCTACTTTTTTGCACTATGTATATTTCGCAAATTTTTAATTTGTCCAAAATAAAAAGATTAATTTGTGTTCTCAGCATATGAAAGTATAGAATTGTTCACAATGATTCCATTGGACTTGCATGGTATAAGAGGAAACAATTATTTTTTTATGATATATAATATTCAAAAATCAGAGGATCTGTCTAAATAAAAAAACTAAACAAAGTTACATAAAATCAAATTATACAAAGTTACATAAAATCAAATTAAACCAAGTTACATAAATTCAAATCAAACAAGGTTACATAAAATCAAGCTAAACAAGCTACATAAAATGAAATTAAACCACTTGATTTAATAGTTTTAATTCATAGTTAGTTAGAAATTTAGGTATGCAATAGACCACAAACCTCTGACTAAAATCATTTTCCAAAAAATTTAATATTCGTCTATGTTCTAAAGTTATTGTTGATTATACATTTTTAGCGTTTTGTGTGACTTTGACCGTTAACTTATACTTATACCTCTCTAATTTTAATGGCTGAAAAGTATTACAAAAAACAGTCAGTAACTTTTCCGTAATCCTGCTAAATAGTCAAACAAATTACCTTGACCTTTCAAACTTAATGGCTTCTTACAATTAACATAAATTAGGTTGGGGAAAAAGTATTTTCGTATTTTTAGCTTTATTTCAATGCTTTATAAGACGTGTTACAATAATCCAATTTAAGCCAAGTGTATCTTGCTCTGTTTGATATCTTGTTGATAACGATAATCCAATCTCATAATGCCATTTTCGTATCCATAGCCAATTTTCTTGTTCGCTTTTGACGCGTATTTCCCTTTCCGATAGTAAAAATTGAAAATATAGGAAATTTCTTCCTTTGAGACCTCCATACTCGACGCACAATGATTTACAACTGAACTGGTCAAGTGCAATACTGTCCAAAAAGAGTTTGTATTATATACTCACACCTTTACAATAGCCTATTGTATAATTTGATGTGACCAATAGCGAAAAAGATATACTTAGTTTTTAAAAAAGGCGGGAAATACGAAATTACTTTATTACTACTATAATCTTCCTACAAAGTTTGATCGAAATCAGTTTGGAACTTTTTCCATTATATTTTATTATATCAAAGAAACAGAGGCAATAGCATAACCACTGTTCAACTTTACTAGAGGAGCTAAAAATGTTGTGTGAGTCCATTGAACCCATTTGGCAAACTATTGGTTAACACCCTTTCTCAGGTGTAAATAAAAAGTTCAATACTGATTCGTATGGATGGACAAAACCTAAAGAAAAATAACAGCTTAAAGATTAGAAAAATTAAAACGATTAGTATACTTGCTCTTTTTTTAAATTACATTCACTCTTTTTATAGATTGTCGTGAAAATAACACCTCCCTATGAAAGAAAAATTTCCTCCTTCTTTTGATGTAATTTTTTTTAAAGAAAAAGAAAAGTGAAATAAATATAAATATACTTTAGTGTTATACAAATGTTGAAGATTCTCCTCTAAGTAGTAGTAATATACTTTATATGCCTTGTAGTAGTGAGGCATATGCGTATGCCGTCCAAAATAAATATTGCCAAAAAATGGTTTCAAATAACATATTCTTGAATTAAACGACTTTCAATTCAGCACCTGACCTTTTATTGGTGAGATTTATTAAAATGAGTTAATTATTTCGTTTTCTAAAATACGATTGTTTTAACTCATTTTCATAATTGAAAATTGGCCATTTTTTGAACGTAATTAACTCTATAGATCATGAAGCTAGTGAGCCATATATCATGAAAATTAGTGACATCAATCCAGTGTCATTTGTGTGGTTTCTCCTAAGGAAAAAAGATTTATTCCGAAATAATTTGTATGACTTTTGAAGAATCTCCATAATCAATTACATAATTAGTTAATCCTCCATAATTATATAAAACAACATATTTCGTATTAAAAAATTATCTGTATAAAAACTCTTAATGAATAGTTATTTAAAGATAAATGAATATTCAAAGTTCTGTTCATTGTGAGTACGGACAATCAACAATCTGATGTGATTTTTCAAAAACTGTGTAAAATAAAGCATTGAATGCGTACTATCATTATGAAACAAAAATAAAATAAAATTTTTTTTAATAACTTTGGAAAGGAAAAAGTTATTTTGGAGTACCCTGTGTAAGCTTAATTTTTTTTATAACTTTCAAAAACTGTGGTAGAACAAAAAAATTGATTTTAAAACTCATAGAACCGATTTCTCACTGCATTGTAATAAATATTTGAATCATTTGTTGAAAGATTAATCAAAATCGGAAATTTATTATGATTCATGATTATATGGAACATAGAGTGAGTAAATCTGATGTAGATAGAATGATTAAAACATGCATACTGGATGAAAGATAAAGGCCAGGAACGTAGTTATGTAGATACTTCAATTTAAGTGCACATAAAGTATATATAAATATATATTTTTTTAGCATACAGTGGTGATTCTTAACCTTTTGACCTTTACATCTCAATTTCATAATCTCAATAAAGTCCCACCTTTTTTTTATATAATTAGTGATCATCCGGTTATAGGAGTGAGCGGAAATCATTTTAGAGGCAAGATACGACATTAGTCTTGATAATGGAGTCAGTTGATATCATTTGTTGGAGAAATGTTTTTGACATCGAAAATAAACATAGCCCCAAAAAAAACGATTTTTTCATTTATTTTCATAATTTGAAATTTAGAAAATTAATGATATCAAATAGTCCAATGATATGGATTCTAGAGAGCTAAAATAATTATGACAGATCCGGATTAATGCAAAAACTTTAATTTGGTTCGATGTAGGTAATCAAAACCTTATTTATTTCGGAAAAACGAAGGTTTTTAAGACCTTTGCAAAAATTGTCAATAAATACAAAAGTCATTTGAAAGGTTCATAAAGGAATTGTAGTGATTTTCAAAAAAAGGAATACAAAAATGTTTCGTGTGTAGATTAAACTTTAATTTATAAAGGATGAAAAAAAAAAGATTAAAAATGAAAGATAATATGCCCAGCAAATTGTTTCAACCTACGACATCTTTTTGCCTTTCAAAAAGTAATATTTAATCAACCCACAAAATTATTTTTCCTTGATTTTTTGGAAATCACTCCACTTCCACGATTCAAACAAATAACAAAGAGAAAGAAATATACCGATCAGGCTAAAATTTGGTGTGTGTTCTTCCAAGAGATACTACTAACTAAAAATAACCTCAATACGCGCCAATGCCTTTCCACAAAAATTTCAGACGAACCTCTTATTTATTAACAATTTTGCAAGGGTCTTAAAAATCTTGTTTGATTAGGTTTTTTATTCTTTAATCAATTAATCATCCAAAATTATAAAATAAAGTATATTGATATTATAATTTTGGATCTTTTTATGGAATAACATCCCTCTCAAATCTTTCAACGAAAATTTTGTTGAGGGGGAAAAAATCAAAAAAATCACAGGTGTATTTCAACTTATTCGATAATGGGAGATGTCTCCTATCAAATATGATCTTTAAAACTGTGTATAAAGTTTTAAATGTTTATTATCATTATGAAATAGATATAATACTTTTCTTATTAATAAAACATTTTTCATTGTCATTTGGAAAAAGGAAGTTATGTTGCTACATCTGAATTAAAATATTATGATCTTTTTTTTTTTTTTAATGTTCCTTTAATTTGCCAGATGGAGTTGCACTAAACACTATAAGTAGTATTACATTTAGTCCCTCTGACCTAAAATTCTTGTGTGAAATCCATACCCATAAAGTGCATAAACCTACGCACATTGAGTTTAAGAGAATAATTTCTCCCGAGCGTGTTGTCCAGTGAGCTACGTGGATTACTTTTTTTTTTTTTTTTTTTTTTTTGGTAAATTTGTATGTTTTCTTTCTAAAGTATTTTACGAATAATGTCTCGTCAATGCAACTCAACAAATGCATTACGGTTACCCAACCATCACAAAAGAATGTGATTTTTAAAATAAAAGCTCATATCGATGTAAATACAAATAGAACGTCTTAAGATCTTTAACAAGTTCAAGTCAGGTGCTCACAAGATATTAGAATTTTATTGATGACTTCATCCGGCCCAAATTTTTAGAATTCGAAAAGAACATTTAACGGGTGGCCCATCTAACAGGTGCATTTTGAGCTACCATTTTTTTTTACGTTTGACAGCTGTAGTAACTTTCTCATTGTGTCTAATATTTTGTAAAAGGTCTCCGGCTTACGAAATGGTTAAGTTTACGCTCGAAGAAAATTCGGAAATACTGAAGACTTACTTCTAAAATGGAGAGTCTTCAAACGAAACTGCAAAAAAAACCGTCGGTCGAAATAAAGCGCCTTCCAGGCAGTTTGTGGATAAATTTGTGAAGTGTGTGCGCGAAACTGGTTCGTTAATGGATAAAAGAGCGCGTTCCCGTGTTCGTCCAGTGCGCTCAATCGAAAACATTGCTGCTGCTCCCGAAAGCGAAAAAACGAGCAAGGAGCTGCCGTTACGGTCAATGGTGAGCGCTATCGGGCCATGTTGGAAGATTTTTTGTTTCCCCAAATGGAAAAGGAAGACATCGACAACATTTGGTTCCAACAGGATGGCGCTACGTGCCACACAGCCAACGTTACAGTGGATCATTTGTGCACTGTCTTCGACAATCGCATCATAAGCCGAAACGGCAGCGTCAATTGGCCACCTCGTACCTGCAATTTGACTCCGTTGGACTATTTTTTGTGGGGAGCTGTCAAAGATAAATGTTACGTCAACCATCCAGAGACGATTGACGATTTGAAACACGAAATTGGAGTCGCCACTGCAGCTATTGAAGCTCACACAATCGAAAATGTATTGAAAAATTGGATCGACTGAATGGGCTACCGTAAGGCCAGAGAAGGTGGCCATATGAATAAAGTGGTGGTTCATTATTAACCGGAATGTTGAGGCTTTTAAATAAAAAATAAGTTATTAAAAAATATCCATCCGTCTTTTTTTTATAGCGATATTAAAAAAAAAAGAAAATTTCGTGGGCCACTCTTTAATAGCAAAAATCATGCTAACATTTATAATTTTAAAATTACGGATGTGAATCCCATAAAATTTGGTAACCAGGGATTTTCAAATCCTTAAGTTAACCAAAACTTATAAATGATTAATCTCCCATTATATAAACCTCGAGTGATATGTATGTGTTTGTGAATATAATTAATATCAAATGATTTTGATTTTCAATAATTCCTATTGAACAAAAAATTGAAGACGGATATGAAGACTGATCTCTTATTCAATCCCAAAATAAACCTTAAAATGAGATTTATTATTTTTGCATTACTTTTTCCCTAGATTAAAATTCAAAACCTTATTTAATCTAACAATTTATAGAAAAATAAATTATTTTTCATGCAGATGTATATTTCATACAAAATTGTATCAATCCTAGAGCCTTTATAAAGATACTTGAAAAAGTGAAAATTACTCAAAAAATTGATTTGAAATACGAAAAACAGACAAAGAATCATAAATAATCGTAAGACACTACACCAACAATTAAATAAGTAATCTTATAGATTTTTATTATAATTATTGACATATATACTTTATCAATTATGGTAAGATATTAATATATTTAAAAAATATCATAGTTGTCCAAAAGTGGCATGTGACACTTTTATATTTTGCTTAAGGTTTACAACATAGTTATTTATTTTTGATAATTAAATTACCTAATAAGGCATATAGTTCTTATATGTATCAAAAAAAGATGTATACATTTCAGGTAAAATTATAAGAAAATCATTTAAAATTACTTTAAAAATTAAAGTAAACTATATTTTTATACGTAAACAAGTATAAATATTAGATTCCAGAGAAAAACTGAGATATTTTGAAAAAAAAAATCCAATTTATATGTGTTTAAAACCACTATGAAATTACAAAATATTTATAAAAAAATATGTTTGAAATGGTTTAGACGCCCACCAGTGAAAATCTGTCAGTTGGGTCACAAGAAAAAAAGGGACATTAGTTAGATTTGATGTAATGTAAGCCAAAAAAAAGACAATTTTTTTTTCTAAAATTTTGAATATTTAATAACAGAGAAAAAGGAAATTCAAAAAAGTCATCACAAAAGGTTGGCAATAACAAAAATTTTAGTAACTTCTCCTTCTCTAAAAATAAATACTAGGCACACTTTCAGAGGTGGGGAAAAGTCATTATACACCAAGTCCAAGTTTAGTATCAATTCTTTACTCACAAGTGAAAGGCCTCAAATATTTTCATCAATTCCAGTTTGAGGAGTCCTTAAATATTTTTATTGAGTCCTTTGGATTTATTGTGAGCTCATTTTAAATCCGTCATTATAAACTGAGGTCCAAAGTCTTGAGGGTTTTCAGCATAAAATAGTACTGGAGTCAATCGAGATACTAGTCTTAGCTGTCGAATCCCATTCAACTCTCGAGTCTTTTTAATGTGAAATCAAGTTGAATAGCATGTCTTTAAAATATAGACTTAATTCCAACTGGCGTTGCAAATCTAGATTCCATTGCCCCATATCTGTATGGCCTGATTTTTTTATGATATTCCAATACCTACACTACAACAAATCACCATTTTTCTTTATAGAAAGGAAACAAGTATTGATATTTGATATTGATATAAAATCTAATGTCATTTTCCAAATGGCCAACTTCTACAGTGATGACTTAATTTGAGAACGCTCTTTTAAGCAACTATTTCTTTTATATTCATGGACAAAACATAGAACGTCATTGTTTAAAAATAAATTGATGAGATATTATGTTAACCCGCTTTGTCAATAATGATATAAAATGTGTTTATTTGATTTATTTAATATCTTGAATGACTTTATAATGTTATTCTTTTATCAATAAGTATGTACATCACTACTTAGGTCATAGGCGCATGCTGCATTATCATGTGCACAGTCAGTTATGGAAAATTGAAACAAATAATCAAGTTCATATTGACAAAAAGATTACTTAAAATGTACAAATATCTTAGGAAAAAACACACTTTAATTCTACTCAGGAGAAATTAGATACATTATAAGGGTTCCTAATTAATCTAATGATTACTTCAATCTAGAAACCTTATACTGCTCTGAAATCGTTATAATTTTTGTGGGGCCAAATAATGAAGTTTGATCTATATTGGTCCCGTACAAAAATTTGTTCTAAATCAATCCCACAAAAAGTTGGTCTTAAGTACTTCATTTTCTATTTATTTTATACCAACGGTAGTACCTAGCATAAGGATTCATTAGGCATTGATGAACATACAAACTTAAGCATAGAGATAATTCCTCAGTGAAACTCACCGTTTTTCATAAGTACACTATCTCAAAATTACTCAATACTTAAATATTCTCTCCTCAAGAATGAAAAAATAATTATAACCGCTTGAAGAAATAAAAATAAAGATTGTTCAGTTTGCCAACAATATAAAATTACACAATAAAAAATGCTTATGAACTACAAACCTAAATATTTTTACTCCACTTTTCTTTTCAATAGGATGCATATGATAACAGAAACCTCTAAGGGAAGGCTTAAGCACGCCCGTTACAAATGTGCTAGAAGAACTGAGAAATTACTACAATGACATAACATAAATTCACAGGCCCATTTGTCATATTTTTAACGAAAAAAAAGTATTTGTTATTAGATTTATATAATCATACATTACCTTTTTTAATGGCCTCTTTTTTAGATATAAGTATACATTGGACTATTTAAATCTAATAAATGCGTGTTTTTTTTGTTTGTTTTTTTTCATTTACGAACTATTGTCCTGTAAAAGTTTTATTTTCTCAGTTCGTCTACACAATTTGTAGCGAGCGTGTTTTATCCTTCCCTTAGAAGTTTCTAGCATTCCATGAGTGGATGATGCGTTGAGCAATAGCTAAACACACTCGTTGCTACATTGTTAGTTCTCAGAAAAAGAAAAGACACACCAAAAAGAGGCCTTTCAAACATCCAGACTAACAAACTGTACTTTAATAATTTCAAATTATGTTCTAAGCGACTGAGTTAGAAATAAAATTGATGTAATTACATGTATGAGTAAAAAACAAATGTTATTGATGTTTCTATCAAGACTCTTTGTTCCATAAAAGCAATGAAAAATCCACGATAGTTTATCTAAATAGTAAAAATTTTGTTCCATAGCGTGAGACCGAAAAAATGAGTCCTATTTTGAAAAAGGTTAAAGTATGAAATTATCAGCAGCAGCTGTATTTACAAAGATCAACGAACCAAACAAAAATCAATATTCGACTGAGTTTCAACACTAAATTAATGCCGACTTACATGCATACTTTTATTCTTGCCTATTTTGTTTGAACAAACTTCAACACAATGAAATTAGGGATTGTTTGCTAAACCCGTTTGTTCTTGTTTCAATCACCTGAACGGAGTTTTATTATTATGTGTATTTGTCTAACTAGATAAGACACTTTTCAAATCTTTACATAGATATTGTGTATTATAACAATACGAATCTTGATCAAACAAAACAACTTCTTCTGTATTCCACTTTTAATGAAGATTTTATTATTAAAAATGATTACAATAATGATTAATAAAATCAAATAATGAAATCAGAGCATTGATTCAACTTTAACTTAATCTTTTTCGCTACATAGCACTCTGATCAAAAAGAAATCGTTATTTTCTCATTTCTAATAGAATTATCATTCGATTCTCAATTTTTGGTATTATCTTGATACACATGTCCCCAACGTATGCTGACAATATTTCATCTCAAAACTTTGCATTGGTAGCTCTTTTTTGACAGATAAGAAATTTAGACAAATTTTGATGGATTCTATGACACTTAGCCAATATTTACATTGCCCAAAACCATTTTAATGAAAAGACACTTTGCCTAAAAAAGTTATAAATATATATATTTGATGATGATCCCTGCAATAATATGCAATTATCTACTAAAATTATCCAATGACAAAAATATCTTCATAATTATAGAGTCAGAGACGATCTTAGGATAGATAAGTGTCGATGAGGACTGGAATAGGAGCTCCAACATTGATTGATTGACGGTTTGATTTTTGGCTTTTTCCAAATTTCAATTACAATTAATGCAGAAAAGCTCTCATATGATATGAAAAGTACCCATATAATATGGCACTGTCTCACGAGATCATCTTTAAGTCACACAAGTCAAGAACTCTTTACTTAGTAAATGTAGTTACTAAAAGTACATTTTTAGTTATTTTCCATAAAACAATTTTGATAGACATTTTTTTAACTTATAAAAAGAATTAAAAAATTTACTTTTTTCTAAAATTGTCTTATTGAGCAAAAAAGAGTCAAAAAATTAGGAAAACTTGATGATTTGTTTATTGTTTGTATAATTTTTTTACATTGTCAGAAAAGACAGATCAAATATTTATTTCCTTTTGCTCAATAGGTAGTTTTAGAAAAAAAACCTATAGATAAGATCGAAGGAAAACGATATTTTGCATAGGTTACTTCCATACCAAACCCCAATTTTTTCGAACTAGTCGAAATCAAAATTCGAAATAAAGCGAAAACCAAACCAGCTTAAGGCTGAGTCAACCTTCCATCACTTTTATAAAGCTCGAAATTTTGGTAGAGCCCATTTTTAGTCACTGCGGGGTCTGTTAAAAAAAAACAACAGTGACTGTATATTTTTTTTTTGGTGAGGATGTTAAAGGGTTAATGTAATATCGTGGAACCCATGACAAAGTTAATAGAGAAGAAATAAAAGATAAATACAGAGTGGAATTTTATAAAGAAGACTGTATAGTTTTTATGCCTCCAAAGACGCGATCCCATTTAAAGGAAGACTCATGCAAGTATAATATTCAAAATTTTTGTACAACTCTGAGGACATCTAAAATTGTATTTTTTGTATTTTGCTTCAAATTTTGAATGTCAGAACTTTATAATGTGACTATAATATATCTTTATATCTGTTCTTGTGATTTTTAAATTTGTTTTTAATAATGAGATGATTAAATAAATAAAGGAAAAAAATAAAAAAATCCTTTTAAAATTTTGTAAAGAATTTCTACCAAAATTGATTTTTTCCATTTTTTTTTTATTTTTTGCAGTAGTAGAAAATTGCTGAGCACACTAAAATAAGTCTATTATCTGTAAAAACAAAAAAAAAATAACAATACAAATGCTTTGGACAATTATACTAATATATTAAAAAAATAACTTTTACAATCAAATGAAAATTGAACACAGAATTCCGAATTAGAATAAAACGGTTTCTTTTTTATCAAGCCTCATTTCAAATACCGTATATAAAAATCAACAACTTACCCCCAATTAGCAGAAAAAGTTTTAGAAAGAATGGAAGGACAGGAACCAGTTTTATATAATTGTAGAATGCCATAAATATCGAATACGTCAATCAAAACAAAGATATCGTTCTTTGGAGAGGTTTTAAATAAAAATAATAAGTTTATGAGACAGAAAATTGGGCCTAAGGATATTTCTTTTAATTGTTTTAAAATGATAGAAAAAATAGGCTGAGAATATTTATAGTGAGTAAAACAAAAATAATCAATTTATCAAAAGATGGGGTTTTCTAACCAACTTTAGTTGGAAATATAGTCAGAAAACATAGTAAAAGATGTTGAACCATTCCAAATTTTGGTTGAAGTACAGATTGGTTACCAATTTAGTGACAAAAGAAAGAGGATGTATCTATTGTCAGTTCTGAAACTAATTCAATATGTTAAAACAGTTGGACTATCTCTGTTGATCTCAAATTGGTGGGCTTTCTTCTTGTCCAACAACGTGGATTCACAAAAATCCTTGTTTATGGGCCAGCAGAGCTAGAGACCAGCATTGGGTTAGAACTATTTGGTCTCCGAGACCAAATTAAAACCCTGCAGATAAAAGTATCATTATTTATGAGCCCCTAATTAACAGCAAGAAAATTATTTTCCCACCTCTCCACGTAAAACTCGGGCTCATTAACCAATTTATCAAAGCTCTGCCCTTTGATGGAGAATGCTTTAATAACATCACCTCGAAAACTTACCACTGTGAAAATAAAGGCCAGTGTTTTTGATGGGACAAAAATACGAAAATTCATCAGGGGTAAATATTTAGAAATTAAAATAACAAATCAATCAAATAATACTTGGCCTTTGGCCAAAGGTGTAGTGGATAACTTGCTGGGATATAAAGCAACTAATTACAAAGATTTCCCAAATATATTAATGGAGAACTACAAAGCCATGTACGGTTAGATGAGTATCAAAATTCATTTCCTTCATAAGCATCTTACATGCTTTCCTAATAATCTAGGTGATGAAAGTAATAAACTACTGGAAATACCTCATCAAGATTAGATGGTAAGAGAAAAAAGCTTTGGAGGAAGATGGGATCGGTATAGGCTGGCAGACTATTGCTGGATCATTAAAATAGAATGTATTGAAGATGAACATACAAAAAAAATGTTAACAAAAATTACCTTAAATTCTTAATAAAAATATATATATATATATATTTAAATATCAGTACTCTTTTCAAAATTACACTTTTTGTTGCTATTAGTGCATCTGAGATATCTTCATATGATTAATCTTTTCTCTTGTTAACTCAAAATATAGTTTCTTAAGATAATTTTCAAAATGATAAGCGTTACATACATTAATTAGTGAAAAAATAGATCTGTTACTTTGGTCAATCTCAAGCCATACCCCCTCTGCCGTACACTACAATTCTGATTGAATAAAATACGAGATTGGATGTGGAACAGGTAAATATAATAATGTAAAATATTAGGTATTTTCAGAAGTTGAATATTATATATAAGATATAGTCATATAATTTAAATATATTAAAAACATTTGAGTAAATGGAGAGAGAAATTTTAAAATTTAGTTGTGATTTTCATTTGATTAGATCGATCTCTATTAATTAAAGACGGAAAGGTTTTAAGAATTAGGACAAAAGAGGAAGGATATGATATACACAAGGATAATGATAGGATGAAAATTTCTCCAAAGAAGGGAACCAAACCAAGCTAAGATTTATAGTAGAGTAGAATCGATTCCTTCCTGGGTTAGGAATACATCTGTCTATATATAACAATAAAGAATATATTCAAAGGGTGAGACTAACATGGGATCCATTCACTTTCAGATAAAGATAAATAGCTTTGGATGAGAAAGTGAAAATAAAAATTTGTTAATTACAATGAAATTATTAATATAAAATTAAAACATATAATAAAAAAACGCATTTGAATAACTGAATCATTCTAACGGAGATCAATTTGATATTATAGTGTACTCTAAATTTGATAAATGCTAATATTCATTAATTAACACTTGAAGAAGTTGAATGATATGTTTTTCAATAGTTAAGACCAAAGAAAGATTGAGGGAATCGAAGGAAGATACTTTTATCTTGATCTTCATCTCAAGAGATGTTCGGATTTCATATTCCACGAGGGACAACAGGACGAACTACCAGGCTTCATAAAGAGGATGTCTTCCTTGGGAAAGAGATTCCAGTATCGAAGCAATGAAGAGATTCATTCACAATGAGTAGAATATTTTAATATTAATATAATATTTAATAATTATTTTATTTGAATTTGTACAAAGTGCGGGGTTATGATATTAATTATTATTATTTATTACGGAGTATGACGCAATGAAATTCACATTGAAATTGTACACAATATTAGAATAATGTTTTTTATTTGCTAGTACAACCCAATAAAAAATGGGATCACTTAAAAAATACAAAATTGGAGATGCATATTTTTTTAATTAAACATTGAACATTTTCCTATAAAATAAGCTATGATATTTTTCATCAATTAGAATGAAGAATAACTGATAAGGGTCTAGAGAAAAATGTCGTTTTTCATCTCTTTTCAACCTAAAAATGGAAATATGTCGAGTTCAAAACAAGATAAGGAATCAATAATAACATAATTGTAATCATAAAAACACTTTTACATAAGTTTTATTACTCCTACTTTTAATTTGGGGATTATTTTAAGGGTTAAAACTGACTTTGAAGTATAACAATCCTGAATTATTATAATCTTAGATATTTCAGAGTCCAAACGACTGAGAGAAAACTGAGATCCGTTTTAGATTCTATGCTTGAAGATAAATTCAATTATTTTCTACAATTCATTTGTACAAAATTCATGTTCCCCAGTGTAAACGACTAAGTAATTGAGATTTTTGTTTTCAAGTTCAAAGGGCTCAGGGCTGAATCCTAGGGCTTTAGGATTTTTTCAATTTATTAGTTACAAAATATTGTAACTAATATGAACAAGAATTAAAATCAAATTTTACTTTAGATAATAAGTTTAATTATACTTGTAACTGGTTACAAAAAAAACACAAGAAAAAAACTATTCATTTATTGTTATGAATCTAAAGAGTTTTTATGAGGTTGCTGGGGCAAACAAATCATACTGTAATTCAATAGTTTAATATTAAATATCCCCTAAACTTGAATTGGTTTCAGAAGTCCTATAATATATTTCATAATTACATAGTTTCCAACTTCTAATTTCATCTATATTTTTAATATTATCAAATATGTAAATAAATTGTAGTATAATCAAGCTTGAAATATGTATATTATTCAAGCCAGAAAATTTTTCAAGGTTAAGCTCACTTTGTTTAAATTAAAAAGTCAAGAAAATTCATCAAACATTTTTTAAGAACCAATATTAGGGACGGGACGAAAGATGACACTCCTCGGGATTTATCCCTAGATTTAGGGATATTGACACTACGATAGGGAGGATTTGTATGTAAATGTTCGAATATTGTGGTTTTTTACATGTTTGATGATATTAATTATATCTGTAAGCTTTTTTTATCTGGATCATTAAGAGTTTAGTACTCGTTTAGTCCTCTGGAATTCGTTCAGAACTGGTTCTTGTTCAGTTTGATTTTAACTGTAGCTAAATAATATATAATAGAAAGAACAGTGAAACATGTTCGAACTGGCCGTCTCATATAGCTTTCATAACGAAACTAGAATCCAGGTAAGTTTATCAACGATACAAAGAGAGGCATAAAAAAACATAAAGAAATGATTTTATGCACTTATCACTAGATGTTATTGAAAATGAAGAAGAATATGAAATAACTATCACGGATTCAAGTGTAATGATATTCTGTAGTCTTTTATTATTTTTGTGGGATTTTTAGGTGAGAAACTAGGGATATTATAAAGTTATGAGTGGCATCGCTGGACAGGACTGATTTTAAGTCACATATTAAAGATGGATACAATCCTATCTTTTAGGCATATACAAACTGCAATTATTGTTTTTTTTTCAATGTGACGATTAATGCGTAATACAGTAGCTATAAAAATATTATGCTACTATTTCATATAATACATGCAACCTCATCAAAAATGATGGATACTAATTAGATTCCCAAAATTCGCATAAAGTAATGAATATTTGATAGAAGTTTGTATGATTTATTACGAGTGCAAAGTTATTGGAATAGTTAAAAAAATGATCCAAAATTTAAATCACGTAGTTATCATAACTGTTCAGCTGTTTGTGATGTTATTAAATACGCAATATTTTAAAGGTATGATTTTTACCAAATTCATAACTGCGTTAGAAAAATATTGTTCACTAACGAGGGATTAAATGAAACTAATGTAATGAAATTATAAAATGTGAGATTTCCTGAAAATTTATTGTAGGTGTAAAATCCTAAGAAATCCCGGAATCAGAGTAGATACAGTCAAATAAATGCATATCTTTGTAAATAGAAAAAAAATCAAAGCTTTGCACAAATTTATGTTTAGTTAATTTTATCAATATAATGATTAATTTTTTCACTTAACAAAAAATACGATGAATTAAGAACACAAATAAAGTAAAAAACAAAACACACTTCAGATATCAACCATGAGAGAATTAGGATCATAATTAACACAATACTTGTAGCCCGTCAACCCAAAAGGAAGTTAGAGTGATTTCTCTCGAAATTGAGCGTGGATTACATTTATATTCTTTAGTTTCTATCAACAAATTATTCATTTACAAAAAAGCTACAATTTTACGTTTGTTTTTGTGCGAAAAAACTATCGGAGCAATAAGAAAAACGGAAGACCCTGGGCGATCACCACCGCAAATGAGTCGACAAGTGGACACTGTTCTGAACAGAAAAAATTATTGCTTCTTGGCTGAATCAAGAGCTCAGGTCGAGGGAACCTTCAGGACTAAACATGCAGCTCAGGTCATGGTCCTCGACGTGGCGTGCGACAGCAACCGGATGCTTCCCTTATTCTTCAAGATCAATGAGAAAGTCAACACGGACGTCTGTCACAAGGTCCTCCGATACCATGTATTGCCATGGTTAAAGAGCACGTTCCCTGGGGACAACAATGTGTTTACCAAAGAAGGTGCTTCGGCACACACGTCCAAGAAGGCGCAGCATTGATGCAGGGACAACATGTTAACCTTATGGCCTTCGTCCTCACCCAACGTCAACCCCCTGAACTTTGTCGTGTGATGCGTCTTGGAGGGCAAGACAAACACAACTTCTCATCCGAATATTAATGCCCTGAAGTCCTCACCCTGTTTGTAAACTTTACAGAACAATATTTCAAAGACATATGTATTTGTGTGAATTACAGGCTTCGTATTCAAATTTGACGCATAAGTTATGATACCCAAGAATTTCGGCTATGGACTAAAACCTTCTTTGGATAGAAAATACTTATATTGGTCACAACCTTTGAAATAAAATCTATTAACTTCTCATTATTTTATTCTAGACCTGAGGCCTGGAAGAGGATTCTAATTTTTGAATCCTCTCCCTATAAGTATTTTCTATAGAAAGAAGGTTTTACAAAGTAACCAAAATTCGTGGGCATCATAACTTATCACAAAACTTTGAATACAAAGCCTCTAATTGACTCACATATGTTGATAAAATATTGGCCTGTATAAATGAAATATAATTAAGAAGTAAAAAAATTAATTGAGATTTTTTCCTTTTCTAGATTTATGTTCAAGATCTTTTTTATGTTGAGGAGGCACACTTTTTATTATTGGCGAGAATAATCAACCATGGCGTTGTTGGTGCATACATATGTTGGCATGTATTACTAATGTATATATGTAGATCAAATAAGTGCTTTGATCCACCGTGGATAATGAAAGAGACAGTCACAAAAACCCTTTGACTCTTTTAATGTTTAGCCCTAAGTAGGTTTTTTTTTTTTTTTTTTTTTCAAAATACAAGTAACACGACTTTGAACTGTATGTAAGTATATTGAAATAGATATTCGTGAATATTATTAAAAGAACCCAATGATAAGTATGGGTATGTAAGCGTGAATTAAAATATGATTTAAAATACAGGCGGATCGAATTCGTGGAAAACATTTTACATTATGTACATATTAATACGAGTATATAAATATGATTATATTATCCATTCCTATCAAGGCACAAACAAAAAGTAGGCATATCCAATTAACTTTCATTTATTGGTCGGCACGCAACGCCGAGCTCCATCATTTCCGACGTCAATAGTCATTATCACACTAGGAGGGCATAATTTGTTTTGACAGGGAGTACATGGAAATAGTATAAAATTTTTTATTATTTGGTATTGAGTATTATGTATTTGAAGGATTCCAGTAAATTGTTTTTATACTGTTTAAATAACAATAAAATATTCATGGTTCAGGATTGACGGGTAACAGAAATCTTGCTGGTTTTTTTTTTGTTTTTTTGTAATGAAGAAAATAAACAAGAAACTCTTTGTTTAAATATTTGAAGGAAGGGGTTGCAAAGAGTCAATAAAAGTTTTACTTTTCCAAGAATTTGTTAAATTCCATATTCAATGTATGCACTACTTGATTGGTAATTAAACCCTAAAATATATATATATATATAAACTTTCAAATAGTCTCCTTTGACGTAAAAACAAATGAAAACCCCAAGAATATTGTGCCATTTTGCTAAAAAGACACTTAAAAATAATAAATAGATGTGATGATACTGCAATACTATGTACTTATGATTCCCACTCATATTACACAAATTTTAAAGGATAAAATGTTCAATTATTGGCCATGAATTGCAAAGATTACGTGTTGATAAATTAATAATTGATTAACATCATTATTTTGAGGTGTCAATAGCTGGCTCGATATGCTATTTAAAACGTTGTAACAAAAAATTATGAGGACAACCCAAAAAATAATAGAGATAAAGATTTTTTTTTTAAAGAGAAAGAGTTAATCAATCAATGATTGAGACTCAGTGGAAAATGCAAATTAATCAATCGTTTGGATTGAATATGCTTGAGCTTTTATGTACCTGATTGAGTTCTGATTGATACACCTCTATTCCAATTGCGTATTTCACACTGTTATTATAAAGATGTGTCTGTCATTGGAGAAGCTCAGTAGATAACTACAGAGTCTTGCATCAGAAACAAGTACAACCAGATATATTTATTATTTTATTTTAGCAAAGTTCCGTCTAGTATTTTCGACAATCGTCAATGTGTACGTTTGCAATGTAGTCATTCGGCAATCCGTCCTTTTAGTTTCAATATATGGTGATTTTGTAGCCATTAAATTCACTTTTCTCAGGATTGGATGATCTCATATCAAGTATATTTGAAATTTAAACAAAAAATGTGGATTTTGATTTTTTTCTTTCTCAAAATTTGGCTCTAACCTATAAAAAAGATCAAAAATTCAAGTTGAAAAAGTCTATTTTTATTACAAGTTCGGTAACAGTAAGCCAAGTACTTCTACAATAGGGAATTTAAAAAAAATTATTATTTGGTTATTCTAACAATGTTACACCAATTTGTAATTTTTGGAAAAAAAAAAATACTACAATGAGACGGCGTAAGCTAGAAATATGGTATTAATTAAAAAAGAACCTCGCTTTATCAGCTGCCTATCATATGATTATAAGCACCTTCTACTTTTAAAAAAATATTAGGGAAGGGAAAATATTGTAATTGTATTTCAATTCATATATATTTATTTTATTGGGAATTTTTACAACAATTTACAAATAAGATGCGTAATAATACCTATTGAAGGGGGAGAAGTGAACACCATGACAACCTATTAAATAATGATCAAAAAATAAAAAAAGGACACATGTTACAACCGTTTTTCCTTTTCTTATTTTTCAAGGTAGTTTTTTTATTACAAAAATAACATCTTTAGCTAAAAATTGGTGAAAAAGCGTTGCAGTTAGAGTTTTTAAAATGGAGGAGGTCATTTAGTTGTGTTAGACCTAAATGTTAAATGTGTTAATGCCTCAAATAAAATTTCATTGATATTTTTGTTTTTCAGTAGAATTTTTTAATGTCAAATTTGGAAATTTATACATTTTACTGTAATGATTTAAATTGCATATAACAAACATTCAAAAAATGTAGTTTATTAAAAAAAAAAAAAATGCCTAATAAATATATATTTTACTTTAAAAATAAAAAATATTCGGGTTTGATTTTTTTAACTTTTAATTTTTGAACTTGATATCAAAAAATAGACATTTCTTATTGTACTACACTCATTTAGTTTCTAACTTGATAGATTACTTTGTAATTATAAAGTTTCTCAATAACCTACATATTTTACAAAAATAAAAAAATGACCAAAATTTTGGGGTTGTATAGTCCTCATAGTAACGAATCTATGAAAACAACGAGATTTCCCCAATCTCGAAAGGAGTTGTGGGATTTTATTACAAGTAATACATTTGACTGACTTTTTTGGAAATTTGACAATTTTTAATACAATACTTTATATATACAATAATTTTTATAAAATTGTTTAAAAATCAATGTATATTTCAAAAAAGAAAAAAAATACAGTATTTGACAACAAAGTCCATATTGGGGGAATAAATACAGAGTAGAAAAGGTATGCAGAAAGACTTTTACATTACTCTCAGTTGTTATGATTTAGAAGTAATATTTTGTCAAAACAGGCATTAATTTAATAAGTTGATTTTTTCCCTTTGGACTTTAACTTTTACATAATAGTCAAAGTAGACCGAACACAGCGGTCGTAAGAAACTTCTCAAGATCAGAATATTTATTATCTGTTTATTTAACTAGCCCAAGTAATGATACTTGTCACCACGATATTTTTTTGTCTCGAAGTTCAAAAAGAGAGATGTAAATCCTAAGCATTTTTAGAATTTTTTGTAGCCTGAAATATTTTTTATTTTATGAAGCTGTTATCTTCAGTCCTTCATTTTTGAGGAAGAAACATCAACATCCAATTGAGGATCGACATTAGAGTCATTCTTGTCTATGTAATGACTAGTGAGATGTGTGTTTATTCCCCTCTTGTCACAGCTGTTTGCAGCTAATTTAATAAGACGTCAGTACAACTAAGCTGTTCTCCTCCAAAATATTATTCAAAATGTAAGGATTTTTATCTAAATCTTCTAGGGCTTTTTTTTTTAATTAACCCGCAAGCAAGGTCGTTGCAAGGGGGATCATCCCCCTCCAAATAACGGAGAATTCCTGCATATCTATTTGTAAGATACGAAGTGGGATTTGTTTTTAATTTTTACCGTTCATAGTTGCTTGTAGCTAATTATATATAGGACAGAAGAGAAAAGTCGTTCCACTTCAAAAAATTCTTCAAATTGTCATGTTTACCATGTTTAATTTTAGTTTATTTTTTATAGCGTACTGGCAAGTCATAATTTATACAATTTCTAACCCCCAAACCTCCCTTGCCTTAAGATATATAAGTAGTTAACTGTAAATCCATTGATTTATTAGCTTGCCCTGTTTTTTGGAATTGGTATTTTGAAGAATTAATTTTCTTTTCTTTTGCAGTCTTTATTATTTTTAAATTCCTAAATAATGTTCATCCTTTCCTTAATATATTCATTTACACTCAAGACCTAATTAAACATTCATGTGTACTCATAAAAGACGGAGCAAAACACTGAGGATTTTTTACGGAGTTATGATTATAAGTACATGTTGGACTCAGAGTAGAATTGGGTATCAATATGGGAGAATTTTTTTTCTTTGGTATTGTTTATTTCCTACTCCCTTTTTACTGCGTATTGTAGTTGATCTTCTCCGAAACATTCCTCAGATTGTTAGAGTTACAATGTAGAATTTTGGGATCTTTTTTTAACATGCCCAATGCCATTTTATATAGGATCATTGCGTATAATAGAATAGTGAGTTGAATAGTTTATTATAAAAAATCTAACTTGAAAAATAAGAAAAGGAAAAACGGTTCTAACGTTCGCTCTTTCTTCTTTTTTGTCTTATTTCGTAAATGCCATAAGTTTAGATATCCCGCCTTTCCCTTGTGCTATTTTTTTCTTTAAAATCTACTCCACTCTAGTTATAACCGAACAATCCCTTAGGATTTAATGAAAAAAAGCCCCATCAATGGATGAGAGAAATGATGACTTTCGGTCGACAAAAAGACAAAATAATGTTCTTTTTTAACACCGAATCATAACTAATTTACCGCTACAATAAATAAACCATAATACGACAACTTGAACACAAACAATTCAATGTATATAAATATTTGACTCCCAGCAATGTGCCTTATGCGAAAAAATAGAGGAATAATAGTTATGAATTATGACATCATGGAATATCAGACATATCATGTATGTACAGAACTACTCGGTCACATTTCTCTCCTATCTACTTAACATACATACTTATAATAAAATATAATGCTCCTCAAAGTGTTAAATAAATAAGAATAACTAAAGAATATTTTCAATCAATCAAAAAAGTCTTATCATTAAATTAGAAAACTTTTTTTCTTCTTCAAGTTATTTATTAAGGATTCATTAATAATTATTATTATTTATGTGGGGTAAGGAAGACCAGGATCGGTTGCAAGAGTTTTTTTTTTTATTTAAATATCCAGAAATCCACAAAGGGAAAAAAACAAAAAAAATTGTCAACTTTTCTTCGAGGTAAAAACTGTTTTTGAGTAGTAAAATTCGTTTATTTTAAAGATCATTATTTTTGTAATAATGTAATTAGTTTCTCCATATTATTCCTTCAATGGATAATAACTGGAAATTTTCTTAGAAGTTGATATTATTTTATCAAAATTCAAAACTCAGTTACTGCGGATAAAGTCAAAGGCAATACAGTCAAACCTGGTCTAACAGCCACCTGTTTTAAGCGTGTCACCGAACTAAGCAGTCCTTTTCAAGTTTCAAATTTAGAATTGTTACACAATATGCGGATTGGGTACTTTCGCCTTGTACTATTTATCCCGTAAACTATTTTGTATTAGGACATATGCTGAATGACATTTTGACTCAAGGATATTTTGCTTTTCAATATGAATAAACGAGGTTTATGGATTGTTATTTTTGGTAGAATTTGATGTTCCCTTTGAATATTTTAATCAAAATAATTGTTACGGGTACTTATATTAAGCGTATTAGTTTTTTTTTGTTTTTTTATTCGCCCAATGATTGAATTATTGCACAGTGAGATCTCGCTAGTATATATATATTCAAATTTTGGGGCATAATTCTATCTTTATTTATTGATATTTTAAAGCAAAATGCTGAAAAACAAGATACTGATGCAAAATAGTTTATGGCAAAAGTACCTTGCTCCCAAAATATGAAACTTAATTCAAGATATCACCTGCACTAAGTGGTCGAAGCTTAAGTTTCCCTAGCTGCCTGCTTAATGTTGGTTTTACTGTATATACACTTCATATTAGGCAGAACATGTCCTTAAAGAGTTTTATGAAATCAAATTTATCGAGTTAATAATAGTGGTTTGTTATGTAAAATTAAGGAAGGGATCTATGTTATGAAAAAAGCTACGTTTATCAATGAGAAAAGGAAAAACAGTTGATGCATGTGCTCTTTTTTTTTTTTTTTTCATTATTTAATAACTCGTGGGGATGTTAACATCTCCTTCCAAAAGAAAAGTTATCACCCATTTGTTATGTACATTGATTTAAAAATCCATATTAAAATAAATAAATATGAATTTAAATATAATTACAATATTTTTTATACTCTAATGCTATTTTAAATGTAAAAGGGGTTCCTCTTTATAAAAGTAATTCATTTTCTCTTCATGCAGCTAATACTCATGGGGGAAATAATTCTGTAATATCGTATCTCTTACTCCCGCCTTCTCCTCGCGCTCCTACACAATTTACATCTCTGTCTATAAATCTTTTTATATATTAATCTACTAAAGTACATGGAATTTTAATAATTGAACATCAGGAGAAGTCGATTTAATTATACTAAAATTGTTGTTTTGTGCACTTTTCTAAATCTCTTACTCAAAATCGATATTTTTAAGGGATGCAACCTTCTCTACGGTTACAGTTGCAACCTTTGACTACTATTATTGAAATACAAGTTAAAGTGGAAGAACCATTGACTCCATATGGGCACAAGTAACGTTGAACGTTCTCAACGTCCTGTTATGCCTTTCAAATGAATTAAAGGCATATGTAGTTATATTGCAGTAAAATTTGGTGAGGCTAATTCAAGGCAGCTCGGACTAAGGATATCAAAAACAAAATAGTCTTATGTACAATTGTCCCTGTCTCCCCTACAATGAAGCGCGTTTTATTACATATATTGAAAAATAAAAGTTATATGTACAAACAGATATTATGTATGTATATTATTTGAATAAATAGAATGAACGCCCCTGGATAAAAGCCAAGACCTCCCGTCAATTCATTCGTTCGTGCCCACATTATTCAATCAAAATCATATTTTCTTGTTTTAATGAGAAGTATTTCATTTCACGGAACTAAAGAGATGTTCCTTAATAATACCAAAAAAACAAGGTGTGAGTTATCAACGCATATAGTTAGTAGTATATTTGTTGAATATGAATATTAATTAGTCTATAGCACACAATGAGTAAAACAATTTGTTTCACTATGTACAAGGTATCATATACATAAATATAATCCCTGTTGCGTCTCTACCACGAGCATTATGCAAAATGATGATGAAACTCCCCATCCACAACCCCAAAAAAAAATGATGTTTCTTTTTTACTAGAAAATTTACAATTTGAAAGTTTTTTTTTACAAAAATGTAATATTGAAATTTTCTATATTTTTTTTTTTTTTTTTTTTTTTCAAAAATTTTAATTTTCCAAATTTTTCCAAAAAATTAAATTTTCTATTGTTTAACTATGGATTTTTGAATTTTTTTTTCCAAAAATGTAATATATATAAAAAAATTTTATTGTCTCTAAACATTTGTAAGTTTTTTGTCTTTTTTTTCCAACAGTTTAATTTTTGTTTTTAAAAAAAAAAAAATTGAATGGCAAAAATTTAATTAATGTTTCTTGAAAAAAAAAAAATAATTAAATTATTTTCCAAAAAATTTTATTTTTAAATTAAAAATTACAATTTTTCAAATTTAAAGAAAAAACTAATAATTTATAGACTTTTTTTTCAAAATAATCCAAATAAACTATTCCCCCCCTAAAAAAAAAAAAAAAAGAAGTAAAAACTCTGCAAACGCCCCTGTTAGCAAAACAAAAGCAAGAATTACTTTGATGTCGATCCTCAATTCGAAAATGGATTTACAATTATCACTCCACAAGGAAACCTAAAGTTTACTTTACGTCTTTTATGAGTGTACACGAATTTTCAATCAGGTTTTGAATATAATTGAATGTCATGAGACTAAAAAGTTCACCAACAGCTTAGGATAATAAAAATTACTCTATAGATCACACCACAAAAATGGTCGAGCTAAAAAATACACCTGGTTTTCATCACTATCTATAGTACGCCCTAAAATAGTTGTATTTCGCAAAAATAATTGTAAAATATAGCAGTAAGTACCAAAACTGGGATAAAGTCCTTATTAAAGTTTGAAAGATTCCGAAAATTAACATATAAATTTTGGTATGGAAATGTTCAATTATGTAAGTTACGTAATTTCGAAATGTTCCATATGCATTTAAAGGACTATATTTTAGATTTTTTATTCTTCATACCTTAATGAGTAGAGATTGAGCTTTTGAGTACATCAGACGACCCCTTCGATCCCTCTTATCCCCTATCACAAATATATATTTAAAAGTCATACGTACTGATTCAAACCGTATGTATTTCTTTACTCGCCTGCTTTTTATTCCAAGTATCGTAATCGGAAGAATACATTTTGTTCTTCTAAGCTGTTACCATTATAATTAAACTCATAACACGTCATTACCCTTATTGTATCATGCCACCTTTCCTCATAAAAAAAAACAGAAAAAAGTCATTAGCTAGGAAAATAAATAAATCAAACCAGCTACAATTAATCTATTAAGTACTTCTACACTATCGCTTTCATTTTAATTATCCACAATTTTTAAAATGAATGACAAATATATAATTTTTCATAACATTCTACTTAGTATTTTTATTAAAATATTGTTAAGTCATTTTTAATTAAAAGCGTAGCTATACACTTGGATTTGATAGTCAAAACATTTCCTTAGAAATAATATGATTGTCAATATATATATATATTACGAGGTAGCAACAAGATCCAATTTTGATCGGTTAAAAGTAATAGATCCAGCATGCACAAGTAATTCTATTAATAATAAATTGCAGTCATTAACACAGATCAAGGGAATTTTATTCTCCAATAACATCATTAAACAACTTAAATTAGAAATAGTTGAAATAAAATTAACGGCACTTAATAAAGATGAAATCTCCGCTAATCTAGTGAAAGAATTTGAAAAACTACAGAAGCCCCTGCGTGAAAAACTCCTCAGGAAAGAGGGGATAAACTGCCCTTATTTTTTATGATTTTAAATTTAGGTATAAGAAACATAGATCTCATATTAATTAGACGCGGAAAAGCTTTGTCAGGTGCCCCTCATATTAAAGGAACTAATTGATTCCCATACCCTTCAATTAATACATCAACAAGAACTTGTAATCCTATCCTTGTGGAAATTGAGCATAAGTAAATTATAACTTTGTATATTTATCAAAAATAATAAATTATGAAATTTATAAAAATAATGCCTAAAATACATGTGATCTCCATCACTACTCATAATTCTTAAAAATTATTGATTCCAGTACCCCCCCCCCTCTCGTGGGTACCTCATATTCCTTACAATTCTCCTACAAGAGAAATTGTATCACTAATCCCCTAATTAGTAAATTGACTCATTCTTCCTTAGTCCACCTATTAGCGAATTAGAGGAATGGCCACCCTTGTACTCCACATTTTTGAGCCAGCCGTGTCTTGGTATCCATCCCTCAAATTTGTGACACAGCCCTTAAATTTCTTTGTCTATTTTTGTATGACCAAGAACAAAACATTTTGAATAACAGAGCTTTTCTCTTCTTCTCTGGATACCGATTCACCAAAGTAGTTTAGCCTAATAAAACCCTTATAATATCATCAATTAATTGATTTGCATTCTCAAATCAATAAAGACCCATTGATTTGAATTAGTCATTGAATACCTTGAACCTTCTAACAATAAGTATGGATGAATCTATGGGGGTATTGACGTGATTGACAGATAATACGCCGTGTGGATTCCACCTCAAAATATGTATGTTTTGTTTATTGTGAGTAAAAACAACATACTGAACACTAATGAAAGATTCTTCAAGAATAACAAAGCCAAGGGGCATTAATTGTGGGTAGAAGTATGTGACTACAGATAATATTAAAAATAAATCATATGTACACTCTATTAATATAAAGGATTTGATTAAAAAAGAAAACTCTCCAAAATGTGTATGTAGAATAGTATAGACGTCTCCCACGAGTGTTCATAATTTATGAAGCGATTGGTAACCCTTTGTTAGTGAAATGGGATATCCCACACCCCCAGATTTATAAACATGCTTCTTATTCGTTTAAATCTAAATGTTAACCCAATTTTATTTTATTTTCAATTAATCGAGGTTCAGTGAATTTCATAATTTTATTTGCTTTAAAGTCGTTCCATTTGACTTTTTCAATACTTTTTTTTTTCAATGTATGCATTGTGGAGCTATTATTTAATTTAATTTATGCAACCTCAGCAGAAACTGATAGGTACTAATTTGATTTCTAATATTTGTATTAAGTTATTGCCATTTCACATTTATTTTTTTATTTTTTTGCTCAAAAATACCAACATATAATGTTTTTACCTTAAGAATAACCAACTATATCTTCTTGAACCCCTAAATTAATCTTGATTTATTATTTTAAAATAAGGATTTGTTGTCTTTGGAAAAAGATATTCAGGAACGAAGAGTTAAGTTTATATATCTGTCCATGCACCAGTTTTAGCGTGCCTGTGGCAAAGATAAGTGTACACTTTAATTTGAAGTTTTAATAAGATAATTTTTTTTTTTTCTTAAAGTTAAATGCTGATCCCTGGCCTGGCCTTTCTTTTTAAAGTAAAAAATATTTTCAAATAGGCCTCTTTTATAAAAATTATAATATTCTTATATTTTTTTAGAAAAAATGTATTTTTTATTTTTCAAAAGTCCAGGATGGAGGTCCAAATTATCGTGACTAAAAAATTACAAATATCAGTCTTGATAGCCATATGGCATATGGATTTTAGCTATGGATTTTTGACAATTTTTTCCAAAAAAAATAATTTTTTTGTAAAAAATAAGAATTTTTTGTGAATAGCTTGTGATTTTTGAAATTTTTGTAAAATACAAAAACTAGCCCCCCCCCCAAACACACAAATATAATTTTGCAGACACTTCTGAGATTCTGGCGCATTCTAGGTAATGTTTTTACAACTCATGGATGATTATTACTACTTAGAGTACAATATTCCGTGTAAATAAGACTCTTTTTTGATAAAGTATTAGATAATATTAATATATATATATATCAATGACTAGGGGCTATTTATTTGAGCCTCACTACATCTACAATATATTTATTTATAACAATATAATATGTAGTATTAATAATATATTAAGTGAGAATAAGGGGGACAAACGTGCACATATTAAGTTAAGATGTATGAATTTATTTGGTATTATGTATATAATATCATTTATAGCCATTTTGTTATTGGTCTAATATATAACTCACCATTATTAATACGATTATTAAAAAATATATATGTATATTAAAGAAGTTGACCACGAAGTGTGTGAAGTTATGTTGTAAAAACGTCAATACAAGAAGTTTAATTACAGGGGTGTCTGCAGGGGTGGTGGTGGCCTGGAGGGGGTGTAGTACCCCTCCCCTTCAAAAAATAAAAAGGAAGCCTTGCTTCTTACTAGAATATATCAATTTTGATTATTTTTACAGAAACATTTAATTTTCTGCGAACAAATGGGGATTTTTGAAAAAAAATTTGAGAAACAAATGTGAGTTTTTGAATTTTTTTACACAAAATGTTACTTTTAAAATTTTATTTTCAATTTTTTTTCAACGAAATTGAATTTTTTATAATAATTTTTTTTTTTTTTAAACAAAATTCTATTTTTATTAAACAATTTTCGATATTTGCATTTTTTTCGAAATATTCAACTTTTATAAAACAATTTTGAATATTTGATTTTTTTTTCAAGACATTTAATCTTAACAATTTAATTTTGTACATTTTTTTTCAAGAAATGTAATATTTGATTTTTTTTTTGTTCAAGAAATTAAATATTTAATTTATTTTTTCAAGAAATTCAATTTTTAGCAAACAACTGTAAATATTTGCATTTTTTTTCAAAAAATTTAATCTTTACACTTTAACTTTTGAATTTGTTTATAAAAAATTTAATATTTTAAATTCAATTTAAAAATATCATTTTTGATTTCTTTTTTCAATAAATTCAATTTTAAGTAAACAATCGTGGATATTTGCAATTTTTTTTTTTTCAATTTAATCTTTGAAATTTTTTTCCAAAAGAAATAAAATTTTTAGTTTATCAATTTTTTTTCTAAAAACTTCATGTTGAAATTTTTTTTCCAAAAATTTACTACTTGTTATTTTTTCGGAGAAATTTTATTTTGGGCATTTAAAAAAAAAAAAAACCTCCCCAGAAAAAGAGTATAATCCTGCGGACGTCCCTGAATAATAGTGACTTATAACTATTTGTAATATAGATATATATATATTATATTGATAATAATTAATAACGTCATAATAATATGATATATATAAAAACATTAACACAAAATCTAATGATATAATATAATTTATATTATGAGTTGATATGGATAAACTTTGTTAATTAAAACGTATGCATTAATAATGGTTACTAAGATAAATCTTATCTTGATGACAAGAGGAAGTGTAATTTCCACACAAGAATTGACTCAAAAAATCAATTAAGGTACCACCTAATTGTGAGTACAATGTTTATATAAAAAGATAATATATTAAAACACGCACACACAAAAATAAACACATCCAAATGCTCCTAAAGTATGAACTAGATGATTGAGTAGGTATAATATTTCTCTTCTTTGACAAATGTATCAACAATCACTTTCATGTGTAAGGACTAAAGGGTTTTTTGATGGTGGATGAAGAGGAAAGAGAAGAAGAAGACGAGGATCCGGATTGATCCTGAATGAGGGATCGAATGTCAAAAGGATTGATTCTATGCTGTAGAGGAGATACGATGGAGTGTGGAAATAAAAGAGGTGGCGGGGGTAGAAGGGATGCAACATATGAGGGGAGTAAGCCCGGATGATACCAATTGAATAAATGTGAATGCGGATAGAGGGGGTTTGCCGGGTCGAAGAGTCCAGGAGTGTCTTTTAGGGGAGGTGGACTTGTTGTAGAGTCCGGGTGTAGAATAGGAGATTCTCTATGGGGTGGAGAGTCCTTTTCTAGCGACGTAACGTCCAACTCTTCGGATTTGCCGGATGAAGAAGAGAGTCTTCGTCGTTGGTGTTGAGATTCTTCCTTCTCTGTTTGGTGGTGGTGGTGGTGGTGGTGGTGGGGGTCCCTTCGAAGATAGGGATTCAGAGAGAGGAGGAATGGAGGTGGATCCATGGGGGAGGAAGTGTTGGAGGAATTGTTTGAACATTGCTGATAATTATGATGATGACTTGCTTTGGTAGATGTGATTGTGATGGATGAACTGGAGGAAGGGGAAGATGTGGTGGTACTCATAGGAGTACTCCCTGAGTAAGAGGAGGAATGGTATTTAGAGAGGTCTTTCTTTATGAGAGGCTTGGGCTTCCGTCGCGGTCGATACTTGTACTCGGGATGTTCCTTCATGTGAAGAGCCCTAGAATGAATATTAACAAAATCATTAGAAATCATAATTTCATTTGTACATATCATATAATACTACGAACCTAAGACGCTTGGCCTCATCAATAAAGGGCCTTTTATCTAATTCCGTCAAGACCTTCCATTCAGCACCTAAAATAAATATAGAAATTGAGGATTCACGTCGATTGTTACATTATAATATAATGAATGGATCATACCAAGTCTCTTGGATATTTCCGAGTTATGCATTTTCGGATTCTCAGCAGCCATTTTTCTTCTTTGACCCCGAGACCAGACCATAAAGGCATTCATGGGTCTTTTTATATGGGACTCCCCTCCAAGACCCTTAGGACTCCCTTCACCCTCACTTCCCATGAGGACACCATAATTATTTATAAAGCGACTGCCAGTTCTTAGCATCTTGAGGATCAAAAACCTTCTGCGCTCTATCAAAGTCTTTTTTTGAATAGATTATTATATTGTAAAAGATGAAAAAATGTATTCGGAATTAAGATTTTGGCGGCTGAGCGCCACTTTCTTAACTTCTTCTTTTTCTTTCCTATTGATATGTAAGAACCGCTCGCTCGTTCGCTCCCTCCCTCCCTACTTTTTCTTTCTTTCTCCTTACTCGTATGAATTTTTTATTGTTGTTATTGCTTTTTCGTAACTTACGCTTCTTTCACAAGAAAATAAATATATATTTTTCAGCTCGTTTAGATAATGAAATAATATTATAAGAAAATTATTGTTAGAGCCTAAGTGTAACATTTTTATTTTCATATGAAGATAAAAAATTATAATAAAATAATACAAAAATTTCTTCAAATAAAAAGTTTACTCGTATGCTTATCATTTCTAATTTCCCATTTTTTTCCTCTTATTTTCACCAAATTCAATTACACCATCTTTCCTTTTCCTTGTGTCACAAAATAGTAATGTGGGATCCTTATTGATTTCAACACACAACCTATCCCTCTTCATATTTAATCCTTCATTTATAGCACAGTAGTAGTCAAGTAACACAAAAAATTCATAGGTATGTATACAGTACAGGGCAGCAAAACGTGGACTCTAAATTAATGTTTATTTTTTCATTACTATGAAAACGTTTATTGATGATACGTTGATATTATGTTTCTGCCGACCTTTTTACATAAACAAACTATACTAATTATTGCATCATCATGAGCGAGCAACAAGCAAAAAGGCAGCGCCTCTTAGATCTTCTAGATGCTGGAGTTGATGTTATGAAGATTACAGAAATTGCAAAGTGTTCTAAGAGATGAAAATACCTCTCCAGGATGTTAGAATGTAGAGGGCATAATTTAAAGAGGGGTACAGAGTTCTTGTTAAGTTTGGGGAAGAATATAAAGGAGGAACCCACTAAGTCGATGAATCGTCCCTAGGACTATAAAGCACAGATGGGGAATAGTTTCTTTTACAAGGACCCCACACCATCTTCTCACAGAGTGCATGAAAGCCAGGATGCTGGAGAAGTGCAAGAAAATCCTCACATGAATAAAGGTAAATGGGTCAATTGTGAAAATTTTCTCGGACAAGAAGATTTTCACAGTTGATCAATTCGACAACCACCGGAACAGTTGCTTACTGGCAGAATCAAAAGAAGAGGTCCAAGGGTGTTTATCACAACAAATATACAACCCAAACAATGTGTTATGGCCGCCTCTGATGAAAAAAAGATGCCTTTGTTCTTTTACAAGGCTGGTCAGAAAATCGGTCAGGAAGCCTACTATAAATTGCTTAGGGACAGCATCTTGCCATGGCTGAAGACCAAATAACCAGATGGGAACCGTACTTTGGGAATAAGTACGGCGACTCCTCTCACACATCCACCAAGTGCCAAAAGTTCTGCACATATAAAATGGCTCGGTTCTGGTCCAAAGAGTCTCCTTCCTCCCAGATTTGGACCCACTGGAAACCAAAAGAGATTCACACTCAAATAGGGACTCACTGAAGTCCTACAAGGTAGCTGCATAGGACAACCTGTCAAATGAGTTTTTCATTCCCTCCAGCATGGCCTTCAGTGGAAAGAGTGTGATTGATAATAAAGGAGGCCATATTGAGTAAAAAAAATTTGCCAAAAACTTGCCTACACTTTTTTCCATATTTTTTTTTTTTTGTGTGTAGTATTGAAAATATAAAATTATTGATGTATTTCTAAATCCATTTCTCGATTTCACATTTTTCTGCTCTCCCCTGTAAATGACTTTAGGGCTCTCGTGTCATATGAGCTCAGCTCAAGCCAATTGCTGTGTTCCTGGCTCTATGATAAACTTATTCATTCGGTCCAGTCCAAGGACATTACATGATTTAGAAATGATTGAAAAAAAATCTACAGATAAAAATTTTTTGAAAAAAATTTCAAAAATACAAAATTTTTTGCAAAAAAATTTCAAAAATTAAATTTTCATTTTTTTTTTCAATTTCAAATATTAAATTTTTTCAAAAAAAAATTATTATTGGAAATTTCATTATAAAAAACATTTCCAAAACATTTAATTAATAAAAAAAATTTTCCCAAAAATATAATATATAATTTTTTTTTTTTTTTTTGAATAACTGTATATTTCAAAAAAAAAATTCCGAAAAACTTAATTTTGCTTCATACAAAATGTTTTATTTAAAAAAAATGAAAAATTTGTAATTTATTTCCAAAAAACTTAATTTTTGGAAAAAAAAATTCCATAAAATAAATTTTTTGTAAGTAACTGTATATTTTTGAATAAAAAAACTCACAAAATTATATACTTGAAATTGAATTTTTGAAAATTTTCTGTTAATAGCTATAGATTTTGTACATTTTTTGGAAAAATATAATAAAAATTCTACACAAATGATTTTAATATATAATATTATAAGGTTTATACACATATTATATGGAGAAATAATAACAAAAATTGATAAATAGTATTTGATGAAAAAAAGTATTAACCATAAAAGGTATTAAATACCTTTTACATAATAAAGTTCATATTTGTATTGTAAAGTCTATTTTTATTAATTTACAATATAAGTTAAATTAATATTTATATAACAATAATAATTCGAAATTTAAAATTAAATTTATATGATTCTTATAACTATTTTATTTATTTTCTACAGTGTACATACTATACAAGATGCAAATGTATTTTTTGCACTTTTATTCAATTTTACTATGAAAAGTTTTGTTTAATGAAACTTTTTGATTTTAAACCTACCAGAGGTATGACATTTATATGGTACATAGAACTTCCACTTTCGATATTATTATGAATCTACATTTTTCCCCACTTCAGTACATTGTTGATAAATTAGTCACCCTTGGAGTCGGAGAGACTCCATAAGATCCTTTGTTATAACACAGGAAAGAGGAAATTAAGTTTGGCATCATACATACTATGAATTCATCTTGACTCGAGTTCAACAAGGTATTCATTCAGAGCGATAACTTGGAGGGTTAACCCTCTCAAACATAATGTATATCCAAATTTCCAAAGGGCAACTCCAATGTCAAATCAATTCTACACCCGGCATATGAGAATGAGATGAGGATTAATATTTAATTGAGTCACTAATCAAAGAATATTCACCAATGCACGTAATATATGAAGGAATAACCAATGAGGAATCCTCCATAACGACGAAGCCCAAGAGATTAGTTTCTCCAAAGCCGTATTGGAACCCTATCGACTATCATTACAGATTGTTATAAATCTGATCCGTCATTCCAAATCCTTTAATTATTAATGAGCATAAGACGAACTTTTTGAAATTGGTTCGAACTTGAACATCGTATATTATGAATAAGAACGTGCTTCCGGTTTGGCCTTTCTGGCATACCACCAAAAAGTCCTTTTTAAAATGAACACGGTATCTTCTCACAAATTATTTATATAGATGATAGGTTGAGGAATTTTTACCATAAGGTAAAACTAGTTCTAACCTTACAAAATATGCTCATAGTAGGTTTTTTGACCTATGAATGAATCAGTCCTTAGACGTGTTAAATTTTAACTCAACAGGCCTCTATATTATCTGCTATTGTTTGAATCTATTTTAATGATACAATTTCAAAAACAAATATTTAATGACAGCTCAATACTCGATTTTGTACATTTTAGAATAAAAACAATCATAACAACGCACTCAAACGACTGTTACATAACAACTGCGCCTCCAAAATGGCTGAAACTTTGGTGAGTAACTGTGAACAGTTGTTAGATATTAATCTTCATCTCATTCTCATATGCCGGGAGTAGAATTGATTTGACAATGTAGTTGTCCCTCGGAATTTTGGATGGACATTATGTTTGAGAGGGTTAACCCACAAAGTTATCGGTCTGAATGAATACCTTGTTCATCTCAAAGCTTGGAACTCGAGTCAAGATGAATTCATAGTATGTAGTAGAACTTAGATTTCCAAAAATTTAATTTTCCAAACTTTTTTTCAAAAAATTTAATTTTCTGTGAAAAGCTTTGGATTTTGTAAATTTTTCTCTAAAAAATTTTTATAATTGAAATTAAATATTGGAAATAAATTTTTCAATTTAATATTTGAAATTAAGTAGATTAAGATTTTTTTGCAAATTAATTTTTTTTTCCAAAATCCATAGCTATTCATAAAAAGTATATAAATTAAATTTAAAAAAAAAATTAAAACTTAAATTCTAAATATTGAATTTTTTCCGAAAAATTTCAAAAATTCATAGCTTTTAACAAAAAAAATTTGGAAAATCAACATTTATATACAAAAAATTTAACTTTTTGGGAAAAAAAATTGAAAAACATATAGCTATTCACAAAAAAATATTTTTTTAGAAAAAGATCTCAAAAATGAAATTTCAAACATTTTAAAAAAATTTTAAAAATCCCCAGATATTCATAATTTTTTTTTTTTTTGGGGGAGGGGGAAAGGGGAAATAGGAATCACCCTTGCGGTTGCCCATCCGTTCTAGTATTTAAACAAAAGTAAAAAGTGTTGATTTTAACATCACCAATGAATATCTATTTATCTTCTTTTTTTTCGTTTTCCCCTCACATATTGGAGAAGGAAAAACGTAAGTTTTTTTTTGTGCTGTCTTCATTATCAATTTTCGAGTATTTATTTATTTATTTATCGTTAGTCGTCTTTTTCTCTCTCTCTCTCTATTAATTCAAAAGAAAAGAGTTTATTTAAATAAGTACACATATATGTATATATTTGTATTATTAAACAAGAATTAAGAATGTATTTTTCTTCCCTTGTGTACTTAACCTATTCCTTTATCAAAGATAGGAATTACATGAGATTCTTGATATCAAAAGAAAAGTCAAACAATAAATAAACATTAGAAATTGTATATTTATTAATATATAGAGTGTAGCCAGTAATTCATGAATGCTTTCAATCGAACTAATTAAAAACAATTTATTGTATTTCCTTTATGAAGCAGAGTCCACACCTTCCAAGCCATTGCTTAGATGCAACGGAATTTTTTCCCAATCAAGATGCTGTTTAAAATTAAAATACAAAATTGCTATTGAATAGTATTGTTTTGAAAATAACAAAAATAATGTCACACTAAGCAGAATAACTCACAAACTCAAGCACAGATTGTCATAAAATTTAGAAAGCTGTCTTTCGAGGGTTGCTACTAACAAAAAATGAAATGCATTAAAAAAACGAATCATCTATGTTTCAACGCTTGGGACTTTTCATCTCATGCACACAATTATTTGTGCTTAACCATAAATATTGGTCAGTGATTACGTTAAGAGATCGGAATTTTATTTAGTAAAAAGAGTCACAGAACTTCGTATGTACATCATTAGATTTTGATAAAGCGTTTTCATGTGACATCAACATTATTGATGTCGTACATTTTGTAGACAAAATAACCCATTTGTGCAATGATAAATAATATTGACCCTCTTTTAGTTAACTGAGAGATATACTAGGTGTGTTCAAATGGAAATGTGACTTTTTAAATTTCTCGAGCAACGTATATTTGCTATACTATATTTTTGAATGTTAGTACATTCAAAAAAGAGCATATAATTTTTGTTTAAAGCTATATAATATGTTTAGTTTGTTTGTGAGAGGCATAACGGTTACAAGTATTTCATGTGTCTGGCGATTTTTGCTATTGAAAAACATGGATCAAAATTTACATAACATTTTGTGTAAAAAATGAAATTAAATGCTCAAAAAACACTTGAAATGTGAAACTGTTCTGAGTAAAAGAAAAGTGTATATAAGTGGTACAAAAACTTCCAAGATGGCATGGAAGATGCCAATGACGAGCCTCGCTCTGGACGCCCAAGCAAAACGTTGAAGCAGTGCAGAAATTTGCTTTATAAAATAGTCGAACGACTATCAGAGAACTTGTTAAGGATATTGATACATCAGTTGGCTCGTGTCATAATTTTTTTTCGAAAGTTTTGAGGCATGAGACGAGTTTCAAAGATGTTTATTAGGAAACTGCTCATTTTTGACAAAAAAATCATTGCATGAGCATCGCTTATGAGACTGACGTCATTGATTATCCTGATTTGCTCAAAAGGATCTTAACTGGTGACGAATCATGGGTATATGGCTATGATATCAAAAGCAAAGCTCAATAATCAAAGTAAAAGAGCCCAGGACGTATAGACAAAAATCGCCGAACACGCAAAATACTTTTACCCATTATGTCTATCACAAACAAAATAAACATATTATATAGCTTAAAACAATAATTATATATATTTATTAGTAAAAAAAGAATATATATGTTCTTTTTTTTAATGTACTAACATACATAATTAAAAAATCTAGCTTACCAAATATACATAGGTGCCTTACTTACTTTTTGAACTTAAAACTTTGGATTCTCATTTTTTTGCCAATACTTTTCATTATACTCATAATACGTTCATTCCAATGGTATGTATATTTATACAAATAGAGTTTTAGCTTTTCAATTGATATTCATGAATGCAAAATATATATGAAATAGTTTAAATTTTGCTGCAAAACTCAAATGAGTAATTATTATAATAATTAAATACGCTTTATTTATGGGGTTTCTTTTTTCCTCGATTCCGGATATTCACCAAGGCAGGGTTAAGGAAAATAGTGAACTTTTGAATGTCAAAATAGGACTAACGAATGAAAGGAGTTCATGGTTACTCTCAATCAAAAAATATATCCCTTAGTATTACCTAGTTTCATTATATTTCAGACCCTAATATATATTAAAAATATGATATAACATCGATATATCATATCAGCTATTTCCATTTTGTAGACAATAAGTTAACCATTAAAATGGAAGGAATAAGATTATTTTTTTCTAATTATTCTATTTTCTTATCCATAATAGATAAAAAAAAATGTTGCACAAAGCTTACCATTTTTAGGGAAGTTCAGTACAAATTACCTTAATTTAATTCAAATATCACTGGATATTGTTGTATATTAAAGAATATATGATCCCTATTGAATTAGATGTACCAGTAATCGCTAGTGTTGAGAAATCCGTTTCGGTCTAGAAGTGATTAGAACCAATATTTTAGTAAAAAACTTAGATTCTACACAAATTAAACTTCACATCTTCTCCAGAACAGCCTTTAGAGCATCCAGATTAACATGGGATGTGGCATGGGCTTACTTTTGAATGGCGCTTAAATCCAATAGTCAAGATGGTTGTAGTCTGGTGAGGTGAGAAATTTTCATATTTGTCTTCACATTACTTTTTTTGGTTTCTTTCAAGGATCATTATGGCGTCAAAAAGCACTGACGAATTATTGCTTTTTGTTTCCATCTAAGTTGTCCTGAGTCTAATGAAGAAATTTGTTTCACAAGAATTGCAATGTATTAATCAATCAGTTGATATTGAGGACAAATCAGTCAATTATTTAATTGCTCAATGAAACAAATCCAAAGTGTCATTCAGGATTCGTTGGGACACGCTGTAGAGTCTTTTTGCAAATAGCATAGATTTGATGATAAATGGAATGCAATAAAGTATTAAAAGCATATATTTTTAACAAATATGATGATGATATAATGTCTTGATGACAAAATTAAATTTTCTATTTGATTCTTTGGTATAAAAACTTCCATTACCACCACGTAAGCCTTCATGTACTACTCAATGGAAATTTGCGTTCGAGAGCCAAAACTTTAAATCGGTTTACACATATATTCAAGGTGATGAATCGGTATCAGCATGGATGAAAATATTGTTATATTAAAAAAAATTCTGCTATTTAGATAATTTAATATGTTGAATATCCCTGTGAGTATTTAGTTTATATGAGTTTTTGTTTTTGCTAAGGACACTAATGAGAAGAATATATGTGCAAACTTTGAGACTTATAGATTCATTTTTTGTTGAAGAAATTTATCATTTCAATAGAAGGGGCTGTTCAAATTCGGGAAAAATCCCTTCGTAGTTAAAAGGTTAAGCCTTTAACGTTGAAAGTTTAACTTTTTTTTTAACATGGTCACCCTGAAAATTTGAAGAATGTTTAGACAGAGAGCAGTTTAGCTGTTATGACGTTTCATTTAATAAGCTTTGAGTAGGTATGAGATGAATGAAAAAAACAGAAATCCCTACTCTGTATCTAGCAATGATATAGGTAGGAATTACTCCAATGTCGATCCTCAATTCTACAATAAGTCAAACAAAGGGTTACACATGTAACTCCATAACAAATCCTTAGTGTTACTGTCACTCTCCATCTTGTTTGAGCATAATCACTTGTTATTAATTTATATTTAAATGCTCTCTCCTACAGAATAAGGATAACAGCCTTGAAAAATGAAAAACGCTCTTTAGAGTGAAACATATAACCTATCTTGTCGGTATTTAAGAATAAAAGAAACTGAAAATGAACTTTGTGACCCTGACAATTTGAAGTATGTTTGGGAGGAGAGCAACTTAGCTGTCAAAATTTATTATAAGATCAGCTGCAAGCTGTCGTGGGAGGAAGAAAGTAAACACAAAGCCCACACCGTGTAAAGCAAGGGCATATATATATTGTAGAATTAATCCGATATCGATCCTCAATTCTACTACGACTCAAAGAGGAACTAAGACTTATAACTCCAGATCAAACCCTTATTGTTAACCTACCTCTTTCACGCACTAGTCATTACTTTATTATTGTATGTTCTCTCTTCAAAAACATAAAAATATATGTCTTTGGAAAATATAAGTACTTCTCCATTATATTTTTCAACTCTGGCACTGTAAAATCTTGCCTTTTAAGTCATGAGACCCATGTTTGATACATTAAAATCCTAATTAACGTAATCAAGATATTTTTTAAACTTGGGGGTTTCTACAATTGTTTTTTAGCTGAAAAAAATAAATCTGTTACCATTTATCCAAGGCTACTTCTTGAGTCCACGTTTTGCTTAGGAACCCGGCACATTGAACCGATCCATAATTTTTGTATCAAACGACAACATTAATATTTTTTTTAGTGGCGGTACTTTTTTTTTTTAATAATCTGACTGTTTTGATTCACCTACCCATTTTTTTTTTTTTTTGCTCAAATTGCCGTAAAATACATACATGCAATGCTTTAATAATGAAGAACATATTTAAATATGTGTTCACACTTGAAATAGTCTATATACAGAAGTGAAATCAAAACATACCCGCAAAGGTAGGATATCCATTAGGGTGGATCGTTTGTGGAGGACTAAAACAAATTTTCTAATTGTGGGTTTTAGAACACTTTATCTAAAACTTTATAAAAAATTACTTAACCAACCGCAGTTTTATCAAACGATCACTTTGTTCAATCGCCACAATGCCGGACAACCATAATAAATATATTTGATGATAATTATAGTCAAAGACAACCTCAAGAGAGATTAGTGTACTTCAAGACTTGACCAAGTACATAAAAGATACAAATAATTCAATCGAAACGATTGATTCATTTGCATTTTTCATTGAATCTCAATCATTGTTTCATTTATTGTCTCCTTCTTTTCTTAAAATATTTTTTGTTCTTTTTATTTTATTATTGTGGAAAAGATTTCAAGTCATGATTTTTGTCTTTTGTTTCACTCTTGATTCATAAATATGAAATAACAGAATACTTAACAGAAAATACACAATTTCTTGTGTGGAAACAATTTTTTTATTCGATACAAACAAAACTTGAACCATGTAATTATAATAGGTAAAAATAACAGTCAAGTTTCTCCAGGAATGACATTTGATAATAGTAATGGAAAAAATATTTAAACATCCCATAAATAATGTATAAATATAATGTATACTGAATTGGAGAACTTCCAAAATGCATTCAATTGTCTTGAAATTGGGGATGGAATAATCTTGTATGGTATGAAAAAATTTCCCAAATAATTGATTGCTCATATTTGGATTTTCGACCCACTCTAATATGTATATATTACCAACAATGAAGTAACACTTCTCACTTTTTAAGAAAGTAAATTCCAAAAGTCAAGCAGAAAAAATCTCAACGCCTGAATCATTTACATAATATTTTGTTAGGTAAAAATAATAACTATTCATGGATGAAGCATTCCATTGTTTACTTCTTAGTCCTCCAGGGGTAACAATATTTGTACAATTAAATCATTTGATACTTGTATTTAAATGATAAGATATTTACATACATATAGAAAAGGTATGGCTTATGTACACACTTATAATTATAATAGTTAAGGAGTTATTTGGGGCAGGTTAAGGTGGTGATGTCATTTAACCCTCTGTTCCTTCTTTGGCCTGTTTTAAATTTTTGAAAACTTTGCTTATTTGTGGAAAGCTATACAATTCCGTCATTTACACATTTAATGGCTGCCCTTTGTCATATATCCTGGGATATTACGAGTCCTTGAATCTTAGAGGTCTAGAGGATGTTGATTCAAAATATATCAAAGTGAGTATTATGTTTGGATCAGCAGATTGCAATAAGAGTGTGTCTGCCAAAGTAAGAATATTGAACTTTGTTGTTCTTAATACAATGTATTTATTGCAAATATACTTACAGATAATAAACAAGTATTTATTAGGAAGCTAAGAGTTATATGTATTGCTGCAGCTGCGAGGTATACACCGTTTAGCATCAGAATCCGTAACATCGAAGGTAAGATTAAGTACAAGAGTAGTCAATCCTGTGCACTACTGGTCCCTTTTCTAAGAACTATGAAGCACATTGTCAAAGTCTTTAATGCAACGGTGTTCCTCATGCAAAATTATGTAATGTTTGTATCTTTTTAGTTGTAGATCTTGGCATAGATGTCTTATTTTAAACTAAAACACTTATTTATATTAATTGAACGATATTCCTCCTAGAAATACACATTATATAATTTTTATTTTTAGTGTATATGTTTAATATGTATGATATGAAATATCCTATGAAACAAAAATTCTAAGGATAAACTATTTTCCGTTGGTTTACAGATTTTTTTCATCCTTAAAAATTGGCAACAAACCTTTTAAAAAAATTGAAAATTCTTGAACAACAGATTTGTATGGCCCCACTTCAAAGTGGGACTCACTCAGCTGGTTTGTCTTGTCATCACGTCTCCTGCATTTGATGAGTGTATCAAAGTAGATAATATTGTTCCCAAGTTCCAGTAAATGATCTTCGCGACAGAGCACACAAACTCGATTATTCCACCTGCAATCCAATGCTGCGAGTTAATCGTAGTATGTATCTTCAATCTTTATTATATTTATGGTTGAAGAAGGAACATGGCAAGCTAGCAATGGCAATGGCAATGAATAAACCACAGGGTAAACATTTGAAAAATTGCTTTATATTTGCCAAAATCAGTATTTTCACATGGTCAATTATATATTCCATTTTTAAGAGGGACAAAAGAAAGTGCAGGTTTGATTATATTTACATTAAATGTACAGAATCAAGAAAAAATATTGCATACAAGGAGATTCTACAATAAAAAGTTACACATTATATAATTATAGTTTATAATAAATTGTTTTAGTTTAAAATTTTAACATAAATAGGCTATTTTTCATTGGGTATCTTTAAGATAGCATGTTCCTGCTTGTATATAGATATTTTTTTTTTGTCAGTTTAAATGTCAATATAAATTATGAAATTGTAATTTTAAAAGTAAAAAATTGTATGCCTAATAATGTTTAATAAATGCATCATATCTAGTAAAAAAACAAAAACAGATTTTGTGAGGAAAAAATAACTATAAATTCAAAATTATTGAGTTAAGTGCTTTTAAAATTTAAATACTTTTTTTTTTGTTGGTTGTTCATTAAATTAAACGTTGAATAACAAAATGAATAATTAATCACTCCGTTTAAAGTTTTATAGTTTGCAAATGATGTAAAATACGCATCGTTAATTAATTATGCCCAACGAAGCAGGACCCTTGGGTTCTAACAAAAAATAACATGTGTACTTGTAGTTATAATGTTAAAATGAAACTTAAGACTATATGGGTATGACTTACTTAAAATTTATTATTTATTTGTATATTTAACAATTTTTAATCGAGGTTTAGTGAATTTAATGAACTACTTTAATATAAAGTTTTGACTTTGATTTATTGGATTCTTATTTATGACTATATGAGATTTGAGGAGTGCAATGTAATACTGAGTGGTAATATATATTTTTTTTAAATCTTCCTATAATTGGTCAAAGGGAGTTACACTGATTAAGTGTATAATAAGTAAACGTTAGAGTTTTAAATGTACACCATCTGACCTAGAAATCTTCTTTGAAGCCCATATACAAATTGGTTTTTTTTTTCTCTGGGAACGATGGGGCGCGAACCTACGCATATTGAGTTCAAGAGAATGATTGATCCCAAATGCATTGTCCATTGAGCTACGTCGGTCCATGTGGTAATAATCTTATTCCTAAATTCGTATTAAGTGATTAATGTGTCAAAGATATATAAAATAAAAATGTAATGTTTTTACCTGTAAAAATAGCAAATTATATCCTGTTGACACACCAAACTCATGTTTTTAAGGTTATTTTTAGGATTTTAGTAGATATTTAGTAGTGCAAAATGAATTCAACATAAAAAAAAAACGATACGTAAAATATAATTTAATTTTTGGTGTTACTTTTTTTCCTAATTCACTAACTACGTTATAAACGAGGGTTATATTTATCAGTATTTATTTCTTATTAACTGGGTATTTCCAGGATCCTGCTCAATGACAATTTCTGGGGAAATAAAAAACCCTACTGTCCATCAGATTTTTACTCCGCTTTCAAATTAATTTTTAATCAGTTATACACTTCATCTATCCATTTTTTGGATTGCAACATTATTTAAACTATTGAATCCTTTATTTCTTCTCTCCGATCTTTATCAACCACATAGGTTGAAATATCCTAGTATACATCATATTCCAGTTTCATGTTCTTTGTTAACTTTTCATTTATTATATAGATTCTCTCTTCAATTTTTGGTAGATTTTACTTTATTTTTTCGGAGCTATCAACAAGTTTCTGGTGCTAATTATCCTGGTTTAAAGCAATGAAATCTTCAAGAAGTTTTTCTTTTTCTTTTGAAGTGACATATTTCTTTTCAATGACTTCATTTAAACATACAAATATAATCATTTCAGTTATAAAAAATAAACTTTTTTTTTAAGTACAAATTCTTGATTTTTTTACGAATTTTAATTAATCACTTTTTTCAAATACATACAAATGGACACAATACTTGCACTTTTTTATTAACTTTTTCGAAAATATATCATTAAATTTAAAAAAAATTAATGGGGTGTCTTTACTTTTAGAAAATAATACATTATTAATTTTTATTAAACTGTTAAAAAATAATTACAAGTTTAATGATCATTATTGATTTTTCAAAAAAAAAAGACTAAATTTCTTAACACAACCTACATCATGGGCCTACTTGGATGCCATAACTTTGGAGCCTTTAGTCTTCTATTGACATCCTTCTAAAAATATAGATTATTTCGTTAAAAGTATGTAGAATAAAGCGGTTGGATTTTCAACACTTTTCGAATTTCGAATACGGGTAGTGTGGAAAAGTTAGCATATGGTTTGAAAATTACCAATAGACATTTTTCTAATTTCGAATACAGGTAGTGTGGAAAAGTTGTCATATAGTTTGAAAATTACCAATAGACATTTTTCTAATCTATAAAAAGTATTTATAAGGTATTTCTTTTTAAATTGACTTATTTAGTAAAAAAGAAAAAAATTAGGAGAAATTTGATAATCTTCGTATAGTGGGCATTATTTTTTTACATTTTAAGACAGGAAAGATCAACTTTTTCTTATGTTATTCTCTCTTTAGCTTCAGAAAATAAAATTATTTATGTTTTTATAGGTTAAAATAATGTATATCTTCATTAACACATAGAAAATAAAGATTAATGCTGTATTTTAATCTTAATTGACGAAGTAAAGAAGTTTTGTCAACTTTTAAATTTAAACTAGATCTGCTACCTAAAGATGACATCGTAGTAAAATGAAATTTTTCATAGGTTCTTTCTTTAACAAATCCAAACTTTTCCAAACTAGCCGTAATTCCAAAAAGTTTAAAACAAATCTGCCTAATATATATTCAAATAATATAGCAAGTACTCAATTTAAATCTGAACACTTTGAATTTTAAATTTCAACAAGATACAATTTATGAATTACTAATAGAAATTTACCAAATTAATATTTTAGATAGATGTTTGTCTTAGCTATCTTCATCCTTAATGTACCAATGATGGCTTCCAGGTTGCGGTGGAAGGTCTGGAACCTGCTGCTGATGTAATCCTCTGTCATGGCGTCCCAGTGCTGGCTGACGGTTGCTTTGAAGGACTAAATGTTTAGATGACAGACACTGCAGGCCTTCCCCTCAATATGCAATCAAAAGGCGTAGTCAAAGGAGTTGACATCAGGGCTTTAAGGGGAAAAAGAGCTCAAAATAACTCAAAAGAGGCTTATAATGAAGGAAATGGGTTTCTTTGATTGCTGGTATCAAAAGTGGCCTCTCCACACTGAGGGTCGACATTGAAGTAATTCCTAAATGTTCTTGTAGAATAAAAACTAGATTTTGGGTTTACTTCCATGATATCATAGCTGCTTGTAGCCATTCTAATTAAATGTTATAGTAACAAAGCTGAATTCCTCGCGAATATCATTCAAGTTATCAGTGTTGCCAAGTGAATTTCCAGTTTCGTTTTTTTGTCATATGAATTACAACTCTAATTATTCTTATGCTTGGCTCATCCCTCTAATAATTAGAAGTAAATTTTATATAAATAAGCAAATATATTTTATAATAAAAAGGATTTTTTATCGGATTTCATTAAAACTTGGGTTAACATTTGTGCTATAAAAAGATGAAATATATTGTTGGTGATAGAAGTTATTGAAAATGTCAATATAAATGTACTACTTCTGAAGTAGCTTACGAAAATATTATCAAAAAGGTAATCACGCATTAGACTGATGTGCTTTTAAAAAAATTGTAGATTTGGCAGCTTCTTTGTTACTAATGAATATAAATTTCGTTATTGCAAAATAGCCTAATTCTAACATGCACAACTTTTCTGTTATGAATTTAAGAGAACAAGGTTTAGTACACCAATGAAAGGAAAAACTGTCGACAAAAAATAGATAATAATTAATCACGATATGTATAATTAAAAATATCAACAGTCATAATTTTTTTTAGAATGTAAGTTGACTTTATATTTCACAACATAAATACAAATTAAAACTATAATATAAATACGATTGAATAGTTAATAAAATACGGCAAGAACTCAGTAAGTTGATCGTACATAATTAAGGCTCAAAAAACACAATCACATATTTTAGTAATTATCTTATAAATATTTTCAATTTGATCAGCCAATGTCTGATCATTCCAAGATTTTTTGTTGGATAAATGGGTCAGTCAATTATGAAGCAAAATACTTTTAAAAGGTTTTATAATAGATGTGTCGTTTTGTATTCCCGATGAGGGTGTCATTCATATCATACTTCTCCAGTACTTTGGTTCTCTAGAGGAGTTTGTCCATACCACTAGGTATGCAAAAGTTGTTACTTTTTCCTGCATTAACAATGGACAACACTTTAGTGATAAGGCACTCTATTTAAAAGTGACGGCGATGGCATTAAAAGCCAATCCCAAATCGTTATTGCAGATTTGTAATATTAGCTCAAAAACTCAGTGGCTATGGGCATTAAGTGAACCACTTTTAGACAATCCCAAAACAGATGCCTTGAATTCCCTAGACTGGACTTACAGAAGTCTCTCTCCGTATTGCTTATTGAAATAACTTAAAAAAGTACATAAATATTTTATGTTGATTTTCACATTAATTTAAGTAAATCAAGGAAATTTATGTCATTGATTTCCTACTCAGTCATTTTTTATATTTGGGTATGTTAAATGATTTAAAAGAAACCCCAAATAGATTTGAAGGAAATAATTAACGATATTGGATGTCAATATTTCCTAAATTTATAGGGCGGCAATGAAGTAATTTGAATTTTTCTCCGTTTTTTTATTATATAATACGGTTTTTGGGATACAATACCCTATTGAGGGTTAATTTGACCTTTGTGAAATTTTGTCCAATGTTAGTTGAAATATTTTATTATGCGGGTCAATTTCAAAAAAAAAAAAAAAAAAAAAAAACTTTAAAAAATTATTATTTCAATTTTGAAATTTAAAGAAAAAACTTCCGTCTCGTACAGCAGGAAATAATATTAGAAGCCCCTTCTTTGCTGTTAACATATTTACTTATATTGATAATATTATCAAATCAATGGACTTAATATTATTATAATGAAAGGGTTTGATCAACTTTTTCGAATTTTAAAACAGGGTATCAGAAAAAGTTATGTATAGGAATAAAAATAATTGGTGTAAAATATGAGCTCGGGAGAATATGGATATGAGGTTCCCTAATACATAAAGATACACTTTTAAAATGTCTATTTTCCATATAATTGATTGATTTAGTGAGGACGATCATCCATATTCACTCAATCGTAAAAAAAATGATCACCCTACTTGTTTTTATGAGGAGTAAATCTTTATTAGGAATTGATGATTAATAATAATATAAGAGAACAATGGTGGGAAATTTTGTACAAATGATTGAAGGCAATAATCAAATTTATCAATGTGACCAGAATCCAAAACTGATTACAGTTTTTCTCTCACCCATCTTAATTTTGAAATAACTGGGATTATAGTAATTCAGGACCATTATCGTTCAGAGTCATTTTTCACCCTTAAAAAATCCCCAAATTAAAAGTAGGATAATTAAAACATATGTAAAAGTGTTCCATTTTGTAGTGGTCCCTTTTTTATGGGGGAGTGTACTAGAAAATGGTCATCATTATCATCATATTTTTTCCGATTTCAATGGCAATTTCATGACGTCATGCCTCATAAAAGAGGAAGATAGAGGCAATCAAAGAAAGATACTTCTAACTTGATCCTCCATCTCAAGAGATGCTCCAATTCGGATTCCAAATTCCCTGAGGAACGACGGGAGGAGAATTCATCCGAGAAAAACTACCAGATATCATAAGGGAGTAAAGAGGACTCCTTTCTTGGGAATGAGATACCAGAATCGAAACAATAAAGGGATCCATTCACGATGAGTAGAAAATTTTAATACTTCAAAATGAGGTCACTTATTTAATATCAAATTGATCATAAATCTATGAAGATGTATATTTTTTTAATCATACGTTGAATATTTTTCTATAATATAGTCTATGATATTCCTCATCTCTATCTATTATGAATAAGTTATAAGAGTCTAAAGAAGAATGTCGTTTTTCATCGTTTTTTAACCTAAAATTGGAAATATATCGAGTTCAGAAAAAGATACAGAATCAATAAATACACTTCTTATTCTTAAAAAACCCCTTTTAAATAAGTTTAATAAATCTTATTTCAAATTTGGGGATTGTTTTAAGGGTAAAAAATGACTCGGAACGTTAATAGTCCCAAATAACTATAATCCCAGATATTTCATAATTCAGATGACTGAGAGACAAACTGAGATGAGTTTTAGATTCTGCACACAATGATAATTATTTTTTCCTCTTTTTTTTTGTCTTGAATGATTTGAAATACGACCTATTTAATAATGAAAAAAGTATTTCAAAAAGTATGTATAAATAAAGATAATATTGTACTGAGGAATCTCCGAAATACGTTCAATCATCTGGAAATTTGTAAATATATCTTTCATGGTATTACAAAACTTCATATATCCCACCCCTTCAATCATCGATTTCTCAAATTCTGATTAATTGAACCACTTTTGAATTTAATCATTAAAATTTAAATCTCTGCTCTTATTTAAACTCTGTCAGTGATGTTTATAGCAATTTTTTAAAGAGGAGTTTTACTTGGAGAATGGCTATAAATGTTAATAGATGTGTCCGGCTTCCTTTCTCCAAAAAAGAGTTAATCCACCAAAGTGTTAAGGTGGTAAATGATTACTTAGACTTAGGAATTTACATATCCCGAGATCTGAGATTTAAGAAGCATATACACTACATTATAAGGAAGGTCAGTCGAAATTTGGGAAATATTAAAAGAAGCTATATAACTCGTAATTCTTCGTTCATGGTAAAACTGTGTGTCCTCCCGATCTTAATTTGATATCTGTTATCTTACTAGAAACTATCTGATTAAGCCCTAAGAAAAGGTGCTAGCTAGTTTTGTATATTTTTCCTCCATTGAGAGATAACGACAAATATCAAGTTAAAATCAAAATACTTGGCCTTATCATAAACTTGCTATTAAGGATATCGTTACGCTACAACGAATTTTAGACAAAAACATAAACCTATCCCCCCCCCTTGGATACTGAATAAAGGCTACCTCTTCCACAAAACAAGACTTTGTTCACAACACCATCTACCTCCAAAAACCAAATAAAGACATTTTCAAGCATATTTTTTATTATAGACCGGGTAGTCTTTGGAATTATATACTTCTATACTTTTGCCAGAGAAGTGAGGCTGACCTCAAGCAATTTTTATTGAATTATTTTTTTTTTGACACATTTATTTATATGTTATTGACATTTAGGGTTTATTTTATAATGATAATTTTTTCTTTGCACTTTTTCGTTGTTCTTAAAATTTTAATATTCTTATCTTAAATGTAATACTTTTACTCAGAATGATAATATTTATATTTTATAAACACTAAATATAAGTCAAACTTTATTGGCTTTGATTATTGCCGCTGGTCAAAAATAAATTACAGTAATTGTCAACAAGATTTTTTTTTATTTTATACATTGTTTTTTGTTTTCTAATTTTTCATTTCCTTTTTGATAGCAAGCGGATAAAAAATCTCTACTTGATTATTGTACTAGGCATACACAAGAGAAAATACTTTTCTGCAAATCATAAAATGGTCGACATATCTATATACTGTTCTCCATTTCTATAACTTAACATACTTATTTCCTTGAATATTTTATGAGTGGATAAGTAAACATTTTGTTTTTAAGAATGATTTTACTTTTAACATTTATTAAACTTTAGATTTTAGTTTATGAAGATGCTACACCATTGTGCTGTCCCGGGATGTAAAGAAAAGGTAAGAAATTTACTTGCCTTCTCGAATAATTAGCAACCTCTTCATACTCCCTCATCTTTCACAAGCTGGATGACTTATACGATGTTACCAATTTTCTAATTTGACCATTGTACAACAATCAAATCAAGTATCCGTTATCTTTGTCATCGACATCTTTACTCAAATTGTAACCTATGATATATCATTTTAAAGCTTTGAACCTAAGAATTTTATTTGTACCAACGACTTTTATAAATTTTCACAAATAAGCGTCTCTCATCTTTTTTAACAAGAGAGCAAAAATATGGCCATAATTTTGTTAATAATATTCAAGGTTACGTTATTTTACCAAAAAAGTTCCGTTGTGTTTTAAATAATATGTTACCGTTTCTATAAGTAATATTATTCATTTTCTACTGAAAATGGGTTAGTACAATATTTGACTCGAGTGATTTCTTAAATATTTTATATACTAACTAATAACTATGTGAAGTGAGTAGGTACATACACGAACGGAACATAATTTAATATAAATTAAATCAACCTCGATTTATTCAACTATTTGCAATCTCTAAAAAATACTTTTTAATAATACATACATATTTATACCAGGATTAAATTGTAACAAAAAAACTCATTATTAATAAATAAACTTAGTTTTTTCATTATGGATTATTTTCACTGACGTTACATATATCATCATAAATTGAAAGCATGTTGGATATTATAAGGTTTTTATCAGGCTTGATCTCAAGTCCCTTTTTAGTTGACTTGAATTAAACTTAATTTTCTTTAGACTTGGAGTGAATTTGATAGATTTTTTATAATGGCACTTGAATTGACTTGAAACGAACACGAATAAACAGCCAAATCCTCAATATGTATATATGATTGCAATCGAAAATTTCTTTTTGTTTTACTAAATGAAACTGCCTACCGTTACTAAATAAATACAAGAACTACTATTTTTCTTTCATGTTTTTGGGTAGATGACGACTTTGGCCTCCGATAAACCGACTTGTAGAAGTAAATAATACTTGAGACTTAAAGATTATCACATGAGACTTAATTGTGATTTGCACAAGGGAGGATTGTGACTTGGTGCATCTAGTTACTGTGTAGTCCGACGTTACTTCAATAATATAAAAAAAAATCACGGTCTTTTGATGTTTGCTGTCAATTTTTCTACTCACTTCAGAGTTGATTGGTTGAATTTTGAACAGTTCTTTTTAGCTGTGAGCAATTTTCAAACATTAATATTTTATAATAGATTCTACAGTTAAGAAAAATTGACTAACTACTAGTGTTGGATAATTTACCCTGTTTTCTTGACCAGGCAACACAGAAATCAATATTAAAATTGCTTTTTTTTTTGTTTGACAGAAGTGAAAATGATTTCATCATAAAGTGTGTGAAAGCAAATGGTACCACCTCAATTAGAGATCCATTGAGCCATTATTGCTTACTGTCAATGTTTGATTTTTAAAAATAAATTAATTCGAAATTTATCAGCTTTATGTATTATTGGTTGCAATACGTCAACAAACGATAATGGAGGAAAAAAGGCAATGTATTGAAGATTTTCTTCACGCCCATCACACTGTAAAGGAGGTCGTAGAATTAATCTGTTGAGCTTGTCTGTATAGGTAGTCAGGAAGTGGAGAAAAAACGAGATTTTTACTGAAGCTTTTTGACTGATGTAATTTAGGTTGTAGCTTTAAGAGGTTGTAAAGCCCTGGTCGGATGCCAACTACTGTTACTGATTACTGTTGTTAACAAGACTCAGCACCTGACTATAAGGCATAGTCAAGCATAGTGCAAGGAAAAGCCTCACCGACTTCTGGCCTCCATACTTGTGCCCACCCCCACATATCCTTTTGCTTTATCTATCTTTTTATTTTCTTCACTCTTAGCATAGAGTTTGGAATTTTTAGTTGAACAAGCCCACTTTTTACTCCCAAATGAGGAGAATATATAAGGAGTAATTGGTTGAAAGAGGGGGGGAGGGACAAGTTAATTTTTCATATAATTCAAAAAAAGAAAAACCAGCTAACCTGCAGACGTAATTGTTCCATGTGTACATAATTCCATAACTCTTAGCTAGGATTGAAGAATATGAACACAAAGAAAAGAATAATTATTATACGTAGAATATATAATACTTTAGTATCTTTCGTTCTAGCCACACCTCCTACTTTACGCTTCTGGGATCTCGTCTTTTTGGAAGAGATTTTGATAGAAATTCAACAACTGAAATGATGAAGTTACCATAAAAGTGCAATAAGAGTCGGTAGTAGAACTAACAAAATCAATCAGAACTGGACTAATAGCAATGCAGTATTTTTATTTATTTAGACAGATCCAACCCTAATTACCACCAGCTGACTTTTTGCCTTTTCCCCCTGCATCTTCGTTAGTTGTAAAGGTGACTTGGCCCCATCTATGCTTTGTAATTTGTATCGTACTATAATGTGTTTGTTAATGGTCCCAAGATGACCAAATATTTCCGGAATTTGTGATGTCACGTGTGAAATTACCATTTAACAATATTTTTAAGTAATTATATATATTTAAATAAGTATACAAACTACTATAATGGATCATTTTGGATCACATTGGCGGATTTTCTGGATGATGGGAGTTAAAAAATAGGCACATTCACGTATATATATATATATATTTAGGTACTTGTTGTATGTAGTAGATTCATAATATTAAATATTATACACGAACCTATTTTTTATTACTTTATTTTACTACCCTCATAATGAGATCCATGTATCAAAATATCACGTTTCATATCGATTACTTTGAAGAGGATTAGAGATAAACAGAGTATACATGTGTTTTATTTTATTAGTTAATATTTTTGTATTATTATTAGACTATACAATGTCTGGAAGAAAAAATAATAGTTGTCCAAAGGTACCTATAGGAGAAGACCATTTTTGATTTGACTTTTTGAGGCATACTTTCATGCTATACGACATTGCATTTTTGGTTAAAAATATGTATATTCACGACCATAAAAAAAGAGTCTTTAATCATTTTATTTTCCAGTAAGTTAAATTTTATTATTATTATTTTAACATCTGTCAGGTATTATGTGTTCTTTATATAGCTTTTTTTTTTCTTTAAATGAAAATATATACATGATAGGTTTTATAGGGACTCTATTAATTAACTAGTCATAAAATACAATTTATTAAAAATATGATGTGCAATTGCGACTACTTTTTATTGTGGTTAATATATGTATCTATGGGATCCGTGAATTATGACTGCACCATGGTTTCTCTACTGCACCTCTGATTAGTGAGTTATTCTGCTCAAATGATTAATGAACAACATATTATTATAAATTGATAAAAAATAACGAAACAAATTGTAATAATTGAGTCACGCAACCTGTCTTTATATTTAGTTTATTTATTAACACGCAACCTCGACTGTTAAAAGAGAAAAGAAAAATGATAGATAGTCCCTTCGTATTTTTCATGTTGCCAATTGTTAACTATTATTGCGAGAATATTTTCCTAACTATAGAGTTATTATGTTAAGAACTGCTTAAAGCTTACAAAGTACTATTTCGAATTGATAAAGTGAATCTAATTAAATCAATCGTATAATGAATGTCTTAAGGAATTAAGGACTTTATTATGATTCTGATAATGTAAAATAAATGGATCAATACATATGTAAAATTTAAAATCATTAAAACATTTCTTTCACGATTTTTATTTTAATGTAATTCCTTTATTTATTCCATAACTACTCTATTATTACACAAAACCGCCTTAAGTTTGTCAATAAAAGGAAGGGGGGTTTGTATATAGAATACTTCTTGTGTTGTTATATAAGGCACATAAATACACTTATCGTATTATTATATATTAAATATATAATCTGATTTGATCCATGAGTCATTCAGAGTTAATAAACACAAAATGGAATATAATGAATTATTAAAGGGGTTGTTATTGGTGGTCGTAGGAGTGTCGTGGAAACTATCCACTTCAATTATAACTATGACAAACTCGAAAGTCTTCGTTAACGCAATTGATCATATATGTACGTTGGATCTCGTTAAGTTATTTGGACCTAAGATGAACAGCATATTTAATGTATGTGTGCATAGTTGTTTGAACGAAGGTTGAGGGGGGAGAGTCATTACTTAGGTAGGTATTATAAGACATAAGGAAAAGGGATTCAAGAGGCAGAGATGATGAACGTCCATAAAAATGGTCGTTAGTGATAAAAAACGTTCATAATTCGTTATTTTATTCTTGTTCTTCTCGAAAGAAAGAAAGAATGAAGAAAAAGTGGAAGGAATTTATGATGAAGGTAGGTTTTTTTTTCTCTCTCTCTCTCTCTTCTTGACTATGGGCATATTTTGTATTCAGTTGGTTGAATGACATTAGTTTTGCGTCTGTACATGTGTTTATAAAGTTTTTGTTCGGTCCGGTCTAAAAAATGAGGAATACTCAAGAATATTTTGTTCCATTTGTTTACTACTCATGGTCCTCATTCGTGCTTTAAACCTGGATTGGTTTGATTCGAATTAGTATTTGTTAAGCTTTAAACAGTTCTCTATTGTCAAATGTAGAAAAGCTCCAAAGTTGGGATGATTATAAGTTGGCAAATATACGATAAACCCTTTTACTGTTAATTTTGAATTACTTTGTCAAATTTAATATCGTTTTTACTTTGTAAAAAAAAGAAATCCCTTGTTTTAGTCAAAGAAAACATTCCAAAATATTGTTTCCTTTCGTTTTGTCATTGTTCTGCAAAAAAACATTCGTGGACGAATTCATTTTGCCTTGTCATATCTACCAAAATTAACACTGCTCCTTTGTAAACGATTTTTATAATCAGTAGGAAAAAGCATGTGGGACTGAATTGGAATCAACTATAGTTATTAGTACAAAATTAGAATAGACTGTACCAGGGGCGTTGATAGCTTTCACCATTTGGGAGGGGGGCTTAGCCCCAAAAATCCACGCCGTTACATGATTACTTATATGTAATTATACAATTTCTATTTATATGAATATAAATAGGTGTATTTTGTATATATATTAGAAGAGGATGCCTGCGCTACAGTGCTGAATAGAATGGAATAGAAACAAAAAATGAAGGTAGAAGAAAAGAGAAATGAAAAGATGTAGAAAAGTACAAAGGGGGAAGAGATAGAGAGAAGTAGAGAGATATAGAAAGAGAGAAGGAAAAAAATGTTTTATTTCAGTCAAAAATTGGGCCAAAAAAATATCATAGGAACATGTTTTGTTATTTTACATATAAGAGTATGTCTACTTGCTAAATTTCAAAATGATTTGTTCCACCATTTTGGGATAACACCAAAAAAACACTAATAAATTTATATAAGATATGATAAACAATTGTGGAAGGGCCCTCCCGCCCCTCAGAAACTTTTTTGGGGCTCAAGTCGCACCCTAAAAAAAGGGGTTTAATGACGCCACTATACCCTACTGTAAAGATCCTTAATTGTTCTACTAATTGAAAAAAAGAAAAATCGATCTTAGTTGGTAAAAAAGAGGACAAGGAAAAACGAGTGCGCGTACAATGTAGTATTCAATGATTAACCCAAGTATGAACAACTCGTGGCCTGAGGACCGTTGCGCCCCACTTTATGTTTATGTGCGACCCACAACTCATTATCACTTCAAGCAGTTTTTTTTTTTTTTAGTAAAATTGTCACAATATCATCAAAATGCATAGAGCACTCATAATACGTAGAAAAATTAAAAAATTTGATTGTATTTTGTTTGACTCTAAGAGGTTGCTAGATTGACCTTTTTTGAAACAGTACGTCCTTGAAAAATTAGATTTGGCATTTTTTTTTATTTGGCCTAAAGTTGAAATAAATTTGTATTTATTAGTTTTGTTTTATGTAGTACATTCCCATGGAATTTAATTTAATAGTTTCTGCAGTCCATTAAAATATTTCATGTGGCAGTACGGTCCATTATATTAAAAGGTTGGACATCCTTGCACTAAACTGTGCAAGACTGCAGTCCAGTTCTGTCTCGGTCCAATCCCGTTCAGTAGCGTATATCAGTGTTAACAGTTATAAAGTTCAGTCCTTGATGAAGTCGTACAACTTTATTTCTTCTTTTTAGAATCAGTTTTATTACTGACATCACGACAGACCGTCGCCAAGGACTGGTAGAACTGTTCCTATGCCTGGACTGGAACGAATTAATAAAGACTGACACAACACTACTCATTAATGAAATAAATTGCATTTCATACACTTCGCGAGAGAGAGAGAGTCAATGAAAAAACTACGTGAAATAAAGAGTGAGATAGAGAATTATAATGAATATCTAATTTGTAAAAATAAAAATCCTTTGGAAGAAAAGCTATTATTTATTTATTCAAAGTTTCATTCTCCTCAACTCGGAGATGCAAAGAGGGAGCCAAAGTAAACAATAAAGATTGAATCACTTCCAGTTTTCTCCCCGTTTGTTTGGCCTAGTCCCCACGCACATAATAATATGTATTATATATCTATTAGAGTGGTTTCATTTTCCATTTTTTTCGAATTTTGGAGATGGGTAGTGTGGAAAAGTTGTTATATGGTATGAAAATTAACTATGGAAAATGACATTGTCCTACAAAGTCATATATAGGTCGCAAATCTCGATCTAATTATGAAAAAAGGCAAATATCTTTACTTAATGGATATAGATACTTAAAGTACATTTTTAGTTATTTTACATAAAATAATTTATAAAGACATTTGTTTAACCTATAAAAAATGTTTATCATGGTGTTCCCTAAATTTGTCCTTTAGAACCAAAAAAAAAAAAGTTAGGAAAAGAAGAGAATATTTTTATAAAGGAAAAATCAAAGTTTTCTTATGTTATTATCTCTTTATTTGTTCCATTAGGTAGCTTTAAAAAAAACTTTATTTATATTTTTTATACGTTAGAGTAATGACTATCATAATTAATTGATGCTAAATAATGATTAATGTAGTATTTTAATCTTTATCGACGAAATAAACAACTTTTGTCTATTTTCAAACTTTGAACTAGAACTTCCACCTAAAGATAACATCGTAGGAAAATAAAATTTTGCATAGGTTATTTTATTAAAACATGACAACTTTTTAGAACATAGCCGTGATCAAAATTCGCAAAAAGTTGAAAAACAAACCTCCCTAATGTGTGTATACATAGAATAAAATAATCTGTCTATTTCCTCATAAATTTAATTAATGGAATCCTTTATAGACTTAAAACTAAAAGAAGAAAAGGGAAAAACCCTCATAAACGAAGCCATTTTTGGTAGCTGTAAAAAGGTAGAGGATCTCTATTTAGTGGTTTGTAACTCGAGCAATTATCGACTCGGTTTAAGATGACTTGAGTTGATGATAATATGACTCGACACCAATGGTTGTGAGTCGACTTTTTTTTTAAATTCATATTTATTAAATTGATCGGATGAAGTTGCACAGATTAAGTACAATTAAACATTATACCAGTCAAAGATACCCCTCCTTGGGATTTATCCATAGATCTTGAGATATTGCTGTTGTGTTAAGGATGATTTCTATCAAAATATCAAAATCTTGGGATTTTATACATGCAACAATAATAAATAATTTTCATTTAATTATATTTAATAAATCTTCAAACTTTGATTAGCTAAAGCGTTAGTAGTTTTCTACTCGTTTAAAACTTATTTTCGCTTTGTCTGGTTTTAACTGCGGCTAAATAATATATTAGAATGAACAGTGACCGCCTCCTAAAGCATTAATAACGAAACTCTGCAATGTTTAGCAACAATAGAGCAATAGGCTTAAAACGGATAAAGAACATTATCTTAAACAGGTATTATTGAAGGTGACCAAGAATATGAAATATAACTGATTCAATGTCAGGGTTCCAATTGTATATATATTCTGTAAACTACTTTTATTTTCTTCAGAATTAAGTGGTGATTCTTGGGGTTTCAGGGTGGAGTCTAGGAGAATTCTAGAAATTCTGAGTGGCTTTCCTGATTATAGAGAAGCCATCAATTACATCTTCTAATCAAGGAACTGTCTTTGAAGTCCATTTACATTAAGAATATTTCCTTCTCTAGGAACGACCCAGTATCAAACTTACACACATCGATTTCAAATGAATAATTTCTTCCGAGTTCGTTGTCCATTGAGCTACATCGTTCCAATATTATATTGAGTCGGTTTAACTTTCATCGCTAAGACTCATCATTAAAATATGTTTTGAGTTGGTTGTACTGTTGTCACTAAGTTTTGTCTCATCAATCTGAATTTATAATGAGGTTCTTATAATCTGGGAGGAGACAGACTAGGCATAAGAATACCTCGGTTTTTGTAACGAATTGCAAGAGAAATTTGCCAGTATGTAGCACATGAAAAGTATGCAATTCATACACAAAGTACATACTCAAAGTAGGTGGTATTTGATTGTATATAAATGAATAAATAGATAATTGGAATGCCTTGCTACAATTTTTTTTTACTCGGTTCGGTTCTACTCAAGTCCACACAAAGCTACCTTTACTTGAAGACCAATGTAAGCACATCAAAAGAACTCATAAATTGCCTCCTACTTCTTAGGGATTTTTATCGTGAAAATCATGATTTATTTGCCACAATATGATCACAAAGGTACATATAATATATTATATAAAACACTACGTATTTGAAAAGTGAAAAGGGAATATATATATATACATAGTACATATACATGAGAATATATCACTCAACCTCTCTTTGAAAAGGGGGAAAGGGGGAGAGAGAGGAAGAATATTATTATACCACTCAACCTCTTCTCCTCTCTCTCTTTCTCAAGAACTCTTATGGATGTACCTACATATATCGTCCTACTAACTACTAACAAACAGAATAATAACAACAATAGAATCTTTACTCACAATGGTTGTGTGTTTCAACGTGAAGAAAACAATAGACTTTTGTGATTGGTTAAAGAACCCCTTTTGTTCCTCCTTCTTCTTCTCCTGATTTTTTATTTTATTTTATTTTTATTGCACTTATGTACTTTTTTTCTCTCTCTCTTTCTTTCTTTTAAAGACACACATGGATTCTACCTATTTGTATGTAATAATAAAATAATAACTCTGCCGTTGTTTCATCGTTCCTCTCCTTTCCTTTTCAAGGTAGAGATATGTAATATAGGTAGAACCATGCAACCATCCAACCAACTAAGTTAACAGACATATAATAAAGGTAATAATTAAAAAAAAAAAAAAGTATCTCAATACCTTTACCCACTCTCAGAGACGGGGATCGGGAAGAATCATGTCGCATTTTTATATAAGTTTCATAAAATAGCCAACGACAGATTAGGACTTGATGATAAAGGATTCGGTAGTCTTTTTGGGTTTAATTATGAAATTTTCGTTTCTCATTTTTGGCTAGCTAATAAAAGATTCGTCTATAACTCAAAGTCAGAAACTTCATATTTAATAGTACTCAATACATGAGACAAAAGTGCTTTGATAGGGGCATAAGCTTTGTTTATTTATATTAGTTTGTAAACAAAGCGAGAAAATAATACAGCTCCCTAAATGGTAGTATTATTTTATATAAAGTATAATTACATTTTTAATATAGAGGGCGCATTGAAAAAATTAATTAAACAACGTAGCTGGATGAACAACGCTCTGGAGAGAAAAAATTATCTTGAACTGAATGTGCGCTTCTAAATAAGAAAAAAGGCATTATGTATGTTTATGGACTTTAAGAAGAAATCCTTGGTTAGATGGAGTAATTATAGTACTCCAAAGTTTACTTGAAATTAATCAGGTCAACTCTACCAAACCAATTAAAGGACCATAAACAAATTATGTTACATCCCAAACTTACAGACTGTCACATCACCTGCCCGATAATGTATATCTTAGAGTTTGCTCATTCCTTAATCTAATTGCATGTGGCAATATCTCATTGGGTCCAAATAATATTCATCCAGTTTTTGCAGTATATTCATTTGAGTAGAATATTATTTTTTTTAGAGGGCAACAAATTACCCCAAATATTTGGGATTACGATGATTTTTTTTTTTCAACACTTTGTTAATGACCCTTTTTATTACAGAAATTTTATTATGAAACACATTTTAATGATATTTTCTTTTACAAAATACGGAATCTATAAAATTAATTGCCTAAATTGGGAGGACAGCAATTGTGCACCCTTGTTTCCCGTTTCTATGGCTATGGTATTTACATTGTATCTTTTTAGTAATGAAGTTAAGCAATTATGTAAGTACATACCTACATTAATAAAAAAAAATGTTAAAGCCTGACAGTCTTGAATAGTTTTGACTTGAACAGTCCGGTATATCTGTGCAAAACCAATTACTCAGAATCAGGCGGGAAATATATATATATATATTTTATAAAATTGGGAAACGATTGTTCTTACATATATATATTTATTTAATTGTCTCCCAAAAAATAAGTTATATTTTATTGTCATTTATCTTGTGCTCACGACTCAATTAAGGTCGAGTTTCAATTCTGTAAGCCCCATTAAACTATAATAAATCCCAACTGGTCATATTTCGGTCCAAACCGCAGTCTAAAACTGTGGACCGATATCAGAGGAAGAAACATTTACGGAAACTCTTTTTTTTTCTTTAAAATAAAAGAAGTCAAATTTACGAAATAAAGTATAAAAAAACTTTTTTAGTGGGACGAACCTAGAATGAGATCTACAACAATACCGGTCCAGATCAAAGCTAAACAATACATTACAAATAATAGCTGAACTAAACAAAACTTCGGCAAATCAACAGTTCATTTTTATTTGGAATGCAACATTTGTAGTGCACAAAGAGAAGAAAGAACCAATACTTAGGCTGGCTTAGTTGTTATTAAAGTTATTCAATTTAAGCGAAACTTTGTAAGATTTTTCCATTTGAAGAAATAAATGGTTTGTCATGAATTCATAAATTAAGTGAACATTACTTTTAGTTTGACCTTCACCCCCTTCCTTCTGTATCCCATATATATATATATATAGTACGTATAAGATCCCTAAAAAGATGTAAATTTACATATGTCCCCTCAATAGGTCAAATAACTTATTTAATCACTATAGAAATTCAACAACAAATTTATATTCTTCTAAAGGAACAAACTTACAAAGTAGTTTTGTTAAAGTTAAATTACTTAAAAACAATTGGACCAGCCTAACCAATAGTATTGCCCCCCTCCCACAAAAGTAGCACATCAAATAATAATTAATATCTGAAAAATAGTGAACAGTTGACAATAGAAAAAATACAGACAGCAAGTTTCCAAATGTTTTTTTTACCAGAAAATCATTTCCCTTTTGAGAGTCGAGGTGGTTAGGATGGGATAAAAAGTGTGATGTATAGATACAAAGGGGATTTCTCAGAGTTAAATTGGTTAACTAGATAATAATATGCTTTAAGCATTCTTGTCTATCTTTGGTGTAAATTGCTTTAAAAATCCCAAATAAAATAAATATATATGAATTTAAATTCAACGACTCGAATATAAAACTCTTGAAGAAATCAAAAATATATATTTTTTTCAAATTTTGTACCATCCTTCATGTTTTGATTGAGCCCAAAGATACGCCTCTCGAAAACAGAAAAAATCAAAAATGATTGCCTTCTCACCCCGAAAAACTAATAATTTGAAACCCAAATCATACTTCTATCACAAGTATGACATTGTAAAATTAGTAATTGATTTTTTAATATGTGAGCGCCACCTAGTGGTTAAGATATAAAAAAGGCAATATATTACTAACTGCTTGGCAAATTTTAATTTATTTTAAGTGATCATGTTTGGAGATACTCTATGCCACAACTACTAAAAATAAATTTTCATCGTTGTTTTAAAATTTGTTGATATATATAATGAAACTACCCATACATAACCTTGCCATATTTTTCGCTCCCGCCTTTTCCACGCACTTTTTTTTCTTCCTACAAAAATCTCAACTCTAATATTTTGATTAAGTAATGGTACGATTTCAAAAAAAATCCGGATTCCGATGCAATTATAGAATATCCTGATGCTGATTCTGATTCTTTAATATTCTAAATAACAGTTAAAAAAAAGTGGAGGTTGCGAGTGAAGAAGAAGCTCGCCGTGTACAAAGAAATACCTATTCAATAATAATTACTGTATTTTATAAATATCTTTATTAGAAAAATAAGTAATAAACAATGTACTTTTGTATATAGTTATAATATTAAGAAGAGTATTTGTATTGATATATTATGAATGAAGTATTGAAGTATGTATGGATAAATTGTTCATAACTAAAGTATACACTCATTATGTAGACGTGAAGAAAAAATGATTATTCTATGTATGTGTATAATATTTATGCATATACATAGTATATAATGTGTCTGACACTTCATATAGGTATATACGTATTTATAAGTCGAGATAAATATTAAAAAAAAAAAAAAATACAAATCAACAAAACATAATAAACTGAATTGTTACGTGCTGTTGCTTTTTTTCCTTCTTCTGTTTTCAAAGACAATTTGAAGAATAAAATTCTTTCTTCTTTATACTTTTTCAAAGTTTTTTTTTTATATTTATTTTTTTCCCCCTCATTTTCGTCTTCTTGAGAAGAGGGAGAGATGGAAATTGACCTATTTGAGATCTGGTTGAGTATTACTACTACTTCTACTACTACTACAGTGATTGGGCCATAAAGGCGAACAAAAATAATAGTAATAATACTCTATTTATAAATAGTTAAGTATTATCGTCAAACACATCTATGTACAAAGAGTTCCTTTTATTCTTTTTTTCTTCCTTCCTTGGCCGGAGAAAAGTAGATTTATTTTTTTTTATCTCATTTTATGATTCAATAATGTCTTCTGGTTGCTGTAGTTCCTGCCCGTCTTCTTCAAAAGAGAACAGACAATGGCTTTCGGTATTCATCTGACGAAGTAGAAGTGGGCGGGTGAATAATAGCTGGTGGCCCTCCTTGATGTGAAACAGTCCCTGAGGGTGCATAGGGAGATGCTGGATTGGCAGGATATTGATGTGCTGCTGCAGCCATGAATGAATGATGCGCATGTGGAGGATAATGTGAGGAAACAGCAGCTGCTGCGACTGCCGCAGAGTTGTTTCCTCCATGGAGGCTGGCAGCTTGACTATAATAGGCGTGAAGGGCCTGTTGATGTGTGGAATAGTCCTGTTGCTGTTGTTGATGTTGACTCAGTAGGGATGTAGCCCCCTTGGAAGGAGACTCTCTTTCTTCTCTGGATTCACTATGGTTGCTACCCGCGTCTGGAGAGGCTCCCGTCTCTCCACTTCCTATGGATGAGTAGCGATGCATATCAAAATAACTACGACTAATAGACTCTGCGCTGTAATTGGATGCTTTGGGCTCAAAGTGGGGTTTGTTATCTTCATTACTGTAGGGACTGGATTTGGAAGGTTGAACGGATACACCGCCGGGAGAGGATGTCTCTGAACTATTGGGCTCACAGCTGTTGGAGTTGGCACCTCCTCCCCCTCCGTAGAGGGACATGTAGCTCCCGTATTTGAGGGCTGCGTCCATGGATGATCCCATCTATAAGAGATAATAAAGTTGTTAGAACTGAGGATAAACGTAAATACATATATATTTAGAGTTTATTTTGAAAGAGGGTTGAAATCCCTTCCGTTCGGCATTTCTAACTTTTGATACCCTTAAAATTAAGAAAATATATTTTCTTTAATATAAATTTTGAACTTTTGTCGTCCATTAAACACCAAATACACTGAGATATAGTTGTTGTCTTTTTTTGACCGTATAACTTTTTTTATATAAAATTACGATACTATCCACTTTTTCAAAAAGAACTTTTTACGGACATAAATAACGGATAGTTTTCAGGAGAAAATGATATATGTACAGAGTATAGTCAGCCTATTTCCTCATTCCGTTCTATCATTTTATAAAAATTATTTTTATTTATATATGTACATCAAAACATTATTGAATATAATAATTATTCATATTTTGATATTTTATTAAAGACTTATTTAATTGCTTTTCAATAAAAAAAAATCATCAAAAAATCAGTTATAATTAAAACTATTATTTCATTTTAAAGGGAAAAAATCCAAGCTTACAACAGGTCTCTTTAGTTGTCTCACAGCCACATAATACAAATATCTCAGGATTGTTATATAAAACAGGCCCGCGGTAAAAAAGAGATCATCCGGTGAATAGATTTTTTTAAATTTAACTAACTGAGTAGAAAATGATTTATTTTTTTGTGAAAAAATATTATAACATTATAAAAAAATTAACAGTTTATAAAAAATAAAATATCATTTGATACTAATTTGAAAAGAAATTTACAATTTAATTTAATCAGAAAGTAAGCACTCAAATTTTTAAAAAAAAAAAGTGGCTTACTTACACTAAAACTAAACTACTTTACATATTGCCATATGGTTCCTGAATCATTTTAATGGCTGTCAGACCACAAAAGCATTTTTACCTATATACTACAGATATTTTATATAATAGATGAGGAATTTCTCGTATCCCCCACCAAAAACATTGTACGTTTGGATACTCATATCTCAAGGTATAACCGTATTTCTATGTATTTTTAATTCAAAATTTGAAAAAAAGAAGAAAAATTCTCCTCTAATAAAGGTTCAAGGCCCGCTAAAACCTTACTTTATAGATTTGCATTGGCCTACTGAAAAACTCTGATGGTTAGCGGACAACAAAAGTAATATTAACCAGCATATGCGGTGCAAAGCATTTAATCCCTCTCCGATTTTGTATATAATTCCCAAAACACTATCTCCACCGTCAAACACTGGGGTGGAAATATATAGACTGTATGTTTCGTGTGAGTATTTTTTTCCTGCTAAGAAAAAGAACGACTTCACCTCATCGAAGGGACGATGGAGAGGACCATATAACCTGGAAATCTTAGGAGACAACTTCGTTCCCTCAGAACAAGGCACTGAAAATGGTTATTGGGTCAGTATTCTTGCAGAACAATAAGCCAAAAGATACGGTCAACGTAATATAGAAAAAGCACTCTAAGATCCTGAAGTGTCCTAGCAAACTCTCTGGACCACATTCCCATAAAAAATAGTTATCAGTGGGCAAACTTTCAACATCAGCAAGGGATTAAATACTCATTTCCTCCACTCTATATATAACATATATTTATAAATAAAAGAGCTTACCTGAGATGATGATTGGGCTGCAGCTGCAGCCGCAGCGGCGGCTGCCATTTGAGCAGCAGAGAATCCTGCAGAAGTGTAGGGTGAATAATAGCTACTCATCTGGCCTGTGAAAGGAAAAAGAAGATATTACACCTACAATCAATTTCTATGACTCGACAAAATTAATTATTATTGATAACGATAATAAAAGCTAATTGTGTTTCATTTTTATTTATGTGAGAGACACCCCCTCCGTGATGATCGTCGTCGCTGTCGGAAAGGAGGACTATGCACGATGATGACAATGATTTACCTTATTTAATAATAAGAATATAACAACATAACATTCATAATCATATCTATCCACCATTATTTGCCTCACTTCACAATTGTATTTTCATTCTCGTTATTATTAGTCTGTTATTATAAATGTTACACATATTACACGTGTTATTGTTGTAGGAATGGTGTTGCGTTGTTCTGTGTTACGGAAGGAGTTGAGAGGGGCGTTATGAATAATTATATGAATATATTGTAATATATTCAGTAGTTTGAATATATTACTTTGTATATTGTAGAATGTAGGGAAGACCCGTGAGGATTGCAACAGTCCTTTTTTCTCAAGTATCAACAGCCAAAAAATTAACATAATTATTGCATTATATAATGCAGATTATAAAATAAATAATATTGTCTACTTTTCCTTAAGATATTAGATCAAAACTGTTTTGAGGAATAAAAAACTATTTTTTGATAGGATTTTGTCTGTTTCTCATTATTTTTCGTATAGCTGATATCATTTCAATAATTTCTTATTTTACTATCAGTTCATATAATTTTATTCAAATTCAAATGAATTTTGACTAAATACACAACCACATTTTGGTCCTTTTTTTTTTTTTTTTTTTTTTTTTTTTTTTTTGGGTCTTAAAGGCCAAAATTTAATTTTTTTTAATGGCTTATATACGTTTATGAGGACAAGTTTTTTTTTGTTGTAAACAAAACGCTTCAAAGACAGTCTCATTACGGAAGTACCCTATTACTAAAAAGCACCGTCCTATTCATAAATATTAGATACTTCACATCTAGCATATTATTTAGCCTTAGTAGTGCCATGAATAGTTTTTTGAGGGTGAATTTATCCTATCTACAATACTATGGCATTCAAATGTAAATTGTGAAACAATTTTAGGCTAGTTTTACCTTAAAATACATTAAAAAATAAAAGGGACACGTAAGTTATGTTAAATTAGCCAAAACAGGTTTTAAAAGGTATTTTAACTATTAATTTATCAGATCTATAAGATGAATCTAATTTTATCTTAATCTACTATAATAAATTTGACTCCAATCAATTAACATAATAAAAAATATGTTTGTTTATGCACCTAAAATTATTATTTAAACATTTTTTTTTTAAATTTCTAACTCAATTTTCGATACATTTTAAACTGATACAGTTCACATTTAAATACAATTTGTGGTGGGAAATTACTGCAATTTAAAATCCGTAAATAGAATTAAGCAATACTATATATATGTAGATGTGTTGTGTTAAAATTTGAAGAGTCTAAGTCAAACCATCTATGAGTAATTGAAATAAATACAAAATTGTCTCAAATCCCTCTGGTCTCCCCTACATATTGGATTTTTTATCTTCTTTTTGTGGTAGTTTTGTGTCGTGGTCGTAACAAAAAGAGGCAGCTTTCTTTTTTTCTTTTTTCATTCAAAAAGAAGGGATAAATAAATTTAAAAGAAAGTCAACTTGCAAAATGAATTTATATTTTTTCCATTTAGATTTTTCTATGTTTAAATAATAATAAAAACATATTTATTTCCTATACAACAAATGAGACTTACGCCCAATTTAAGATTCAATTTTTGATTAAGATTTATGAATGCATGCTTCATATATATGTATACAAATGTTAGTGCTGTGACTCGGTACGAAATCAAATTTTTTTCGGTCCGGTCTTATGTTATTTTTTATATGTCAATCTGGACGAATATTTTGTTCAAAATTCAAACCGTTGAAAGACATTCAAATTAATGATCAAAATTCAGATCGTGGGCAGAAATTGAAATTAATTTTCGAAATTCAGACCATGGACAGAAATTTAAACCATGGATCAAAATACAGACCCTGGACAGAAATTCATACATTGCAACAAAAAATAAATCATAGATACAAATTCAGATTCTAGAAATGAATTCAAATCATAGATCAAAACATAAATCGAGAATGAATTTTAATTTTCAAAAAATAGTATTTAATAATTAATAAAATAACATTCATATAAAAACTGTTAGTTTTTCCTCAAATTTCTAATCTAAAAAAGTTTTTTATAGACCGAATTTTACTACTACGAGACTGCTGTCCCGACCAATGTTAGTCTAAATTAAAGACACTCTCAAAAAGGAAGAAACAATAATCATTGAAAGATGAATGATGCAAAAACATGTACTTCAATTATGTTCACTCATTTGCATACACCCTCGATCAAAAAATAACTGGAAAGGGACGATTGTAGATGGCGAGAAAAATGAAACTGTCATTTTTCCATACAAAAAGCCCATTCCGAATAATAACATGAGTCCAAAGATGATTGTTTGTCATACTTTTTACTTGGAGTCTCGTTAAACTAAATTGTGAAAATGATGACGGTCTGAGACCGGTACCCTAACCTACCCAACACTAATAAATATATAATGTATTTGTATACAACAATGTGTGTATATCTATGTATAATTCTTCTAAGAAACCCGGGAAACATGAAATATATATTCATTTAATAGGAGAAGGGAAAGGAGCAAGAAAGAAAGACATGTAACATGACCTTATCTCTGATAACTACCACCACTCATTTCCTTATATATATATATGTATTAAACATCATCACCAAAAAAACCATGCTAACAACAATCACTTCGAATACCATATGATTTTTTTGGTTTTTTCCCCTTTATATATATATATAAATGTGTTTCATCCATATTTGGTCTATACCTATGATGTACATTAGGCTGTTCCGTTTTTGGGATAATATTCCCCCCTCCTCTTGTACACATTTTTTTGCAAAAGTTTTATAGATTTCTCAATAATAAGAAATATTTTATCCAAAATTACTTTTGTAGCTTTTGTACCATTCTAAAATATCAAATGTCAGAAGAATACTAAAAGCCATATACCCTCCGATTTTTATCTCAATAATAAGAAATATTTTATCCAAAAATTATGTAGTAAATGTCAGAATTTTCCTGAACAATTTACCTATATTAAAAAATTGCTGTTCTTTCAAAATTAAACTATTCTGAAAAATTTTAACTCTAAGACTTACAAAAAAAGTTTTGTCTCTTCAACCAAAAGTAACATGCCAAATTTAGTATTTATATAAAAAAAAAGACTTTTTAGTCAAAATTGTTTAACAAAACACGCTCCCGTTGACGTCACCATTATATAATTTGGCCCCCACTTGAAAATACATTCTGCCGTCAGTGATTCAGTGTATTATTATAAAGTATCGTTCACTTTGTTTTTCACATTTTAAGGGGTCAAAGATGTGCTAATCAATGATGTGAAGTTTCCCTCCTCTATCAAACATAAAACAGGATAATATCTCTCCATTCCCCTTGCACTTCAACTAGGGGATTTTTCAATGTGCTTTTTTTACCGGGAAACATTAAATCATTCAGTAGCGCCTATGCCCCTTTTTTCAAAATATAATAGGCATACACCACATCTAAAATGGCATGAGATGTCTCAAACTTTGTCAAAGTCCGTTTTTTGATGCACTCCAGCAGAAACAGTCTTTCTGCAAGGGAGAAAATTATTCACTCAAAAACGAGACAGTCTAACGTACATCTTAGGTATGAGAAAGGTATTTTTTTATTTATTTGACAACTCTGTCTACTTTTCTAACCATACCTTTGAAAATTTCAATTACCATCATTCGATATAACTTATTAGTGTTGTGTGGACTCGAATAATGATAACTGATTTGGTCCAAATTCGATGCAAATTAAATTCGATTTTATAAATGAATTAACAACAAATGTTGTTTTGAGTTTTATGCCACTACTGTTGTTATGTGTTTTCGAATTAACGCATAAATGTCGACAATTCCCCAAGGTAAATAGAAATACAAGTTTAGACCATCATAATTTGATTATTTTCATCATTTCTTAGGAGACAGACTATGTTAACATTTGCCACGGTTTTATGAAGAATTTTACAATCTTATAAATTATTTGTACATAAAAAATATTAGCTCATTAGTGTCAATAAAGTCAAGTCAAAACTTTTTATAATTTAATGGTTTTTGATATATCGATATATCTGTCAATACAGTGATTATTTGATTATGAACACATAAGTTATGTACAGGTCTATTCTTTTTAGAAGTAGATTTTGCTTACCAGGTAACGGTTTATTTATCTACAACATTAGTCATTATTAAATTGCCAGACATAATTCCATGCTATCATAATTTATTTTGACCTATTAAAATAGCACATCAATTATGTATTTACGACTACTGATTGAACAATACATTATTCCATAAAATAATTATTGTTTAATCATTCTTATCACAATATGTGTTCAAAAATTATACCATTAATATTACATTGACTGTCAAATGAATATTCCATTTTTGAACATTTTTTACAGTTTTCTCATATATTTATTGCAATTTGTACAATTTACTAATACAAAGTACAACTTTGGATGAGAAAAATGTTGATGTTTGATGGTACTAATATGGGCATTTTTGTCTTTTTTATATAAAAAAAATACTAATTGTTTTCAATGGCAGATATTAGTTCAAATGTACATATTTATGTTACTCGTAAATACATAATACATTTGGTCATTTTAATCGATCAAAATAAATTGTAAGCATCAATGTATAGCTCGTAATTAAAAATCCCAATTATATATATAATTAAAAAAGACATTTCCAGATCTACGAATTGCAACTTGTACAATATTATCATGCTAGTTATAAATTGTACAAAAGATAAAAGTTTTAGAACTCTGGGCATATTAACTTTATATTGTGTCACAGAATACTTACGACACTATGTAACAAAATTCAGCAGCAAACCCAACATTTATTATTGTTACGGAAGCCATAGAATACGAAAAAAAAATTTAAATTTTTATGTGTAGAAGGTTTGTTTTTCAAAACCTTTTTTTTATCCATTCTTATTACATTCAATTTTCATCTATATAGATCTTTCATTTCAAAATATGGCTTTGAATCGAAATTATACTCATTTTTTTAAAGACTTTAAAAGTCAAACCTACAGCGATTGAAAATATTAATCCTCATTTTTGAGGTCAATGGCTTAAATAACAATAATAAATGCAGTTTTGAGACGGCTGGCGAAAATGCTGTTGCATAATTTTATCAATAGTGATGAAAATCGTGTGTATAATGGGCATGTTTAAAAAAAACGAATATCAACAAGGTAACCCTCACAAAATGAAGAATGTATTGCATGAGATCAGCTACAATTAGCTCTGACAAGGGAGGAAGGAGAAAAGGATATTAACAAGGACATTTGCTAGAACTACTACGATGTATATCCCCAATTCTACTCTGAGTCCAACAAGGACATACAATTATAAATCTGCAACAAATCCTCAGGATTACTCTCCGGTTTTATGAGCATACATGAATATTCAATCAGGTTTGAATATAATTGAATACAGTAGGAAAATATATTTACTTAAGAGTTAAATAATAATGACAACTGCTAAGGAAAAAATATTCGTTCTCCAGATTACTAATTCCAAAGGAAAAGGGCCAGCTAAAAAATTCACATGATTTACATTACTAGTTATCAATGGATAATTATCATTAAAGGATCCGCCCTTCATTTTTGAAAGTGAAGGGACCAATAACTTCAATTGTTCAAAAATATTTTTTGGTTGGTATCCCTGCAACCTTCACTCTGATGCACAACCCCTACATTATAAAAGTCAAAAATTACCGTTCTTAATGTTTAAGACAATCTAATGACGATTTCATCATTACACAGGGATGTCTCCAGGGGTGGGCTGGACGGGCTGTAGCGCCCCCCCAATAATGGATTTTTTTTTCCTAGAAAATTTAATTTTTTTTTTTTTCAAAAAAAAGAAATAATTTAAGTTTTCAAAAATTTAATTTTGAAAATAAATTTCAAATATGATATTTTCAATTTCTTAGAAAAAAAAAATATTCTTATCTAACCAACTATGTAATTTTGAATTACTTTTTCAAAAAATTTAATTTTTGAGAATAAGTTGGATTTCTTAATTTTTTTTCAAAAAATTAAATTAAATTTTCCAAACTTTTTTTCTACAAATTTAATAAATTAAATTAAATTTTCCAAACTTTTTCCCAAAATATTCAATTTTTTGAAAATAGCTAATGACATTTGAATTTTTTTTGCAAACATTTTTAAATTTTTTGAAAACATTTTTAATTTTTTTGCAGAAAGATTAACTTTTGTTATTTTTAATTTTGGATTTATTCTCAAAAAAGTTTCGAAAAAAAATATATAAACATATGTATATATTTAATCTTGTTGACACCCTGTTACATCATACCATTCTGTCAAGCCCTACTCTACACAATTTTCATATCCTTTTTCGATTGCAACATGTACAATCTGTTAAGGTACAAAATACTAACTTGGTCTCACAGCATTTTTGTAATAAACACATTATAAAACATATATTTCAATCTATTTTTCAATGATGAGTTGGTTCTTTCTCTCGTTTTCTAATGTGTCTCAAAAATTGTAATGATTTACGGGTGGTCTATATACATATATTTATATACTATATGCATTGTATTTGTGAAAGAGGGGAAAAAATCATTAAGATTATATGGATTTGTGAAGGTAAATCACTGAGAAGAAGCTTAGTAAAGTATTAGGATGATTAATTCTAAAGGAATTTCATTAAAAAAAAGAGGATTTGTCGTATTTATTTTTTCTAAGTGTTTTCTATGTGTGTGTGTGTGAGAGAGTTTGAACTTGGATTTTTTGGGTTTTTATCCCTACATAAACAGAGAGATTTTGATGTATACATGCAATATGGTCCCTTATGGCGTCATACTTAATATAAACAGAGTTGGCAGGAAAACGTGTACTGTTAATTAAGTTATTTTTCTCATTAATGTAGGGAGGTTTATTGATTATTTTTTGACATTCTGGCTCAGCCAATCTTTGTGCATAAACAAACTATAATAAAAATTTCGTCAAATCGTCATCATGAGTTTGCAAAAAAGCTAAAAGAAAGCGCATCTCAAGTATTCTAGGAGATGAAGTTGAGCTAGCAATGATTATGAACATTGTGATGTGCTCCAGAAGCCTGGTTTTCAAGGTGGCCAAGATTATGAATGATGGAGAAAAACTCTCCTGGAAACTAGGAAATGTGGAGCACAATTTAAAAATATAATTTTTATTCTGGTCCAAAGAGCTGTAGACCCTTCCTCACCAGATTTGAAGCCGCTGGACTTTGTTGTGGGTGCACTTTGTAGGGAAACTAACAAAACTCCATAACAAAATGTGCACTCACTAAAGGCCCCATAGGGACTGCGTGGTATAATTTGTCTAAGAAGTTTGCCATCAACTCCTGCAAAGCCTTCCGTCGATGTGTAAAGGCTGTGGTTGATGTTGTAGGTGGTCATATTGAGTGATCAAGTTTGCAAGGGCCTTGTTTACAAGGTTTGCTACTTTATTTTATTTTTTGTTATTTTTGAAAATATCAAAATATTGAATTATGTCTAAAGCAACATCTGGAGTCCACTTTTCAATGCCCAACCCCATACTTAGTATGTAAATAGAGGGAATCAAAAAATAACATTAATATAGATCAACGAATTAAAATATAAAAAAAAGGAGAAATGTAGATTTTAAATCTTTTTTTGAGTGTTTTGAGTAAAATACTCAAACCAATAAAAATAAAGTACAAAATTTAGCAGCATTTAATATAGTATTATAAAAAGTTATAATACTAAAAAAATAATAGATAAGAGTTTATATTGTATTTTAAATCCCTTATGCACTCATATAAAGCATTGCCTTGTTCGCAATTGTGTGCAATTTGCCTTTAAACGCAACGCAAGGAATCAATTTCTAAATTATTTTATAAAAGAGATATTATTTTCATGATTTATAACTTTATTATTTAGCTTTAGACATGTTTTTGAATCAAATCACTGCTTTAATAAAAATTAGAGACCATGATTTAAAAAAAAGAATGGCATCTTCATTTTGAGGGCAGAAAATATAACTACTTATCTGCTTTTTTCTCACGTATACACTTTTAACTCTTTTGTAATAATGTACAATATGTTCCTATAATTCAGTAAAAGTCGGATAACTCGAATCGGAAAACCTTAAAGTTCCTCTGATTTCGAAATTATTGTCAACAGTTGTCTCTATAATACTTCGTTGGGTCAGATCCAAAAAAATCCTAAAAACATTTTGAACGATTTGAGAAAATGACCATCTGTAACGTATCTGCTACAATCTTAGAGAAATTGTCAAAATATTCACTTAGAACACCAAATGCATCTTTTTTTTCTTCTAATATCAATTTATAAATTGGTTTTTATACTGTTAAGAAGAAGACTCCCAACGATTTTTTTTTAATATTTGTTCTGGCCAAAAATACACTTGGAGCCTTCTGGCTATGACAAAATGTTATCTTTATGTGTTTGTTAAACAATCCCTGCTAACGAAACCACTTTATATTGTTTTAGGTAATTTGAAAATTACGAATGAAAATGTTTCTATTGCTTTTGATTGAACATTCTTTCACGTAGAGTCATCAATAATGACCTAGAATTATTGCTTTCTTAAAGTTTGATAAAAAGTATTAAATTGGGTGTTGTTAATATTATTCAATATATTTATTATTCAAAATTGTATTCAGGGCGCAAAAAAATTAAATTAAAGGGGAATTATTTTTTAAAATTTATGTTGCACCCCTAAAATTTATACTCTCACACCACCTTGCGGAGAATATATATTTTTTTTTTTTTAGTTTTCCACTACTACTTATTTTTTGTATGCATCTTCTTCCAATTTTTACGATTAATTATTGAAAGTAACAGTTTAATAGAATTGAATGTATTTTTGGCGTATTTCTTCATGTTATCTCCAACAATAAATTGACTGATGGGTCCTTTTCTTCAAGCACGAGTTATTCCCGACTTTTACTGTATAGAAAATACATATATATATAAATACTCTGCACCCTAAGCAAAGTTATTTCAAAAGATTTTCTTTTACTCTGCTTGGATGATGTGAAGGGAGAGTTGACAAGGTTTTTCTACCTGCTACGTGTACCTCCTTACTCCATCATCTGTATTTATCATTATGTATTTTTATTAACACTACCATTAGAAGATACCTGCTCATTTTATATTACATACAACATACAGACAGTGATACCTCGGTATATACGTACAACTCACCAGTAAGAATATTCGACTTACATATTCAAGTCCAAATTATATTTTAAATCGATCACAATTTCTTCAGTACATTATTTGGGCATTAGATACTTTTGCCATAAACTATTATCCCACGGGACCTTTTGCCTTAAAGCATTTCGCCTTAGAACATTTCGCTTTTAAGCCTTTTTGCCTCAAGGATATTTTGCCTTACTTAAATAATGATATAATTCTGCCCAAAATTTCAATAAATACATACCTTTGAAATTTCAATATGTGATGAATTCGAACCCAGAGACAAAATAGTTAATACAAATAATATATATTAAAAAAATAAATGAGTCGAACAGAAGAAGTACTAATAACTACTCTGCTATTAATTATCATTAGGCATGATGGAGTACTCATATTAGAAAATACTCACGAATTAACGAATCAGCCTAACACGATTAAAGAGCATAATTCCATCATTATTATAACAAAAGACAACCATTTAACGCTTATTATTGTAATACACATTACATATTTTGATTAAAAAATCAAAGGGATCATCAATTCAACCAAAAATAAAAAATAACAACATATTAACCCCATTTATTTATATATTAAGGCGAAATATCCTTGAGGCAAAACAGCTTTAAGGCGAGAGGGTTTAAGGTAAAATGTCATGAGGCTAAATAGTCTAAGGCAAAAGTACTAGGCACCCATTATTTGATCTTTGCGTTTCTAGCAAAAAGCCATTCGCCCAAGAACAACTTTTGTGTCACCATGTTTGGGATATGGTTAAAGGTACTTAATATTGCATTTATATAATTATTTTGTATTGTTTTGGGCCCAGATCTTAGTTAATAAATTTTCCTCAACTACATTATCATTATAGAAAAGTGATATGACAAAAAAAAAAAAAGATTTGTGTCAACCTTGTCGAACTAATCGGTTCTCAGACACCATTTTGCAGCTAATTATGATTAAGTAGAAAAAGTACCAATATAAACCATCGTTTGGAAATTTGTGCCAAATCTGCTTGCAGTTAAATATCTCACTAAACCCTATATTATGGCATGCGTATCATATTTGATATTTTAGTTGTGAAATCCTTGATTTGAGTAGTTTGACAATTTTTTTGTACAAAAAGCTTCATTGATGCAATTTTAAATATATAATCAATGAATCATTTAACTGTTGCATATCTACACATCAACAAGAACAATCTGTCAATTACTGAGCATTTTAAAAAATCTCAATTTCTAACCGGGGAAAACTTAACAGTCTTTAGATTTTGAGCAATTGAAACAAACACATATTTTGGTTATTAGAATTAGACAATTATACTTATTTCAAAATTCAAAAAAACGATGACCTTGCATCACATTAGTGGACATTTTAAGGTTAAGAGCAGTTCGCATGCAAATACAGGAATGTTCGTAGGGGTTTTGCTTAATATGGTGGGGAAAAGAACATTTTAGAAAGTTAGGGTCTTATTTTTATATTAAAGCTATTTTTTTTTTCTTTGTTGGTCTTTGTTTTTTAGTATTTGTTGATCACACTTGCAGAAAGAATGAGGGTCGTGTATCAAGGTAAAACTGTCCATTTAACATACACGAGTATTTTCTTTAAAAAAAAATATATATATTTTTTTTTAATATAAATAAATGTCAAGACTTACAAATGTATGACGTTTATACTATAAAAAGTTATCAAGTTCCTGCAACAGTTTTTTATCTTAGCTAGTGTCTCACATTTGTATCATTTTCTATAAATAAAATAGAAATGTTTTAGGGGATGGAATGAAACCATAAAGAGGGAGAAATCTCTCTACAATTTCTCTTGTCTATCTCCCGTTGTTGTAATATCTACACATGGGTTTATATATAAGTAACCCACTAACGAACTCCACACTTCTAATCAATTTAATAATAAAAGACGAAAATATAATCAATACGAAGATAAATATATATAGATATATGCGTTGTACATAAAAGTTTAATTGAATGACAAAGAAATTATTAATTTGAAGTCTTTCAATCTCAAAAAGGGATATAAAATAAGAGAATTGTTATTACGCGTATATGAAGGGATATTTCATAATAAATAGTAGACCGGAGACACTCACTTTAGAATAGTTTCATGAGAAAAAAAAAATATATATATGAAGAGTAAAGATACTTATATGGTATAAATATATTAGACTGCCCTGTTTTCTGGTAAATAACTTTTTTTAATCCACAAGAACATTTTCTCCTACGGAGAATCAAAAACTAATTTCGACAAAGTTTAATGCCTAACAAGAGGTTTTTGGCTTGGTACAGCCTATTTTAGTATGAATTAAATGGATTTTTTCAAACCAAAAACTTTTATAATATTTTTTTTATCTATCTAAAAAAATTATTAGATCTGTACTCATTGATTTGGGATTTATCAAAGTTGTAAGTAAGATACAGACAATTAGTTTAAATCAAGTTGAAGTGATAGTGAATAAGAAATAAAGTTCACAATACTCATTTCTTACTGATAAACCAAATACCCAAAATATAAAGACGAACCCTTTTTAACACATAGCATCATCATAATTGGAATGGTACAAGAAGCTTCCCAGGGGCAATTTTGACCCATAAATCTCGTTCCCCCAAACAAACTGTACTACGCCAAAAATGGCAAAAGGGAGACCAAACTTGCCAAAGTTAGTTTTTGGATTGTACCAAGAAGAAAAGGTCCTTGAGCAGTGAAAAAAAGTTTTTCACTCAAAAACGGGACAGGCTAATATATATATAATTTTACACATAAATTTGTTGAGATTTGACCTATTCAAAAGGAACATACAAAATAACCAAAAAAAAAAAAAAATAGCTGAGTCATTTCCTTCATATTTTTCTAAAAAATATATTACATTATTATTTTTTTGAGTGGAAAATCTTTTTACGTATTTTTAAGCAGGATATTACAGGATAATACAGTTTTTGAATAAAATCACGGTTTTTTTTTCTTTTTCAGGCAGATAAAACTCCTTATAAAATATGTCCCTCTCGTAACTAATCTTAATTTGATGTGATTTAGTGTTGTAACGTGTAAGGTAAAAATAAAAGTAACTAGGCTATGATTAGACATGTGAAAATTGTGTAAATCATAAGTAGTGTAAATATGAAAAAGAGTATTTGTTAAAAATTCTTCTTTATATCTTTGGTTTATCAGTACAAAATTAGTATATTAAACTTTGTTTATAAAAATTTAAGGGGTTTAATAATATGGGCTCAAAGATTCTTGGTTTCCCCTCTTTTATAAAAGGTAAAGTCATGTAATTTAGCAAAATTATCTGTCTGCAGATTTTTTGTCTCCCAAAACTTTTTATTAGATTAATTTTCAGGATGACTTCAACATTATTCACATCCCTAGCTTTGATTTTTACGTACCTGCACGGAGTGCATCCATGGAGACTGAAGGATAAGGCATGGTGTATGGGTAATTTGGTGCTTTCATATTTTTTGGCTTCCGACGTGGCCGATATTTGTAATCTGGATGATCTTGCATGTGTCTAGCACGAATGCGCTTGGCCTCATCTATGAAAGGCATTTTCTCGGACTCACTAAGCGTTTTCCATTCGGACCCTTTAAATATTTTAGTGGAAATAAACATTTGTTGATCATAAAATAATTTTTTTTTTTACAAATTACCTAATCGCTTGGATATTTCGGAATTGTGCATTTTAGGATTTTCTTGAGCAATCTGTCGCCGCTTCATACGTGACCAGACCATGAAAGCGTTCATGGGTCTTTTAATATGATTTGATAATTCGTGGAGTTTATTCTTTTTTTCTGGGACAAGCATATAGGCCTCTTGTGAAGGTGGGGATATGGAATTCGTCATGGAGGTCATTCGGGAAAGGGAGTCACTTCCTGCTGCTGATCCTCCAGGACCACGGTGATGTGCGGATGCAAAGGACATCATACCTTCGACCATATTCTTTCCGGCAAAAAAGAAAATTCTCTATGGCGATCTAATATTTCTTGAAGTGTTTCTTTTCTTGTATTAGTAATTCTAATATATATATTTTTTTTCTTTAAAAGTTCTCTTGGATTGATGTTCCCTATAAATGGAACTCCAAATAAGTCGATGATGTGTATAAATATTTCAAGCTGAGAGCTATGAAGGGAATATGTTAGATATATATAAACGTATTATTGTATTATATTTTATCAAGCTGAGAATTACTGGTCATCAGACAACTACAGCCACAACATTCAAGGCACGAGTTCCTCATAGCGCGATTACCTCTTTTTTTTTAATCCGTGGATCACGAATTAATTATTTAAATAATAATACAAAAATATTTCTCTTTTATTCAAATGAATTATTATGGGGTTAAAATAAAATAATAAAAAATCTTACCATTTTTCAATATCAATACGCTGTTAAAAGTTTATAAAAGTACTTTTAAGGAAAAATATATAAATAAAACGAACACAATTGTCTCTCAACCTCACTATTCACTATAATATCCCCCGTTATTATAGTTTCAATAATGAAACAATTTCATCCCACTTCACTAATTAACGTTAAACTTAAAACTAAAGAATATAATCACTTTTCTTTCTTCCTCGCTCTTTTCTTTTCTCCCTTCCTAAGATGTGTTCCAGCTTCTTAGAGAAGAAGAAAAATACTTTCAAATGACGTCAGAGAAATATCGTCCAATCAAAACACAATGAGTCTTTCTTCAAAAACCGCTCTCTTCCGCGCAAGATCTTGAAAAAGCGAATCCTTCTAAGAAGAAGACCTCTCTCACACACACATCACACAAACTAAGCATGTAGAGAAAATATTATAGCATGGAAAATAAAAGATAAGAACACGGGCGGCTTTGTACGCATTTATATGCGTAAATTATTTTTATTTATTTAAAACAAAGGTAGTCTCTTCAATTAATAATGATAATTATTCAAAAATCCATTCTTTGAATGGATTTTTGAATCTATTATTATCGACACAAAAAAAAGAAAGGAAAAAAAAGTTAATTTCCCTACTCAAAATAGCATTTTAAAAGCTTATCATACAATATATATATATATATATAAGAGGCTTTAACATGAGGCAAGGAACAGGGTAGACATCAAAAGAAGTATGTGGAGAGGGGGCATGATGTATAAGAATATATTTTCTAAGAGTAACAAAAAAAAAAGAATTGAAAAATAAAATAGGGAGTAGAAATAGAATATATAAAATAAAAACCCAAGTTTTTCTCCCCTTGGAGGTATAATTTAATTATAATTTTTTTTTTTTTGTGAATATTTTGAAGCTACCCTTTTCACCATTATTACTATAAATATATAGATCTATGTTAGACTGTCCCGTCTTTCGGTTAATATTTTTCCCCACTGCACAAGGACATTTTCTGGTGGAGACAGTAAAATAAACGGTCTATTGCAAAGCTACAAGCCTCATAGGCTTGTTTTTGGCGTGGTAACCATCGTTTTAGTTGGGGGGAAATGGTATTTTTTGGAGCCAAATTAGACCGTTATTATCATTTACTTATTTATAAAGTACATTGGAAATTTTATTAATCATTTTACAAGATAATGCTCCACTTTTTTGTACAACAATTATCCCTTTAACTAGGGTTAAATTTTGAAAAGTTATGTAAGATCAAACAAGAAGACTGCAAATCATTCAGCATACCCCTTAAATGATTTAAACAAGGTGCAAAAAGTATATTTAATAGATAAAACGAATACCTAAAAATATACTTGTATTCAAGTGAAATTATTTGTTTATGCATAGCATCATCATATTTGGCAGGGTGCAAAAAGCATAGAAATGACAACTTCTGACGTAAAAACATCATTTTTTTACCAAACTAAATGGCTTGTACCTTGGGTTGTGTCGGTCCTTAATAAGGACCCTGGACTCCGGTCCCTCTTGTTGGCCCTTAAACAAGATAAAATTGATCCCTCGCGACGTCATTGAGGGCCATAAAATAAATTATATAACCAGCTCAACATATAATATGTTTGTATTAAAATGAAAGAATGAATATTTTTTGTGAGATATGTGCAATAATCATATTACATGTTTAATCTTTATTATGGCATTAGGCTTAATAAACCATCTACGTTTTAATTAAAAATTACCAGGACCGACACAATGCACCGGTTTTACACCACCAAAAATGGCCTGAGAGGCCTCAAATTTTACCAAATGCAGTTTTTATGGACCCCCGCAGCAAAGGTATTTATCACGAGGGAGACACCAATATTAACCCAAATACGTGACAGTCTAATGGATATATATATATATATGTTATGACTACTTCTATTATTATATATTACTATTTTGAGGGGTAGGGGGGGAAGAAGTAAGTAATAGCACGTATAAAATCAATAGAGCCTATTGTTTTGACTCTTTACATAGACTGGGGGTACGTACACCTATGAATGTTGTTGATATTTCTTTTGTATATATATGTATATAGTTTTGTGAAACGTGAATAGAAGAGGGGGGACTCCCTTAGGTTATTATTCAATTATACTACTACTCCGTGGAGAAGAGATAGAAGGTTGGTAGATGGTATTTCTGGGTATTATAAAAAAGTATGGAGTAGTCATTTTTCTCGTATTGTTTTGTTTTTAAATGTGTGAGAAAGAAAGAGAAATAAGAGAGACGAGGGGGTTAGCTGTAGAGTTGTAAAATCCTAAGCATTTTAGGTATGAAAAAAACAAAAAACCAAAAATCAATATGTGAGCTAACCCTGATAATTTGAAGAATGTTTGGCGGAATATCTGCTGGGCTGTCATGACATTTCATTAATTAAGATGTGTGCACAATCCCACTCCTTATATATAGCAAGGACATGACTCCGTTTTCGATCCTCAATTTTACTATAAGTCCACAAAAGACCAACACGTTTAACTCATCAGTGTTAGTGTTGTGTGTGTCCTTATTTTTTCAGTCTAGTCCATAGAAGTCTTAGAACCGACTCTATCATTCCTTGGCACCGGGCCTCAATGCCGTTGGTTCTTTGGTCTATAATGATTAGAACTGATTAAAAAAAGAAGAAATAAAGTTGAAGGACGTTTTCAAGGACTAAACTTTATAAGTTAAAGGACTTATTTTGACTACTTAACTGAACACTGAATAATTAAACTAAGTGTTATACACAATAAATAGAACACCTCTAAAACCTGGCAAATATAAATATATGGCAGTTGACAATTTTAAGGCAATCAGGAATGAGAATGAAAAAAACACGCTCTCGTTCTCTTGATTGTCCATTCAGCATCCCTTTATTCCTTTATAACATCTATTTCTGACTAATAAAAAGTGGATGGAACTTTAAAAGTTTTTAGAACGGGTATCCATAATTGAACTGCACTGGACCAAGATTGAACTGGACTGCAGTCTTCAGTTCTAAATAAGGACCAATACAACACTACTCCATCATTCATGAGCACAAAAACTCTTCATTACACTTAATAGTTAGATGTTATCTCCTCAAGAATGGAAAACTAAATAAAAAACATTTTTCATGTTACCAACAACAACAAAATTCGCACAGTATAAAATGCTTAGGATTGTCAACTCTACGTATCCTATTATATACCTCTAATTGTATCTACATTTTTGTATTATATTATTCTGTTAATAAATTCATCCATGATAATAGAAATTGTAGTTGAATAGGGGAGAAAATAATATGTATAATTATTCTTCTGCGATGACATAGTGTTATCTTTATTGACTCTCGCAACCTTTCATCCTCTTAAAAGGAACAATGCGAAAAAGATTCAAAAATTACTTCTTAGTAATTAGCTAATACTTTTTACCAACTATGGAATTATTCTTTAATAAAATATACTTATCTTCTCTCCTACAGTTTATTTCAATACAGTTTAAATATTACAAACACAATAGAAAATTGCATATTTAAAGTGACTAAAAACCACAACAAAAAGGTTGCAATCCACTAAAATGATAAAACCAATTTATATAGTACATAGTTTTTTGTTTTGTTAAAATGGTGTACTCAAATTAGCTTAAGTTTGATTATCCAGTGCTACAATAATAAATTATGTCGTTGTATATTTGAGAATCAGAGCATTTTCTATTCTTAGATTTGTTGTCCAGTCATCAAGGTGGCGTTCTAATATCTTCGTTAGCTTCTCTTTTGTTGCTCATCAACAAAAAATGAAATGTATTTTCTCTACACAGTATACAACGATCCACACCATTTTTTTTAAACTACCCTGTTAGTTGGCAAAGAGTTAGAGATCAACCAAGAATTAACATCAATGTGTAGGTAAATATTAAAGGACTTTGAATGTCTCCAAGCAAAGTCCTTCTGACCACTTACAATCTCCCATTTTGTTTTAAAGTTTTTTTACGGGTACCGATGAGAGAGAAAAATATTCTTTTAATAGTTGTTTAGAATTGTTCACAGCTCTTAACACGAGGTAATTCCAGTCATTCAACTAATCAACAACATTTGGCATACTAATAAGGGGAGAATGACTAGAAAAATCAATAGCTGACAAAAAATAATACAGTTTAATTTTTTAGTTTGTCAGTGAGAAGGCCGGCCAACTTACTCACTCCAATTAGAGGGGTTTAGTTGATCAAGAATACAACAACGGTTGACGTCACATAATTTGACGTAATTAGTAAAATTACCAGAAAGAGGAATCAAAGGACTGTTGTTCCAATAATTGGCCATTGTGTGACACTAATTATAAAATTTTAGGCTGTTGTATAAATTCATCTTTGTAAAGGGACATATACATATATATTTCCACATAGTCCAAATTTTACTATAGAACGAGTATCTGTTTCAAGGCCTTTTTATTTGTAGAATTAACCAATTAATAGTGGTAGTTCGTAATGCATTGACAGTTATGAATAGTCAGCTATTTATATCAAGGAGCCAATTATCTGGACTGTTCAAGATGTATTCAATTGCAATAATACTCAAATACAAATGTTACTCCGTCCATAGAGAATACACCTTTATTCAGTTGAAGTCAATGCCTCAGTCCTTATAATAATATCGTATCTCCATTAACTTTTATTTTATTTCTGTAACAGTTAATTTCTGGCATTTTCCCCTCTGTCTCTACTTGAAAAAGAGGGAAGGATTGAGGGATACAATGCGATACAGAGCACATTGTGACTACAGACATATCTACATACTAAATAAAGAATAGCCCAGGAGGATAAAAGGGAAATAAAGGGGCAATTGTCATAACACTATCAGTTAATTTGAAGCTCCTTTTTCATGTCTACTCGAAGAAGGGAGAGAGGTAGAGAGATATAATACAATACAAATCACAATGTGACTAAACATAGAAAATCTACGAAATCGTACACGGAAAACTGCCCTGTAGAAAATTTCCCTTGGAAGATTCCCTGGAGGAAAATTGCGAGTTAGAGAAATTGCTCATATTTTATTAAAACTTTATGAATAATGATAATATATTATAAATTCGCTAAATATTATTTGTGACAAATATCTGAACATATTTGTTTGCTCCATGTCCCATGGGAGTACCTTCAATTGTGAGTAATGTTATTTCAATATAGAAAGAGGGGGTAATACATAGCTGAGGGCCTCTTCAAATATGGTTGAGTTCTCTATTCCCTTGGATTAGCCAGTGCCCCGGGGGTAGTGTTAAATACACCCAAGGAACCCCTCTAGCACCACAAACTAGTTAAAAGGCCTCCGCTTGGCCAGGGTCACGGGAGTAGTGGAGGATGGTTAAAAACCACCCCCCAAAGCATCACATGCATCCAATAAACCCCTTCTAATATTAGAAAATCGTCAGGTTGCGCGGGGTAATTGAGAGTACTCCTGGATCCTTAAGACCTACTGCCAAAACATCACATATATCCAAGGAACTCCTCTAACTATCCCCTAACCAATCCAATACCAGAAGGTATTTAACCATATTTTAAGAGGATCTAAGCTTTTTATCTCCCCACCTTCCATACCAATCCTCTCGATCCATTTCTTAGAAGATTGGATTAAATTTAAAAAATTGCAAGGAAATTGTATTGCAATAATATTACTCACACTTGAAGGTACTCCCTTGATGGTTGGAACAAGCAAATATGCTTATATTTATGTTATAAATAATATTAAGCGAATTCTTAATGTTTTATCATTCATCATGAAGTTTGTGCAAAGTACAAGCAATTTTCACAACTGTCAATTTTCCTCAATAGCAATTTTCGCCAACACAATCTTTCACTCGTAATTTTCCCGAGGGTAACTTTCCAAGTACCCTAATAAATATAAAGTTATAGAGAATGGTGTAATTAATAAACAATTACCAGTTGATTTTAATGGGTTTTTTTTCTTTATTTACTTGTAAAAATAAGGGGAAAGGCTGAGAGATACAATAGATATCTTCACATCCTGCCATCCTTATTTATATACGGGTTGTGGTGGATGAAAAAGGGGGGATGGGATTGCTTAATAGGCAATATGTAAGGGGATGATGTTGTTAGAATATATGTAGATAAATAGTTTGTTTAACGAGAGAAATTCATAATAGGAATAGATTTTCAATTTTCTTTTTCTTTTTTCAAAAAAAAAAGAAAAGAATTGGAATTGACAATTTTTGAATGTTATTCTTTCATATTTTATTTTACCCTTCTACTTTATTTAATAGCTCTACATATATATATATAAGAATTACTACAATAGAAATAAGTTGAATATACTTACTTAAATACATAACTTTTCTTGAGAAACGGACACTTTCTTCTCTCCTTCATTCAGTCCTTCATCACCCCCCCCCTCTCTCTCTGATGATTATTATTGTTATTTGAAAACTTATTTTTTATGTTGAATTTAACTCTATAAAAAGAGATTTAACACATTTAATGGCCCCTTACGTAACCCTTTTAAAGAAATAATAAATACAATAGTTTATATACAATGTATGGTAACTCTCCTGGGGAAAAATCACAGCTGATGTTTTGATATTTGAGAGTGATGATATATATACACGTGTAACAGATACAAAAAATATACAAAACAATGAACGTTATGAGGAAATTATGCAGAACGACGTTTGATTTGACTTTTAGGCATAAGGTTGATTTTTTATTTTTGTTTTTTGTCTTTACAGAGACAAGGTTTCTCATTTTTTATTTTTTTATTTAAATAACTTGTCCCAAAGTCCCACAACGACTTTCACCAAATGGCAGAATCGTTGCTTGAATGAATAATTGAACATACTAAATTTTACTATTTGACTTTGCTCTGCCCGGGGTCAGACATTTCTTCGTAGAGGGACACGGCATAACACTCCCAACACTAACTATCTCTATCAGCTGTAACAGTGACATTACTCTACTTTTCTGGGAGAAATTTTATATGAAATTACGTGGGGCAGCGAATTGTTCCTTATTTAAAGTAACTAAATGGTTTTTATTCTTCAAAATATATATATATATATATATATAACTGTGAAAACTTTTACCCTATTTAGCCAAGTTAGTTAATACGTAATCTAAGTCCTCTAATTTGTTTAAAAAGAACCCTTGTCCATTTTGAAGAACAATATTGTTTTGTTTTGTTTTTCAAATCGGTCAAAATTTAAAAAAAGGATCCAAGAAATAATCATCTTTTTTTACATAAAAACCTCAATTGGGAAAATTGAAATATCAATTTCAGCTCCTTTTCATATAATTTTTAAAGTGATAAAAATGAGTATAAACTTTAATTAATCATTCTGATTTACTCATTTAATGAGTAATTTGCTTATAAATGTGACGTAATGAATCAATTTCAAATTACTTTTTTTAACCCCACAACAGTCCGAATTTTCTCATTTTTTGAAGTAAGACACGTGAGTTAGGTTTTTCTAATATGTCAAAATTGATTTTATTTTTTTTTAGATCAATTTTATTAACTTTTTGTGAAGAAATTGAGCAACTTTTTAAAACAAATTAATTGAATTATTTTTCTCCATATAACACCACTCCAATTAGATTTGTAATTTCCTCAAAAAAAGCACGTGGATTCATCACTTTTTCAATGAGACATTATTTTCTTAGAACACTGAAAGACATAAGTATGAAATTTGCATTTTTTCGTGGATAATAATATGTAACAAAATTCAGGTCTTTAATTGCTGAAATATTTTTATTTATTTATATTACCTTTAATTTTAATATTAAAATATGGCTCTGGATCAAAACTATCCTCCTAAAATGTGATTTTAAAAAAAGGCTTGAAAGGCCTTCTACTGCAAGTTAAAAATTTAATAGTTATTTTGGTGTTCTATGGATTAAATAACAACAATTAAATGTGGTTTTTAGCCGGCAGGTAAAAATGTTGTTGCCGAGTATTAATTATATACATATTTTCACTTGTATTCATACATTTTTTGAGCCACTAAATTATCAAACAGCTCAAATCCAAGGTTCTAAATCTTATGTATTCAATATAATATGTATGGCGTTATAGAGTTAAGAAACCCCCTAGCCGCACCATCACGACTTGTGATGATATCTTTTTTAAATTAGACGGAAAAATGCAAAGTGTTTTTTCCATAGATTTCATGTTTTTTTTTATTGTTTTTTTCGTTCTATTCTTGGTAATGATATTGTTAGTACATACAAACTATTTAATGTAATACATTCTTGATTTGATTCGCTGTCTGTATATTATAGTACATTTACCCAACTATTCATACATATATATACAGAAAAGGTATTTATCTATGTTCTATGTGCCAAAAATCAATTTCTCTATCCGTGACTAACATATGTATTTTCTATTTATAAGTATCTGACTACATTGAATGGAACAATGTATTCAATAAAAAATCCTTGGATTGCAAAACCACTTGGTTGGCCATTGGTTTATAAACACTAATGTTTAATTATATAAGCAATAAAATGATTGGTAAGCAATGTGTTTGCTAATAGACCAATAGATAGTTAAAGAAGATGTCATCTGTGGGGTTAAACTGTAAATACTTTTAATTCATAAATTAGACACATTTCCAATAAATCTTCATTCATCTCCATCAAATGATTTTATGATTAAAAAGATTGAATACCACAATTGAATATTACATAACAATTATATTTAAATGTAATCAAAGTAATATGTACTAAAAAACCCTATGAAATGTCTAAATGTGTACCTTTTTTTATCCAAATGGAATGAGAAACGTAAGCAAATTTGAGAAAAATATCAAACCATGTCCGTTGTGACAGCAAATTTTTATTTGCATCATGAAAATAAGATTGTGTAAGGATGTAATAACATATTTTTAATACATTTAGTATAAGATATACTCGGATTATAAAACTAGGCATTAGAGGGATATATTTTCGATAGAAAGTAAGATTTTAGTTCTTTTATCTATGGATCCCATTATGATATAAACAAAAAAGCGTTTGGTATTATTATGAAACTTGGTAGTTTATACCCCCAAAACAGCTGATGACATCAACCTTGCTGACGTCACGTACAAATGGTCTATAACCCATCACGTTAAAATCATTTTCAAGAAGAACAAATTAAGAACGGACAGTACTCTATGCCCAATTAGCTCGTTAATTAAAGAAATTTTTATAGTCCAAGATTTTAATGGTAAAACTGTGGCTGTCAGACTGCGAAAAGGACTTGAACCCATTTCATAATAATAGCTAAACTTGATTAGCCATTGGTTTGAGAATACTCCTGTTCAACTGCTTAGATTGGTAGGGAGTTTCCTAGCTAAAGAGCTAATCACCCATGAATTACTTTACAGAAGAATTACTAAGCTATTGTGGGAATGGATCTAATTAGACAGATTCTAAGGTATGCAGAGGTCTAGAAAATTTTGACTTTTTTATCAGAGGTAATTTTCAAATTTTAAACTAGCTCTAAAATTTCATAAAGTTTTTTTTCCTCCACTGTCCAAGTACTACACTCATAAGGTACGGATTGAGACTGCAGATTTCCAGTTATGTTACCATGATTTATGGTCTACAGCAAGGGTAATAAACTGTTTATTGTGAGCAAATGTCCATTTAGAAAAGTTTCAAGGTTTTGAAAGACAATTTTTATTTTTTGGTTGCTCCGATATTTGATAACATTTTTGAGTTAAGCTGCCATAATTTACAGTCTATATCAGGGTGAATCAACTGTTTTGTATAAATAAGTTACAGATATAACAGTTCTAATATATGTTATTAGAAATCTGGAAAGTCTTCATGTTCAATGAAAACTATATTTTCTCCTTGTGATGTACGTAACTTAACTCAAAAACACTCAGAAGGTACGGATCCGCACAGTGGGACGCTCTGGTTGAACTGCCATGCTGTACAGTTTGCGCATTAGAAGATGTCATGATTGACTAAGGGAGACACATCGGAACGAAATCCTATTAATCCATAAAAAGACTCCAAAGAGTATATATGGACCCAATGCACCAAAACAGTATTATACGTGCAGGAAATTGTCTAGTATTATAAGGGTTAAAGCCTGGGACTTTAATACCTAGTGAACTGTGGCTGCCAGCTTACGAAATGAGGCCCAAACCATTTTATAATTATAAACTTAAAAATATTATAGTATAGCTCGTAGTTATAACTAACTAATATTCCTGAGAGGTCACAGAACCATGATGACGATGTGAAGAGTCAAGAAAATGTAATTCATCATTTGCAAGGTAATAACTGGCATAAAAGTTGTAGGTAGTAATACTCATTATGAGTAGAGTAATAATATTTTTATAAGACCTACAAAAAAAAAAAAATAACCATAAAAAGTACAAAGAAAGAAAAAACCTCATTCAAAAGGAGTTTCTTTTTCGTTTTTCTAGGGTCATATTTTTTCCTGATTTATTGGCGAGAAAAAAAGGAAGGTTAAGAAAAAATTTCCTTCTCTCCTCATTTGAGATGGTTTTTCTTTTCTTTCTTTCTTAACTTTTCTTGTTCTTTTTATTATTATTATTCTTGTATTTTAAAGAAACAATCTTTAAAAGCAAAGTCACCCTCTTCCTTCAAAAAAAAAAAAAAAAAAAGAGGGGAAAAAAGCTAAAGATTGACGTTTTGTTGTCGGGTTGTATTTCTTTTAAAAGTTGGTATACAATGAACTAATTCATTCAGCTTAAAGAGAGAGAAACTCCTATGGCGGCGGTGAGGGTTTTCTATTGACCTCATTTATGCAAATTCATTAGCCTTGTACCCACATTACAGTATATACGAACAAGTATTGTTCCTACTTTATTCTTCTATGTTTATGTATAAAAGAAAACCTTTTTAAAAGGGTTTGTTTTAAAGAGCCAAACATCTTTATACACTCTTTTACCTTACAATCATATTGTTTTAGTTGTTGTTTTTTTAAATAGGAAGGTGCTTAGATGTATACTTAGAGATAGAAGTATTCTAAAACTGCGCCTAAGATACTGACATAATGAAACTTATGGTCACATATATAGACGACATATCAATATAAGTTATAATACTCCCTACATGCCAATACATTTTATATTTCAAAATAAGAATACTCAAACCTATCAATCATGCGGCGAAATGAAAACCGCATACCCATTATCCATTACAAAACCTTAGATTTTCAAGCATTTTCTTTGGCCAAAATGAGCACCCAAAATATCAAAAATGAGCAATTTGGTTTTTTTTAATATTTATTATAACTTATTCATAACTCTTTATGTATTATATTGAGAAAGTAAGATTTTAGAAAGATGTTCTGCTCTTATTTTTTTCCTTTGATGATTATTGGAATTTTTAAACATACAATCAGATGTCCACATTAGCATTTGAAACAAATTTTAGGTTGGCGGGATCTTCAGCTGTCTTGTTAGATGGAGGCATCTCATCATCACCACCACCACTGAATATACGTCCAACCTTTAGCATAAATGGAAGATCAGGATTTCGCAATTTGCCTCAAAAGTATTTCTCCTTTGTTTCAATATTCACGGGGAATTATTCAACAGTTAACTTGCGCCCAATTTTCCTTTCCTTCAATTGGAAGCTGTGGGAATATGGCTCCCTCACCTACCTGATCATGTAATCATAACCCTGATTGCATCATATACATAGTTTGTCTCTATAAACAAAGCCTGATAAATGAAGATTTTTGCAGGTAAATTTTCCCTCTAAAAATATCATCAAAAGCTGCCATGTAATCTAGTAGAAACCAAATGTCCACTTTTTATTTGATACCAGTTTGAAAATGAACAATTTTCACACAAAACCTGGCAAAATGAGCAATATTTCACAAAAAGTTTAAAGTGAGCAATTTTTTGAGTGATTGAGCCATCACACACAAATCCAAAGTCTACGTATTACATGACCTCCATGAATTTAACACTTCAACAAGGGAAATTCTGCAAATGGAAGAAAAATTAACAAAGAATGAAAAAGTGATGTGATATCGTAAAAAGTGACATCCTACGTGGGAAAACATTCATCAGAACGACCAAGTCTATATACACAAATAGGAGGCTCGTTTTACCCCTTTGTTTAACCTCCCCTTTAGTTAGCATCATTTTATAACGTGGTTAGTGAAGTGGGTAAAAAAGAAATCCTCAAAATTAAACGTATTTTATTGCATGATAAATAGTTAAACCATTATATTACCTACGTCATTAATTTTTTTTTTTTACTATTTCATACATTTTTTACTCGTAAATATCAACTTCGGACTGTCAAAATCAGAACATATTACAAAAATAAGAAATATAGTTGAGTGACATCATCAAGGACAGAAGTTTATAGGTTTTATAGGACTGACTCGCAGGACTGAACCGGACCGAGACCAAACTGGACGCGACTCCAGTCTTCAATGTTATATAAGGACTGTCATAACAGTACTCGTCAGTCATCACATTAAAAGGAAATAGAATGCAAGAAATCCAAACGTAAAATAATGGAACGACTTTTAAGAAAAACATCATTTGCTAAACCTAGATTAAAAATTAATAAACACACGAATAAATCCTTAGCAGAACATTATATTGACAAAAGAAAATGCATATAATCAGATTGAATATTTCTGGTGTATACAGAACAGTATTGGCGATAAAATATAGATTTAAAGGAATAGAAATCATTTATATATATATATATCGGGGTGTACAGTATCCCAGTTCACTAACGGAGGGTTAAAAGCTTTTTTTTAAACCCTATTTAATAACACTCTACATAAATACAAAGGGATAAATTTTATATGTAAAGACAACTACATATATATTATTTGAAATGAATATCGCCGCTTTAAAATGTAAATGTCGTATCTGGTAGTGCGTTAATTTCGTCTTTTTTCATCACATTCCCTTCCGTCTTCGTCTTTATTTTGTCTAGAGAGTAATAGCTTCGTATTAGTCCGACGAAACATTCAAGGATATTGTATAATTTCGTTTTGTTTCATAATCGTGATCCAAAAAACATTCAAAATGAACAATGATTTGGTCATTCATAATTGTTCGGAAGAGTTCCTTTTGTATTATTTATGGCCTTTATATAAAAAAAATATTTTCAATGTATATACAGTGTCCAGTAACATAGCGTACTTTTTTCAAAAGGTAATAAAACAAGGCTTATAAATCATAAAACTTTTATTTTTGTTCCATACTGATATTGCATATTTGATAAAAAAATTAACACAGTTTTGAAAAATAAGTAAAATCTCTGGTACGTCTGCTGGATCATATTTGGGAGGCTTGGTTTTTAGAATTTTTTGAAATCAAATTCTGAAAGCTTGATGGATTTTGATCTATTTTATAAAATCACCTCCATCCTCAATAGAAGGCAGAAAGCTCGAGAAAGCCTTTGTCACGTGGTGCCTTAGGAAATCCTAGAATTTCTTCTTGAACCAACAAATAAGTAATCTTTGGTCTGGGGGGGTCGATTGGTTTTTCTTTCGATCACGCCTCCTACCCAAAAAAACCATAAGATTCAGATCTAGCGATATGAAATCGTCAGAATTGTCTGGGACACATTTGAGACTTTTTTTATGTGTGTCAGGGAGCTGAGTCCTGCTGCCACATGTAAGGCCTTCCTTTGGCAACCATGTCGATCCAGGGCTTCACCTTGCTTTTGTTACATACCCACTGCAGGTAACTGCATGATCCATGGTCGCATATTGAACAAATGTATTTATATATATGTAGATATATCTTATAATATACCTACAAATAAAGACTGCTGTATATTATATTATATTACATACATCAAGTCTTTTCAAAACAAAACAAAAAGACAAAAAAAGAACGATTGAAACAATGGAGGCTTTGTGCTTGTATTTTTATTATTATCATTGTATAAAAAGAGGCAAAGTACAAACGTATGCACATACATACATACAAACACAGACCAATGCCCTGAGACAAAAAAAAATTACTGGAAATAAAAGGCTATTGAAAAAGTCATGATGTATGTACTAGGTAGCTATGATAAAGCAATGTTTGTAACTACATACATGCTACACAGTGATGGAAAATTCGTTGAGACTCTCTCATCATTTTTAATTTCTCATGGGAGGATAGCTGACCTATATTAACTGGCTTTGTCAATAGGTGGACGTGTTGGATATATCCAACTACCTATTGATGAATGGTCTTTAATTAAAAAGATAGAGGAGCTTGCTCTATAGTTACATAAAATGATATAACGAACGTTTTATAGGTGGTGTGTGTCACAACCAAAGTATAACTTGTACATTTCTGTTAGCAGATTGTACAAATTGAAACAGGGGGAAAAAAGATATAGCATTTTTTTTGTAGAATTTATTGATAAGTTGTGATATGAAGTATAATGTAATTATACTGAATATCCCTAAAATAGTCGATATATGTAATTTTTTTTGTTCCTCCAATAAAAGACTTAACGATTGGAAACTAGTATTTTTGACTCTGGCAATCAATTTATATAATTTCAGATATGTGAGATCACTTTAATATGTCAATACACCAAGGGAGGGGATGGGGGAAAATAGTTTCTTCTAAGTATGACAACGCCGGTCATCAATGAAATAAAATGGAACTAGAAGGGCAAGAACGTAAATCTCCACTTATCATCAATTTTCCTCAATTGGACAATAAAGAAAGTTCCAGAATGTCTTTTCTCAAGAATTTTTCTGATTATCTTGTTTTGCTACGGTGAGGAGGAAAATGAAACGCTAAAATGGTCAGGCTTTAACTGTTGTTGATTATTTTTATTAGGATTTTAACAATTCATAAGAAAGAATAAAATTTGAACATTAATTGGTTTTAACCCCACTAATAATCGATATGTATCCCAAAGCTCAATATCTGTCAAGCACTAATTTAAATACCCTTTTAGTAATTATGTCTATAACTTACTAGTGTTAGTTTGTAGCGCACTGACAGTTTAAAATACTTATAGTTTCTGGAAAAAAATCATAAACCACTACATATTTACATAGATAATTACCGGAACCATTTGGAGTATAACAGAATGTATTCAGACTAATATTCAATTTCCTCATATTTACATATATGTATAGATTAGTAATTTATTATTATATATCTATGAGTGATTGGCCCCTTAAATTTTGAAATGTACTATATAATATTTAAAACATTCTGTAATTATCATTGAAAAATTCAAAGACTATTACTCCATTAATATATATTAAAAAACTTCAATTATTTTACATGAGCTCATTATCATTCACATAAGTCGGTATTGTAAATTCTTCTTTTACAGGTTATCCATCTCATTTTTATTTCCTCTTAAACCATGGGGCACTTCCTTTCATGACTGTCAAACTGAGTATTTGAGTTAAACTATATATTGTAAACCCTAAAATTGCAAAGTACTTGTTTAGCTAGTTATTGAGATTATAAATTTTCTAATGTATTCGATTGGTAGGCAATAAGGTTTATTTCTCGGAATTCCCAGATCCTGTTTTACCGGGATTTGTTGTAGTTTTACACCTATGGGAAATAAAATGTTTAATTATGTAAAAATTAAATAAAATTGTTCAGCACTTAATATTAAATTACTTTTTATGGGTCGGATCGAGTTACGGAATTCCAAAAAAGGTGAACCCGTGCCACTGTTAGTGATACTGGTAAAAAGGAAAGACAAGACCATTAAAAATGCATTACCAGGTGGTCCATTGAAATATTGAACACTTACTAATTCAATAATTAATTAAGTTTGTGTTATTGAAAATAATTAATATTCCCATATATAAAAACATAAAGCTAGCTTACGTAGAAGTCGAGAAAATGACACTTGAACGTGATAGACGAATTTCCATTCGTACACTCCTCGACAGTGGACGTCTCCAGGACCACCGTGCAAACCTTCACCAAGTCTGAAACGTAGAAAAGGAAGAAGGGCTCTGTCAAAAAGGCAAAACTGGATCCAAAGGAGTAAAAAAAAAACCGTACAGGCGAATCCCCTCGAGTCCATGAGGGTGCAGGCAAGATATCTAGGGGTTTCACACCAGATTGTCCAGAGAGCTAAAAAAAAATGGGTGGAAAAGGCCTCTTTTTTGGGTGGAAATGCCACTTTTGACACCAGCATTGAAAGAAACACATCTTTTTCGTTACAAACTTCTTTTGACATAGTCTTTTGAACACTTTTTTGACACATTTGGCCACTCTACAACCCTGATGCCAATCCCCTTGACTACATCTTTTGATGTTAAGTTGAGGGGAAGGCCTAAAGTGTCGTTCATCTAGACATACAGGCCCTCCAAGCTACTGTCAGCCAGCACTGGGACACCATTACAGAGGACTACATCTCTAGCGGGTTTTAGGTCTTCCGCCAACTCCTGGAAGTCATCGTTACCTCTAAAGGCGTCTATAAATTATATTTTATTAAAATTTAAAATTCAAATTGTTCGTCTATAAATTATATTATTTATTATTTAAACACCAAACGAAATCCTTAAATTTTGCAGTATTTATTATTTATTAACGGGATCCTGTTATTTAAACATTTGTTTCCCGCTCAAAGACAGTTTCCCTGGATATGAGAAAGCCAAGTAGGTAGTAACGTTGTTCAGTATACCAGTACTATAGTCGTACCGGAGTATTTAAATGAAAGATGTAGTAATTGTTAATGGAACCATGTTCAATCGACCAGTCAATAATGTAACATCCCAAACAAGATTTTATATATAATATAATTTTAAATAATGTATGAAAATGGTTTTTTTTATCAAATTTCTGAACTAGCATCTCTCATCCAAAGAGATTATTTTGAGTTGAAAAGTATCAAAAAGTATAAAAATACAAGGGCAAAATTATTGATATGGCGATAACATGAGTAATTAGTTTTCTTTGCTTTAGTCACCATTCAAAAAATGTCAACAACAAATGACACTCGTACAAAAGCATTAAGTTTATTCTAAAAAAGACATAAAATAATTTGTTAAGTTCATTATGGATCAAATTTTATTCATATACTAAGCTTTGTCGCAAAACCAGTATTTTTGTACAAGTTCCGTTATTAAATTAGGTATCAGTAATTTCAAAAAGAATGTTGTTACGGGCACTTACGGGTGTATTAACAGGACATTGTTTGGGTAAGGGGCAACCTCAAAATTTCGAGAACTTTTGTATATAAGCAAACTTGTATTCTTACTTTTTTTATATATAACATAAAATGGAAGGATGACGTCATTGGCGGCCATTATTTTCAATGTCATAAGGAATCTGCTAGTACCGGTTCCAATATACATTTAGTATTGTCCGTTTGAAATGGTCAGGACTCGGGTATCCCTCAGTTCCGATATACCAAACAACACTAGTGCATACATTAGCTCTGCTCCCTCAGAGTCCTTGGTATTCAAGTCTCCATTTATCCTTTGATATGTTTGAGTAACTCCTCGAAAATATCATCTAGGCAAAGAGAGCTTAAAAATATTTTTTTTTGTCTCTTCAATAATTGTTCCCATTGAACTAAAGGAATCCAAATGGGAAGTAAATTAAAAATAGCTTAGGAACTGAGCCAGGTCTTCAAAATTTATCAAAATCCCTCAATACGTTATTTGTTGTAGTATATCTTCTATAAAGACCAACAATCAATCTATTTATCTTTTGCCCAAGGAACTGATACCAGAACCATTGTTTTTTATAACTAGAAAGGCTCATATATCTATACCATCGATAAAATTGTTATTAATTGTATAGTATTAGCAATCTTCAAGTCAGCTAAATAACGTTTATACGTTTAAATATATTATACATACAGAGCGGTGACCCATAACTTGGAGTAGTATGAAAAAAATACAAAAATGGGATTTTTATAGAATCACGACAAGATTCCTAAAAATTTGTGTATGATATGTTTAAATAATATATTTGCCTATATTTTTTTATTCAATATGTCCTCTTTTAAAAAGCAATAACAGTCTCGAAACACCGTCGAACATATTTTCAGCTCTTGACTATGAAGACCGTGTCCATGGTGTACCACACTGTCAACAGCAGCTCATAGATAATCCAAATTTGAATGAGAAATGCAGTAGACATTATTTTCTATGACACACTAAACTTCAAAGTCCATGGGGATAGAATTAGGAGGACCACATCAAGGCAGACCAGAAGTCTGCCATATTGTTGCTCCTGAAGTTCTATTTTTTCTTGATTGTGAGGTAGGGCGCCATTTTGCCATCCTAATAGATTTTTGAGGAAGTCAAGGTGGAGATGCCAATGGTCTTTACAGTCTTCTTAGCACGGGCATCGACTCAGATGAGATCGACAATTGCATTGCCGTTTTTGTTGTTGCGCCGACATTTTTACACTTAGAGATCTGTGATGGAAACAAAAGTTGCTTATTTTTGTTTCAACTGTCGTTTAGCTGTCTACCGGAACATTATAATCAATGAAAACGGGATTTAAATCGTAATTAAATGCTACTACAAGTTTTGGGTCCATTTACTTTATTCGATGACAAGAGTCAGCAATCTTTTAGAGCAAAAAGGGCAAATTAACTTTTACCTAATTATAAAAGATCATGCTATTAAATAAGAAATTACTCGAATAATTCTGGATTTACAACGCTATGTCACAAAAAACTGTCTCATTTAGAAAGAAGCCTTATGATTCTATGAAAAATAAAACGAGCATTTTGTTGAACTGACAGATAAAAACCTATTGCGACTGAAAATGGCACGTGTGTTGCCAGCCAAGTGGATAACTAAGATACTGTCCACCAAGAGACAACATTCACCTTTTTTTGACTACATATATAGACACGTGGATCTCACCTTTTGCAAAACAATAAAAACGGATACTGTGTTACTTTGTTAGCACCAATATGTGACGTGATTTTTATAACACTTCAATCCCCTTTTTCGTATTCTGCAAAGATAAGCCAATCTTAGTCTGTGAAAAAGCATCTTCTCTACAGGAAATTTTCCATGTATTTCATGGGTTGCCTATATCCTATAAAATACACTCTCTGATTCTCCAAGTATCTTGTCATGCTTTGTGAGATGTTTTTTGTGTGTGCTTCATTTCTGGTATTCACCATCGTTAAATACATCTGCTGTCATTATTATGTTAACGTGATTAGTACATACATACATTTATTTATATATAAATACAAATTCATATTATCACTTGTGAAATAACAATCATAAATTTTTCATTTCATTATATTCAACATCTTGTTTCGTCATTGTCAACATAAATTCAATGATGTACACATACATTCATAAATAATATGTACAAAATGAGTGAAGGGGGAAAAATTCCTTCATTACAACGATGATACAGATATTAATTCACACACACAAAACATATTTTAAATAAATAAGAATCTTAGCTCAAAATATTTACTCAAGTATCTATCTATGTAGATGTATAATGACAATAGGGCAAGGAATACTACATAGAGCGTTTTCTCTGACGTCATATATTGCATCATAATTCAAGGGGATCCGTGATTGGGGACTCACCATGGATATTCTTACATTGTTTCCAATAAATCTTGATTAAATAAAATTTAATGACTTTATAAATAAAAATAAAAAATACTTGCATTGAATACAGCTTGATGTTAATAATTCGCATTGATATTTGAATTAAAACAAAGTAGTAGGAAGTAAAAGTCCCTATAAAATGAGTAAACAACTAGGCAAAGGCCATGCTTTCTTACTTCCCCTCACTGTGGAAGTCAAATCGTCGACGGAGAAAAAAAGTTCTTAACTTCATAACAAACTCAATCAAACATTATTATAAACAAAGACACAAAAATAAAAATGGATAATAATGTACTTTAGGCCTGAGTTTGTCGAAAAAAAAAAGGATGAACTTCACTGTCCCTATTTTAGATGTTCTTGGTCGAACTAATTCTTATCATTAAATTTATTTATGATTTGATGCATTGAAAATATTTTTGTATATTCATTAAGCTATTATGGTTCATTCATAGATTCCCTTTAAGCTACAATATCAAAACCTTTGGATTTTATTTATTCAAGATACATAATCTCATTCCAAGGGAAACATTTGTTGACTAAGGTGATACTATGTTCTAGAATACTGCTTCAAACAAAAAATAGAATATGTCGTTTTACCCCTGTGTCGAATCCTCTGGATAAAATACATATGTACATTTTTATGTATGTAGTAGGGCGTTTAATGAATAATTGTTACAATTAGTTACGGGTCCTTTTGAAAGGATACATATGTAAGGAATTTAGAGAGGGAACGCCCCCCTTAGTCACTCCAACAGCCAGTCACTGTTTTTCTTTTCTTTTTTCCTTGCTCTTAAAAACATCTCATAATTTATTCATTAGACTACAATAATTGAAAATAGTCATTGTAATATTTTATAAATGATATTCATGAATTTTTCCGCACATCACTAATAAGGAGAGGGTGCTCAAGAAAATGAATGTTTTGAGTTCTCTCTTTAAAAAAAAAAAGACTAAAAAAATGTTGTCCCATCTGCCAATTGTATATATTATATGTATACTCATATATAAATAGGTTTTTGAGCGGTTGGAAGGAATAAAGGACCACTTGAACATGAGGAGCACTAATGGTTTAATTAAGAGGGCCCTAATGCTTCTCTCCCAATCCACTTGAACTAAGGAGTAAAAAAATTGATATTATATCATATCTTTTGACAAAATATTTAAAGATTTCAATAACCGTTGGGATATTTTTAGGAATAAATATGAGTAGTGTTGTTTCGATCCATATTTAGGACTGAAGACTGCAGTTCAATCCAGTTCAGTCTTGTTAACAAGTCCTAAAAACAAATAAAGTTCGGTCCTTCATTCAACTTTGTTTCTTCTTTTTTAAATCAGTTCTAGTTCTGAGAGTCCGAAATAAAGAGCCCCTACAAGACAGACTAATATTATAGTATAGTACCAAGTGGTCCATTAAAATATGAACACTTTGTATTTTAAAATTCAACTAGACATAATTTATTATTTGATAATAGAATTTCAACAAAATTAATACTATAAATAGATGTGTGTCTGGGCTCTCTTAATCATTAATGTAGCCACCCTTAGCGGCAATGATGGATTCCAGGCAGAAGGCCTGCCACCCGATGCGGATGTAGTCATCTGTCATAGCGCCCCAGTGCTGGCTGGCAGGGGTTTTGAGAGCCTCAGTGTTAGGATGATGGACACTGGAGGCCTTCCTCTCGACATATACCTAAAAGGTGTAGACGAGGGGTTTGGTATCGGGGCGGTATGGGGCCAAAAGTGTAAAAAAAAAGAGGTCAAAAAAGTCTTGCAATGGAGGAGAAGGGGTTCTTTCATTGCTGGTATAAAAAGTGGCCTCTCTACCCTCACAAGGCTCTTTCCAACCAATTTTTGATAGCTCTTGGGACAGTCTGAAGTAAAACCTCAAGTGTAAGTGTTCAATGATTTCAATGGACCACCCGGTATCTCAGTTTGCAATTTAAATTAGTCGACTAAAAATGTAAGCATCTTTTAATCATGAGATTAATTTGCAATTATTCTTCATTTAATTTTTAAAAACTAAAGTATTCGTTATTCTTATAAAAATGTCTAAAGATTGATTGATGTTGACGTCACTGGCCGAAATTTTGTTTTATTAGACGCGTAATTCAAATTTAGGATGGGATGTGAAAATTTTGGAACGAATACATCTATATATAGAGAGGTTTTCATAATCTTTTGTTGTTGAATAAGTCTCCAATTTCTTTCTCTCAACATTCACAAACTCTAATGAGAATTTTTAACTGATGAGTTTGCTAAAAAACTTTATGGGTAAGGTGGCAGATTTGTCTGAGAAAAAAAAGATGAGGAGAATGTGTGAATTTCTCACAGACAATCAATAATAATAAAATTCAAATAATATCAATCCTCTACAGATGTCGTTTTCTCCTTCTTATTAATAAGATGAAGAATATCTTTAATTAATGTCTAGACGCTCTTGTATATAATAATAATTGATATTGACTTATTCATTGGGTGTATATCTATAAATAAAAATATATAAAAAGACAATAAATCATTTATATTTTGAGTAATTAAATACAGTCTTGGTCGATTGATAGGTACAAGTAGCAAAAAAAAAAAAAAAAAAAAAAATGTGGTACAATAATCATAAAAAAATCATTATAAATTTGTAAAACTGATATCATTTCCTATCATAAATATATACATATAAATACATAAATTTTTCGGTAGGTTTTATTGGATTGTATTTACTATGGTTGTATCAGTCCATAATATATGGAACATCCAATCGTCTCGTCTTTTTGATTTGAAAGCCCTCTCTAAACAAACCATCATTTTCACTAATAAAATAGTAAATTTAAGTATTAAACTATTTTTCAAAGTAAGACTTAAAGACACAATTGAGCATAGAGGTCTTAAAAAGTTCATAGTTTTTGATGTTAAGTACTCTGAGCGACATTTAAATAAGAATTATTACAAAAATATTGTTTGCAGTTTGAAATATTCATACTTATATGTAGTGGGAAATTAATCAAACTATCGTCTAGAATGGATAAATTTAGGTTAAATGAAATACAAAATTTATTTTACACTTGTAAACATTAAACGCTTGAACCTCATGGTATTTATTACCTCAATCATACAAAAATTATAGGTTTTTGTCAGCTATCGATATTTCTGCTTCTCCCTTCCCCATAATCAGTGTTCTGAACGTTCATTAATTAATTTATAACTTGCTGGTGTTAATTTGCTGCAAACAATTTCCAATAATTATTGAATAAGTGTCCGATAATTGAGAAGAATTGGCTAGCTACTTTTAAATGATTTGGGGCCTTTTTTGGTTTATCTTGGGAAGAAAAAAAGGTTATTAAATACAAAAAAGGTAACAACGTGTTCTCTATCCAAGGTATTCGAAATAGATTACGTCACTTCCCAATATCTGTAATTATGATGGTGTCCTTTAGCAAAAGGAAATCGAAACTTTGGGACCGTTACATCTCGCGTACTTACATACTAATATTAAAAAAACGATATGTGTTCATGTTGTTTGGTCAGAAGGAGCCCTATGGAAATGAAGATGGATGGATATGCTGTTCAACGCCTGACTGATTCGTTTATTTATAATTTATATGACATTAATATCCTTGATAAGGCAATCTTATAAAATAATGTACATATATAAAATAACATTAAATGCAAGTTTAATCTTTTGTAAAAATGACATTTTCACCCGTTAATGGGCTTTTCATAACCCCCGGTTTTTTTTGTATTGTGTTGTTGCTTGGGTATTATTTTTATTTTTTGCAACACTCTGTTATTTCGTTTCCCTTCTTTCTCCTCTTCAAGAGGCGCCAGATGGTCCTTGTGGTGGGTACAGCAACATATATGTATATATACACCCATTATTATTATCAAATATGGATGGTTTTACAAGAGAGAGAAGAGACCCGCGACACGGTTCATAATTTACGCTGCTCTTAAGTAGACAAAAAATTACACGGTAATAATTTGTGAAGTGGATCTAATCAATTCATTAAGAGATGTTGGGTGTAATATATATCTGTATATATTATATATACTCAAATAAATCTAAAATAAAAATCAACCCATGTCACACCCCGACGGATTAACCCTTACTTACCTTCCGAGTCAAATATTTCAACTATGCAATTATTGTAATCATTTGGAAGGAATAACAACAAGATTATCATCTTAGATGATATTTACAATTTGTTGTGAACATGGTGGCGTTGAGGGAGGTGCTGGGGGCCTAGAGACATACATACATAGGTAGGTAAGGTGAGAGATCTACAGGGTAGATAAGATATTTGGGATGGGGTAAAGAAAAGTGCGAAGGTGACAACTCAGCGGGCTAAAACCCAGGATTTGAAATCTCTTTTTACCCCCCGATAACAAATTTGTAGACAGAACGTACAGGACGTAGTAGATAACAATCCTCTTCTTCATCATATCTCTCAACCTTTCCGCTCCAAAGAGAATAATCAATGGGTATTTGTTAGACACTTACGTCCTTCTCTCAAACTGTGGTACTATTTAATAATAAATTACCTACGTAACAAGAAATCATTCTAGTTTAACACATCCACCATTTATTAGTGTTCAGACATACATCATATTTTAAAAGATAATTTGAAATTATTAAAAAAAAAGAAAAAATCTTGAAAATCCTATTTGCGCCCCAAACTGAGGCTAATCCAGACTGAATTTTACTATGAGACCTTTATCGGCCGAGCTTGTTACGAATTCGTTTATTCTTTATACAAAATTCAAAGGGTCTAGGATTTTCAGACCAAATCCCTGCACTAAATATTTTGTTCAAGTCAGATTAGTAAACAGTAGACAAATCACGTGCAGATAATCTTGTGAATATATAATTAGTAATTTTTTAAAGATAAAAATAACGAATAAAATTTTATATTTGGATACAAAAACTCATCCAAATAATTTTGATAATATTATTATTTAGGAAAAAATGAAATTACCTCTTCAAATTAATGTAATCTTCTTTGCCTATAGGGATCAATTACGTCCAAGATCAATTTGGACGAAACTTAAGGGGGGAGGTGTAATACAAATTGTTATTAAAAAATACGATATTTACAAAATTTTGTGGACCCTTAACATTAACTTTGTATTTTTTTCTCCATTTTTCAATTACAGAAGGGATATCATTAAGAGATATATGAATATGGGCTCAGAGTTTCATTAATATTACAAGGTCTTTAATATTTGGTTCATAGAAAAAGATTCTGTTCATCGTCTCTCTCTGGTTTTTAGATATTTTAATTTGCAGTCTCTAGAATATACTTTGAACACCGATAAGATAGTTAGGTACAATGTACATGGTGGCAGTTGGAACGGAAAACGCGGTGTTATAGTGTTGAAACTTGGTCTGTTATGGGGAAAAAAGTAATGGAACGATGTAACTCAATGGTCAACACGCTCAGGAAAAAATCTTTTCTTGAACTCAATTTGCAAAGGTTCGCACCCCGTTCGTTCCAAGAAAAGGAAATATACTGTATGTATATGGACTTTAAAGAAGATTCCTATGTCAGTTGAAGTAAATGTAAATCTATAAGGTTTACTGATACTTAATCAGTGCAACTCCATCTGACCAATTCAAGGAACATTAAAAAAAAGTCATACGTTAAATAACAATTTAAAATTATTATAAAAAAAGAGTCTTCAAAATCCTATTTGCCTAGACCAATTTAGACTGAATTTTACTATTTTTTTATTAGATTTGGAGAACAATTCATATATAATCATACCAAAATACCAAACTCAGTCAGTGAGGGGAAGTTTGAGATATTGTAACACTCAGAACAAAGACGTAAGTTGCAAAAAGTTTTAAAAATGTTCTCGTGTTGTTTACTATTTTAGTTATTTTATAATTATATGAACGAATTCGTTTGTTTTAACAAAAGTGTTTGAAAATGTCACCTCTGGTTTGTCGTAACTCCAATTTTTCGTGCTCTCAAAAATTTACTATATAAAATATCGGTCAAAATTTATGTGTATTTCCAGGTTGACCCACCGCCCCTTAATCTGCACCCGTGAGTAGATTGATAGGTACTTCATTTGTATATACATATCCAAGTTGTGATTTATTTTTACAATGAGGGGTAGATACACATCCGAGTTGTAGTATAACTATAATTAGTTTCCATCATTGGAATTCCGTGTCAAACCAGAGTTTCATTCATTACTATTTTTAGTCTGGAATCACAAATATGTATGAGAGCAACAAAGTCAGGCAACTCCTACTTTCGACAGAGAGTTTTCCCTTCACATTTAATCGTATAAAAATAGAATAATGCTACAAGTCTTGAAGAAAGATAATAAAATTAAACTCTTGAGAATGAATGAATCAAATTGATCGGAGCTTTTGAATCTATATTTATCAATTGTTCATTGACAGAGAATCGTTGCAATATTTTTTTTGTTATTCACTCAACTACCCTGAGCTGATTTTGACATAGACTCCCCAAGTTTTAACACAACACACCTACAAATGTCTGCTATTGTGTGACTTAATTAAAAGACGAATTCAATAAATTTTTTCATAAATTGTATTTGAATATAACTCGTCAAAATATAACATTGATTATTTGATTTAGAAATAAGATTTTTTTGATGAATAAATAACTACACTTTTCATGATATTAAATTATTACGTTTCAATGTATTATATTAGCTAAATATATAATAAGGCATTTACTATAAATCAGAGAAATTCACTCTCAAAAAACCATTCCTAGAGAAAGAAATATACTTTATATATATAGATTTCCCCAAAAGATTTACAGGTTAGATGGATTAATTGTAATACTATAATGTTTATTTATACTTAATCAATGCAACTCCATCTAAACAATTAAAAAATAAAAAGCAATGCGAAGAAAATTGCAAAACTTTTTGCAACTGGCGTCATTGTACTAAGTGTTATAATATCTCAAATTTCTCCTGAGTGAGTTTAGTATTTTGGTATATTTATATATCCATTGTTCTCAATATCTTATATATGTATAGTTTTAGGAAGTAGGTTTTTGGGATTGGAATCCAAAACGGTTGAAGAAATCAGTCTGAAAGTCAACAATTAGACGTATAAAATAACCAAGCCTGTTGCTATGATATTTTTTTAGGCTTTTTAGGTCATTGAAAAGCTGTTTTTGACCAAAATAAAACCTATCCTCCCTTCACTCTTTCTATTTATTTCTCCTTCTCTCTATCTCTCCTCTCTTCTCTCTCTGTCTCTTTTTACATCCCTCTTTCTGTCTCCTTTTTCTACCTCCATTCTTTGTTTCTATTCCCCTCTATTAAACCCTGTAACGTGGACACCATCTACCTAATAATTCATAATTTTCAAATTATATCAACTACAGAAAAAGCAATGAAAAACTGACTGCATTATTACAGCTATAACTATCCTCCAAAAATCACTTTTACTCCTCAAAAACAGCTTAAAAAGCTGACAAAAAACTTGACTTTTTTACTATAATTATTATATTATTATACAATAATAATGTCAATTTTATAGCTGTAGCCTTTTTTATGCTCGAGAAAAATGGCCTATAGAAATCGTCCCGTGTTGCAACTGTCCCCATATACATAGTGTTGTGTCAGTCCAGTCCAGTATTAGGGCTAGTCCTATGTGTCTTTGTAACCGGTCCTTAAAATTGTCAGTACTGGAACTGATTAAAAAAAGAAGAAAGGCAATTGAGTTACGTCACCAAGACAGAACTATTTAAGTTTTTAGAACTGATATGCAGAACTGAACTGGATGGGATTACAGTATTCAGTCCTAAATTTGGACAAACACAGCTCGGCATTTACATTCAAGAAATAGAAAAGGAGAAACCAGAGTATATGAATTGGAACAACCAGAGTCTTCTTATCAACCCATTTATGTATGAAGGTACACGTAGAGAGAGAATGAGGCTCAAGACGTCGAAAGTGTTGTTGACGTTATTATGTACATATTTGTAGATATAATAAGATAATGATTCTGTTACATTATTATTTTTTTTACCATCGTCATCCCTTCCTAAGAAAGAAATATATGAAAATAATGTATAATGAATGAAAAACCACGTCAAACAAAAAGTAAATAACGTGGGAATCAGTGAGTTGTTGCTATACTTATTTTATGTCTTAGCACATTTATAGGTCAAAGAGAAGGAGGGTAGTTTGAATCAAAGGCAGGGGATTTTTTTTTTTTTTTTTTTTTGTCCATTCACGTTTCTTAGAAGAAATAATCCTGGATTTGATTGTCTCAGAGTAATGGTAACAATAGGAAAACTCCATAAATTTTGAGTGTGAGAGGAATTACAAACATAATTATTATACAAAAATTATTAACGACAAAAAGAGAAAAATGTTCTTTTTAACCAAAATTTCATTTTGGGGTCATTCATAAACCATGTAGTTCTTTTTTCACATAGTTCTAACCCCCCAGTAAAATAAAAAATTGAATAAGGGTCCGTTTTTTGTACAATTTTTAGAAGACAAAAAAAGAGGCCCAACATAAATTATATTTTTTACAATTTTTGTCCCCTGTTTTCAATGACAACATTGAGGGCATCATGATATATTATTAATGTCTATGTGGTTTTAAGGTGATCCTCATCCCAACCAGTATATACGGGGTTTTAGGCCGTAAATGTTTTCTCCTATTAAATCGGATTTCTTACAAAAAAATAAAATACAAAGTATTTAGGACTTTTCTATTTTTTAATTTATTTTTTCTCCTCTTCTTTATGACGTCCTTGATGGCATCTTGGAATATTATAGATGTGGTTTTGCCCTTAACTCCCACCCCCTAAGTGTCCATGTGTTTTGTGAATGTCCACTTCTGTTAGATGGAATTTCTTAGAAAAAAAAAACAAAAAACCCTAATGATTACATTTAGTATATATATCTTTTTTGAGAATGGGTGAGGGGTTACTTTTTGACGAAACTTTTTAAATTGTTGTTATGTGACATTTTTGGTAAGTCATATTTTTTGCCGGCCCTCACACCCTTATAAAAGATAATTATTTTGAATGACAAAAAAAGAAAAATTGGTTTTTATGATATTTTTGTTATTTTATACGAGGGGCATAAGGAATACCGGTTCCAATCAAACTTAAGCAAAAAGTGAAAAGGCATATTTTGTATACCTAACTTACTAATTTAATGCCCTGCATTGGGTGTAATTTGGATCTAATTGTGACACAGGGAAGCATTTCTTAATACCTGGTGCTTTAGCTCAAAAATAAGATCCCATGAATTGTGCAATACACATATCTTAGAACCCACTTATGCTGGATCTCAAGGGACTAAGAAACTCTGATCATTGCTAAAGACTCAAATATATCTCACTTCTTTGATCGATTAACATTAAGCGTGATATTTTTAGTTTTAGGTAATTAAGTATTCAAACTAGGGGATTTTTAACTGTTTTCACCCAAAAAACCGAGCATTTCATGAATTATTATGAAAAAAGTCCGGAGGCACCCATGACAAAAGGTAAAGATAGGGCAAGTCCGGGAGAATGTTATTTAGCCCATATTATGTTCTACCTTTCTTCCTTCAACCATCACTAATACCACCAACCATACTGAAGAAGGTTCTCTCTCCCCTTCTTTTTCGAAGAACAAGAAGAAACACTTGAGAAACTCCTACCGTGGTGAGAGGAGGGGGTCGTCCTGGGAAAACACTTCCGAAACGGAAATAGTAATTGGTTCCTATAGATATCCAACACAAGGCGTTTACACATTATAATCTATGTAGACCGTAGAGTTGCTGAGTGTCATTCTTCACTAAGGGTAAGGAGAGCCATAGATAGATATCCTGAATGAGTAAGAGCATTCAAGGAAACTGATGTGTCATCCTTCCATACAAATATATATATATATATATATATATTGATAGTTGTAAATATATCAATGATGATTCTTAATAATTGTATGATGTACTCGTATGTATATGGAAAGCAAAAATAGATCTGATTGTACTCGTAATTAAATCAAGTCTGATTATCCTTAAGGTTTTAATTTATATGTAAGTACTTATAAAAGCCATATTTTGTAATTAATGCAAAAGTCTACAAAGGTAGCTCGAATAGAATAGCAGCTATTCGGAATTGTTTCCCAGAATCCCGTTTTCCCGGTATTTATGGGGTTTACATCCACGGTAAATTTCCTAAGGATTCCACATTAAGTTATCCCACAGAAATATAAGATTTATTTAGTTTTGTAAAGGGTGCAAAAGCTAAACTTAAATTTTTTAGAACTTTTATTGTTCGGCAAAATGGGTCATATATAAACGATTATACTGATAAACGACTTTTATATAAGACACACCGAAATACTTGAAGCATAACTTTTATTCACTATGCCCTACTTTTGTATGAATGACAATCTTTTTAAGACAACCTCCTAAGATGAATATGCAAGGAGATACAGAATTTTTAATTAAATTACAAGTATTGGTTTACACCTTGTATGATCCACCAAAAATTAGCCTGTTTATCATTTACTGTTTGAGTTTATTTTCGTGTGTGGACTGAGTAATGGAATTCCATAAAATGGAACATGTGGACTTTAAAAAACCGATCTACGAACTATATGTGATAATGATAAAAAGAGAATATATGGGTAAATTTTAGGATTATCTGAGAAAAGAGGAGATAATGCAGTTGAAATAATTAAGAAAAAAATATATATAAATTATGTTTACTCATCCACGCACCCTCGACCAAAAAATCACTAGGAATTGGTATTTATTAAGCGGGAGGAGAATTTTTAACTGTAATTTTTCGTTACAAAAATAGCACCCCTAAAAACGCCGAAAGAAAAAGGAGTCATTTTCGCAGTAGACAATTTAAAGCATATCGGAACTCAAGGGGATACTTTTTTTCTCCATTGATATGTTACTCGTCTGTTCAAATATATCTTTCCTTGTTAAAATATAATAAGAAATATGTTCTTAAATTTTGCAGTATTTATTTTTTACTAACGGATCCTATTATTTCCCGGGATCCCGAAACAAACTTATCCCGGTAAATGCGAAACTCTAGTAGCTACTGCCTATCTATGTAATAAGAAAATAATTATAATCATTATTATGATAAATACAAATAAAAACTAGGGAATGAGTAAGCGTTTATATTCTATTTATTATTACAACTTTTGTAAAGAGGGGTTCATCTCTTAAGGTATTATCATTATACTGATTACACTCAGATTTTCTCACACTTAATACAGTAGCTGGCTGCTCAAGGTGGGGGTATTCACTATTATTCTCTTCTATGAGCTACTACCAATAAGATGAGGAGGCTATTGAATAATCTACTAATACAATACCCATCGTAATAGATGATGATATTTTGTTCGTTCGTTTATTCTTTTAACAACCTATAAATAGAGGAAAAGGGGGGTAAGGGCGTTCTATATAACAATAATTAAGCAAATAATATATATATTAATGTTTAGACCAAACCTGAGATCGACCCCCTCCCCCCCTCCCCAGTTCGATTTTAGTTCTATAACGCAAATTAGGTTAATGCGTGGTCCGAATTTTCTTTTCTTGCTTTTTGAAACTATAATCCATGGTCAGTTATAAGAAGCAAATTTTATTTTAGGAAATTGGTCCAAATAGAAGATTTTTTACTTGTTTTTATCAAGTGTTTATGATTTTTTGTTAAAAATGGAGAGTTTTTTCGTTGTTTTTTTTTCATAGTAACTACACGATGGTTCTTGCAAATTTTATTAAAAAATGATTGATTTTTTGGACATAACATCTCTAATTATTCAAAACATGGGAGTATTTTCAGATTATTTTCTGAAATAAATGTCCTTTCAAAATTCCTTGTTTCAATTTTACTCATAAATAGTTAAAAAATTAAATGTGTGCCACTAGATAAGATCAACCCTGTATCTCAAAAAAAAAAAAATTCCCCGGAGGCCTCGGATAAAATGTAAAAAGAGAACAATTGCTCATTTAAATCTATAAAATCTATTTGGATTTAATTTTAACCTTTTGAGTAACCTTGATGTACAAAAATCCGGAAATTTAACAAATATGTTACATATTAATGTTAATGAGCGTTTGACACTCAACATTGTTAAGTTTGAAATCCTTCTTAGTACTAGTAGTCAGTATTGATGGCCATTGGTACTTTATAGTAGAAGAAAAAAGACCATTACATATTAGACCAATTTCTATTATCCTTAATATACACTTTCGTAATTCTTTATTCTACACATATCACTAGTAATAAAAAAAAATTTAAAGCCTTTATATACATAGACCTAGTTCAGTTATTTACTCAAGATGAAAAAAACGATATTACTTTTATCTTCGCAATAGAAACGGAAATATTGAATGATATATATGGAAGCGTGAAGGGTAATTTTGCAGCAAAAAATTTTCTCAGCCTACATTTTTGCTGCAGGTAATTTTGCCTCAAGGAGATTCCGTTGCACGACAAATTTATCACTTTTTTATGTTATTACACCATCGGTTCGAACTTAACTGTTGTATCTCTTTCAGATTAATTATATACCAAGGAAAAGATGAATAAAAGGACAAAAGTGATGCAATAATTAATAAATAATGATAAAAAAGGAATTACCAATGAGTTATAATACCCATAGGAGGATCACAATGTCCAATTTGTTGTGGTGAAGAACATCATTTTTGATAATAAATTCCTGTTGGTAAACTCAAATGAACTTTGTACAAAAAAAAATGTAGTGAGATTCAGTTCGAACCCATAAGAAAGAGCATAAAAAAGCGGCGAATATGTAATGCGGCAAAACCTCCTCGATGAAAAATAACATACCGCAATGTGTGTGTATGTGGCAAAAATGTTAGAAGGTAATATTTCCTAGAACCACAGGAAAGTCTATCGATATCATATTGTTTTCCTTTTATTTTTCCCACTTGAGTTTAAAAATCCTTCTTCTTACATATACTTCATAGACTTACAGTTAGTATGGCATAATTTGTAATTTTTTGTATTATTAACTCTTTGGAAAATTGTTGGACTCGGAGTAGAATTGAGGATGGACATCCGAGTAATTCTTGCTTTTTTTTATTATAATTTTTTCCCCTTATCCCCCTCCTTCCTTGTCAAAGCTGATTGTAGCTGATCTAATGAAACGTCATGATAGCTAAGCCTCTCTCTTCAATAGATTCGTCAAATTGTTAGGGGTACCATGTTGATTTTCGGTTTCTTTTTTAACATGCCAATAGGAATACGCAAGATTTTCATCCCTAATCCCTTGACTGAGATAAGGCTTCATGTTTAATTTCAAACGAGTGAATAATTTGGAGATTTACTAGTTAATCCTATAAAGGATGATTGTCTCATTGAAACACAAACTTATTGTATACTTTGTTAGGATGAGAGAGTTCTTCACCGATTTTTTCAATGTGACAGATCCAGGAACTGGTTCGATTAATTACGCTAAGATTAAAATGGTGTAAGATTTCCAGACCGACAGTTAACACTAATTTATAAATAAATAGATAGATTGTAGAAAAGGGAGGGAGAGGAAAGCTGGGAGTGAAGCCAAAAAAATATTACTTAGTTTTATCAGTTGTATGTACTTTGTATATGAATCATGGAAGTGTAAATAGTCGTTTGTTTAAGTGAGTAATAAGTGCAAGTACATACTCGTCAGCTGAACTTCCCTTCTTCTTTTTCCTTCTTCACCTCTACAACATCCATAAAAATAACATTCACCCCAAGAGTATATATACACTACACACAGTCGCCACTTCTCCCTACCAGTTACCACCTATTCCTACTCAGTGCTTTGAGCTTAAGCGTTGCTATACGCATTCCCAACTACTCAACCCTCCTCTTCTACTTTTGAGTCCATGGTGTGAGAGTATCTATAGGAACTGGATCCTCGTATATCACAAATCGCACTCCACGATGTCCATCATCGCAACACGCCGCGCAAAACTCCCTCTCGTGATCCGACGACGGATACAGGGATACGTACGGAACTTTACTTTCTTCGCTCTAGCATGGATCTGCATATGGCAATGGGTGGATGCATATACGACATTTCAAGCAAACGGGGATGTGCTTCGATACTACGGGTTCAAGTCAATGCTTTAAAGAGGATTGTGCAGCAGATGGACAATATTCGGAGTATGTCCACTCTCCCTTGCCCTTGCTTTTGAATATACAGCGTATTTTGTCAATATTACAAGGCAGGAGGGAAGAAGTGTGGGGAAAACTTGTTTTGGGTTCAAAATATGTACGATGTATGTTTTTGACAAAGAGGAAAAGACAGGGAGACCTCCTTTTTCCTTCAATCCTTATTTTGAACCGTCTAATATATTACCACTATGTCGTATGTCTAATACGGATTTACTATTTAAAAAATTGTGCTTCCAGATTATATTTCGTATATTTTATTAGTTTTTTCTTTTTTATACATACATATTTATTTGAATAAATAATAACTATTCTTTGACAAGATTTGATAGGAAATTTCCTTTTACCAAAAAAAAAAAAAATAGTTTCATTTTAATCATCTATGTTACATATTGTACACATACTCAGATAGATAGAAGAGAATCTCCTTTGTGACTTCTCTCTCTATCTCTCTTTCTTTTTTCATATTCTTCAATAAAAATAATAAAAATCTATTTATACAGAAGAATAGATTCCTTCTTCAATATGGTCTTGATCTCTTTTCTTATTATGAAAGACTCTTATTTAAGTTTAAGAGAGAAGGACTCACATCACTTCTCTCTCTCTCTTAAAGGACAACAACAATTGATAATTATTATTCTGTTGTATTCTGTAGTGTATATTATTATTTACTGAATATAATACAAGTGTCTCCTTTTGACAAAGTTTATAATTAATTTCTTCTTGAGAAAAGGTTACTATCATATTATTATGTGTCGTCTATACAAAAAAAAAGTTTTACGAGCATATTGTGAGTAGTATATGTATGGGACTAGTAGTGATGTATCGAATGAACCCCAAAAAAATTAGGAACAGAAGAGTTATTCAACTTTTTCTCCTTCATAATTTTTGGTGAGGGTGTGTGAATTTTTGCATCATATAAATACAATTTGCGGTGCCTTTAAATAATTAAGCAGAAAAATTTGGTGATATAAATTAATAATCAATTGTCGAAGCACACAAATGTAATAAAGACTTAATTTCGAGAAAAATCCCTCGAGTATGATTTTGCATAAAATATAAATATCAATTTTTAGACAATAGCAGATGTGATGGATTCGAATACTTATAAAAGATTGAGTAACTGCGAATGTTATTATTCGATCCATCATCACTAGAGTGGTAGTTTTAGAGACAAAACAAGAGACTTTGGTAGATTTGAGACTGTGAAGTCTGTTAAGCACTTCTCGAAATACATATTTCTCTCTCCTTCCGACGACGATGATGTCTTTGTAGTTCGTTCAATGGGGGAATCAGAATGAAAAAATAAGTTGTCCACATTTTCTAGATGCAATTACAGGTAGGTATTTTTTCATGATCCCTGTAAATGCGAATATTCCATACATACCTATATGTTTATATTATATCGGTCCCATCAGTTTTATCATTAGTTAGTCCTTAGTCATAGGAATTAAAAATTTGATAAGGACTGGACTAATAGAACTGGGGTCTTTTTAGACAGATCCAACACTACATACATACACCACAAATAAATATCAGGGCTTGTTTTACCGTAATTAGGGCCTAGGGTAAAGATAAATATGTGGAGGCCAGTTCCCATTCTAGTTTATATTTCAATTTAGTCTTTTTTTTCTTTTTTTTTGTCATGCTGCATTGTTTTTTTTTTAACTGTTCACTATTTTTATAGGAATGATCTACTTAAGCAACCTTTTGTAGAAAACAATTAGTTATATTGATAAATGATCTCTTTTTAGGCAACATAATTATTTTAGTGACCCGATAAAATCTTGTCAGAGATTTCTTCTAAATTACACTTTTTACAGAAAATGACAGCTATTAGTACGGTTTAAAATTATTTGTAATTGATAAATCGTTTTCAAAAAATGGGAGCCCCTATTTATTATTATATAATGTGGGGCTTAGTCAAATGCCCCCAAAACTCCCTTTTCTAAAATGAGCTAGGTATATTAAAAAGGTTGTTACTTCATCATAAATACATATCTATCTACGAACATACATAGAATACACATCAGTATATATATATATATATAATATTCGTTGGAAAGAGAATGGGTATTAGTGAATGATTTATGTTTTTGGGCAGATGATGGGTTTTTCATTTTCCCTTACTTTCTCAATGCTATATTTATTCTATTCATTCCCTTTTTTCGGACTAATGTACCGAATGTAATGGATATGTTATTTGAAGTAGTAGGATAAGTGGGAATGGGACGGATTGACCTTGGGGATGGATTGAGGGTCTGATTTAGAGAGCGCATTGGGGGCATTTGTCCCTTTCTGTGCTAGACTATACAAAAAAGGGGGTCTACAGAGGATATATTTTTAAAAAGTCTTTAAAAAAGTTCAAAAGGAAAATATGAATAAAATTTAACATTCACTAGAATGGGCACTCTGTAGAGTGCAAAACGCGTCGGCAAGTAGTGAGCTGGAGGTGCTTTAGCCCCCCCCCCCTCTATTTCAAATTTTTTTAATTTATATTTTTGAAATTTTTTTTTTCAAAAAATTTAATTTTCTAATTTTTCTTCAAATTTAATATTTGAAATACATTTTTTTTTAAATTTAATAATTGAAATACATTTTTTTTTAAATTTAATTTTTTGTGGAATTTTGAATTTTTTCCAACAACATTAATTATATGATAATTATTATGGATTTTTGAAATTTTTTTGTGAATGGCTGTGGATTTTTGAATTTTTTTTTAAATTTCAAATAGAAATCTTTTCCTAAATTTTTAATTTTTGGATTTGAAGTTTGATCAAAATCGATACATAACTTTTGTCGTTTTTTCGTTTGACTAACACACAAACATAAGCAAAAATATAATCACCGTTCAACTGTATGCTAGATGTAAAAGATTTCCAGATTGTATTTACTAAAAAAAAATGAACAGATTTACATTTATTTTCATTTAAAAAAAATATTTCCAAAGTGTTTTCTAAAAAAAAAAACAATTCAAAATTAAAATCAAATTTAAAAAAGGAAAAAAATAGAACCTTGCACAAGGGTAAAACTGTCCCTTATTGGATATCTTTATTCTATTAACATATAGAAAATACATTACAGTGTGACCAACTCTCCTCTTGTTCAAGACTTGTCCTCTATTTACATCGTGTATTTTATTGCAAATTCATGAAATTTCCGGTTTCATGTTGGACAAATAGTCGATGGTTAAGTTGATTGACATAAATGGTCCAGCTTTTTGATGAAGTACAAATATGGCTTGACTTCTGCGGAGATAGAGAGAGAGAGAGATGTGTAAATATAACAAACAGACTATAGATTGACAAAATTAAATTTTTCTTTTTTCTTTCAAAAGTTGGTTTTGTTTCTCTCAGAAAATAATTTTTTTATTCATTTTTTTAGCCCAAAAGTATGGCACCTCTTGCGAAATATTCTGCGCAGGGGAGTCATAGTTACTCATAAGTTAATGGTTCTTACTATACTCTTTTTTTTATCTCAGATTATTAGGGTCTATGATGCAAACATTTCAAACATCAAAAAATGCATATACTCCAAAGACTATCATGGATTAGGGTAGCTTGATCTTGAACGTACAATTGATGCTGCTCTCAGGTAACCCGTTATCACCAGTCGAAAGGTAGACTACGCAAATTTGATACTTCTTTCTGCCCCACGAGTAATCCTGCCTCTAACAATTTTTTCTCCCTTAGCTAGAAAATATCTGTTACTTACCACACATGACGTCAGCGAAGCTTACAAAAAATATCTGGTACTTAAGCCACTAAAGGAACTGATTTAGGAAGGATAATATAAAAGTGAATGCCAATGGAATATCCAGGGGCTATTGGAAATTTAGATGTGACTTATCAATAGTCGATAGTTTGAGTATTGCCCTATACATTTTTTTTATAAAACTCATATTGCAACCATGTTATGAAAAATGAAAGACAAAAACTTTTAAAAAAATCAAAAAAACGGGTATATGTTTATTTTTTTACATGATTTGCAATACGTACAGAGTTGTGAGTCAAAACTTGGAGTAGTGTGAATAAGTTACGAAAAAAAACGTGGTTTTTTATGGAATCCAGAAAAGACAACTCAAACCCAATTTGTTATATATTAAAATATTATTCACTATGTCTTCCTTCACTAGCAATAACAGCCTCAACACACCGACAAAGTGTTTCGCAGCTCTTCACGATGAAGGTGTTGTCCATGAAGGTTGTTATGAAGGCAGCTCAGAATAAATCCAAATTCGGATTAAAGGTGCAGAAGACATTCTTCTCCAAGAAACTCAAAAATTGCAAAGTTGAGATGAATAAGGTCAGGGCTGGAGGAGGACCACAAGGCGGCACCCCAGAAGTAGTCCATATTGTTACTGGATAAGTTTTAGTTCTCCTTGGCTTTATGGGGATTGGGGGGTTATAATGGATTTCTTGATGTTTTAGACGGTCTTGATGGAAATACCATTGGTCTCTGCAACCTTCTTTGCGTTGACACTGGCATAGAGGATGTCAAACACGCTTTGCCTGTTTTGTGATAACCCCGACATTTTTACACTTAGAGACATTTAATAAAAACAAAACATGTGTATGTCGTTTGGTTCCGTAAGGAAACATTGTCATTAAAAATAACGGAAATCACATCTTAATTAAATGCTACTACATGTTTTGGGGTCCCCTCTCTATATGCCCCAATATTTCATAGACATATTTCGGTCAATTATAAACTATAAGTTGATATACCCAAAAATACCTACTAAATTTTTACATTCATTTAACAATACTTAATTTTGTACGGATATTGTCTTTTAAATCAAACGTATTAATTTATCCTTCCTTCAACATTATGGCGATGACTTTTACTACCTACTGTGCTTTTAAAGGCACCTTCAAAGAATTAATAGGAATACTTTGTTCTTAGAAATTGAACATAATTAGTATAAGAGTACAACTTTGATGAACATCCTTTTATATAGACGGGCCACATATTCAATACATCACTAATATATTATGTATGTAGAATGCAAGAGTTAATGAAGTAGTAACAAACTTTGAGTGACAAATCCTTTGACTTTTTACTTTCTTGAGCCAATTACATATCTGACATTTCCATCTCTAACTCGTAGCACCCAGCTTACCGACCGACCTACCTTCCCATGTCGTTATTGTTTCCATCTCTTGTTCTATTTTGAGCCTCAACCATTGTACTATTTACATACATAAATATCTTTGAGTTAGAGTAGTACACTTCATTCTTTCTAGGATTTAGATCGACTTTTCTGATATGAAATCGCTTTCTTAGAACGGTGTGTGTTATATTTATATAAATATAAAATGGTATTTCTCCCCCTTATACCTCTCCAATGCGACGACCACCACCGTGTTAGATGAGGGGAGAATGGTCATAACAATCCTCTCCATAACTCCTTTTTTTCCACATAGTTGAAATAGTTTTGAGTTAATATATCATTTCATAAACAAGGAGTATTTAAATATCCTAAGGTTTTCCGTTTGATGAGCAAACACAACTTTCTCAAACACTTTAAGAAAAGTAGGAGCAGTTAAGTGAAACTGTTTTTGATCTTTTGCGTTTGTTTTCAAACATAATCACGTCTACAGTGTTATAATCACGATTTTGTTATTGAGAGGGGCCTGGGCTCTGTTGAAGTTATTATGGATGACTATCCATTTATAGAGCTGATAAACACCACAAATGAAACAATCATTGATTGCCCAGGCCACACTGCCCTCTGTTGATTACTACCCTGAGTCTACATAGAGCCGGGTTTACTGTGAGCGGGTCCTTGGATAAAGAGAAATATACAAAGTTATTTTCTGTCTTTTTTTAAAATATAAAATATAATTTGGATTGTAGCTATTTTGAAAATAAATTTCGAATCAAATGTCCTTTTTTCCGGAATAATCATTTTATGACCTTTTTATGGAGAAAACATTTATTAATTTTTGAAAAATCTACCTTCTAGGGGGCCTTCCTATTTGTAATAAGCAATCAAGTGCGGAGCTTGACAAATGGCCCCAATAAACCTCCTTAAAATTGACCCAAAAAGCACGCCATATCGAAAAACATAGTTGTTGATAATTAATGTCATTAAACAAAATGAACACATTTTTAAAACAAAAAAAATAAAGAAAAATTCATTTAATGGCTTTAAAAATCAAATAACCAGACGTGTGTCCTTGGACTGGAGACTTGCGACTGAACTTTATCTTATAATCAAAGACTTGCAACTTGAAATAGACTCAAAAGCCATTTTATGCAGAACACAGTTAAAGAATATAACAATATGGACCTTATCCTATATGTAAATATGTCCTTGAAATGAGCTTAAATAACTCCAACCGAACCTATTATATATATTCATGTACTTGGGTCTTTTAGCAAAGACTTGAGACTACAATTAGGGGTAGAAATACTCATTCCAACCTCTGACTATGAAAAATGGCTGATAGCGTCTTCTTTAAAGATGACAGACTACTTTCAAAATGATGACGTCACGTACAGACGCTCTGTATAACAATAATAAGTAGAACATTATCCCCGGTTACGTTTATATATATGTATATATATAAATAAGCCATTTATTTTAAAAGCTTACTGACTTGTTGAATCGAATGGTAATAAAAATAGACCAAAAATGGTAAAACCATTCTCTACCTATTCTAAATATGTAAGTATCATTATGAATAATATAAAAATAAAAATGAGTTCATTCCTGTTGACAGAAAAGTAAGGAAATTATTATAATATTTTCCTTATTGTCATAATACACAGTACATATTAAGTAACAATAACCCTACAATGGGTAACCACTACCCTATTTTTACACTCTCAAACCCTCAAAGAGGAGGAAGTGAACCAACTTTTCTTTCTTTTATTAAGTTTGTTGTTATTAATACATTATAGAAGCGATACTATAACCGGTAGTCCTATGATAGTAGCACCTCTGACATACTCTAAATAGAATATATGTCCACTAATCCTTTTTTTTTTTTTTATTAAAAATACTATACATGAAGAAAAGGAATGAATGAGGTGGTGGGAGCGAAGGGGGAAAATAAAAGCTGTGTTGGTCAGTTGTAGTTGATCCTTATTGAACAAAAAAAATTCCCTTTTATATTTTTTGGTCGCGCCACTCTGTCTACCATCCTTGGTTATTTTCCCTATCTCTTAAACCAAGGGTGAACCTACTATGACTATAGATAGTGTTGCCTCGGTCCTTATTTAGGAATGAATACTCTAGTCCTCTACGGTTCAGTCTTGGTCTAGTCCAGTTCAGTCCTTCATAAGTCCTACAAACTTGTAAAGTTGGGTATTTAATGACGTCACTCAATTGTATTTCTTTTTCATTTTAATCAGTCATAATACTGACAGTCCGACTAACATGGGATGCGATCCTATAGGATCGGTCTTAAGACTTGACTGTACTGAATAAATAAAGACGTACATAGCTAAACATAGGTAGATAGCATTTTCTATTGTGTAGTAACTAACAAAATTACTACAATCAACCCTCATATTGCGATGTACTTAATATATGGATTACTGGCTTGTTTTGCGTCCTGACCGAGAAGTAATTATCCCCCCTCTATCCCTATAATGAATTTTATGGGTTATTTGTGTTTCCCTATGTGATATTCAATGACTAAATCCGGCCGTGTCTTTCAGACAATAGCCCAGCTACAAATTGACCCTTAGACAATAGACACAGATATTGATAACTCCGAACCATTCAAATTCTCGTGAATAAACACGTTGATCAGGGAAGCGTATAAGAAAATTTGATAAGAGTTAGTCAGTTACTGCCACATACAACCTGGGGATGTTAGAAGAACATACTAGTCCTTATGGGGGTTATGTAAAAACCCTCATTTATGGCATCTCTTGTTGATCTCCTTCACGTTGATTCTTCCTCAAATGATAAATAGTAAACATTAAACCGTCAATTTTGATTTAAGACAACAATTAAGCTTATTTTGTGAGTTCTTAAAGTCCCTCGAATTAAAAATAGGAACGTAGTTTACGAATAACTATAGGAAAATGTCTGGATTCAATCAGTCCAGTATATATGCGGAACAGAAGGTGTTTAAAATACTTTCAAAATAGGATCAGGAGTTTAAGTTCTTACTCCAAAACAGAACTTACTTCTTCTATTCGATCAATAATAAGAAGCAACATGTTTGTAAAGTTAGAAGAGCCTGAATGTTCAGCCTCCTAGTCTAAGACAGTTGTTCACAACCGAGGTTCTACGATGCATCGTCAAGAGCTCCGCCAAAACCTTTCATTGAAAGTGTATCTTTTAAATAATATAGTAGAAACTACTAAAGGCTACGTAGTGATGAAAAGGTTGGAAATAACCGGTCTAAAGGACGCCTTTTGGAGTGCCTAAATCAGGGATTCTCAACCTTACAAGATCCTTCCCTTAAGTAGCAATTACGATAACATCTTATTGAAGAGCTACTGCAGTGGTAATCGACCATAATTCGTTCCGGAATTGATACGTAACTAGCACAGACAAAGATTCATTCCTTCTGAAAATGAGTAGAAGATACATATTTACATAGTGAGAAAGATACATAGAGGAAGGGAAGTAAGTAAAAAGTAATTAAGCGACTCTGTGGAGTGTGGTTACCCGCAAGTTTATATACCTAGGTAGAGGAGGATTTTTTAATTATTATTAATGAATTCATAATTACAGTTGTGTTTAAATACTACCTAAAAAGAGAAGCACCTAGGTTTTTTTATACATATAGGCTGAGGGATGCTTGGTATTGTATTTTTTGATGGTAGTACTAGCACGTAAAATACATAGGTAAAACATTTGTCAACATAAAATCAATCTTAAATAGAATCAGGGGAAATTAGACATTGACAATACTTCATAAATATATTAACAGACCTTTATTTCATTAACTTATTTTGTTAATTATGGGGGAAAAAATTATAATTCTGGGATGTAAAGGCTGTTACCAAGCCGAAAAAAAATTAACCACTCAAGTGACTTTATTTCTTAACCAATTTTACTAAAATTTTCACAAAAAACAAATTTATAAAATAAATTTGACATTCAATCAATAAAATTGTATTAGCTCGAACCACACGTTCACAGCGTCCCACTTCCTTCTTGACCGTCCCACTAGGTAAAGTGTGGAATACCCTCTTTATCCCAGCTCTCTGGGACTTTGTGGTGCTGCAGGAACCTTCATTGGATAACCGTTCAACGTTGCCCTAGAAAAAAATTGTCTAAAGTGTTCAATATTGGGGAGTTAAGAGACCCAGAACTCGGCGAGGCGTACATCACGATCTCACAATCAATAATAATTGAGTCTTCTTTTGCTGGTGTGACAGGGTGTTCCGTCTTGCTGCCAGATCTAAGGTAGTGGATCCAGGGAATGACTTCTGTCCGTAGAACACTGATGTTGACCTTCAGGTACTGTTTGAAGATGAAAGGCACCATAAAGTGAAATTTTTTTCAAAAATCACTAGTTGGCTCTTAATTTGAATCAATGTTACTTGTAACGACTTTTTCATGTCAAACATCTTGATTATTTGCAAAAGAACGGATGTTTAAATCAATTAAGTCAAATTGTATCGATTTAATGCTGATCTCGTGTGTTGCTAACAAAGCTAAAAACAATAACTTGAGGTTTGTGATCCTAGGGATTTTATAAGGACTTTTTGCCAAACATGTATTGTTCCTCGAGTTATGCTACAGGGTTTGACATAAATTTTGGGGTGTTTCTGTTTTAGTTTGATCAAAGCCTTGGCCTTGGTTCGGTCCCATGGAGTTTATCCAAATATTTTATTTATAAGAATTTAGTTTAATTCCTCTAAATAAAAATAGGAATTTCAACCAGACTCACTTTTGAGACAAATCATCCCAACTTGCTTTTGTGGTGATGGGTCTCATGTGTATGTAAAGTGAATATAATTATGAAAAGGAAACTTGTGAAAAGATTGGGGAAATTCCAAATAACTATTTTCACCTGGCTAGCAATTAGTTCAATCCATCTATTTATAGAGTCCTTCCAAATATAATAATAAACGCCACTCTGTCTACCAATGAAGAAAACAAAAATAAAAACCAGCAGAGTATGAGCAAAGAAAATAACTTTTTCTTGTAGATATTTAATAGTGTTGGGATCGAGTATTACTTAAACTCGAAAAATTTACTCTCTGCCCGAAATTATTTTTTTGTTGGAGGAAATGAGAATTTATTTGAATTAGAATTATAATCATAACTCAAAACACTCGTAAAAATTCCTTAAGCTGCAAGTCCAAATCATCTCTTTACTTTTTAGTCCAAGTCTTTGAATATTTTCATCAAGTCCAGTTCAAGTCCTCGGAAAATAAAAAATACTTTAAGGAGTTCCTTATAACCAGTGAAAAAATTGAAATGACTTACGAGAACAAGTCGAGTCGAGAGACTTAGCTTTTGATCCCAAGTACATAAAGCCTCGAGTCTTTGATTGAAAGCTCAAGACAAGTAGCAAGTACAATGGTTATTGTCCAAGTCTCTACATAGGTTATATAAAATCACTCAAAAGTATAGTAAAAGCTATATATATAGCCCCTCAACAAAAAAGCAAGCTGGAAAGATATTTCTCAAAAATTTAGTGTTGATTCTATTTGTATTCTTCCACGAACTATCCTCAATGTATATCAACAAACTATTCTTATTAGGCCTTTGAGTGTCTCGTAAGTTAAACAAGAATGATAAAATATCATAATTTATTTGAAAGGCCATATTGGGACCAATATTAGTCATTGAAATCAAATAAAGGTTACTAACTGCAGCTAAAAATCTTGGGTATCTCAACTCATCTCATAATTTTGAATACAAAGCCTATAATTGACTCATATCAGCTTATGAAATATTGGCCTGTATGTGTATGTGAAGTAAATGAAAATATTGATTTTTTACTTTTCTTGAACTGTATTCAAGATTGTTTTGAAGTTGACGTACCACACATAGACACTCCTGTCCTTTTTAAAGAAGAATTGATGGATTAAAAAGGAGAAACAACCCCGTTACATACTATTTTGAATTTCTTTAAAACTCGACCATTGATAAATTATTGTCCTTACATGAACATCTCGACCCAATGGAGAAATTAAAAACTCGACCAAACTCTATTTTTATGACTCCAATACATCACTAATATTTACCTATGTAAAAACAATATTAAACCATATGACCCATGTGTCCTTCTGTTTGTTCAATATCATAAATACCTGTTTTCTAACGGTCATTTTTTCTTTATTTTTACATAATTAATTCTCAAGTGTTTCAAGACGACGGATCGTCTCTGAATAATATGTTGTTTTTCTTTGCCTTATAATTCGGAGACTCAACGTCTAGGATGTAATAAATTCTTTGCGTTGGATGGACGACTTTATGACTTTTACAGATGGGAAATAAAGTTCCCATATTCTTATTATTATAAATATAATATTATTCTTAAAGTACAAAACGTTTCTTTTTTGCCGAAATTTTAAAAGGAATTGATGATACTTTTTACCCTATGTTTACCATTCTACGTATTTGACATTCAATGTACGTACATACTATCATAAACCATTAATTTACAATGAATTAAAAACAAGGGAAAACACAAAATGATTTATGGGGGGATTTGAAGAGACGCCAGAGCGTCTCTCAAGACTCTTTTTACAAGATCTACGATCTACATCTATAGGTACAAAGTGGGGACCCAAAACTTGCAGTAGCATTTCATTAAAAAAATTATTCGGGTTATTTTCAATAACATGGTTTTATTTTCGACAAAAACGACAGCTGAAACAAAATAAACCAGTTTTGTGTTTACCCATGTCTCTAAGTGTAAAAATGTGTTCAATTTCCTCCTCGTCGGTGACATTGCAGACAAGGCTGCAGAAACCGTTGGCATCTCCATTTGGACTCCCTACAACATCAATAAGTATATTACTACCCCATACATCCAAGAAGAACCAGATCTTCTGTAACACCCAAATGGCTGACTTCTGTTCTGCCTCCATATTAGACTTTAAGCTTCTGGACTTTGGAATATCTTGCAGAAGACAGCCTGCCGACCCTCTCATCCAAATTTGGATTCGTTCCAAACTATCATAATGACAGTGTGGTACATCATGGACATGACCTTCATCCTCAATCTGTTTGCTGGTTTTCTCGATGCTGTTTTTAATTATGAAGGAGTCAAATTGAATAAAAAATAAAGCTAAATATAGTAATTAACCATTTTATAAATAGTTTTTGAGCTCTATTTTCTGGATTCCATAAAAATCTCGTTTTTCCTCAATTAATAATATTAATATATACTCTGTATATATTAATATTTAAAATCTGTCAGACATCTTTTGCTATTTGTTCTACCATACGTGATTTTACTAGACCGATTTGGACCAATATTTCAATCGAGTCTGAGTCTATGGACCAAAATTTATTTGTTTTCAAATTGTGGCTCAATTTTTTTCGGTCTCACTCTGTAGGCCAATTTTTTCAGCATCTCATACATACGAGTTGTACACACATGTGAAGCATTATAAGTTTCAAGTCATGGTGGTCCGTATATTAACAATTTGGAAACGTACATGATATCATGTGCAATGTATCTATAAAATCAGTTTATAACAAACATTAATTAAAACCGTTCCCGACTGTCGTGGCTCCGTAAACCACTAATACAGACTGGGGATCCAAAACTTGCAGTAGCATAATTAAATTACAAAAGCCGTGATTTTTATGGAATCAAGAAAAGAGAACTCAAAACCAATTTGTGATATGTTAAAATACTGTATTTAGATATTTTTCTAGTATTCAATATGTTCTCCTTTACAAGTAATAACAGCCTCAACACGGCGGCCAACAGATTGAGGATTAAGGTGTTCATGGCGTACCATGCTCTCAATATGGCAGCTCGAAGCAAATCCAAATTTGGATGAGAAGGTCGGCAGACATTTTTCTGCAAGACATCCCAAACTCCACAGTCCAGAAGGCTGAGTCAAGGCTGGAAGAGTGTCACGTGGAGGCAGGACATAACATATTGTTGTTGGAGAAGTTTTGGTTCTTTTTGGCACTGTTTGATGTTGAAAGCAGTCTGGATGGAAATGTTAACTCTCTTGCGTTGCCTTTTTCTTTATTGCTCCGATATTTTTACACTTAGAGACATGGAGTAAAAGCAAAAGTTGTTTATTGTTGTTTCAGCTGTTGTTTGGTTGAGTAATGAAACCTTGCAATCAAAATAGGGGGGACAAAATTGTAATTATATGATACTGCAAGTTTTGCCTCACCTTCTGGTATATGCGTAGTACTGCAAAGTTACTTACGCATTTAAAACAGTATTATACGACATTGGTATAGTAACCAGTACTTGGAAGTTGGAGTATGATTACGTCATCTAAACATCAACTCACAGATGACAGAACAAGTTTTTTAAAAAAGTAAATATATTTCTGAACTATCCGAAATGGATAGAAAAAATATTGATATCGTAACCAGGGCCACTTTAATGCAACGGGGAACCTGTTGTGAGCCCAAAGGACTCACTGATGGGCCAAAAATTGAATTTTTCCCTATTAATCACCTGGTATGTCCTATAAATCTTCTCAATCCGGTATTAATGATTCAGCTAAGGCAACCCTGATCGTGAGAACAATAGTTTAGACATAAGTTCTTTTATAGAAGCGAATGTCTTATGTCTCAAAAATATTATTAAGATCTCAGACCGGTCTAGGGTTTTGAGACCGAGCCATAGCACTAATACCTATGTATTTGATGTTTATCATATATATGTACATACTTATATGTATTTTGTTTAAAGAGCATTCTTTAAATATTTTCACTTTCAAATCAAATTTAAATCTCAAATGTATGTATGAGTAGAGATATATTCAGTGGTAGTCGCAGTTACATATTACATAAATACTTTGAAGATCCCGTTGATGTAAAAGGCTGACTGAATAGTACATACCTATACCTATACTAACTATGTGGAAGTGAGAAGGAAGGTCGGAGTGTGGGGATACAAATAAATAAATAGGAGGTACTTAATGCAAATTCGTGCTTTGGGATTAAAAAGTTTTACATTTTATCAAAATATTTCATCTCTCTCTCGTTTCTTAATCGACTCAAGAATTTGAAGGTGTTTACATGATAAATACATAAGTATAGTGTACACGGTTTATTTTCTTCTTTAAACATAATAATATGTTCGGTGTACATCTCCTTTTTCCCCCCAAATATGTGTTTGTGGAATTGGAAATAAATTAATATTTGTTTAACAAACAAATATTGCAAAAAAAAAAAAAAAAAACTTTTTCTATTGACATAATTTAATTGGATTTTCCCCCTCTAATAATAAACAAGTTCCAATTTAACTCCTGGAATGGAAAAGGGATTTTGAATTATTTGTATTTTTTTAATTTAAAAAAAAATCTTATATTCAGACTAGCTATATGATAATTGTGGAAAAAAATCCCAAAAGTGTAGCTGAAACTTCAATCTCAGAGTATTTTAAAATATATTTGTTATGTGGTTTATAATAAGCGCCGAACTAGCTCATGGGTTTAATTTAAGTTGGTTAAGAGGGTAGGATTTGAAGGAAAGGGAGAGAGGTCGAAAGGGCTAAAATATCTTTTCTATGTGCTTTTTAATAAGCATCTAACTATCTCATTATTCTAGGCGGCTAGCGTTAGATCGGTCTAAGAAAGATTACAGTTCTATCAATGCGGTTCAAAATAAATGCTGTCAGTCTTCAGAATGGTCCTTATCGGGTTTTTATGGTAATTACAACAGTTGAAATTACGTAGGTACTATTTGTCCTTTCAGCTGTTCAAAATAATATCTTTCAAGAGACAAAATACAAGGAGTTTAAAGTAGGGGGTTTGTGGATAAAACTTATTATTTTACTTTTTGCCATCATTATGATTTTCTTTGTTTTAAAATTACTCAATCCTAGCTATAAGTAAAGAATAGCTATAAAGGCAGCTAGGACCGTAGGACTAAAGGACCAACACATCGGTCCTTAGGATCTTTAGATAATGAGCGCCTAGCTAGATCATGAGTTTGTTCTAGGGTGAAAAGGGGATTTGTAGAAAATGGGGACTGGTTAAGAGAGCATATTATAACTCTTAGACTCATACATTGTGTCATTCTCAAGATTTTCGTTTCTGATAAATAAAAAAATCAACGGCTTTTGTGTCTGACACTTTAAAGTTTGTATTATCAAAATTGAGTAAGCTAAGATTTGCAGGTATAAATATGGAGTTATTTTATAGAGTAATTAATACCATAGTATTTGATTTATTACAGACTATTCCACGTCTATTCTAAATCAAATGTATAAAAGTTTGGTAAGTACAAAGAGACATAATTTTGACATAATCAACTTATATAAATAAATCTGAAAAATTGATGAAAATGAGAAAATATCAAAATCATTATATCAGTATTTTTTTTGAGGGAGTCTTAAAACTATTACCATCACTTTCTGTATCAGTGATTGGTTTTTGATTGATATTTGTTATTGTTTTTTTTATTAATTAATTAAGTGAGCGAGGCCATAAATTAATAAGTGTATGCCCCCCCCCCAAATGTATAAAGAACCCTAAATTGGATATTGATATTATCCCTCTTTATTCCTCGTTAACAAATCAGTATTATTTATTTCTCTACAAAAGATCAAAAAAGATGAAGCGGTTTGATAATATTTTATTGGGTTGGATTTTTTTTTTTTTTTTGGGGGGTTGCATGGCTTTGATTTCCTTTGATCAGATTGGTGGTGCTCTATGTACATATGTAGTATTATTAATAATAATATTAAAATGAGTAATAATAATATTGTAGTAGTAACAATCAAAGATAGAAGAACTTACTCCACCCTAACCTAATTGGATTAAATAAAGCCGTAAATATCTACCAAATTGATACGGAGAGAAAGAGAGAGATCATCAGACGTAAAGATCTACATATGGTTGTTGTTGTTGCCCCCCCCCCTTGTACTTCACTCCTCTAATTCACCCCCTCTCCCCATCACACACGTATAGCTCCTTCCTACTCCTCCGAGCAAGAGAGCGAAAACCGTTTCGATGTGTAAAATGTTAATGAAATGATTCTTATCAGAGCTTTTTTTTTCAAACACAAATCTTGATAAGGGCACTTCTTCTTCTTCCCTCCTTCTTTTGAGTAGGAGGTACAATAAACATATAGGTACATACTAGTGATGCGCGGGTTACCCGTGGGTCCGATTGGACACTGTATTTGAAAACTACAGTTCCAACATCCCTTAGTAGTTAAAGTTCATTAAATATAGCATTTTTACTAAGGAAAAGTTTCCTATCACAGGCCTGTCAAGTATCCCCCAATATGTAGTTATAAAAGGAACCGAAAACGAACGGGTCCAACTTGATCGTTTGAAGAACTTTCGAGAGGAGAGTAGCTTTACTGTCATGACGTTTAGTTAGATCAGTTTCAAGCAGCTGTGACAGTAAGGGAATAAACAAAAATCCCACTCCCTAAATAGCAAGGGCATATAGACTGGAGCTACTCCGATCTACTCTATCTTCAATTGTACTCCGAGTCCTTACAATAAATCGTCTAACTCCCGAGAAAATCCACGGGGCATCCCCCAAATCAAGGTTTTTTTAGCTCTGTATTATTTTTTTCGGAAGGAGGAAAAATTTTTACACGGAAATAAGAAGTAAAAAAAAGTTAAAGATTTATTTTTCTAAAAAACAGTATTTCCACCAAATTATGCAATGGAGCCAAAATTTTAATTCAAAAGAAAATTCCAAAACTAAGCTCCGCCCAAAAAAAAATATATGTATATATAATGCTGCGGACGCCCCTGAACCCTCACTGTTACTCTTTGTCTTTGATGAGGACACGCACTAGTGAGTATACTATACTTAGATGTTCAACCTTCAAGAATTAAATAATAATGGTAACAGCTTTGGAGAATAGAAATCCTGTTCAAATTTCTCGCTCTGTGGCTTTCTAGATCATGTTTCATACACCTTTAAGTATCACACGATAGGCTAAAAACTTAAGCAAATACACCACCCTTCCTTACTTTTCTTTGCCATACATTGAATTTTACACAAAAAAAAAAACATAAATAAGTAATCTTAAATTTGATGTGTGGACCTTTATTTGGAAACTAATTTTAGTAGCGGGCTGTCCCATCTCCGTGACAAGTTGTTAAATAAATTGTGGGGTATAAAAGATTGCATATATTTAAAAACGTGAAGACATTCTAAAAAAATATAATGTATAACGTAATTTAATCATGAGTGAAACGGTTTATGAGTAGTTTTGTATATAAACATGTAAATTTTAATTAAAACCGATAAATAAGTAGGATTAAGTAATATGTTCTATTGAAAAAATTCTATAGTATTCAAATTTTTTTTTAAATGTGTTGCGGGTCGGATTACAGAGTTCAAACGATGGAAGACCCGCTGTCTCAAAAAAGCCAACCTGCACATCACTAGTAAGTACATAGTTACAAAAAAATAAACATGTAATTTCAAACCAATAAAACCATTTAAATTATGTTATTATGACGTTTTCCCGCGTAAAATCGTTGGGTTTTTATGAAGGATATTGTTTTATAGATCTGCACTTAAACATAAACATTATAGGTAAAACGTCGTTTTAAGTCACTTACCGACAATTTATGAGGCCATTGTTGCTCTTGTTTTCCCTATAGATTAAATTAAAAGTGTCTTTATTGATAGCTCATAATTAATTTTTATTGTTATTACCATGATACCATATCCGGATTAATGGGTGTAATACTAAAATGCATCATGAATATGTAAATCAATTTTACTTTTCTCTTTATTTAAAATAATTAATCCAAAGGATTTCTCGTTAAAAGTATATATATTGTAACAAGTTACTTTTCTTTAAAAAGCACTCTTTAAAATAGGGCGGTCAATAAATAACCCATTTTAAACTGGGTTGAATGTTCTAGGAGTTATCTAACAAAATTCTGAGATCCCGTTTTGATAGAATGTCTCAGGGGTTTAAACCAACGGAAAATTATAAAAATATCTGGGGGTCCACAAGGAGTGGGCTGGAGGGGCAGTAGCACCCCTCCCCCAACACACACACACACACACAAATAAAGGAATTTTTGCTTTTTACTAGAATGTTTTTTGGTCTTTATGAAAAAAATTCTGGGGAAATAAGGGTCAAAAAATTTCCCCAAAAGTTTTATATTGGAAATTTAATTTTTGAAATTTTTTGTGTAAAGCAGGGGTTTTTTAAAATATTCCCAAAACTTATTTTTGTGAAAAGCTATCCATTTTTGAAAATTAAAAAAAAAAAAAAAAATTTGAAATTTTTTGTGAACTGCTGTAAGTTTTAGAAATAATTTTATCCAAAAAATTTAATTTTTGAATTTTTTTTTCCCAAAATTCAATTTTTTTGTGAATTGCTATGGATTTTGAAATTTTTGTCTAAATATTTAATATTTGAAATTGTTTTTCTAAAAAATTTAATTATTTTAAAAAAAATCTTAAAAAAAATTAATTCCTGAGATTTTTATGAATAGGTTTGGATTTTTGAATTTTTTTCAATAATTTTTGGATTTTTTTTTCTTAAAAATTCCAAAAACTAAGCCCCCACAAAATATAATCCTGCAGACGCCCCTGATATACCACAATTAATTATTCTAGTGATGCTAAAGTTTGGCTTATAGCCTGCGTGTTTGGTTGTGAATTTTAAAGTTATGCAATATCTTTCTTTACGGCAAATTAGCTCCTTTATCATTTACTATTTAAGTTTTTGTTAGGAGTCGGATCAGGTTACGGAATTCAAAAAGTGGGACACGCGGACTTTAAAAACCAATCTGTACACTATTAGGGATATGATTAAATTGAAGAAAAAAACAATTGAAAATATATATTATGGGTCAAACTTGTATTAAAAATTTTAAGACTTAAATTTTACAGCATTTTAAATTTAATAAAGGGGTCCTAAAATTTCCCGGGGATCCCATAAATAAAAAATGTGTTTCCCGGAAAATGAGAAACCCTAGTATGTACAGATTATTAATGATATGGTTTTCGAGTGTTTTCAAAAATTACGTTAGTCTTGAAGTCATTCAAGGTCTTGATCGCGTTGTCAAGAAAAAACATATAGTTTAAAATTTGGTTTCGTCGTCTTGGTCTTGATCACAAAATCTCTTGTTTTTTTTTTCATCCTAAGTCTAGATTAAGGAGATTTTGACCAAAACATTACTTTTAATGATGTGCTTCCAAAAGATTAGTCTTATCAAGAATGATTTTTGAAATTATTCTCGGTTATGTCAATATCTAGACTTGTCAAAATCGTGGACTTGTGTGGTATCGACCAATTCAAAATCTTGGTCTTGTTGTAAAGAACCAAACTAAATAAACTATTAAAGGATTTATTTGTCCGTTCTACTCTCTTTTTAGTCTCAACACCACAAAGCATAGGCCATCTCATCTGTATCTTGGTTAGGTCTTGGTTTTGACCACTACATACTATGTCAATAGTCATATTGCGAGATACTTGGTAGGCAGTTTACTTGGGCTGTGCTAACGTATGTGATTGGTATAGAGTTTGTATGATTTAGTCACTCTCTCAAAAAATCTAACAACCCTTAAAACACTAATATAAAATTCATGCAGATACTTCGGTCCTAGGTTATTAGAAATACAAGGTTATGCCTTAACATTTTCCGACTGATGTTTGAGTTCTGCAACGGTTTTTGAATAGTGACGTCAATATATAATTATAATATACTGTTATTGTTAATCTTATCATTTTATATAGTACCATATGCTCTTAATATATAGTTGTTATACTCTATGACGTCAAAATCTTTCTGTCTTGCTCAGCAGTCGGTACGGTACATCAAATTGAAAATTATGGCATGCCCGATTATATGATGGAATAACCTTGTATGTTTATTAACCTTGCTTTAACAACATATGCCCGTTGATCTTTGAAAAACTTGTAATTTGCATAAGTACCAAAAAGCTGAAAGAGTATTAAAAATGAGATCGTTTGTTGCAGTCCTCAGATGATGAGGTAACTCTCAACTCTTTTCCCGTCGTAATGATCTATCTAAAAAAAAAAATATTAGATTATGGAGGTCGGAAAAATATAGTTTTGAGACAAAAGAATTTTTCAATCCATTACAAAATTGATGCTTGACATAAAACAGTGCCGTATGTCGTGTTTTCAGACCTACACAAAATACCTTCACACAGAGGCAAAAATTATTATAACCCATTTCAAAAAAGACAATACTTTGACACTCCTCTACAAAAAATAAAAGAAGGTCAACATACCTTTTGCGTAACCCTTTGATACTCTTGAACAAGATATCATTTGACAACATATTGCTAATTTACATGGAATTGGTGGTTGATTTATCATGATGTGTTTTGTTTTACAGGCTCTACTTCTCCTCGACGGATGTTGCTCGTAATATCATATTTTTATTTTATGTACACATACACAGACCCTGTTGCTTCCTATGATATTTTATTAGATAAAAAATTTGTCATAATATATATAGAATTTGGTTAATAAATTATGTTATCTACGTTTGGTTGGTTTATCCAGGGAATTATCATTACATGGTTGGTTTTTTTTTTTTTTTTTTTTGCAATAGAAGAAAAATTAGAGAGTAGAAAATTATTAATGATATGATATGTCTCTACAACAATAATTAATCAATCTTTGCTACTCCTTATGTAAATACATTAGGAAAATATGGTTTTGTACAAAGGACATATTTGTAAAAGGGTAAGGATATCATTATAATATAATTCTTAATACTACAAAATAAAACATGATAGAAAGTTTTATCTAAGTGATTTGAATATTACATTTCATATATATCGTACAACAATTGATCCAAATGTCGTATGATGATTTATGATTCTTCTGCACACACTGGTAAAATTGCAGGAATGGTAGAAAATCTTGAGGCTCAATTTCTCTTTCGTGATTTATGTTTATATTACCAATATGTAAGTGTATATACGTTTTGGCAGGCTCTTTGAACCACTGCTGAGCACTTTCCTCACAAAAGAGCCTCTCTTATTCATCTCATTCAAACATATATAATATCTATCTTTGCAAAGAAGGAAGAAAAACAAAGATGGTTTTACCAGCAGAGAGAATATGTTATGATGGTCTAAACATTTCCTATTTTTTGTGTGTGAGGTTTCCGCCCATTCAAAAGAAAGAAGAACCCAATAATTCCTTCGACATTCCATACCAATAACAACAATAAATAAATATATGAACTAATGATTCCAATTCATGGATCTTTGTCGAAGTAAAAACAAAAATACGACATACATAAAAATTCCTCCCTCCTCCTTATTTGCTCCCATGAATGAAGGACAAACTACACACTTATTTAGGAATGTGTGAGCTGGTAGGGTCAGTTTCTACTACAACTGGATAGAGGTCAATTCTAACCCATATTAAAACTATATAATATGTATAATTCAACCTTAAAATTAATAATAAATTCTTAAAAAGATGTCTCATGTCTCTTGGTAGGGGGGACATCGTATTTTTTCTTTATTTTTGGGCTTCTACGTAAAGAGGTACATAGGTGACGTTACTACAACCCTCCACGCTAAAGAAAAGAAGAACCCTTTTCTTCTAAGGTGAGAAAAAGACAATTAAAACACTATGGGGCATGTCATTCACAGCAAGGAGGAATGTACCAACGAATCTATGTATGTACATTGTAAAAGCATGGAGTGAGGATTTATTTTTTGAGACATTTTATGCCATGAGAAATTCGGAAAGTCATGCCCTTATGGCTTGACTTTTTTTTTCTACCCTTCATTCTTTTTATATTTGCTGCCTATTTATTCATTATAATTATGTATTATTATAGGTATTGTACATACAGAAATAAAACCCTGCACATTCTGGGGTGAAATGTTTTTCCATTGTTTAACAAATTTAATTTGTACTTATATAAATAATTTTTTTATGTTAAAAAACTGTTATTATAACAATTTCCTTTCCAAGAATTTTATTTAAAGTTTCATAATACGTCATTATATTTGCTACATCATTTTTTCCGTATTCAGAGTGGGGATACAAAACTTACAGTGGCGTTTAATTATGATTGTATCCCCGTTATTTTTAATTATGAGGTTTCATTCCGCAACTAAATGATGGCAAAACAATAATAAACAAGTATTTTTTTTAGTCCATGTCTCTAAGTGTAAAAATCCCGGAGCAACAACAGAAAAAAGCAACACCTGTGTTGGTGGCGAGAAGGCTGCAGAGGCCGTTCGCATTTCCATTTCGACTGCCCAAAAGATCAAGAAGTTCAGTATAGCCCCATATTGCCAAAAAAATTATATACATATATAAACTTATACAACCTCCAGTCTGCCTTCATGTGGGCTCCTCTAGCCCTAAGCTAAATCCCCTAAACTTTTCAGTTTAGGGCGTTTTGGACAAATATGTCTGGCAAATTGTTCATAAAATACAGATTATTACATTAAGTCATTGCCCTATTTTAGAAAACACATAGAGAAGGTATTTTGTATAAGTAATTTTTTAATAAAAGTAGGTAGAAAGTCAAAAGTTTCATATTTTACCCAAATTATGATTTAACAGACGGTCAGTGATTTTCTAGAAGGAATTTTGTTGAGTGGGATTCAAGGGAAACCAGCTTTTGATTATTTAGTTCTCATTCCTGATTAAATTTATAATTTTCGCCATTCACATTCCTATTATTATATAGAAGGAAGCTGTTGATATATTTAATTAATACAAAATATTAATTATATGAAGAATTAAATTCACTGTTCAAAGTTACGCTTTAATTACGTAAAACATATTCAAATTTTGTAGTCAAGACTAACTTGCCTGAGATCAAAACAAGACTTTGGAGGATCGTAATTAAAAGGAAAAAAATGATTTTTAATTTATTTAGAAAATCAATTTTTTAATCAAGTAACTTCACATTAACTTGGGAAACAAAGGCAAAGACAATGAAAAGGAGACAAAACTTAGTGACGTGGTTTTACAAATCGATTTTGGTTTTGAGGCCAATTTTTGAAGCTCATGCCAATTTTGATACAATGGAGTTAATTTTTAATTTGAATAAAGTTACATTTGAAAGTTTATTTTAGTTTGATCGACAAAAACCTTTAAACATAAAAACAATCTTGAACTAAAAGCTTAAAGTAACAACTTTGTTTTACTTCATATATTTTATAGGCATATTTAAGTCAATTCAAGCCTTTCTATTCAAATTTGTGGAATGAGTTATAATACCTAAGAATTTTAGTTCTAACTTATATCATTTTATATTGGTCTTATTTTGTGACGCTCAATTTAGGCTACTTTACGTACAATTTGCGAATAATCCAAAAGGATATTAAGAATAGTTTATTGATTATAAATGAACGATAATTCGTGGAAGAATATAAATGTAACTCATTATCAATTTTTTGTAGCTTCTTTTGTGTTGACGGGCCACATATGTAGATGCATAGTGCATGTAAATTGTACATACCTGTAAATACTATATACAAAGAAGTCATAAGAGACTCCTTACACCCAAAAATGGCCAGGGTTAGTAGTATTATTATGTGTATATTGTTTTTTTTTAGGTCGGTTCCTAATGAACTTTGACAGGTTTTATATATATATATATCTTTTTCCTTCTCTGATTAAGTGGATCCACCCCCCTTAGTTGCTTTTTGAGTTTCTGAGCAGGGGGCTTTTTTTTTTTGTTAAACATTTTATGTTTTTTTCTTATTATTATTATTCTTACTGATTCCTATCGGGTGTTGGAAATGACAGAACTACATTAAGATCAATTCTCTAGATTTCCAAAAAAAAAAAAAAAACATATGTAAAGTCAAAACCTTATTCTTTCATTCTCCTACTATCAATGCCGACCTTGAATTCCATTCTTTCTTTCTCTCTCTTTCTTTTTTTCTGTTTCTAATTAATCTATTTTTATCTGTAAGTGAATAATTATTAATTACTAATAGTGTTGTTCTGTATACCAATTCTACAAACCTACATATTTGAAACAGTACTATACTAAAAGCATATTGACCCCCGGACTTAAAGTCCCATGAGCCCATTAACAAAATTGTTCCATTTATGACATAAAATTCTAAATTTGTGAACTCGGAAATTGTTCTCTATAGAAAATATTAAGAATAAAAAGGGTGTTTTATAAAGTCAAGAAATAGGGCTAAGAATCACTAAAAAAAGGTCATTCTATTATCTTTTTCGAATAATATGCAGTGTGGGGCTCAAAACTAACAGTAGCATTTAATTATGAGGTATCATCAGGCGACTAAACGACGGCTGAAACAAAAATTAACAGGTTTTCCTTTTATACCATAAGTGTAAAAATGTCGAAGCAACACAAAAAAGGCAATTTGCGTAAAATTTCCCCCACGTCAGTGTCACTTCAGAGAAAGCTCCAGAGATCATTGTCCTCTCCATCTGGAATGCTGACAACATTCAGAAGTTCATAACAGTCCCATATAGTCAAGAAAATCAAAATTTATGTAGCAATTATATGACTGACTTCTGGCCTGCCTCTTGTGGCCCTCCTACAAGCATGATATCAACCCCCCGAACTTTACAGCTCTGAGCAGCCATCATGACAGCGTGGTACACATTGGGCACGCCCTTCATCGTCAAGAGCCGCTAATCTACTCTCTGGCGTGTATAGACTGTTATTGTTTGTGACAGTGGACATGTTGATTAAAAAATATAGTTCAATAATATATTTGGTTTTGGGGTTGCCTTTCCTTAATTCCATAAAAATCAGATTTCTTGTAATTTAATTATCCTACTGCACTTTTAGAGTCCCCAGTCTGTATGTAGTGTGTAGAAGTAGTGATATGATTCTTGATATAGGTATTGAGCTCATCTCCTCAATGTCTATGTAGGTTTAGAATTATTTAAAGGTATTGATCACGTAGTCAATATCAGGGCCGTTACTAGGATTTTTCTTTGGGAATTTTTGACTAATTTGAGACAATGTTAATAACTTTTTTTCTACCTATATAAAAATGCGAAATTTGTCAAATAAATTGAAGAAAAATAACGTAACACAAAATTTCACGAAATAGACAAACTTTTTTGAAAAATACGACAGATATTTTTTTTTTTTTTTTTAAAGATAAATTTTGATTACAGAATTTTTTAAATTTCAAAATTGTAATAATATATATGTATATAAAAATACATCACGTGAGAGGGGATACTCACCCAATCATATATTTCATGGTCAAAATCTTCGATCAAAGGTCCAAAAACATTGATTGGCAATGAAGAAATCCGTAAACGATATTAAAAAGATGGCATAAGATGTATTTGTGAAGTCAAAATGAAATAATGACATCCATTTCGTGGATTTATTTTTCAGGTGGTAATACGTGCCTGTTCAAGACTAAAGAAATTACATTAAAATGATTAATTATTGATGACATAACACCCAAATTTCTGCAGAAGAAAGTCTTCCCAATATAAAAACAATAACGAAATTTGTTATATTATAACAAAAATATTGTACATCCTCTTAATTCATTGTAATTATATTACAAGTGATTAAAATATATGTATATTACATGATGTATTGAAATAAACTAATGACAACACTTTTTTGACGAGGGAAGAATGGATGGTTAAATCCCTGATTGGCATTTCTTGTTCCTTCTTTATCTCTAAAGGTATTAGAAAATGAAAAATAAAAAAATTCATTCAAAAATAATAATATTTTTATTATGAGTCCTTTTACACCTGCAAAACACACAGCAACTCACTCACTCAAGAGGGGGAGGGGGGAGTTTGAATGAATGTGTTTCTTATATTCTAGTGAAAAATGGGGAAAAACAAAAAAATCTAATCTCTGAGAGACAACCTGACGTTCGAAAAAGAAAAAAAAAAGAAGAGAAAACCATCACTTGGCTCCTCTCTGTCTCATTTTCTAACTGATCGGATTGACCCATATAATATATGTACATGTTCATTTGTTATAATAGGTATTTAATTGTCATAATTACTCATTATAGATTAGAGTAGACTATTGTATATTTTTGTTAAAATTCCAATATTTTTGTACGGATATTAATATTGGTACTACTTCAACATGTTTCGATATTTATTTTTAGAGTTGTACATTGCTTGATATAGGCCAACATAAGTGTTTTCTAGGTACATGTATATTATCTGTGTATTGGATCAGTCCTAATACTGATTTCCAAATGAGTTCCAGTCCCCCCTTTTTCAGTATCTTTATTACTATTCAACGGTCATAAGGACCGTTACGTCGGTCGTTCAGTCCTAGGATTGACAAATATTATTTGGACATGTTGGGATTGTCAGGGCGATCCCCTCCACTTGCTGCTTCCTTTATTTTACATCACGGTGGGACACATAATATACGTACCGTACCTACTTACATATACTTCTCCAACAATTCCTTCCTGTTACGTTCCATAACCAGGGGCTTCCCCAGGGGTTGGGATGCAGGGACTGGAGGCCCCAATCCCTAAATCAAGGATTTTTTTTTGAGAAAAGCTATTGATATATAAATTTAAAAAATAAAACAACATTAAAATTTTAATTTTTTTCTCAATAATTTAATTTTGTGTGAATGGGGTTATGTTAATGAAATCTTTTGATAAATCTAGGGGCTTTTTCCTCACTCGCAATGTTTTTATTTCAAGAATATTTGAGTTTGAATTTTTGAAATTTCTTCCCGAAAAGAATCGTTTTTTTGTGAATTACAATAGATTTTTGATTTTTTTTGGGATAAAATTTATTGATTTTTGAAATTTTTTGAAATCAGCGGTAGATTTTGGAAATTTAAAAAAAATTAATTCGAGAAAATTTTTTCTAAACAATTTAATTTTTTTGTGAACGGCTTTTTGTGAATTTTTGATTTTATTTTTTTTCCAAAAAATTTATATTTGAGAAATCTATGGATTTTTTTTCCTCACTCGCCATATTTTTATTTCAAAAATATTTGCATTTGGATTTTTGACATATTTTGTGAAAATCTATGGATTTTTGAAACTTTTTGAAATCGTCGGTGGAATTATGAAAATTAAAAAAAAATTATTTGAGAAAATTTTTTCTAAACAATTTAATTTTTTGTGAACGGCTATATATTTCTGGTTTTTTTTTTCAAAAAAAATTTAATTTGAGAAATCTATGAATTTTTTTTCCTCACTCGCCATATTTTTATTTCAAAATATTTGCATTTGGATTTTTGACATATTTTGTGAAAATCTATGGATTTTTGAAACTTTTTGAAATCGTCATTGGAATTTTGAAATTTAATAAAAAATAATTTGAGAAAATTTTTTCTAAACAATTTAATTTTTTGTGAACGGCTATATATTTCTGGTTTTTTTTTTCAAAAAAAATTTTATTTGAGAAATCTATGAATTTTTTTTCCTCACTCGCCATGTTTTTATTTCAAGAATATTTGCGTTTGGATTTTTGAAATTTTTTGTGAATATCTGTATATTTTTGTAAATTTTTTGGAAAAAATTCAACTTTTTGAGATAATGTATGGATTTTTTTTAAAACAGCGGTGGATTTTTGAAATTTCTTTCCAAAAAATGCAATATTTGAAATTTTTAACACCAGATTTTTAGATTTTTTCAAAAAAATCCAAAAAAACCACCCCCTCCCAAAAAAAATATATATATAAATATGTAGGCACCCCTGAGCACACGCAATTATAACGTCCCTAAATTCAAGTCAACTCCAATACATTGACGTGATAAGTTGCAGTTGTTTTATGAAGGTAAAAATGTGTTTCTGAGAAGAAGAAATAAGTACATTTAAATATATGTATGTAATATGTATGTACCCCCCCCCCCATTCACCTAAAAATAAGATAATAGAAACAAATCTCTCTCTCTCTCTCTCTATACCCATTATATTTCTTCCCTTCCTTCCTCCAAGCGTTCATTAATCATGAATCCTTATGTATTTTCAATTGAAATAAACCATTTATTTGATGTCTAATTCATCATGATATCAAATGTGGGAACGCCCCACTTGAGAGAGAGGAAAAATGACGTAGCTTTTAACTAGAGAGAGAAAAAATTATACTATTTATCCACCTTTGTACCTAGTACATTATATATTTATTACATATTTCTAAGTTTTATTAGATGTTATTGAATGGATATCTAATAGACGAAAAAATAAACAATCAACAACATTCAGTAATCATTAATTAATTTTTAGTGAAAGAATTGTGTATAATAATAGTCTATATATATTTTTTAATTATCTAACTAATAAATATAAAAATAAAAATATTGTTATTATGATAGTATAGCATAATGGAACCATGTACAACGTACGCAATGGTATTATTAATAGAGAGAAGAAAATGGTTTTATGAAACAATGGAAATTCAATTACGTCAGAGGGGGGGGAGGGGGATAAGGGGAAAAGAAAAAAAAACAATTAACCTTTCCTGAAAAATAATAATGAAAACAAATACCTGTAATGACGAATTACCTATTTTTGTATTCACTTATTTATGAAATAAGGATTTGGCAGGTTATAAATAAAAGTACAATCATACTCATGAATCAGAGTTTCTCAAGCATTTTTTTTTCTATCAGGTGAACCTTCCAAAACTCCATAAAATATCACTAAAAATGACACTGCAAAGACTGAATACAAAATGTGCTGTTTAATTAGATTAGACAGTAATGAAAAGAGCATAATACGAACTGTAATTAATAAAAAGAATAACTTTAACCCAAAACACCAGAGGTTTTCAAAGTGCTTAAAAAACTTGCTTGACCGCCCAAGCTAAACAGCAACACAAGAACCCTACAAAAATATAAAAAAAAACATTATTAATGTATTGCACATACATAAATTATTGTTGGACGGACATATATGTAATTTACATACATAGTTTTCAAGACATTTGCAAATGGTTAAAAGTTGTTTTTTTTAGAAATATAGAAGTTGAGTTCAAACTTGGACTAGCATAGGTAAAATTTAAAGTCGATACATTAGATATTCTTCTGATAAAAAAGGATAGCAAACTTTGTCTGTTTTTAAAAATACTACAATAATCTGAACAAACCGGTCAAAATTATTTTGCAGATTGAGACTGTCAGCGCTACGAACTAAAGTTAAAAAACGATGTATTACTAAAAGGGTCTACCTCGTAATGATGTTGAAAAATTAAAAATACATAGCTTTTCAGCTATTTTTGTAAATACCTATAGGTTTTTTTTAGAAGGACTAATTGCAAGAGAACTGTTAGAGAAAGGGATCCAGATATAATCTGTTATTGTTCAAAACAAAAGCTGCGCAAAAAGGGTTTTTAACTTAAGTTGACTATTCATGAGATATGGGTATATATATAAATGAATATTGTTTCATAGTATGAACGTCTATATAGATTAAAGCAAGGAACATCCCCTTCCAAGTACTATCAAGACATGTCTTGATAGAATGCAAATAATAACGTGGATCAAGTAGGTAGTCAGGTATCTTGTAAAAGTTGTAATGCAAAATGGATATTAAGATTTTAAAGTATTCATATTGTAAATAATCTAATCTAGGTTTGTAATGCATGTCATTGTGTCGATAGGGTGCCAGATTCTGTCATAGAAGGCCTAAGTTATACAGAACGCATATTAACTACAGGGTCTTTTCAAAGCCACTGTAACTAACGTGGACGCATTGGGCACTGAATTTATATTAGGCTCCACGTAAGGTAGATTTCTCAAAGAAAAAAAAAGATTCTAAAGGATCCATTTTGCGTTTTATAAACATAAGATTCGAAATGAAGTTTCAACAAGAAAGAAAAAAGAATGTAGCTCACAAATGTATATTTGCCCCAGGCCTACATCACTCTAATAAACGGGCCTGCCCTAAGATTTATCATTATCCTTACCCAAATTAAGATTTAATGGCCGTACAATCAGTTTTGCATAGTTTCTTGACTTATTTGGGAGTTATTAGTTTAAGTCCTTGTTGAGGGTTGACATTGAAGTAGTTCCTCTCCATGTCTTTGCTAGACACAGAGTGGTTTTTATTTATTTATTTCCTTCTCTTTTACTACTTCCATATGATCTAATAAAATGACATGATAGCTAGGCTCCTCAGCCTCGCAAAATGTCTTTAAATTGCCCAGAATTACCTTGTTGATTTTTGTTGTCTTTTATTTTTACACAACAGTTGGTCATATTTTATACAACTCTATAGATACTTGTACATCCAAAAAAAGAGGTACGTAGCCTTTGTACAATTGTATCTTTCTAATTCCTTTCTAATAATGTGTTCAGAGTGTTGTGAGAAAACTGTATATTTTTTTGTTATCTATCTATTATTCGCAGTAGCTTTCATTCATCCTGTGTGTGGATATTGTATATGTATAATGGTTATATACAGTAGGACACAACACCAATTTTTGGTAGCAGCACAAAGGAATGAGACACTCACAAAACCCCATTTTTCAATTATATTATTATTCCTTTATATACCTACATATAAATATAATCACACAAATCCGTGTGTTTGTGTAAAGGAGAGAGAAACAAAGTGAATAACAACAACATCACTACAGGTCCACAATGGTTCTGTTGGTTGTTGTTGGTGGTGGTTGGTTGGTTTTTCTCCTTTTCTTTCCACCTGGGTGTACAAAAAAAGACTCTTTCTTCGTCTTCTTGTTCTATTCAGCCTTTTGTATCCATGTCCGAACTAATGGATAAGAATAATGAGGGAAAGATACTCTGTTCATGATGACTATGAATTTACCCTATTCATATTATACTAACATAAAGGTAGATTCTGGGACAAAATGGATGTTAGTTCATTGTATATACATAGATTGATTTTGTTTGAATACAAAACATTGAGAAGAATACAGGGAAAAAAATCGGTAGTTTTTTATTTTATTTTTTCATTCAGTATTTAGTGGTATATACATTTAAATATAATTATAGAAATACCTTTTAATAATCCCATGAATAATATAATTGATGTATAGAGATTTGTTTACAATGTATGCTAATATCCCTGAATGTGATGTCCGTCTTAATTCAGGAGGATCAAAGGGGATGTGCACTGGGCTAGTCAGGGGAAATTTTAGGGGGGTCATTTGCCTTGGACCTGCACATGATGATCAAAAGCCCCTGCAAGGAGTAGATTTTTCATTATAAATGAAATCATTTGAGAAAAAATATAAACCTAAAAAAGATCTTGGATTATATTTTCGAAAACGAAGATTCTAAATTTTAAAAAAATCGAAATTAAATATTAGTTTTTAATAGAGGGAAGAAAAGGGCTTCACACATCTTTCTTTGCCCTAGGCCTTGCTCATGGGAAAAAGAACACTTGCCATAGCTCAATATTAAATACAGTGGGTATTTATAGGTTTAAACCATTGCTATTGTGCAATATTAAATACCGTGGGGTATAAAAGAGGGCTGGAGGGAGTAGTTTTGGGTAGTGTTGTGACAGCCCCTATTTACGACTGGAGACTGCAGTCCCATCTTATACAGTCCTGCATATCAAACCTAAAAACTCCTATAGTTCAGTTCCTAATGACGTCACCCAATTGCAGTTATTCATTTTTTTAATCAGTTCTAGGAATAAAGACAGAAAGTCTTAAGAACCGGCCTCAAAGACCGATATGAGAGGTCAAAAGATTGTACTGGCCGAATAAATAAGGATTGATACACAACACTAGCCTTGGGAATAAAAAGTAGCGTCGGGTTCCAATACGAAAATCATAACCTGTTACGAAGTAGTTATATTTTTTGTATCTGGTCCTTTGAAGAGGATCGATCAGTCATTGAAAAATTCGGCCTACATAAAACAGTAACAAAGAAAAGTTAGAACTTGATTGGTCACATATAAAATTAGGTTATAGGCAATTTTGTAGGTGAATTATTGATGACATCATGTGTTGCCAAATTGTCGACACTAGTACAATGGCGTCAATTGAAGTTGAAAGTGCTTGATACGTTTGAAACTTGTTCAACTGGTATGTTAGAAAAATCAGTCCACGATTAGAAAACATTTACATTTTGATCCACAGTCTCAGACCATATATGTAGTTGAAATGAGAGCTAATATACATTTTTTCTCTTTTTCAAAAATATCAATAGTATAGTTGAAATCAGCATAGAAAAATCCCGTAAGATCAAATTGGGGTCTCAACACTAATAGATAGCGGTAATCTCGGGAATAATTTAAGAAAAAATAAATAAAAGACATTGATTACTACTTGATAATAGACTGTAAAATGTTCCACTCCTCCAACTAATAAGTGTGCTTAATTGGGGGCATCAGACTATTATTTTTTTTAAAGAAATTCCCTTACATATAGAAATATATAAATCGTCATGACGTTATAAATTGATATTCATCGATCACTTATTTTGTCCTTCGTCTAAAATATTCCATCCATTCTTTATTTTGAAATTGTAGGGTACGACCCTGAATTGTTGGTCTCCCCAAAAAAAGAACAAAAATTAGTCTTTGATGACGTCTGTTTTTTTCCTCGTCTCTATCAAAATTTTAAAAAAAGTTATCAATATTTAAATATATCTCAATTACTTAATTTTTATACAACCGTAGTTGTTTTGATTTTTTATACTGGAGACAAAACAATACCTGGTCAAACTTGATTAACTTTGTAATATAATCCATTGATATGAAATAGTCCTTCGAATTAAAATAATTTTAGACAAAATAAATATCTAAAGGGCCTCAAAAAAATTTATTTTCTACAGTATCTATTATAGTGATATTTAACCTTTATTGAAATTTGGATGAGCTTTAATTCTTATAGCACCCACTTTAGAACTGACAATTCCAAAAACTGATCGAGGTACTCGAATGACCAATGAATAGAGCCCGTTTTATCGTAAGCGGAGCGAGAAGCAAACATGAAAGGAAACTATAAATAATTTTCATTTAAAAAAAATTATATTGTAACTTGTGCACATTTTTTGGCATTTTGTTCTGCTATATATCTTTAAGCACCTGTCTTAGAATTGACAGTGCAAGGCCTGATAGGAATTGTATATTTTTGGAAAAGGACTGGACCAAAAATTATGGAACTGACTCAACACTGAAAGTATATTTCGCAGTATAAATAAAAGTATAAATCGCATATAATGGTGTCATTTTACTTACAATATTTCTATTCATAAACATGTATTATTTTTTTATTATTTTTAAATATGCTAAGCCGAAGGCAAAGACTCCTAATTCCATACCCTTCCTAAAATCAATTGGACGAATGATTACCATAATTGGCCATGAGTGAATATTTTAAAACTGTCCTTCTTAATAAATCTGTGTTTCAGACCAATGACACATGACCAATATCAGGGCCAGTTTCACCATAAATGGCCTTGAACTAGAGGTGGAGCGGATTAAATCAAATTCAACTTTAGCCCAACTTTTTAGAAGCAAAATGATTTTTTAAGCACACTGAAAAAAAAAAAAACCTCTACACCCAAAATTACTTTTTCACCCCTGAAAGCGAATTTTTTAATATTTTGTCAAAGTAATAAGAAAAAACTCAAAAATGTCGTGCTCATTAAAGCCTTTTTATGCTTAAAGCAATAGTTATATAACACTTTAAGCTTATAAAGTACAATTTAAAATGGGTCTTGGGATGGTGGATGCTATGCTAAAATTACACCTTTCAAATTGTTAATTCATAAAAGAAATATTTAAAAAAATCCGGGGTGCACCATCTTCCTCATTTTTTATTCTATAAAATATTATATTATATGTTTTGACAATTTTATTAGTATATTTTTATAAAGTTATGCACATTTTTCCATTTATTTATTCGTTTGTCCTATTTATAGATTGTGCATACTTCCATATAACAAGGTATGTAGAATGTAAATAAACAGACAATTACTTTTGAGGAACTTAGATATTACATCCATACAGCCTTTAAACAGGCATATTTACATAGGAATCTAATCAACTTATGTACACAATTTTATAGAAAGTACGTATATGTAGTTGAAATGAGAGCTAATCTACATTTTTTTCTCTTTTTCAAAAATTGATGATGACGACACCTGTTGAAAAAAAAATTATCCAATTTTTGAACAGAGTTTTTTTCTACCTTTTTTTATTATTGTTATTATTATGTTAATATACCTGAGTATTATGTCTAATGAGTGTTTGTTTTTACCTCCCCACTTACCTACACTGTACGAGACATTAATGGCCTATAATTATCTCACTTTAATACCTAAAAGACGCGCTTTTGAGCGTGGATACGAATACCCCCATACTAGGGGAGACTGTGAAATAGTTTAATCGAGCATCAGTCTAAGTAAAACCATATAATTTACTTTATAATTGAATAAATTAAAGTTGTTAATCCTAAGCATTTTTAGTGAGCAATTTTTTGCTGTTGTTTTTCACTGTAGAGTTACTTTTTATATTTTAAAGCTGTTATCAAGATTATTTAATTATTGTGGAGAGAACACAGAATATAGAGTGTAATCACGTTTTCGTAAAATCGACAATATTTTAGGGGGGGAAAGGGTGCGGGGAGAAGGCAGGAGCGAAACATATGGTATCATATCATCTGACTCTTGTATGATTCTGAGAAAGAAAATGAATTACTGCTATATAGAAGAGAAGCTTTTACATCTAAATAGCATTAGTGCAAGAGAAAATATTGTAAATATATTTCAATTCCTATAAATATATTTTATTATACATTTTTAAAACAATTTACAACAAACATAGGCAATCATGTATACACCAGAGAGAGAATCTATTAACTAATGAAGAAAATAGAAGCATCTTTTTTCCTTTTCCAATTTTTAAACGTGGTTTTTTTCATTACAAACATGTCAACTAAACGTATATATCAGACGATTCCTCAAGGTTTTATTTGGGGGTCACTTAATTATTTGGAAGAGACGAAAAACTTTTTTGGAAAATTCTATAGTTAAAATAAAAGAAGACTCTGATAAATAATTACCTGTTTTGGCGTTTCAATTATCCTGCAAGCCGATAATTTTGTAGGGATAACGACCCAAATTCTCCTTTTTGAATTAAGGGGCACAAGACCCTTCAGCCCCTTCTCTAGGATCCCCTATGTCTGCTCATAAATTAGTAAGAATTATGTATACTGAGAATTTGTTGGAGAAGGGACAGTCACGATCGCCAGAATGTATTTTCAAGTGGGGGGAGGTTTGCCAATTATATAATGTTGACTTCAACAGGGGCGCCTGCAGGATATTCTTTACTAGAGACAAAAACTTTATTTTTACAATTTAGAGTTAAAATCTCTGAGAAAAGATTAAATTTGAGCAAATACCCATTTTTAGTGAAAATTATTAGGAAATATTATTTTATTTTTTTTCGAAATTTATCAATGAAAAGGACTTTTAGTTGTGATAAATATAACAATTTTGCAAAAGCTCACTTGCAGCCTACGGTTCCTTCACTGCTATTGACAGCCCTAGCTGGACTCAGAGTAGAATTGAAGATCAAAAACGGAGTTGGACTAGTGTTTATATCTCTCGTCTTGTAGACCATTTTTATGGCCTTGGTTATTTTCTGTTACAATTTGCTGAACAACATGTTCTAGGTCAATTAATTTCTTGGAGCAATGTTTGTAGATTCGATACTCGGTCGTTCCTAGATAAGGAAAATCCCATAATATTTATGGAATTCAAAGACAATTCCTAGGTCAAATGGAGTAATTGTGATATTATAATATTTACAATTACTTAATCAGTGCAACTCCGTCTGACCAATTAAAGGAACATTTAAAAAAAAAGATGTTACAACTGTTCCCCAACTCCCCTACTCAACAACCATTTTTCTTTCATATCCAACCAACATTAAAATGAAGGAGGGGGGAAATGGTTTTTTATATTTATTTCTTCTTTTTTTTCTGAGAAGAGATAGAAAGAGAAAAAAAAAAGTATTTTGGAATTCTAAGCGCGTAAAGCAAAAAAAAAAAAATGACTATACTCAAATGTTAAATAAAACTTTCGAATAGATGATATTTCACCTTTCACACTTGGAATCTAAAATACCCATTTAAATAGTAAAGAAGGAAAAAATTATCTTAATATATTCAATCAGCGTGTGAGGCCCAAAGACGAGAACGTGAGCATTACTTAGGTTGTTATAGGTGCATATTCTTAGATAGTTTATAGATATGTTATAATGTACGTTAGAGTGACCCAAAAATCCAAATTTTAGAAATCATTGTGAGGTAATTGGAAATTTGAAATATGGTGCTAAACTCTGACAAATTTCAGGACAATTGAACATATTATGAAGGTTTCCAAATTTAATCGAAACTTTATTTAAATATATTTTGGGGATTTCTAAATACTTTTTTCCATTAACACCCATCATGGTCAGAAATTTGATTCCTGGTGAATTTTGATTTTTACATTTTTTATATATTATAATCAAATGGCTCAAGTTTCGATCTTAATTGAAAATCAAAAAATGTATTACTTACTGTTAAATATTGAACCTTTTTTTATCTTTATGTAGGAGGTGTCTGAGGATTTTATTTTGGGGTGGGCTTTTTATATTAGAGACAAAAAAAAAGATATTTACAGCTAAATTTTTTTGCAATAACCTCAATTTGACCTTTTCAAATTAAACTGAAACGCAATTTTTTTTTATGAAAAGCAAGAATTTTATGTCTTGTTGACGAAAAAAAATTGAAGGGGTTCCAGCCCCTCCACCTCACTCCCTGTGGACGCCCCTGTTATGTATCCAGAGAAAAACAATACTATTTAATTTCTCATTATTAATCATCATCAATACCTAATAAATAGTTACTCCTAATAAAAATAATTGGGTGATATTCTCTTTACGATTGAGTGAATAGAGTGAGGTATTCTTTCAAAAGAAATCAATCATATAAAAAAATGGAAATTTTATGGATGCCCGTATTTATTGGGAGCCTCTGAACCCCTTCCCTCGAACTCATCTTTTACAAAAAGAAAAAAATACTAATACACAGCTCTTCTCGATACCCAGTTTTCTAAATTCGAAAAAGTTGATCAACCCTTCTCAAAATGACCCTCCTAATTCCTCGTATTTATATTATATTATAACAGTTTTGAAAATCGGTCAGTTAAGCTTTTTCCCGGTTCGGTCATAACTCTGGTTAAACCAATGAGTGGAATCTCCCTCATCAAAATCTTAAATATGTAAAAATTATGAATTTCAACTATTTTTGAAATATAGGATAAAAACGTCTCCCTCAAATCAAAAATTTGTAAAGATTGAAAAAAAACTTTAATCTAATTTAGTTCAAATCATAATACATCTTGTGAAAGCTATAAGTAGTGCGAAAAGATTTTATTTTTCAAACGAAATTGTCTCTCCAATTAGTCATTAGATTAAAAAATAAAACTATATTCTGAAGCTTGATGGATTTTGATTGGTTTTTGGTTGGATAAAGTCACCACCAACCTCAATTACAGTCTCTATAGGAGGACGAAAGCCCAAGTGGTTTTCGCCACTTGGTCCCAGGGAAGTCCTGGAATTCCTTCTTGAACCGACAGATAAGTTCTTCTTTGGTGTTATAGGGGTTTCGGTTGGTTTGTCATTCGATCTATTCCCACGCCAAAAATAAAAAATCCATCGAATTCAGATCCACCGAGTTTGAAGGCCAAAATTCCGGCAAGATGAAGTATTCAAAATTGTCTTTGAGCATTTGAGACTATTTTTCAAGGTGGGGCATGGAGCTGTGCCCTACTTCCATATTTAAGGCCTACCATTGGCACCCATATCAATTCAGGGGTTTACTTCTGTATCTAACTTGTCCAGGGTGTCGCCCCCGGCGCTAATTTCAAGAAGAGCTCAATGCCGTTTCCAAAAATTTGGGGCAACGAATTTGACAATTGATTCCTTTTTAAATGATCCAAGTTTAAATAACAATAAAATAATCAGCTGCCTAATTGCCCATGTTTTCTCATGAGAGTGTGCCAAAGTGGCTGCAAAGATAGCTTGCGCAACCTGTACATAATTGTAGGGAATTGTTTACAGCTCAACAAGAGTAGAAAAATAAACAACGAAATACACTCTAGTTTTGTGTGTTGATGATAATTTTTGGAATGGAAGAAAATCGATTCATAGAGTGATTAAAAAAAAACACGATTTGAAAATGGTTAGTTTTAATTCTAAGGTCTAAAACTGCCGTTCTAACAGATACATCGCCCCTTTTCGGACTTGAAAAAATATTTTCAGACCAAACTGGGGGCAATTCAGTCCCGGGCCGAGTCTCAAAACTAATATATACCTAATAACATATTATGAATGTATAATTTATATATATAAATAATGTTATTCAAAGAAAATATAATTAAATCTTGTCAAAGTGCATTCCAAAATACCTAAATAAATAATAGATAAATAATATTTTTGTAAGAATTTTGTAAATAAATAAATGTATATATATAAAAAAAACACATGAGTCACGCATCAACAACAAAATGACAGAAAAATACGATCTTTGTTTCGTCATCATCATCATCTTAGGAAAAGGAAGAAAATAAAAGATGAATCGAGGAATTTGTCGCCCGGATATGAATGAGTGAGTGGGTACATATTTGATGTGATACAAGAAGCAAAAGGAGCTGCTGCTGCTGATCCCTAAACTTAGAAATACTACTCATATGTCGTTTGTACGTACATAAATGCATCAATCACTCAGGAAGGGAATAATTTATTATGTAAATTTTACATCATATTCTCTCTCTTTCTGTTTTTCTCTTCTTTTTCTTTTTTCCTTTTCAGTTCTCCCTTTTTCTTCTTTTTCTTTTTTTCCATGATATGATGTCACAATAGCTAGACTATTATAGATAGGATGGTTGTACAAATAATAATAATAATAGCATGACGTATGTATGTGTGCAAACAAACAACCTGGTTGTTTGTTTGTTTGTCATTAGTTTGACCACTTGTGTAGTTTGACTTCTTCTTTTATTAATAGTTCTAATATATACTTGCTAAAGTACCTGGGATTGTGTTGTGTCGGCCTTTATTTAGGACCGTAGAATGCAATCCCATCCAGTTTAGTCCTGCAGATGAGTCCTATAACGTATAAAGTTCCGCATATGATGACGTCACTCAACTTTACTTATTTTGTTTAAATCAGTTGTAGAACTGATAGTCCGAAGGATCGACAGTCTTAAGGACCGGTCCAAACACTGGACTAGACTGGACAGCATAAATGAGGACTGAAGCAACTCTAACCTGGTATTGCGTTATTAGGTTTCGGCAGACAAGACAAAACTTAGACCAACATCGCATTAATAATTATTTATTTTTTAATATGACGTGCTAAGCTTTTCCTATACACGTTCGTTGTTATATGGTGATTTACTAGATCAAGTAGTCAAGGACTTCTAAGATAAAAAGGGCACACTCAAAAAGAAGTCCTCCATAGATAAAGAGAAAAAATATGACCTATTAATATAGATGTTTTATATATGAGGGCGGTCTCAGAAGTACCTGACCAAACAAGGAAAAAAAAACATAATCTCTATTCAGCTCTACACAATTTTTGAATTCTTTATTTATTTAAATATGATTTTTTGCTGTAAAATTTCACTAAACACTCATTTAAAACTTCTTAAGACACTGTTTTTGCTCAAATGTGAGCAAACTGCTTGATTTGCCGCCCCCATCTTGCAAACAGCTTCCTCAAGTGCTTTTTTTCTGATTATATGTGATCTATCGCAGTTTTTTAAATGCCTTAAATGTGTGCTAACCCCTACGATCTACCAGTGTTGTTTTGTAGATTTGCTTGACTACTGTGATGCTAGTTAAAACACGTGTAGCAGAAATTTTACTTTTGTAAACGAAGAAACAGACTCATCCTAAGTAAAATCCAGTTTTTTTTTGTAATATTAGTTGGAATGAGGTATTTCAAATAAAAGTAGTGTTTAACATTTTTATAGTCACAGAATGAGCAAGTCTGAAGGGGCTCATTTAATAATAAGCAATTGTTAAGCAGAATCATTTAAGAATCGGGGTCAAAAAATTTCAGTTTTAGTAAAATAAATTTAAATCATATACGAAGCAACAACATTATAAAAATATGGAACCAACCCATGCACAATTGTTGACCATGATTTGGTTGACATCGTCGCATTCTTGAAAGAGTTTAAACCTGTCTCTGCAAGAACCAGTGCAACAAGTCAAGATTTTTTATAAAAGATCCGAGCATTCCAGTTGAAACTTCAACTTTGACGAAAAAAAAGATTGAAAGTAGATTTTACATGTTGACGAATTTATCTTTTGTCTTATAGGAAAATGATATTGAAAAATAAACCAAGAATAGAACAATATTTTCTGTCAAATAACATTTAAAATTCTTGAAGAAGAAATTTAAACATAGTTTTCTAGTTTATTTGACACACTTTGTGCCTATGGTAGGAGCCCATTCGCCATCAGAGTTGAAAATTTTTCTGAATATGCACAAGAGGAATTCCTTGAATTCATTACCATCGATACGGCAAAAAATTAATTTTTCTTCATGGTCAGTTACCAAATTTTGGATCAAGAGTTTGCACTTTGGAGACATACGCTATTCCCTCCGAGATTGCACTGCCCTTATTCTTCTTTTTTTAACAATATGCCGTCGTAAAAAAGGTTTTTCAAGCTAGTTGGTCATCAAATCTAAATACAGGAGTAAACTTATTGTAGAAGATGATCTACCTTATACTCTGGCAAAGACTACTCCAAAGCTTTAAAAACTGAAAATAAAGAGGCATGCAAAGCTTTCTCACTCACTGACGTTTTTTGTTTTTTATAAATTGAACTTTTTTAGAATTAAAATTTAACAAATTGTTGTGTTGATAAAATTATTAAAATTCAATTATAGAAAACTTTTAAATACAAATATTGTGCCTATGAATTTTCAGATATTTAGAAGTCAAATAGTATAGTACTAGTTATTCCTTAGAACAGATCCTTTGTACTGCCAGTCCTTGGGATCGTTCCTTAACTGTCGGTTCTTGGAATTTCTATATACAAAAGTAGATGGTTTATTAAGCCAAATAAGATACATGAGACAAGTATTAAGAGCATTGCACATGGCTTGCAAAAAATATTCATATTTAGTTATCTAATTTATTCTATTATATAACAGAATCGTTATTTAAAAAAAAGGAAAAAACACTCTTAATGACGTCACGAAGGATCTATTTTACTTTCTTTTAGGACTTGAGTAGACCGGACTGCGGTCGTATGTGCTAAATAAGGACGGAGACAACACTAGGCATAACTAGCGAAAAGTTGTATTATTTCTTCTTAAAGTTTAAAAAGAAATACTTAAATTACACAGGAAGTTATAAATTAATAACGGGATTCTGTTATTTTCCGGTATCCCGGGAAATGAGAAATCCTTTCTAAATACATATTACATATGTATTAGTGTTAATATTAAAAATTCTTTAGACATTTACAACAAGGGTAACAATGAATAAAATGAAATGATAATTTTCCATATTATACCTAGTCCTACAAAATGAAGGAATTGAATATATTAAATAAAATAACAATAAAACGAGCGAACTAGTACTACTTTGCATGGGACGAAGCACCCCGTGTTACAAAGTGAGAATTGTACAAATTTTGATTCTGTGGTGGCGGGTGGTCCGGCGTTGTTGATCCCTGTTTTCATTAGGAGGAGGAATAACAACTTATAATACGATATATGTACTACATGACCAGCTAGGAGGTAAGAGAGGATTATTTTAAAGGAATGATCCTGTGAAAGTATTTTTTCCATATTGCACAAGAATCTTTTCCTATGTTTTTATTTTATTTTTTTACTTTTTTTCTCTATTTCCAGATCCCCTGTATACGTTCTGTGTATTTATTAGTGCTGGTGTTCGGTTTAAAATTTGTAGACGGATTCTAGACCGTTACAGTGCCTGTAAGGACCGTAAACAGACCTATATCCAAGGCTGGGTACCCTAATTCCTAAGAATAATATTTGTATAGTTGACTAGCTTCACATTTTTTAGTAACCTTTTTTAAGTATTGATTTGTATATAGGCAATATATTTAATATTTTTATATATGCAGCTACGTTTTTTGTAAACAAAAGGGTCGTTGCATGGGCATTGTACTATAAATATATAATTCTTTATAAATAAATCTCATCATAGCTAATGAAAAATAGCATTGAGGGATGCAATCATCAATGGGCACAATAATTGTTCTGGAGAGGCACGGCTCTGTTGATCTTCGATCCTGTCTTTTAATTATTATCTCATCCTTTAAAACAATTCTTAGTATTTACTTGACAAGTGGTTTATAAAATATTGATAAAAAATAAAATGACTTATTTTTTAAAGAAAAAAATGGATCTTGGATTAAGTCTCAACAGAGTAAATGCAGGTATTTGGATTGTAAATATTGTGGATGGTAATTATAGAGCCTTTTTTAAGAAAACGTCAGAGGTGGGGACTTGCAACTCGAATTGGACTTGATTTAATATTTAGAAGACTTGCGACTTGACTTGATCGCACAATTATAGACTCAAACATGCCTTGGACTCGATAGTTAGGACTCTCCCCTTGACTTGCACTCGAAAGCTATTTTTTACTTAACTCAAGGAAAGCCTTAACAATATCGGACTTTAAATGAGCTCAAAATAAATTAAAGTATTCTAACTGGACTCGATGAAAATATTCAAGGACTTGGAATAGTGAACAAAGACTTGAGACTCAAATTGGCCTTGCAGTATAAGCACTTTATCCCATCCCTCGAAAAGTTGAATATTCACATTTTCAATCTACGGGCAAGGTACGGTTATTTCTTTTAGTATTCGTGCAAAACCAGTGATTACGTAATATATCAAAGATAGACTGGTTATGTGGATAATAATCTTCCTATTTTGCAAATGGTAAACATTTTTCAAATTGTCAGGGTGACCTTGTTGATTTTCAATTTCTTTTTTAACGTACCTAAAAATATTACCAATTAGCATCACTTTACATAATACTTATTTCCTTCTTTAGGAGTGACCGTGAATTGAACCTGTGCACATTGAGTTCAAGAGTACAATTTCTCACGAGCGCTCGTTGTCCACAGATTTGTCTTCCTATCATATGAAATTATAGTCTACGTTTTGCGCATCCTCAAAAAATATGTAAACATTATTGTTTTACAATTACTCCATCCGAACTAAGAAGGATCTTTGAAGTACATAATTAATGATGAAAATCGGTTGGAATTTTTATTTCTTAATCTGTTGTCAATATTATTTAATTCCTGAGGAATGAAATTCATTTTTTACTCTATAGAAGCTATCATTGATATATACAAAACCGGATTGGCCATTTGAGTGGCCTCATAAAAGACGGAAAGTAATTTGGAGAGGATTTGTTGCACAGTTATAATTATAAGTCCTTGTTGGAGGCATTGTAGAATTGAGAGTCGACCTCCGATAAATTCTTGTGATATCCTTTTTTATTTCCTTCTTCTCTCCCCATTGTTACAGCTGCTTGTAGTTGATCTAATGAAGCGTCATAACTGTTAAGCTGCTTTCTTCCAAAACATTTTTAAATTTTCAGGGTTACCATATTGATTTTCGATTTTTTTTAAATTCAATATGGCCACAATGATACTGATTACTAAAGAGGTATGTGTCAGTGTAAAGAAAGAACTAAGGTTAGTGATTAGAAAAGGAAAAACAGTTGATGCGTGTGATCTTTCTTCTTTTTTGTTGATTATTCAATACGTCATAGATTGTTAACATTTCCACCTAAAAGAAGAATTCTCACCTATCATTAATGTAAATTGATTTAAATTTAAGTATGATAATAATATTTTCCCTGTACTAATGGTATTTTAAATGTAAAAGGTTCTATTCTTTATAGTAGTAATTATTTTTTCTCTCTCCAAAATCATAAAACAGGCAGCAGATATTAACAAGTGTCTTAATTCAGGTGAACCATATGTCTCGCTTCTGACTTCTCCTCGCGCTCTTTCAAAAAAAAACCATATTTACTGATAAGCATGACTGTACTACATATTATATATTTCCGGCTCTATGAGCGAACCTGAATAGAATCTATGCACATTGTGATCAAGAGAATAATGATTCCCGAGCGCGTTGTCAATTTGAGCTGTATTGTGAGTAATTTAATTTTTTTAATCGGACTCAAATTCTGAGACACCCTGTATGTATTAAATCCAGAGATTGTTTAGTCAGTTAGTCACTTCATACTATATACATACATATGTCTACAGCTCAACGTCGCTTTAACTGAAACTTAATCGAGCGAAACTCCTTAAAAGGTGGGCGTATAACTACATATATCAAACATCATCGCGATCATCATCTATCTCTCCCAAACCCCCTTACCCCCTTTCGCCCCCTTCTTCCTTCCTCAACCCTCCCCCCTCTATTGAATTATAAAGGATATGTATATATAAATAAACACATTAAAACTTGGATTTATATTCCTTGACTACTATTACAGCAACTATGTACTACTCTAGCATAGAGCATTTAACATTGTCGTTGAAAGAATCCACGTTGGACACGTGACTCCAATCCATTTGCATAATGCTCTTTTTTTTTATTAGAAAAAGAATATGTAAATAAAAGTTTGTCAATAAATAAACCTTTTATAAAAAAAAAATACATAATATATTATATTATACAATACAATATTAAACCCGTATTCAATACGCTCAGTCACTATCTAAAGGTCCTTTCCTCATGGTCAGTAGCTATATTATATATTGTAGGGGAGATCGGGACACGTTGCAACAGTCTATTTTTTTATCGAATATCAAAATGTACATTATAATTCTATGATATATGATGCAGATTAATGTTTATACAAATTGCGGAAAAACTATTGACTTTTATAGTCTCTGCATATATCAGAGGCTCTCAAAAATTTTATACCGTATACCAATTTAAAAAACATTACAAGCTTCAACTAAAACCTTTAAGATTGGACAATTTTTATGGAATAGTATTCATTTTTATGAAAGATCTATTTTTTTTTTAAAAACTTATGTTTAAAATGACAATATTTCAGAAATCATTTTGTTTTTATTATTTTAAAAAGGTACAGACATAAAATTAAATTATCCAAAAAGAAAAATTTACTAAAAATAAATATTATTTTAACACATCTTTTATCAATAAAAATCATGAAAAAATGTTATCTAAAAGTGTATTTTAATAAATAGAAAAATTCATATCAAAAACTAACTTTAATAAAAAAAAGTCATCAAATTAAAAAGTTTTCATATACTAAAAATAAAATTTTCCTTAATATTTAAAAAAATTCACATATTAAAAATGAAAAGAATTTAAAATTCATGTTACTGAAAAAAATGCTATTTAGGAAAAATAAGGAATTAAAAATTGTAATTTATAAAAAAAAACAAAAAAGAATCATCAAAGATGCTCTTAAAAATTGAGAAAATGTCATCGAATGAATGTGTTTCAAAAAGATTATCAAAAAGTGTATTCTAAAAAGGTCATCCAAAAAAGAGCTGTAAATAAAGAAAAAAATTATCAAAAAGTAATTTTTTGTTTTTTTAATCATAAAATAGGGTTTTAAATATTAAATAAGTTCACCAAAAGTACCTTTTATAATCTAAGAAATATCCTTAAAAAGTGCTTTTTAAATGAGAAACGATTATCAAATAGTATATTGTATTAAAAAAAAAGGATCATCAAAAAGTGTTTTAATATTTAAAGAAGCACATGAATAGGGTATTTTAAAATTTAAATGCTCTCTTTAACAAAGGAAAGATTATTAAAAAAGCATATTCTATTTTTTTTTTTTTTAAAGATCATCAAAAAATGTTTGTTTGATTAAATCCTAGTACCAAATTTATTAGGGCGAAATTGAATCATTCATTATCTCCTACAACCATGAACCCATCTATGAATAACAATACAGGGGCTTAAGTAGGGGGTTAGCTTGAGGTACTGTAGCCCTTGCCAAATTAAGGAATTTTATGTTTTAACAAAAACATTTAGTAATTGATTTGTTTTTTCCAAAAAGTTTAACATTTAAAATTTAATTTTTCATTTTTTTTTCTAAAAAAAATTAGTAATTGTGATTAAATATAGATTTTTGATATTATTTTCCAAAAAATATAATATTTTGTGTGCAACTATTGATTTTTAATTTTTTTTTTCCCATACAATTTAATATTTGAAATTTTTTTCAAAAAATTTAATATATGTATGTAATTTAATTTTTGAAATTTTTTGTAATTTAATATGTTTCCAAAAAATGTTAACAAATATATATTTATATATATATAATCCTACGGACCCCCTTGTAATATAACCAAAACTAAAAAAAAGAGAATTGCAACTTCTACCCCGGGCTACCCTAGAATATAATTCAACTGGGAGTTCTTTCTTAATTTAGTTATTTATTTATGAACAACAACTACACTAATCTCTCATCCTATTATTAGTATTAGTGTTATTAATATTATCATTGCCATTAGGAGGTTTCTACTTATTATTATGATTACAATTCGTTTCGCTGCTGGATATTTTTTTTTTTTTTTTCATTTTTCACATCTACCAATCTGGGTGAGAGGAAATTGTTTTTGTTTTATATGTCTACGTATGTACAAATACACATTAGGCTGCTACTACTAATACTACTTTTTCACTAACATAATATTAGGCAGATATATGATTTTGGGTTTTTCTTCAATCCCATTTGTTCAGATGGATTTACATGGATTAGATATAAGTAGACATTTTAGTAGATATCTCAAGGGTGTCTGCAGAATTATATTTTGATGGGGGCTAGATTTTTTTAATTTAAAAAAAAAACATAAACAAAAAATTTTCAACCCCCAGAATTTGTTCAAATGACCTTTTCTTTTAAATGAACAATATAAAACGATAACTTTTCTTGGCCAAGACAAAAAAATATTTCATTTGGGAGGGGGGCTTCAGCCCCCTCCAAACACCTCTGGATTTATTGGTAACAAAATGTTGACGACAAGACCTCTCTTATATCTGAAGAACACGTCCAAATAGTATACGAAAGTAGTCTGATAGAAAATGACTTTGCTGAATGAGGTATATTTTGACCAGTGACGTATTCATCAATTAATCGAGTTTATAATAATACTAAACACTTTAATTATCTCTAAATTATGAGACATTGGAAAACAATGGTTCAGGAGCCATAGGGGATGGTGAACCATGGTCCCTACTTTTTTTTACAGACATTACAATAAAAAAAGATTAAAAAATGGTTTTCCTTCCAATTTAGTCTCTGCTCAAGAATTTTGGAGGGGAAAAAAATTGTCTCCTCAAAAAGAAATTGTCTTTTGTCAAATTTGTCGTTTATAAAATAAATAAAGAGATATACTGTCAAAATTGTCAAAAAAGCCCTACATCGGCATAGCTACCCTATTGATACAGCCATTATATTATAAGTCCCCTCACTTATAAATACATTCGACGAGAGTAATTGCAAACTATTATCATGCATGAAATACACTTGAAGTTGTACTAAACAGAGACGTACGCAGGATTATATTTTGGGGGAGTTCGGTTTTTCAATTTTTTTGAGAAGTTTTCTAAAATAAAACTTATAAATCCTTTAAAAAAATTTTACACCCACTTCATCATAAAATTTTAGGGCCGATAGAGAGACTCTCCAAACCCCCTTCCCCTTGAAGACACCCCCCTTACTAAAATAATTAAATTGGTAGACTGACCTTGAAAATTTATTATAATATTTATGGATTTTTATGGGTGGTTTAAAATTAAGCACCTTTTTTTCAAGTACCTAGTTACTAGTTTAGTAAAACTTTAGAACATGGGGATATTTTGCCATTATCCTAGTCTAAATTATGCTTATTAGTTTATGGAAAATTGTTTTATGATGATGGCACCAGTAAATATAATTATTTGTGGTTAATTTATGAGTTGAATCGAAAAAATCGGTGAATTGGTCAGTCAGATATTTGGCTTTGAATTAAAAGAGTAGATGAGAGTGATGTAACACACGCTAATTGGGGAAGTTGACTCAAGGATGGGTTCCTCATTAAAAGTTGGTGCCAAAAGTTGCATATCGTTTCTCATCTTGCATGTGTTAAATCAAATCCCATTATCACTTTTATAAGCTGAGAATTATGCGGCAAAGGAATTTTTTTGCACCAACTAGACCCTTTTTGTTTACATTTAATGAGTTCTTTTAATTGCTAAAACCTATATTTTTCCTTTACTATAAACAAAATTTACAGTTTCTTTTCAAAAAAAAAAAAAAAATAGAATAAAAGTTTTTCTAGCTACCAACATTAAAAGCTCCAATGTTCTCATTACAACTATTTAATCTTTTTCTTCTTAAATTAATATTTTTGAACCAAGCAATCAATATAAATAGTTTAATCTCACTTTTAACTGTCTTCTATTGCCCAAAAAAACGATAACCTTCCAGTAAATCCTGTGTGTGGCCATCAATAACATCAAACTCAAATATAATTTATTTATTTTTAGACAATTTAAAAATTTCACAAAAGAACAGTTCAAGAATAAAATTTCTCAAATCTTGGCTGATATTGATCTGTTTTACTACGGCGATGAGTTGCCAAAACGACCATGCTTAGGATTTGTAAAATAATTATTTTGACGGTGATTTCAAGTCTTAATTTTACAATAATAACATAAAACGGCCAATAAATCGGTTATCGTCTTTTTATCTTTCAAATAAACGCTATTGTTTAAAAAAGTCAATACAGTTAAACCTAAGTTATACAGACGGTAATATCCAAAATAATAATTTTGGAGTGTTTTTTTCTGAAGATTTACTGAATTGTTTGTGATTTTCCGGGCTACGAACTCACATTTTATAATCTTAGCTTGTAGATAATTGGTGGATTTTATGACTAGAATAGTTTTAAAATTGTAAATATGGATAACTAGTAAAATTTTGACTAATTGTATTCGGATAAAATTTACCTATGAATGGTGGATACATGTTACATTAAAAAAAGGAAGAGATGAATCATTTTAATGAAGAATTTAGATTATGAGAGACTAATACAAGGATTTAAATCAGTTTAGATCAGTGGTTCTCAACCTTTTGGCATTCAAATCCTTTTCTTAAAAATTTGAAATTCAAAACACTTCTTCCTCAATAATGACTACAGGACAATTTTCCTTCTATTTTCAGTAATAGTATCTTATAATTAATGATAAAAAGCCCAACCACTATTAAGTAAAGCTTCAAAGTTAGTTTTAGATACTCGATATTAGTGGAGTAATATTTGACTTTACTAATGATAATTACACATGAATAAGTATCTTGTAACATATTATAGATTCACGTGCCATTGTTGGATCACACACAATTATATAATTTTATATGTAAAACATATTAATAAATCAAAATGAAATTAAAATATCAATGTATTGACGACAAAAAATTGCATCATAATTGAAGTAAATGCTAAACTTAACATCTACATTGAATACAAAACTACTTGATGCCAATTATAAACACAGATATTTGAATATAATTAATAATATATATATACTAAAAAATCCCCTTTTTTTATTGATTAGGGACAATAAAAGTAGGATAATTATAGAAAAACAATTATTTCTTTTCTTTGTCATAGTTATCTTGTATCTACAGCACGGAAATAAGACTGTATAATAAAGTAATAACATATTTTTAATATATTTTAGGGTCCGATATATAATACAACTAGGTAATAGAGAGATACATTTTTGATAGGCAGTAAGGTTTAAGTCCTTTTATATGTAGTTATATGATTTGACATTCGATACTTGACTATTTTCCTTAATATTAATGAAAAAATGGTTTTCACTGCTTTAAAACTTGGTTGTTTAGACCCCCAAAACGGCTACTGTCAACAATACTGACGTAATGTGAAAGCAACCCATAGCTGTTAATTATAATGGCATTTGTTGTCAATAAATAGGATATTACACAATAACTAAATTGCTGCAATCTGTTTGCAGTAGTTACAACCTGTGTTTTTTAATAATCTCAAAATACTCAGGAAACGTCATAATACTCAGTATAGCAAAACAAACATTAGAAAACAAAAATGAATTTTTCCTTTTTTACTAAAATTGAACTTTTTTGGTGACGAGCTATTGATTTTGAAATTTTTTTTATTCAAAAAAATTAATTTTTGTATTTTTTTTCGAAAAAAATTCTAAAAACCAAGCACCCCTCCCCCCAAAAAAAGTATATTTATATATATAAACCTGCGGAAGTCCCTGCATAGCGTTCTTTGGTTATGCATGGTACTTTTGCTTTTTACTAGAAAATTTAAGATTTGAAAAAACTAATCAAAATATTTAACATTAGATGTTTTATTTTTGAATTGTTGATTGAAGTGTAGGTTATTTTCTCAAGTTTGAGCTGGAATCCAATACCACTACAACGTATACCGGGTGGGGATTATAAATCCAGAAAATTTAAGGATATATTATATATTACAATAATTTCCCTAAAATCAATTCAAAAATATTTTCCTCTTCCATGAAAGTGTCCATGGTAAAAAAAAAAACACTTCCAGCTTCAACAACAGACTCCAACCTGGCACAGACTTTGATGAGGAACGTCTTACGCATATGAGAATGGAAGCCCGAAGGCAACATTTCCTTAGCCTTAAACATAGAGATCTCAAAAATGTAAGTCTGTCAAGAATAAATTCGGTTTTAATTATCTGATTTGGACAATCTGCACCAATTTAAAATTCTAGCGTGACATCGAATCTGTTTTTATCAATTTAAGATATCTAGCATCATTATCTACAAAGTTATTTGTGCCCTTGAGCCTACATCCGGCACGGAGGACCTCTATAATGGCCACACAACGTTTTTATACGGAGAACATTATAAGGTTTTTGTATTTTTCTGATACATTTTTGTAGGCTGAATCTGAGATCATCAAGATAGATATCTGGGTTCCCAAGAGTTTGAGGTCTAAACTTGTTCCAGATTTTAAGTCCTCACCCTGTACATACATACATATGTAATTATTATTAGTAAGAGATAAAGAGAGATAGTTCTTTATTCGACATCAAAGCGCTTTGAAAGCGTAGGGATTAGAGAGGTACTCTCTACATAATAATATGTAGTCAGTGGTTGGTGCCTATTATTAGGTTCAGCTTTAATTACATTAGTATTATTTGAACTTGGTAGTAGTAAGTTTATACTAGAAGGGGGGAGAGGCTTGGGGAATTAAATGTAAGCGTCCCTTTGACATTTATATTTCTATCATTGTAATGATATTTTTTTCCTTCATTTTCTTTCAAAACAAAGTATTGTCCTCGCATGTATCCGTCTTTGATTAGATCTATTGTGTTGTTCGTTGGTTGTTGGCTCTTGATGGTATTTTGTTTGAAAGAATGACCAAAGGGGAGGAGGAAAGAGTGAGCTCCATGGATCTGCAATTAGTCTTGACCCCCATCATTTGCACTATGATGAAGTTATACCCACGTCTAATGAAAGGGGACAATATACAACTGTTCCAAACTTGATTGCTATTTATAATTAATAATTAGTGGTACAAATATGAGTTGTACCACTATTAATAGATGATAAATGATCTATGAACTGATTGACACACGGAAAATTATTAATTTTAGTACACTCCATGATCCTTTAGAGAACTCCTGATTGTCACTGATTCATTCAATAGTAGGACTCTAGATTGGGGTATATGCAAAACTGACGGTACAGAGCACAAATGGGTATACGTCATGTGTAGGGATAAGGATCATAACTAGAGTTGTAAAAATTATGAAAATATGAATTTCATTTCGAATCGTATTTTTTTAATACAAAATGCAGTACCTTTAGAATATTATTGCCCAATGGCCAATCTATCCTGCAGGGGGTCTAATATAAGTGCAGTGCCCACTGCAGTCGTAGAGATTACAATGTTTTAGGGTTGGTCCTGTCATTCAATAGATATTGAATCTATTTTTGGAGTTCTCATACTGACATAAATGGTTAATTTGCGATCCATATAACTAAGGCCCTCTACGACAGAATCAAAGCCCCAATCAACAAAGGACCTTCATTACGAACCTATTGTTCTGTTATTAGATAATATTATGTACACTGATGAGAGCTTTTATTCCTCACAGCTGCTGGGACATTGCGTAGAAGAAGAGCCCCCACACACCTGTGACGGACACTTGAATACTTATTTTTGAAATAAAACTTGGATATAAGTTATTTAATAATAATTCTATTTATTCACTGTTTGCTGGTTTACAATAATTAATAATAATATATATGGAAAATATTCAAAAATAATCAAAATAAAAATTAATTAAATAACATTTGGAATGAATACAAAAAAATTTGGCACCAAAAAATCATCTTCTATCTATCTATATAGTCGAGTCCGTTTAAATAATAACCCCAACGGGTCTCCTAAGTGGATCCAAGTGGTGATAGGGATTCGAGCCCGGAGCGGAATTGTTGGCTGAATTATTAGCGGCGGCGGCTGCTGCTGCTGCAGCGGCTGCAGCATAAGGTCCGAAGAAATGTGACGAATCCGTTGAGCTAGGTGGTTTGTGATGGTAAAAGGAATTGTAGAACAGACTAGAGGGATGATGATGGAAATCTGGGGTATGTTTGACGTCGATTTCGGGTGAAGGTGTAGGCATAGAGGGTGGTGGAACACCACTCAGAGAAGCGGCAGCGGCCTGATCCATATGATAACGATTCCAATCTTGAGTCGCAGAACATGTGGTGGACAGTGATTTAATTTCGCTTTTGATGCCCTCATAAGATGGATCTGCAGAGAAGAGAGGCCAACTGGTTGCCGTTGTTGGTGGCATCTGTAAAGAGGGAGGGCCGATGGCGGAACTGATGGGGTATGATAACTTTGGTTTCTCGGGTTGTGAGGGTGTTGGTGAGACGGAGGATGTTGAATTGGAGGCGGAGTTACCAGTGGATCCGGCTCCTGGAGCGTCGAATCCTCCAGATGAATTTGAAACAAATGTTTGGTGAAGTGGGTTGAAGGGGTCCAGGGCTGAGGCCGCTGAGGGAAGATAGGGCATGGGGAAGGAGTAGCCATTTTTCTGAAGTGTCTTTGGTTTTCGTCTGGGGCGATATTTGTATTCTGGATGGTCCTTCATATGTTTAGCGCGAATTCGTTTGGCTTCATCAATAAAGGGTCGCTTATCAGTCTCTGTGAGTAATTTCCACTCTGATCCTGAAAGGCAAATAACATATTGGAATTAGAACTTGAATATTAAAATATCTTTAACTAAGTTTTTTTTTTTTTTTTTAATATTTAAGTAATCACGGAAAATAATATTTTTTACACACCTAATCGTTTGGATATTTCGGAATTGTGCATTTTCGGATTTTCCTGAGCAATTTTCCTTCTCTGAAGACGCGACCAGACCATGAAGGCATTCATGGGCCGCTTGATATGACTATCCTCTCTTTTGAGAGCCATCGCTGCTGGCGGTGAAACATAGGCTTGAGGATTCCAATGGGATGTTGGAACAGGAACACTGTGATGATTAAATCCAGCCGCTGCTGCAAGTCCTGGGAATAAACTTTGTTGATTCCCTCCGTGGAGTCCAGCATTTGACATTTTGAATAAATTATCGATGACAAAAAAGTGTGTTGATATCAATAAATAAATATATTAAATAAAAATCAATTGAACTTCTGTCCTTGTGAAAACTTCAAAGCGCATAAATAGACTGATAATGGTTTGATTAGAAAGAAGTTTTTTTAGTTTTTTGAGCGGGAGACAATTTGGCGACGAAGGTGTGGAGGGAGGACCGGCCTGCCTTTCTCTTCATTTAGGGCGCACGCACTCTCTCACTCCTCTACCTTACTACTGCCTCCTTAGTGTGTACAGAGAAAAGAAAAGGGAGAAGAAGAATGGTGAGGAGGAGCCAGCTTCCGGCCAATAACCGCGATCTATTGTGTAAAGGAAAAAAAGGAGGGATCATTGTTTTCACAGAAAAAGAGAAGAATACAACAAAAGCGATTTGTATTTTTTCTTTTTTTCCCATTATATCTTTTATTATAAAAAGAATATTATTGACGACTATAAAGGTAATTAAAATAAGAAAAGGGCCTTTTTATGTAACTTGTGAACGATTTATGTACGAGTTGCAACTTGTATAGCCATATCGTACAAGTTGCGATTTCTTCACGTTCAAAAGGCTCATTTAATTACAAAATTGTTCATTTAAGCTACCCACGATATATTGATACTAGCATTTCATTTTCATCTATTAAAAGTATGCATTTAATTTAATAGTGTTGTTACCCCGTCCGATATCGATTTTTTTACGGTTCGGTCTAAAGTGATATTTATCAAGCAATTTTTGGTCAGAAACAAGGGTTTGAAATCCGAAACTTCCTTTTCCATCAGCTTGGAATTTAAAATTTTGCTCTGAACCTGAATTTTAAGAAATGATCTTTATTTAGTCCTCTCCATCCCACCCCCTGCGGACGCCCTTGACATCATAACATAAATGCTCTTAGTTTATCCTGTGGGAACAGATCACGGCCGTGTGTTCCTTGTAAAACTAATTTGGCTACGAGATCGTTCCAGGCCAAATTTGACCAAATTACTTTTGTCTTCAAAAAAATATAACAATTTTATATTTGAACAATTTTTATATTTAGGACCGGTCTAATATTACCAAACCAAAACCCAAGACTTATTATCTAATATGTCATAAAATGATTATAGATTGTTTAATTTTCAGTAGAACAGTCAAAAAGTAAATCATAAATGTATTGAAAATATCAAAAAAAATTCCAAAATTACATTATCCTTTATTTAAAAACCGTCAAATCATTTTTGAGTGGCAACTTGTAGAATTCCGGATGCAAAGTTTCAACTTGTACACGACATATTTATAATTCATTAACAATTCATCAAATATGCATTAAAATCTATTCATGAATATATATTTTTTTAGCCAAATGAATAGCACCTATAAATAGAAAACAACTCTGAATGTATCCAAATGAAATATATATTTAACTCGGAGTTGTTGTGGGCAATACATGACCAAAAATAGCTTCTTTTTCATAAACGAGTCTGAACTTAAGTAGCCTTATTCTTCTCCTGGCGTCAAAGCTATAACTAGGGTAGGTTATAGCGTGAGATAGGCCTGAGAAACAGATCCATGGATCTTTTATTTATTTCATTTTTTTAAATGTAATTTTTTAATAATGTCACTTTATCATAAGTACTATTGTAAAAGAAAATTACAATCCTTCTTTTAATTTAAAAAAAAACAATTAGATTCATATTTCAATTAATATAAGTTATATTTCCTTCTTTTTTTTTTAATGACCGTTTTTAAACGAAAAGGTAATAATCCTTCTCCTGTTAAAACATTTTATTAAATAATTTCTTCCAAGCGTTTAAACATATTTTATTTTGTTAAAAATCAATTTTCGCAAAAAATTCCAGATACCAAACTCCCCCCAAAGGAGTCTGGAGAGATGGAACATCAGCGAAGAAGAAGGCAGATTGATCTGCGTTCAAAATTGGCCTACGGAAAATTTAGAGATGCTCTGGTCTAAGGGAAATATAGTCTCTCATTCCTGAGACTGCAATACTTTGGACAACTTCGTGCGGGGCGTCTTGGAGAGGAAGTTCAGCAAGCGTGCTCACAACAATTAGCTACTCTGAGAGCCTCCATTATTAAGGCTGTGAACAATATTAATAAAGATCACCTGCTCAAGGACTACAGCAGGCTCTGCACCAGGTTGGTGGCCGTGGTTAAAGACTGAGGGTGGTTGGATTGAATGATTGGGTTGATGGAGGGTCCGTACGTTTGTATATAAATGGATTTGTAAATATATCTGGACTAATTTAATAAATAATAAGGTTTATAATGACCTGGTTTCGAAAATTCTTAATTGTATATAAATATGATTCTGGGGACGCTCCTTCAGGGTTACCATATTGATTTTCGGTTTCTTTTTTTAACATGCCCCAAATGCCCCTTCTGATTAGCATCAATAGTAATGTCTTTATTGCATGCAGCTTCAACCCACTGCAACTTAACTTCCTTCTATTCCAGAGTTTTTATAATACATAGTATTTTATTTTCTTGGAAGAAAGAAAGAAAAGAAGAGAAGCGTGAAGATTATTCTTCTTGTGTTGTATACATATATATTGTGTGGATAAATGTATTCTTATGATGACAATAGAAGAAGAGCTCCTCTCTCTCTCTCTCTCTTTCTTCAATATAAGTTTATATTATTTCTCTTTCTTTTCATTATATACACATTGTATATAAGACGTCTGTCCCTTGCCCTTCCAAAATACATACATAGAATAATATAACAGCCTCGATTCATCTTCATATAATAATATGTAATTCCATAGTAATAATAAGTAATAAACGAGAGAGTACATTTATATACTATATAATGATATATAATCTAGTTATTGTGATTAAGACAATGGGTAAGTCAACCAGACTAGGTTGAGTGAGTCTTGTATTTAAATTCCGTATCTAATTATTTAAGAGAGTCATTACGACGTTACCCAGAGGTAGGATTAATTTTTTGAAAAAATAAAAAAATTCAAATATTAAATTTTTCCGAAAAATTTTTAAGGGATCCACAGTTATTCTCTTAAAATTAATTTTTTTGGAAAAAAATTACAAAAATCCACAGATGTTCACAAAAATTTAATTTTTTGGAAAAACTTATCAATCATGAAATTCACAGCTGCTCAAAAAAATCCCTTTTATTTTTTTTGAGGGGGTGGGCTACAGCCACTCCAGTCCATCCTCCGTGGACGCCCCTGATATATGGTAATGAAAGCGTCTTTTTGTGGTTGCAGCATGCAAATGTGTTTTTATTTTTATTTTCCAAACCTGTTATCATTATCCATAGAGGCAGAATATATAAACAGTGTTGCGTTAGTCCTTATTTATTTGGTAGAGTCCAGTCTTAGGACACGACTTCTCAAGTCTTGGATCGGCCCTTAAGACCGTCAGTCTTTTCCGAACTTTACTATATCAAGGCCCCCCTATACTAATACATTTTTAGATGAAGATGTATATCTTCCTACCCCCCCCCGGGTATCACCTCACGGCCTCCTTTGAAAACCATTGTCTTAAGAACTTTAGTTTCCAGGGCCCCTACTGGATCTTGGGGCACTACGTATAAGGTAGCTACGGCTCTTGTTTTAAGTGCTATTACCAAATAGTCCTATATAAAAAGAACCGAGACCGATAAAGTTGAACCAAGACCGACATTACTGTAATTCCACCCTGTATCATTGCTAGATACGGAGTAGGGTTTCTTTGTATTTCCTTCATCTCATAACTTAATCACAGCTAATTTAATGAAACGCCATGACAGCTGTTTTATATTTTTAATCAAATAAGTATCAAAATACTTATATTAACTTTTGTACTAGAATTTGTACACAAATATTGTCATACTAACAACACTAGTCTGGATGAAGACACAAATAAGCCTCATATGTCTAGATGTAGAGTTGTAAATTCTAAGCATTTTTAGGGTGTTAGTTTTGCTTTTGCTGGCAACCTGAAGAGTGGTTTTGTTTCTATTTTCTAAAGCTGCTGTTAATATGAGAATCATTTTTCAGGAGGAAGGTCTAGCCATAGAATGTAAGCATGAATGAATGTGCTCATAAATGATGGTAAGTAACACCTAGGATTTGTTAGGGAGTGTGTTGTCCTGTTGGACTGAGAGTAGAATGGAGGATCGACATAGTAGTAATTCCTGCCGTAAACGTAATGACAGCTAAGCTGCTCTTCTTCCAAGCATTCTTCAAATAGCCGGGATGACTACGTTAATTATCAGGTTCAAACAACCTTTACGAGGACAAAAGAGACAAGGTAATAATCAAGGACTTACACAAGAATTACTTCAACGTCGATCCTCATTTCCTATCCTAGTCGATCAAGGACATACAATTAAAACTCCGTAAAAATCCTCATGGTCTTTAATGAGGACACGCCAATGCTCAATCCGGTTTTCTATATATAACAATGATTTGTGGTATGTAATAGAAAAGAAAGTTCGACCCTCAGGAATGAAATAATTATCATAACAGCTTAGGAAAAGAAAAATAATTCTTCAGTTTTCCAACTACTAAAAAACGGGTGAGCTAGCTAAATTGCAACCGATTAACATCACTGGATATATCTTCAATTCGCAACATAGTATAATTTTTATCAAATCTTAATAAGACTTCCAAAAAAAGGTCCACTATTTGTCATTTTTTTGTATATTTTCTCCAATTTAAAAAGGATACAGATATAATTCATAATATTTATTAACTCAGGAATGATGTATTATGTTTTTTTATTCATTTATATCTTTCAAGGCGAAAAAGAAGACTAAATAATAGAAATGTTTTTAAAATATTTTCCAAAAAGAACCTTGAAGGCCACTAAACCAGAGGCTTTGATTTATTAAGGTCATTTTCATGTTATAAAACGAACGAAGTAAAAAAATCATTAGGAACAAACCATATCCATACAAGGACAAAAAAAAAGTAGAAATTCTGTTGACTAGTGTTATGACTAAATAAACTACTAAAAACTATATAAAATACCAACTATTCTTATTCTTTATTAACTCGGTAATAAAGTTGGACAGAGGTCATGTTTTTGCCTCTGTTAGTTTCAAGGATTATGGCAAAAGTTACTGCTCGAATTGGATCAAACTTGGTTGTAAGCCATTAAATTTTGAGTGGTCAAAGATAAACATTGAATGATGCATAATCGATCATAACTGTAAAACAAATTGAGATGTAATTGAGAATTTAGAATAGGGGAGCAGATCATAGTAGATTATTATCTTCCAATCCCACCAAAAACAAAGAAAAACCTTCCTGTAAGTCAATCCTGGCTTGACCAAGGTCTGGGCTGCTTCGTTGACATCTAACCACGATCTTTGTTACTTGATGCTGACTTAAATGATCCAATTTTCATCGCCAGTCACATTCCCCTTCAGACATTAAGCATTTTCCTCCTTCAGATTGTAAAAATGTAAATTATGACAATTTCTTCCTTTGAGACCTCTATACTTGAAGCAAGATAATTCCTCACTGAACTGGCCAACTCCAACACTTTCCAAAAAGTATTTGTAGTATACATTCACACCTTTAAAAAAATGTATCGTATGATCCGATGATTACTAATAATGAACAAGATATACTTAGTTTTTTTTAAAAAAGGCGTATAAAAGAAATACGAAATTACTTTTTCTCCAGCCTAATATAACTCAATTGTATTCAAAGTTATGGTTTTCCACTCAACAAGTCCCCATTCTAGCTTGTTTTTTTAGTCCCCAGGATTACTCAAAAAGTTAAGAATCAATGTTGATCAAACTTGATTCGAAGATTATATATGTTCCAAGTAAGAGACCATTAAATGTTGAGAGGTGCATGTCAAGATAATACAAAATGTTAATTAAAAATGCATAATCGACCATAACCTTGGAACAATATAACTCAATTTGATTTTGGGCGTAGGTTTTGCTCTCTACCGAGTGTCCATTCTAGTTTCCTTTATTTCTTTTGAGAGGGAAAGGTTGCGAGATATAATAAAGTGGATTTATCATTCTAAAGTATTGAATAATGTATGATATAGAATGTGTTTAGAATAATATGATTGAGAATTAATTATTTACTTATGGCTATGCATTATACAGTATTAGGATATATAATTTCAAAGCTATATTATTTATTATGCAATAAAGAAGATTAAGTGTCATAAATCAAGTCTTTTGTGGCTTCTTCTTCTGCATCTTTTTTCTTTCTTAACTCACACGCTGTAATATATTGTAGTATATACAGAGTGAACTACACACAATATAATTACTTCGTAGTTTATATATATACAGAGTGCGTGAGTAAAAATGCCCAGTTAAATTGTTTCATAATCGCTAACAAAAATAGTCAAACTTAATGACAACTCCAAATAAGGGGTTCAAAATGGTTTTTTTTCAAACAAAATACAGGGGCGTTTGCAGGATTAGATATTTTTTTACCCCCCTCTCCTGACTTGATTTTTGGAATTTTATTAAAAAAAATTTCGAAAATTTATAGCTACTCACTGAAAATTAAAATTTCAGAGATTAAATTTTTTGAACAAATTTTTATTTGAAAAATTAAATATTACGGATAAAAATGTAAGAAATTAAATTTTTTGGAAAATGTTTTCCAAAATCTATAGCTACTGACAGAAAAGGAAATTTTTTCGAAAAAAAAATTAAGAAATTTAATTTATATGGAAAAAAAAATTAAGGAATTTAATTTTTTGGAAAAGCTATTTTAAGAATCTACTGAAAAAAAAATTAAAATAATTTTTTTGAAAAAAGGAAAAGTTCCTTAATTTGAGGGTACTACAGCCCCTCCAGCCCATCCCCTGCGTACGACTCTCTAGTAAGCATCCAGATCAGATGTCAAATAAATTCCCCCTACTTTGGCTAGTCAGGAAAAAAAAGAACGAGGCATATATGGAGAAATTTCCTTATACTACCATTTCAAATCGTTGCTTCAAAACAAGTCCTTGAATATTTTCATCGACTCCTCAGATTTATTTAAGAGTTCATTTCAAGCCCATTATTATTTTTTATATACGTAGAATATTTTTTATGGATGTTCGTGAGTTTAGTATAAATTAGCTTTCGAGATCAGGTCCAGTTGCAAGTTTTATAGATCGAGTTCAAGCCAAATCTTAGTTTGTGAGATCAAGTCGAGTCACAAGTTCTCAAAATATGGACTTGAGTCCAATTCGATTCACAAGTTTCGAGTCCCCACGTCTGCTAAATGGTTGTGAGGCTTATCATTCCTTGACAGACAAAATCCAACTGCTATGAAGAAAAATATCTATGCTATATCAGAAGGATGGATCCCATCACACACAGCAACAAATACACATAAATTATGTTCTGTCTACCTTCATCTTCAAAACTCAACCCTTTGGATCATACTTTTGGTGGTTTACATCAGAATCATTACAACAAAAATTATTATAATTTATTTTAATAAAACTTATTTATGATCTAAGACTTACATTCAGTGGATGATATTCCCAAACATTTAGGAAAACATTATGTTTTTGGGGTACTTCACTTCTAAGGGGAAAAGACGACTTCAACGGCAAAAAATGCCTTACTTAAAGACAAGACAAAAAAAAATGACTCGTTAAAGGGCCTTCCAGCACGACAATAACACAAGCCATACGGCCAAAAACAACAAAAAAGTGCTCAAGAATAATCACATTAAGGTGTGTCCTAGCCGTTAAAAAATTTGAACATTTAAAACTATTTATGCTCCAAGGATATTTTTTCTTTACTTTAACTATAAAAATTCCTCAATAGTGCCAAGGACACAATCGCTCTTTAGACCTAATAGTTCCACCGGCACTGCTATAAAAATCAATGGACAAATTTGCAAAATATGCAAGGGATTAAAACCTAATTTCCTTCAGTGCATGTACCTATATCAACTTGATTGTCTTTCTAATAAAATGTCACTCTGATACTGTTCATATTTAATTAAGAGTTATATGCATTTTTATAGTTTAGATTATTATCAAACCGGACACTTTACCGTAGGCACCCTGTACATATATATATGTACCTATGTGTTTTTTTTTAAATCATTCCATGAAATTCTAATTAAAAATACACACATTTATGTCTATGTACAATTCTATTCTGTATGTATGTACTACCTATTATCTTGTTTTTATTATTGTATCTGTATATATATTATATAAACAATGGCAGTAGATTTCTTTAAATTTAGTAGTAGTAGTTTGTAAAAGCAGTACTACTCCTCGTAGTAGAAGTATAGGAGTGTAAATGCCAGTCATTTCCATTAATTACACACAACACAATTTCAGATATTTACAAAAAGTCATGATTTTTATTCTTTTATTATTCTTCCTCTTCTTTTAAATGGCTCCTCTTTTCTTTTTCATTTAATAAGTGTCTACAATATAATAATCTATCTATCTATTATTTACAGGGACTTACAAGAGGAACAAATCACTTGAATCTAATGCTGCATTGCTCTAATAAAAACAAAAACGAAAAAGACTCCAAGCGTATCAGTACGGTCCAAATAAAATAATAAAAGACTGATATTATAGCTACAACATCTGAAATGGTATAGCTATTAACTATGTCCTTTCAGCTGTTTCGAGAGACAAGATATCGAAAGTTGAAAAGTAGGAGGGGTATGGCTTGAACTTATTATTATACGTTCTAGCTATCATTTATTAATTTTCTCGTTTTTTATATTGGGAAAAATAGCTATAAAGATAGTTAGGGCCGTAAGACTTTTGTATCAGTCCGTTGGACTGTTGAATTGTTACAAAAAGGCAGAAGGGGGGGGGGGGACTGATTATGACCACCGATCCAACACTTTATTAGAATCCCATAGGGTTTCACTATATACTAAATCATATTAATATACTGAAATGACTTATAAAGAGCTTTCCTTGCAAAAAATAGAGAGAAAAAAAACGAAATCCGTTGGTAGTTAGACAAATAAGTGAATCACACAAACTGTTATTGATTCTTAATTACTCTCAAACTATCATTCTCATATTATTTATTTACAATTTTTACTATACTATAATATTGCTAGGAAAAATATTTTATTGAAAACGAAACTATACATTTGTATGTTATAGCTAAAATTTCTTGATAGGAATAATAATGACATGGCCAATATATATATTTAAACCCGACAAAGTATCAATAGGAAATTGTACTCTGACCTTTTTAGAAAAGAGAGTTTAATTATAGTATAACGTATTACATGGTTTATTAATCAGAAGAATAAATTATAAAATAGCTATGACGTATCCAGTGAAACGAGGGAATCAACCCGCAGACAACAAAATACATTGGGTGTTAGTGAAGTAACACCGTGAGAGAAAGACCAAAGTCTGCTGTTAACTGTAGCCTTTTATTTCATTGCTCATTAGTATCTGTGACGTCATACAAGTGAAACAATAACGAACAAGTTATTAAAGGAAAAATAATACACCAACAGCTGTCGAAATGCCGTCTCCAGTCCTTCTCTCTACACGGCTTATTTAAAAAAAACGTAGTGTATTTTTCTTGCAGCTGTTTTTATTAATTGTCTCTTGTATGATTTAAAGCAGCTGACTCTACGAATTATTAACTCAAAAAGGGTTTAATATAGTATTTAGATATATATATTAATTATCATCAATCAAGGGCCTTTGTTTAGAATTTGTGTCATTTCATACTCAGTCATTGATACATATTTTCATAAAATCATCTATTCAATGTATATAAAAATTAATAACTCTTCTATAAATAATAATTATCCGTTGGTAATAAGAGAAATACAGAAAACTAGCACTACCATATGTTTGCTTTTTTTTCTTCATATAATTCCTTTCTTTTCTGACAATCGAGGTTAAGAGTGACTAAAAAAGATGGTCGTACTAGTATTCCATGTATTATGTTACTAAATACTATAAACTGTTTTGAATGACGTCATAAATTCCATCATAATTGAAGGAGATTTAATCTGGGGAGTTCAATACTGGTATTTTTATTATATAAAATAGACATATTTCCTAAAAATCTACATTAAACTTCATCAAATGGCAACATCAGCATTGAATATTACTTTATGCCAATGACAAACACTGATTTTTGAATGCAATCAAAGTAATATGTATTGGAAATCCCTATCTAATGCCTGATTTTTACCCTTTTTTTATCGAATAGTGACAAAAAAAAGTAGTATAATTAGAGAAAATATCTAATTCCAAAAAATTGCAATAGTTAGTCTATTATTAACAATATGAAGATGATATTAATAAAGATACAATAACATATTTTTAAAACACTTTAGGGTCAGATATTTAATTTAATTAGGCAATTTTGGGATATATTTTTTAATAAGACAGTAAGGCTTAAGTCTATTTATTTGTTGGTCCCATTTTGGGATTTCATAATTTACTATTTTTCTTTATATGACTTAAAAGAAGAGTTTTCAATTGTTATAAAACTTGCATGTTTAGGTCCACAAATGGCCAACATCAACACTACTGACGTCACTTGAAAACGTTCTACAGAGCGTTTTTGTCTGACTTTATAAGTTATATCATAAACCAAAAGCAAACCCATTTTGAGAACAGCTATAAAGTTGAAATATTAATCAAATCAAATCAACGAATTTCCATTAAATATTGATTAAACTTCAGAAAATAGCTTTAAAAATAAATAAAAATTTAACATCTTTTCCGACTATTAATTTATACCAAAGAATAACAGAGATTAATGCCCTTTAATTAAATATCTAGTTGCTGAAAATGCTTATTTAATGCCTCAATTTTTACAATTTAATTTTGTTTGAATTGATTAAGGACGAAAAAAGGTGGGTAATCAAAGAAAAATATTTGATTCTTACAAATATAGTTTATTTAATAAAATATATAATTATGTAATAGCAGATTTTGATACTACACCAGAAGAAGTTCCAGTCAAATATACCCTCGAAATCCTCTACGCCACCACATCAATTGACTTTAAAACCCAATATTAAAAGAAATATTAAATTTTATGAGGTAGGTGATCATTTTTACAATGAGCAGAGTTTGATTAAATATAAAGTGCCTTTTGATCCTTACTAGACTTTAAAGGTCGCCTTTAGATTTGCGGTAATTTTTTGCTTATTAGGGGCCTTAATCTCTTACTCCGCATGACTTTTAGCATACCCTAAAAATTTGATCCATCTAACCCTTTTGTAACCCCTGCTCAGATCTAGAACGTGTGATACTTTTTATTTGACTCCTTCTGTGGTAATTGTATGTGTTTATCCTTTTTTAATTTCCAATAAAGAAAAGTTAATGCCGGCTACATTTAAACGACTTAAAACCTTCATATTTTGCTATTTTATCATATAAATAGCAAGGGGCCTCCGTTGTGGTGGACTTTAGAACAAAAAAAAAACCTTGGGATGCTCCTGATAGCAGCTTCGACACAACAAGTCGTTTCTTCCCCAATACTTGTATACTTACATACCCCCACCAACCTGCTCCAACATATTATAAATATGGGACACATAACCAACAAAAAAAAAGCAAAAAAATTGAATAACGACATTCCTTACATTCATTGACATGAGAATCGATTCGACTTTTAGTCAAGCATTTAGTGTGTTACAAACACATGATTCACAAAAGAAATCACTGACAATAACAATAAGAGGAGAATGGGGGAAAAACTGCATATTACTTAGGGACACACACAAGCAAAAAAAAAAAAAAAAAAAACTACAAAAGGTAAAGACCAACAACAATTTTTCAAGTTATTGTTTAATTTTAGTGCCTTTACAATACGAATAATGCCCCATTATTTGACTTCTTTGTGGGCGGAGGTTGGAAAAAGTAGAATCTATGGGTGTATCTACTTGGTTTGTTCGGTGTGCAGGGATACCGGGGTACTCATGCATTTAAAACGTTATTTTACTTAATAAGTATTGCAGCACAATTATGTTCTATAAATATTGCCCATCAATGACGTGAACCTCAAATATCTGAGCGAAATCACTCATAACAAAATCACCGTTTATGGTGAAGGTTTTCAATTGAATTAAAATATACTAACGATCGTTTTGGCCAAATGTCCTTCTGTAAAAATGTTTCACCATATAGTACGCTCAAGAATAAAGAAGAAAAAAATATAATTTACTAAAAAAAATAATTACACGGATGCCCCTGTTAGTATATACATGTGAATTACCCTTAACGACACCTTGTTTCATATTTTTAGTGTCAAAATGTACCAAATATCGATACCTAAAGGCGTAGTCACCAAAGATGTGGCCAATAATGAAGGCATGGGGAATTTGATCATAAACCCCTCCTTTGTGCGGGACGGTGAGCTTAAAAACATGTTGAACAACCTGCCAAAATGACAGAAATGACGTCATAAGGACAAAAAAACAGTTAAATGACTGACCTAATTTTTAATTACTTATACAGGGAGTCCGAAGGATTAAATATCCTAAGAAGAATTGGCTTCTTTTTTTTAACTAGTCTGTTTAACAGTAAATATAATAAAACTTCCACAAATATGGTCAGAAGATAGTGTTATGTTGATCCCTATTTGGAACTAAAAATTTAGTCCCCTCAAGTTCAGTCTCGGGTAAATCAAATTCAGTCATACATATCAATCCTAAAACTTATAAAGAAGTTCGATGTTCGATGACCTGAAGGACCGACGGTTTTAAGTACTGATCCCAAGGACAGAAAGGACTGATCCTAAGACTGGACTTCACCGAATCAAGGGAGAGTTGAAAATAACCACATTAGTCCCTTTGGCGACAAGGGGATGGGGGATTGTTATAACTATTAAAAAAAGACCCACGTCTTTTATGAATGACCCCTATTTTGGAACCGTAACCGGTACGAGCATATTAGTATCGTGACAACACTACGTAGTACCCACCTATGTTGTGAGGAATGAGACTTTTATGTAGTAGCAGTAGGGTCTTTTGTAGTAATGGTTCTGTGACCAAATGAAAAGAAACTCAACCATGTGTATAAATTAGGTATCATTAAGAGGTTTGCATTTATGTATAATGTATGTATGTACAAAATATTTGTGAGAGGGAAAATAATAATAATAATAAAATAAAAATAATTTTTTTATGGGGATTCGAACGGGAAAGAGATGTTGAAAAGAAAATGCTAATACCTCTGTTATGTATATATACCATAGTATAAAAGGCTTTAAATATATATACACACACACACACATATTATTATATTGTACAATAATAGGTTTAACACAATTCATTGAGGAGGAAATCTCAACCACTCAAACTGTGGGTTTTCAGACATAATATTATTTGTATCGTTTTGTGTATTGTGAAGCGTTTAGAAGCACTTGAAAGTAGTGTTGTCTCGACACGAACTTTGATCAACTCAGTTACATAAGAATTGAGAGAAGATTTTTTGATTCGACACAAATACTGAGTTGGATTTCAAGTAAGAAAATACCTCAGCCGACTTCCTATTTTATTGAGTAAGTTTAGTTATTTTAATTACTAATCTTTTTCTTTGTTTTTTTAATTTGGTCAGATGGAGTTGTACAGATTAAGTATAAGTAAACATTATAGTATTACAATTACTCCATTTGACAAAATAATTGTCTTTGAAGTACATCTACATCAAAATATAGTTCCTTCTCCAGGAGCGACCTTCGCACATTGAGTTCGAGAGATTAATTTATCCGAATTTTTGTCCTTTGAGCTACGTCGTTGCATAAAAAAACCTCCAAAGGGCTATAAAGACAAATTGGTAATTTCTGGCCCTGGTAAATGTGGCCTCTGTTCTCTCCAGACTACAATCCTCTTGACTATGGATCTGGGACTCCATCGAGAGGAGATGGAGAATGAGTGGACAAGCAGGTCGGATGAATAGGCGAAAAAGACCTGGAAGGCCTAGGATTGAGACCGAGGGTGGCCACTTTGATATTAAATTGTTTGTACAGGGGTGTCTGCAGGATTATATATCGCGGGGGATATTTCATTTTTGATTAGATATATTATTCTTTTTTATTTTTTAGTTTTATAAGCACTAATAAACTAATGTTCGTCAAAAAAATGTAATATCGTTCAATTAGTTACAAAACCGTGGTATGCCTATGTCTAGTCTGTCTATTTATAGAAGGGGTCGGGTAAATTTCATAAATTCACAGCTGTTTACAAAAAAAAATGGAACAACATTTCCAAATTAAATTTTTTAACAAAAATTTCCAAAAATCAATTGTTATTTAAAGAAAATTATTTTTTTTGGAAAAAAATTGGAAAAATGAAATATTTTGAAAGAACATTTCAAAAATTCACAGTTATACACAAAAATTAAATTTAAAAAAAAAATCAAATATTAAATTTTTTGGAAAAAAAATTGATAGATATTCACAAAAAAGTAAATTTTTACACCTAATTTTGTGTAAAAAATTTTCATACTCACCAAAAACAAAATTATGGAAAACGCGACAATTCCATAATTTTGGGAGCCAACAGCCCTCCTGCCCCCTTCCTTTGGACCCCCCTGTAATGGCATGTTGTTTATTTCATTAAACAAAAGGAAATAGTACTTCTTTTATGTCAAAAAATTCTGAATTACCCTATTTGGGGTAATTTATCCCTGTTCCCCAACCACTGATTTAGAGTTTAAAAGAATCATATTATAAATTGTAATTAATTAGAAAATCATTTATAAAAAGGAGTGTCACAATATCAAAATATAATTTGTTGAGGAAGTTTAGAGACAAAAACAAAACCAATTGCAATATATATAATATGAAATACACCCAGACTTACTCAAATTTGAAAATTGACGACTCATCATTTGGTTCAAGTCGACAGAACACCAGTTGAGACTACAATTGTCCCTATAAATCTATTTTGATATATCTATATGAAGAAAGGGGGAACTATTAATAGCGAATCAAAATCCACATATTTGAGTAATTGTTTATTAATTACAACAACCAGTAGTCGTCCTCACGACTTTACTGACAAGGTCATAAATTCATCAAATCCCTCTTAATTCCGTCTTCACACTCTGATACCACACTCCTCGCCACCAAAGACGCCGATGATTTGCGATCCCATGTTAAACATGAGGAAAGTGTTAATGAATCTAAAAATAGGAGACATGTTTATTGGCTGAAATCATGTAAAAAAATCAAATCAAATCCACTCAATAATAAAAATTGATGTTACAATAATTATTTCCCATAGAGAAATATGAGAAAAATGTTTAAGGTTTATGTTTACGATAAGTGATCGCTATTGCGTCTCGCAACATTTCTTCTTTTGAAAAAAAGAAAGAAAAAAATCATTGGAGCCATGTATGGAGTATGAACCAAATCTATAGGCTTTTTTGCAATATTTTGGTACACATAACCAGGAACGTCTGCAGCATTATGTATTGGGAGGGGTTTGGTTTTTGGTTTACAGTTGTTAACGAAAAATGAATTTTTTGGAACAAAATACAAAATTTAATTTTCAAATATTAAATTTTTTAGAAAAAATTTCAAAAAATTAAATTTCTGTGAAAAAAATTTATGACATTAAATTTTTTGGAAAAAAAATTCAAAAATCCGTCATTATACACGAAAAATTAATTTTTTTGTGAAAAAAATTTATCACATTAAATTTTTGGAAAAAAATTCCAAAAATCTGTCATTATTCTGGAAAAATTAATTTTTTTGTAAAAAAGTTTTAATTCAAGAGTTAAATTTCAAATATAAAATTTTTTGAAAAAAAAAAATCAAAAATCAATAGATATTTACAGAAAATTAAATTTTTTGAAATAAAAATCAAATTTTCTAGTAAAAATCAAAAGTTCCTTAATTGGGGGAGGGACTACAGGCCCTCCAGCCCAACCCCTGCAGACGCCCCTGATAAGGTACGTACTTTATTACTGCTTGTGTTCTTAATTTCTACAACCCCCCTCTCCTATATGCGTACGTACTTTGTACTAAGATAAGTTGGAGATTGTTATCAGCCTTGAGCAAAGGATAATTCAATTCGTACTATAAAGTTATAAGGTACATGAGTTGTAAAAAAGCCGACAGCTGAAAAAATAATTACAATGTGAAATTTTCTCGTTAGTGGGATAAGGAAATGTGGAATCTTTTATGTTCCAAACAAATTTTACATCCTTGATTATGGTTTTGGATGATATTGGGAGAAATGTCATCGATATTGGACCGCCATATTTCCCGCAAATGTTAACAAATGCCTGTATGTCTTTTTAACATCATATTGAGTAAATGATTGCTACTAAAGGTGGTCCATTTAAATAAATGTATCATTTTATAATTTTAATTCTATATATGTACAATATACAGTTGAGAAAATAAGTTTTTGATTCCTTGCCTATTTTGTAAATTCTATGGGATTGAGGCTCGAAGACAGACTAGGTCACTCAATGGGCTTAATGTACTTCTTTTTGACCCATGTCCTTGCTGTCACAGTGGTATTTTTTGGGGTATTGTCGTGCAGAAAGACCCTTGTACGGCCCATTTTTAGTGCTTGAGCCCAAGACATCCAGAGTACATGGCGTCTTGCATCCTCCCTTCGATGCGGTGAAGTCTATCTTCCGTAATATGAGCGAAACACCCTCAAAACATAATGTTTCCACCCCCTTGTTTGACGGGGGAATGATTTTTTTGGGGGTATACTCAGTATTTTTACCCAACCAAAAACTTTAATTTGTTCGTGTAGTGTCCCTCACTGTTAAAATAAATCTACTTTTAAAGTTATAGACAGTTCTTTTCTTTACCAGAGGACAAAATTATAAAATCGGCAAGGAATAAAATACTTATTTCTTCCACTGTAGATAGTTGTCGATTGTTAACACTATGTATTTACTCTAGACATTGTTTTGAGTACGCGTATAGAATAGACCGGATATATCTAATCGACCCTGTACTAATTAATTACAAACCATTTTTGTTCATTTTCTTATTTTTTTCAAGATTGTTTTTATATGACGTAATATTTATTCAGTAACACCTTGAGATCAAAGAGCCTCACATATGATTTAACAAAAAAATACGTTCTGGAATCCGAGTAGAAATTTCCATTGACATATTGGATTTGACTGAGATATGAGCTGGTGGAGAGTTAGTGACGGGACACGCATTGACCACTTCAAACTTCAATGCTTTAACTTACGAGTTTTTTGACCAACGAGCTCGTTCCAAGAAAAACAATAAACCTTGTATGTCATGGGATTATTGAATTTTCTTTAGCTATAAAAATCAATAGTAAAAGTCTTATTTTGAGGGTTATACAAACAAAAAATTTATTATCAAATAATGTTAAACTTTTTTATTTTCTCTTGTTGAAAGATCTCCATTATTAAAAAAAAAATACAATTTTCAAAGCAGTTTTATGTCTGTTTCATTCCTTCTTATTGGTTATTTTATACTATGATTATTATTTTCGAACGAATTCTCGCCTCAGCCTATTAATGAAGTCATTTTTCATCAATAAAAAACAAAAACAATATTGAGAGAATGAAACAATCAATATATAATTGTTCTTTCTTTTTCAAGGTGTTTTTATTTAATTTCGACAGAGCGATAATAATTTAATATATTATTACATTTCAAACTTCAAAGATTTCTTGGTAAAATATTAAGTAAAACAAGTAGAACTTTGATTTAACAAAGCATTTGCCTGTGTGTAACATAAATAACATAAAATCATAACAATAAAAGAAAATACCTCGAAAATAGGATATATACAAGGATATTTATATCTTTGGGGCAAATTAACACCCAGGAAAGTAGCAGAGGGTTTTAGGTACACCCTTATAGAACATTCTGACATCATATTTTTTTTAAAACGCTATTTTGAGGACTCAAAGTTGATATTTTTACGATATAAAATTGATCATTTTTCAATTAATCTTGATCAAACTCCATCAAATGGCTTTCTGAATGAAAAATACTGAATACCTGCATTGAATACTATTTGATGCCAATGATAAACACTGATATTTGTAATATAATTAAAGTAATATATACTAAAAAATCCCTATGAACTATTTAAATCTATAGAATTATATTTTTGATTGACTAGGGAAGATAAAAGTTATTATTTATATTATCATGGTTTATTTTGATTTAAAACAAAATAAATAAGATTGTAATTGTATAACAATGTAATAACAAATTTTTGATAGAAAGTAAGGTTTCAGTACTTCTGTTTGTAAGTCCCCCTTTGACACACATTAGTTCTTAATTCTCCGTAATATTAATGAAAAAAAGAGTTTTCATTGTTAAAAAACATGGTTTTTTAGGCCCCAAAATGTACGAAATCAAAATGGTGATGTGACGTGAAAATACTCTATACTGTACAAAATATTAAGCATATATAACTCATAGAGGTTCAAAGATATCATTCTAAAAAAAGATGGGAAAAATTATTAATTAATTATCAAGAAAGTTTGTTTATTTTTATTTTTTTTCTGATCCTTCTTTTACGATAGAAAATAAAGTCAATCAAAGTAAAAAAAATCCACTGTTTGTTGAAGTCTGACTGGCGAGAAAGTAAAATAAATCATTCAAAATGATCGGTTATTTGGACCAAAAAGGATCTGATTTTACACTTGAGATTCTATTTGAATCAAAAAGCAAAGTCAATTATAGTATAGAGTGCCATTAGTAGGTCTTATAAGGCACTCCCGTATGTAATAGAAAAAGTTTCTGTAGACATTACATCACTCTTTCTTATTGGTTATACTATGCTATGATGAAACAAAGAAGTCACTGATTCCATTGGCCAAGGCAATTATTATTATATATGAAGTGGTCCTACTTTTCAAACGAGAGTAGAAAGAGCACCTTGATGAGAAGAGTCTATAGAAAATATGAAGAAATAACAACTCCCTATAGGAAGATGCCAAAAATAGATAAGAACTTTGATTTTCTTCTTATTCTCTAGCTCCTTCCATCTTTATTATTCTTTTGATATAATATAATATAAAAATAAATAACACAGCATTATCAAAACTTGGAGAAAAAGTTTATAATTCCATGTATATAATAATACAGAGTAGTGATGTGCCGGATCTTTGGTCCAAACTAGTTCATGCCAAATGAACCTATTAAGGAACTCTGAATGTGTATTACTTCTCGGGATCTAAGCTATTTTACAAGCAGGGAAATTTTCCGGGAAATCCTGCTTTTAATTATTTCTTTTACTTATTGTTGATTCAGTATACAGAGTGGGGACCCAAAACTTGCAATATCACGTCTAAATTACAGGGGAAAACGTGATTTAATTAGAATCAACTCATAATCAATTTGTGATATGTTTAAACATTATATTTTGTATTCAATATTTCCCTCATTACATGCAATAATAGCCTAGACACCCTGGTTACATATTGGCAGCTCTTGACGATTACTGACTTTTCTATTGTGTACCACGCTGTCATGATAGCAGCTCCGAGCGAATTCAAATCTGGATGAGAGGTACAGAAGACATTCTTCCTCAAGACACTCAAACAGCAAAGGCAGGCAAGAAGTCAGTCACATTGTTACTACAAAATGTATGGTTCTTCTTGGGATAGGGGGAAGTAATGACCTTCTTGATGATTTATAAGGACCCAGCTACATCAAACAAAACAAAAGTTAGTTAATCACTAACTATTTAACTTTTTTGCGGGTGAGATTGTGGTTAAAAAGTATGCGGGCTTGGAAAAAACAACAATGCACTTTTAGTGATTATGATAAAAATGAAGAACATGAGAATTGAGAATATATGGATAAGACTAGCTTAAAATATCATTTGATATACTTAAACTTCACAATATTTATTATTTACTTACGGGATACCGATATTTTTCGGGATACCAATTTTTAAATTTGTTCCCGGAGGATCATGAGAAACTGTACTATTGACAAACCCAAAAGAATGAAGGTTCATCATTCATCCAATGTGTGCTCTCCTTCCTTCAAGCAAGAGGGAACCAGCTAACAATTTTTTTTTTTTTTTTTACAATTTTCTTATAAGCAATGTTGTAGAACACATAATTAGCTGTCGATTACTAAGAAAAACGTTGTCCTTGTCGCCACCATGAGCACACACTACGAGAAGAAATTGAGATAGCAGCGCCTCTCCACGCAGGATTGTCCCAGAAGGTCATCGTGGAGCAGACTGGGGCCTCAAGGAAGACGATTTACAACGTCTCCATGCATCTCCAAACTAATCAAGAAACTGGATTGGAATCAGATTAGAACCCCTACAATATATACAGTAGAAACTCAATTAGAGCAAAGAACCACATCGAACCCGTAACCGCAACTGAAGGATCCGTTGCATCACTAAAGTACGAAGTACTATGTGTTTATTTATTCACGGAATAAAAAACCGATTCTTTATTTATACAAGGAGAAGAAGATGAAATAATAGGCGAAAAAGTTGTAAGAGAAGTGAAAAAGGCTCTTTTTGTATCTACATAATATATATGAAGGAGGGGGATTTTGAATTGAGGTTCCTTATCGTGGTGTGGTGGTGTTATTATTATTCCATGAATGTACTATTTTATTCATTAGAAACGTGATGGGATGACTAATTAAAAGAAGGGGGAAAAGCAAAGAGGGGGTATCGAAGTTATGTGTATTTTCTATATTGAGGCGTCAACATAAAAACAAATCAAGACTCGATTTTGATCTTACTTGGTACAAAGATTATATATGGTCACAGTCACCATTAAATTTTGAGAGGTCAAACTAACACAAAACGTTAATCAAAACTATACAAGTTGCAATTATTTTGCTTCGTTTGTCGTCAAATTCATATCCTCAGAATACAAGATTTAAAAGAAATCAAAACTACATATTGTATTAATTGTAGCTTTTCAGTGACAAGTCTTACATTAAGCTTTAGAATATGACTTTTCATTTTGGGATTGTAATCATTTAAGAGCATGTTTATTTATTTTATGAAAGCCCTTTGGTTGATAATTTATTGGATTGAAAAGGCTGACTCGTGAGAGACAAATTTACTTCCATAAAAAATATATTAGTTATAAATTATGGATTAATCAATTTATTCCAAGTTTAGTTCCATGTTAACAAGATTACTTTTAAAAATAAGAGAGTGATTTTTATGGAAGACAAACATGACAAGCCTTTGTAATAAATCCATCAAATTTTGTCTTCTACTTTTTTATGGAAGTACATAATTCATAACATTCATTTAATAAAAGTGTGAGTACTCTCTGTATTAATCATTCCCTGGCTACAAAAATTGATAAACAATTTAACTTCCTTTCCATCCTACTTCCTGATTGCAAAATATCGGAGCAAATATCTACCTTTTTTTAGAATGCTTTAAAATGCCGATATGATACGTGTTTTCCCAATATCGGGTGGCCCATTGGAATATGAACACTTACTAATTCAATAAATAATTAAGGTGAGTACTAAAAATTCACTCATATTTAGATATATTATAGTATAAGCAATAAGTTACAAAACAGATTAAATCTGAGCTGTCTAGCTTACGTACAAGTCAGAAAATAACACTTGAACGTGAACAATGAGTTTCCATTAGCAAGTTAGCCGTTAGCAAGTCCAAAACGTTGAAAAAGAAGAGGGGCTCTATTAAAAAGTCCAAAGTGGACCCTGAGGAGTTAAAGAAAACAGCTCAGACACATCTCCTAAAGCCCACGAGGCCCCATTCAAGAGATCTTGGGGGTCACACCAGACTGTCGAGAGAGCTATCAAAAAAGTGGGTGAAAAGAGCCTTATGAGGGTGGAAAGGCCACTTTTAACACCAGCAATGAAAGAAATCCATCACGTCCATTGCAGGACACTTTTGAACTCTTTTTTATTTTATTTTAATGTTCCTTGAATTGGTTAGATTAAGTTGCACTGGTTAATTATAAATAAATAGTATACATTTATCAAACTGTCCTAGGAATCTTTTTAGAAGTCCTTATACATAAAGTATATTTCTTTCTCCAGTAACGACCAGGAAGCGAACCTACGTACATTGAGTTCAAGAGAATAATTTATCCCAGGCGCATTTTCAATGAGCTACGACGATTCTATTTCTCTTTTTTGACACTTTTGCCCCACCCCCACCTACATCTCTGAGCCACCCCTTGACAAAACCATTTGAGTGTATATCGAAAGGAAGGCGTGCAGTGTCCCTCATCCAAACAACGAAGCCCTCAAAGCCACTAACAACAATCACTGGGACGCCATGACAGAAGGCTACATCTGCAGTGGGTTCCAGGCCTTCGGCCTCAACCTGGAAGGCATCATTGCCACTAAGAGTGGTTACATTAATGATTTCGAGGGCTGAGACACACATCTACTTCTAGCATTAATTTTATCTCAAATCAATTATATTTTGTTGTATTTTAAAATTCAGAGTGTTCAGATTTTAATAGATCATTCAGTATAGTTATTAATTATAATTCACACGGATGCTAACTAAAGGCTAAAACCTTCATTTTAATTTAATCATTTGGTCCTATCTTTCTACCCCTTTCAAATGAATAAAATCTATCATTTTGTTAATTCTGAAGTTCTAACGATGATTTTTTGCTACTTTAACCATTCAAATACCATACCAACTGGGTCCATTTGATCCATTTTTCCATTTGATTGCTTGTTTTACTTCCCCTATTAATCCCAGTCAACCATCATTTTGTGACATTTATAACTCTATACATTAGATGAATAAGGATTAACTAATTCAAACCTTTAGACTTGAAATAAGTTCCAAAACTATTTGCTAAATTGTTTAACCAATAAGTAATTAAATGCTACGAGGAAAATAGGAAAATTTTATAATAACAAAATGAGTTTGTACTTTCGGATACGAATCAGTTATTCTATCAACATTAAAACAATCTAGAACAAAAATCAAGAAAAGAAAATAATCCCAATTTTTGTTTTACTTCATATGAATTTACAACTATCCCAATATTTCATAGACATAGTTAAGTGAATAATAGGTTTATTATTCAAATTTGTGAGATAAGTTAAGATACCTAATAATTGGAGCTATATTTGTCAACCTTTTTTGGATTTAAGAGGCTGATATTGGGCCACATTTCAGGACCAATATAAAAGTCTTGTAAAGAAGATTCTAAAATACATTTAAAATTCTTGTGTATCTTAATTCAAATTTCTGGGATGAATTAAGATACACAAGAATTTTAAATGTATTTTAGAATCTTCTTTACAAGACTTTTATATTGGTCCTGAATTGACTTTTCAAATAAAATCTATGAATTTATCATTATTCTATTTTAACAATACAAAGGTGCCTCCAAAGGATTAATAAGTATAATTTAACGATGATTTGTATAAAAAAACTAATAAAATCCACACTCAATTTTAAGAAAAATAGTTTTAGCTTGCTTTTGCCTTGACGGGTCACATATAGAATCGCCTTTATGTGACATAATGTTTTGCTAAGGATGACATTCATTTATTTTTTACAATTACCAGTTCATTTCGGTCCTTTTTTCGTTGAACATATCCTCAGATAAAGGGGAAAGGTTGAGGGATTCTCCCAAATACAATCATCTGGAAAGTAAGAAAATATTATATACACATGTTATTATATATAATGAGCACAATGGAGTGGAAAATAGCTAGATCTATTTAGAAGGATGTTATTATTCTCATTCTCCACCGTCCGTCACCACAGCTCGAAATCTGGCTGGGATCAATAAAAAAATTAAATTAAAATTTATCAAGTGATGAATAAATAATGGAATATTTGATTCATATTTCATCTTTTCTTCTTGATAACAATAAAACGACTACATAATAATATATTGTGTGATTGTATATATATACTGAGAATGTAACAATAATGAAAAGGAAAATATGAAAGAATAACAAAAACTATAAGGACTTCTTCTTATATGTAGTTACAACTACAATATTTTTCAATACATATTTTAAAGTGTCGTGTAACAATAACCAAAGTAATAATAAAATTCAACAATAGCTTCATAATAGGATTAATTTTATATGAATAGAACTATTAATAATAACACAACATCGACATAATATAGCACCCTCCTCTGATTCTTCACTATTCTACTCCTTCATAAGGCCTCAATACTTATTTCGGCAAGGGAGACTACATAGTATTATGTGACCCGTTAACATAACTACAATCTTAAATAAAAATTGAGATAGGTAGAAAAGACAAATCCATCCTTTTGACTTCATAATTTTACTCAATAATATCTCCAACCAGTTAACAGATAAAAAAAATAAATAAAGATTAATGACTTTGATTTATTTTATTTAATAAAATCACCTCACTATACGAGACCACTTGGTTCCTTGGCAAATCCTGGAATTTCTTCTTGAACCGGCTGATAAATTTGTCTTTGGTGTTGGAGGGGAATGGGTTGGTTTGGGGTTTGATCACTACACTACAAAAAAAAATACATGGGATTTAGATTTGACGAGTTTGGAGGCAAAAGATCTAGCAAGATGAAGTCTTCAAAATTATCTTATAGCCATTTGATACTTTTTTCTTATAGGTGCTGGAGAGAACCGAGTCCTAGCGCCACTTTTAAGGCCTCACATTGGCAACTTTGTTCATCAGGGCTTCAATTTGGTCTCTAGGAAGTACAGGTAGGCATCAGCGTTGTCGCACCCGGTGCTGATTCCAAGGAAGGCTTTGTGCCTTTTCCAATATTTGGGACAACGAATTCATGAATTGATTACATTTTTTTTTTTTTTTTTTTTTTTTTGAACTGGTGCAAGTTTGAACACGATATCTAACAAGAAAATATCTGTCAGATAAGTAGCCGCATTTTCCCAAGAGAGTGCGCTAATGCGGAGTTAAGTAATCCAAAAAAATTAGCTATAATTTAGAACCTTTATTTGATTTATGATACTTAATTTGAGTCTCATAATTTTCCCTTTCATTTGAAATCTGTCAATTTTTTATTTTTTAGTTTGACGATCAACTTTAGCTACATAAAGGGTTGATATGACTGAGCATCCATTTTATAACACAGTTAGTGAATTGAGTAATTGAGAAACCTAAAAATATAACGTATTTAACTACATGACAAACAGTTGAATAATTATAAAAATTACATAATTTAAAATTTGGGTTATTTTTTTAACTATTCCGTCCATTTTACACTCGCAAATATTAGTTAAATTGCTAAAAATATTTGTATGTATGGATATTATCGAGAAAAACGAATTTTTTATTTTAAAATAGTCAACTGCATGAGATTATTATTCTTAAAATAAAAAAATTTACTATAAAAAAATATTAAATAAAAATGTTTTAGAAATATTCAATACTTGAAGTGTGAATTTTGGGAATCAAATTAGTACTCATCAGTTTTTGATGAGGTTGTGTCTTTACTAACTAAAATATTAAAAATTTTAACTTATAAAAAAAGGGGGATTTTTGTGTCGAAATTGGCCATTTTTAGGCCTCTTCTACCACGCCAAATAAGATGATGTATAAGTCAAAAATTGTGCTTCTTATGGTAATTAGTATTTGACACATTACCCCATTTTTTCAAATTTAAATTTTTGCACTAGGACAATAATAAAATGAAAAGCCCCGAACTTTGCCAAAGTAAGTTTTTTAGTGTCCCTAGTAGAAATAGTATTTGTGCAAGTGGGGGATACCCAAAAATGGGACAGTTTAGTATAGTACATCATTGTAGAATGTCCATACATACAAATATCTACTTTGAATTGATATTCTCTATATTACATAATATAATATATACAATTCTTTGACAAAAAAAATAATCTATATAATATATATGTTTTTTATACATAAATAGATAGATAAGATGAAGTTTCATTTTCTGTCAACAGCTGCTGAAAGTACATATGTAATCAAGTCGAGTCATCATCATGTCTTTTTTTATCTTTCTCTTTTTCCTTATCCGCCATCTTTTTTTTTCTTCTTTTTTTGGACATCATCAAACCAATCATATTATGTTTTTTATTGGCTGTAGTTAGGCAGTTTCTCTGTTTTCCATTATCTTTTTTTGTTATTACTGTAAAAATGTGACCTGTCAGGATAAAAGTAGGCTGGAATAACTACGGACTATTAAGTTATGTCATCGGTTCGCCATGAGATTATTAATTTTACTACATGACGTTATCCAACCCTGTTCTCAAGTTTTTAAATAAGTTATGATAAATAAAGGTTAAATATAGCCTGTAAAAAATATTTTTTGCCTTCAGATTAAACCGAAAACAGTACTTTTTCCTTGTTTTATGCTTTTATGACTGGGAGGCATAGTTTCCATAGGAACAGAAACATTTGCCTGTTAAATTAGCTATTTAGAGCTGTTTTGATTGATAATTAATTGAGTACAAATGACGGAGGAGCTCAATATGTAGCGTGAGATTGATTGAATATGCTTGAGTCTCACGCCAATTGCATGCGACTTGAGAACCCTGATTATTTGTCTCATCATAAGTTCTGGAGATATATATCCCTAAATTTTAATATCTCATCGAGTCTGTCTTTAATCTGAAGGAAACCTCTGAGCTGGGTACGTCCCATGGAAATATCTCTCTAAATAAAGTCATCAAAGATAAAAGCTAGTGACGTCATCATATATATACATCTTCTATCTTGGAATTATTATTAACATCCAATTATCTTAAGAATAATAATCAATTAATAATTGTGTCAATTTTCGTGCACCAAAGATACTCAAGGTTTTACTGAACGAATGTAATGGGCAAAGGTAGGTACTCTAATTTAATATTTGGGATTATGATACTATGGAGAAGATGATTTAAGAATATGGGACCGATAACAAGGGAGAGCACCGATTTTAAGTCATACATTTAAGACCGATAGATACCAAATATATTCACTTATCTTGTATCTTTATTAGTAAATTATTCTAATTCCTTAATCCGAATTAAACACAACAAAAGTTCATTTAAAGGTCGCAAAAAATGAGATGAATTTATTAATAGATATTCTCTACGGTTGAAAGGTCATATTATGTCAGTAAGATAAAATATCATGTGTCAATTGAAGTCTCTATATAATAGAAATTCTCAAATTAGGGACCGGAAAGGTGTTGAAAGGGGCTTCAAAGATTTTTTTGGGGGACTTATGCATATATTTATATAACATTATCATGAGATTGCCATGCCAGAAATATATACATAGTTGGAGTTGTGCTTAAACTCTGGGCCACTGCAAAATAGTGTTATGTGTTTATGATTTTGTAGTCTACAAATAAAGAAGGCCTACAAAATTATTTCCTAATACAAAAAAAAAGGATTTTCAATAAAGTTACTAAGTTGTAATAAGAGGATAATACAATGATGTAACTTCCTATTAATCAGTGTTTCTCAAACTTTTGACACTAAACCTAACTTTCTTAAAAAAAGTTGAAACTCAGGCCATGTCCTGCTCTGGAATCGATGAGCTGACAGTATATTCACACACTTTAACGATTACTCAGAATATGCTCATCTTGTAGAAGGTACTTTTGCGCGCACAAAAGATTGCGGGGAAAAAACGAAGCAACATGGCAGACCCTGCCAATGAGGTTTCCATTATTTATTTTTTTAGAGAGTTGTTAACTCTAATTAAGAGTATTAGCTATAGTCTGAAGCCTTCGTTTGATATGATACTTTTAATAGTTCCGATATGGTCAAAAACATATAATCTATTTACTTTTTTATTCTAAATCGGTGATGAATAGTCATGTCGATCTTGAAATTCAATTTGCAGCTCACTCAAATTTCAAATTTATTCATAGAAATAGTAGATCATTTGATTAGGAATACAAATGAAATTCACTTTTGAAAGAAATCATTCCAACTTTTTTTGTGTTGACGGGCCATATATATATTATTCCTTGGATAACCAGAAAATAAAAGGATTTCATTCTCTCTCTCTCTCTTTCTTTCTATTTCCCCTAATGAAATAAATAAACAATTTATCTAAGCAAGCAGAATAGGACAACAACAATACGCGGAGAAAAAAAAATACAAAACTCTGAGAATTTTTATCATTCTTTAAACAAAGTATTATTCCTTTTTATTGTTAATCCGACATTGAACGATTATTATTCGAAAAAGAAGAAGGGAGGGCCTCATAGTCATCATAGCATAGTGGATATATCAGTGTGTATACTGTATACGCACAGACACAAAAGAAGAATGGGAAGAGAAGAAGAAAAGGTCCATAATGGATGCTTGGAATGGAAAAGAAAAGAAAAATGGTAGTGTGTCCTCTCTCTCTCTTTCTTTCTTTCTTCGGCCATTACTCCATACTTATAATAATAATAACTACACCTACTCTCTGATTGGGCCCAATTAGAGTCTTCCCTTTGTTTATTAGTTATTATTACTACTATGATCATCTCTCTCTCTCTCTCTCCTTTTCTATCTTTTTATTGATGCAACGGTTCATTATAACGATATCCAATATCTTTATTTACTAGTATATATTATAATGTCCGTTACAATACATAGTTATATAATATAATACTAGTTATATATAATAATAATACGGGGAGCTGCAGAGGCTACATAACTAGAGAATAAGTCATAAAAAAGAAATTGTTTCTCCTTCTCTTTCTTTCTATCTATGAGAAAATAAATCTTCTTTTTGCCTTTGGGTCGTCATACAACATACTTTATTGGATATAAACTGACAATGAACAATGAAAGGAGAAATAAAGAAAGAAAAAGAGATATTCTCCAATTTAAAAAAATAATAATAACAACAAGAGTTGAACATTCCTTTTTGATTATAAATGTATCGTGTAGAATCTTGTATTGTCATAAAAGGTATTCATCATTGATTAACAGGTCGATTTAAAAGAGTAGATTGCCAGAGTCGAGTGTATTTATTGATAATCCATGTTCATAATATCATAATACCTGCATTGTATTAATACAATATCGTATGATGAGTCTTTGTGCCTCATTTATTATCTATTTTTTTAAAAATAAGAGGTTGAATGTGGGGTAGACCATCAATAAATCCCGTGATTTAAATGTCTTCAATATAATTAATTGAAATAAGTAACACAACTCGCATTTTGGGATAGACAGAAATACTGTTCTCTCTTCAGTCGTTTTTGTCAGTTGACTCGTTCTGATTTAACCTGCCGTTACCTTTATTAAATCTCGCAACCTCTTTTCCAAAAAGAAAAGTGAGAAAAAAGGCTCAACATTAGCTATGAGAGGTTAGCAAATTCTTCCAAATTATATCATGATTACTCATTAATTGTTAGGAATTGTTCATAGCAACTTAACAAGAGCTAATTCGAAAACAACTCGTAGTAATCTAGTATTGTACTATTTAATCTTCGCTACAATAATCGTACATCTACAATTTTTATACATTTTTTGTCAGCTGTTGATTTATCTACGTCTGATTCTTATTAGTAGTGCTCTGAACGTTGATTCATTTAATTAAAAATATGCTCTTAATATCCCTTCATACTATTCAGAGGTGAGAACTATTCAGTCCCAGATAAGCTATACTTTACTAATCAAGAGTGCTGGGTTCTCAAGTATTTGACATATGAATAGCGTCTGGGCGTATAAAAAACGAATTTTAATTTTAGTTATAAAAAAAATTTAGGAGCTCCTATAATTTGAAAAGTTTTTATATTTAATTATGTGTATAAACTCATTTATTTTTTGCCTACAAATATTTAAACAAAATATTGTCGTTTTACGCAGTACCACAAAGAACGTCTGACTTAAGTACTTATAACAGTGCGAGATGCATCCAACTTAGACATTGAAAACTAATGAAACTCTAATTCTGATCCCCTCTGTATATATGTAGAAACGCCAAAAACCCGATTTTGTCATTAATAAATTGTTATAAATGCACTAAAAATGATACTACAGAAATCCCTTTCATAAATCTTCTTTGGATGGAATCATTTATATGTAATGCTCCATACCAAGAAAAAATTGCAGATATTATAAATAGAAATATATCAATGTATAAAGATATTATAAGACTCATCATTTCCTAGTAATGTCCCGTATTGATTGACTTATCAAATTTATAAGAGTAACCTATTTCATGGGAATATAAAAACTGACTTTTAGGACGAGCTTAACAAAAAATTAATCGGTTACGAGCGAAAGCAAACATTTCGGGTTCTGAAGGCAATTTTCGTTATACTCAAGGTAAACGAAATCAGGGACAAACCATCATAATTCCTAGACAAAACAAAGTTAACTATTATTCATTGTTCGACAACATAACTTCATTTTTCCAAAGTTAAACAAAATATGAATAAACCAAAATTCGATATTTTAATACCCGATGTTTTTTTTTCATTTATTGTTTCACTTAAAAATATTTTTTCATCGAGAGATTTTAGAGGATAGTTCTTTATTTTTCAATTTTTAATAAAAAATGCCCCAAAACGATACATTTTTTACATTAAATTTTAAATTTTACTATTACAAGATAATATTTTCAATTTCCAAGACATTTCATTTGTTATATTTTGCAATATGACTAACATAAAAATTATTGTTTCTCCTTTAAATATAGTATAAATTCTTAAATTTCACAGTATTACATATTTACCAACAGGATTATAATATTTCTCGGGATCTTGTAACTTAAAATTTTTCCCAAGAAAAAGCTTCAAAGTTCAATTATAAACATAACTTATTTTATACTTATGAATTATTAGCTGATTAAAAAAAATAAAGATTTTGCAAAGCTCTTAAAAATGTTAGTTAATCTAAAATAAATCCGGTTATAATTGCTTGATCATGACAAACCACCCCAATCTAAAATTATTGCAGGACACCAAATTTCATGGGACCAATTTTAACTCCGTAGCACTATTATGAGTGACGTTATTTGCATTCAAATAATTTTGAAAATTTCAAATCATAAAAATGAAGTAAAATCATTATTATTTTTTTATTATAAATTAAAGCAATTAACGGATTTTCATACATCACAATAACAAAAACTCAGGAATTAAATTGTAGTTAGATAAATTTTATAAAATATTATTTCAAGCGATATTTGGCAATATTTATTTTCGACAGCAAACACACATTCCCCACTCCTTCATCAAACATTTGCAACTGATTATATTTCCAAAAAAACAAAATTTAGCATCTACTTCAACAGCCTGATTGCCTGTTGTCATACACTGCACAATTTTCAAAGTTAAAAAAGTCTGTGGAGTTGAACAAATTTTAGAGTTTTTGAGTTCTTTGTCGAGTCAAGTTTGTTCAAGCTTTGAAAATTTCCACAAATTGTGCAATTTAATGCATAATCAATTCTTGTTTCATTAAAAAAGAACGTCAGTAGCAAGGTTAATAAAAATAAAAGGTTAGACCATCATGTAATCGGGCTTGTTGGAATTTTCAATCGGATGTATTGTACCCACTACTAGGCTAGACAGGCAGATTTGACAAAACACGCAGCCACTCATCGACTATGACGTCACTATTACAAGAATTTTCAATTTAACATATCGTATCGACTGCTGGACAGGAAGAACATGTTTTCACGAAACATGCAACCACCCATTTATTATGACGTCAATATTAAAAGCGTGGTGGAAGTCAAACATCAGTCGTACACGCGTTATGGTATAACCTTGTATTTCTATTAACCTTGGTCAGTAGGTATTTACTAAAAATAAAAGTAATCATTACTTGAATGTTTCGAGTTTTTATAATAGTTAAAGCTCAATAAAGTCGATTTTTTCAAGAAAACAATTATTTTGAGCGAGTTCCAGTAATTTTCAAGAAAATGTTGGCTTTAGTAAAGTCATTTAATTTTTAGTTCTAGTTATACAAGATACCAACACTAGTTTGAATAGTTATAAACTATACAATAAAAAAGTACATTATTTAGAGCTTTTCCCATTTTTTGATATCAATTTCAATCAAACAATAAAAGTACAGATTTAGTCAAAACGTGTATTATTATATAATAATTGTTTTATGGTTATGTTTTCCTTTTGTTTATTGCTGATAAGCCTTACTGAAAACAATTTTAAAGTGGTGTGTAATTGTATTTTAATGAGGAAGAAGGATATTTTTGCATTGCAATAGTATCCCTTACAAATATAATAATAGGCTTTATTATGGCATATGCATTGATAAAAGTCGTCAAAATATGATTGGGTTATTTTTAAAAAGATTTATTGACTAACATATTATGATTTGTCATTAATAATATATCAGAGTTTAAAAGTGGAATTTAAAATGATTTAAGAAATGATCAAAATTTAGACAGACAAAAATTTAATGTACATATTGCCTATAAAAAAGTTTCTAATTAGTAAATTTTTAGTCTTAGTGTTGAATTTAAATAATTATCTATGCAGAATCATAAAGTTTGTAAAATTTGAATGGCATTTGAAAAATAAAAAGGGTAGGGTAGCAAAACGTGGACTGTTAATCAATGTCTATTTTCTCATTACTGTGATAAAGTTTAGTGATTATTTTTTGATATTCGGTTTCCGCCGTTCTTTTTAAATAAACAAACTAAACATTTAGTCATTTCATCATTATGAGCGAGCAACAAGCAGAAATGCAGTGCATCTCAGATCTCCTATATGCTGTAGTTGATGAGATGAAGATTACGGGGATTGTTAAGTACTCTAGTTATAATTTAAAGAGCGATACGAATATAAAGGAGGATCCTATTAAGTTGATGAATCGCCTTGCCAAAGACTTCTTTGTAACTCCTAGGACCATCAGAAGGGCTATAAAGCACAACTTGGGATTAATTTCTTTCGCAAGGATCCCACACCACCTTCTGATAGAGGGCATGAAAGCCAAGAGGCTGGAGAGGTGCAAGAAAATCACAATATGTATAAAGGCAAATGGGTCAATTGTGAAAATTTTCTTGTCCAAGAAAATTTTCACACAACGGAACCAAGACGACCGTTGGTTTGCGGAAACAAAAGAAAAGGTCCAAGGGGTTTACCATACCAAATATCCGCACCAAATAATGGTCCTCAGCGTTGAGGCATTTGATTAAAAGAAGATACCTCCGTTCTTTTTCAAGGCTAGACAGAAAATCGGCGAAGAGGCCTATTATAAGGTGCTTAGGTAGTCCATTTTGCCATGGATGAAGATCAACTACCCGGAGGATAACTACATGTGGGATCAAGACGGTAGTTTTGTGCAGATAACACGGCTCAATTCTGATCCAAAGGGATATGGCCCCCTTGCTCACCAGATATAAAACCACTGGACTTTTCTATATGGGGCACTTTGGAGAGGAAAACCAACAGGACCTCACATCCAAATAAGGACTCACTAAAGTGGCTGCATGGGAGAACTTGTCAGATGAGTTTTTCACCTACTTCATATGGAGTTTCGAGTCTTTGCTCAAAATTTATAATCAAGTCCAAGTCATTAAATATCTGCGTCGAGCCCTTATATTTTATTCAGTGCATTTCAAGTTCATATTTATCAAATGGTGTGTCCATGGTGTTTATGTTTTTCTTGCGTTTTTTCCCTATAAAACTTTTAGAGTAATTTATAAACCAGTGAAAAAAATGGAAACAATTGAGAGGAAATTTCTCAAAATTGTTGGAAATCTGATTAAGTCAGCAAGTCCCAGAGTCGAGTAGCGAGTCTCCGCTATATAGTCCAAGGTAAGCCGTGAGTCTTTGATTGTGAGATCAGGTTGAGTCGACTCTGTTTTTTGTTTTATAAATATAAATAATTGACTCGCAATTGGACTTAAATCAAACTGAGTCATGAATCGACACAACACTATTATAAATTGTCTCATTTGGTAATAATATTTTTATAATAGTCAGGATTTTTCAAGCATTGCAGTACTGTGAAATTTTGTTCTACGGTAAAAATGCAACTTTCGTTATCTTATTAATGTATCCTGATATAATTTGTTTTTTAATGTTGAAAAGCACTGTGTGCCAAATTTTCAGCAGAAATATTATTAGTATTTCCCCGTTTAGACTTAAGTAGTTCAATTTTCTTCAAAATTGAACTAAAGTCCTAGAACGTGAGCTCGAAAATACATGATAATTCAAAAAATGACTAGCGGGCTGTAACAGTTTATTTATCAATTGATAATTTTCTCAGCTTTTGAATGATATAACTTTTTTGAAGTTTTGAAAAAATTTGAGGCTGACACTAAGTTAAGCAAGTCTCCTAGCATCACAAATGAAAGGTTTGTGGTCGCCTATTAAAAATGTTTTAAAGCAGAATATTGTGAACAAAATGTTCAGGACGACTTTTCAAGAAAGTCTCCAAAAATTTGTTTTGTTCAATTGCCAAATTGTTTACCATTAAGGGGTGTTTTTTGGAAATATATATATATATATTTCCAAAAAAAATGCGTCTTTGAATGTCCTTCTTAAAAAAAATTATTCAAATTGGTCAAAAATTGAATAAATTAGAGTTCCACCGAACAAGTGCCGCACCCTGTATAATAGTAAAAGAGTATATAAGCAACCCAGACAGACCTTGCAGAAATGTGTCATAATCATCTTCCAAAATAATTTATTCTTTTGCAAAGGGGACTCTTTTATTGATTACCCATCAAAATAATAACAGTATGTACATAGATTTCCATTCAATCTATATATAATGGAATTAAATAAAATTTGCGCATAGTCAAATAAATATCGATTTATCTCATCATTTTGACAAATTTCAATATGATTAAACTCCAGTATTGTAAAACAGTCATTTCTCTTCTATTGTTATTATACATACAATAACTATCTTCGATTGAGTTCTTTAGGAAAAGTTAAGTCAAATTTATCTTAGAGGACAAAGTATTTGTTAGTAGGAACATAAATTTAGTGTTGGGGGATTCGGTCCGGAATTCCTATACCGGTCTGAGACTCTTATAGTTTTGGTAAGAGCAAAGGAAATTCTGTCATGTTAGGTCCAAACCAGTCACGTCTTAAAACTCGGTCTACAAAAAAATCGGTCTTTATTGATCCCATATTTTGAAAGAAGGGAAATTTCATAACATTACCTGTATTTTTTTGTTATGTTTGACCTTTTTTTAGAAAAAAGAAATCAGTCCCCCTTTTAAATTTTGTTTTACAGTTAGACACTGTGGTTTGGATCAAAACATCAGTCTAAATCCGTCTAGAAAAGAATCCATTAAGATTTTGAGTTGTGTGGGTTCTTATTTAGGACAGAGGGCCACGGTCCAGTCCAGGCATACTTGTCGGTCCTTCAAGAAGTTAAAATGGATACATCGTGACGTCATTGAGGGTGTCTACCCTTTTATTAATTATTCAGTTATATAATAAAATAAATTATATAACTATGTAAAAAGGACATATTCCGTATTGGATTGCATTATAATGAAAACAGGGATTTTTTTACAAGATATGTGCAATGCTCTTAGTATATATCTCACATATATTATTTGGCTTAATAAACCATCAACATTTTTAGGGAAAACTCTAAGGACTGACAGTCCAAAGAACCGATCCTAAGACTGGACTAGGCTGAACCAAATAAATAAGTACCGACACATGCCTACTTATGACCAAACAGAGAAAAAATCGATATCAGACCCAGTTTCAACAGTAATAACTATATTTTTGTATTTATTTATACTTACACCACAATTACCTGGAGAGGCCCCTGAGAAACAAGCCATTGTTAGTCCTCCATAATTTGTCAGAAACAAGGTCTCATAAAAAAAAAAAGTTTTTTTTGTTTGCCGATTGAAATCTAACCCAAGGTTTCGGGCTGTAGATATATGTGGCACCCAAAGAGATATAAATTCACATTAATGTACATAAATTTAGATTTGTAATATAGATATTAAAAATTTATATTCTAATAAATAATGTGTATCTTTATTACCATAAACTTTATGAGTATAATTTAGGACTTTTATAGTCACTTAGGCAAATTTATCATTAAACAAAAAATGTTATGTTAGTGTATGGCTATTTTATATCAATCTTGTTTTGCCTCTCCACTTCCCCAAAATCAAAGTTTCAAGCCAAAATAAACCTTTTTTTTAGTCAAGCTACGCTTGACCAATTAAGAAGGTTTTGGTGAATGACCATATAAAACTTCAGTACCTCCAACAAAGTTAAGAAGCAGTGCACCAGATCTATATACATTTAAGGACTTATATCGAATATCGTAATACAGAAAACACTACTTTGATAATTATTTCTTAGTACAGTCAAATCCAAATATAATAAATTTTGATAAAATAAAAGCATACAGGCTTGTGAAAGGAACAGAATATTTTTTTTAAGGCTGAACGTTAAAAATGAGAGTTTTTAATATACTTTTATCAAAAGGTATTTTTCCATTAATCGGCTATACTTTACCTTTTGGCCTCCATCTCAACAATGAATGAACCAATTTTAGTCAGTTGTACCTCATTTGAACGCTAATATTTACCGGATTATTGTGTTATAAAATCTTGAAGCCTAGTTCTCAAATGGGGCCTCCCTGACACTATCAAAGTGGAAGTCGTGATTTGCTGTGGTAAAGTGTGGTTGGTACTACCTTATTATTGGAACGTGGAACAGAATGGAAATAATGGCTGAATGTTGAACGGAACACCAAAAAAACAGAACGTTAACTAGCCTAAAAATATGCTTATAGTCAAGGTTCTCTCAATTAACAACTTTTTAACACGTAAAATACTTTGCATAAAAGAAAGACGAAGTAAAAAATCCGCTTAAAGTCAACTTTTTCTTCCCTTTTTTAGTATCAACTTCATATGAATTAACGAGAATGATTCATTCCAATTAGGATTTTTACTTTTTATTGGTACAAATCTTTAGCTAGTTCCAACACTTTAGTTCCGTATCTTTTAAATTCATTTTGCATTGTTTTTCAATCAATAACAATAGATATTATGAGTGACCTCCCACCCCACAAAAAAAAAAAAAAAAAAAACCTTCCGCAGAAAGATGAGATTAATTCCCTGGATAATTTGCCAAAAACAGGATCTAATCAAACACGGGTTACCTCTAAATGTAGAGATTCAAAATTACTTATATACATATGCATCAAAAGTTGTATATACTTGGGATATTCAAAAAACGAATATAGTCTACTTTTCATTTGAAAAATACCAAATTTTCATATCTGGATTTGACTGTATATAGATATGAAGATAGATATACACCTAATATCTCCATGTTGACATGGTAAAGTATGAGATTTGTCTGCCATTGAAATTATTTCCAATATGGGCTTAATCCTCTTAGTAATTTTTATTCTTTTAAAGTATTATTTTCCCCTTTTCATGTTCGCTTCTATTTTGAATAGATTAAAGCTCATTAAGAACCTCTTTCCATATGATTTCAAACGTATTAGTGGTCATAAAAATTAGGAATATTTATTAATGAACAATATTAATGCTATAACGCAATGTGTATCTTATTCGATAGGTGAGTTTAAAATCCTTGATTTGAGGAGTTTTTTTTTATTTTTTTACTCTAAAACTTGATAATATAGCTGCCAATATATACATATAGTCAATGAATTATTCAACAGAAAAAAATGTAAATTTCTTTCTCATGATCTTCCAGTATTGCAAATGTATTGCACCAATGAAAAAAGTGTTAAAACTTAAAAATATAATTTTTGAGGTCTTTTATTGAAAAAAAAAACACATTCATTTTTATAAATATGTTAAAGGTTTGATAGTTATTAATAGAAGGGCACATCACTATATTAATTCTATCACTACATATGTAAATAATAGCAATGATATTCATATAATATACTACAATATGTATTAGCAAGAACAGTCAATCAGTTTTTTTTCAAATTTTAAAACTCATTAAATTTCTCACCAAAAACGCAAAAATCTCGATATGAAACAAAATTATTTTTGTTCTTACAAATAGACAAAGGTTCTCATTTCAAAAAATTAGAAAATTATGTGGGTGTTTTTGGATTTATTTTATTTTATTTATATTCAAAATGACATGTTTTTATATTGTAATTAATTATTAGAATACTGGTTTTTTTTTTATTTGAAAAATAAATAAAAAATGAGAGACAAAAATGACTTTCAGTTTCTCATGGATTTTTTTAGACATTTTGGGATCAAATGACAATTATTTTCCTTTTAAATGATGGTGACTTTTTGTATTTGAGATAAGATATTACATTCGTCATATGTTCAAAGAATCAAAGTTATTTATTTCCCATAGGAAATAAACTAACTCCATTCATCAATCAGTTAGAGATTGAATTCTAATCTAGATAAGGGTTATCGCTAGTATAGGAGGACTACAAGAATTCATTCATAAATGTTCTTATTTAATACCTACTTTTTGTTTCATTACACATTTGTTATAGTTGTAAAAAATATGACAATTTAAAGAATGTTTGGGAAGCTATCTATCTCAAGCAACTCTTGCTTTTTCAATTTTTAAATCGGACGAAAAATGTAATAGCAGTGAGATTCAATGCTAAAGGCATCAACTCTTTTTCGTATGGGGTACACTCCAATAGAGGTGGTTAAATGCCTCGTACGACAATCTAAAATGTTAAGAAGAGGGCATACCAGAAACGAGACCATAGAGAGGAAAGAGGGCTCTGGATAAAGTCAACATTAGTGTGGATGCCCTCAAGGACATCCCTGATCTGGTTCCCAGAGGGCTATAAACTCATAACAGCCATGTACATCGATGTTTCCAAGACGAACCTCTTTCCCTGGGTCCAAGCAAATTTCCCCAACGGCAACCTTATTTTTCAGCAAGATGGGGCCGCTGCTCACACAATAAAAATTACCCAAACCTTCTTAGCTAACAACATGGCTTTTTGGGTCTCAATCAGAAGCCAAACCCGTTCGCATATAACAATAGTTTCTAAATAATATGACGTCGTTCATCAATTTTTATAAGAATAATAAAGACTTTGATTATGTTTAAATTAAGAATAATTGCAAACTTGGTGTGTAAATAAAAGATACTTACATTTTTACTAAACTAATTCAATTGGTATGTGTGAAAATGATGAACTTTTTAAAGAGCGCTCTAAAATATTGGATATTTTTCAAGTCTTGATAACAGAGACTAGACAATACGTGGGATGGAGTCAATTTTAAGTTCAATATTAAGGACTGATACAACTCTACTTTTAAGTGACTTAGTCTTTAGAATCCTTTAAGAATATTCTAATGATTGAAGTTTTTTTTGCAATTTTTTGTTCACTGAATGGAATATATTTCTTTAAACTAAGTCCTAATATTTCCTGGGGAAATACGGAGTAAACAACGTTCATATCTCAAAATTTGGGGAATGAAAAAATGACATCAAATTTCGCCAATCCCTAATCCCCTCCGCAAGATATGAATTGTTTACCGTGACCCTCAGGACCGTTTTAAGAGGTGGAAGTATTGGAGTCATTTGTCCAATAGTATATGATTTTTATAATGAATAATTTCTTTAAAAAAAAGTCATTCAAAAACAAAAGTTATTATAGGTACATGAAAAGTTTTATATTTTCTATTAAAAAAAGAGAATTTAAAATTATTTTTTGAAAGAAAGATTCAAAAATTTAATAGAATTCAATTTTTAAAAAAGGAAAGAAAAGTGCCCGCATATTTATCTTAACTCTAGGCCCACTCAAGGGAGCAAAGATATGTAAAAGAGAGATTCATGCAAATACCATTTTTGACCACAATTCTTTATCGAATTATCCTCTAGTACAGCGTTTCTCAAAGTTGGTGCCGCCAAAAAAATCGTATTTTTATGTATATATATATTTTTTTTTTAAATCAATAAAAAAATATGATATTTCATATATAAATTCATACAAGGATGGTCTGAAAAGTTTCCGGCGTCAATGTGAAGATGGCAGCACTCGTAAATAAAAGCTAGTCACATATATCATTTATTGACAATTATTCACCAAAGTTTCAGTCATTTTTTAATGTTCCTTTAATTGGTGAGATGTAGTTGTATTGATTAAGTTTAAGTAAACATTATAGTATTACATGAACTTCATCTAACATAGGATTTTTTTTTTAAAGTTGTTATACATAAAGTGAATTCCCTTCTCTGGGAACGACTGGGCGTGAACCTATGCACATTGAGCTCAAAAGAATAATTTATCCAGAGCGTATTCTCAATTGAGCTACGTCGTTCCATGCCATTTTGTCGTTTGAGTGAGTTGATATGAATGTTTTCGTGAAAATGTACAAAATTGAATATCGTTCTATTGGCACAGTTTAGGCGAATTAAATCCAAGTGTTGACGCTGATTAATTACTGAAACTTGATACGCCATTATACGCCCGAAAGAAAAAATGCAGTCCAAAAAGTGGACTGCAAAGATTTTCGTAAAATGAATAGGCCTTCGTGAACAATTATTTGGCAAAGAAAGTCACCGAGTACTGTTTAGACGAGCTACAGAGATGGGAGCATCGCTGGAAGAAGTATTTAGATTTACAAGGAGACAATGCTCAAAAATAAATATTCAGAAAAAATGTCTTCTATCTTTGTTAGAACAGAAACTTTTCAGACCACCCTCATATTTTTGAATACATAAATATATTATTTTTAGATATGAAAGGATACAATTTTAAATTCATTTTACATAAATCTATATATAAAATGAAGTGTAAAAATATGTCTCAAGTAGACATTGTCAAAAACTTGTTTTGCCAATAGGCCATTGGGATCAGTGCCTTTGCAGTGCACATCAAATTGTTTTATCAACTAGATCGAAAATACTTTTGATTCCACAAAGAACAAGAAAGAAGCACATATTTAGGATATGATTGACTATGAAATGGAGCCTAGCCTACTTTAAGCACTTCATTTTAGTTCCCCTAGTCTTGTTGTAGAGTGTTTGTGTGCAAATGTTTTTTAAGGTTACAATTATTAGTATTTACAATTTGTTTCATTCTCTGTTAATTAAAAGAAATCCATTTAAACAAAATAATATGTAATAATATGATATCCTTCCTTCAGTATGGTGCGATCTTTGGGAAGGTGTTTTCCTCATCACTGCAATCACAACACGAACAAATTCTTTTCTCCTAATGACACCTTTTCTCTACCAAAAAAGAAAAAGAAAGAAAACAACACATTATCAAACTACAATCAATAGTTGTTTTGATAAATGGGCAAGAGAGAGAAATGAAATTCTTTATGATCAAATTACAAGTAGGTAGAGAGATAACCCAGCCATAGATTTCAAATATGTATTAAAGAACCTGTAGTCATATTTATCTACACATCTACCAACAGCTATATAGTAAATAGAATATTCATCTTTTTTAGTGATGTGCCGCGAGCTGAATTTTGCTGTTCTAGTATTTTCGAGTTCCTAAAAAAAACACTACAGTCCGTGAAAACAGAAGCAAGCCATAATGTCTATTCTCAAAATTGAGTCTGGATTACATTTTTATTCCTCAACGAATAATTATTGACCATTTCTAACAACGAATATTTCTTATTAATTATTTGGATTCGCCGCAAATTAGACTTAAAATTCAAAATAAAAAAATAGACAGATTATATTTGAAAAGGCTCATATTGGGGCCAAATTGAGTTTCATAAATCAAATGAAGGCTGTCAACTATAGTTCCAAGTATGGAGTATTTCAATTCATCCCAGAAATTTGAATGGAACGCCTACAACTGACTAAAATATGGCTATGACATATTGGGCTCTATGTTTAATATACATATCATACCATAATAGTTCCACACTAAATTTGCAAGAGGAAATTGATTTGACTGACTGAAATGGGGGGTGAGGGTCATGCTTACTCTTGACCCACTTCTTACTTTTGTCCCATCCACGTAACCAATTTAGTATGTGGTATTGTTTAGAGTAAACCAGCTCAAAAATTACTGTTCTGATGCTTTTTATACAAAATGCCATGTTCGATAAAACCTTTTTTTAACTATATGGAAGTTACGATTTTTATCAATCCCACCAGTATTCCTAATTCAATGAGTTTTTCAATCTACAGTTCTTTTTTGTTTTTTTTTGTTTTTGACCATTCACAACAACTCTATTTAATCGACTGGAGTCGACACTACATTTATATTTCTTCATTTTAATGAAATAGTCATTTTTAAAATTTATTTTTGTGACGATTTGAGTCGAGTCAAACTCATTCCAACCGAACCGAGTCGGTATATTAGAAAAGGAAAAAAATGTGAGAAAAAACCAAGTAGCAACGCATCCCCATTTATTCATTTGGAATAATTTTCAACTATAGATATATTGACCGTTTTATTCATTCAATCTTGTTTTAGTTTTTCATTGATGAAAGATAACTTCATTAATAGTCTGAGGATATGAATTTACAGAAAAAAATATTGATAAATATTTTTCTTTCATTTGTTGTTCATCTTACTCTTTCTAGAGATTGATTTCTAAAGGTTAAAAAGGGAGAGGGGGAATAAAAAGTATGAAGAATTGTATTGGTGGTATTCTTATACAACTTGGTTGTTAATGTTTTCAAAATGGCGGACATCAACAATGCTGACGTCACGTTAGTCTTATTATGTAATGAGTAGATAATATTAAAAAAATAATAACTCTTATCATCATCACTTGAATCAATAATCTCTAGGAATGCTTATTGTATGTAGAATTTTAAGACACTTTAACTAAGTACATTTATACTTTAAACATACATAACTTCTTCTTCTTCCCCTCTGTGTCAAGAACAACCCCCTTACAATACATATAATGTATTAAACTATTATTATTAAACTCTATTCATAGTGCATACCTAGTCCCTTTCTCTGTGCTCTATGAATAAAAGGTGAGAAATAATAAAGTGTCAGAAACAAATGGGGGTACGAACAAGAACCATGAAAGAATGGAAAAAGAACGAACCAACCAAGGAAAGGGGGGATCTTTTTCTTTCTTATAATAATATCATTTGAACAGATTGATATTCTCATGGTTCATTATAAGGGAGAATGGATTTTTTATTTTTTGTATTTCATTTCATGACATGAACAAACCTCTCTCATTTTATACATATAATATGTACTGTGTCTTCCCCCCTTTTGAATTAACAATGGCCGGGGAAGAACTTGTGCAAACAACACAGACACAACAGCTAGGAGATGAATATGGTGTATGTATGTACTTACATATCACATTAGGGATGTATCGACTAATTAAATATGCGGACAGGGCCAAACTTAAGGCACAATAATCACTGCGGATGCAGTGTGCCCTGCACTTTCATTCAACTTGTTTGAAAAAGAAATTTAAAATGTCGTTTGGAAATAAAAGAACATATGTAATGCATCAATTTAATCTTGAAATAGCACTCGGTATAGTGTAAAACCTCCCCTAAAATCAAATTGAGTTATGTTCCAAAGTTATAGTTCACTATGTATTGTTTAAGTTTTATGTAACCTTGACCTCTCAAAAAATAATGAACTCTTACTGATACCATATATAATCTGTGTACTAAGTTTGATCAAAATCGATTCATAACTTATGCCGTTATACTGGTGACTAACAAACAGAGGCTAAACATAACCTCCGTTTAACTTTGTTGCAGAGGTAACAAACATGCAAACAGAGGTAAAAACAAAAATCAAGAAAATAATCCAATCTCATTTTTTTACATCATATATAGAGGGTACGCGGAAAGTTCTGTTAAATGTTTATTAAAGTACTAATTACATAATTTGCATATAGTTATAGACATAGGTCGACACAAGTTTCAAAAACATGTGACATAACTTTCCTTCAAAATGGTCACCCTTAGCCTTGACCACAGCCCGAAGTCTCTCTGAAAGGACTTGGATGCTGCACACATCATGTCCACAGGGATGGAGTCCCAGGCAGTCACTATTTTGGCCTTTAGGTCGTCCAAATTCTGGCTGGGGGTCACACAGGCTCTGCTCTCAAGAATGGACCACATGGAGTAATCCATGACGTTTAGGTCGGGTTGGAGGGGACAAGAATGCCTTGCTTTGAAGCCATCTAAATTTCCCTCACACTACCGCTGTGTCTCTCTGGATTTGTAGGAGGGGCACCATCCTGTTGGAAGGTCTATGGCTCATTCTGGAATTGTTGTTGGGCCAGGGAACAAGACCTTCCTCCAGGATGGTACTGATGTACTGCTTGGTGTTGATCTTCCCCCCCCCCACCTGCAAAAACACCAAGGGGGACTTCCCTGTCTCAGTCATGGGCGCTTAAACCATCACAGACTATGGCTTCTGCACACCTTTGGACTTCATGGTCACCCAACACACCTTTTTTGGCTCGAATTCGATCATTTTGTGGATTAAAGGAATGTTCCACAGTGAAAATCTCTCAACACTGAACACAATGCTGGGACCGTCCCAGTCCTAAGCTTCTGAAAAAGGACATTGCTTGTTCCAAGTATTTTAGTCTTGATCTTGCTTGAGAGGTGATGTTGCATCTTCAATTTGTAGGGATATATCCCAAGGTCATCTTGTATAAGGTTTTTCATTGTTGTAGCAACCATGTTGAAATCATTGGCCATCTTGGTAAGGTTCCTCCAGGGATTTCATGCAATCCTTGCCTTGAAGACTCCGGGCGTCCTTTTTGACCTTGGTCTACCTGATTTGGGTCTGTCCTTGATATATTGAGTCTCTTCGTACCTCTCAACGGTTCTCTTGATGAGCATGTGGTTGACCTACAGTTTGTTCAGGTTCCTCAAGATGGCTGGTCGAGATTTGACCTTCATGTATTACTTGATTATAACCTCTCTCTTGGCTATAATTGTGATTAAAAAACTGACTGTTATTTTCTTCAAGACTGTTTTTTTTTTTTATCTAGTTTCGATCCAACTAGAGTTTAAACATAATATTGCTCAACCTTACATATAGTTTTACATTATATAAAGTTAATTTAACAGCACTTTCCGTGGAACCTGTACATCCAGCCCAATATTTTATAGACATATCTGAGTCTTCAGACTTTGTATTCACGTTACTTGAATGAGTTAAGGTACCCAAGAATTTTAACTGTAGTTTAGAACCCTTTTTATTGATTTTGAGACTTACATCGGCCCAGACATAACCCTTCAAATCAAATCTATTAATTTCTCATTATTTTAAGGTGACAATCCATTTTGACTACTTTAAGCGCAATTTGTGACACTCACAAAGGGTTGCTAAGAATAATTTTTTTATAGAAATGGATGATAATTTGTATAAGCATACAAATGTAATGCACATTCACTTAGGAGAAAAATAGTTCTAGCTTGATTTTGTTTTGATAAGCCACATGACTTATTAGTGATATATCGAATATCTAAACATGCAGACAGGGTCGGATTTAAGATAATTTACTCACTATTGCACTTTCAATAGTCTTGATTCAAAAATAAACTTGAAATTTCCTTCTATACGAAAACTATATTTTTGATGTATCAACATAAAAACAATATTGAACAAAAGTGAATAAAAGGATAGAATCCTAATGGATGTATTAAGATATCTTCGGATATTCACCATAATTTGGACACTTTGTTCGATCTTATATACTTTTTTTTAGTTCAAATATGGCCTTTCAAATAGAATCTATTTTGTCTTTTTTCTATAACTGATCGATAATTTTTACAATCTCTAAGTACAATTTGAGGCGCCTCTGAATGATTTATCAAAATAATTTATTTATAGATATTTAAGATAATTACATTAAAAATACCAATGTAATCAAGGCTCACTTTCGAGGAAAAAAATATTCTAGAAAAGTTGGAGAGGAAGAAGGGCACTTTCAAAAAGGCCAAATCGGTTCCGGAGGAGATCAAGTCCATGAAGGAAAAAATCTCAGGACTGTCCATAGAGCTATAAAAAAAGTGAATGGAAAGAGCTTTGTGAGGGTAGAGAGGCCACTTTTGACACCAGGGATGAAATGAACCCATTTCCTCCGTTGCAAGACTCTTTTGAATGAGTATTTTGAGTTATTTTACTCTTTTTTGGCCCCCTTACAGCCCTGATACTAACACCTCGACTACACACTTGGGGTGAAGGGCTGCAGTGTCCGTCATCCAAACACCATGGCCCTTAAAGACACTGTCAGCCAGCACTGGGATGTAATGACAGCGGGTACAGGCCTTCCTCCACTGGTTAGAACCCATCATTGTCGCTAAGGGCGGCTACATTAATGATTAAGTGAGCTCAGACACAACTCTATTTTTAGTATTAAAATTGTTGAAATTCTAAAGTTAATTAATAAATTAGATCTTGTTGTTTCAACAATTAAGATAATTTTTGTGGACGTAGGTGTTTTTGTTTAAGATAATGTACACAACAGAAATGTCTGTTTTATACAACACTAAATAGATTTGTATGAAATATGACCTAGAACGCAGGTGAGACGTTTTGTAGTTGGAATCTGAATATAATTTTTATTTTAAAAAGCTATAATCATTATTATTTAATTATTGAGAAGGGAACATCTAAGTATAGAGTAATAACTATTGTTTGTGCTCATGAAAGGCAGAGAGTAACAACTCAGGAGTTTTAAGCGTAAATCCATACTGGACTTAAAGTAGTTTGGACGATCGACATCGGAGTAATTTCAGCCTAAATATCCTTGCTATATAAGGAGTGGGATTTATGTTTATTTCTTCCGCCTCGTCTATATCTTTATTGTATCCCGCAAACTTTCCTTCAAAAAGAAACAGAAAAAAGGCTCAAAATCATCTGGTAGTTAGCCAAATAAGTCAATCATACCAACTGCTATTTATATCTTATATTCTCCCAGACTATCACCGTCTTATATTATTTCTTCATCATTTTTAAAATAAATTATATATTATTAAAATCTATATAGTATTTTATTCGATACTGTATTATAATTTTGTTTAGTAATATTTGATTAAAAGAGTAGTTATGATTAGTTATTATAATATTATTTCTGTGAAGAAATAGCCAAAAAATTTCTTCATAGAAATAGTAAAATGACCTGTTCTTTTGGACGGGGCATATCTATATAATAACTTATAACTTTGTGTATTTATGAAGAAAAAAAATTATGCAATAACCATGACGTATCAGGGGAGAAGAGTGAATCGACAGCTGACAACAAAATACATAGTGTATTTTTGTGTTAGCGAAGTAACGCAGTGTTCCACTCACGCTGCTTCCAGCTGATCTAATAAAACGTCATGACAGCTTATCTGCTCTCCTCCCTGACATTTTACAAATTGTCAGGATTACCCATAGAGTGATGATACTGAGAAATAGCAAGGGAAATTCTTTGACGTCGCGACAGCAGACAAGAGAAAAATAGGTCTTTCAATCTATTAATGATTATTCCCTGAATCAAACTATTAATTCACAACTAATTAAATCTATTTCAAAATGTTATGCAGGCATAAAATTATATAATTTGGGAAAATGTAAAATACAGAGGATTCAAGGGAACAAGGATATACTCACAAATCTTATTCAATTTCAAAATCAATAATTATTTAATCTTAAATTGAATTATAGTCAGAATAATCTCCCAAATCCATAATGAATATTTTAAAAGACTAAATAAAATTATTTTTTAAACTTAAAAATCAATTTGTATTAATATACTTCCTAAAATGAACTGTTTAAAAATACTTTATCATCCTATTGACATCTCTTAATTGATATAATTATGGTGATAAATGATTATAACCATTACAATAAAAATTCAAACAAAAATGAAGCGCCCTCTATGTTTTTAACATACCTTACTATTACAATTCGAATGTTTTATTCAACTATTTATGATATTTTGACAGCCTCAACTGCTTCTTCACATAATGTATTTTATCTCTATGGGATTACCTCATTACTTTTCGGGTTGTTTGTTTTTTTAGATACCGGCAAGTCATATTTTCTACAACACTATTTAGGAACAAACACGCTAGTGATTTTTTTATATTAAGATGTTCTCTCCTGAAATAATAATTAGAACAGCTTTAGAACATAAAAAACACTTTTACGGTTGCCAACAACCGTCAAAAAGAAGTTCGATTAGGATTATTTTTTACACTTTAACTTATAGAATATTTAAAAAATAAGAAAATAACTTTGCGTGAAATTTTTCTGAAATTAAATATCGATAAGTCGATTATTTGACTAATTGTAATACGTCATAAATATTTTAGAGGGAGTAAGATTAATCCCCTTTTAAATATGTTTCATATCTAATGTATTTGATTAGTACTTATTGATCATATGTAAGTAGTCTAATCGACTTATTTACATTTAATTTCGAAACTTTTTGTGCAACCTTTACTATTTCTTATTTATTCAATACTATCAGTAGTAACCGACATTGCTCATAACTTTTAAGTGTCACCGAACAGACAAGCTTTGCTTTAATAATATAAATTATAACTCTCGAACAAATCCTCAGTATTTTTCTTCGTTTTTCAAGAGTAAAGAGTTGTGCCAGTAAGTACTTTAGCTCGTTGCTAAATTTCAATTTAAGTGACATACTTCATGAATGATGTAGAGTAACACTGAGGAATTATTGGGGATTTAGAAGGGTAAAAGTCGCTGTTGGACTCAGAGTAGAATTGACGAGAGCGTTCGCAGGATTATATATACAGGGTTCGGAAGCAAAATGTGGACTGAATGACTGATTTTAGAAAAATGTCAATAATTATATTTTTTGATAAATAATTTTGAAATTTTTTTTACAAAACTTTGAGACACGACTATTGTGAACATGTTCACTCAATATGGCCGCCCTCAGCAGTAATCACAGCCTCCGCACGGCGGCTGAAAGCCTTCAGGAGTTGATGACAAACTTCTCGGACAAGTTGTTCTACTCCTTCACAATGGTAGCTTTCAGGGAGTCCACGTTCGGATGATATGTCCGGGTAGCCTCCATCTCCAAAGTGCCTCATACAGCTAAGTCCAACGGGTTTCAAATCCCGCGAAGATGATGGCTTCATGCCCTTGGGTCAAAAATCAGCCATGTTATCGGCACAGAGCTTCTTGCATTTGGCCAATCCATTTGCCTTGATCCACGCACGAACTTTTATGCACCTCTGCAGTCTCCTTTCCCTCAGAGTGTCGGTCAACAGGTGGTGTGTGATCCTTCTGTAAGAGGACAATCCCAAGTCCTCCTTGACAGCCCTCCTGATTGTCCCCTCGTCCACGTCAAACTCCTTGGAGAGGCGATTCATGGATTTTGTGGGGTCCTCCTTGATCTTCTTCTTCAGGTCCCCCAGAAACTCAGAATTTCTTTTCAAGTTGTGTCCTCCACTTCCTTCTTTCCTTGAGAGGTCTCGTCCATCCTTCTTCATCTTGGCCACCTTGAAAATGAGGCTCCTAGAGCACTTCACAGTGTCCATAATCTCTGCCACCTCAATTTTGGCATCCAGAAGGTCTGAGATCCTCTGCCTTTTTGCTTCTTGCTCACTCATGATGAAAGATTTGAGAAGTGTTTATTATTGTTTAATTATAAAGAGGGCAGGAGATTCGGAATATGCAGGAAAAAATCACAAAACCTCTATTTTAATTACATAATTAGCAGTTATTAATAGTCCACGTTTTTTTTCCGAACCATGTATATATATATATATTTTAGGGGTGAGGGGGTCGTATTTGGATTTTTTTAAATCCAAAAATTAAAGTTTTTATAAAAAATTCAAAACTCCATAACTATTTACAAAAAATTAAATTTTTTGCAAAATAAAATAAATTGAAGAAATAATTTTTTTAGAAATTTATATATCTGGAGAGGAGCTACAGGTCCTCCAGACCCCAACTTTGGGCATCCCTGTTTGAGGATAGACAACTGAGTAATCTGTACCAATGCCCTTGTTTCATACCTAGTGGGATTTGTATATATTTCCTTCATATTACAGCTACTCGAATTAAACGTCATCCTAAACTACTCTCCCCTCAAACATTTTTCAAATTGTCAGGGTTACCATGCTCATTTTCATTTTTTATTTAAAGACATCGCAAAAAAGCTAACGATTTACAAACCTACTCATGCTCTATTCGCAACTTATTCAACCCATCACTACTCACTAGTCCAATATAATATTCGTTTCTTTCGACGATGACGTTAGTCCACTTTGAAGGATCATTGCATTCTTTTAGGCCATTACCATTATACTTAGTAATACTAAATGAAATTGCCCTTTCTATTCATGACTGAGCATCTGTTCAAAGCAATTTTCGTGACGTACTACTATTGTACACAATACATACATACTTTGTTTAAGAATGTATGTATGTACATATATGACGAGATTAAAGCACATTTGTTTAATAAGAACTAAGAAGATATGTACATTGTTCAATGCATAGACCTGAAAACATCAACTAAAGAAAGAATAAGGAGTATACACAACCAAAATACTATACAAAAAAGTTATGTCTCATCATGTGTCAGTATTTTAAAAACCATAAATCCAGATTAACTTTTTTATATATTTATTTATATAATTTTTCATTCATGAGCTAGTCCCTGGATGGAGGGGAATCCAAAAAGTATATGTAATGTGTATTTTATTCAATGGTGCAAACTACGTATGTATTATTCTTAAATACAATGAGCATAAAATAACACCTCGAGATAGGAATGAAGCTAATTGCTTATAAATTATAATTGAGTTGAATATATTGAAAAAGCTGCCTTAATAAATTAGAAAAGGAAAAACGGTTGTTACGTCCACTCTTTCTTCTTATTTTTGTCATTATTAGTAGTGTTGGGGGTCCTAGGACAGATTTCCTAATCAGTCTTTCCGCCAACACCCCCACCCCCTTTCCAGCCTTTTTTTATCGATCTGAACTTATATACCAGGCAACGGTCCTAAGGACCAATACATCGGTATTTCCGTCGTAGAGTGCTAGCTATCTTTTTATTTTCTTCACTCCTAGCTAGGAATGAAAAATATAAGAAATAAAAAAATAATGAACGATAGCTAGAACGTTAAATAATACGTTCTGGTCACACACTTCCCACTTTTAACTTCAGATATCTTGTCTCTTTAAAAGACATTATGATGAATTATTATGAAACTTAAGCGACTCAAATGACGTAGTTTGTAGTAACTACGTAGTTTCAGCTGTTGTGGTTTCAATAAAAGACCGATAAGGACTGGCCCTAGGACTGACAGATTTTATTAAGACCGGACTGCATTATTTTTAGTCTTTTTAAACCGATCTAACACTAATTATTATTGATGATAATCCTGTGTATAATGGGCATGTTAAAAAAAAAACGAAAATCATGGTAACGCTGACAATTTGAAAAGGAATTTTGAAAGGAGAGCAAGAATAATTCTTGTTACTATAATTTATTACAAAAATAACTCGGATGTCGATCCCTAATTCTAATATGAGTCCAGCAAGGACTTACAATTATAACTCCACAATAAATCCTTAAGGTTATTCTCCGTTTTTTATGAGCACAAACGAATTTTCAATCAGGTAAATATGGTAGAAAAGAAAATTCACTACTCAGGAATGAAATAATATTAACAACTGCAACGGAAAAGAAAATTCTTTCTTGATTTTACAAAATCTATAAAAATGGGTCCAGCTAAAAAATACAAACGATTTACATCACTATTCATCATTTAATCGGCCGTCGCGCTGTTAACTTATCCTTCTGAAGTAAGTATTATTGCTTATCTTTGAAGTAAATGGTTTTAAAAATGCATATTAAAATAAATATACATTGATGAGTTTAAAGGTAATTACATTATTTTCCCTGCACTAATTCTATTTCAAATGTAGAAGGCTATCTTCTTTATACTCCAGTAATTCATTTTCTCCCTCCAAAATCATATAAAAGGCAGCTGATAGTAATACACTTTTTTTCCTTACAAAAATTTCAAGCCTACTTACAATTAATTAAAAAGTAAATTTCCTCATTTTGGGATCTTTCTTAGGACAAAATTATTTGGCAATTATTCTTCAACACAAAAATAGGAGATTTTGTTACAAGAAAAGCCAAAAAGGCAACAGGAATAAGGAAATCATGGTTACACAAGACTAGTGTATCCCATTATGGAAAACACAAGAGAAAATATTTCAATATACATAACTATACATAGTCGTCATACGTAACATTCCCTTCTTATTTTCTATAACATAGTTTACAAGAGTTCCCCACGTTTCGTAGATTTTGGGAACAAGAACAATCTGCGTTGTAGAGGGACTGTTTTTGTACTAAAACCCGTAAAATGGGAGAAATGATTTTTCAATGTACACTTTTTAATATATTTTCTTTTTTAAGTATGGATAGGACATTAAAAACATTTTATTCATCATAAATTATTTAAAATAATGTATGACAGACTTGTAAAAGTATTGTAAAATTTAATATTGATTTGCTTAATTTTTAACCCGGTCATTTCAAAGCTGAAAAATTGAAATAATCGGAACCTAACTAATAATTATTCAGCAACCTTTTTAATCACATAATCTGGGATACATAATAAGTGAACCGAATGTTTTAAGATTAGGTATCAAATCATATACTTACGAGACACTCGTAACATCCCCCCTACCCCCTATGAAAAATGAAACAATTATATTATATGAACATATGGGTATGATATGAACGAACACATCAACAACTACAAAAATTCTGGAGTTAGAATAATTCCAAAGACTGCGTTATATCGGGACTTTCTGTCCTTAGTACCTTGAATTTACGATGAATAAAAAAGTTAATATATTATTTTTAAGAACTGTTGCACACATAACATTTATGAGACTTTAAGATTTTAATTTGAGTGAAGATGCCAGTCCCTTTCATTGTAAAACTGGTCATCCGAGATATAAAATAACTTAGAATATAAGTTCTTAGATAATCTTAAGGAGAGAGATAAATCGATTAAGGACATCGAAAAGTTGAGCGATTACACTTGTCCTTCAAATACCAAGAAATCTTTAAGCTGAATTCCTTAAAATTTGTAATAATTATGACCTATCTGTACCATCCAAAATGTTAAGTATTTAGTAATTTTGAATTTAATAATCGACAGCAAATTATCAAAAAATAATACAAATTTGGCACTAGATTCCGTAACAATACAATAAGGATCGCAGAGAAAATGTTCTCTGTATTTATAAATAAAAAATTTACTTAGAAGAGGGATCAGGTTCGCAAAGTTATTAACGAAAAAACTTATATAGGAACGGTAGTACTCCTACATGAATCGAAAATATCAAAATTGAATGGTGCATAGTAAATATCTATTAGTACATAGTAATATAAACTTATCTTAGATATATTATATGAAAGATAAGTCTAATATTATTTAATAAGATATTTTCAATTAATGTTGTTTACGCAGTTTTTTTTCCTTCTTCAGTCATTTGTATTCGTTTATTTGTTACAAATCAATATCTACCCATTAATTGATCTCATTTTCCGAAAAGTTGAAGTAATCCCAATTTTGGAAAGAAAATTATAATTAATTTAGTGCGCGAAGCTATATTCGTTAGGACAACTAAATTGATATTAGTTATTATTAAAAAAAATTCAAATGTCCCTCATGTCAATACTTTGACCTACATTTAGCAGGGCCGTATTCAGCAGAGGGGCCTGAGCCTTAATAGTGAGTTATCCATAGTCACTTATATCAGGCCCTCCATAACAAAACCATGATTGCTAGACAGCTTAGTCTTACACATAAATCAGAAGACTATTATGCAAATAAATATTCGTAATGATTATTTTTTCAAAAAGACATTTAGCGCAAAGATGTATTTTCATAATTCGAATAAGCCTACATAATAATATGTATGCAGTGATAATAAGGGCAAAATTGAATATTTCAATGGAATAACATTATGAATTTTTTGTCAATTGAATTAAGAGAGATTGTCAGAAAATGCTTTGATTTATTCATAACAATTGCATTTGAATGATTTTTCCAACATCATTAATTATAGTCAGAGATATTATTACATAATATAATGAAAATAAGTTATTTTTATATATTTATCTCTTACTAGTGTCAATAAAAAAGTCAAACAACGTTCTCCCCTCTCCTTCATAACATTTGATATTTATGTATATTATTACTAAATTGAATAAAACTAAACTTATTTTTATCATTCGCATGCATCCATTTGCTTAATAACACATGTGGAACAGTATGAACATTTTTTAATACCTCATTTTTGCAAGAGCAGATTATATTTTCTTGGAAAACGGATAAATCCGTTTTCATAATAATAATTGGAGAAACGCAAAATATGCAATACTCTTGATTCATGATCAGGAAATATATTATTTGAATAATGAAGTAACTATAATGATTACCAATACCATATTTATTTCTACATAAACAATAAAATGACCCAAACATTCAAAGTTACTTCTTTAGAAAAAAAAATTATGATGCTCTTTTCACAGGAACAAACAAATAAAGAAAAGTTCATTATTATTTAGGGATTATATAGCTCGTTTTAACAAGGAGGTATATAATTAATTATCATTTTTAATTTTTTTAAGTAGGAGTTAATAAAAAAAAAAAAAGAAGAAGAAGAGGAGAGAAGTGATTTTCATATCATTGAATACACAACATTTGAACAGTGAAACTCAAATAATAATGGGGGAAAGGATCATTAACGCCTGTTTCTTTTAGAATAAGGTGAAACACTTTTTCGACTTCTTCCTCCTCTCTTTGGAGAATATGATATAGAGCGTCTCCTACGATGTCTTACAGGCGAAGGTGATGAGGAATGATGAGATGAAACTGAATGACTCTTCCTTCTTCCCCTAACTGAGCTTCGAGGAGATCGATTTTTCACTCCACCTTTATTTCGTATAGGCGAAGGAGAAGAGTCTTCCGAACGACTTCGATGTCGTCTTTTAGAGCGTTTATTGTTGTTATTATTATTATTACCTTTCGACTTTGGCTGATCATCTTCATCTGCCTCGAAATCTAATTGGTCGAAATCAGTTATGTCTATTTTATGATCATTTTCCTTTTTTTTCGTTGTCATGATCAGAGTTTTTCTTCTTTTTTTCTACTTTTTGTTTGTCCTTTTCGGCCTTTAACTCATCTGCTTTGTCTCTCTCCATATGCCTTTTACGACGCTCTTCAGCTCTTCTTTCGATTTCTAACTCTCGAGCAGCCTTTTCTTTTTTTAATTTCTCATAGTCTGACAAGCTGATTGTTTTCCTGACTTCGTTTTTCCAATGAGGGGGGAGTAACTGAGCGACTCCGGCTACGTGCCCTATACATCATTCTACCACGACCTTTAATTTTTTTCCCATTTCTAGAATAAGAATGTTTGTCAAATCGTCCCGTATCAGAGAGCCTACTCCCTCGATCTCTTTCATTTGATCGTTTAGAATCCCTTTCAGATGAACGTCTTCTATCGTTATCGGATGAACGTTTTTTGTCCCTATCCGATGACTTATGTTTAGCACTACGTTTTCGATCCTCTTCCTTATCTTTTTTAGGAGGCTCGCGGTCAAGAAATCTATTTGAGGGAACATCCGGAATTTCATCAGGATCTATTTCTGTTATTTGAACCATAGGATTTTCGATCCCATCGTCATCAATTTCCCCCTCTTCCTTTTTTTTATCAGATGATTTTTTCTTCTTTTTCTTTGATTTCTTACTTTTTTTTGATGTTTTTGAGGATGACTTTTTCTCACTCTCCGACTCCGAGGAAGAAGATGAAGAGGATGATGAGCTATCTTCGGATGTCTCAGACACATTCTTTTTCTTCTTCTTTACCTTTTGTTCTGATCCATTACTCTTTCTAACAAGCTCACCAGAATTTGAAATGCGCGCATCCTGCAAAGGTCTGTCTTTTTTATCTGTATCCAGTTCCTCTATTTCTTTGACTATCTCCTTTCCAGAGAGTACTTGCCCAAAGACAACATGTAAAGAATCCAGATGAGGAGCAGGACCTGTTGTCACGAAGAACTGGGATCCGTTCGTGTTTTTACCTCGATTTGCCATAGACAACAAAAAGGGTTTATCATGTTTGAGGGTGAAATTTTCATCCGGGAACATACCACCATAAATGGACTCTCCACCCGTTCCATTACCATTGACAAAATCTCCACCTAATAAATAAATACTTTAGTAATGAATGACGGTGTAAATAAGAAGTTAATTGCACTAAATAATAAAAGTAATTAAAATATCAGGAACTCATATAAATAACTCCAGATAATAAATTGACGTTATTCTTTTCTTCAACAAGTTATTCATTTATGCATGGCGCATTTTCAATGACATCATAAATTGTACTATAATTGAAGGAAATATCATCTTGGGGGCTAAAATTTCTCCATTTTACTTCATAAAATGGACAAAAATCCAATAAATTGTGATAAAAGTTCATCCAATGTCTTTAAGGATACAAAAATACTCAATATCACCATAGAATACTACTTGCTGCAAATCATCAACACGGATATTTGAATATAATCAAACTAATATGTTCTAGAAATTCCTATGAAATGTTTAGATTTGCACAATTAATTAATTTTTGGACCGATTACGGAGAAGAAAAGGAAGATAATAAATATAATAATAAATCTTATTTTTTCCATTGTAACAGTTAATTTTCAAGTACAATACGCCAATAAGATTGTAAATACATTTTATGCCTGATATATCATAAAACTAGGCAATAGAGGGTTACACTTTGGAGTAACAGTAAAGTTGATGTCCTTTTATTTGTTAGTCCTAATTTTGACACCCAAAAGTTAACTATTTTGCTTAATATTATTATAATTGTTATAAAACTTAGTCGTTTAACCCCCCAGAATGACGAGCATCAAGAATGCTGCTGCTCTATTATGAAGGAAAGCCAAACGTTAACCCTAAATCCCCCTCATCATTCCAGTTCAATTCAAATTTAAAACACCAGCTCGCCAATTATGAAATAATCCCCCCTATAAGAGAATAGATAAAAAGCCGGCAACACCTTGAATCATAAAGCCTTTAATGACTCTATGAAAGAGAGATCCCCTATAATGAAGTGGTTTCCCGGATCCCTTTCCGATCCCTGAGTCTCCAGCACATAATGAACGGAAGTTTTCTGCAGTTTGAGGAACAATATCCGTGAAGAGTTCGAACACAACCCGGCCCACACGAATCCCACCAATGTCTATGTCGAAATAAGTACGTGGACGCTCCTTGGAATCCCCATTTTCCGTCATTTTAAAAACCAACGGCAACTTCCCTAGATCTAGGAGATGTTGTTATATACTAAACAGAATCACCATTAATCACGGCCATCCCTCCCTATTATACAAAATATACTATGTATTTTGTAGTCACCTGTCGAGCTTTCTGCTTCTTTTCTTCTTATCAGCGATGATAAGAACGTTGATTGGTTGAATTAGAATTCGTTCTTTTTAAGCTGCAAACCATTCCCAACAATTATTGAATAATAATTCCACAGTTGGGAAGAATTGGCTAACTACCAATTGATTTTAGGCCTTTTCCCCCCTTTTTTTATATGAAACAATAGAGGTTGCGTGATGCGCCAAATGGAACAACGTCTTTTTAAAGAAGTAATCGCTAGGGAGACGCTAGAATCTAGCCACTTTTTTTTGTAGCCTCTAACAGCGGTTTAGCCGTATTGAAGTCCCCACTTTTTAAGGTAAGACAATCCCTAAATCTTAATTTGGTATTAAATATATGTTCAATTCATCCAAAAGTGCAATTTTATTCATAATTAACTTCATTTTGGGGACTCATTCCATCGTAAAAGATGTGTGAGTATATGATATGACTGAAAATGCGGCAATAGAAATATAGTGGGAAGAATTGATGTGACGTCACAACCAATGGAATAAGAGATAGTGATGATTTGCACGAATAGAAAAGGAAGAAGCCTACTATAGGGAAGTGAGGTGATCAAGCTGCCGCATACACTACCTATACAGAAGAAGTGTGTTGCTAGTTTTATTACTAGAGGAAAGATTACAAGAATAGCAATATTAATAAAGAATTAAATTAAAGTTTTAAAGGAATCGCAATGGCTGGACTCCCTCCTCCAGGCTTTCAGTTTTACCCTGGACCTCCTCATCCAGCATGGGCTGCAATGATGGCGCAGCAACAAGCGGCACAAAGAGCTGCTTTTCAGGCCGCTGCAGCTCAACAACAATCCGTGCCCGGTCCCGTGAGCCAGGAGCATCCCCCGCCGCCTCCTCCCAAAGAGAATCTGGAGGATAAGGCCAAGAAATGGCATCAACTCCGATGCAAGCGCTATGCAGAGAAAAGGAAATTTGGGTTCACGGACGCCCAAAAGGTAAGTCTGGACTACTTTGGCATCCCTGGGTCTATGTTGAGCTTTAATGTGTGATTGCAGGAAGAGATGCCTCCGGAACATGTCCGTAAGATCATCCGTGATCATGGGGATATGAGTTCTCGCAAGTTCCGTCATGACAAGCGCGTCTATTTGGGTGCGCTCAAATATATTCCACACGCCGTTCTGAAACTGCTGGAGAATATGCCCATGCCCTGGGAACAAATCCGCGATGTGGATGTGCTCTATCACATCACGGGAGCCATTTCCTTTGTCAATGAAATACCCTGGGTCATTGAGCCCGTTTACAGTGCACAATGGGGCTCCATGTGGATTATGATGCGCCGAGAGAAAAGAGATCGCCGCCATTTCAAACGGATGCGATTTCCTCCATTCGACGATGAAGAACCCCCGCTGGACTATGCTGACAATGTCCTTGATGTGGAGCCCTTGGAAGCGATCCGAATTGATTTAGATGAAAATGGCGAGGATGCAGCTATTTCCCAATGGTTCTATGAATCCTCTCAACCCCTCATTGATAGTGTTCGAGTGAATGGATCCACATACCGGAAATGGAACTTGACACTACCTCAAATGGCATGTCTTTATCGAATAGCCAACCAACTCCTCACAGATCTCGTGGATGATAATTATTTTTATTTATTTGACCTTAAATCTTTTTTCACGGCAAAGGCACTTAATGTTGCAATACCGGGTGGTCCCAAATATGAGCCCCTTATCAAAGATCCTACACAGTTGGACGATGACTGGAATGAGTTCAATGACATCAATAAAATCATCATTCGACAACCCATTCGAACAGAGTATAGGATTGCATTTCCATATCTATACAACAACTTACCCCATTTTGTACATCTCTCTTGGTGAGTGTTCTCCCTTTTATATAACTTGGGAATATTGTTTATTTTTAATGATGATTTGCGCGCAGGGGTATTGAACCTGGATCAACATGTAGATCAGCTCCTCTTTAGTGATAGTAATTAGTTGAGTCCGAGACTCCTGTTATAATTATTAATGAGGAGTAAAAATATGCACTAACTGATTCATTGCAAAACTTATATATATTCTTTGGTCATAGTTTCATTTTAAATGTATTCAAAGTATCTCTTTTATTTATACTTAAGGTACCATACACCCAATGTTGTATTCATCAAAACCGAAGATCCGGATCTACCTGCATTTTATTTTGATCCTCTCATCAATCCCATTTCTCATAGACATTCTATTTCTAATCAAAATAAGCTTGAAAGCTTGCTCCCCGAGGATGATGAAGAATTTGAGATCCCGGAAGAGTGTCAACCTTTTCTCTTAGATTGCCCTCTATACAGTGATAATACTGCTAACGGTGTCTCACTACTTTGGGCCCCAAGACCCTTTGATACTCGATCTGGTAGAACTCGCCGTGCTCTTGATATTCCTTTAGTCAAAAATTGGTATCGAGAGCATTGCCCTCCTGGCCAACCCGTTAAAGTACGTGTAAGCTATCAAAAACTACTCAAGTACTATGTTTTAAATGCACTTCACCATCGACCCCCAAAGCCTCAAAAGAAGAGAAATTTGTTCCGTTCATTTAAAGCTACCAAATTTTTCCAATCAACAAGTTTAGATTGGGTTGAAGTTGGGTTACAAGTCTGTCGACAAGGATACAACATGCTCAATCTTTTAATTCATCGAAAGAACTTGAATTATCTTCATTTAGATTATAATTTTAATCTTAAGCCAGTTAAAACTCTTACCACTAAGGAGCGTAAAAAATCGAGATTTGGAAATGCTTTCCATTTGTGTCGTGAGATTCTTCGATTGACCAAATTGATTGTTGACGCTCATGTGCAATATCGACTCAATAATGTGGATGCTTTTCAACTTTCTGATGGTATTCAATATATTTTTGCTCACGTTGGTCAACTGACGGGAATGTATCGGTACAAATATAAGCTAATGAAGCAAATTCGGATGTGCAAGGACTTGAAGCATGTTATATATTATCGTTTCAATACTGTAAGTTTATTTCCCCTTTTATTTTTTAATTGATTGATGTATTTCAATATTTTTGTCCTTGTTAGGGACCTGTAGGTAAAGGACCTGGATGTGGTTTTTGGGCTCCTGGATGGAGAGTATGGCTATTCTTCATGAGAGGTGTCACGCCTCTTCTTGAGAGATGGTTAGGAAATTTACTTTCTCGTCAATTTGAAGGTCGTCATTCCAAGGGAGTTGCTAAAACTGTTACAAAACAAAGAGTAGAGTCTCACTTTGATCTCGAACTTCGTGCCTCGGTCATGCACGACATCATTGATATGATGCCTGAAGGAATTAAGCAAAATAAAGCAAGAACCATTCTTCAACATTTATCTGAAGCATGGAGATGCTGGAAGGCTAACATTCCTTGGAAAGTACCAGGCCTACCTACCCCTATTGAAAATATGATCTTAAGATACATTAAAATGAAGGCTGATTGGTGGACAAATACGGCACATTATAATAGAGAACGTATACGCCGTGGAGCGACAGTTGACAAGACAGTATGTAAAAAAAATCTTGGTCGTCTTACTAGGCTTTACTTGAAAGCAGAACAAGAACGGCAACATAATTATTTGAAGGATGGTCCTTACATTTCTCCCGAGGAAGCCGTTGCGATATATACAACTACTGTTCATTGGCTCGAGTCTCGGGCATTTGCTCCAATACCCTTTCCTCCTCTTTCTTATAAACACGACACAAAACTTCTTATCCTTGCATTGGAGCAATTGAAAGAAGCTTATTCGGTCAAGTCAAGACTTAACCAAAGTCAAAGAGAGGAGTTGGGTCTTATAGAACAGGCCTATGACAATCCGCATGAAGCATTATCTCGTATTAAGCGTCATTTGTTAACGCAAAGAGCCTTTAAGGAAGTGGGGATTGAATTTATGGACTTGTATTCTCATTTAATTCCTGTATATGATGTTGAACCACTGGAAAAGATCACGGATGCATATTTAGATCAATATCTTTGGTATGAATCCGATAAACGAAGACTATTCCCACCGTGGATCAAACCCGCTGACACCGAGCCACCTCCATTGCTTACCTACAAATGGTGTCAAGGCATCAATAATCTTCAAGATGTTTGGGAGTCTGCGGATGGTGAGTGTAACGTTATGATGGAATGCAAACTCGAGAAACTTTATGAAAAAATTGATTTGACTCTTCTCAATCGACTTCTTCGTTTAATTGTGGATCACAACATTGCTGACTACATGACGGCTAAAAATAACGTAGTTGTTAATTATAAGGATATGAATCACACCAACTCCTATGGTATTATCCGAGGTCTTCAATTTGCCTCCTTTGTTGTACAATATTTTGGTCTTGTCAATGATTTATTGATATTAGGTCTTAATCGTGCAGCAGAAATGGCTGGACCTCCTAAAATGCCAAACGAATTTCTCACATTTCAAAATATTGAAACTGAGTCTTCTCATCCAATTAGGCTATTTTCTAGATATGTCGACAAAATTCACATGTTCTTCCGCTTTTCATCAGAGGAGGCTCGGGATTTAATTCAGAGATATTTAACAGAACATCCGGATCCCAACAATGAAAACATAGTTGGATATAATAACAAAAAATGTTGGCCCAGAGACTCAAGAATGAGATTAATGAAACACGACGTAAATCTTGGGCGTGCTGTATTTTGGGATATCAAGAATCGTCTCCCTCGAAGTGTAACTACGATTGAATGGGAATCTTCGTTTGTCTCCGTATACTCAAAGGACAATCCTAATTTGTTGTTCTCAATGTCAGGCTTTGAATGTCGAATTTTACCCAAGATTCGGACATCTCATGAAGAATTTACTCATCGTGATGGTGTGTGGAATCTTCAAAACGAGGTCACGAAAGAAAGGACGGCCCAATGTTTCCTTCGAGTTGATAATGATGCAATGGCTAAATTTCACAACCGTGTACGACAAATCCTCATGGCATCTGGTTCTACTACATTTACCAAAATTGTTAATAAATGGAATACTGCTTTAATTGGATTGATGACTTATTTCAGAGAGGCAGTTGTGAATACACAAGAGTTATTAGACTTGCTCGTCAAATGTGAAAACAAGATTCAAACTCGTATCAAAATTGGTCTCAACTCTAAAATGCCCTCAAGGTTTCCTCCTGTTGTGTTTTATACGCCTAAGGAATTGGGTGGCTTAGGAATGTTGTCCATGGGTCACGTTCTTATTCCTCAGTCAGATTTGAGATGGTCAAAACAAACTGATGTTGGAATCACGCATTTCCGTTCAGGTATGAGCCACGAAGAGGATCAACTTATTCCTAATTTGTATCGTTATATACAACCTTGGGAGGCTGAGTTCATAGATTCTCAGAGAGTTTGGGCAGAATATGCATTAAAACGACAGGAAGCTGCAGCTCAGAATAGAAAAATAACGCTGGAGGATCTTGAGGACTCTTGGGATCGTGGTATTCCACGTATTAGTACCTTGTTCCAAAAAGATCGACATACTCTAGCTTATGATAAAGGATGGAGAGTAAGGACTGAGTTTAAGGCATATCAGGTTCTTAAACAAAATCCTTTTTGGTGGACTCATCAACGGCATGATGGTAAACTATGGAATTTAAACAACTATCGTACGGATATGATTCAAGCTCTTGGAGGTGTTGAAGGTATTTTGGAGCATACACTTTTCAAGGGAACTTATTTCCCTACATGGGAAGGTCTTTTCTGGGAAAAAGCGTCAGGATTTGAGGAATCAATGAAGTACAAGAAACTTACCAATGCACAAAGATCTGGTTTGAATCAAATTCCAAATCGTCGATTTACTCTCTGGTGGTCTCCCACTATAAACAGAGCTAATGTCTACGTTGGTTTCCAAGTACAATTGGATTTAACTGGCATTTTTATGCACGGCAAAATTCCTACATTGAAGATATCCTTGATTCAAATTTTCAGGGCTCATTTATGGCAAAAAGTACATGAGTCTGTCGTTATGGATCTGTGTCAGGTTTTTGATCAGGAATTGGATGCACTTGAAATTGAAACAGTTCAAAAGGAAACCATTCACCCTCGTAAGTCATACAAAATGAATTCCTCATGTGCAGATATATTATTATTTGCTGCATATAAATGGAATGTTTCTAAGCCTTCTTTATTGGCGGATACAAAAGATACAATGGATTCCACGACGACTCAAAAGTTTTGGCTTGATGTGCAATTACGTTGGGGAGACTACGATTCTCATGATGTTGAGCGATACGCTCGAGCCAAATTCTTGGATTACACTACAGATAACATGTCAATATATCCCTCACCTACTGGAGTATTGATCTCTATTGATTTGGCTTATAATTTACACTCTGCTTTTGGAAATTGGTTCCCAGGTTGTAAACCTCTAATACAACAGGCAATGGCTAAAATTATGAAGGCTAATCCTGCCTTATATGTGTTGAGAGAGCGTATTAGAAAAGGTCTTCAGCTCTACTCATCCGAACCAACTGAGCCTTACCTTTCTTCGCAAAATTATGGTGAACTATTCTCTAATCAAATTATTTGGTTTGTTGACGATACCAATGTATATCGTGTCACAATTCACAAAACATTTGAAGGCAATCTCACAACTAAACCTATTAATGGCGCTATCTTTATTTTTAATCCTAGAACAGGGCAACTATACTTAAAAATCATTCATACTTCCGTATGGGCTGGTCAAAAGCGTTTAGGTCAGCTCGCCAAGTGGAAAACTGCAGAAGAAGTTGCTGCATTGATTCGATCTCTACCCGTCGAGGAACAACCAAAACAAATCATTGTCACGCGTAAGGGAATGTTGGATCCTTTGGAGGTCCATTTATTGGATTTCCCTAACATTGTCATTAAAGGCTCTGAATTGCAATTGCCATTCCAAGCCTGTCTTAAAGTAGAAAAATTTGGTGATTTGATTCTTAAGGCTACTGAACCCCAAATGGTACTTTTTAATCTGTATGATGATTGGCTTAGAACCATATCTTCTTATACTGCATTCTCTCGTCTTATATTAATACTTCGAGCCCTCCATGTAAATAACGATAGAACCAAGATTATCATTAAACCTGATAAAACCACTATTACTGAAGCTCACCACATCTGGCCATCTCTTTCAGATGATGAATGGATCAAAGTAGAAGTTGCATTGAAGGACTTAATTCTCGCTGATTACGGAAAGAAAAATAATGTTAACGTAGCTAGTCTTACTCAATCCGAAATCCGTGATATTATTTTGGGTATGGAGATTTCTGCACCCTCGGCACAGCGTCAACAAATCGCTGAAATTGAGAAACAAACAAAGGAGCAGTCACAACTCACTGCTACCACAACTCGTACAGTTAACAAACACGGAGATGAAATTATAACTTCTACCACTTCGAATTACGAGACAAATACGTTTAGTTCCAAGACAGAATGGAGAGTGAGAGCAATCTCTGCGACAAATCTTCATCTGAGAACAAATCATATCTATGTATCATCAGACGATATCAAGGAAACGGGTTATACTTATATTCTACCGAAGAATGTCTTGAAGAAATTTGTAATGATTTCTGATTTGAGAACTCAGATTAGTGCATATCTATACGGAATATCCCCTCCCGATAATCCTCAAGTCAAAGAAATTCGATGCTTGGTTCTTGCTCCTCAATGGGGTACCCATCAGACCGTGCATTTACCCTCTATGCTTCCTCAGCATGAGTATTTGAAGGAACTTGAGCCATTAGGATGGATTCACACCCAGCCTAACGAATTGCCGCAATTATCACCACAAGATATATCTACTCATTCTCGTGTTATGAGTGAGCACACTTCTTGGGATGGTGAAAAGACAATTGTCATTACTTGCTCATTCACCCCTGGATCATGCTCTCTAACTGCTTACAAATTAACACCGAGTGGGTTTGAATGGGGTAAAAATAATACTGACAAAGGAAACAATCCTAAGGGTTATTTACCGAGTCATTATGAAAAGGTTCAAATGCTGTTATCCGATCGTTTCCTTGGTTTCTTTATGGTGCCATCTCATGGCTCCTGGAATTATAACTTTATGGGCGTTCGACACGAGCCTTCTATGAAATACGAACTTAGTCTTGCAAATCCAAAAGAGTTCTATCATGAAGTTCACCGGCCATCTCATTTTATGAACTTTGCATCCTTCGAAGAGGGAGTAGATTGGAACGGTGCAGACAGAGAAGATATGTTGGCATAGTTTAGTATGTGTTGATTTATACCGATTTTTTTTTACATGATTGTTTTGGAAAATATGAATATATTTTTAAACCTTTATTTCTTTCTTTCTGTTTGATAAATACTTAATGTATAAACCATATAACGTATTATTGTAATTGAGACTTAAATAAATATTTTAGTAATATTGGAAAATTTTGGTTGGCTCAATTGTTAATTATATATATTTTTTAAAGAAAACAACATCTCCATATACTAGGATTTTTCTCACGCGATTCCGTTTTATTGCGTTGTACACCTACAGGAAATTATTTCATACTGTAAGCTTATTATACATTAATAAAGCAAAGTTTGTCTTACTTTATGAAAAACAGTGATAGGGTGCACTATATACTGCTCTCTGATGTATATCATAAGCCTATTGTGATTTAAGAAATAACGATGTAGTTGTATTAATGAAATATTACAGGTGTGTATTTAGAATCGAACGAGTTTGCAGGGTGCACTGTAAAAAGTGGTTCCCGATATCCATCATGTACATAATTTTGATATAAGAAGATACAATGTGGTCGCAATAATGAAACATTATATGCATGTGCTTGTAATATCAAGTATGTAGCACTGCTTCTGTTTATTTTTTGTTGTTGTTTTTTCTTATATATTTATATAAGGAAATCTACAGACTTCCTCGATTTATATAAAAATTCATATGCATTTGCATATGAATTATTATAAGTATTGAGTAGTTACGTGTGAATGTACTCATGAAAAACGTAGAGTAACACTGCGTATTTTTTGGAGAGTTATCTTGTATATTATTAAAGCAAAATTTGTCTTTTAGCCGACACTTAATTACTCCGGCCTCCGGTTCTACTGTTTCTTTTATATAACTAATTAAATTAAAATTTGAATATATATTAAGCAAAGTATCACTCGGGGTAAAGTTTTAACAATTTATGTTTACAAATGTTACAGTATATATACGTTCCTATTAACTTTTATACCCTCAGACATTCTCTAAAATACGTATTTTGTGGTGCCTCGAGAGAGAAACAATCTTGAACAAAAAATCAAGAAAATCCAAATCAATTTTTTACTTCATTTATGCATGAAATCCAAATCTCATGGACATATTTGAGTCAGCTCTAGGCCATGTATTCAAAATTATGTCACAAGTTGAGATACACAAGAATTTGAGTTATAGTTTAAAGCCTGTATTTGATTTATGTGACTTATATTGGCAACTTTCCAATAAAGTCAATTCTACTTCTTATTCTTTTATTGTGCAGATCAATTTGTGCTACTTTAAGAGCAATTTGCGACACACCCAAAGGGTTAATTAGGGTTTTTTTTTTTTATAGAAATTGACGATCGATAATTTGTCCAAAAGTACCAAAATTGTTCCACACTATGTTTTATGTTGAAGGGTTGTATATATTGATATATACAAGTGCATCTTATAATGTAGGTTTGATACTTATAAAAAGGAAATATAGTGTAGGAATCAACTAAAAAAATACACATTATGAGGTATGTAAGCCGTTCCATAAGTTCAACAGTATTGTATTTTCAATATAATATGTCTTTTTGAAGCAGTATTATTAGATGTGACGATTCAGATGTCTAATATCCAGTGATGTAAAGCGTATGTATTTTTAGCTGGCCAACTTTTTTTTTAAATTGGTAATCAGAAAAAAGAATTTTCTTTTCCAAGCAATTGCCATTATTCTTTCATTCCTGAGTAGTGAACTTCCTTTCTTAACTAGATTCAGTTATATTCAAAACCTGATTGAACATTCGCCTGTCTTCTTAAAAGACATATATTAATCCCCTTCGCCCCTCAACTACTTGTAGCTGTAGCAAGGGAGGACGAATTTTCATGGTCGCCATGTTGATTTTTTTTTTAAAACATGCCCATTATACACACGATTTAACATCAGTACTAATATTTTTTTAATAGAAAAAAATATGTATATACTCTGGCTATGCTCGAGTAGACTATCAGCCCCCGGATTGGATTGTATATTTCACAATTATACAGCTCAACCAAAAATTAACCTTTTGTATCACTTACTATTTTCTTTTTTATTATTGGGGATTGGATGTGTTTTTTTTTTTTACAAAGAAGATGAGAATATGTTGGTAAGACTAGCTTAAAATTCATTTTTTCTACTTAATTTATAAAAATAAATACTTAAATTTCACAGTATTTATTATTAACTAATGGGATCCCAAAATCTAAGATATTTCCGGGATTCTGCAAGACGTCAATTTCCCAGGAAATAAGAAACACTACCATAAACATACATCAATTTTGTTCATTGTTAAATTATCATTCTTTATTTCTGAAATTAGTCTAATAATACTCGTAGAATCGAAAGAAAGAGAAATAACCGATAAAAAAATATGTATTGTACTCCATCTAAAATGGGTAATTTATTCCATATAATTGTGTAACAAAAGATGGTGAAAGTTGGGTGGCCATAAAATAAGAGTTCTTGATGTGTAATGATGTTGCAAAAAAAAAATATTCCTCTTTTTATTGCCTTTAAATCCCTTTAGCTAATCCAGTGATTTATAATTGTTTCGAGTATATCTTAAAGAGAATTATTCGGAATATAATATCCGTATAATATAATTCAGTGGAATGAAAATAATAAAAAATCAAAATTGCTACATTGATAATAGGGTAGCTAGAGATGTTAATCGTGTGTATTTTGTAGCTGGCCCCCTTTTTAAGAATTAGTAATGTGAAGAACGAATTTTATTTTCTTCAGCTTCTGTTCAACTTCTTTTTCTACTACATTCAAAACCTTATTGAACATTCGTGTGTGCTCATAAAAGAGGGAGAGTAAACTTGAGGATTCGTTACAGAGTTATAATTCTAAGTCCTTATCCTAATTCTTGACAATATCCTTGTTTATTTCCTCATCCCCCATCTTCACAGCTGTTTGTAGCGGATTTAATGAAACGGCATGGCAGGTAAGCTGCTCTTCTCCAAAACATTCTTCAAATTTGTTAGGATTACCATGTTGACTTTTGGTTTCTTTTTTTATATATATGACCAAAGTACACACAATTTTCATCACTAATGATAGCTGATAGAAAGACTGGAGTAGTTTGCAATGCAAAAACTACCTTTAAAAACTAGAAAAGAAGAAAAAAAACGCCTGTTGCGTGTATTCTTTCTTCTTTTTTATTCATTATTTAATCGGTAGTCGTGGCGTTAACTTCTCCTTCTGAAGTATGCATTATTGCCTATCTTTGGTATAAATTGTTTTCAAAATGCATAATAATGAAAAAAAAACAAGTTAAAACACCTCCAAAGTTAACAAATCAATCTGATGGTTTCTACATATTTTAGCATGTCAAGCGGCAAGGGGTTTTTTGTTCATTTAAATTTATAAAAAACCATAAAAACTTTTAAAATAAAATAGTTGATTTTGTTTTGGTAGGGGCCAATATAAAGAGAAACAAAATGGCTAGTTCTTAAAATTATTCTACATTTTTCGTATACAATTTGCATTATTCTATCTCTGTATTTTTTCTATGGCACAGCATTAAGACAAATAATGATTTGCGGTTTCTCTTCCAGATTTACAAAAGAAGCAAACCCTATCTTCAGGTGTACTTCCATGAATATTCCCCATAGTATGTGTGTTTGTTATTACCCTGTATCGGAACCAATATGTTGAAAATTCTAACAAATTGATAGACATAGCCCCAAAAATCTCGTAAATGTCAGCCTTTTCTCTGAATGAATCCCTCTTTCAATTTATTTTTTCCGACGTATTGAATTTTGACGTTATCATCAATTTGTATAAGTCGATTCGACTTGTTGGTCATTCCTCTTATAAAGTTGAACTAGGAATCCCTTGGGCCAATTTGTCTTCTACGCACCGTAATTAATTTTAAAATTATTTTCCGTTCCATTTCCTCAGTAAAAGACATTTTGAGTTCGTTATTAAAAATTTCTCCAACGAAGTCAAGCTTTTGTTTGATTGACATACCAGATAAAAAATTAAAACGTTGATTATATGGGGTTCTTGCCATGCCATTAAGGAAAGGATTTTTGCACAAATGGCATTGCTTATTTTTGCAACTTAATTCCAAAAAGCCCATTGTGATTTTAAAAACCCAATTATTTATTTTGGTCCCTTACCTCGCACTATGTCAAAATGAAGGTGACTCTGAACCTCTATATTTTTTCTTCATTCATTAATCTTCTGAACCACGTAAATAAAGGTGTTTTCCAAAAAATTTTATTTGAGATTAAAGCCAATCCTCTATACTTTTTAGGACAGATAATTCGCTTCCACGTTATCCTTCTCTGGTTGGACAAAAGCAGAAAATCCGCGCACAACTCTTCTATAACGCTTGCACATTTCTCATTATAAGGTGTAATTCTTAACAGATACGTTATTTTAGGAAGGATAAGAGATTTCCAAATATGAATTCTCCCTGGCAAGTTCCTCCCAACAAGATATGTATATCTGGCAGAAATGTTCCTAATTTTTTCCTCGATTTCTTTCAAGTTTTCCTTATAAGAGTCCCCCATGATAGATATTATAGCCCCAACGATTTTTATCTTAGGTACTATTTCCTTTCTAGACCAGGAAAGATATTTTCTATGGTGCTTAAAATTTTTGACTAAGCCAAATTAATTCTTAATCCAGAACATTCTTCGAAAGTTTTAAGAATTTCTAGTGTACAATACAGATTTCTGGACGACTTATAATCTCCCAGAATACAAAACAGTCAAATCGTCCACAAATCCTTCAACCCTGTATAATACAGAGGCCATAGTATTTCCAACTGATTGTAGTGCTTTTGGGAGCTTTGGACAAGGTTTAGCAGTTGCTGTTCACTCAAATATCGTTGATCGTTTTGATTCTAGAGTGAAGTGATGGATCCACGTACGCTTAAACATGGCCAAACACTACTCAGAATCATCAGCACGTTATTATTATTATTTTTTTTGGTTAATAGTGAGTAAATGCGTCATTCACTTTCTCATGGATAAATGTTCATGCAATATAAAGGCAACACGTTCGTTTGAAGTCTTAACGATGTCAGCTAAATCAAGCAACTTCACTTTCCGGTCATTCAAAACGATTTTGTGGTGTTTTTTATACGTTTTCGGTTGTTATCGCCTCATTTGGCGTCAGCAAACTTACCACAATAACTCACAAACTAAAGGACATATTGTCATTAAATTTTGACAAATGTCTTTTGCAGGTTGGACTAACTCAAATGAGGTGAATTATAAAAAAATAGTGCCATCCATGTGTGAAGCATGTATTTTAAAATGTTAAGTTAATAAAGTTTTTCTAGAATGCCTTGACGAATTTACGGGAAACATTTAATAATACGAGCGGTATTAAAGAACTGAATAGTTAATCAATAATAAATTTACAAATTAAATATGTATAACTTTATTATAATTGACAAATTAGAAATCAATCTAAAATATAAAAATTTGCTTTAACACTTTTTTACAAATTTTTTCTCTGATTCATTATTTTTGGACTGTTTTCAACTTTAAATATACAAAAAATACCTCTTATTAATATTTTTTTCAGACCTGAAATTTCTTTACTTTTCCTAAATAGACCTCATCATTCGGGAAAGTAAAATATGATCAAATTATATCATTTCATTCTGGCTAAAAATGACTTTTGTACAAACATTATCTTACGGGTCACTTTGACCCGTTTATTATATATATGATATTTTATGTTAGACAAAATTTAAAAAAAAAACACAGAATAAGATATTAATAAATATTCTCGTGTGGACTAAAAACGAGCACTTTATATAGACATAGATCCAGAATTTTTTGTCAAAAACTGTAAGATAGAATAGTCCTCATTGACACAAAATGAAAATTAAATGTAGTGCCTCTCAAAAGTAAAAAACCAATTACTCCTGGTCCCATTATGTATGTCATTCCCATTCAGACATCCCTTCCAACTTTTCTTCTTCACCGCTCCAAAGATTGAAAGTGACAAATGCGAAAGGTTTTCGCAGTTATGGCCAGAATTTGAAAACCCGGTATATGACTGATATTCTAGCTACATACATTTAGTTGTTGCTATTGACAGCCGTCGTCGATAGATCTTGTAATGGGGCAACATCTAATCAGAGAGATGTAGAGAGTAGAAAGTTTTTTTCATCGAATATGTTATAGTGTAATTATAGGAGAATATATATTTTCATGTGACTTAGATTTATATCGGATATTTTTTTATAAAAAATGTATATTTAAAATTAATATGTATTTAGATAAAAAAATATTTATTAGTTTGTTAACTAATTATGTATTGTATCATTTATCTCAATCTTCTAATATACACATTGTTTTATGGAATATTTTTGAATGCACCTTAAGAACAGTAATCAGAAGAAAAATCGACAACTAACAACATAATACACTATGCACTTTTGTGTTAGCACTGTAAAGCCGTGTATTATGATCGAAAATTGCCCATAAAATAAATCAAAATAAAGATTTTTACTGATAATATTACAATACAAAAAATGGGACAGAATGTCTTTAAAAATGGCAAGAAATTGCTTTTTAAATGCTGAATAATATAAATATGGATTTTAAGAAATAGATAATAGTTACACATAAATTATAATGGATTGAATAGTTAAATGGGTTTTAAAAAGATAATGGCTTATAATACGGGAACAAACTATATTCTTTGTCAATTGAAATGTATGTCTTTAAATTATTATTTTTTCGCATGGGAAATATGTTATTGATGTAGATACGTTTAGTATTATTGCGCAGTGGAACAACTTGTTTATGAGTGTTGTACATCCGGTGGTATTAAGGGAGTGAGCAAAAGACCAATGGTAAAATAATCTGGGTCATACTTTTTTATAATATAAATATTTTATAACTTAATTACATACCGCACGATGTTATTTAGAAATATCTAGTTCATTTCATATGTTACCAAGATGTTTAACAGAAGGATTTATATATATATGTATACTTATATGAGATCCTATATTCTCATAATGTATATAGTACCCTACGTATCTTAGGGTAAATTTCAGACTAACAAATTTTTTTCTAAAAAGGTACGGTCTAAAGGACTCAAGCACGATATAATCCTTTAGTAAAGTCTAATAAAATTAATGTTATTATGATTGTGACAGAGAACTTTTAAATTCAGCCCTGTTAATAGGATTTTTCTTGGGGAGGGGGCTTTTTGAAAATTTAGGAAAAGTGACAATTAACCTCTTTAAGAAAAGACAAATTTGGAAAAATAAACTTTTCTTTTGAGTAATAAAAAAAATTGTTAATTACAAAATTAGGAAAAAAACGTTGTCTTTTCGACAAAGTTTAAGATTCGTAAAAATTAAAATACCAGAAGCCCTTTCGGATACTGCATATTGGATAATACAAAACTTACCTGGCTATGCCGAAACCGAGTACTTCTGATTCGGATCCAATACCAGACGTATCTATAATAAACAATACTATAAGCTCTTTAAGATTCGGATCTTTATTAAGATTTGTAAAAGTTCTAGTATCCGAAGCCAACCCTCCTGTGGATCTTGGACCTTTTCGTATAATGCAATTATACTAATACCGTACCCCCGGGTACTTGATTCCAGGTGCAAGACGCTCCTTATCTCTAGTCACGGGTTTGTTCAAAGTCACTGATTTGTGAGTCTCATGACACGTCATTGCCTTTATCAGAAAATAAATATAAAAAACACTAAAATCAGAAGTAGGTAGTTGGCCAATTATTCCCAATTATGAAACTATTTTTCAATAATTGTTGGTATATTTACACCTTTTAAATAGCTAAATTGAATTTAACCAACTTCATGATAGGGGTGATGTACAAAGTATGTACGTAATATTCATAAAACAAATATGTATTATTAAAGAAAAGTGTGTCTGTTTGTCACTGCATAATAACTTCGAGCAATACAAGGTACTACCCCTAGTAAATATATAGACTAAATGACTCTTTAATTAAGAATCATAAATTTGAACGTATTAATATGAAATTAAACTTAAACTCCCCAAATAAATAATTTTGATTTGATCAAAATCCCTGGTAGCACTTCCGTAAGGTATTTGGTTGCGTGAAAAATGAACTGAAGTAGTTCATTTTTCTATTGAATGTTTTGATGCAATCGATAAGAACGTAGCCCACATAAGGACAGTGCGGTCACCTCTCATTCTCAGCCAGCCAAGATATTGGATATATTTTTAGGTAGGCCGTCAGGCAGGAAATGTAGTAAAACGAGTCAAAAAACACATAATGTGTGGCTAGAGATTTTGCGAACCCTGGATTATATAAAATAACTATGAATTCAATGATGGATTATCACGAATTAATCATTGTTTGACAGTGTCTTTTGACCATGAGTCCTGGTCGAGTCTAAATTCTTTTGACGTCATGTTTGAGTATTGATGTTCCCTTGGAATTTTTTAATCAAAGTATGTAAAAAATACTATAAAACGCATTAAATGGAGGAAAAATGATGGAGTCATGCTCCGAAATTTCAATGGATACACCAATAAAATCTCACTATCTAATGAATTCGAACCAGAGACAACATAGGTAAAACAATTAGTAAAATAAGAAATAAATAAAAGAACACGGCAACAATTCGAAACGAAGAATTGATAATCACTTCTCCGTTAATAATTATCATAAGACATGATGGATTATTCATACTTGAAAAGACTCATGGATTGACAAACAATCATAACATGAGGGAATAGCATAATTCAATCATTATTCCAACAGAAAATAAACATTTAATGCATTTTATAGTAATAAACATTGCAGATTTTGATTTCAACCAAAAATAAACAAACACGACGTATAAAATTCATTTATTTTTATATTAAGGCAAAATATCCTTGATGCAAAATAGTTTAAGTCAAAATTACTAAGCACCCGGTTATAATTATCAAATACTATTTAAGGACAAAATTGGATCTTTATATAGATCGTTTAAGGGAAATCATGTTTCTTTTATACTAACAATAAGTTAATTGAAATCCTGGCGAGCTTACAAATAAGTATGAATAAAACTTCTTTGAAAAATAACTAATTTATGCACCAAAAACTTGCTATTTTAGATTTTTGTCATGGGTTATTGTTATTTTTTCACAAATAAAAATGCATGTAAAAGTTTCTCACTTGTTTTTTTATCAGTTACTAATTTTTATTGTATTTTGAATCATTATATGTCTAAATAATTATGAATAAATTTAACTAAATTATGTTCATGGCCGATTTTAGAGAGAGCATTGGGGGTATTTACCCCGGATCCATCCGTGTTTTATCCGCAAAGAGTTGATATTTTAAAAATATAAAAATATGGAATCTCTTTTTGAAAAAAAAGGTTATCCAATTATTAAAGGTCATAAAAATATTGATCAGAAAAGGGCTTTGTATTTATATTTCTTTAAAAAAAATGGGGATATGTTTTTTTTAAAAACCAAATTCGAAACTAAATTCCAATTTTAAAAGGAAAAAAAAGGGTCCGTCATTTATTTTGTCCTAAGCTCTGATGGTCGGTAGACCCGGCCGTCATGTTCACTCAATTTTATAATGTGTTTCTGTTATTAAATTATCCATTTATTAACCATAAATGTGCACTTATGAATGTATTATAGACTATCTAAATATAAGATCAGGAGACAATGCTTGAGCAGTTTCCAGTTTATTGATCGCCGGAAACATTTTTAAAATACATAATTCGAATGACATGTTCTAACATGTAAAATGTTGATTCGTTTTAGTTCATCGGATCGAAAAAGTGTTTAGATTGCACCTTTATGTAGAACAAATGTGAAGCATTTATTTGCATAATTCATGGGTTGCAAGTATGCAAAACCTCTTATTAGTAATTCCACATACTTTCTCAATTGCTCTCTCAAGGAAATCATGATTTTTGATGAGACACTTCCGGTACATTTTGACAACCATTCTAGTTAAAGGTATAATTTGTGGACTTTAATTATTAAAAGTACTAAAGTGTATGTAGGTAATGAACCATACTTTTCATGTCTTGTGGGATATTATTCTAATCAAAACAAGGCTAACTTGATGTACATCAGGATAGGAAGCAGAGCACCCTTTTCGAATCCAGGTTAAGTCTGAGTCATCATGCTTCAAGTGCAGAGTCTAGAAACAAGAGCTACTAACAGATGGTTTAAAAAGTTCCGGACTTCACAGATAGATGGTACTATTTTTTTAAATTCACGGCAGTACCAACCTTCAGAAGACAGCTTTCAAAATGACAATATGTTCTTCTTTAGTTTGTAATTTATTGTTGTAACGCAACTTTTGTTATTTCCAAAACAATGGATCAAAAACAATTTCGTCTTTTAACTTTACACTGCTTCTTGATAGGAAAAAATACCGTTTAAGCCAAGCAATAGCTTGAAAAGTGTTATGGGAACTCCGTTCCATAAAGGGAAAAAAAAAAAAATAATAATAATAAAAAAAAAAACAATTTTTGAACAAAAATAAGTGTTTTCTTTGTTAAGCCAGGGACCTTTCAACTCTTGTGTTACTCTGAGTAGATAAAAATTAATAGAATAAACGTAATTTCCTCCAACTCTGGCAACATTTTAGTGTTTAAATGAGAGTTATTCAAAAACAATATTAAGTACAAACCCCAAATGACTGCCATATTGAGTTCAGAATAACCTGGGTCTAATTCAAGTTCTTATCAATATGGTCCGGACTCCATGTAGTTCAGAGTCCAAATCAAGTACGAGTGGATGATAAAATGACTTAGAACCGTTCTCACTTTTTCAGTTCATCCTTTCTTTTCTGAAAAATAAATTTTCGTCATCTGCTCATTTTTTTAAAAACGAAACGACGACCAAGTTATTTATTTTTGTTCAAATTTAATTGGCTACGAAAAGACTTTTTCCCTCTCAAGATGTCACGTCATACGTAACACAGAATACGTCACAATATTAATGTTTCACGTGATGTATGCAATTTTTCCCTTTTAGTAGAATGGGTTCTTTTAAATCTATGGAGGTTGTCTAGCTAATTATAGAGTAATTAACATAGAGATAAAATACATAGAGTGCTTAGACTGAGCAAAAGTAACCTAATTTATTTGAAGCTGAAAGTTTGTTGACCAAGACAATATAAAATATTATTATCGGTAAATCAATCACTTTTAATGGGGCATTGAGTCATGATATCCTTTTATAAAAGCTGAAGAGTTCCATAAAGAAAATGTAATCAAATGTAAAATACAGTGAGGATTGAACGTAAACATATTTGAAGCGCCCTCCATTACTACAACAATTTGAATGTTTTGGTCAACTACGACAGTGGCAACTTCTTTTTCACATCAACACTCTATGTTTTTTTTATCTCTATGGTAATTTATGATATCCTCAGCGCCCCCTGACGTCTAAGTAAATTTGGACAAAAATTGATTACGTAGTCAATTTTTCTCTACTTGGTTTTGCTTTGGTCTTTGGGTAAAATATGTCATTGGAGAAGAATAAAAAAAGAGACAAGGGATGAATGAACGTCGTTCAAATATTTTTCCGTTCATCCCTCAATTTACCCTCTTGGAGAGCTCAAAAATGAACAGGAATCGTTTTCTTCTCAGTCTCTCAGCTTAATAACTAACAGAATCAGAGGGATAACATCCAAGTGCATTTATGTAAATAGGTATGTCTTGTTGTAATAGAACACATTCACTTTCAAGTAAGTTGCTCCCGAAATAGATAGGTAATTCCCCTGTTGCTTCATCTATTAAAATACTAAAACGGTCTCCAAATTTAAATCCCATTTTCCATCTCAACAATTGTTAATATTCTTTGATTTAAAAAAATAATTTTCTCGATAAAATCAAAACTTTTTATTATGAAAGAATTTACCTTAACTCACATTTTTATTCAAACTATATCAAATACTTTTAACCATCACTTTGATCTAGTCTTTATTCGACGTAATTTTATATTTTATAGATAAGTTGAAATTCCTATTATAATCTTGTAATTGTAGTATGTTGGCTTATTGGACCATGCTGTGATTGAAATCATTCTTACATATGTATATCTTTAGGATTTTTATTCCTTTTAAAATGTTGAATTATATTAGTGGCTTCAAGTGTGGAAACAATTTTTTTTTTTTGATCGTATTTGAAGATTTATAATTAATCTAAAATTTATAAGGTTTAGTAATAAATAAGCCAACTCAAATTAAATATTAATATTAGAGCAGTAATCACAAATGGACCATGGACCCAAATAATTTATTCAACTAAAGTATTTATCGATCCTATTAATGGTGAGTCATCTATAGTAGTGTTGTGTTGGTCCTTATTTAGGACTAAAGACTGTAGTCCGGTCCAGTTCAGTATATTTTTTGGTAGGTTTGGGGGTAGTTTCCCCCAACTTTTCTGTCTTGGTGTTACCACAATAGCTCTTTTGGGTTCAAAATCAGGAGGATTCTAAGCAGTTTTTGCAGAGCTTAATGTATGTTGTGGTCGTTGTCTTGTTGAAAAACAAGTTGTGGAACATTTTAAAGAATGCTTGGAATGATGTCACACCTGCCTATCTTGAAAAACTAAGAGAATACCAAAAATATGGGGGAGAGTTAATAAACTTATTATGGAAGAGACATGTTACAGTGCCAATAACATTAAATTGTAAAGTTATATAACCACCCTTTTCCTATATAATTAAATGGTTTCCTTTGTTTATCAAATCAACATAAAACCCGGTTTGCCTAATCCTTGCAGTTGTAGATAATTTCGACATTAAATTTATTGACACAAAAAGTAAACATTTTAGGTATGTGTTTGTTGAGATATATTTAATTATACAACATGATAATTTAATTTAATCAAATGTCATAGTCAGGCATGTTGTTTCATTAATTAATATGCGTGTAATACATATATTCCTAATTTCAATATTCAGTTTAAATCATTTATTCTGATTCCAACACTATGAAGAAGACTTGTTACACCCCATTTTTAGTATATATACTCGTAGTCTATATAATTATATATTATATTTAATTATGTTTTGTTTTTTGTGTAATTTCATGTTAAACTTTAATTATCAATCACAGTGAATAAAAGAAAAGTTATTATTAACTATGCTGTATTTCAGTCAATATTTTATTTGCGCATCTTATATATGTAATGTATTTATTTTATGCTAAAACTGTAAAAAAAAGTAAAATAAATGCTTGAATATAAAAAGTGACATGCTTTCTCCTGTTGTAACATCTCTCCTCCTGGGTTACTACTTTTGGTTAGTTTTGAAAACACCGATAAATGACTACCTATAGTAATCTAAAATAAATAATTCCAAAGTATTGCACTACATCAAAAATACTTTGGAATTATTTGTCTTAGGTAATTAATTAATTATCTATGTCATGTTCCCGGGCATTGAATTATCTTTTTAATTTTTCAGTTTAAAAAAAAAAGAAAAATATTTTTTTTGACATGTATCCTCGCTCTCCCCTATGTAAAAATTGATGACCTACTGATAAAAAGTCTCCAGGCTTCTCCTTCCATGAAAATGATTATCTTTACAAAATACATAAATATAATGATTGGTAGATCAAACCAATCAAACGTGCACTTTGGACTTTAATCAACTTGATTATACTATGCAGCAACAAATTCAGGTCTTGGAACGCCTACCGGCTATAACCCACGTTTATTTTTGTTATTTAAGCCATAAAACACCACAATTATTTAGGTTTTTAAAGTTTAAAAAAAAAAATCAAATAACGTTTTTGATTAAATTTTTATTTCAGAGCCATATTTCGAAATGAAATTACTATATATATGAAATAAGGTATTATAACAATTGATAAAAAATATTCCAGCATTCAATATAATAAATTATTTTTGAAAATTATTTTGAATACAGTTCCTACAAAATATGTCTAATCATACAAAAATCCAATAAAATGAAGGATCATATATAAAAGTTAATATTTTTTTCACATTTTTTCAATTACATTATATAACTAAATGATAAACCTTATATTGCAATTTAAAAAGATTTGTCGTCATAAGTTTATTTTTGGTTGGTTGTTACTTCTTGTATTTTAACTTTGAAATTTCTTCTAGAATATTGAATAAATATGCAATGTAAAGTTGCATGAGAATGTTTCGAAATTAAATATAATTAAGTCAATTATTTGATAAATTGTAAGAAGTAATGAATATTTTAGGAAAATTTATTGATTACTTACATCTAATCAATAAATACTAATCAAATACATTGAATATGAAACATATATAAATTAAAACTAATCTTCCTGCCTGTAAAATATTAATTACTTATTACAAGTAGTCAAATATGAAATTATAGTCTATATAGTTATTTCGTTTCAAAATATGACTCTGAATTGAAATTACACATAAAAAAATGTTATTTAAAAAAAAATTCTTTATAGGCCAAACCTACTACGATTGAAAATGTTTATTTTCGTGTTCTATGGGTTAAATAAAAGTAATAAATGTGGGCCTTAGTCGACAGATAAAAAGCTGTTACATAGTGAATTATTATTGATCTCATTTAATTAATCATTTAAATGTTTATTTAATACTTTTTAATAATATTATTTAAGTTTATAGTATAAAATTGTGATTTGAAAGAGTTTACTTAACCTAAGTATTTAATATTTAAAGAATAAATTCTGTTTTTTTTTAACATGGAATTTATTCTTAAATATGAACTTGTTATGTGAATTCTTAAACAAACATAATAAAACGAAATATTAGCAACTATTCTATTAAAAATAATTATTTGAAGTCATGAGTTATAAAAGAACAACAATTATCAGTCGCTGCAATTATAGTTTACAGGTAGGATGTTCTTTGTGTAAAGAAAAAATGAGCGCGAGGAGATAGCAGGAGCGAGACTTATGGTTAGAGTTGATATCATTGGAAGGGGAAAAAAGCGCAAGGAGAAGTGTGTAATTATCTTTCGAAGCGATACATATGGTACTCCTGAATTAAGACCCTTCTTAATAATATCAGCTGCCACTTATATGATTGGATTTTTTTTTTTTTTTTTTTTGGGGGAGAAAATGAATTATTGCCATAAAGAGGAAAACCTTCTACATTTAAAATAGCATTAGTGCAGCTAAATATTATAGTTATATCTAAATTCCTATTACTTATTTTATTATCAATTTTTAAAACAATTTTCAAGGCGAGAATGCTTGCTTCAGAGGGAGAACTTAGGGACGACCTATTAAATAATGACTATGAAAGAAGAAAGAGCATATGCAACGTCCGTTTTTCCTTTTCCAATCGTTAAACTTAGTTTTTTCGGCACAAAAATGGCATCCCTACATACTTAGTTATAGGTAGATGAGGGGCATATTTTTCCGTTGTCATTTATGTAGTCTTTGTTGATTATTGTCTGTCCACCCTTTTCCTGGAGTTATTTAAATTTGACTACCATATTAGTGTTCTTAACGTTGCTTGATTGTTCTCGAATTAGCGTTCTTTTAGGTGTGTACAATTCCTACTAATATTAATTGAAGTGTAACTCCAAAGTTTTGAATATATTTACTAAGTTGTGACTGATTTTGGGTCTTTCAATTTCCTCCCTGTTTTTAGAAGAAAGTGTTGTTATATATTTAATAATTAATTATCCTACTCACCTCTAAAATTCTGTTACGCCCTTAACATGGCATATTTATTACCAAAATGTACTTATAGAAAAATAATCCTAACTAATAAATAGGAAAGTTGTATTTCACAATTAAGTTACCGGCGTGACATACCTAGGTATAAGAAGGCAGGAGCGAGAGTTACATTTATGAACAGGGATGTGAATATTGCCTAAATTACGATAAGAGTAAATCCCACAGCTAAAAAATACGATAACTTTGAGGGACGGCAAATCTGCTAACCAGGATCACCATTGATAAGAATAATATGATAATAGAAGTGGAAGTGGTTTTTTTAGTTGCTACCACAATACATCTTTATTTTTATTTTTCAAAGTTGCTATCGTTATTCTTGAAGTGAGAACATATCAGTATAATGTAATCACTAATGTGTGACAGACGAAAGTAACACTGGGGATCTTTCAGGGAGTTATAGGTGTAACTCCCAAGCTTAATCGGGGAATAAACGAGGGTCGACATCTGAGTAATTCCTGCCTATAACACATGAGCTGAAAAGTCCCGAGCTTAACAAAGAAAACACTTTTTTCCATTAAAAATTGGCTTATTTTTTATGTATTATTATTTTTTGAAATATTTTTATGAAGCAGACTCCTCAAAACCCTTTTCAAGCAATTTCTTAGCTTGAAAGATATTTTTTCCCCTATCAAGAAGCAGTGTAAAATTAAAAGACGAAATTTTTTTGATCCATTGTTTTGGTAATAACAAAAGTAGGATTACAACATAGGTGAATTACAAAAAAAAAAAAAAAAAAAAAAAAAAAAAAAAAAAAAACAACAACGCCATCTATGCGTGAAGTCCAGGACTTTTCAGTCCATGTATTATGTCCTTACTATATAAGGAGATGTTTATTTCATATTATGAAGCTACTTTTTCCTAAACACTCCTCCAATTGTATGAGTGCCCAAGTAAATTTTCGGTTTCTTTTTTTACCATACATACAGATCATATTATTTTCAACGTGTGTGGAAAAACTGCCCTGGAGAAAATTGCCAGTGGAAGATTGCCCTGGAGAGAATTGTCATTGCTGAAAATTGCCACTTAGGAAAATTGCCCGTATTTTGTTCAAACTTCATAATGAATAATAACACATTATAAATTCTCTTAGTATTATTTATGACAAAGATCTAAAAAGAAGGTCTGGGTAATTTTGTAGTGTGAGCAGGGGCTCCATCCTGCCGTCAGAGAAATTCACCTGGATCCAGGGGAGTAGGTTGGTCTTGAAAATGTCGATGTGAATGGCTGTCAATAGCCTTTAATGGTCCGGGAACCCGATAAGGACGCCACAATGCTGTTAGAGGCATAACGAGAAATTCTCGTCAGTCTGACCACTTCTGTCGGAATGTGACCCGCAAGAAGAATAGTTGATGACCTAAGCATTGAATCTCGTTGCAATGACATTTCTCGCCCAATAAAAAATATTAAAAAGCAGCATGTGCTTGAGATACTTGGCTAACGTTACATTACAACTTCAGAAAGCTCTAATTTATTCGCACATAACCTCTCAAATCAATATAATACTAGTCTATAAGTCTCAAGTTTCCACCCGATAGTATTACCAAATTAGCACCCTTGTTAACAAAAACTGACTGTCATATGATTTTCGGAGAGAAAATATACTAAATTATTTCGAGGAGAACCTTCTACATTTAAAATAAATAATGTAAGTTTGTGGGAAATATTATAATTATATTTCAATACATAAATGTTCAAATTATTATGACTTTTTAAAACAATTTGCACCAAAGAGAGGTAAGAATTCTTCTTTCAATTGGACATATTGACACCAAGATGATCTAATAAAATTTAAAAAGGGAACCAAAAAGAAAAAAAAATCCGGTTGCACTAGCCTTTTTTTAAAATCTGTAAACTGTATTTTTTCTATAAAAAATTTCCACAACAAAAAACTCGAATCATAAAAATGCCTATGATTTACAGCCCTCGTGATGGTTTTCCAAAAAAATATGAATAAAAAACATTTTTTATTAAGATAGAAAGGGATTGATACAAAATCAGAAAATTTTGACTACATATTGACCTAGTGGTCATTCTGGGATAAACACTTAACAGTGTTACAATAATGCAGATCTCAACGTCCGTTTTGGCCTTTTTTTAATCTCGATTCTTCAAATTTATGGTCCTGTTTAAAAGACTAAAACAACAGGGATACAAAAGAAGGAAACAAATTAGTTATTTAAAAATATTTTTTTTTATGTTCTTAATCTTTTTTCAGTGATGTACCACTATTAGAATATTTTTTCCGCCAAGTATCTCCTACCCAGTGGAAAGCATTTTCAGTTAAAAATTGCCAGTGGAAGATTGTCTTGGAGATAATTGCCAGGTAGGAAAATTGCTCGTATTTTGTTCAAACTTAATAATGAATAATAATACATTATAAATTCGCTCAATATTATTTATGACAAATATCTAAACAAAATTTGTTTGTTCCATCTCCCAGGGGAGTTCTTTCATGTCTGAATAATATTATTGCAATACCATTTCCTTGCAATTTTTTAAATTAAGTCCAATCTAAGAATTTGATCGAGGGAATTGGTGAGGAGGGGGGTCAAATAGCTTAGGGCCCCATAAAATATGCTTGAATACCCTCCGCCATCAGATTGGCCCGGGGGTAGTGTATTATTGTTGACCCCCCCCCCAATACATCCCAGGAACCCCTATTATACCAAAAAATAGTTCCAAGCCCTCGGGTTGCGTCAGATACTTGGGGGTACCCTTGGATCCTTAAAAACCACCATCAATAAATCCAAGAAACCCCTCTAATACCAAAAAATAGTTTAAGCACTCGGTTTGCAAATTAAAAACCGCATTTTTTCTGCGTTTTTTCCCCAATTAACTCTTTTTTATGGATGGTAGTTACATGCAAATAACATTATTTGTATTTCAATAGTTCTATCAATAATTGTTTTTCTTTTAATTTTGTAATTTATAATGTGTTACTATTCATCAGGAAGTTTGAAGAAAATATGGGTAATTTTCCTAACTGGCAATCTTCCTCCATGGCAATTTTTACCAGAAATATCTTCCTCGGGCAATTTCCCCAAGGGCAGTTTTCTGTGCACGCGCATAAGAGGCCTCCAAAACTTTGGCAGATGTTATGGAGGCATTGTGTCTTGAGATAACCTGAATTCTGACAGTCTTCTCTTGAAAAAAAAAGCATGGGATTAATATTTTGTCTTTAGATGATGCTGGGCTTCATTCCACTGTTAGTCAACTTCTACCAACATCGGAGACTGGAGCTGGTGGACGTGAATCCAATTAAGATGATTCTTCCGAATACTGTCGGAATTTAGCCTGTGTTTTTACCTCCTTGATCACCTGTCCCTTTGTATTTTAAGCAGCAAAGCAAAGTTTTAATCAGGACTCCATTGCTTGTGTTGCCAATGCGTCCTTGGCAAAAAAATATATATTGAACACGTATATCTGAGTCATAATAATTCTTCTTCTATCTCTTAAGAAAATAAATAAAATAGATGGCGAGAGAGTCAGATCCTGGATCCTTGGCCATAATACTTTTGAATTATGCTATTTTTTAAATGTATATATTTTTCAAAATCTCAAGTACACCCATTTCAGAACCACTGGTCTATATTAATAAAAAAAATATTCATTATTAAAGCAATGTATGTCTGTTCGTCGAGCAATGGCGGGTAATACTGTTAATAATAAAATAATCATGACTTGCAACTGTTAGTTTTTGAATACTATTATCAAGGATTAAGTTGTTCAATAAACCGCAATATAAAATAATATTAATATCCATCTATTTAATAATATTTATACTATTAATATCATATCGTTGTGGTCTTGGTAAGTAATTATATAAATAAATACATACGTACATGTTATATTTTTTTTATTCATGACCAAGATGGAATAGGTGAGCTGGTGAATGCGTTGGACAACTCAACCATTATAAATTTGGATTTATCGAACCACGATGAGTTTTGTTTTTGTTCTTGACTATGTAGGGCATAAATTCTTCATTCAACGTGTTTCATTTGATTTTTTCGTTGCAATTAGTACAATCTTTTTTTTTAAATGTTCATTTAATTGGTGATATGGAGTTGCAGCAATTAAGTATAAGTAAACATTATAGTATTAAATTTACTCCAAATGGCCCAGGAATTAGGACTGGGACGGTACGCTAAACCCACGGTTCGGTAAAAACCGCAGTACACCTTTTATGATACCTGGCTTGATACGGTATAATAGTAAAATGTTTTTTTAATAGAATTAATCTAATTTTTCAAGTTTTTGCAGTATTTTATTCTTTAATCATTTATTTTCTGTACAAATAAATTATTTGTAAATAAAAACGAAGCTTGATATATATATATATACGTCATATTTGACTCTTCTTTTGATTCAATAGCAAGTCGTTTTTGTTGTAATTTTAGGCGTAGGAGAAGAGGCGATGCAGGGGAGAGGAGGGGCAATCGTTTGGACACTTTAGTTAAACCTACCAGTATTTTTAACCAAAAAGATAGAAAAGATCAACAAAATTATTTTCAATAACAAGTAGTGTTGGATCGGTCCTAGGACTGATTTCCTTATTATTTCAGTGTTTTTTTATTGGTACGATCTTTTTTTACCATCCAATGGTCCTAAGGACCGATACATTGGTCTTTCAGTCCTACGTTCCTAACTATCAATTTATTTTGTTCACTCCGAGGTAAGATTGTAGAATATAAGAACTAACACAATAACGAATAATATCTAGAACGCAGTACAATAAACAAATGACGTAGTTAGTAGTATCTACGCAATTTCAGTTGTTGTAGTTTCTATAAAAGACCGATAGAACAATGATCAAAAATAATCAAAAAATGTATTTTATAAGAAATCCCAGAAATGTATTTTACCTCGTTAAGAAGTAAACGTACTCATTAAGACGGGTCCTCAAAGATGAAGAATTTTCTTTTCACTAAGATTGAGTTGGCCTCCTCCATGATTCCAAATATGAATAACGGGATAACTAGGGTTGCCATATATGTAAGGAAAAAAGAGCGAGAGGAGAAAGAAGGAGTAAGACATATGATACTACTGAATTAGGAGCTTAATTAATATCAGCTACCTTTTATATGATTTTGGAGGACGACAATAATTCTTACTTTAATGAGGAGAACCTTTTACGTTTAAAAAAACATTACAGCAGGAACAATATTATAATTTTATTTAAATTCATAGAGGGTAAGTTACGCATTGTCGGATCATATATTCATATATTTTTATATAGACATCGTGCGTTATATTTGAGATTTTTTTTTTTTTTTTTTTTTGAATAAACACATTGATAAATATGATTGTAAGAAGTTTTGTATCAAAATATTTTAATAAAAAGATCGAATAAAGAGGTTATTAAAGATTTAAAAACACTGTCAAAAAATGCCCAAAATTCATAAATTCAGTCAAGTTTCAAATCAAAATTTTAATTTTGGAAGTCATTCAAATCATGTTTCTTAATGTCAAACACCGTGAAAAAGCAAAAATATAGGGGAAAAAATATACATAGGAGTGCAAATACTGTTTTAATATTTATCTCTTGGGTATATAAAATTCAAAATACAACGTACCTATTCTTGAACGTAGGGGAATCCTTGATTATTTGGCAATCCTTGAGAACAAATAGAGGGAGAAAAATACACCCGGTACATAAATAATAAGAAGAAATTATATTATAAAAAAAACGAAAAAATCATCCCTCCTCCTTGTGTCGTATTAATAATTAATATAATTTGTAAAGGATCATGTCTGTGTTTCCAACTCCGTCTCGGGAAGGAATATAATGAACCCAGTTCTGCGATATGATGCCATAAATTCCATGGATACCTCCAATATCCGATTCACTGCTAAATATATACTCGGATTCTAACTTTAGCTAAGTATCGTATGGAGTCTTTCGGAGTCCGAGTCGCTTCATTCAACTCATGGAACCTTTGTAAATTATCAACTTTTCAAACATGTGGTATAATTATCTGGTCTTGTTTTTACATTCTTTGGTTTCATTTATCAATATAATCACTAATTCATACACCGTTGCCTCATCTAGACATATTAGCATTACCGTTCTACAAAATCCAAGTTATCCTCTTTTTGAGAAAGGCTTCATTCACTTACTTGGAAGATTCATGTTCAATTTGGTTCGACTTATTAATAAGCAGGGAAGTCAACGGGCTACTTCGTACCTCGATAACTTTTAATGTTTTTAAGAATACAAAACGGCGCTGAGCTCCTACAGGATTAAGGGACTAATACCTTACAATTTGCCACTCCGTTATTGCTAAATTCAATTTCTCATTTATTAAATGATTAAAGACTGTTTTCATATTGTCTAATTTATAGTTTTATTAATCAATTAAATTAATACTATAATATACAATGAATTAATTTGAGTTCTTCATTGAATAATTAGATCGAATATGTCGCCTTGATTGGGTAATACACCATTGGGAGAGGTGGAGAATAATATAGGCTAAAGATTCTACTGCCGTCTTCTCATACTTTTCTTCAATAAAGGGTGTTCATTCAAATGACTCACCATTTTGACACTGCTTCAAGTGGAATAGTTTCGTTAATCCAGTTAAACTTAATGTTATTGGTATGAGCACCTGTTAGGGATCCAAAACAATTGTTTATGCTGGAACACGAAGGTTGATAATTTCCCACGGTGATGAGTTGGAGTAAAGGGACTCGAACTCTGAGAGGCTCCTTACGATACTTGAATAGTTCTAATTCGGAGAGAGATTTAACTGTGAATCAAATATGTATTGGAGGTATCCATGGGATAAATGACATTATCTTACAGAAGTGGATCTGTTATATTCCTTTCTGAGACGGAATTGGATGCACATATATAAACATAATCCATTTTATTAATTATTAATATGATTGGTGTGAGGCGTGAGGGATTTGAATGTACCGTGCGTCTTTTCCTCCTTTTCTTTTTACTGATCAACAGCTATGTGAATTATTTTCTCTTGGGTATCTAGCTATTTATTTGGCTATTTAGTGAGCTATTCTTATTTTTATTCAATATAAAACACTGTCCGATAATATGAATTTGTCAATTATTTGGTTCATATTATCAGACAGATATTATTTTACAAATAATATTACAAAAATCCAGCAAATAAATAAAATACTAGCCTCAAAACTCCTATTGACCTCGAACATGGGAATTAGGTTCAAATAAAACCAAATGGAGAGGAAATATCTTCATATTATCACACACCATAAAATATAAATGTGTTGAATTTTAACTACAAATAATTAGAACCTCGAGCTTTAAACTTTTTGTTTCTCAAAAACTATATCATCAATCAATTCGGAATTTTACAGGATTATTTAGATAATGTGTGATGATTAAATAACAATCTGTTTTGATATCCTTGGTGGAAGTACTAAATAATTGTTGCAACCTAACCGTTGAGTGTCTGACAATTTGAAACGTCCAACAATGCGTAACTTACCCTGTATTTATTTAATTGGACATTTTTAAAACAATTTACTCCAAAGAAATATTAGAATACTTACTTCAGATAGGGAATTTAACAACATGACTACCAATTAAATAAGGAACATAAAAGAAGACAGAGCACACGAAACAACCGTTTTTCCTTTTCTATTTTTTAAAGTAGTTTTTTCAATAGAAACATGTCGACTGTAAGGATAATATAAGTTCTATTAGTGGGTATCAGCATGCATGATAATACCCTAAAAAAACGTATTTTACAAAAAGAATGCCATTGAAGAAATGTCCTTGTTTTAATATTCCTTTAATTGGTTGGATGGAGTTGCACCGAGTAACTATGAGTAAACATTCTACGTGGTATTATCTTACTAATACAAAACATTACAGAGTATTTTTTTTTATCAGCTGTCAATTTTGCTGCTTCTTTCTCCTAATCAGTGTTCTGAAATAGCTACATAAAGGGGCAAGTCAAAATCAGTTTTCATTCTGTCAAGATAGAGGCTCTAAGATAAATAGTTTCATGAAAACGAACGAAGCCACCGGAAAGTAAAAACGCCCTTGGGCCACATTTCCCCGCCAATTCATCCACAAAGCTATCAAACGGCATAAAGAGACTGGTAGTAAACAAGATCAGCCACGAGAACTAAATCTCAGACTGCAATAATCCTGAAAGTTGTCATGACCATCCTCCCCAAAATTTATAGGAACCCAAGAAGATCAGCTCATAAATTGGCAGCTGAACATAATATTCCGCGTAGCTCTATACTCTGGATAGTGCATAAGGATATGGAAATCTAATTCCTACAGCTTCAGCCCCAGCTGTTCATAACTAAGGCTACGACAGCACTCTTTGAGGAATGAAGTCGAATTTTACATCAAAATTTTACGCGATGCGCAGAAATTATCTTCTCGGTCGAGAAAAAGATGGGCCTTGATGGCAAGTTCAACTGTCAAAATGACTGAATCATTACTGGTCCAGGTAATGAGGCTCCATCAGATTTAAGAGCAGTCCTCAAGTCTAAATTTGCAGCTTTGTTTATGGTATGGTGCAGAATTTCCAGTCAAGGTTTCAAGCTTCCCTTAGTTTTTCTTCAAAATGGTGTTCGGATGAACCAAGAACGCTACATATCCGAAATTTTGGAGCCTGTTCGTATAAATCACGGAAGTTCAAAAAAAGAAAACTTATTTTCAAGACAATCTCAAGAGTGCATGTAGTCTAATATGGAATTTTAGCACAAAAACTTTTGGCTTCCTTCGAGCCCAGATATTCACCCCTTCGATTATTTCGTTTAGGGTCATCTTGAGTGAAAGGTAGCAAAAATACGACATCCAAATATTGAATCTCTTAAAGCCAGCATTGTGTGGGACTGGAACGCATTGCCTGAACCCTTACTGGGTAAATCATGCCAATCATTTCCAAAAAAGACTTGAAGCAGTAATCGACAAGGGATGTGGTTTTTTTGAAAAAAAAATTAATTCGTTTTTTTACCTTTTCAAATATATGAAGAAAAAAAAAATAATATTCAACTTTTCTCCTAGAATGTCTTATTTTTGAACAATAGGTAATATATTTTGTCATCGCGGATCTGAACAACCCTGTATATGTCTTTTACTAAAAAAAAGTACAAACACTTAGTCTCAAATTTTTTGTATTGAATAAGTTATTAATATTCGGGAAAAATTGATGTTGCCCTTATAAAATAAAAATCTTCCACACTTATGTTTGTAATTCCGAAACAAGGGTATGAAAAACGATAAGATATAATCATCATCTATGTAAATAGCCTTTGTTAACTTGATATCATACTTTTCAAGACCCTGATGAAAATCATCCAATATTCCTTTTAAAGTGTATCAGTGAAACTAATCAATCACACTTAAAATAAAAAGATCAGAATCCCCTCTTTTTTTTTCTTTACTAGGAAGAAAAGGCATTTATAATCATCATTCGAAGAAATTAAATGCAATCTGTACAAAGGAGGAATAAAGTATATTTCTACCAAAATATAAGAACAATTTATACAATAATATAAGTTATGAGTAAGTATAAATGGCGTAGGGTAAATTATCTTTATCTAGATATATGAAACTGTAAGAATGGGACGAAAAAGTTTGAAAAAGTACAAAATGACAGCCAAAAATAGTATTGCATTATTTTCAAAACAGTCATTTCTAGTCTCTTAATGACTCTGTTTATATAATTCCATGATTGGATGATAAATGAAACAATTAGAGTGAGAAAAATACAAGGCAATTTACATTTTTTTTAATGGACAAAAAAATTAGTGTTCTAACTAGTGATGGAACGGTTCATCAGAATCGGGAATCGGAAAATTTGGTGTTTTTTCTGGAATTGGAATCGGGAAAACAATGTTTAATTTACGATTCTGATTTATATTTATTACTGTCTATTACTTTACTAAGTCATGAAAAAAAAAGTCCCCAAATTAAGGAATTTTTTCTTTTTACTAGAAAAATTTAATATTGGATTTTTTTTTTTCCAAAAATTTATTTTTTATTTAATATCATTTTTGACAAAATTATTTTTTTGAGAACAGCTGGGGATTTTTGAATTTTTTTTCTAAAAAATTTAATATTTTAATTTTTTTTCCAAAAATTTTTATTTTTTGAAAAAAACTTTGGATTTCGGAAATTTTTCCCCAAAAAATTGAACTTTTTGTGTATAGCTATCAATTTATTGACTTTTTTTTTGCAAAAAAATTAAATTTTTTGTGAATAGCTTTGGATTTTTGAAATTTTTCCTAACACTTTAATTTTTTGGAGAACAGCCATGGGTTGTTGAAATTTTTTGTAGATAGTTGTAGATTTTTGAAGATTTTGGAAATATAAAATCTAATTTTTTTTTTTTCAAATTAAATTCGAAACAATTTTAATATTTGGATATTTTTTTAAATTCCTCTCCCCTTGATATAATCCTGTGAACGCCCTTGACAGTAAAATGGTATTTTTTAACTTTTATTTAAAATATTAAAGAATCGGCATTGGGATTTTGTATGGAATCATTCCATCACTAGTTCTAACGGTAAAAATAGTAAATAAATAAATCCTTCTAATGCTTTTAAATACATTACATATTATAATATCCTTTTCACAATAAATGCAAGTACATATATGTATAAGCGTGATAAAAAAAAACATGATTAAAAGTTACAAATGCCAGAGTGAAAAGCTGGTCTCAAGGCCTATACAAAGCCTTGTAAAAATAATAATAATAAAAATAAATACTTTTCTTTGTTTCCTTCAATTTTGATTGATTATACGTTATGGTATATTATAATATGATGATGACTCTTGTGGAACTGTTCCGAACTCTTTTAAAAGGAGTAGAGCGTATAAACAATTATCCAATCAAAGTCCTTGTAAAAAAATTGTTGATATCTCTTGGGGCGTCCGCAAGGGGTGAACTGGAGGGGTTGTATTTTTTTTTGAATAGCTATGGATTTTGGAACTTTTTCCCTTTCATATATATATGGAGTCCTCAAATTTATTTTGAACTGACTTCAAATTCAAAATCATCTTTACGACTAGCTTTAACTCCACTCTCAACCTCGACTCTCAAAAGAGATGGAAATTTTGAAAAAAAACAGCAACATATGGTAACTAGTCTTCTGGACTTTTTTTTGTTGCCAGCTGTTATTTATTATATAGGGAATAGTTATTGATTATTATGTAACTTGAATTGATAATCTTATTGATGACTGAATATGAAACGACAAAAATTATAAACGAAGGCTTTTGATTGATATATATTAATCTAAAAATCATAACCTTTTTTGAGTTCATAATACGTAGAGTCAGGTGCTTTTAATTATACAAGATTCAACTTATGGAAATGAATGAAAAAGCCGAATAAAGTAAAATACACTTTGTTTATTTTAAAAAGTGAGCTGTGAATATAGGCAGTGATGAAATTTCGGTGTAGAATAGGCATGTTAATATAAAAGAAACCGAAAATCATCATGCTAACTCTGACAACTAAATGTTTTTGGGAGAGAAAAATAATGTTCATGACATTTCATTAGATCGGCTTCAATTAGCTGTGACAAGGGAGGAAGGAGAAAAGGATATAAAAACGGACATTTGCTAGAATTACTCCGATGTCGATCCCCAATTCTACTCTGAGTTCAACAAGGACTTACAATTATAACTCCGCAACAAATCCTCAAGGTTAAGCTCCGTCTTTTAGGATCACAAACGGATGTTCAATTAGGTTTTGAATATAATTGAATCTATATAGGAAAGGATGTTCACTACTCAGAAATTAAATAATAATGACAACTGCTAAGGAAAAGAAAATTTCTTTTTCAGAACACCAATTTCAAAAAACGGGCCAGCTATACATTTCACCATATTAACATATCTGAATATAGGTCCATAGTATTAAGACTTTTCTTGAGTTCACTATAAAAAAGCTTTCAAGTCGAAGTCAAGTTGCGAGTCTTTGAATTAGAAATCAAATTGAGTTGTAAGCCTTCAAAATATAAAATCAAGCCCAATTTCAGTCGCAAGTCTCGACTTTCACTCCCCATCTATGGATTACGTCTTGTTTGCTCAAGTATTGTGGGATTATTAATCCAAATAATAAGGAATTGTTCACATTTCTTAGCAAGAGATAATTCGTCTTCAAGACAGATAAGCATTCAAAACACTACTAAGGAACAAGAGAGGTAGAAAATCAAAAGCAGACAAAAAAGTCCATTGGAATGGTTGATGTTTTGGAGATAGACATTGCGTCTTTGTACATTTTTTTTGGTTGGTACTTTTTTAAGTAACATGTAAATATGTTGCACGTTGTTATTTTCTATTTGTTTTGGAAAATTTCCTTCAAAAATAAAACAGAAAAAAGGCCCAAAACCAGTTGGTAGCTTTTAACAATTCTTACCCATCATATAACTATTCTTCAATTAATAATAGATAATCATTCACACCTTAACAAGAGCTCATTTGAGTGTGCAACCAATCAACAGAAAGACAATATTATTACACAAGTTGTTACTTTTATTCTATTTCGCAACCTTTCTTCTATAAAGAACCAAAATAAAAGGTCAAAATCGATTGATTAATGATTATAGGTCGTTAATTTTTTTCTAATTGTGGTGTCATTACTTATTTAATCATTGTTGGGATTTGTTACCGGGTTAACATAGTTTATTTGAGATCAACTAATAAATATTATTTTTTTAACCATGAATAAAATAAATAATAAATTAAAAATAAGGTAATTCAAGTGATATCCGAAATTGTGATTTTAGAAGCGGGAGTTTTAAATTCTTCAATTTGTCCTCCAGCTTTGAATTCAAAAACAAATATCTATCTGATTACTTAACCAATTAATTCCATTTAACTCTTAAATAAATTGCAAATAGCTCATTTTAATCAAATAAAATGAGTTTACGAATTTAATTTAACACTTTTCATTTGGAAAGTATATTAATAATAAAAAATACCATTAAGTTGAATCAGTGTTACTCTTTAAAGACTTTTTCACAACAATTTACATTTTTTTTTTTTTGCACAAGAACAGATGTTTCGCTCAATTCAATCAAATTGTATCAACTCATTGATTACTCAAATTGTATCTCATAGTCACATAATAAAATGCCCCAATTGTCTAAATGGAACATCATTTTAGATTAAAAAAGCAATAGTTGAGGATATTATTAATACCCAGGAGTCCAACTTTGTATTATTAGTATTGATTGAATGCAGGATTAAACCCCTAGATATCTCGGGAAAATGGGATCCCTCATAGAGGGAACGAGATGTGAGCATTAATTCCATTACCCAGGAACTAAAGATGAGTCAAAAAACTGTTTGGAACCATCTATATTGGAGAATCCTAACTATGTTAATTTGATTGTCAAAATAAAGCGAAAAAACACCACGAACTATTTAGTTCATCTTTTATATTCTAATGATATTTTATACTTATTGTAGGTTTGAGTCATCCTCAGACACGTACGTCGTACATCAGTGGATATCATAATTATATTTGTGTCTACATAGTACCTGGGAGTCATGGACTTGCCTACCTAATACAAATAGGTATACACTCTACGATATACATACATCATACATAATATTAAACCGTTCCTACAATGATGAATATATCCCTCATTAGATGAAAGGATAATGCAATCTAAATCGTGGGAAATGGCTCTGAGTCATTGAATTGGTCATGGTTCTATGAAGCCTTTTCCTTAAGCATAATTATACAACATAATACTTTTGTTCGGTATACCGGTACTATAACCGTACCAGGGTACGGATATATTTAAAACAATATTATATCAAACTTGTACTGAAACCGGTACTTGCACTCCCGACAACGTAAATCCTAAAATGTATGGCTCCTCCTAACGTACAAAATTGTACTTCAACAATCAAAAAACAAAAATGAAAATTGTCTTTATTGCTCATAGTGGATTGCATGATATTAGATAGAACATATGGTATAGGTGTATGGTGTTGTCTTAGTCCAGACACTTTGCTACTGCATTGTTGCCGCCTGCTAAAATCCACATTTAAGTCATAGAACACGCAAAAGACTATTCAAATTTTCAATTGCAGTAGATTTTCACTTAAAAGTTATTTATTTTCAAATCATATTTTTAAGAACAATTTCGATTCAGAGTAGTCATATTTTGAAATGAAATAACTATATATATTATTAAGATTAAATCAATAATAATTGATAAAAACATTCCCTCATTCGAAAAAGAAATTATTTATTAAGTTATCTTGAGTACAGATTTTTTTTTTTCTAAAATTTACTATTTTTTTAGAAGAGACAAATAACTTAAGTAGGAGTTAGGTCAAGAATTTAATACATTTTTGATGTAGAAACGATATTTTTATACTTACTTTTTTGGTGTGTGTATGAGAGGGGGGGATCAGAAATTTGAGGGGTTACGTTATTGGAGGGGTATTTTTTTGATGACATAGTGGAGTTGGAAGTTCTGGCTTTAATATCATTTAAGTGAAGTACTGCTTTAAATGCATCTGTACCCCGGTACAGCTTTAGTACCGGGATACTGAACGACACTAGTCATAAGTCTATACATATTTATGTAGTATAGTGCAATTCCCTCGCAAATCATTAAGGCACACACACACACAAATACCTGATACACAGAATCAATCATGTCTTGAGGGATAGAAAATGTACATACTCTTCAAAATATATATTGTGCTAACGTCCCTTTGAAAATCTGATGTTTTGCAAGGAAATATGTGTACGTAGGTAAAAATTAGGGGTGTATCGAATGTTTGCGTCCGCTGTATATTATCGAAATTTAAAAAAATATAGATATTCTATTGACAGTACACAGAGGGGTGTCCACAGGATTTGAAAAACTTTTTTTAAACCCGTTTTATTTTCGCAGACCAATAATTTTTAGGTTCTAACGGCAAACATACCTTGATTTGGGATGGGCACAAACTCCTCAAGCCCAACCAGTGTTGATGGCCCAGAATACATGCAATATTCTTATCCACACATGCTTAGCACTAGAAAAAATTTCCAACTTCCATTTGCTGTTTGAAAAGGTGGCTTGGGCACAAAACAAGGAGACATTGCCCCTCTTTTTGAGACCCCTTAACATGATGCCATTAATCCCTGGGGTCAACTTTAGGAAACTGAACGCACACACGCTTTGGAATACGTTCTGATACTCCTGAAATGTTGATATATGTAGGTTGAGGAAAAATAAATTTCGTATTTCAAGCCTTTTTTTTATAACTAAGTATATCTTGTTTATGATTGGTCACATCGGATCAAGTGTTGTAAAGGTCTAAGGGAATACTACATGAAAGGGGAAAACGCGTCGAAAGGGATCAAGAAAATTTGTAATGTAAAAGGACCAATATCCTTTCTGTGATTCGTGTTGCACAACAGCGGTTGAAGCGATTTTCTTATTTCTTCCCTCTATTGTGAACAACTCAACCAGTTGAAACTAGCGATCGAACAGATTCGAAAGTTGTATAGAATTTATAGTTTTACAGAATTTCTAATAGGGGCAAGGGCTTCTACGAAAAGGGCATTATGAAGTTGGATTCTCGTTGGCAGCAAGTTATCAAAGCGAACGGGGCATGCTTGGCTCACATCGGATGATTGTAACATTTCTTATAAAGCATTGAAATAAAGCTAAAAAGAAAAAAATTACTTTTTTCTTCAACCTATTATATTTTTTTCAACCTGATTTACCATTTAATTACATAAGATATCATCGGGGTACGGAAAGTGAGAGTGATATGTAAAAATAATGATAGAGACTAAGCAAACTCCCTCTTTCATCCTCTACAAATGTCCCTTCCGCCTTTGATAGCCACAATTACCTGACCTGTAATGTATCGAATGTCTGCATCTGAGGGTAATTACCAAGATTTTAGAAATATATTATGGAGCTATTTTTCTTCTTTTTTTTTTGTACAAATTTCAGGCTCGTACCTAGGCCCATAATCTGAATAAAGTTTTATTGCCAAATTTTTCCTAAAGATAGTTTTTTTATATTATTATTGTTATTTAAAAAAAGGAAAGTATGTTGTAAAACTATCGATTATTTTTGGTAACGTATCATTCAATGGTCATACAAAAATATGGTAAAAATAATATATAAATTGTCAAAATCCCTGACAAGTTTCACTTCATCCTTGCTCAACAGCTAATGAGTGTTTGAAGATTAAAGTTAGTTGTTGCTCTTAAGTAAGAGGTGTCTGCAGGAGAAAGATAGAGCCCCCCAAAAAAAAAAAAAATAATAATTAAGGAATTTTTGATTGTTACAAGAAAATTTAAAATAAAATTTCAAAAAATTTTCTTTTCTTTGAGTCGCTATGGATTTTTGAAGTTTTTCTCCGAAAATGTAATATTTGAATTGTTTTTTCAAAAAAATCTATATTTTGAAAAATAACTTTTGAAATTTTTTCCCCAAATTTTTTACTTTTTGCGCATAACTATGGATTTTTGAAATTTTTCTCCGAAAAATGGAATATTTCATTTTTTTTTTTCAAAAAATTATATATTTGTAAATTAATTTGTGGATTTTTTTACAAAAAATTTTACTTTCTGAGAATGTCAATGGGTTTTAGAAATTTTTCTACGAAAAATTTAATATTAAATTTTTTTTTCATAAAATTTTACATTTGTAATTTAATTTCAGATATTTTTTTTTTGAAAGAATGTAATTTTTTGTGAATTTTTGAAAAAAAATTCCAAAAATTTAACAATTGAAATTATTTTTCAGACAAATTAAATTTTTTTCCATAAAATTGTCATTGTAAAATTGGTTTGTTTCTTCAAAAAGATTCCAAAAACGAAGCCCCCCTCTCCCAAGAAAATCTTGTGGTATATGAATCTTCACTAGCTCTTCTGATTTTTTTGGCGCATCAGCTAATGAGTGTTTGAAGGTTAAAGTTAGTTGTTGCTCTGTGGGTAATAATTAATTTTTAAGAGGAGAGGTTAGCTTTGCTGTTATGACGTTTTATTAGATCAGCTGTATGCAGCTATAAGAGGAAGGGAATGGACATAAATCCCACTCCGTATCTAGCAAGGATATAGGTAGGAATGACTCCAATGTCGATCCTCAATTCTAATCTTTGTTTGGTCCAACAGAAACTTAGCCTTATAACCCCCTCACAAATCCTCAGCTGTACTCTACTGGTTGAGGATTTCCAATCTTTACAAGTGAATGCAATAGCTTCAATAGGTTTTTGTATTTCTTACTTTTTGAAATAAATGTCACAAAACACCTCAAATAAAAAGTTTAACTTTTTCTAATAATTGAAAATCCGCATTCGAGCCATCATCCATGATCCAACGCATAAAAAACCCTGAACAGATTGCAACTACAAAAAGTGTTACGCATGTATAAGGTGGCATTTCTTACAGCAATGTCGATAGCTTTAAGACCTTTGTCAACTTAAAAGTTAAGAGTTTTGGTATATTCAAAAACAAAACTATTACCTTCAAGATATTTATCTCCTTAAGGAACGATACTCCCTTGAATATGCATCACTCTCAGGATGACAAAGGCAAAATTCGCAAATTTATGTACAAAATAAGTAAGCATTGTAGATCCTTTCTACACTTTGATTGAGATAATAGTATTGAAATCCCTGGATAGTAAATATACATGATCCATTTCCTGTATATCTGTGGTTTTACCTAATTATAGCCAAATAGAATGTGTTTGTATTCATATGATTCACTTTTGAATGGAGTACAACATTACATATCTTTATTGAGGCCTTCAAACCATGTACAAAATTGTATAATATAGAAAAAGCTGATTCATTTTCTTGATAAAAGGAGTCAAAGATCACGAGGTGGATTCTTGGGTTATGTACATCTACTTTTCCTCATATTTTATATAAGTATTTATCACTAGCTCCACTTCTGAGTCATGTATGTACTAAATTCGTAGCCCCTGATGCAAAAAGTGTAGACAAGTCAATAAGAAATATATATATACCATTTAAGGGAAAATGATCGTTGAGGATGAGAAATGGGTCATGAAGGAATAAGAAAAAAAACAACGGATATCAAAGGTCAAAAGCTAACTTTATAGGTGCATAATAGTGTTCGGGTTAGGTCACAGACCGATTTTCTTCTTCCTTTTTTAGATGTGATCTTTATAAAAATTTATAGACGGATTTAGTCCTATATTTCGGTCCAGATTGTGGGTTTCAAAATATACAGGGGTGTCTGCAGGATTATATACCTATATATTTTTTCTTGGTTTTTGGAAAAAAATTTCAAACATCCATAGTTATTCACAAAAAATTTCCAAAATCCACAGCTGTTCACAAAAAAATAAATTTTTCCGAATAAAATTTAAAAGATATATATATATATATTTTCAATTTCAAAAATATATTGCTATTCATAGAAAGTTAAACGTTTTGGAAAAAAAATTTGAAAAATTATATATTGAGGAAAAAAAATAAGATTAAAAAAGAATATATTTTGGATATTTAAATTTCAAATATAAAACAGAAATTTAAAGTTTTTGGAAAATAAATTTAAAAAACTAATTTTTTGGAAAAAAATTTCATATATTAAATTTTTGGATATAATTTTCCTCTTCTTGAACGATTTTTTATTTGTGACCGCTACAGACCGAACTTTAAAAAAAGTTCAAATTAGTTCAATCCACAGAAAATCAAAATCAAATCAGAGTCTCAATCTATGGACAGAGTTGTAAGTATATGCAATATTTATGCAACATACATATTTCACTTCACATGGATTTCATGTCCGATGTTCAAAATATTGAAACACAAAATGACGTCATCAACAATGCATCTATGGAATCGGTATAGACAGATTTTTCGTTAGACAAAACCAGACCAAATTATTGTTTTGGGACTGATCTAGACCGAATTTTTATTTGAGACCACCCAGACCGAATATCACTTAAAATCATAATGTTTTCGGGCCGATCTATGATTTTCAGACCGAAACACAACACTAGTACCTACTATGCTCACAGTACATATACAATACCTATCTAATTTAAATTAAAAGATTATTATTCGTGTTGGGGTTCGGTCTAGATATACTAGACCGTTATATTTTTTGTTGGACCGAATTAGTTCGGTCTGGACCGGTCTCATATAAGAATTTGATCTAGATCGGTACAAGGGAAAAGTCCGATCTAGATCGGTCTAAAGGAAAAATTCTGTCTAGTTCGGTCCCAAAAAAATCAGTCTAGACCGATTTTACAGATAAATTGTTTATAATATGACGTCATATATTTTTTCAAATCGAATAATGTTATACGAAGTTTAAACAGAGATAGCTCGGATTAATTTTGATATTGTCGTCTTTTCTACGTATACAGTATTTGTTCTAGAACATAACGTGTACTTTTAAGATTTTTTTGGAAAAAATTGATGACAGTTGATATAGAAAAAAATCGGTCCACAGTCTGGACTGAAAAATCGGTCTAGAAAAAATCACTTAAGACCGAACCGAAAAAAAAAAATCGGTGCTGAACCGAGTCTCAACAATAATTACTGTCCTTAATCAGGCTCGGAGATTTAGTGGAAGATGATCCCGTTCCTGTATTCCGTTCATTTTTGAACGCCGGAATGGGAAAAATATTTAAACGGTTTATTTATTCGCTTCTTGGGCTCTGTGCACAGTTTTCTAAAAGGGGTGCCCATGGGCCAATATTTGTAATTTTTTTTTTAAATAATTTTTTGACTACTTTATGCTAGTTGTAAATTCTAAAAAAGTATGCGGCACAAAGATCCCTGACCCCTTATCATCTCTATTGCACAGCTCTTGGAGCATTTATATGTTTTCGAAGAACATTTATTGTTCGCACGTGGCGAAAGAATAGCAATATGATCAATTTTAACCTACGTATTTTTAATATATAATAATATCATTTACTCCAATACAAAAACCATCCAACTATACATAAATATACTCAACCATTACCAATCTTAAAACTTCATTAAATTATTATTCAAATATTATTTACAATAACTAATCAAATCATTACCATTATTCATCTACTTATCAAAGAATAGGAATAGGATAATAGAAAAAACGAGGGGAACACAAGAAGAAGAATCCAGAGAGGGTTTCGAACCCGTTCTAAACAAAGATGCTGATAAACATTATTATTCCTTTACAATTGTCAATTCTAAACCCACCATCCCTCCTATCTCGTCAAAACACCAAAAATTCTTAAGTAAGGGTCTTCCGCAGGGAAAGGATAGAGGCCCCCCTCTCAAATTAAGGAATTTTTGATTCTTACTTGAAAAATTTGACATTAGAATTTTTTTTCCAAAAAATTTAATTTTCTGTGAATTGCTATGGATTTTTGAAAATTTTCTCTGAATTTTTTTCCAAAATATTTTACTTTTTGTGAATAACTATGGATTTTTGACCTTTTTCTTCCAAAATGTAATATTCAATTTTTTAATGTTTAAAATTTTTTTCCAAAAATTTTTACTTTTTTTTGAATAGTTTTGAATTTTAGAAATTTTTCTCAAAAATTTTAATATTGAAATTCTTTTTCACAAAATTCTACTTTTGTAATTTAATTGTAAAATGTAATATTTTGTGAATTTTTGAAATATTTTTCCAAATAACTTAATATTTGAAATTTCTTTTACAAAAAATTTAATTTTTTGTGAATTCTTGATTTTTTTTCAAAAAAATTGAATATTGTAAATTGTTTTACAAAAAATTTAATGATTGAAATTAAAACATCAAAAATTCTTAATTAAGGGTTGTCTGCAGGAGAAGGCTGGAGTCCCCCCCCTCCCAAAAAAAAGCAACGAATTTTTGATTCTTACTAGAAAATGTAACATTTGAACTTTTTTTCCAAAAAATTTAATTTTCTGTGAATTGCTATTTTTTCCAAAGTTTTTTACTTTTTGTGAATAACTATAGATTGTTGAACTTATTCTCAAAAATGTAATATTTCAATTTTTTTTCAAAAAATTTTATATTTGAAATATAATTTTTGGAATTTTTTTGCAAAAAATTTTACTTTTTGTGAATAGCTATAGATTTTAGAAATTTTTCTCCGACAAATTTAATATTAAAAATTTTTTTCGGAAAATTTTACATTTGAAATTTAATTTCAGATTTTTTTTTCCGCAAAAATTTAATTTCTTGTGAATTTTTGAAATTTTTTTTCAAAAGTTTAATAATTGAAATTAATTTTCAGAAAAATTTAATTTTTACCTTAAAATTGTCACTGTAAAATTGATTTTTTTCTTTCAAAAGATTCCAAAAATGAAGCCCCCCCTCCCCCAAAAAATCCTGTGGTATGTGCATCTTCATTAGCTCTTCCAACCCTCTAGGCATAGTTGACCCGGAAGATTTCCCCCATATGTTATATTAAGCAAATTTGAGCTTATTTCTTCAATCTTAAATCCATTCCTGGCCCTTGGATTGGTGCCTACCAGCCAATCTGATTTTTTGGCTCAATTCCATACGCTCCCCAAATCAATGCATTAAATACAGTTCTTACGTGAGTAATGTATTAGCAATAGTATAATAGATGTCCAGAATGTTCCATCTCACCAGCATATTTAATAGAATTTACATGTTATACTTTTAAAAAAAACATCTCATTTTCAAAAAAAGGTTTTTCGTTGCCAAATACAATTGATTCCGTGTTCGTTATTTGGTTTTTAAAAAAATGATCAGAAATAATCCAACAAATGAGGGCGTGAAAATAAATTTTTCAGAAAATAACAGATGAACCGAAAAAGTGCGTACGAATCAAAGTTTGTGCTTAATATATGTTGTAGTAAATCTAATGTACATCTCGGATATCCATATTTAATGATCATATCAGTTCATGTATGATGTAATAAACTATATTTATTGGCTCTTGTGGGGAAATAATATAGATTACATAAGATTCGAATGATTTGAAAAACATTGATATTACTACATATAAAATAATGATACTTGGTGTTCATTTTTTTCTCCTCTTATGTGAGAACAAACATGCCTGTAAAATAATGATTCTTGCAAAATGATATCTTCGAAACATCAACCACTCCTATACTGACGATTTTAATATAAAATTGTGACTTCTTTCATACTTTTTAACTGAAAGTAAAAGTTGAAGGATCATATTCAGAAATTATATTCCTTGCATATTTTATTAATTCCATTATTATCGTATTATGGCTAAAACTAAAAAGTAAACCTTATATTACAACCTCAAAATATGTTGTGACTAAAAAAACAGGTTAATTTTGATTGATTTTCTCCGTGTAACTTTTATTTTTCTTATGGAATAAATAAGAAATAAAAAAAGTAGTGTTAAAAGTTACGAAATTAAATATTAATAAGTTGATTAGATGACTTATTCCGTAATAAATACTAATCGAATACATTGGATGTGAAACATATTAAAATTGGGTTTAAATCTAATTGCCTCTAATATATTATTTGACTTATTACAAATAAGTCAAATATTAGACTTAATTATATATTTAATTTCGAAACATTTTTTCCACGCAACCTTACATTGCTAATTTATAAGATCAAAATCGAATTATTTTTTGGCGGCAAATCTTTTGAACTTGTAACCGCTCATACTGCAAAGATTCTTCAAAAGTGAATGACAAAAAATATGATTATTTGATTTAAATTCTTTGACCTCCATAGAGCTCCGACTTCAACTCATAAGACTGCTCTATATGGTGGCAAATATAGGATAGAGTCTGCCAAATACACCATAGTAATATTGAAGATCTGAAGCCATCCGTCAAATGGTGGACTAAAGTTTATATGACATTCCGGACCAAGGGAGGCCATATTAATTAGGCTTTAAATATGTCAAATAATTTTTTATGAAGATATATCTGTATTTCACTTCATTAACCCGATAGTGAACTGTAGAAAGCCATTTTAAAAATCCGCTATAAATGGAGGAATAGCTATAATTAGATTTCATTTTAGGTTCTTCTTCCTTTTGTATTGATGAATCAAATATATATGTAACGCAGCAATGCCCCAAACAGTAAGAGTTCCGTGAATAATTAACGAAATTGTAATAATTTTAATACTTCACCTCAAGCAATTTATTTGAGTGCAATTTGCAGCACCTCCAAAAGGGTTAATCAGAATGATTTATTAATAGAAATGGAAGGTAATTAATTATTACCTAATAAAAAATATATTTTCAGACTCTATTTTCCTGATAGTACACATTAGAGTTGTAAAAAGTATAAACCAAAAAGCATGTGAGTTTTTTTGTAGTTACAACCTTAACAGTACTTTTCATTCCCCAAAAATGTTATCATATTATTTGATCCTTGAAGAGAGTACATCTAAGTACAAAGTGCTATTGAATGATGGAGAGGAACATTGATTATTTGTATGGGAGTTATTTTTGTAGGACCTTGTTGAACTCGGAGTAGAATTGAGGATATAGAAGTTAATTCCTATCTATGTCTTTACTACACACGAGGATGGTCTGAAAGTTGATGCGAGTGTTTGAATATTGAGCTGTTATTAATATATGTACACTTCTTTTTTTTTTTTTTTTTTTTTTTTTTTGAACGAGTAACCTTTAAATAGATTCAAACAATAGCAGACATATAAAGGGTTGTTGAGTTAAAATTTGTCGTGTCGTATTCTTCCAACTTGGAGTAATTGAGCCAAAATCAAATAGTGTCTTTTGAACAATTAGTTTTCAAAAAAAACCGCTGTGTACTATTTGGATGGAATACAGATATGGGAGCATTACCGGGAGAAGTTTGTAGAGTTACAAAGAGATTATGTTGAAAAAGACCATTTAAAAAAATGTCTTGTATCTTTGTTAAGGTAGAAACTTTTAAAACCACTCCCTTATGTGTAATATCCTTGTTGAATTCGGAGTAAAATTGAAGATCAATATTGGAGTTAATGCCCATCTATATTTTTACTATATAGATTCAGTGCAGGATTTGGGGTTTATTTCCTGTTCATAGCTATTCTAATTCAAAGACAGCCAATCTTTTTTTCTCTTACACATTCATAAAATAGTCAGAGTTATCATGGCATTTTTGGTTTTTTAACCATAGTACATGTCATATTTTTTTATCCCCACCTTGCTTTTGTGTTAAAAGACCTCAAAATAAGGGGCAAACACGAATGGTTTTTCCATACGTACAGGATGTTCGATATTTTTTCTTTTTAATTATATGATTGGTTTACTTCATAGTCCTCCATAGTAAGTATTCCTTTAGGCCATAATAATTTACCCCCGCATATCCGGTGGGTTCTTCATCATCCATGGTTTATTATCCTTTTGATATTATTATTATTTCAAACGGATTTTGACTTATGAATAATGCTATGATGACAAGGCAATTAAAACCACTTTTTGATAACAATTCTGATAAACACCGCCCACTCAATAACTTATGAAACTTCCATGTTTTAAAAATAATTCCAGACATTATATCACGTATTTTTCCTACGTATCCTATCGTTGCAATTTTGTAGAAGGGAAGGGGCTTACATAGTTAGAGTTTTCATATAGGATACACTTTATTCTTTATTTTGAATTTAATTTATCACATTTCAAATGTGTCTACACGTAATACGTGTAAGGCAATTTATTTATAGGAACTTTGCATATATAATATTCATCCTCGGTAATTCTCCCTTTTTAAAATGAAGAGGTTTTGTGATTAAACTATGTCTTGTTTATAAAAATACCTTCATTAATTTCATTTTGGTATTTAGAAAATAAATTACTTGGCGTTTCCTCTTCTCTCAACAAGAAACATTTTAAATCACAGAACCTCTTTATTTTGACAGGTAGAGTTGTTTTACTTTGAAGAATATAATACACAAACTTCTTAGAGATGAATTGCCTATAAATACATCATACATGTGGTAATCCCCTTTAACATATTTTGCCTAGAGGGATCTGAACCTATATTTTGGTGCAGACCGTAATTCAATCCATGTAGATCGAAATTTCCTTTTACGAAAAAAGATGCATGATTTTTTATGTGGACGAAAGCTGGACCGAATTAATTAAAATTTTCAGGGTCTCTGACACGTCTAACTTATACAAGATAATACCAAACACAAATATATATACAATGATGAAAATCCAGAGTAGAATGGGCATGTTAAAAAAAAGAAACGGAAAATCAACATGGTAACCCTGATCATTTGAAGAATGTTTAGGGGGAAGATAAATAATAATATTCATGACGTTTCATTGGATCAGCTGTGCCATGAGAGGAAGGAGAAAAGGATATGAAATAGAACATTTACTAGAATTAATCCAATTTCAATCCCCAATTCTACTCTGAGTCTAAAAAGAACTTACAATGATTACTCTGCAACAAATCCTCAGGGTTACTCTCCGTATTTTATGATCACACACAGAAATGTTCAATAAGGTTTTGAATATAATTGAATCAATTCAGGAATGGTTGTTTATAACTCACAAATTAAATAATAATGACAATTGCTAAGGAAAAAAAAATCCTTCTTTATATTACCAATTACAAATTAACGGGCCAGCTAAAAAATACAGTAGATTTACATAATTCCATATATATATATATATACAATATGTGTAATAAAAATAAATCTATTACTTTATCAATAGATGGCTATAGTAATTTGTATCTCACTTTGTATAAGTGCAATCGGTTTAATAAGAGAAAAGAGAAAATGTGCCATGTTTTTATTCGAATAAGGCGAAGAAGCCTGGTGGCTTACAATGTATAGAGTTTGTGGTCCGGGTACAGCCAATCATGCACGATTTTGGCTTCGTCAATTCCTTAACGACCACCTGTTTTAAGTGTGTCACCACACTGCACAGGCAGTTTTCAAATTTAGGATTGAATTATTAAGATAATATAATATGCAAAGTTCATAGAAACAAATTGTCTGTACACGTATGATGGATGTCCTAACCAACCTTTAGTTTGACGATCCTCGTATAACGCCCATCTTTTATTTGTAAAAAATTCATAAGAAAATGATTAATAAATTAGTTCAAAATTCCCTTACGATATTCTTTCCTTTTGTTCCATAGGAGTTCTTTAGAAAAGCACTTTATTGATACTTTTTATAGGTTAGAAAAATGTATATCAAGTTCATTTAAAGCAAAAATATGAATAATTCTTTATTTTAATCTTAAACTACTAAATAAATGTTTCAATTATTTCAAACAATGATGGAGATGAGATACCTATAGACAAGGGCGTACGCAGGGAGAGGGCTGGACCCTTCCCCAAATTAAGAAATTTTTGCTTTTTACTAGAAAATGTAATATTTTAATTTTTTTTTTCAAGAATATCATTCATATAATTTTTAGAAAAAATGAATGTTGGAAATTATTCTCAGAAAAAAATGTAATATTTGAAATATTTAAAATTTAATTTTTAAAATTTTTTGTTAACAGCTGTGTGGTTTTGGGATTTTTTTTAATTAAATTTTTTATGAAAAGCTGTAATTATTTGGATTTTTTTTTTGAAATTTAATTTTTTGTGAATAGCTTTAAATTTTTGAAATTTTCTCCAAAAATTGAATATTTGAAAATGAATTTTTGTAATTTTTTTCCAAAAAAATTCATTGTTTGCAAATAGTTATGGATTTTTGAATTTTTTCTACAAAATTTTATTTTTGAATTTTTTTGCATTAACATTTCAGAAAATTTTAATATTTTAAAAATATTTTTTTTTAAAAAAATTCCAAAAAATGAAATATTTATATATATAATCCTGCAGACGCCCCTGTTAGATGACATCATACAACAATAAATTATTGCATTGGTGGCATTTTCTTAGAACAATACAACGTTTACTTCATTTGTCATAAACGAAATTCGAAAAAAAAGTGAGAAACAAACCATCCTAATATGAATATTATTAAGTAAGGTATATATGTATTAAACAATCTATTTGTAAAATCTGCAAAAATGAATATTTAATAGAAATACAAAAATATATTCTTAGTCTTTCTAATTCCTATAAGCTAAGCTATTGATTGTATTTTTTATTATTACATGTATCGTACAACTAACATAACTCTCTTTCTCTCCAACTTGTTTAATCAATTGTAATAACTAGATCATTCTTCAACTGCTTGTAAAAAAAATCTATAATGTTTTTGCTTCATGAATATCATGTTCATTTGAATAATTGATATTAAAATATAAAATAAATGTACATATGTATATTTTATGAATGGACTAAGTATGTATAAATAGCAAGGGAGTAGAAAGGAGTCCAAAGTCCCACAGCACGCAAACTAGTCGACCATGGAATCTCTCTAATGAAAAAAAAAAAGGTTTTTGTGTTGAATCCTAAAAGTAATGGCTCTCAAACTTTTTAAAAGATTTACATTAAAGAAAAAAGCTACGGTTGTTGACTGATCCTTTTCCCACGCAAGATGTCACTTTTTATGATACCATAGATCATTGGTCCACGGAACGAGGCCGGTTTCGGGATCAATCAGTACTGAGGTGGCCAAGAATTAATTAGTTATTTGTGTTTTATTTATAATCTAAGTCTGGGACAATAATAATGGGGATTTACTACTTCATCTACAGGGTTGGCCACAGGGGGGGGCTGTAGAATTTTTTTTTTTTTTAACTTTTTACAAAAAATTCAAAATCCAGCCCTCCCCCCAAAAAAAAAGAATCCTGCGGACTCCTGGGATTAAACAGTTGATAAAAGAAGAAGAAAATATTAAGTGTAAATGCTACATCCCCCCTCCCTAAATTAAGGGATTTTAGAAAAATTATCGCTCTAAAAAAAGATAACGATAATTTTTTTTTTTTTTTTTTTTTTTTTTAAATCAAAATACACACACCCAAAAAACAAAAAAAGTAGAATTCTGTAAACGCTCGGGATCTATGGTTGGTAAGAGAAAAAGAAAGTATAAATGCTACAATCCCCCCTCCCCACCCCTAAAAAAAAAAAAAAAAAAAAAAAAAAAATCAGGAATTTAAGAAAAATTATCGTTCTGAAGGAAATAAAAATTTTGAAAACAGGATTTTTTTTTGTATTCCCAATCCAAAAAAAAAATATAATTCTGCGGATCTCTAGGATCTACAGTTGGTAAGAGCAGAAGAAAATATTGAGTCTAAATGCCATAGCTAAATTAAGGAATTTTAGAAAAATTATCACTCTGAAAAAAAAAAAAAATATATTAGTCAGAAAAACAGGTGATAAAACTTTTTTATAAATTATCTACATAAAATTCAATTTTTTAATTTACTTGAGTTTACCAATGGAATTAATTTAGTAAATTGTAAAGTATCTTTTGATAGATATGAATAGTTTAGATCTAATTGGAGTATTTATTATTCTTACAAAATTGGCTGATGATTCATTAGTGATGATTTCACTTGCTGATAACTATGATTACTTAATTAAGCAAAGATTCATCTTTGGCAAAGGTTCTCAACATTTTTGGTTGTTAGTCAAAATGAGATGAAGAAGTCCTCTCGCGGGACACATTAACGAAACATTGGCTTTAATTTTATTTGGAAAGTATTTAATATAAACATGATAAAAGTAATTGAAGTTTAAATATTTTTATTTCTACATATATTATAGCTCTAATGACTATATTTTTTCATTAAATCAGAGCTATCTTTTTAAAGTTCGTATACAGACTGGCTCTATAGTATCCCTCATTATCTAATCTAAGTGTTCATGAGTAAGATTAGTAAACTATATAAATGATACAAAATTCATCAAAGAGAAAACAGACTCAAATCCGTCATAAATATAAATTTTGGATCAAACCAATGAACACTGAAACCGGTTGTTGGTTCCATTTTACTAGTGAATAATTTAGGGTCGAGGTATTGTTAACGTATATAAAGACTTGCATCAGTAGAAACCATTGGTTGTAATTGTTTCATCCCTCCCGAGATTATTATTATTATTGGGTAATACATATTAGTCTAGACAAAATTTAGGCTAATTATACCATCATCAAAGGTTTTTATTTATATTTTATTATTGTTATTAAATAATTTTACGACTTTTTCAGGCTGCTTGTTGAGAATACCTATACTATGGTTTAGCTTTTACGTCTGATTCGGATGTATCCTTAAGATTTAGGACGGAACCAGTTCTGATATCAATATTTTTGGACCATAACATATCTACTTTTTAACTTTTCACTTATACAGAGATGAGTTCATCATGTCTGCTATGAATGGAGGAATTAAAGTGTACATACATAAATAGATGCAAGTCGATAATTCTTTACCTACCGTTACCCCTAGATAGCCAACTTACATCTGTGTGCCTGAGCTTTAGGATATGAGTAGTGATGGTAATTGGTAGTATTTTGGAGATGAAACCAAAAATCAAAATGGTAACCCTGACAAATTGAAAATGTTTTGCAGCTTAGCTGTCATAATGTTTCATTCGATCAGCTACAAGCAGCTGTGGCAAGGGAAAGGAAATAAAAGGCGATAATTAATCCGTAGTCGATCCTCAAGGACACACAAAAAAAGAGCCACAAAAATGTTCAATCCAAATTCGAATATATAAAATGATTTCTTGTATGTTACAGAAAAGGAAGTTCACTCCTGAGGCATTAAATAATAATGATAACAGCGGAAGAAAATAAAAAATAAACCTCTTTTGTGTACCAATTCAAAAAAAAAAACAAAAAACGGGCGAGCTATCAACTGATTTGCACCACTGGATATCAGCGTTGTTTACTCGTTTGTAACTCTGTGCTCAGATTCTTTACAACATATTTTGCGGCTATGAATACTAGTTAGTTTTCTCATCTCCTATTGGTTAAACATATTGTCATCCTTCTTCATGCAAATTTCTTCACATCACTTGCCCCCAAAAAAAAAGGTTCATAATGACTTTTTTTATAACCAGACTTCTATAGAAAAAAATAAAATAATAAGCTAGCTCCCGCCTAAAAAAACCGTGGACTCCTCTATATAATCTGGGATTTATATTCAATTACTCTCAGATTGTTCATCGTCACATCGACAACTTGAATTGTCGACAAGATGGGATATTGAGAATCCCCTGCCTTAAAGAAATCAGCCTGGAATAAGGTTACTGAGAGGGTGAGATCTATCTGGTTGACTTCTACAAATTATGTATAATTGTAGAAAGATATATTTTTAGATAGGGAACAACAGGTGCTGGAATGTTGTTGTCGTTGTTCTTGTTCTCTGCTACTACTTTTAATGCCTCTTCTTCCTGCCTTAGAGCAGAAAAGACATAAAAACTTCATTAAAATGAATGTTCCACTAGATACCTTCATAGCTACATGTATCTATGTATTATGTTCTACTCTCAAAAGGTTACCATGAATATGTACAAAGTACATATGTACTAGGTTGAGACTCGGCCCGAGACCAAGTTTTGTTCCGGTCAATAGAGATTCTTTCTAGACCTTTTTCAAAATGTGGAACGATTTTTTTGTTATTAATATGTAGAACATTTTTTTTCGGTCTTAATCTATCACGGTGTTACTTCGCTAACACAAAAATATATTTGTTGTCAGCTGTCAATTTTTCTTCTTCTTTTCTCCGAATCAGTGTTCTGAAGGTTGATTGGTTGAACTACATTTAGCTCCTTGTAGCTATGAACAAATTATTGTTCAGAAGAAGTGGTAAAGAATTGCCACTACCAACTGATTTTTGGCCTTCTTTCCTGTTTTTCGGGGAGGAAAGGCTGTGTGAGACAATGAAGGTAACGACGACGTGCTATGAACCAATTTTTCTCTCCTATTTATGGGTTGTATGGATATAATTTGTGTAATACATTTAATTTGATAGGACGCCATTGTATCTAGTATTGTATGGGTCCTTATTTAGGACTGAAAACAACAGTCTCGTTGTAAAGTTTGGCCCTTGATAACCTCACTGAACTTTAATTTTAGTTCTAAAACAGTTTTAGAACGGACCGGTACTAAGACATGACTGGATCGAATAAATAAGGACTGACACAACACTAGTTGAATTACTTTTTAAACCCACAATATGTCATCTACAGTAGAGAGGTTTGGTTTTCAACTTTTTTCAAATTTCAATTAGGGGTAGTTGTCGTATGGTATGAAATTTACCTATGCAAAATTGCATTGTCCTACGAAGTCATCTATAGGTCGCAAATTTTGATCAAATTAGCATATAGTGCGCATCATTTTTTTATATTTTCAGTATAGGAAGATCAAATTGTGTCTTATGTAATTCTCTCTTTTGCTTTATAGGGAAGTTTTTGAAGGAAAAAACTTTATTTATCATTTTTACAGGCCTGAATAATGTCTATCATAATTAATAAATGCAAAATAGTGATTAATGCTATATTTTAATCTTTATAAATAACTTTTGTCTCCTTTCAAACTTTGAATTAGATGTGCTACCTAATGATGACATCGTAAGGAAAATTAAATTTTGTATAGATTATTTCTTTACCAAACCTGAATTTTTCCGAATTTTCCATAATCGAAATTCGAAAAAAGTGAAAAACCAACTGGTTTAATGTAGACCGAATTATAAATGAGACCGATCCTGAGTGATTTTTTCGTAAGACCGATTCAGACCTAATTTCTCTTTTAAACCCGATTTAGAGAGATTTTTTCTTTGAAATTCGCCCAGACGGAGCATTTTTAAATGAGTGAATAAGTGCTTTCTACTAAAAATTATCAGGTTTTTAGACCGATATAGGATTTTCAGACCCCCGCCCAACAATAATACGTAATATACGTTCTTCACCCCTCATCGTCAATGATCAATTCTTGGGAGCCATCCATCATTGGTATTGCACATGGTTCATGACACAAATTATCTCTCTTGAGCTAATCTTTATTTTCTTGATGTTTTTCTTCAATTTTTTTAAAGTGATGTATAGACTCGAAAAATTATCTATTCTTGTCGACTCAACTCCAATTTTGAGTCGATATTCAAATTTAAAATAAAATCAGCCAACGTCATATTTTTATTGAGTCGGCTGAGTGAGTTTTATCACAAAACCTCATCAAATGTTATGATGATTTGATAAAAACTGTCGCTCAAAATTGTTTTTTTTTAACTTGTCTAAAGATGCAATTTCTAATCCTATAGGAGGAATATTAGGGCTCTTCCCAAAGTAGGAGGTGAAGAAGGGAGTTTGAAATTGTGGTCACAACCTAGTACAAACTACGCTAATTATGTGTACCAAATTTCAAATATGGGGCATATGTTGGCCGAAAAACGTACATATTTTGTACATGGCCCCTTAGAAGGATTCTGCGACTTCATCTCTCGTCCGGATACTAACTCCATTCATTTGATGGCTCCTGCCCCTCAGCCTATTAATGAAGTCATTTTTTTATCTTTTATTTTTTATAATAAAAAGCGGTACGAAAATAGACATTGGTATGTCGTAACTTTTTGATACTTTTTGAATAACAAAAATATAAGATAAAAAAATTATTTAAGAGCAATTTATTATACACATATTTACAAGGGTGCCCACAGGATTTTTGTTTGGGTGGAAAACTTTTCTATGAAGTACAATTTTCATCCTTGCTTATTGTATATCTTTCCTTTAGAGTGAGAGGAAGGCTCATAAATTTGTGGAGCTACGTTCTCGATGGGCAGGGTTATTATATCAAGATAAGCCAGCAAAGATTTTCAACTATCATTGAAAAATTACAAGCATAACTGTTGGGGTAATTAGGACACATAAATACAGGAATAAATCTATAGAAAATAATTGAAATATAGCGTTAATAAATAAGAAATCAGTGGGGGAAAAAAAATTATTTATATAAACAAATGTGCCCAATGACGTCACTATAAAAAAGAAAGAGAGTTACTTAATGGGGTTGCCCTAGGATTTTTTGTTGTCGAACCTTCCTTTGATAGCATTGGTGACAACGATGACGTTTTATTAAGCTTTACTCATTCTGTCTTTCTCTTAACTCTCTTTTTCACCAATAGATGGCGGGAGAGTCATATATTAGATCTACGGGGATAATTCTTTTGAATTAATGCTTTTGTTAAAGCTCTACGATTTTCTTGTTGCCTAACCTTGTCCTAATAACATCGATCAATCAACAGGGGAGTAGGCTGGATTATATATTTACTTTTTGAGGAGTTGTAATTATGTTGTAAAATATTCCAAAGTTAAAATTTTATTAAAAAATTTTAGATATTAAATTTTTTCGAAAAAAAATCCAAAGATCCACAGCTATTCGCAAAAAATTAGAATTTTTAGAAAAAAGTTTCAAATATTAAATTGTTCAGAAAAACAAAAATAAAAACTTATACCTATTCACAAAAAATTAAAAGTTTTGGAAAAAGATCTCAAAAATAAAAAGCTGCTCACAGAAAATAATTTTTTTTGAAAAAAAAATTGAATAATTAAATGCTTAGGAAACATTTCAAAAATCCACAGCGTTTCACAAAAAAATTCCAAAGTAACATTTCAATATTAAATTTTGTGGAATTTTTTTTTAAAATCCTTAGCTATTCACAAAAAATTAAATTTTTCTGAAGAAAAATTTAAAAAATTTCTGAATCCACAACTGTTCACAAAAAATTTCTTAAATATAATACAACATTAAATTTTGTCGCAAATTTTTTCGAAAATCCATAGCTATTCACAGAAAATTAAATTTTTTCGAAAAAATATTATAAAAATTAAATTTTTTGAAAATAATATCGTAAATTCATAGCTATTTACGAAAAATTAAATTTTTTGGAAAAATTCTTAGATATTATTTTTTAAGAAAAAAAATCCTTTAAAAAAAAAACCCTATTTTTGCTTAAAATTGTTTCATTCTGACCAAAAAAACGTAGTAAAAAGTTAAAATCCATTAATTTAATGGAGGCTACAGGCCCTCCATCCCACACCCTGCAAACACCCCTGCGATGGGTCCATTTTTATGAAGTAATGACGCTTGAAATACTGGTTTTAATACCAATTTAGTACAGCAGCTGTATATTAAACAACACTAAACGGGTAGTGGGCATGCGTAGCGTATTATCTTTTCATTCCCTTCCCTGATTTATCGAGGCGAGTTGACTCTTAGGGACTCGACTCAAGTACACACCACACTACCTATTTTCATAACAGTATCCGAACTTTTGACGTCATGAGAAACTCATTTTCCCGGGTCTCAAAAGAGAGTAAGAACTGAGTCCACTCCCAACATTTTCGTTAGTTGCTTGGTTACATTCGTATGTAGGTACATGGTCTACTCTATATAAAAAGATAATTAAACAGGAAACACCTGTAATGATTAAAAAAAATCTCATGCATTAATATATATATAAAAGCCAAGAGGATGTTTGAAAGAGGAAATCATGTCTCCTATCAGAGTACTACAGATGGCGCTGGTTTTATTTTTTAATTACAAAATAATAACAATGAAAAAAAAACTTTCTCCCTTTTGTGTGTTTGTGTTTTATATAATATGTTCATTTCTTTCTTTTTGTTAAACATTAGTGTTGAATCGTTAATTTCGAGTAGAGTTAGCGAGCGAGCCACTCCGGAAGCCACAATAATATGATTCTGTTATTGTTTTTTTTCTGTTTATTTTTTCAAGGAAGGAACACAACGATCGTTTGTTGAGAGCGTACTCATAATATACAACTGCTAATCATATAGACATTTATTCCCTCACCCTCTCTCGGATGGATTTGTATTATAATGTACCTACATCCTATGAGATATGAGAGTAATGACCACCATTTGGAGAATAATTTGTTAGTTCCGTCGGTAGGTCAATCATATGTAAATTGAAGGTTCTTCTCAATTATTGTAACATTTATGTGTAAAAATTAGGACTGGTACGGAACAAAGTTGTTCTGCAGTTCAGTTCTGTACTTTTTTACCTTTGGAGCGGTACGTATACAGGGGGGTCTGCAGGATTATATATATTTTTGGCTTGGTTTTTGGATTTTTATTTTTTTTGGAAAAAATCCTCAATATAGTCCCCCCCAATTTTAATTCTGCACAAAAGTCACTCTTAAAAAAAAAAATCGATTCATAATAATAACACAGGAGAACGCTCATTTTGTATAAATGAATTCAAGCTAAAAAAAATGAATTTATCTATGAGTGCAGAATCCAAGACTAACCTAATTTTTTCTCTCAGTCATCTGAATTCTGAAATATCTGAGATTATAGTTATTCGCTATTTATTATGAATAAGTTATAAGGGTCTAAGCAAGAGTGTCTTTTTTAATTATTTTTTAGCGTAAAAATTAAAATATATCGAGTTTAGAACAAGACACAATAAAATCAATAAAAACACTTTTTAATTAAATAAAACTTAATTAAATTATTTCTCCTATTTTTAACTTGAGGATTGTTTTAAGGGTAAAAAATAACTCTGAATGATAATAATCCCGAATTACTATAATCTCAGAATTCAGATGACTGAGAGAAAAACTGAGATCAGTTTTCGATTTTGCACTCTTAGATAAATTCGATTATTGTCTTGAATTTAATTGTACAAAATTCCCCGCCCCCTAATTGTCCCCCTGTGTAAACATGAGTCACAACCCAATGGTTAGGGACCCCTATCTTAGATGGTCAATAAAGGGCCATTTTTATCCATTGAGAGGTTAAAAACATCCTTAATTTGCGTTGAAAATTTTATAGGGTGAACTAATTTTCTAGGAAAGGCTAATTTCTGAATAACGTTTTCCTTCGATTTTTATGGTTTTTGAATATTCTTAATTTTTCACGGAAACTGCAATCATTGTCACAAAATATTACAAATTTTTCCAACATACATCAAATTCTTCCAATTATTTATATACCATTTTTCCGACTGGGATTCCTTCACACACGTGTTACGAGGGACTCGATTTTAGATTTGAATCCAAATTCGACTTTGGTTAATTTCTATTTTTTTTAGTTTTGTGTCTAGTCGAGTTCGTATGTATACAATACACCAACTGTTGAGTTTGGTTGAGCTGGAATTTTGAGAATTTCTACATTGAGTGGTATGTAGTTTCTCTTTTTGAATACATCAACTATTTTTTGAATATAAAAAAAAGGAATGTGTCTCTAGTTTTAATTTGACTAATCATAACGCGAATGGTTCAATTTATTTGAAATATAATTCAGTTCAAATAAAGTTAAATTTAAAAAAAAGTAATCATAATTTGGTTCCCACTTTACATAGTATAATTATCGACAATTTTATTCCCGTTATTGTTAATAACAAGGTTTCATTGTGGCACAAGCGTCATCTGAAACATAAATTATCTTTTTTTTATTCCAGGTCTCTAACTGTAAAAATCTAGGAGCAACAACAAAAAAGGCAATGCGTATGCCATCACCTGTGTATCACCTATGTGAGTCCCTAGAAGACTACTGAGACAATTGACATCCCCATTCAGACTACCTACAACATCAATAAGTCCAGTAGACCCAAGAATAACCAAAACTTCTCCATCAATAATATAGATTACTTCTGGACTGCCTTCATGTAGACTTTGTCCAGCCCTGACCTCAAACCCCTGGATTTTGTAGTTTAGGGTGTCTTAGAGAATCATGTCTGCCCCACATCTCATCCAAATTTGGACACGCTCCGGACTGCCATAATGACAGCGTTGTACGCCAAAACACAACCTTCGTCGTTAAGAGCTGTAAATTGGTTCACAGGCGTATTGAAGCTGTGTTATTGCTTCTGAAGGAGGACATATTGAATAAAAAATATAGCTAAATATATCACAAATTGGTTTTGAGTTGTCTATTCTTGATTATTTAAAAATCACGTTTTTCGTAATTTATTCATACTTGTGCAAGATTTGGGGCACCCAATCTGTAGTCAAATCGAGTTTTTTTTATTTTTTATTAGTTGGTCTACTAATAAAGTGCAACACTACTAATTGATAATTACATATTAAGTAGCACATTATAAAGTTCAAATGCCCACAGGTATATTACTCGTAAATAAATAAGTAATTTAATAGATCAAAAGGAAATGATAGCATCAAGTAATAGTTGGTAATTAAAATGACTCATATTGTAATTAAATAAGGCTACTTAAGTGCAAGATCATAATTTGTTACCGAATTGTGGTTGAGAACCACAATGTTTTTTTTTCCAGACAACCAGATTTTTTTTTTCTTTGAAAAAATTATTATATAATATTCTAACATTGTATTTACAGTACACACTACACATAGATGACGATGCTTATCAATTGGGGATTGAAACACATAAATAGATCTCTGATCTTTGGGTGGCAAATCATCTGACTAAAAATTCAATAAGCTCATAATCTCATAATTGGTAGTGGTACTGTTTAGTATACCGGTAATTTAGTGATATCGGGGCTCTGACGAATTTAAAACGTTATTATGTAACACCGCACTAACAGGATAAAAAAACCGTCAGACAAAATTCGCTGAACAAAATCCCTTAAGGGAAAAATACATTTTGTCCATCAGCGGTTTTTTTTTATTTATATTCTTTTAATTGATTAAAGGTTAGATGGAATTGCACTGATTAAGTATAAGTAAATATTATGGCATTAAAATTAATCCAACTAACCAGGGAATCTAGTACATTTCTTTCTGTAGGAACATACGCAGACTGAGTTCAAGAGAATAATTTTTCCTGAGGGGGTTGTCCATGACCTACAGCGATTCTACTCCATCAGCGGTTTTTTTCCTTGGAGTCTTTTTCCTTTCAGAAAGAGGAGCTGTCCGTGTAGAGTCTTGTCGGCGGTTTCGTTTATTCTAGTACTGAACAATGTGCCTTTCAAGAATATTAAACAAAAGGAGGAACAAATTGTTTTTTACAAAATAATGTCTCCAAATTTCAGATCCTCCTCCTTCCCTCCTTTAATCACAAAGCATGTGGCAGCCACTTCAAGTGCATTAAAGTTGCAATTTGTTAAGTGCAATACATTGTTGCAATATTTTTGTTTTATCTTTGAAGTAAAAAAAAAAAAATATTTAACTTATATTGACAAAACTAACCAGTACGCGTACCTCTTGGAATACTTCAAGACCATCTCTATTAGGGGAAAAGTGAGTCTTAAAAAAGTAGAATATTGAGTAGGTACATATATTATATATATGTAAATGTGTTCAATATTCAATCAAACACATGTTAAGTAGATTTTGTTTTACGTCTTTTTTTTAGACTACAAACGTTGATCTGGCTAGGGAACACATGGCTGAAATAATATTTTACGAGTAGTAAGCAAAGAAAAAAAGGTTGGGAAACCCTGCAGTACATCAATGAATTAGAAAAATGAATATTTTGAAGATATGTACTATTTAAAATCCCATGAAATATGTACAAACTGTTATTAGATGATAGGTGAAGACTTCTTTAAAAAATCCAAAGTGCAACAGTGGAATAAAAGCATGATGAAATGTGTGTTTCTGCGTGAAGTTAGTAAAGAACTTCTACCAGTTACACTAACCACTGTCTATGGAGAGCTTTCACTGATATCACAGATTGCATACAAACGCTAAAACTAATACCATGTTGGAAGATACTTAGTGGTTGATATACATCATTATTACTATTAATCTTGGATTTTAGTATTACTCAAGGTTAATAGAATTAGAAGGTTAGGCCATTATGCAATCGGGCTTGCTAGAATTTTCAATCTGATGTATTGTACCGCCTGCTTGGCAAGAAAAACAGATTTTGAAATAACACGCAACCACTCATCTACTATGACGTCAATATTAAAGCGTAGTAAAAGTCAAACATCAATTTTTTTCATAAAAAATATCAAAAATTAAAATTTCTGGAAAAAATTTTCAAAAATCCATAGCTATTCCTATGTAAGAATTTTTTGAAAAAAAATTTCTAACATTAAATTTTTTGGAAAAAAAAAAGTTAATTTTTTTTTCCAAAAAAAATTCAAAAATTAAATTTCGTATATTAAATGTTTAGGCAAAGAAATTTAAAAATCCATAGACACACTCAAGAAGATTGAAAGAATTAATTGTTTTGGAAAAATACATTAAAAAATTAAAGTTTTCGAAAAAATTTCAAAATACTAAATTTTTTATTCTGCTGCATAATTTACCCGAATGACGAAAAAAAATTCTGTTAAAAAGAAAAAAAAACTGTTGAATGTCAAAATGACACCAACAATTAACAGGACTTCAACCATACTGTCTATCAAAATTGTATTCATCTAATGGTTAGTATTACTGTATATGTATACTCTAAAATGTATTCAAGTATGTTATTATATCGTTATGCAATGTTATTGCAATATTGTAGAAAAAAGTTAACTATTCTGCTAGAATGTATACAATATTTTTCTCTAATTTTCCTAATGTTCTTGTCCCTAATCGATCCAAAAAATAAATGAACAAAACTAGCTATTGTGAGAGATTTTTTGTACATATTACTTTGGTTTATTTCAAATATAAGTGTTTATCATTGGCATCAAATATATATATATTATATATAGATATATAGATATTAAGACGGTTTTATTCATAAAGCCGTTTTATGAAGTTTCATGAAGGTTATTTGGAAATTTGTTCACTTTTTTTAGTAAAAATATCAACTTTGAGACCCCAAAATGGGTTTTCCTTCAATTATGATGTAATTTATGATGGTTGTAAAAATTCTTCATAGACTCCAGGACTGTTGAAAGGGTAGAAAAAGACTGGACCAATTAGATAGAAAGATTGTGGGAAGAGAAAATGTGAATTAGGAAGCAGCTAGCACGAACTCAACACTAAGTGCGAGTAGAAAAAATGAATATGGAGGTATAATGTCATTGTAAAATTGTTTTAAGGGCGGAATCACTAGGGGCCTGAGCTCCCAATATTGAATAGTAGTGGTACTCATCCCCCATATTAGTGGTGAGTCATCCATAGTCACGCCAGCCAATCAAACCTCCTCTCCGAATAGCAATACATTGTACAAGACACTGTGTTGTAAATATAATAGTTCTGCTTTTTATTTTTTGTAAAAATTGTTCTACTGGAGTGTCGTACAAATACCACGATGCCCCTGTACGATATTGGTCAGAAAAGTTTCTGACCACAAGGTGAAGATGACTGCACTCGTACATAACAGCAAGTCACATCAAAAGAAACAATAAGAGAAAGAGGAGTCATCAATCAAGAATGTTTTTTTCTTATCTCTAATTCTGATTGGTCTAATATTTAGTATAGGCGCTTTGAACTCCGTTTGTACAGTTCATTGTTATCACATCTTTTTGACGACGTTTCGGACCAAGCTATGTATTTTTCTTTAGATTTAAATAGAAACATAAACTATTAACTGAAACCATAGTTCATAGTATTTGAATCATAATTATGTTCTAACAAATCATAAAAGTTTTTTATTGAGGTTAAGCGAATCCTGAACATAATTCATTTACGTAGTGTTTGTTTACTTTTTATTTAACCATCTTGTCTTCTACTTCTTTAATCACATCCATTTAGCATCTGTGGATAGTTACTCAACAAAGTTTCAGACATTTTGGACGCGCAGTTGTTATGTGGCAGTAGTTTGAGTTAGTTGATGTGACTTTTTTTTAATTTTTTTCGATTATCACAGTTTAGGGCCAATGAATCCGAGTTTTGACGCTGATTAATTACTGTGGATGAAACTACTTGGATACAGCATTATACGTCAGAAAAAACAATAAGTCCAAATAGTGGACTGCAAACATTTCCGCTATATGAAGAGCCAATCACCTTCGTGAACAATGATTTTGCAGAGAAAAACGAAGAGTCCTCTTTGGATGTACTAGTGATGGGGACATTGCTGGGAGAAGTGTCTAGAGTTACAAGGAGCCTATGTGGAAAGATAAAATAAAAACTAGGAAAAAATATCTTGTATCTTTGTTAGGTTGGAAACTTTTCAGACCACCCTCGTTTCATATAATACACATTACTCATTTAATATATATTGTTGTTATAGGTAATATATATATATATATAGCCCAAATTCTTCTCTTTTTTTAGGTCTGTTCCTTGCCCTTGCACTTAATCGATCCTACCCCTCTCATTATCTGTTTCCCTTATATATTTTTTTACTCTTTTTTTCTTCTTTAATGTTGGATAATTACAGAGTTTGACAACCTTCCATCTTGGAGGACGGGTTTTTTTATTTTTTTAGGTTGTGTATGCATAAAAAATAAAAAGTGAAGCGACTCATATTAGGAAGAAAATGTAAAGCATGAAACTGACGTTTCCAACAACAGCTGTTGTTGCTTTTTTTTTCCTTGGGATATTGACCTATTTACATATGTGTATAGAGCACTATACTGTATAGTCTATACATTAGACTGTCACGTTTTTGAATTCATATTGTTTTATTTGCATTTGGACTTTTTTCTGGTGGGAACAATCATAAAAAAAAGCTTTAGCAAAGTTACCTTGAAAAGAAAGACTACCTTGTTATTTCTTAGATCAACATATGTTTATAGTATATATCAGGAGGCAACATATACGGTGCACCCCGTGACTGTTTTTCATACAGACATACAATTTTGCTTTATTAATATAGATTTGATAATTTAACCGTAGTGGAAGTGATAGTTGTTGAACAAAACAAGGGCCTCAGGGTTTGGATGACGGACAATGAATGCATATCCGTCGACATACACCCAAAAGTAGTAGTTGGCATTAGGGCTGTGAGGGAGCCAAAAGTGTCAAAAAGATTTCAAAAGACTAATTCAAAAGAGTCTTGCTACAATGGAGATGGGTTTCTTTCATTGCTGGTGTCAAAAGTGGCCTCTCACCTTCACAAGGATCTTTACCCCCACTTTTTTGATAGCTCTCTGAGAAGTATGGTGTGTAACCCCAAGATCTCTCGCATGGACCCTCAGGGACTTGAGTTTATATATTTTGTATGCTGCTTATGAACCAATCAATTGTATCTCAGCTATAGATCCCAAGAAGAAAAAACAACGAAAATAATAAGGAAATTCAGAAGGAAGTGTGTTTATAAGGACGATGAAGAAATTAGTCATGGATTTAGGATTATGAGTCTATTTCGAAAGGACTCATTGACTAGTAGTACCTTATTTATAGTAATGATCTTATTTAAGGATTGAAGAAATATAAGAAAACTCCATCGATAGGAATATGAAAATGGTTCAATAGCGAAGAATGAAGATAAAGTTCGAACATATAATGTAAGAGTATCAAAAAGTGGCGAATATGCCATGCGGGAGCATCTCTGAGATGTTCCAGGTATGAAAATGGTCGTGTCAAAGTTACCTAGAACCGTAGTTAGTTTACCGTCATAATAGTCAAAATGAGAACTACTAGAGAAGGACGGTTTATTTTCAACTTTCTTCAAATTTCGACTATGGTTCCATTCCCCTACAATGCCATCTTTACGTAGGACATCTAGTTCAAAGTTTTCAAGGAGACAAAATTTATATATTTTGAAAATTAATCATTATTTTGCTTTTATTAATAATAATAGACATTATTCTAACCTATAAGAATTATTGATTAAGTTGTTTTTTCCTATAACTACCCTATAAAACAATAAATATCACATTCTTAAAATTGTACTGATTATTGTATTGTCTGTACTATGTATAAACAGTGTGTGTAATCGAAATCTGTTCAAATGTTAGTACAACAATACTTGATCACATATCTCAATAATAATGAGAGATAGAAACTTGAAATGTTATTAAATAAATTATCATATAATAAAGTTATAGTTTAAAAAAAAATCAAAAATTTTCAGTAATATTATTCTTGAATTTTTTTCCAAAATATTTAAATTTGTGTGAATAGCTATGGATTTTTGAAATTTAATATTTGAATTTTTTTTTTTTTTTCAAAAAAATTAATTTTTTATGAATATCCGTGATTTCTTCAAATTGATTTCCCCGGACTTGCCATTATCGAAATTCAAAAAAAGTTGAGAATCAAACCGCCATATTGTAGATATCGAATTTTAAATTTGGGACTTTGTTTAGCGACGGATAACAAGGGTAAGATAGGACCAATACAACCCTAGTACACACCTTCTGAATAACTCCTATCATTCAAAGCCATGAAAAAATTAGTTTAACAAGGAAGCAAGTAAGCAAAATATACATATGGTTCTATATACTTTGTTGTTTTCTTGATTTGCATGAGAAATTCTCATATCCGCTGTTGTTTTTTGTTTTTCTTGTCATTTTCCTCGTCTAAGACTAATAATATATATGTAATATTATGTATTGTGTTGTGTTGTATTTCTCTCTTCAGCAAACATAGTATGCATATACTTTTTTGACTGTGTGACTATAAGGAGCTTGATGAGGGCGGGTACTTCTTCTCCTCAATTCTTGCCTCTTGGCATTTAAATGTGTAAGTCTATAAATATATATATATACATTAGGGTTGAGACTCGATCCGATAATAGATATTTTTTCGCTTTCATCTCAAGGCAAGTTACCACATCTATCACGTAATATGTGTATAGACAATTTATTTCTAAGAACTTTCATTTCTACACAATCTTCAAACCTCAACAAATATTCTAGTCTAAATCAAGAGGTTTTGTGATTTACTCTCTTAAAAATCCCGTGCTAAATTAAATTTTGCAAGCACAAAAATTACATATGGGTAATTTTCTCTACCCAAAATAAGACACTTTTTAAAACACAGAACCTCTTTATTATGTCAGGAAGAGTTGTTGAGGTTTGAAGATGCAAGTTTCCACGATATAAATTGTTTCTACACGTATGATGTATGTGATAACTCGTCTTTTAATACATTTTTCTAGAGGGATCTGAACAGAAATATTGATTTAGACTATAAGTCAAATTGTAGACCGGAACGAAAATAGAAGATTGAAAATTCCATTTCAAAAAAGGCTGTTATTTTTTTGTAAATTTTACTACCATATAGGCTCAAGTCGAAAATAGACGAAATTAAATAAAGTTGAAACGATCTCTGACCCGGTTAAGACTTCCAGACCAATACCCCAAAACTAATAGATATATATTAGGTTGGGTAAAAAGTAATTTCGTATTGCCCGCCCTTTTTTTTTAACAAAGTATATCTTGTTTATCATTGGTCACATCGGATCATACAATAAAACCTTGAAAAGATGTGATTGTATTCTACAAACGATTTTCGACAGTATCGCGCTTGCCCGTGTCAGTAGTGAATTATCGTGCGTCGAGCATGGAGGTCTCAAAGGGAAAAACGCACGGAAAGCGACCAAGAAAATTTGCGATGTATTCGGGACTGATACTCATTCTGTTCGTGTTGCACAATACTAATTCAAACTATTTTTTCCCCTGCTCAATTCTACCCTCTACTGTGAACAACTGGACCATTAGAAGCTGGCGATCGAACAGAAGCGGCCATTATTTGTAAATAAGAGACAACAAGACATCATGAAGACAACACCAGACCGCACATATATTTCATAACGCGCTAGAAGCTCCGGGACCTTGGATGGGAAGTTATTATGCAGATGACTACCCCTTGTTTCTATCTATGGTCAACGCGCTTGGGGATACAATTTTTGCCCACAATAGAGGCCTGTGAAAATTGATTGTCTCAGTTTATTTCCCGATCGGCACAAGTCCTTCAACGAGAAGGGCATTATGAAGTTGGACTCTCCTTGGCAACAAGTTATGGAACAGAACGGGGCATACTTGGATTAATTAGATTGATTGTAATAATTCTTATTTAGCATTGAAATACAGCGAAAAATACAAAATAACTTTTGTCTCAACTTTTATATGAACTTAAAACTTTTCTAATTTAGAATGGTATCAATATAAGAAACTTGGTTTAAGAGATCACCTGCACCAAGCGGTCGTGTTTACCCTTTCCCTTGCCTGACCACTTAATACAAGTTTGACTGTAAATGTATTATATAAGTTATTCGAGTCAAAATTCTGTCAAGTTCAGGTTATTATTTGAATTCTACGTTGAGTCAACGTGTTCATATTAGGACACTATATACCATTTTTTTTTTGTTTTCTCCTTTTTAATAGATAATCAACAATTTTTTAATGAAACAGGAGAGTCTGTAGTTTTTTTTAGTCATTAATGGAGTGATACTACATGGCCATTTGACTAATTATTACTTATAATGTTTCGAGTTTTGATTATAATTAGAAATTGAGTTTGAAGTAATTTCAAAAAAAAATGTAGACTGTATTAAATTTGAGTTATTTCCGAGTTCAAATATTTATACTCGAATCCAACACTAATATATATCCATCCAAAAACATGAAAATAACTCTCTTTATCGTCATTGTTTATTGTCAACAGCATATAAATAAAGGTTTATTTTTTATTTTTGCAAAAAACCAATTTTACGGTTTATATGTATTACACTGTGTACATTCGTATTTTCTAAATATCTTCGAGGAGGCCTCAAGATATATCTACTTACATATAAGTATATGCCTATATAATATTACATATATAAATATTATATATGTATATGGTGGAAACAGTAATAAATCCATTATTTGTAATGGAATGATTATTTTCCATTAATATATGTATAGCACCATGGCAATCAAACCATTTTCGTCAATTTGCTTTCCAGAGCGTGGTGTACTTTTGACATCAAAATTACCGGAATTAAATCATCGAAACCAAAATTGCCTGTAATGGGCTATTACAATATCAAAACCATAAACACTATTCGGTGCACAGTTTCGCTGCATTTGCCACATTTATGTACGAGGTGCGGAAGATATCTATGCTGCAAAAATGATTTTTTTCAAATGCAATTTTCTCTCCAACCGGTTTTCAGAATAAAAAAATTAAAACCAGATTCTGAAAGCTTGATAGAATTTGATTTATTCAATGTAATAAAAATCACATCCAGCCTCAATTATAGTCTTTATTCCAGGCCGAAAGGGCGAATAGGCCTTTTCCACTTGGCCCCTTGGCAAATTCTAGAATTCTTTCTTGATTCGACTTATAAGTTTGTCGTTGCTGTTGCAGGAGATTCGGTTAGTTTGACGATTGATTGTGCCCCACACAAAAAAAAAAATCCATTGGATTCAGATCCAGTGAGTTTGGAGAGTAAAAATCCTGCAAGATGAAGTCGTCAAAATTGTCTTACAGCCATTTGAGAGTTTTTTTTTCGATTTGTGGCAGGAACTTTAAAGGCCTCAAATTCACTACTAAGCTTGCAAACAAACGTCTCACTGAGTCCCAGAATTCCAGCAATTGTTATGTTATCGCTCCCGGTGTGGATTCCAAAGAGGGCTCCGTGCCTTTTTCAAATATTTGGGACAACGAATTCTTCAATTGATTCCATTTTTTTCCAACTGGTGCAGGTTTGAACAATTGCTCTAACAAACAAAAATCAGCTACCTAAGTGCTCACGTTTCCTCAAGAGAGCGTTCCATACTGGTAATATAGATTACTTGCAAACCCTTTGTGCATTATACAGAAAGAATCTTCCAGCCTTGTAGTTAACGAGCACTACTGCTCGATATATAAGTACTCCCTGTATAATAACACTATGTACTTACGTACATAGAGCAGCTGCAAAATTGTCTTGTAGAATTCATGTTCACTCATATCTGCATACATACATAACTGTAGTTTATATATATATTTATTTTAAAGTTAAAAGAAAAGGAACTGTTGTTGTTTGATCCTCTTCCGGTGGATGGAGGTTGTGAGTTGTAACGACTGAGTACCTATATAGGTAATATATATGTATAAGCATCTGTTTCTTCCATGGACGAGGAAACAGAGGAGGTGGACCACCTGTTTGAGTACAAAGTAGGCCTTACCAAACCTTTCATGATTAGTGTTATATATACATAAGGATTGTCTGGTATACCGGTCATATGGTGGTACTAGAGTACTTAAACATAGAGATGGAACGGGTCTTTTATACGGATCCGAAGTACCAGGCTACAGTATAAATAAAATTGTATTATCCAAAAAGATGCAAGACCTGAACTTTCTTCGGATACCTGAACTTTTACGGATCATAAAAAGATCTTAAGGATTGTCAAAATCTTAAAAAGCTTGTAGTATTGCTTAATACGTAATCGTAGTTTAGAAAAAAATATTTTATCGATATCGAACATACACTTTAATTATATTGATTAGTGATTGGAGCGACAACTACATAAATAGTTGTATCGCGGTGTTATTCTACACAGGATTTGTCACACATTGTATCACAGAACTTTTTCCCCGAAAAAACAAACAGAAGAAATGGTTAAAAACAGTTGGTAGCTACCAATTCTTCCCAACTCTGGAAATATTGTTCAATGACGTTTAAAAATTGTTCACAATTTAAAAGGAGCTAATTATAATTCACCCAATCAACGTTAAGAACACTGAGTAGGAGAGAAGAAGCAAAAAAACGACAGCTGATAAAAAATACGATGTATATACCAATCTATTTGGTTGTCAGATGTTTCTTTCTTCATTTCCTCTAATCAGTATTCTTAAAATTGATTAGTTGGATACGAATGAGTATTTAGTTTTTATTGTGAACAGGTAACAATTATTATTCAATAATAATTCCATATTTGAAAGAACTGGGCAACTATTTGGGGCCTTTTCTGTTTCTTTTCGAATGAGAGTTTGCGAGATACAAGAAGGCGATTGACATGTCTAATCTTATTATAACAATATTTCTAATAATAACTAACAATTATGTTTTAATAGTAATGACCTTTGTTTATTTCGGCAAGAGTAATCAGTAAAAATGGTCTGAAATTCTTGTTAATTTTTTATAAAATTCGAGACAAGTATCTGTGTAATTTTGGTTTCGGATTTGGATCTGAAATTTCGGGTACCCGAAATTTACCCCAGTTTTTGGTCTACAGATCCGAACTGACCCGGATCCGAGAAAAAATTTACTGAGGCATATTGGCGGAGTAGCTGGAGTATGGAAATCGTGGCCCCTCAGTGAGGAATATTTTTGTAGACTGGCAAATTTGGAAAAAAATAAAGAAAATTTTATTATGGAAAATATTTTTTTCGTGAAAAGTCTTATATAAAAAGGTCATAGAATTTTATAAAAAAGGTCGTTATAAAAATAATGTATTTTCAATATATTTGATATTATTCATTCAAAAAGGCCGTGTAAAAATATAATTTAGTTATTCCCCACAAAATGGTCGAAAAAAGGCTCTGCAATTTATTTCCAAAATTTCTTTCTTTTTTAAATTCAAATTTCAAACTATGGAAATTGAATTGCTCAATTTTTTTTTCAAAATTTTAATTTTCTGCGAAAAGCTATGGATATGGGAATATTTTTTGTCAAAAAGTTCACTATTTGAAATTTAATTTTTGAAACATTTTTCCAAAAAAAAAAAATTCTATTTTTTTTCCAAAAAATGTAACTTTCTGTGGATATCTATTCACAGCCAGAAGAAAAAAAATCTGGATAAAATAGTATAAATCGTTGAGTCCGACCGTGATAAACATTATAGGAAAAAAATCAAAAATAATCCAATAGATTTATTTTGACTACTCCTAATAAATCATTTAAAAAATTTACTCACTACGTATAAAATTTATATATGTATATATAGTGGAGGATATTAGCAATGAATTTGTTTAACGAAAAGAAGCTATGTTTGGAGGTCCGTGTTCTACTTAGTCTATGGAACGCTTTCATAAACTTTTTTAAATGACTAAAGACCGAAAAGACCCTTCTAATACAGTGTTGGATACTAACGCGTTAATTAGTATGTAATATATTACTTTTTAAGAAACTAATAATATAGCGTTATTACTTTGGTACAGAAGCAATACGTCATATAGCGAAATTGTTTTATAATTGATTATATATCTAACAACTTATTATACATTACTTCATTGAATCTAGAATTACTTAAGTTATTAATAAAATGTCTTAATCGAATTAGAAGACGAGCAACAAAAATTAGAAATTAACTCATCCTCTGATTAAAAGCATGACGTAAAAAATACCATGCATGTTCCTTTGATATTTTTTTAG